>NC_086173.1:115446696-116696696 GCF_023053635.1 Elgaria multicarinata webbii | reverse complement strand
ATTCAAAACTGAGAGACACAGGAAGTCACAGAACCACAATCTTGTTGTCAACAGCCTTTGTCTGTGTGGGCAAGGTAAGATCATGTAGCATTGGTCTTGGTGCCATTCCCATTGGATAGAATCACAGTTTCAGCCAGAAACATACAATCTCACTCTGCTGGCCGTACCATTTTCCCAGGCAGTCCAGGTTCCCCTTCTATTCCTGGCACTCCATCTCTCCCCGGGACACCTGGTTTCCCAGGCTCACCCTAAGACGAGGAGAGAAAGCAATTAGAATTAGGGCATGCATCCAGGCCTGGTCTGGTCCTGGGAGGGTGTCGGGCTGCAAAGTGCACTTACCACTTGTCCTGGTAATCCTGGAGAGCCCTGCGGACCCTAAAAAGCATAGCCAAAAAACAAAAAAGTCAAAAATAATGAGGACTGAATCATGAACATATTCATTTCCTTTCTGTACCACCCAATAGCCAATATACATACACATAAACAATTTTAACAATCAACAAGAAGAAATCCCAGGGCCCGTTAAAACCCCATCATATGCTATCAAGTGCCTAAGAGTGAAGAAAAATCTTAACTGGTGCCAAAAAGATGTCAATGTTGGCGCCAGGTGGGTCTCACTGGGGAAATTGGGCCATAATCAGGAGCGGGGGTCACCGCTGAGGAGGCCCTCTCCCTTGTTGCCCCCTCCACACTTCCCTTGGAGGAGGCACCTGGAGAAGGTCCCCAGATGACTATCGAAGTGTATAGATAGGTTCATACTGGGAGAGGCATATCAAACGAATTCTCCAGTAGCTCAAGCCAGAGAAGCACGCTGGCCACCTACCACAAGCCCAGGTGGTCCTGATGGTCCTGGTAGTCCAACATTCCCTTGGGGGCCTGGTAAACCCTGCAAGGAAGAAAAGTGAAAATGGTGGTCAGAGTTACCAATCGGCACTGGGCCAGATCTATAGTGCAGAGTTTCCAGCCATTGGGCCTATCCCAGAACACGGAGGTGTCACTTGACAGAAAGGAAAAGTCCAAAGATACTCATGAGTACCTCTTGGGCAATGAGCAAAGACCACAAAATGGTTGGGATTAGGCCAGAACACTTTAAGCCAGCAGGGTGGGTGTGCTGAGGAAGGAAGGATGGAGATACTTACCCTGATGCTAGAGCCAGGCTCTCCTACATCTCCCTGTAAAAAAACACACCTCACTATTACTAACCTGTGCTGACAGGGACCCAAATCCTAACTGCAGGACTGGCATCAAGGGTAGGCATAGTCGGGAACCTGCCAATAGGCCCACACTCCAGCAAGGGCCCACTGACAAGGACCTGTTGGATTTGTTCCTCCTCATCCCCATGGCAGCCTGCTTGCTCACCTGCCTCTCATTCTGGCCCAGAAGATGGTGGTGAGAAAGAGGAGCAGGAGATGCCCTGGTCTACATGCTCACTGGCTCTATCTGCCTGTCAAGCAAGTGAGTGGCAGCAATGATGAGAAAGAGGAGGAGGAGCCAGAGCAGGTGGTGACAATGGCAGCGAGAAGGTAGCCCAATGAGAGGGTCTGGCATTGTTTAACTGCTTCAATTTTTGCCAAGGAGATTGTGGGCAAACCATCTGGCTCAATGAGAGGATCGCTAGGCCAAAATGTGAGACATCAAGGTTCTCCATGGGGTTTCAGAGATGTGTTTGTGAAGCAGTGTCCCCCATAGGTCAAGGATAGGGTGTTCTAAATACATGAAGAGTGTAAACCTCCGGCTGTCATGGCTTTGGTTAGGAAGAAGGGTTCACAAGCCCTATAATACTATGGCAATCAAATCAGGACATATATACCTTTATTCCAGGTAGACCCTGAGTGCCTGAAGGGCCGACAGGACCCTGCAAGGAAAGAGAAGACAGGTATTTCCAGTAACCAAAACTCAACAATGATTGAAGTAATTCAAATGTTGTACACAACACAATGACCTTTTTTTCCTATCATGCCCTTAGACCTTTTTGAAGATGTACCGGGAAGGCTGCAGATAATCCAGGAACCTGAACCAAAACTGAAGTGAACCTTTATTGGCCTGAACAAGAACTAAACCAGAACAACTTCAATTACAGATAAACCAAAACAGTTACTGTTTGACTCCCTGGCAAAAATCTCTGCTCTGGATTACTTATTTGTTTACATTTATATGCTGCCCTTTCCTTTCTTTCTCGTTCTTCCTTTTGCTAAAAGAGCCATCAAGGCAGTGTATTCTACATAGCCTTGGTGACAAGAGGCTGAACATTATCCACTGTGATAAGTGTCTTGTAAGATCAGGCCTAAGCAGAGGCAGGGAACTTTTGGCTCACCAGATGCTGGTAGACTGCAACTCGCATAAGCTCTTGCCAGCATGGCCCATGGACAGGGCTGATGGGAGAAGCAGTTCAACAATATCTGGAGGACCACACATTCCCCATCCTGGACTATAGTCTTGAGAAAATGAGAGGACAAAGATGTAGAATGAAGGAGGCAACTACTCCCAGATGCCTCCCACACAATGCGCCCCATTTTGCCAGTTGTTGGCCAAGTTGGGCTTGGCCAAGTTGGGTTTGCTGTCTCCTATTCAGAATCTAGCCAGAGGGTTTATAAGATTACGGAAAACCAGTTTTACTTACAGGAGGGCCTGGTGGCCCAGGATCTCCTGGGTTACCCTGTAGGAATGAAGAGACATAATCAGTGATGGATATGGGCTGATTTATCTCTAAATATCCCTGATTAGCTATTGTTGGAGCCTTGATACATTGGTTAAAATAAATTTGCCAAAAGACTTCACTTCCAGTGAGATCTCCACCCATTCCTCGCTCTAAGACAGCCTTCCCCAACCTGGTGCTCTCCAGATGTTTTGGACAACAACTCCCAGGATTCCTGACCATTGGCCACGCTGGTTGGGGTAGAGGAGAGTTGAAATCCAAAACATCTGAACAGCACCAGGTTGGGGAAGGCTGCTCTGTGACATTACATACTACTCTCACAGCACTCCAGGTAAGAGGGAATTGCATTCTAGATAGAATAAATGACTGAGGAAGAAAGCAACAGAAAAATAGCCAAACCAATTAGGTTAAATAGTTCTGATCATTAAAGCCTATGAGTAGTGTCCTATTGTGCCTGTGCACTTGTGGGAAGAACTTCTTGAAGAACTTGAACAACAACTTGAACAACAACTCAAGAGGCAGCTGGACAACCATCTGTCAGGGATGCTTTAGGGTGGATTCCTGCATTGAGCAGGGGGTTGGACTCGATGGCCTTGTAGGACCCTTCCAACTCTGCTATTCTATGATTCTATGATTCTATGAACTTCCATGCTCCTGAAAATAACCCGAAATGAGTGGAAGTGCTCATTTCTGGAACTGGGCAGGTCAAGAGCGGTTGCAGACCTGCCCGATCCACTTATTTCCAGAGATTATTTTTAGAAGTGCAACAGCCCTGTAGTGCTATCAGTGACTTCTGCAGATGCAACAGAACCAGCAGAGGCGGAGTGGCTCTGTTGGTCACTGCCTCAAGTGCCAAAAGCCCAAAGAGCACAGCTCTTCCAAGCAATGAAATATCCGCTTTTCACCACCGCCTTTGGGCCCTGTGTACCCACATTCACGTGTTGGTAGTACATAGGAAGATTTCATAGTAATCTTCACAAATCATGTGGAATCATTTGGAGCTGCCACGATTGTGGACATCACTGCTAAATAACGGTTGCATATCTCTAGTTCACAAGGGACATTTCTCCATACAATCACATCCCTGGGATGATTCACATGTGCGGTGGGGGGAAATGCTGTTCTCTCCATATTACAGAATTTGCAGAGAGGGCCAGGGGAATGAGGTGGAGTGATAGTGTTTTATCTAGAGTCATCCAGTGAGCCCATGGCTGAATTTAAATTAATGCTGACACTGCACTAGTCAATCCATGGACAACTACTACTATTACTACTACTGATAATGCATTATGGATTCCCCTCTGGGTGTGTGTGTGTGTGTAGAGAGAGATATTGCAAGGACATCAAAATACTTAACAAATAAGTGGGTTGCTTTCTTCGAATTCCCAGATCCCTGTTTTGACCACCATGCCAAGACCCTTCTGCAGAGCTTGAGAGTGCTGATTGTAAATGCGATGCAAAGAAGAGCCCACCCACAGACTATTGTTAGCAAGAGGCAGAGTGCTCCGTGCAGGATGGGGTAGGTGAGGGGGAGCAGGGGAGGGAAGGGGGGGGAGGGAAGGGATCACCTACCGGTCTGCCCAGAACTCCGGGGAAGCCTGGCAAGCCCTGCAAAGATCCAATTCAAAGATCCAGAGAGTTAGCGAGACCCAGAGCAATCCCTCAAGCAAGCCTTGCTTGGTCCTTGTTTCCCTCACAACACAATGGCAAGGCCGAGCTGCTCCTACTGCATTAAAGAGAGCGAGAGCAAGCGGAGGAAGCCAACCATAGCCAATGACTCAGGTCTACAGGAGCCTACAAAGAAACATTACTTACAGCTGGGCCGGGTGGCCCTCTAAAACCCTGCAGGCCCTGGATGGGAGGGAACGACACACAAAAACAGAGACACATGAACCGGAGACATAAAGTAGAACAACAAGGGCGGTGTGTGTGTGTGTGTGTGTGTGTGTGTGTGTGTGTGTTGCGTACTGTCCTCTGAAAGAGCTTGTAATGGAGCACAATTAGCTCTACAACCCCATGTGTGACTAGGAGGGACATTTGAGGCTGATTTCTTATTTACCACTGACTATCAGGAGCACTGAGGTAGGCCCAGTAATAAGTACATCTTCTCAGCCCTCCAGATATCAAGACAGATCAAAGACAGAGAGCTTTCAGCCAGGCTGAATGCAACAGCACCATTCCACTGGGACTCCTGAGCCTTAAGAAAGGGGAAATGTGGCATCATAAAGCATATTTGGCAGTTCCCAACAATAGGTTTGCTTGTTTGGGTGCTTGAATGTGTAGAGCCCCTGGGCAGAAATACCGAACAACAACCACTACAAGGGATGGAGGCTGGAAGATCCTTTTCTTGAGGCCTCCTCAGGCAGAACATGGCCTACAAGTGACAGCATGAATGGAAGGTAGAAGGCACCCCAGTCCCAGCCGTGCAAGAGTCCATTGTGTTCACAAGACAACAGGTCCAATGAGGAACCTCCTAGAGATGGTTTGCTAAAGCAACATAGAAAACTTGTACAGATCACAAAGGACATCACTTCTGTGGGAAAGGATAAGGCAGCAATGAAAAGGATCATAGCCATCTATGAAAGGAAAACATATTATGAACAGAACCCCTCCCTGATCCTTTCTCCCTGAATCTCACACTGGCTTTCCAATGCTGGTAAGGCACTGCCTCTCCCGTAAGTAAGATGATCTCTGTCACTTTAACTCAGGGCTCAGCTTGTCTCAGAGATTCTATCCAGCAAGGATCCCACCCACACTCCGGAGAAGCGTCACCAGTGCCCATGCTAACAAGTGTTTCTCTGCAATCATAGAGCAGGAAGGCTACAGAGCTACTCAGAACTGCTTGTGGCAGATGGGAGGCCTTGGATAAAGGCTCGTGTTGTTGGACTCCTGGTTTCTTCAGTTGCCCAGACCCACTCATTGAACTTCCTCTCTGCTAGTATGGAACATTTTGTACAAATCCTTTCCAGAGCTTGAATTATAGGGGTGGGGTGGACGATCCCCTTATTTGATGGTTTTAAAAGGTAATTGGGAGCAAGAACTGGCTAGAACTGGGAGAGGGGAATCAGGGGATGGGGTTTGAGGATTACATTAAAGTTCCCCTAACTTTTCTCCCATAGTTTGAACACTGATCCCTTTGGCTCTCTTTCTTCTTGCCTGCCCGCCCCCCACCCACCCCAATCACACACATTTCCCATCCCAGTACTGAGGCTTCCTCCTTTTTACTTACGGCTTTCCCTTCTGGGCCAGGAAGGCCTCTCTCTCCTGGAAGACCCTGCACCAAAAGAAGGACATGAAAGTAAGAAGGTCCACAAGACATGAGCGCCACCTCCAGAGCATGTGGATGTGGAACAAGCCATCACCCCCACCCCACATAACCAAAGGAGGGTGTGTTTGCTTTAAAAAAGAACAACAACAAAAAACCCCAGTAGCGACTCCAATTTCCGAACTCTTTCTCTCTGCTTCCCTTTCACAGCAGCTGTCACTATTTCCGACAATGGTCCATCAGCAATACTCACTGGAGCACCATCCCTGCCTTTCTCGCCGGCTTCACCCCTCTCTCCCCTCTGCCCAGCTTCACCCTGCAATTCAAAAGGTCAAGTGATGTCACAAAGGCAAGCAAGCAGCCCCATTGTGTCAACTCCCCACCCCACGAGCCAATCCGCATCCAGATCTTTGAAGGGACACCTAGGATGCTCAGCTCGGTTCAGCCAAGAGTGTGGAGGCTGCCAACTTTCTGGCTTGGCTTCCTCCCTTGCCCCCCCGTGTAACAGTGAGTGTGGAACAAAGTAAGACCGCTAAGTCCTATTGAAATCAAGGGGCCTTAAGCATTTATTCAACTGTTTGCTTCAATCCCAGCGATTTAATAATGTCACAGCATTATTTTAAAAAACACTTGAAATTATTTTACTCCTTATTGTGATTGATTCCTTTCATGAACCATGGTGCCCTTTCCGAAAGTGTCCATCAGACAGGGGGAGGGAGAAAAGACTTTTTTTTTAGTCCTGAAAATGTCCTGTTTTCATGGGGACCCTTGCAGCATCAGCTTGACTTACACCCATTTCAAAGGAAGCTCAGGCACCCAGCCTGAGGAATGGAGCCAGCAATGATAAGTCAGAATTGCTGGCCTGATTCTGGGAGTGAAGGAAGCTCCTTTGGTACTGGGAAGGGGGTTGGGGTGGGGGACTGGATATGAAGGAAGCCAGGCTACCAAGCTGAGCTCTAAAGGAGAGCAGGGTAGACCCAGATTTAACTAAGGGCAAAAGATTCCTGCAGAATGAACCATGGTAGGTAATGGGTTTTATACTTGTTGTTGTTCCCTGCCTCGATCCAAACAGAGAGGCAGGTAAGAAATAAAATTATTATTATTATTATTATTATTATTATTATTATTATTATTATTATTGAGATGGGGATGTGGCACTGGTGGGCAAGGCTATCTCCCCATGCCCCCTAGTCATAGCTGTTACTTCAGCACTGTGTGGGTATGTAAAAATACAGCCCCGTTTGGTTCAGGGCTGCTGAGCTATTCATCAAGCCAATGAAAAGGATAGAGAAAAAGAATTTTTAAAAAAGCAAGATGAAGTCAAACACTTGCAGGAAAGGAGAGTTTCCCCTCTTGCAAGCGAAGGCGCAGGAGAGACACAGGGAAAGCTGGAGAGAAGCAGGGGTGGGAGACTTACTACACTCAGACCTTATCGCCTCTAGAGCCTTTCGTGCCATCTTCTCCTGGCTCTCCCTGTGCAGGAAGGAAAGGGGAATGGTTAGCTGCAAGACTTTAAAAAACAACAATGCCTTCATTTAGTCCTTCACCTGGACCTTTCTCATCACCCATCATGTCTAAGGCCTCGTCTACGCCAAGCAGGATATTGCACTATGAATGTCGTATGTAAAAGGCAGGAGCCACATGACTGTTTTATAGCGGTATTGAAGTGCACTGACAACTGTTGGGGTCCATTGACACAGACCATATACCGCTTTCATACAGCTATATCCTGCTTGGTGAGGCTCCTGCCTTTTATATACAGCTTTCATAGTGCAATATCCTGCTTGGTGTAGATGAGGCCAAAGTGGCCTGCTGTGGCTTCTTCGCCCCCTCCTTCCCCATAGTCCTTCAGGCAGCAGTGGCACCGTCGTAGCAGAACCCATCTTGTCCCCTCGGCCCACCCTAACTCCATTTCTTTTGCCACCTTTAAAAATAAATATTTCAGGGCAAATGTGTTTGTAATTACGACCCCACTTGTGCTGTTTTGAAGCACTGGTGGTGGTGGGGGAGCCAACAAACGAGTGACAGTCCTTCCAAAATGCAGCTTCAGCATTGGTGAAGGGCAACTTCTGGCAAGGGAGGCTGGAGGCGGCACTGGCTAGATCACAAAGAGCAGCACGGATTTTTTTGCTGCTCTCTGCAGCCAATCCCAGCAACCCACGACAAAATCGCTTTTCTAGATTTGGACAACATGACAACCCCGCAACAAGCCATGTGTTACCAGGGTGGCCTGTTCCTGAAAATTAAGCCACCCTGCGGAGAACACGCTGGGCTTGGATGACAAGACAACCCACCATGGCTGGCTGGCTATGGAGGGCTATCGCGTTGTGCGAACTCAGTCATTAATTGTGCGGATGCAATTAACATGCAGGGGTTTGGCTGTTTTACAGTAAATAGCATCTAGACTTATGCAGTTAATGGCATAACTATCTTGGCAGTAATTCAAGGAAAGAGGAAAAGTGTTCACCTTGCTTCCCTTGGGTCCTGCAGGCCCACGTTCCCCTGGAAATCCTGAGAGGCTCCCTTCCATTGGCTCTACCTGGAAACACATAAATACATCAGCCCAGTAATCTCTCTCTTACACACACACATGCACACACCAAGGCTATGCATTCTCATCCATGTCCCCAATACCATCAATAAAAATGATACTCATAACAGAACTGTAGGAATGGCTGGACCTAAGCAGGATAAACCCTTCTCTCAGCATTGGCAAATGAGTACCATAGATTCTGATCTCTGGGAAATCCTTGCACTTGATGGAGTTATCAGGGTTTTTTTTAGGGCGTAACCCAAATTTCAGAAGCAATTATTGTGATGGGGACAAGCCCAATAAATAAGAGTCCAGATCGAAGTATACTAAGTTCAAGAGCAGGAATAGCAGGGGTGGGGGGAGATTGGCCATGCCACATGTTGAAAGTTAACCACTGAGTTCTCTACTTAAGTGGGTAGAACACTGTGAACATCTGGCCTCAGCCGGAAGATGGGAAATGCTTTGGACTTGTGCCAGAGCTATTTTCTGAGGGCTTGTAGAAATTTAAGGCAGGGTTGGTCAACTTGGGGCCTCCAATTGTTTTGGCCTACAACTCCCATCATTCCTCCACACTGGCTACGTTGTTGTTGGGAGTTGTAGGCCAAAAGATCTAGAGGGCTACAAGTTGCTCAACTAATTTAGGGTAACACATGTTGGGGACAAACTCTAAATTTTATTCCCATTCAAAATTGAGCCATTCGCTGGTCACAACAGGCCTGCTCAGACAACACTCGTTAGGCTGCTAACCCCTTTGCAGTAAACGGTTAGTGCACGTGTTTAAATCGTGGTTATGTAGCCACCATGGTTAGAAATGGTTCACACAACAAGCTAAGCCATAATGTTTAGCTCAAAATGCTTAACCACCATGGCTTAGCGTGTTGTCTGAACAGAGTCAATAAAATACAGCAAGGAGTGAGGTGATGTATGGGATCTATCTGTTTGAGCTTCATGTTTGTACTGAATTGCCAGCCCAAGGAAGTGGACATCATTGTCTCTAGATCAAAGCATTTATACCCACATGGGGCACACCACAAAGGACAAAAGAACATGTAGGCCCCTTCTCTTCTTCTAGGGCTTTGAGTTCAAGGCATTCAGGATATAACTCAACACCAGTGATCAACAACACTGTGCCTAGGTAAGCCCTAGGTATGGCTGGTGAAAGGGGCTGTAGGAACGGTGGACCTAAACAGGATAAACCCTTCTCTCAGCACTGGCAAATGAGTGCCACAGATTCGGATGTAGGGCTTTATATTTCAACCCTGGATCTCTGGGAAATCCTTGTGCTTGATGGAGTTATCAGGGATGAAAAAATCACTCACCTTGGGTCCAGGTGGCCCTGGAGGGCCTGGTAAGCCATTTCTGCCCTGGGGAGAAGATATATAGGATAAGGATCAAAGATATGGATGATTTGCAAAAGAGGTGATCTAATTCCTATTCACCTCACCTCCACCACTGTGAGTCATAACAGCAGGCCTTCTCCACTGACACTGAAAAGCCAGGGGATGAATGGGGAAACACAGTCAGGTCTACAGGTATTGTTGAAGACTAACTAGACTTTGCATGCAAAACCTTTGCAATAGATGTCATTTAAAAAGAGAAAAGTTGCTTCAAGGCAAGGGAATTCAGAGCAGAAAAGCAGTGTGCTTACCTCTTTCCTTGTCTACTGCTTCTCCACTGCCCCCACCCCCACCCCGCCACCCCCTCAGTGACTTCTCCCTGAGCAGGGACTCAAACATGTGGTGAGTTGATGGCTTTAAATCTTTATCGTTTTAATGTTATTGTAAGTACTTTGGGGTGATTTTGTGGTTGTACATCATGTTCGAGGCTTTTATTAGGAAAGCACTGTCTCAATATTTCAGACAGACAAACCAAAGAGTTTTGTGGCACCTTGAAAACCATAACAATTTTATTCCGGCATAAGCTTTTGTTGACACTGCCCACTTTATCAGATACATGGAAGTGTTCACCTCAAAAAAATAAATATAAGTTCAGAAGCTTGTGAGAGAGGGAAGACATTGGGGTGATTCTGAGCAGATTCATGGGCTCTCCCACACTAGAGGCATTCAAGAGGCAGCGGGACAGCCATCTGTTAGGTACACTTTAGGGTAGATTCCTGTATTGAGCAGGGGGTTGGACTCAATGGCCTTATAAGCCCCTTCCAGCTCTACTATTCTATGATTCTATGAAAAACAGACAATATGAAAAGGGATAGTTACACACATCCTTCTGTCACCACATATACACTCCAAATGTAAGAATTGCCCACTCTGTCCCATATGAACATAATTTTCAGGCATGGAAAACCTCAGAGCCTACTCCAACTTGACTGTGCCTGCCTTCCCATAATTTTCCCTGTTGGAAGGATCCTGATGAGCGGTTACGTTTCAATACTATTTTATTTTGATTTCAGTTTTACTTGTGAGCCACCGGAGCAATAGAGAACCACTCTGCTTCATCTTCTGTGTGACAGCCCTTTAGATTTTTGAAGACAGCTATTTTCTCTTCTCCATGCTAAACATACCCAGTTTCCTTATTAACTACTGCACTCTTATCCTCCAGGCTGTGGAGAAAAAGTTCTGCTTTCTGGTTCTTAGGCATCACTTCTTCCTCACACTTTGTACTTTCTGCTGTAGTGGTACAGTAGTGTCCAAATGGCCCAGTTTCTGAGATGTTACCTGTGCTCTTCTGATTGTCTTCTGATTGTCTGCTTCTGCTCAGGGCTGGGCTGCCTTGAGTCCTACTCCTCAACTAAGTCTTCAGATTGTATAGCAAGGCATCCAGTGAAACCAGGTCTGCCAAAGAGATGGTTCTGGAGAGCATCCCTTTCCCCTTTTAGTTCTGCAGCTTCCTTATACTGATCTTCCAGGTCCAATTGGAACATGCACACCTGATGCCACACGGAGATAACTTATCCTGAACAGTTCTGCCTGGTGCTATCTGACCATGTCCTGCTCTGTGGTTCTCTGAGGCTCACAGGGGAAACTGATAGCATGTGATGGCAGTCAGACCAAGGAAGGAAGAAAATAGGGTATTGGATAGCTTCATGTGGGTTGTACTGAATGGAACTTTCTCTTACTAGAACAATAGGAGGATGTTGTCTCAGCAGTAAGCTAAAGACAATGAAAGCTTTATGTAGGCTAACAAGACTCATTGGGTGGCCAGCTCCACCCTTCTCAGAGGAGCTGACTGAATTGCAAAAGAGCCATTGCCTGATATTGTAGCCTAAGACTTCTGCGAGGCTAGGGAGATGGAGGTTCTGCTGGGGACTTACCCTCTGAGCCAGAGAATGATAACTGGGCTCTGCCCTTTGGCCAAGAGGGCCCTGAATAAGGAACTGACCGTCCTACTCCCAAGGAGGCAGCCTATGCCTCATCAGAATCCTTTGCTGCACACTGAAGGTCTGAATGCTGGGCTCTTGACAGACTATGGACAGCAGGCACTCCTAGGTTCTGTGAACTCTGAGCCCCAGCCACAAAAGACTCTTTGTTCACAATGCCATCTCGTAATTCTCCATTCTACATCTTCCTGCTACATGTCACAGTTAGCTGCCACATTTTCTTCAGATATGAAATATGATGATGAGGATGAGGATATCAGCAGCAGCAGAAAGCCAATGGCTGATCGGTTCCCAAGTTCTCCAAATGCTAAAAACTCCAGCTTCAGATCTAATTTCATATTTTGGATTTTCTTCCGTACCTTCTCCAGAATCTTCTCACTATGATTTTCTCGCTTTGCCCATCAGTCCGTTCCATATTTCCCATCTGAATTAATAGCCTCCAAACTCTTGCCCATTTGCACAGAGTTATAACCAACAGACCCACAAGACGTAGATTTTGGCCTTAGCTAGACGGGACTTTATCCCGGGGCAAACCCCGGGATCGTCCCTGTGCGTCATGTGCGTCATGCCCCGGGATACAGCCTCCCACTTTGGCCCCGGTTTTTCCATGGTCTCAGTCTCAGCCCAAGACCACGGAATGTGTGGCCCGTTGCCGTGGACCTGGGAGGAGCGCTGGGCCCATCGGGGATAGTGGGGGGAGTGGGAATTTGTTTTGGTTTTTAAAAAACCCGCTTATCTTTAGCGCAAGAACGTTCATGCGCTCCTTCCTCTTTAAAAAATTAAAAAATGGCGGACGCGACGCCTCTCCTTGTGAGGTTGTCGCACGTTGCGTGTAAACGGAGGAGGGATCTTGCATTAAACACAACGCGAGATCTTCCCTCCTCCGTCGCGGGATAAAAGGTAGGTCTAGCTAAGATAATAATGTTCCTGTTGAGACGACTCCATGAGTCCTCTGGCTGGTCTATAGTATCCTAGCATTTCTTATGACATTCTCCTTCAAATCCAAGAAAGGAGCTCCTCCATTTTGCCAAAGAAACAATTTTGATTCCTTTTCTCAGAGTGTCATTATACATCCCTTACCCAAATGTCTCCTTAAGCATTTCATCTGGGTATTACCCTCTATTTGATTATAACTGTTCAAATGCGCCTAAAGCCTCTTGAAGCCCCATGCATATTCCCTTAAACTCTCTGTAAGCCCCTGAACTCTGGTATAAAATCTTGGCTTTAGTTTTAACAGGGTGTGCATAGCAAACATGCATTCCCGCCTTCTAAAGATTTGTTCCACTGCCTCCTTTTCATCTTTTGCCCAAGAAGCCATTTCCCTTTGGTGCTGTTCCTCCCAATCAACCAATTAAGCTCTTAGGCAATTCATACATAGACGGAAGTGCCGCTTTAAATTCTCCCAAATGGTATCTGCTATTTCTCCCTATGTCTCCTGCAAATTTAGGCAATGGGGTGGCTGAAAGAACTGGGGCCAAGGAAATGGAAATTGCACCCGTGACTGTTGGCCATGGGCAAACCCCTTGATCCCTCTCCTGCCTTATTCTCAGGTGGATCCATGGATTCATAGTGTCTCTAAGGTGCTTTGGATTCCTCAATCCTGTTTGAAATGCCAAAGGCCATGTACAGGGCTCTCAAGTAAGGATGAGAGAGGCAGATGGGCAAATGCTCTGGACAGACTCTAAGAAATGCGAATAACATTTCTTTATCTTATAAATTAAAACCAGTTAGCACAATCAATTAACATTATATCAATGAACAAAATCAATAAATCACAAATGACCCAACACCAAACCACTGTTGGTAACATGGCAACAGTGTCTGTCACAAACTGATAGCTAATGCGGTGGGAGTGGTTAGGTTGTTGGACGAGTACTGAGGACATACAGATGAAAATCCCCACATTGCCATGAAACTCCCTGGGTGAACTTGGGCCAGTCACTTTCTCTCTCTCTCAGGGATGTTGTGAGGATAATGGAGGGCAGGACCAAACAGGCTGCCCTGATGTCTTTAGAGGAAGGGGAAGATTAAAAATGTAATAAATAAATTGGCTAGAAGTTGGTTCCTGCCATTAAAAGGTTACTTTTCGTCTGTCGGTTCCCATTGCTTGGTTTTACTTTTCCTCTATTTGTTGATGTATTGTCTATTTGCTTTCTTCTCTTCTCTTTCAGGTATCTCTCCAGTGTTTTCTCTTCAGCTTCTTCCCCTCTCCTACTCCAACTGACTTCTCCTCCACTCTTTCCCAACATTCAACATCCCACCATGCACTTGCTTTGGATTCCAAGTAAGCATTAATATATATATTTTTTATTTGAAAAAATGGTACCAGAACATTTTGGAGCACGGAGATGCTTTAACTTGAGCTGCTATTCCTGGGCAATTCTGTCATTAATAGCTGCCAAATGGAGGAACTTCCCTGGCTCTTATTTCCTAACATGGTCCTGCAGTGAAGGCACCTGCTGAAATTTTCTCCATCATGTAGCTGTTACAGGTATAGGAGGCCTTGTCACAAAATGAGTTGCTAAGGGGAACGCTGCCAACATCTTCTAAGATGGCCCATCCCATAAAGAGATTAATCTCCAGGGAACCTCTCCACTAACTTGCATCATCTCAGGAGCATGGATCTCTAGGACGATGGCAGAGCCATTAAATGCTGAGTGAGATAGACTCATAAATGGAGGAGCAACCATCTTGCCCTTTAGGTTTGTATGAAGGATCTAACCTGATATCCAACACGGTGCCTGCTTGACCAATGTATGAAATAATAGCCTTAAGCTATCTGGTATATATAATATGCATATATGACCATGCTCACATCCATAGTTAAAAATGCTTTCAGAGTTTGATTTGGAATTCATATCACGATAACCAGAAATAACAGTAACATCCCAGGAAACTCGTTCCTTAGGATCACTTAACACCACTCACCTGATCCCCCTGTGCACCCTTCTCACCCCGATCACCCTGGAAAAAGTAAATAATATTGTTATTTCTAAAGAAGAGATAAATAAGCTACCAACAGTGGTGTCATCTCTAAACCATGCACACCCCTACTGAGTTTTAAAAACAACTTTAAACTCCCACCCCCCAAAAACACACACAGACCAAAGAGAAAAAAATCCAGCAAGCTTTCTAGAGAATTTGGAAGCAACGCATCGTTTTATTGCCGCTCTGGTATGGGTTCATTATGTGTGTTAACTTATTTTATCCCGGCTTTATTATGTAACTTTACACACACCTGAGGTTTTTTTTTTAAAAAAATAAGTAACTATTCAGACATGTTCTCCCCAGATAATGCCACTTAGCAGAACCCTTTCTACTCTGCCTTTTCCACCCATGCCAAGATTAATGAAGTTAGAAAATGCAGTCACTTGGAGTGGTAGGGCAAGGTTATTTGGAGCTTTGGAGCTCCTGATCACATTTGGTACCTTCTCTTTCTACCTTGACTATACTCACCTTCTCTCCAGGCCGGCCGGCCTCTCCAAGTTCTCCTGCCCGTCCCGGAACCCCTGGAATTCCAGGTTTCCCAGGCTCCCCTGGCTGGCCAGGTGGCCCTTCTGGTCCCCGCTCCCCAATGGCACGTCCTATTGGGCCTTGTGGGCCTGGTGGGCCTTGGTCTCCTTTATCTCCCCTTGGCCCTCTTTCTCCAGGGAAGCCAATGAGACCCTGCAAGAAACACAGAACTTATTTAGACAGCCGCAAATCAGCTTTCTTCCGAAGGATGCTTGGAGAAGTGTATATCTGAAATGCCTCTATCGACTGTAGCTGGTGAGAAACCATCACATACTTGGTGAGAACTAGAACAGAATATGACTTTGCAATAGGCCACAATGGCAACAGCTATTTCCTATTGTCAATCTCCCACATCTGACAATTAGAGATATCCCAAACATTAAGGTTGAACTGTGTGTTCTTATAGCTGTACTAGACCCTTCTGTTCCATATTTAATTCTCCAAAGTCCTGTTTTTGATGTTGCAAATCTTGTGATTCTCATCCCAAATGCCTCATATGAAACTAACAGTTTGTCACAGAATTCAAACATTTTGGTTGCAAAACCAGTGAAGCAGTTTCCTGGGAACCTCTGTACTATTTTTGGTGGATGTTTCCCTAAATAATAGTAAAATTGTAATAATGTGGTTTAACCAATGCAAAATCTATTTGGCATGCATCTTTCCACATCCGTTTTGACTCTGGTTTCCAGAAAACCTTAATTGTATCAATTTTAGAAATTTGCCATTATACTTAACGTGCGAAGAACTTTTCCCAAACTAGGACCTAAAGGAAGTACCTGAGATAACAACTAATCCTTGCACGTGAAGAGCTCATCCTCACCTCTTTGCCTGGTGGTCCCCTTTCTCCTGGATCCCCTCTGTCACCCTTCAGTCCTCTCCGGCGATCAGGGAAGGGCAGATCAGAACTTCCATCATAAGCGCCAGTGATCTCCCGCAGTGAGGAAATCTGTGAGGGAGGAGAGGAAAGTTAGACTGCTCCCTGAAGCAATGAGAAAAGGCAAAACATCCCTACTCTCAACCTGGAATGCAAACATTTATAAGCACAGAAAACCTTTCAGATCCTTTCCAGGCTATCATCCATGCCCATGGAGAGTAAAGCACAGGGTATATAAATGACAGGGTCACTTTAAGGTCATAGAATCATAGAATAGCAGAGTTGGAAGGGGCCTACAAGGCCATTGAGTCCAACCCTCTGCTCAATGCAGGAATCCACCTTAAAGCATCCCTGACAGATAGTTGTCCAGCTGCTTCTTGAATGCCTCTAGTGTGGGAGAGCCCACAACCTCCCTAGGTAGCCATCCCCAACCTGACAGGGTCACTTTAAGGTAGCCTTCTCCAGATGGTTTGGTCTACAATCCCCATCGACCCCAACCAGCATGGACCATGGTCAAGGATGGTGAGACCTGTAGTTAGAAACATCTAAAGGGCACCAGGTTGGGGAAGGCTGCTTTAAGCTATATTGTAAAGCGCACTGAGAACCTTCATTTATTTATTATTTATGTTTACTTTCCCCCTTTCTTTCCAGAACAAAAAAATAATCAAAGTTGTTAAACACTGAAGTGTGAAATACAAATGGGTCAAAGAGGCCAATGACTGCCTCTCTCTCTCCTGCTGTCTCTCATTGCAGATATGCCTGCTAATAAGAGTAGCACAGGGAATTTCTGTGAGCTTTGAGCAAACAGGATACTACTCCCCACTATTCAGTAGGGCAAAGACCTATTCTACAAGTGTCAAGGTTTGCATCAACACCCCCTACCTTCTCCACAGTCACCTACCCTGATCTCCACCCACACATTGGCAGACCAAATTATTATGCTATATTTACACTAACTTTCTATTAATTATATTCAATGCAGCTAATAATCTGGTTCAGAAACCCATAATGAAATACAGGCAACCTCCACCCCCACCCCCAAATCAGTAACATCTCACATTAAAAATATAGGTGCTGCTTATTTCCTTTATTGTTGAGTTTTTAAATTATTTGCTTTTATGTTAAGTTTTAATTCAGATTTTGGTTATCTGGATTTTATTGTTAGCTGCCCTGAGTGCCAAATGTTTGGTGGAACAGTGGGAAATAGATAAAATTAACACAATAAAAGATTAAAAAGTAGCATCAGATGATGATGATTTATTACATTTATATACCGCCTCCATAGCCAAAGCTTTCTGAGTGGTTTACAAAGATTAATCAAAAGATTTGCTGCACTTATCATCAAAACTCAAACACTTGCTACATCAGATATGTCTGAAGTGCCCACCTATTTATTTATTTCATTTCTATACTGCCGAAGCTCTCTGGGCGGTTCACAAAAATCCCAGAAGAACAGGAATTTGGCCCATCTCCCCAAGAGGGCATTCCACATTTTACAGCTGCCTTCCCCCAACCTGATGACTACCAGATGTTGAAACTCGAGGTTTTACACAACAGCCAGCATTCCTGGTCATGCTGGCTGGGTTGATGGGGCATTGAAGCCATAAACATCTGGATATGAAGTTGGGGGAAGCTGCACTTTTAAAAAGGCCCACTCTCTTGTGTCCACCTGCCATACCGCAGGACCTCCGAAGCCAATCTTAAGGCTCTGGCAGGTTCCATGGGGAAAGATGGTCCCTACAGAATCCTGTTGTGAGTTTGTCGAGTGTTTTGAAGCTTGATACCATCTCTTGGAATTGAACCTGGAAACATTTCCCTCCATCTGCTTGGTTATTCACTCATCAGAGCCAAGAGCCAGGAGCCAGGACAGGCGTACACTGGGAAATGTAAAATGGAGGTAAGGCAGCAGAAGTAGCTACTAAGTCATACCTTAATACCATAGGATTCTAGGGCACGCTCAACATTCTAGACAAAAAGAGGAGGAAAACCATCAGTAAAAAGTAAAGAAAGAAAGAACCATTAGAAATAAATATCAAACATAAAAATGTCTACTCTCTGCCTTACAGGAGGACTTCTATCTACCTTCCTTGTCTGTTGCTTCCCATGGTTGCCAATCAGCCTCATTGTGACATCCCAATGGAGCAAAACCAGGCCATCAAGTAGTCATAGCAACACCATCCCTTGAAGGATGAGTGGAGTGATGCAGAGCATACCGGAAGAGACTAAACATCAACACACACACACAACCCCATCTCTGTTGGAGCCTATAAGAACTGCACCAGAATGAGAGGAGGGCATGTGTGAGAACGCCAGTTATTTCCTGCTCTTGCCACTTTTGGGGGAAGTGGTTGCTGGGCCATGTTATTTCTGAAATACTTTACTGCATTTATACTTTGTCGCGTATTTGGGTCTGGCTTTCTGCGTTATCGAGAAATAATATCCATTGACATTATGTTATAGGTAATATTGCTTATTTTGTAATATATTTAAAATTTTATAACAGTATTATTGAAATTAATTTTGGGGATATTATTCTCTTTGGAAATGAACTGGTACTAAATAGTTTTTTGTACTGATGCATCGGTAAGTATTATTGGGTGTTATGTTGCTATACTTGTGTCGCATTCTTTCAGCATACAAATTAAAGTGATGATGATCATTATCCTTGTGTAGGATTAGATCCTTCTTTGTGCTTGATGCTACACCTGATAGATCCCTCAGATGTCATGCCTACATATACTGTACAAGATGCCATCCGAGGAAGGAAACTCCCAACTAAAGTCACCTATGGGAATCCGCAAAGACAGGTGGTTGTGTGGTGGCACAATTCAAGCTGAGGTAGTTCTATCTCTCCACCAACTTGTTGCTGTGTAACTTTCCTAGCTTGCATTTCAGATTACTATTTTTTTATACACGTGGGTTTGTTCTCCCAAGGTGTACAATGGAAACACACACCAATGCACCCTGGTTATGGCAATGGAGAGGCACAGCAATGTCACAGAACTGGGAAACCAGAAACCGACCTGGTCCAGCCTCCTGTGCAAAGGCAGAAACATGCGTCTATCAGTCCTCCTCAGATCAACTAAAGCAACCCTGACCACAGTGTGTCACATGCAAAGAACAGGAATAGTGCAGTAGAGTGCCTGCAGAGCAAATGCCTCCCCCAAGACTCAAGTCATGCTGCATACTCTGGAGAAGACAATCCCTGCCAACAGGTCCCCCGAACCCACGCCTCAACTACAAGGTCCCGATTTGACCTGGGAGCAAAACCTTGCCTATGTTACATTCCCCTACCAAGCCTTCAGGATGGAAGTGTGTGCCTGGTAACTCACCGGTGCCGTCCCAGGCTCACCTCGCAGCCCAGGATCTCCAGTTCTTCCCTAGGGGGAAAAGAAAAAAGAAAAAGGGTAACTGTGGGTAGGTATGGTACTCCAAATGGCACAGGGAGTAGACCTTGGTTGTGTCACACATAATACTATACACCTCAAGAGGAGATCACTGGCAAACAGGTGAAAACAGGTGGGATGGCAGGTGTTTTCTGGTTTATAGGTTGATACTGGGTTCCAATTCATAATTGGGGTGGGTGCACCCCCTGCATGGTTAGGAAATCAGATACAGGACCAAGTCAACCATCTTTCTTGGTGGCAAAGGTGGAAGGAATAAGTCAGCACCGCTCTCCTGAAAAGCGTCAGCGTACCAGGATTTCTGCACCCATTCATCCAATGAATCTCTAGATTAGATCCCAGAATACCTTTCATCAACGTGAGACACTAGGCCACACTGCACATGTGCAGAGGCCTCAGCTGTGTTGCCCCTGCCAATAACCTTGTTGATCTGATTTACCGTATGCTATGCCAAAGGCCTTTGTGCATGCATTATGTAGCCTAGCACAGATTGGGGATGGTGTAGAACTCACTTGATCTGTCAGCAGATTCCAATAAGCCCTGGTTCCAATGTGCCTTGGGTTCTACCAAAGCCTACTTAACCAAGCTGAGCTACACACATTATCAAAGTTTTACATGACAAAAGGAAAGGAGAGGTGAAACAGATAACTGTGAGCCAATTACAAATTGCACCCAGCCACAGTATAAGGCTCCCACAAGAATGAGTTTCGTCTAATGAATGATCCCTTCATAAAGGGATTCAAAGCTCTGGGAAGGGTTGGATTCTGCACTGTCAGATACTTTGTGGAACAGAGAGATACCCACCTGTTCTCCTTTGGATCCAGGCTCCCCTCTGTCTCCCTAGAACAGAATAAGCATGGGAAATCAGTGTGTAGCACTGGAAAAGAGAAATTAAGCTCTGACTCTAGATGAAGGATTCTTTGGATCTCTTGACTCAAGATGAAGGGTGCGCTTTGGGTTCCAAGCATCAACTTTGACACGTACAACAACGTATCCTATTACCATGGAGGTAGGTTTGTGGGATGCCAAAGGTATGCAGGCCTCTTCCACAGGCACTTCGTCTATTTCTGCTCATCAGCCCCTCTGTCCCTCTGGTCCTAGGAGGAAGACACTCTCCAATTCTATTCCCAAAACACCCCCCCCCCATCCCACCCACTTTCAGGTCTGGGAATTTTCAGGTCCCAGGGATCTGGCAAACACATAACGAGATCCCAGCTGCTATGGAGACAGAGGTGAGAACAGCATTGCACAAGTGACTTTCTTACAGCAACAGATCTGATGCAAAGCTGCAGCAGAAGGCTTTGCTCTTACCTTTTGTCCAGAAATCCCAGGGAGGCCCGGCATACTCTGAAAACAACAAGACAGATGTGACCAAAACAGAGCCGCTAAACACAGACAGAAAATCTAAATTAATTCCTAGCAATGTAGGCCTTGCTAGGGCTCCCAAAATAAGAGTTCACTCTCAAAACCCAGAGATTTCAAGAACTTTGGACTCCTTAAATGGTCAATGCAACCCTCACCAAGATCTGTTCCCAGCTCTAATTTCAGCTTTTTACACTGCAATCCCATGCATGCCTACTCAGAATCAAGTCCCACTGAATTCAACAGAGGTTACTCCCAGGCAAGAGTGTACAGCAGCCTTTCCTAACCCAATGCCCTCCAGATGTTTTAGACTTCAGTTCTCACCAGCCCTAGCAGGCATGGCTAATGGTGAAGAATTCTTGGAGTTGTAGTCCAAAATGTCTGGAAGGGCTCAGGTTGGGGAAAGTAGGTTGATAGGATTGCAGCCTTAATCCATCTTTGTGCCAGTCTCTTGCCTTTGCTGAGACTTGGGATGAAATCCGTAGTCAAACTTCCTCATAGGGTCGCCTTCCCCAACCCGGTGCCCTCTAGATGTTTTGGATTTCCACTTCCATCAGCCCCAACCAGCATGGCTATGTATGCTGGGAGATGTAGGCCAAAACATCTAGAAGGCACCAGGTTGGGAAGGCTGCCCTAGAACAATAACTCTGCTATCAGTTTAACTTCCTGGGAGATTCTCTGTTTCTGCCGATGACGCAAGCAAAAGTAACATCACATATGTTATGAGGGAAGAGGCTACGCACCTGGCCTGGTGGACCAACTTGCCCAGGCATGCCAGGGACTCCTGGTGGCCCTGGAGGTCCTAGAGGCCCGCTGGTTCCTCGCTCTCCTTTAACACCTTCCGGACCCTGCCAACAAAGAACAAACAGATAGAATATTTAAGGGCCTGTTCCATATGGAGTTCATCTAGCCTACAATAGTCTTTTTTCTGATTGGCAGGGCTTCGCAGGGTTTGAGGCAGAGGTGTTTCTGCCATACCACAGCATCTAGGAGAAACACATGTGCAACTTTTGCTTTATTCTTGCCTGGGATTCAGACATCTCCCCACAAGGAAGGGCTTGTGTTTTGTGGATACACGCATTTACCTAGCACCCAAGCCACAATATGTTAATTTGTTGCTGTGAAAATGGCATTATTTTTCCTAGCTGGCAGGGCACTTTGAAGTGCCACTTTGAAGTGCAGTCTACAGTGCCACAGGCACCTCTTGGCTAGTGCTAGTGACTTGGGATGAGGGAAAGCCTGCAAGCGAGGTAAACCTAGACATTATAGGGCAGGGGTGCATAACTGTTTGGGCCTCAAGGGCTGCTTCAGGTGTCCACTGAAGTGGCAGAGGCTGCACATATGCGCACACATGCACACCCCACTCTCACACATTGACATGTACACACACACACACACACACACACACACGGAGCAGATGTTGGTCTTGCAACAACAGCATCTGTTCCTTGTCACAGCATCAAGTGTAAAAATGCCCTCCCCTCCCCAGCCACCCCAACCAGACTGCAAAAAGAAACAGAGGAAAAAATGCTCTAGAACAGGCTCTATGGTTCCTGCCATAGAATCCTCATTCCTAGAACATCCAAGGAAGCTGGTGGGAACCTAGAGGAATGAGGTGTAAAGGAACCATAAAACCTGTTCCTAGAGCATTTCCCCCCTCTTCCACTCCCTTTTTTCAGGAGTGGCAGAAGCTAAAGGTGTGGGGGCCTCTAGGCAAGGCTTCATGTTTGCATCCCTGTTTGCATCCCTTGTCATGGATCTGCCACAAAAGGCTGGTGGCACAGTTCTCAGTGTGTTCAAAATGATTACTGAAGAAAGTGACTTTTTCGCCTCAACAAAAAAGCAAAAGCTGTCTTGTCTTGGAGCTGCAAGCCTCAGGCAATTATGCATGTTGCACAGTAGGTAATTAGGAATCTACAGAATAAATAAACAATAAGGTAACTGGTACCAACAAGGAGGATACAAAGCGAGTTCACAATGAACTTTAGGCAGTTATCAAAATGTCACTAGCAAAGCAGTTTGGATAATATCCAAAGAGAGAATGCTGGATTATGACTCATCGCCAGAGATGAAAAGGATTGTATGAAAAATGGAGAGACATCAAAGTGCATTATTAAGGGTCAGAATGAACTTAAAGATTTCACTTATCAATGAATAAGCAAAAACATTTTTTTGATAAGGTATAAACATTAAATCACATACATAGATGTCTAGAAAAAAAACTGTGTACTTAGGTTTAATTAGTAAACTTTGAGTGAGAATTTGCTTTGCTAAAGACATATATCAAAGTTAATTGTATCTAACTTGAAAAGTATTTATTTCAGGTTTTGTATGTGTTTTGATCATCAAAGATTCTTTTAGAAGTTAAGACTGTGAACTTAGATTTATGAAACAGCAATTAGTATTGACATATTGGCAGTGAATTACTATTGTAGAAAGTGTACAAATGTGGCCTGATTTGGGGGGTCAAATAGCTTCTTTGATAGTGAAGCTCCTTGCCTGTGATACTGCCAGACAACTCTATGGAGAAGCCCTTGCTAAGCAAAATAGACCCAACAACGCTCTCTTTTGTTACAGGAAAAAAATGCTTAAGAAATATAGCTTTAATTGGTTTTAAATACTGCACTACCTGTGTTTTAACTGGAAACTTATATTCGTATCAATAAAATAAAGAAATGGATTCAAAGATTCCTGTGCTATCATTATTGTTAGTACAATACCTGGATCGCAACCCATGAAAAACAGCCCTAGAAACAACCCATGAAAAACGTTGTTTAGAAGTAGCTAAATGCTCCCAAAGTGCTTCCAAAGACAGAGAGCGCATACAAAGTCCCTATCTGTAACGCCCTCTTCTAGGGCAATAGTACTTACATCTCTGCCGGGTGCTCCAGCTTCACCTTTGTCTCCCTGGAAGTGGGAGTAAGAGGAAGTGAAAAAAGATGTATCATTGACATTATAGCTGTGTAGTACACAGGGGACTGAACCCTTTATCCTCTCCTTTTCTCCTCCTTACACAGAGACCCCGACACCCATAATTTCTACAGACTGAGGCATTTTTGCTCTAGAACTAAAACAAACAAATAAATAAATAAATTTAAATTACATTTCTATTGTGCTTCTGCTCACTGGCCATGGCATGCTCAATGACCATTGAGAAGATGAAAAATGGGGGGCGGGGGACAGGCAGAGGACGGAATGGAGTATTCTGGAATTTGCTGGCAGGTGGGGCGGGGGTCTGATTTGGATCAGCACTGTGGTGCAGAGGGAAGGAGGAAGTCAACCCTTTACGCCCATGCCATCTCTCCAATTTAAATATCCCCTAGAAGTGCTGTGACTAGCTGCAGAGGAGAAGACAGGTGCCCATATTGAGGGCTTTGCTTCACAATACAGCTGTCCCTATCATCTGCTAGGCCACAAGAAAGCTGGTTAATACAAGCAGGCCAGAGCAACATGCTTGAAGAAAATACAAGGCACTCACCTTCCTCCCATCTTCTCCTGGTGTCCCATCTTCACCCTGGAAAATAAAATGGCTTGTTTACACGTGTATTCCAGAGTCTGCTTAGAATAGCCCTCCCACAACCTGGCACTCTCCAGATGTGTTAAGACTACACCTCCCATCATCCCCAGCCAACATGGTCAGATGCCATGATGGATGTGGATTATGGGAGTTGTAGTCCAACTCATCTGGAGGGTTTGGGGAAGGCTGGTTTAGAAGCAGACACTCTAATCCTCTCCATTGCTCTGACATCTCATAAAAACTTGGCACCTCTTTAGCTGCCCTACTTCCCTCCCCAACACAGTCCCCCCTTGCCTGTCAGGCCTAAAGCCCCACTTCTCCAGCAGGGGACAGGGGAACAGGCCCATCACTCACATTCTTCCCATTCAGCCCAGGTTTGCCGTCATCACCAGGCTTGCCCTGGAAAAGAAAGGCAGGCTGTTAGCTGAAGAGGAGGAGGACAGAACAACCAGCCCCACGGAGGACCCACCAGCACAGGACGCAAGGCACGAGACCCACAGTCCCCACGGAGTATCTGACACCGGCCGATAGCTACTAGTAAAGGAAGCTCCGGTTCTCACAAAAGCAAATGAGCTCGGAGCCCTGCTGAGAGGCCAGCTGCATGGGGCTTTGCCTTTCTCCCACCTGCCACCCAGCAGCCGTACTGCCAGGCTGGAGCAGAAGGTCAATGAAGAAGCAGGGACTCTCCATGGACTCCACCGAAAGTCCAGCCATTTTTGCTGCTTCCTCTCTTTGAACTGCTTCCATTCCAGCTGGTCATGATAAGACCAACAACCCACAGCTGCATTCCATTTGTTCGTTATATGAACAATAGAACATTAAAAATGAGTGTTTGGGTTTTCTTGTTTTCCTTTTCCGTCCCCATCCCTTTTTTCCACTTTTGTGGCACGTTTTGTGAGATGGCGAGCCTTGTTTTTATTGATTGGCAAGCCACTCTGGGAGTTCAAAACTTCCGGAGGGCACCAGGCTGGAGAACGTGGCCCTATGGGGAAATATGGCCATTGGTGTCATCCCACACGGTGTGGGATTTGGCAACAGATGCAGGTCAGCCGTCCTGCATCTTTAACCGCTTTACTCACAGCCGGCCCGGGAGGCCCTGGGGGGCCAGTTGCTCCAGGAGGGCCCTGCTCGCCACGCAGACCAGGCAAACCCTGCCAAACAACAAACAAAAAGGGTGATGAGAAGCAGACGCCTGTTGGTGTGTATAGAATCACAGAATCATAGAATCGCAGAGTTGGAAGGGGCCTACAAGGCCATCGAATCCAACCCCCTGCTCAATGCAGGAATCCACCCTAGAGCATCCCTGACAGATGCTTGTCCAGCTGCCTCTTGAATGCCTCTAGTGTGGGAGAGCCCACAACCTCCCTAGGTAACTGATTCCATTATCGTACTGCTCTAACTGTCAGGAAGATTTTCCTGATGTCCAGCTGGAATCTGGCTTCCTTTAACTTGAGCCCGTTATTCCGTGTCCTGCACTCTGGGAGGATCGAGAAGAGATCCTGGCCCTCCTCTGTGTGACAACCTTTTAAGTATTTGAAGAGTGCTATCATGTCTCCCCTCAATCTTCTCTTCTCCAGGCTAAACATGCCCAGTTCTTTCAGTCTCTTCATAGGGCTTTGTTTCCAGACCCCTGATCATCCTGGTTGCCCTCCTCTGAACACGCTCCAGCTTGTCTGCGTCCTTCTTGAATTGTGGAGCATGGATGAGAAAACTACCTGGGCCCCAAAGTTCTTCAGTTTCCTTCCCAGAGCTTCAAAGTCTGAAATGATTTCTTTATAGCTCTGCTTGGCGACATCATTTGTTCCCACATGGATGAAAAGAAAGGGGTATGTGTCCGTGGGCTTTATGAGCTTTGGTAACCCTTCAGAGCAGGAGGCAGACCCATCTCTTCTAAAATATACTTAACAGCTGAGATTTAGCAGTATCTCACATGCTGTTAGCCTGGAAAGAGAGTGCCAGGGGCTGGGGAACATGGGTGGCAGGGTGTTGTTGCACTTGGGAGTTCCTGGTTGACATCTGGTTGGTCACTGTGTGAACAGAATGCTGAACTGGATTGTACCCTTGGGCTGATCCAGCCTGGCTCCTCTTATGTCCTTAGGGACAAGCACTCTTCAGCCCAGGCAAGAGCGGTGGACAACATGACTCTATACTGACTGCCCAGGAACCAGTTAAAGCAGCTTTCCTGAACCTGATTGATGGGAGTTGCAGTCCAACACATCTAACAGCTGCCAGGTTTGGAAAGGCTGAGTTAAAGAAAGAAGGAAAGAGACCGTCACATTTGGGATTTCCAGCCGTCAGTGGAAGGCCTTAGAGCCTAAGAAGTTTAACCTTTTGTCCAGAGGAAAGTGCAGGAATGGTGTTCGAGCAGGCCAAGGAGAAGGGGAAACAATGAAAGATGGCCCAATACTCTGCTGTGAGATGTCGGCTCCTAAGTAGCTCCCCACGTTTGAAACAGGTTTGCAGGAAAAAGTATCAGTATTTAAACTCATGGGCCCTGATGTGGGGCTCCCCTACTTACATCTCGGCCAGGATCGCCCTGCTTCCCTGGGTCACCCTAGGAAAAAGAAAAGAAAATGAGCATGGGATCAGGAGCCAGGCCTTGTCCCGACCCGTGCCTCCTGCCTGCCTCATGACACCTGCAGTTTCTCAATAAGGTTTCTACAAAGTTCGTATCTCTCAAGGTCATGGGAGCACAACCGCAAGTGTTATTTCCAGAGGCACTGCATATTACACAACAGAATATTTGGCAGGGGAATACGGCAGGGAATTTCGGACAAAGACCATCTTAAGTGCTCAAAGCTGGTTACTGCGAGACTTGGGAATATAGAACCAGTGTCTCTCATGCCTGTAAAACCAGCACAGGCATTATCCAGCCACATCTTTGAGAGGCAAAATTATAGGAGACATAGATGTTCAGCGATTGCAGGCAGAGCTTTTCAAAGAGCTGCAACAAGTGAAAGAAACTCTGTGGCACGTTTGTGCATTTGCTCTGAATGCTAGTGAACGTCGGGGGACGAGGAAGGTTGGATCCCAATGGCAACGTCAGCGGCAGTTGTGGGCTCAGAATCGAGTGTAAAATGCTACACTGTTCAATACACTTTGTCTAAGATGCTAAGATACCTTTTAGACCAGCCTTGAGGCAAGGATCCTCATTGCTATATATCAGCTAATACTTTTTGGTTCCCTCCCCTCCAACTTTCTCCATGGAGATTGTCAGACAATCACCAAAGGCCGTGGATTTGTCACAGAACCAAATCTCTCTTCTTCCCATTAAAGTCAAGTCAGTTCTAGTAAAGACATGTCTAGCCAAAACACGACTTTAACCATAGTGAATAAAGCAAAAAGCCTTATTCACCATGGTTAAAACTATGGTTTAAGGTGTCTTCTGAACATGGCCTGGCTTTCTGGCTTAACCAGCGTGGTTAAAGCCATGGTTTAAGGTGTCTTCTGAACGCACCCAATGCGGTGAATGATTTTCTTAAGAGGGGCCACAGTTAGAATTCTAAAGTAACTCTCCAGACCAAACGACATTTTATATAATTGGTACCAACAGGAATAAGACACCTGTGAGCTTGTAACCAAGTCCAACCACTTAGAGATTTCCCCCCCTTTAAGCATCTGCTTGACTCTATCAGCATCTTTTCTGCAAAATTCAGTTTGGACTTTGGGCTGAAAGAGGTCCCTCGCCCCTGCTGTAGCCCATCTCTCTTTAATCAAGCATCACACTTACCCTTTGGCCTGTAGGCCCTGTTTGCCCAGCCTTTCCATCTTGCCCGTTCCGACCGTCCAGTCCCGGCAGGCCTCGGTCGCCCTGAAGGAGAATTAGGGCATAGGAAGAATGAGGGTTATGGGCAAGGTTTGTAGATGTGGGGCTGAAAACCAAAACAATCTAATGTTCTGCACCAAAGTGCAGAACTTGGCACCACTGAAATGACATTTTGGTAAACTGACAAGAATCCAACAGGACCCCACACAACCCATTTCAGTGCTGCTGTACATGGAAGGCCAAATACCGATGCGAAGTTCCCAGCACCATTTATAAGTAGTCCAGCAGTGATGGATACATCATTATATCCGAATTGATTGACCACCATTTCTACTACATATGCACCTCCATGTGATTCCAAACAAAAAGACAGCAACATAGCTCTCTTCTGTTTCTTAATATTAACTAAATCTGTGAATGCAGATGGTCTTTCCTTATGCACAATAATGGTGGGTAATTTTCTCTTCTTTTTAAAAATTAGATGCCAAATTCTGCATCAGATAATACTGCTATTGCTTGGCAACATCATAAAATAAAGCCAGCTTTCTATATGCATTCAGTGGGTTCCCATGAATCCTGCTTCAACATTGCCGTTTCTTCCCTCACTTCCTCTTACCTTCTCCCCCACAGGGCCTCGGTCTCCAGGGTCACCCTGTAAAACAAAAGAGGTGGTGCACAAATGACTACACAGAGCCGGCAGTAAGTCCTCCAAGAACCGCAGAGGAAGAAGGGCACTTTTTCCCTTCCAAGGTGCAATGGGGGGAAGACTTACACGAACTCCAGGGAGACCTCTTGAACCTTCAATTCCCTGAAAGAGGGGGGAAAAGACGTCTCTGTAATAGGGGTGTGCAAAGGGAGCAGCTAATCCCTGCTTCCGTTCAGAATTCATATCTCATATTCAGGCCAGCTGAATCGTCTTGCTGTCTTGTTATGCTTTGGGCACAGAAGAGCAGGCTTGCTCTCGTGAAGCCTCTTTTCATCTTTCTTTGCCAGAGTTCACACTTCCGAGGGCATCCCCAAAGGCACCCCTCTTCTCCCAGCCCCATCTAACACCATGATAAAACTCCATCCTGCACACCCACGCCACCATTCACTAGTAAAGCACCTTTGCTTAAAAGCATCCACTATGACCAAGCATTACCCATTCCGAGGCTCCACCATCAGCACGATGGCGGCGGTGATTCGTTGTTTTTATTGACGGCCATTTTTGTTCATAGGTTAACAAAAACTCAAACACCTGCCTTCCATTCCATACACCCAAAACGTGTTCTTCCCCAATGTCTACTTGTGCCCAGCTGTACATTGCTTTCAGACGTCACTTGATGAGGTCCCGAGTCCCTTCTTGAGCCTTCTAAGATATACTCCAATGAACTCGTACCTACCCGTTCTCCTGGCAGGCCAGGTAAACCGGACTCTCCTTTCACACCTTTCATTCCATCCTCTCCTGGGTCCCCTGGGTCCCCCTGAAAGGGAAACAGCCATGCAGGACGTCAGAAATGACACGAGGGCCTCATACCATAGTTAACCTACGTACCGTGTGGAGAATTACTTCATGTTGTCTGCCCTGAATCTCCCACCATTCAGCTTTATTGGAGGACCTTGCATTTTAACATTGTGAGAGGTCCACTTTCACCACACCATTCATAAATTTATACATCTCTCTCGGGTCCCCACTTGCTCATCCTCCCCCCTAAGCTAAATAACCCCAAACATTAGGTGTGTGTGTAAAAGTTTTGAATTTGCTCTCGGATGTTGCCAAGATCAAAATATTTATCCTTCCTTCCTCCCCAGCTGATGCAGTTTTAAAAACCTGCAAAGGCACTTAGATTCTCAAGGCTGGTCCTCAAGAGAAATCATTCATTTGTTTCCACAAGATGTGGTAAAGGCCACCAGCTTAGATGGTTTTAAAAGGGGATTAGATAAAAATCTGGAGGATAAAGGCTAGTGTTCATAATAACTAAATCCTGCCTCTGATCCTAGAGGGAAGTATGCCCCCGAATACCAGTTAATGGGGAACAACTGGAGAGGTCTGTTGCCCTTATGTCCTGCTTGTGAGCTTCCCAGAGGCAGTTGGTTGGCTACTGTGAAAAACAGGATGCTGGACTAGGTAGGCCTTTGGCCTGATCCAGCAGGGCTCTTCTTATGTTCTAATGCTTTCCTCCCTTTCTACAGCCTTAAAGATAATCCCTCCTCTGAAGCCGCTGTTTGCATTGGGAGGAAATCCTCCACTGCTCCCAATAGAGGTTTTCTCCCAATGTAAATAGCAGAGGAAGAGCCTTCCTTAGGATGGCAGCAGGGAAGGAAAGGGTTAAATCACACATGCTGCAGTCCTGATAATTACACACACAGAGAGAGAGAGAGAGAGAGAGAGAGAGAGAGAAGATGCTATTTGTATAAAAATACACTATACATAAAAAGCAAAGACACATTGGAAGTCACATCCAGTTTAGCCCTCAAGCACCATATCTTTGCAGGGAGCACTGTTGTGCCTCCCCCACACCCTTCCGCAAGAGACTGCAGTCTTCCCACAGCTCTCGCCAATCCAATCCTGGGATTTCATAGCACGGTTACCTTCTCGCCTTTTTGCTCTCCTCCTCCGGCTCCCACACCGACCTGCAAAGCAGAAAAGGGGAGGGAGCACATCAGACACTTGAAGATTCAAAACAAAATACTAGAGCTGGGGGAGGGGGGGAACATGGAACTTACTGCCTGGCCTGGGGGTCCTGGCAGCCCCTACAGGGAGGGAGGAAAATAGAAGAACAAAGATTAAAACACTAAGTGGTGATTTCTCAAACAAGAGCAAAGAGGAACAGTGCACATTTGTTAGTAGGGGGAGAGGAAGACCTCCTTTCATTCAGACATCTCCACCAGGCTTTGAGAAGGCCCTGGGTTTCTTTCAGAACTTAGTGATAGAGGTCAGGACTTCAGAAATGACCAGCTTGATCAGCCTTCCCTGTTTTATTGATTGACTTATGACACTTACTGTATATCCTACCTTTCTTTCACGATAGAACTTAAGGTAGGGCTCCCAGATGGCCTTTCATTTATGCTGTGGGGGATGGCACCTGTTGCTGTCTAGACCTTATTGGACTCCAACTCCCATCAGCTCCAGCCAGCATAGCCAATGGTGAAGGATGATGGAAGCTGTAGTCCAACATCTAGAGGGCCACAGGTTCCCCAACCCTGATCTAAACTCTGATGAAGCCTGGACCTGTTTAACTTCAGCAAGATTGCTGCATCATGGGCCTTCAGGCTATTGTCTTTTCCTAGAGCAGGGGTCTCCACCCGAGGGGACCTCCAATGGCACTCACTAAGCTCTGCACACTTAAAAAAGTATTTTTTAGTTAAAAAACCCCCTCAAAAACTGTTAAGGTGCCAGATTCTCTTTCCTGTTCCTGAACCTTCCTCTGATCAGCTGTTCAGCAAGCAGGAAGAGAAGGGAAGGGTTCCTTCCTGGCCCCGACCAATCTTCTATCCACAGCAAGATCTTCTTCTTTCCCCTTTGCTGTCGCTACCTCTCCACTCCCAGCCTCTAGCCTTGCTATTTCTCTCCACCCAACCTCTTCCTTCACTGTTTCTCTCCCTTCCATGTCCCTAGCCTTCTTCTTTCTCTCCCACTCACCCCTTTATCTTCCTGTTTTGCTCCACTCTCAGCTTTGAGCCTTGCTATTTTCCCCCCTCACTGTTTTACCTCGCTGTTTCTCCCCAATCTTAGCCTCTACCCTCACTCTTTCTTTCCCCTCTGCCTTGCTATTTTCCTCTCTCTCCCAGCCTCTACCCTTACTATTTCTCTCTTCCACACTCTTTGGACAAGCCACTTTCCCTGCATGACCATCATTAGGTGACTAGCCACATCCTCCATGGAGCCATTTTGTGGTGGTGCCCACAGCAGTTTCTCAAAATCCCAAATGTGCCCATGGGTCCAAGAATCAGCACAAAGAATATTAAACCCTTCACTGCCAGATGTGCCCTTATTAGTATAATGTGGAGAATTGGAGCAGTAGCTCCATCCACAGTGCCAAGTGCCTTTGGGATACGCATGCAACAAACAGATGGGAATAGAGAGTGCTACCAGGAACATGTGAAGTAACAGACGGGAGAAAGAACATGTGCAGGCCAAGAACTTGGGGCACAGGAGGCTCTACTTGCCAACATGAAAAAGAGAAGAAGTGGATCTAAATGAGATCTGCAGTGAACAACAGCCAGTCCCTGTATGGCCATTGCCAGGAGGTTTTGAGTATTCCTTCATGTCTAGAGTGTACTAAACTCAGTAACAACGGGACTATCTGTAAGCTCCCGTGGCCGGGTAGGAATATGGAGACCAAATTAAAATAATATGTTTGTTCTACAGTCCCATTCAGTCCCATGCACATGCCCATTCATCTATAGCCTCCAGAGTGGTGTAGGTCTCTGGGCAAGATCCCAAATACAGATTTAGATCGGCTGGAGCATCGCTCAATAAAGATAAGGCTCTTTCCAACAAGCACTCGGGGAAGGGTAGCCCAGCTACTCACAGGAGCCCCTCGGTCGCCCTTTGACCCTGGTGTTCCAGGACTACCCTGTAACGAGAAGAAGCAACATGGTAAAAGCAAAGCTATGTAGCTGGGTGCTGCAACAGAGTTCGAGGGTGGAAATGTGCTCTTACATTTCTCCCATCTTCACCTGGGTCGCCTTGGTCCCCTTTCGCACCAGGGAGCCCTCTGTTTCCTGGCAGCCCCTTTGAAACAAAAACAGGAAAAACACACACATGCTATTAATTCCAGACAGGAAAAAGCCGGGGAGATGGTCTCATGGGACTGGCAAGTTGGGATGGGATTGCATGGAAAAACTAGTCAATGAAAAGGGGCAATATGAGGGCCTTAAAGGCAATAGATCTGGGGAATATAATGTATGTATTATTTAAAATGATTTAAAAGGCTGCCTTTAAGGGTTAAACCCATATAAGTTAAAAACCATGCAAAAATATACAAATAAGTAATAAATACATTATAAAATACTATAAAAACTATATAAAAAAACATGACACCAATAAAAATGCAGCCCACAGATTATGGGAAAGCCAGAGAAAATAGACAAGTCTTCAGAGCTTTACTGAAGGCCTACAAAGAAAAGGACTGACAAACCCATGATAGAAGCTGATTCCAGAGGTGCAATGCCACCACCGGAAAGGCCCTGTTCCCTTGTACTCTCTCCAGCCTCGCCACCCTTGCCTTATTTGCTCAAAAGCCATCAAGACAAAGGGAGGCCGGAATTCTCCACCTTTGCCCAAGAACATTTTTATAAGCTTTCAAGGTGTAGCTCCCACCCGCTTTGAGCAACACCAATGAGCACTTCTGATGCTAATATCTCAATCGTTCAGGATGGGTCCAGACAAGACAAGAAACATTCCACAACAGCCCTTTTGCAGCTCCTAAGTCTTGGCTCAGGCTTCTACACTGGGGCATGGAAATAAGCCAACAAATCATCTTACCAACTCTACCCTACTCCAGTGCTTACAACATCCTGCACCTGAACCCCATGACTGCCTCCAGCCATTCTTAGGCCATGCATCACAACTTGAGTAGTGCGTCTGCCGTGCTTACCCGCAGACCCCTCTCTCCAGTTTTGCCAGGTGGTCCCGGCTCGCCCTTGGAAAAGAAAGAGAGAGAGAGAGAGCGACAAGAGACTGCTAATTAAAAGAAGCAAACAAGAATGTCAGAGCCAGCAGAGGGCAAACTGTGAGACTGTTACTTACCGGGGTCCCTTCGTCTCCTTTGTCACCTCTTTCACCCTAGAGGCAAAGAACCCACAGTAGAGAAATTGTTTCCATCGTCATCACCAAAGACACAATAACACCCTCAACAGACCCTGTGTTTCAAGTCCAAATGAATCTGCTTGCTAAATACCTTAATGTCCTTAAGCTGTGCCATCTAAGGTAACAGCTCGGAATCCCAAAGGGTGCCTACATGGTACAAACCTATCCATGAATCTACATTCTACAGATTCTTACAATGTTAAAGTTGGAAGGGGCTTTGGCGCTCATTTAGCCCAACCCACTGCTGAATGCGGGAACTACAACGCAAGATGCAACTCCAGCATCCCTGGCAGATGACTGTGCAACCGCTGTTTAAATATCTGTATGCCTGTGAAAAAGAACATGACTCCGAAAGAGAAAGACTGGCTCTAGAGAGGATGTGGGTGGTAACCTCTTCCAAACCAAGTCTTTCTTTTAGAAAAAGCCTGCCTCCTAATAGACTGGGAGGAGAGCACCCCAGTGTTTGGGACCACTAGAAGGTGAGAAGCAGAAAGAACCTGACTCTCAAGAATGATGTGGTAATCTTGCCATGGCACTTTCTTGCAAGGTCTCCATGGCAATCGCGTCCATGCAGCACTGCCAGCATTGCTATAAGCGCACCACTTCTGGCTGGAATTGCTGTTACCTCCGTATTTATTTTATTTATTTATTTATTTATTACATTTTTATACCGCCCAATAGCCGAAGCTCTCTGGGCGGTTCACAAAAATCAAAACCACAGTAAAACACCCAACAGGTTAAAACACAATTACGAAATACAGTATAAATGCCTCCCACATTTACTGGTAAACATGCGACTACCAGCAAGATTATACCAATGATGATACCAACTCAGAGGTACCCCATGCTGTCTACAACACGGATCTTCAACTGGTGGGTTGGGACTCTCTGGGTCACAGCCTGACCTAAGATAGGTCATATCAGCAGCACTGCCACCATATAAATATACGGTAAAAAGTTAGGATGTGAAAAGTTTGGATTAAGGTCTGAAAACGTTGAAGAGTTCTGGCCTACAACAAGAGGGGCAGTGCCTTCTCTCTCACTTACCTCTTTCCCTCGCTGGCCTGCCTGTCCGATTGACCCTGGTCTTCCTGGATCTCCTTTCTCACCTGGCTCTCCTGGGTCACCCTAAATAAGAGAATCATAGCCCAAAGGAAAGAACATGATGTCAGTCCAAATAAAGGAGGATCCTGGATCAGGCCCAACGTCTGCCCATCATCCACTAGCATAGATCTCAGAAACCTAGAAGGTACCATTACACACACACACACACCACTACCCAAGCTGTAGAGAACCACTGTCTGAGAGCCAGTGTGGTGTTGTGGGTAACATGTTGATCTTGAGCTGGAAAGACCTGGGTTCAAATCCCTGGTCAGCTAGGAAGCTCATAGGCTGATCTTGGGCTTCCAGTATCTTTCAGCCCAACATACCTCATAGCGTTGTATTGAGATAAAAATGGAGGGCAAAACCCACTTCCCTGGAGGGTATATGTGTAATTATAAGCAAAGCAAAGATTTTTCATGGTATTCCAAATGTCTGAGCCTTTCCAGCTTGAGACAATGCCCTGCCTCACAGGTGAGCTGAACTGGAGTCACGTATTCTAGAGAGCATGAGGAGCACCTTGTACATCTAGAGTTCTGTGCAAACAGGAGCCAGGTGAGCCTCACCTACCCAGCCCAGAACCCCATTCATGCCCTTTTGCTCCCTTCATCCAATGCACAGTAGTTACCTTTGGGCCAGTTTTGCCAGTCAGGCCGACAATCCCCTGGTTGTTAGGAAGGAAAAGACAGATAATTAAATAGGACTCTATATCAAGTCAGGAAAGCAGAGGCTCTTAGAGAGACAAAGATATTCCATTGTCTCTTTCGGGACAGAACTAAGAAACAGCTCCTGGGGGGGCGGGGGGGGGAGAAAGAAAGGATCCTTCTTAGCCACGGGTTGTAAGGATGCTCAGCCCTAAATCCTTCCCGAGGAGTATTTAGCTGGCTGCTCAAACTAAGCTCATGCCTGCCATTTGCAAACCTCGAACCTGTCCATATACCTGCTGGAGTTGGGAGCCAAGGCAACGCACTCATGTCAGCACCCTGGGCCAAAACACCATCAGGACAGGAAAAGGGCCTACTTGCTACCAAAGTGCAGAGGCAGAGCAGATTCTTCTTGCTCCTCCTCCTCTTTTTTGGAGAAGAAATGGAGGGGGGTTATTATTATTATTATTATTATTATTATTTTATATAGCACCATCAATGTACATGGTGCTGTACAGAGTAAAACAGTAAATAGCAAGACCCTGCCACATAGGCTTACAATCTAATAAAATCATAATAAAACAATTAGGAGGGGAAGAGAATGCCAACAGGCACAGGGTAGGGTAAGCAGGCACAGGGTAGGGTAAACTTTACTGAGGTCACACTATAGGGTCAATTTAGCCCAGGACTGTCGACACTCATTGTCTCTCTAGATTTGGGGCATATCTGGAGATGCTGGGGATTGAACCAGGGACCTTCTGTGTGCAAAGTAGGTGCTACCACTACCACTGAGCCATCAGTCCTCCCCTCAATGGCGCAGCACTCAGGGCATCCAGCAGGCTGGCTGGTTGGTTGTAGGTTTAGGACATGAGAAGAGGACTTACCCTGTCCCCTTGTTCTCCTTTTGGACCAGGTGGGCCGGGGACACTGAATCCAGGAGGCCCCTAAGAAGAAAAATAAAGCCATGTCAGAATTTTTTAAAAAATCTTCTTGGGCTGTGACACATTCCCCTTTGCACCTCTCGCTTCCGTACACCCACCCACCCAATGATGTCATAAAACCTTTAGTTTAAGATCAGCTCCACTTATGTGAAGATTTGGCAAAGTTTGGTCTACCATAGGGCAACATGGAATTCAACCAGCCAAAGTACGGAATTGTTTTGACAACTGGGCATAAAAAACAGAAGTTCAGCATTTAGTAAGATCCTACTCCAACTGGAAGGACCTACTCATGATTTGGTAACTGTCTTGAATAGCAAGGATTTGAAGCAAGTCCTGGTAGGCCTTGCAGAACGGAGGCAGATCAAAACAGCTCAGGCTGTGATGGGCAGCAGTGGGAAGGACGTGTCACCTCTATTCCACTAGAAAAGAAGAACCACCCTGCCCTGCTCTGCAACCAAAGCAAAGAGTAGATTCTATGGTCTTCTTCAGGATGGTCCCAATATTCGCTCTCCTGGCAGGTGGGCAGACAAGGCTGCTGGGCTCCTGTCTCAAAGCTGAAACAAGCTCAGACAAAATGTGCAGGAGTGAGCATCTCGCTTTGGGGTGAAATCCAGAGCACTCAGCGGAAAGACCTGCATGATGCATCTTCCTGATCAACGTGTTCCAAGATATCTCTGCATAAACTTGAGCGCCAAGGACACTCACACGGTCTCCTTTGTTCCCAGCATCTCCTCTGGTTCCAGGTGGCCCCTCTGGCCCTCCAGGGCCTCTCTCCCCCTGAAAAGGAAAAGACAGTATCATGGCTTCAGTGCTCCACACAGTCATGCCAGCACTCCAGGTGTGTTGGACTACAACTCCCACAATCCCCCAGCCACCAGGTTGGGGAAGGCTGCGATGCTGTTAATGAAAGACAAGCATGGCGGCTTCCTAAGGTGCTGCCAAAATCCAGGAATGAAAACACTGGAAAGCAGAGCCAGAACAAAAAGTCCCTCCCCACAAGACAACATACAGCAAATAGGGTCGTTCTTGAGCTGCACTGCCTATTGTGTAAATCCCTACTCAGGGGCCGATTTATTACCGTGCATTTACCTTGTCTCCTTTGATTCCTGAGAGGCTAGAAGCCTAGAAAAGAAACACAAGAAAAGCTACTGCTGAATCTTTTTCAGAGCATATCCTGAAAATACCACCCCACCACAGAGCAGCACCTATCCACAATTACAGGCTGTGTGCAAATAGCTAAGCGAGCTCAGGAACACCCCTGCTTAGGATGGAGGGCTGATGAAGTTTTCTCCCTCTCTCATAATACAACCCAACAGGGGTCATCCCATGAAGGTGATTGGTGGGAGATTCAGAGCAGATAACAGGAAGTACTTCTTCACACAGAGCATAAAGTATGGAATTTGCTATCACAAGATCTAGTGATGGCTACTAATTGGGATGGCTTTAAAAGGGGTTTAGATAAATTCCTGGAGGAGGCTAGCAATGGCTTCTAGTCCTAATGTCTATGTGATACCTCCAGTATCAGAGGCAGTATATCTATATTCACCAGTTGATGGGGAACATGAGCAGGAGGTTGCTGCTGTTGCACTGAGGTCCTGCTTGTGGGTTTCCCATGGGCAGCTGGTTGGTCACTATGTGAAAAGAATGCTGGACTAGATGGACCCTTGGTCTGATCCAGCCTGGCTCTTCTTATGTTCTTCTGGAGGGGTAGTAGTGTGATGACAGTGATGGTGGAACAACCGTCAGTCAATTCTCAACCCATGCAATTGTCCCTCTGTCCTGGGGAGATTCAGTGGGTTCTGGATGGCCATTGCCATACATGGAATACAACTGGATTGTTATCTACATGATTTATGTGGACCAGTTTCCCCAACCTGGTGGCCTCCAGATGTTTTGGGCTTCAACCCGTCAGCCCTGGCCAACATTTAGGAATGGTGGGGTTTTTAATCCAAAACATCTGGAGGGCATCAGGTTGGGCAAGGCTGATGTGCAATATCTCAGAGTACCTGACATGTGGGTGAAACTCCTGGGGAAAGGATAAGAGACCATATCTTCTATTTCCAGCCCAGAAATGAAACCCCCCAGCAAAATAAAAGAGAGCTTCGTAGAGTTTCCTCAAGGAAGTTCTTCCTACAAAAATATCCATGAGCCATTCTTGTGTGACCATGCCCATTCCACAAAAGGACACTTACCGGCTTCCCAGGCTCTCCTTGCTCTCCCTGTGGAAAGAAGTGACACAGCAAAAAGGTTAGAAGGCTAATCATGGCTTAGTCGTCTGATCAGGCCCATAATTATAATCAATCAAAGAAGGCAGGAAATACAGCAGAACCGATAAAATATATCCACATATGAACTGCACACACATCCTACTTGCGGGTTTCCCAAGAGGTTTCAGCCAGCCCATGAAGGTTACAAAGCCCTCCTAGAAGGGGTTCATGATGACTGATTGCTAGCAGACCTTCATCAGCTCATCTGCACCAGGCCAAGCGCAGCAGTTTCAGACTCCGTCTCACTAGTGGGGGCCAGCACCCTAGCCTAATTAGCTACGGGTTCATTAATGATGAGCATTGAGACAGAGGCTCTCAGAGGTTGGCCAGAATGTAACTTTCAGTCTCAATATCTGTCATTGTTGCACAGAAACAACTCAATTCGTGATCTTAGTGAGCTCTAGAAACAGGAAAGAGATACCGCTTTTCGCCTCATCAGCTTTTTGAACCAGTACAATTCACCAGCCATTCAGAACTTTGTAGGCCAAGCCAGCACAATTTGTAGCCCATCAACCCAACAGCCATCTATGGCAGCCTTCCAAAAGCTTGATCAACTTCTGTTCGATTTCTGCCTGCCTGGGGCCGCAATGGGAACAGGGTTGCAATGAATCTGGCAAGCCACAATATACGCCTGGTGAGCTGTGTTCAACTTGGTCGGTCAGCAATTATGTAGGGCCTCCTGTAGGCAAAGGTGGATGTCCAGCATTCTACGCCACTCCACAACACTCAGGATGCATGAAAGAAAACTCTTGGGAGGTGGATGAGGGGTCTTTCACTTGCGAAACTGCTTCAAAGTTGCCTTCACAACCAGCCAAACTCCATGAACTTCTCCTTAATAGAGAGGTATAGCATTTTTTTGCTTCAAGGACCACATTGGGCAGCACCAACAGGATTCATATGCACACACATGCACTCATGCACATGCTTTCTCTCTCCCTTACACACATACACACACTCCAAAAATGAAACATACGACCACTAAGAGCACATCCAGTTTATAATTTTTTACAGATTGTAAATGTATAAACTGGATGCGCTACTAGTGGTAGTACACAAAAGCTGTGTGTGTGTGTCTTACCAGCACTCACAAATGAATCCCTTCTTTATCTCTGATCTCTCACCAGAGATAAGGAAGGGACTCCCTTGCTGGCACGAATGTGGGAAACCCCTTGCAGTACAGGGCTCATACAAAGAACGCTCTCTTAACTTTGAGTTGCAGGTTGAGACACTTAAGATTTGGCTACCCTAGGGGTATTCCATGAGACAGTGGCATTGAGTCGCTTGCACTTGTGGGATTTGCACTGTGCAGCCAGCCCACGTGTCCGTCCGTACAGCAATGAGGGTTGAGGGCATGGTGATAATGCAGCTGGAAGCCCTCAGAATCAGTGGAGGCCCTCAGCTGTCAAACAATGTTGTTCCTCAATAAAGAGGAATGCCCATTTCCACTCCTGGTCTCCTTCAGCTTCAACAATCCTGCTTTGCAAGTACAGCCCTAGTACGGAAGCAGCACTTGGAATATGTCAAAGAATCCTTACCCTTTCTCCTCGGGGCCCAGGTGATCCTGGCAAGCCCTGTTCCAAAGATCAAAGAGAGGCACGTCCATCACAAGCTGAATAACACCCACGGATCTCACACCAGGAATACGTGTCATCCTGGCAGCAATTACTAGCAACATTGCGAAGGTGATTCTGGATACGACAGGTCATTCATTCATTCATGCAAACATTCATTCATTCATGCAAACATTTTTAAACTGCCCAACATTCTTGAAGATTCCAGGGTGGTATACAAAAAATATAATTAAAATCACACAAAATGCAATAAAAATACAAAGGCATCAGCCCTGTTCAGATGACAGACTACACCATGATGGATAAGCGTTTTGAGCTAAACGTTATGCTTAGCACGTCGTGTGAACCATGACTTAGTGTGATGTGAACCATTTCTTACCATGGTGGCTACATAATCATGGTTTAAAAACGCTCACTAACCATTTGCTGCAAAAAGGTTAGAAGGCTAACCATGGCTTAGTGTGTCGTCTGATCAGGCCCATAATTATAATCAATCAAAGAAGGCAGGAAATACAGCAGAACCGATAAAATATATCCACATATGAACTGCACACACATCCTACTTGCGGGTTTCCCAGAAGCAGCTGGTTAGCCACTGTGTAAACAAAATTCTGGACATCGTTGGACCCGTTGGTTTGAACCAGCAAGTTCTTCTTATGTTCTTATGTAATCTTCTTAAAATTAAAATGGGTTTGTGCTGGCAGCCAAAGGATTGCCGTGTCAGTGCCAGTCACACCTCCGTGGAGAGGGTATTCCATAGTCACGGTGCTACAACCAAGAAGACTGTCTCCCTTGTCACAATGTGTACGGGAGGTACTTGAAAATGATCTTACCACAGGATGCTTTGCAGCCGGGTGGGCATATATAGATGGATGGAATCATAAGAACATAAGAAGAGCCATGCTGGATCAGACCAAGGGTCCATCTAGTCCAGTACTCTGTTCACACAGCGACTAAACAGCTGTGAATCACCAGCTAACCTTAAGAAAGGGCCCTCGTTTAGGAAAAATATGCATAGGAAACAGTGTGTCAGGATTCAAGGTGATTCATGCATTTAGTCTGCTAACATTTTATATATGTGGTGCCCACCACCAGGGCAAGAACATTAGTGCTATCACACTTAGCAATGTCACACAACAGAAAGGCAGCCACAGGTCCATGCTTGGTGACACTGTGGTATGCTATGACTAAGCATGTTACTTGAAATGGCATCCTTCAGCTATGGACCTGAATTCATGTTGAGGCACCATGAATACAAAAACTGGCAGGGTTTGGATGGAACTACCCGACCAGAAGAATTACCTAAGGCCTGGGAAGCTGTCTCTGCTGAGTAGCTGCAAAGAGGCGAGGGAGGATGCCACTCAAGATGGAGAAGCAGCAGGTAGGAGGCGGGTGCTGCTGAATCCTTCCCACCATCACTGGTTTTCCACTGGAACACATTTGCTTTCCCCTGTGATGTGGCACACACATGCCTGGAAGTCCAGGTGGGAAGAGAGGGGCTTGCAGCGGAAAACCATGGATGGGTGAAGCCCTCCTTCCCCACTCCCCCATTTTGCCCTTCCAAATCATGCTCAGCCACCAACACTTTGCAGCTGTTCAGCGGAGACCTTGGTTCCTTAACCCAGCTCTCCACCAAATAAGGCCATTCCAGTCTTGCAGTATGACATCGAGAGGTCAAATCCAGCCATGGGCAAGGCAGCTTCGGCACATTCTACCTGTACATCATGACTTGTTCTCTAATTATCACTTGTTCTCTGCCCCCCACCCCCCACCCCCACCTCCACCTCCGGAGTATTGTATTCAAAAGGAGAAATAGTTGAGGCAAATTGTTCCCAATCAGCCAGGACAATGCAGCCACCACCCCACTGGAATGGGAGCTGTGGGTCTCTGCCCAGGTTCTCCAGTACTACCAGGCCTTGAGCCAACATACAACCCTCCACTCACATCTCTGCCAGATGGACCAGGGCGGCCTGAGGGTCCTTGCTCTCCCTGAAACAACAAGAGCAAATGATGAGTCGAGTAGGACCAGGAAGACTTTTCTTTTTCCAGTTGGGACTGGGCAATGCTCAGACTCACTGCTGGAGACTAAGAACAGAACAGCTCCCCAAGGATGGTTTCTCCTTTCCTATCCTTCCTTGTTCACTTGCCCAGGGTGGTGTGTGTAGGCTTCTTCCCCTTCTTACCATCAGAAGGAGCCTGTCAGGTAGGTTAGGCTAAGAAACCCTGACAGAGGGATTTGAATCCTGGTTGAGGTCCAACTCTTTAGCTCAAGGGTATTGATTTTATTAGAATGTAAGCCTATGCGGCAGGGTCTTGCTATTTACTGTTCTACTCTGTACAGCACCATGTACATTGATGGCGCTATATAAATAAATAAATAAATAAATAATAATAATAATAATAATAATAATAAACCTGGAGTCCAAGTGTTTGGTGGTTTCCTGGCCTTTGCACAGGTTCTTTCCCCCCATTCTAAAAGGTTCAAATGCCTCTTCTAAAGTTTAGTTACAGGTAGTAAGACTTCTAAGCTATAATATGCTGGTATTTGTTGATATCGGTATTTTGGGGGCTTGCCCTTGTTGCTTTCAGTCCCACCCACCCCTGAAATGTGGCCCCCGAGAGCTTCCCTGAAGTTTAATTTGGCCCCTGGGCTGAAAAAGGTTCATAGAATCATAGAATAGTAGAGTTGGAAGGGGCCTAGAAGGCCATCAAGTCCAACCCCCTGCTCAATGCAGGAATCCACCTTAAAGCATCCCTGACAAATGATTGTCCAGCTGCCTCTTGAAGGCCTCTAGTGTGGGAGAGCCCACAACCTCCCTAAGTAATTGGTTCCACTGTCGTACTGCTCTAACAGTCAGGAAGTTTTTCCTGATGCCCAGCTGGAATCTGGCTTCCTGTAACTTGAGCCCATTATTCCATGTCCTGCACTCTGGGATGATCGAAAAGAGATCCTGGCCCTCCTCTGTGTGACAGTGGAGGACCAGGATCTTTCAAGTACTTGAAGAGTGCTATCATGTCTCCCCTCAGTCTTCTCTTCTCAAGACTAAACATGCCCAGTTCTTTCAGTCTCTCCTCATAGGGCTTTGTTTCCACCCCTGCTAAAGCCACTGCCCCACACTAGCTCTCCCAAGGAGGCCTGACCCTTTGCCTTTAATCCAGTCAGCTCTTAGGTACAGCAGAACTAGTCCTAAACAAATGAGGTACCTTCTCTCCTTCAGGGCCAGGTGATCCACGGTCTCCCTAAATGGGAAAAGGAAAGAAGAAAATGAAGTCGTACATTTCAGGCAGATAAAAGATGAATAAACTATCTTCCTGATGCTAGACAATTTCCATCCTTGTTTGAGGATCTGCTTCCATTAGAACTCAGCTATACTCTGTTCGACACAAAGCATACTGCAACGATCACATCAGCGAACATGCTCCTGCCTGCAGGGCTTAATCTGGAGAATCCTCAACTCAAATCCGAGCGTTTCCACAGGGTATGGCTCCAAAGGACCTACTGTGTGGTCATTTCAGAGAATACCTGTAGCATGACCTGCATGACACCAGTGCCTTCAACTCCTGTTTTGGGTTAACAAGTGCTATTGTGCAACTCCTCTTGCCCACGAGAGGAGAGGAGAGGTGCTCATCCACCAGCAACAGGCAAGGGAGTGCATGAATCCTTGAAATAAATATTTATTTTATGTAAGGAAGCTGGGGGCCAGCAGATTGACCTTTGCCTTGGAAGCCTGTTCACACGCACATGTTCATCGCTCATGGACTGCAGCATCTCTGGAGGTGATGTGTGTGTGAAAAAAGCTTCCTAAATCATACACTGCAGGCAGAGCTCTCATATCATTTCATTTGAAAGGAAGACATATCTTGGGCTCTGGGGTTCTGCATTACCCTTGAGAGGCCTTAAATCCAGATGAGACACTTCAAGCTCTTCCATCGATGTTCATCTATGGCAATGACTCCCCAGCAGCTTCTCCTGTCCATCAGCCATACAAGAGGATGAGACCACGTACACAGACACTGGCCCTTTAAAACCTGCATCCAGCAAGGGTGGAGCCACAGAAAGACCAGGCTGTGCCAGCCTTGTTAAGGCCTGAGATGACTGCAGCTCTTTGCTGGGACAACAGCTCCTTATAGGAGAATAGTCCAGCCAGCGCAACCTTGAAGTACGCTATCCAAGGTCCTGATCTGATCTTGAACAGAGAGTGAGAGCTGTGCTGCAGACTGTGTCCCTTGGACCGCAGGAAGCAGATGACACATTCAGTCGTCAAGTGCTAGGCATAAATTGATGAGATGTCAAGGGATGGAGTTGTGCATGCATGTCTGAATCAGCCCTTATTTATTTTAATTTTATTATTGCATTTATATCCTGCCTTTTTTTCTGCAAGGAACCCAAGGCAGCATACATAATCCTCCTCTCCACTTTATACTCACAACAACAACCCTGTGAGGTGGGTTGGGATGAGAGTCTATGGCTGGGCCAAAGTCACCCAGTGGGTTTCCATGGCCGAGTGGGGACTAGAACCCGGATCTCCCGACTCCCAGTCCGACACTCTAGCCACTACACCATACTGGCCCTTGACTTGATGACTTGGCCCCAGTGAGTTCCCTGTTATCTTCCATCTCTGATGCACACACAAAACCTTGGCTCAACAAGCTGCTGCCTCTGCCTGTTCAACACAACCACCTGCTCCAGTCAGATCTCACCTTCTCTCCTGATGGCCCAACCTCACCAGGCTGCCCGCGGTCTCCCTGTCATGAAGAGAACACATGTGTGAACCCCACCAAAGGGTGCAAGCGATTCACCAAGGTATATGATTGTATGTGTGAGTAAAAAGGCCTGTTACAAAGAAGCCAAGAGACATCTAATCTCTACCACTGCAGGGTGGGATCGAATCAAGAGTTCCCTGGGAAGGAAAAGTAGACTTGTAAACCAAAGATGGGGCCTTCTGCAGACAGTTTCCCTAGAAGGATAGCAGAAAATGCGAAGACACAAGGAGCATAGCCCACTGCAGAACATTTGTGTGAACAGGAGGGAACTGTGCAGCACAGGGTCTCTGCCTAGTGCAGAATTTGGTGGCATATGCAGAGTTGTGGTGTCTTGCTTCTTATTTGGAAAATAACATCTAATTTCCTTCCCAGCGACTCAGTTTTGGAGAGTAATGTGACCTGGTTTCCAGAAATTAGGTGAGAGAAAAACCTGTGGACAACTAAATAGAATGGGGGGACGGGACACACCACGAACTAGGAGAGGAGAAAATAAGAGGAGGAAGCAAGAGGACTAACTCAGATGGGGATAAAAGTCTGTAAACAACAAAACAGGATGGGATGGAGTCCCATGATGAAGTGTTCCACAGGTGAATGATTAGTTTCTTAGACCTGTCTCTGACTACAGTGTTGAGCTGAGAGGCCGCTGTAGTCTCAGTCTCCATTGCTTCTTTCGCTGTGGAGCTGCTGCCAGATAATCGCTGTGTGAGGTGGTGTCTGCTCTCTACTCCACTGTAATCTCTGGATGGTTGTCTTGACTCCCCCCTCTCTCTGCAGTCTCCCCATCCTCCATTTCCTCTCTGAATCTCTTCAAGCAACTCTCCTCGGAAGCTTTTCCCTATCTCTTCTAACAAAACCAGCCAGTCCCCTACATCAGCTCCTAAGGGCCACAAATAAAGATGTGCACCAGGGCACCTCAGAGGCAGTGACACTGCACAGTGTCACAAACAGTCTTTCATCACACTGGATTCTTGGAACAGCTTAGAATCCCAGGCCCTGTATCCAGTGGTGGGAAACAGAAGCCCCTACTCAGGTAATCACCCCTCACACAATTACTGTCAGGTTTCTCAAAACCTCCTGCCTTCTTGGGAGATAGTAACGAGGCTTGCTAAGTAATCTACAAGCTTTATTTAAGCGATAAACATCTCTTCCCACCTGAAGAGAGTCTAATCTCTTGGAACTTTCCCCTAGGCAAAACTAAGCAAACTAAGCAAGACAATCATCCTTTCAAGAAGAATGGAAGGCCTTTTCCCAAGACACGTTAACTTCAGAGACTAGTTCTGAGGTGGCTTCTGATGCGAAGTGAGCTGGGCCGACTTTCTCTCACCTTCCTTTAGCTCCGCCCGTTTTAGTCTGTGGCGTACTCTAGGATCGGCTAACCTGTCCTTGCTTTCTCCTTCGGAAGAATGTCAGCTTCCCACTGACTGTGTATTATTTGCCCTTGATGAGATAAGCTTTGGAGAGAGTTCACCACCAGCTGGTGAAGAGCCCGTGAGAGCTTTCTCCACTACTGGTACAGGCTGGCTTGTTTCTGGCACCAACTCCTCTACTTCAGAGTCTGATTCTGATTGATCACTTGAAACGCCTTCTTCCAACCCAGGGGGAGAGGGCTAGACATGACAATTATAATCATGGAGAAAGGGAACATACTTGCTGGCCCACCCTACCATAACATCTTTGATGCCCCCCTTTGATGCCACTGTGGGGTGGGGGAGGTCTGGAGCAGGGAATCTGCTGCTCACATGTAAGTGCCCTGCATGATCTAGAACCCAATGTGATCACAGTTCTAAATCGTGCAGGGAAACTGATGGGAATACAGCAGGGTCCCCACTGGGGTGGGGGTACAAGCATGGCCCTCCCTCCCTCCTTGTGATTTGCCTGAGGGGAGAATGGCCCCAAAGGCTTTAGAGCAGCCTTCTTTTAGAGCAGCCTTCTAGAGCAGCTGGCTGGGGCATTCTGGGAGTTGTAGTCCAACACATCTGGAGCACCCCAGGTTGAGGAAGGCTGCTTTAGAGTAACAGAAAAACACGACCAAGTTCTGGAAGAACATTTCATCCACTGCATTTTGCATTCCCAGTTTGAGCGGGGGAAAGACTAGCCCACAGCAGTGAGTAAAATGTAATGCAGGAGTTCTGACTGCCATGCTAAGGCTGTGATTTCCTAGATACACACTTGAATATGACCCTTCAACAGTACCTACCTTGCCTCCTTCTTCACCTGGAGGTCCTCTAGGGCCCTGAAGACAAGAGCAAAAACAGAGAGAGATTGGCTAGAGGAACCGTGTGATTGATTTCCCAAAGAAGTTCATACCCAATTCCCCAGACAATTAACATCAAGTACCCTATTGGGCAAACAGAGCCAAGATTGTGGACACAGCTGGAACTATTCGTTGTTGATTTTGCTACACTCACATAGAGAACAAAAGAAATGGCCTGGGTTTCATACATCCCAACAGAACCAACTGGGACAGAGCAGGGATTTCCTTCTCTCAAAGACTCACCCGATCTCCTGGGTCTCCAGCACGTCCAGGTGGGCCAGGAAAACCTTCTTCTCCATCCCCCTTTGGGCACAATGCAAAGCAGAAGTTACCCATAATGAACAAAGCCCCATCCAAGAAACTGAAGTAGGCTGCAGTCAGTCCAGTGATTCAGAGCAGGAAGTGGGACCTACACCAGATATCCACAGCCCAAACTCATTTGTGCCTGCAAAACTCTGGGTTCACAGTCTCAGATGCTTTTGCATAGACACAGCAGTACCGCAGGCTTCTACTCTGGGCTAGGGGCTTAAAAGCAGGAGGGGAGCACAACCTTTGGTTCATCTAGTGTGCAAAAACCATGGGCAGATCCCTTTCTTACCTTGTCCCCTTTCTGTCCTGGAGTTCCAGGAGGTCCCCTGGGTCCAGGATCTCCAGGCACACCCTAAAGAGTTAAAGAGAAAGAGAGAGAGAGAGAGAAGAGAAGAGGTAACACAAAAAGGGAAAGTTCTTTGGTATCGTATCCAGTTGTTGTTCATTTTCTACAAGGGATTCAGATGCCTTCCCTTAAAGGAAGTACTTCTGTTTCAGGGATATCACATTCTCCCCGCCCCCACTAATATTTGTTCAGTCTGCCATGTATTTGAATCCTATACGCTTTGACCATTTTTACTTCCCCTCGTCAGCAATAATTGTCCAATACTCCCAGACAACATTCAAGTCATTTCCATACATGTCTCACACACCTATCCCAGTGTCTCTCAAGCAATGCCTATGCCCACAGCTACAAATACTGTCATTGCCCATAGACTCTAGCATCCTCTCTACAGTCCCCCAGCCAAAGCAGGGATGTACTCACTGGGGTGCCCGGTTCTCCTCTGACGACACCTCCATCGCCTGAGCCAGGAGGGCCCTAGGAAGACAGCTAGAGTGAGGTCTGGACCTCTGAAAAACTCGAAACCGAATTTTGCACAATATAGTAATACATTAGGAACAGAAAGCATCTTCTGCAACCATGTTGTTCAGGGATGTTCATTTCAGCGCAACACAGAGAGCTTGGAGATTGACCAGCCCATTAGCCTGGATCACGAGGATTAGTGACCTGCCTAAAACACAGGTAAGCCTCCCTCCTTCACCATACAACTTTGGACAGGGACAGCAAAAACAAAACAAAAACAAACAAAACAAATAAACAAAATGAACCAAAATCCAAACAACAAAGGAGAAGAACCGATTAATAAAACTTTAGCTGCAGCAGTGGAAGCAGAGATTTGAACCACAGCAGCTAAAATAGCATCCTGTATCTGGCAGCCACGGCAGGATTATCTGGCACTGCCTCCCTTTCCGTTATAGTGCCATAAAACTTAATAGCTATCATAAAAACAAAACTGTACTTTAATTCTTGTTGTGTTTGATTGATCTATTATTATGCAAGCCACTTTGAAAGGCCATTGTGAGCCAAAAGGCCACGTACGTTAAAGAGAATGAAATAATCACCCAAGAGACTTGAGAGCTTCCCAACAGACCTTCAGCTCCCACCCAAAAAGTCCAGTTCCTTCCACTTCCTAGAAGCCAACTGGGTGGTATGGCAGTGGCCACCCAGGTGCACTGGGCAAGCACTGGAATAGCAGCACTGATGACCAAGCTGTGCACACGAGTGGTACTACTGCTTAATCTTATTCCATGAATGTCCTGTAAAACTGGGCTGCTAGCTTCCCAAGAAGAGCGATGGATGCCTATCTCAAAAACAAGCATCTTGGAAATGAATCAACCAGAGAATCCTAGAGCTGGAAGGGACCTTGGAGATCATCTAGTCCAACCCCATACACAATGCATGATCTGCAATGTAGGATGCAACTGTAGTGTTCCTGACGATGACTGCCCAGCCTCTGCTGAAATGTCTCTAGCAAAGGAGAGGCCACCTCCTCCTCAGGGGAACAGCTCTCACCATTGGGAATTTCTCCTAACATTCTCCTAATCTGTTTCCCTGAACTTTCCACTCGTTATTGCTAGTCCTGCCCTCAGGGGCAACCAAGAACAAGTCTGCTCCATCTTCTGCATGACAGACCTTCAGACATTTAAAGACCGCTATCATGTCTCCCCTTAAACTTCTCTTCTCTAGGCTCTTTCAACCATTCACTGTAGGATTTGGCTTCCAGACCCCCTTCACCATCCTGGTTGCTCTTCTCTGGACATGCTGCATTTGACAATGTCCATGTGGCATTGAGAACGGAAGATGGTGCTGCTGACAGGCTGATTGCATCCTCAGGGTCCAACCAAATGGATTTATTAGAGGTCAGGACCCCATGATGAGTTGGGTTGGTGATTTGGGATAGAGGCGAGAAAGGAGGGAGGGGAGGTGTTTCAGCTCCTTCTGTAACAAATGGTGCATCATTCTTAAGCACACGCCTTGCCTTACTCTTACTGCCCCGGGGCATGCTGCATACTCCTAACTCACTCCAACTGTTCTCTGTGTGGGACGTATCAGCCTCTAACAGCACAACCCTATGCATATTTACTTGGAAGGAATTCTCACGCAGTTCAATGGGGCTGAGTCCAAAGTAAGCGTGCCACCTACATTCTCACTGATAGACCTTATTTATCTATGATAAGTATTAGAATTCTATCTCTGCAGAAGGGATCTCTCCTGACTGATCTCTCAGGATCAAACGTACCCCAAGCAAAGGCAGAAAAGCTAGGGAAAAAGAAAGATCACTTACTCGCTCACCTCGGTCGCCCTTCTCTCCCTGTAAAAAGAGTTGCCCACATGTAAGCAAACATTCTCTGCTCAGTATGTCCATGTGTCCCTTCTATCTAAACACAAACGGTGTAATACAATAGGTGTTTGTAGAAGTGTGGTATGTATGTAGACACATGCACGCACGCACACCATGCACTTCACAAGAAAGATGCAAGCAAGAAAACACTTTGGCCAAATAAACTCGGACAACCTTGGGAATCATCTGCACGTATGTGCCCATATCTTGGTAAGGAGAAACTGCAGTGAACAGATATATTATGCATTAGAAACATTTTCAGAGTTTACCAAAAAGCTGCACGATCAGAGAGATGCAGTCCAGGAACTCTTGCTGTGTGACAGAAGGTGCTGGGACACACCGATCCTATTGCCTGCTTTAGTGGTGCTTCTAAAAAAACCACGGCCACTTGTGTGGCTGATCCGGTCTGGCCGTCCTTGTGGACTTGGAGAGTGTGATAGGGGCATTATGGAATGCAGCGAGGAAGGGAGGGGAAAGTCATGTTAGCCTGGTGCCTGTGCCAGAGAAAAAGTGTAGCATTGCAAAGAGGAGTTTGACAAGAGGCCACAGGCAGGAGAGTGATGTATGTGGTGAAGCCTGTTTGCTGCAAAGGGAATGTTCATGGGTCTAGACGTGTGTGTGCAAGGGGTTTCTGTGCATGTGTGCGCAGATGAAGACTAGGCTGTAAAGCTTGTCTACATATGCAGCAGAAAGGACAAAATATTTATTTATTTAAAACATTTGTATCCCGCCCTATATCACTAGGATCTCAGGGCGGCGTACAGATAAAATCATACAATATAAAACAATAAATGTACACAGCCAAATAGTGTGCACGCCATGTATGGGTTGCAACTGCTGAAACACAAAACAACCTGAGGGAAAAGGAAAGCATACCTTGACAAAGTCGCCCGCAGGTCCTGTTGGCCCAGGAGGTCCCGCAGGCCCAGGAGGTCCGGGATCACCGAAGGGTCCCCTGAGCCCTGGATTGCCAGGCGATCCAGGGATTCCCTGGAGGCAGAAAGATGTGCTTAGCCAATGGAGGGCCCATTCTCCCACCTGGGGCCCTCAAGATTCCAATAAGCCCACTTAGCCAATGGTGCAGGTGAACTGATTATGGCGGCCACCCTACACGTTTAGGCAGGCGTAAATCACACTCAACACACTGGGACTTATTTCCAAATAAGGAAAGGAAAGGAACCTCTTGTGCAAGCACTGAGTCATTACTAACTCTTGGAGGGGCACTGACGTTTTCTTGGCAGGCCTTATAGCAGGGTGGTTTGCCGTTGCCTTTCCCTGGCCATTATTACCTTTCCCCCAGCTAACTGGGTACTCATTTTACCGACCTCAGGAGGATGGAAGGCTGAGTCGACCCGAGCCGGCTGCCTGAAACCAGCTTCCGCTGGGATCGAACTCAGGCCGTGGGGAGAGTTTCGGCTGCAGAAACTGCTGCTTTACCGCTCTGCGCCACACGAGGCTCTATTTCCAAATAAACACCCATAGAATTGTGCAGAGCATCTTAGAGAGAGAGACCAGAAGTGCTGAGGAAACTGTGTGGTGTGACAAAGGGAGGGGGGTTGTATCATGTGGCAGGAGGCAGAAAGCTTGAAACATACGTGAGACCCTTGAGCAATACAACCCCTCCCTCCCTTGCCTCAGTAGGCCCCTTCCATTGCTGCTCCTTTCCTTTCTCGCTGGTAAGGTGCTACGTACCGGAATGCCGGGCTCCCCCTTGCGGCCAGGAAGCCCACCTCCTCCGTCGCCTGTACTCGCTCCGGGCAACCCCTGCCAAAGACAAAAAGCCAAGAGTCATGCGAGCATATTAAGAGTCCAGGGATTCAGTGGGGGCCTGACCCAGTTTCTCTGTAGAAGCACGTCCAGTGATTCGACAGCAAAATTAAACTATGATGTGGGGCACTGGGGCAATAAGAAGAGTATGATAATGTTTTTACAGAGACCAACTAAAAAGTTATAAAGGAACGAGCCAGTTTTCAAGTTGACCGGAACATTTCCTAGTGGGAGATCTTAAAGCAAAAAGTTGGGGGGGGGGGGGAAATGGTCAGAGAAAAATGTGCATGAAAAGCCTGTCTGCTGCTTTTAACAGTTTTAAGTTGGAATGGAGGAGATATTCTGCAAACCGAATGAGCTTCGACAATGCCGCTTGGCATCAGTACCTGGAGTCCTAGGGCAGCTGCCCAGACCTCAGAGCTGACTGCATCTCGGTCCAGGTTTACCTAGCAGCAGGCAGGTTGATTGACTGTCACTGCTGACCAAGAAGGCTGCGTAGATTTACCACTGATGCCATCTGACCTGGACTGTGAGCTAGAAGGTGAAATTCTCTAAGGCAGCCTTCCCCAACCTGGTGCTCTCCAATGTGTTGGACCACAACTCCCAGAATCCTCCAGCCAGCAATGTGGGGAGTTGTAGTTCAACTCATCTGGAAGGCATCAGATTGCTCTAAAGACTACAAGTGATTTGGGACTTTGGGACCCATGGCGACATTTAGGAATTTGAGAAACTCCTGTGATCACCATCAGAAAATGCCTAACCAGTGGGTAGCCACTTTGGCATCCACCTGTCACATCTATTGATATTAGGCCACAACATCTCTTTAATATTGTCTAATTTGGCTAATTGCTGGCAGTTCAATAAGGCTAATGTTTCTTTTTTGACAATGCCAGTATTTGCAACTTTTGGGGAGGAGGTTATTACACGGATACATTTTGTACTGGAACAGTCTTTAATATTCACTGATGCTCTTTTAAATTATTTACCTGCTTCATGGAAATTAACAAAAGGTCAGTGTCAATGGATTCTCCGCACTCTTTTGACAGCTAGACGATTGGTATTAGGAAGGATAAACACCTCCTATAATGCAGTGGATTGAGGTCTTTACAACGCTTTCAATATTTGAATGGGTGGTATATAGACTCTACCTTCAAATGGATACTAATTTGATATTTAGTCCACTTTTGTTGAAGCATATGTATATGCCGGAAAGCTGTTTGCATTTCATATGTATTCATTGGTATGGATATATAGAAATCTATGCACATATATTAAGAAACGGGATTAATATATAAATGTTTAAGTTTTGCAGGTGTGTGCTGGTGTCAATTGGGAACTCTTCATGGGTGCCAATGGAGGTGCCAGCGGCCATCATACTGTGGACTCCTGGTCTGGGAACAACAGCCCTGAGAAATTCCCTACAACACACATTTCAGTCAAAGAAGCAGTTTCAAAACTCCCAATAAAAAGTCCCACTCCCAATGCTATTTCACGGCCATCACTTTCTGGCTCAGCTCAGACAACACATTTCTCAGGGGTGGTTTTAGAACTCCATGGTGCAGTTTTCACACCACCGTTGGGAAATGTGTTGTCTGGCAGGAAAAATCCACAAATGGTGGAGTTTATTTGGAAAACACTCCATGCGGAATATCCACGCTGTGCAGAGGAGAATTCCTGCACAACTGTTGTGTTGCGTATTGTGTGGTGGGCTCCATGGAGTTTTCCGTTGCATTGCGTTGACTTTTTCCACTAGCTACAGAGCGGCGAAAGGAGCGAGTGCCCCTCTAGGAGAGCCGCTGGGATTGGTTTTTTTCAGCAATGGCCGATGGAATACCATTGGGAGGACTGGGGGAGGAGAGAGGGCAGAGGAATTGTCAATCAAATGTCGTGATGGATTTTACTTAACTCCACGGTAGCTCATAGTCACACAAGGGTGGAGTTAAAATATGTTGTGGGGGGAGTACCTCCTAAAAACTCAACCGTTGACTAATGTGTTGTCTGAACTGAGCCTCTGTGTGCTGTTGAATATGGCCATTTTCACTGCAACCAATGCTAGTCAAATATCACATTTATCAAGAGAGAGATGAGGGTAAGAGCGAATCCCCTTTGCATCATGGTCCTGCCGCTCAAATCACATATTTCAGATGGGAACAGGAAGTGAGGACTTTGTGTTAGTCTTGACTTTCTCACTCTCTCCCCTTTCTCAATGGTCCCAACCACTTACCCATCTCAGTCTGACCTCATATTCCCAGGACAATGGTTGACTGCAGACATGCAGGGTTGGTAAAGAACAGGCTAGAAAAGCTTCTCTTCTCTAAAACTGACACTCACCATGAGCCCCTTTGGCGTGGCCATGTGGCTTGAAACAGTGCTTGGAGGAATTAAGGATGAATCATCACAGGCTGTTTCTACACCTGCCATTTTCCCAGGGATCGTCCCGGGATCATCCGTGTGCAGGCAAATGACACCCAGGGGATCCTGGGAACAGGCAGGGATGATCCCTCCATTTTCCTGGGATAATCCTTAGGTGTAGAAAGGGCCACAGATACTCCTAAAGGGGAACTTCTTACTCTGTTCCTGATTGATCTCTCAGTGCAGTACCACTAAGACTCAATGCTCTTGAAACGGTTTTCAATTATTGTCATTATTATTCAGATCTATGATCCCCTTCCTAATCAAAACTCCCCTCCCCCCAAAAACCCGAATCAGGTAAAAAAAAATTCTATTCACTTACCGGCTCCCCTTTCTGTCCCCTTGGCCCAATAGGCCCAATCAGTCCGCGCTCTCCCTGCAAGGCAAAGGTAAGGATGAGCATGGATCTATACAGCTGGCAAGAGAAGATCCATGGGAATTATTAGATTGTAAGCCTATGCGGCAGGGCCTTGCTATTTACTGTTTTACTCTGTACAGCACCATGTACATTGATGGTGCTATATAAATAAATAAATCATCATCATCATCATCATCATCATCATCATCATCATCATCATCATCCCCTTTACTTACTGGATTTCCTCTGAGACCAGGAAGGCCAGGGCTGCCCTGTGGGTAAAAAGTAAAACACAATGAAGAACAGGGTTTTATTCCAGATGGTAATCGGAAAACAGGGGATGGAGAGGTGAAGGATGAAAGGCTGCGTAATATATTTTCAGGCAACCCTCACCCCCCCTGACCCATTGCAGGCTAGCATTAGCCACTGTAATACTATGAAGATAGCGCAAAGAGCAAGGTTATAGTGGCTTTCTTAAAGGCCCATTTAGCCTTGCATTCAAATTGATGGATACAGCCAAATGTTGTCTCAGTACAGCAAAGCATCATGCGAAATGGAACCATAGATGTCAAGACAATAAAAACAAAGAAGTGCTAATTACTGGCTGGCCAGGAGAACCGGGGTTGCCGGAACGGCCAGGATTCCCTGGCACTCCATCTGTTCCCTGGGGGGAAAGAAGGAAAAGACACATTAAGGACGTGTCTTTGTCAAGATGCATTTTGTATTTAATAATTTAAAGAACGCATACATAACAAAAGACACACACAACACACACTATATATAGACAGAGATCGATAGGCATAGATAAAGTACAGAACTATGAATAGGGTAGTGCAACCAAGCCCCAGTTCATAAAACAAAGACCTGGCGCCTGTGACCGTTCACTTACAGAGGCCAGAGAAAGACTGGCTGTAGGGAAGATGTGGGAGATGCCTCTTAGCTGCAAGTACTCACCCTGTCTCCCTTCTCACCCCGGTGCTCAGTGACATCACCTGAGGGACCCCGAGGTCCCACTGGCCCAGGAGGACCTGGGTTCCCATGGCGACCCTGGGCAAACAAACAAACAAACAAGCAGCAGAAGAATTGGATTGTTTATTTTATGGTTTGGTACACAGAAAACCTTCCTTCTCCTCCTTATACCTATGGCAAAAGATGGGTGTTTATGCCCATTATGCCCACACACCCCTTGATGGATACAATCTTTGGGAAAGTGAAGGGATGGCAATGAGCAACTAAACACCCATTAGCCCAAAGAGGAAGGAGCTCTATTCAAAACAATGGGGTGCTCAAGATCAGGCATTACCGGTTCTCCAGAAGGGCCAGGAAGTCCCATGCGTCCTTTTCGTCCCTGCAGAGAGGACAAGAGAGATTACTTCCCCTGGGACAATCCACGTTATCCCTTAAGTAAGTTGCACGTGAGATCTCCTTCCTCGGTCAACCTCAGATACTCACAATCTCACCAGGCTGGCCCTTCTCACCCTGCAGGAAAAGAGGAAAAAAGGGGCTGGTTGACAGCCTGATTGGCAAAGAGTCAGAAGTCCCTCGAGCATCTCCCACCGCCCCTCCCTTGGGGTACATCTGAGAAGACTGTCAGCAAAAAGCTTTCTAAACATGTTCGAAGGTCGCAATGGGATCAGCCTTTGGCACCCATCCCCAACCTGGTGCCCTCCAGATGTGTTGCACTCCAACTCCCATCATTCCCAGCCTGCTGAGTTGCAGTCCAATACATCTGGAGGGCACCAGTTTGGGGAAGGCAGGCCTATGGTTCTAGAGGCAGCCGGTGCTGAGCTGGTACAGGAAAGGAGCTCTCTCTTCCAAAGCTCCTCTCTTTCCTTACCAGTCTTGTCCTCTAGGAAACCGTGTGATAGAAAGCCTGGGAGATTATCCCATCCTTGCTAATAAGGATTCCACTTCGTCACGAAACCTCAACGGTCCCTCTTTCCCAAGGGAGATCAAACCCAAGTCGTACAAGCTTAGCCCATAGATTTCAGAGCACCTGCCAAAAAGGAGGAAGCCTACCAGGCCTGGCTGAACAGGACCGATCCTCTTGTAATTCTCCCTCCTCCCCATTGGCTCCAAATGATTCTTAATTAAAGGAGGTTGACATGATCTGCTCCCTTTATGCATTGGAAGAATGGGTGAGGGTGGCCATGCCGCCACTCTCAACGCTCACGGCAGAAATACTTCCCCACCATGGATGCATTCAGCTGGCATAGGAAAGAGCTCCCTGGGCATACTGAAATATGTGTGTAGTCTGTCCATGCTAGAGGGGAACCAGATTGGGAACCAGATTGGGCCACCCCTTCCTTTCACATGGAGGAACTCTACGTTTGTATGTAAAAGTCATAGACGCCTTTCCCTAGGTGGCTGCATGTGCAGGGGTGCTGGGCAGTGCTTTCAGAGTGTGTGTGTGTGTGTGTGTGTGTGTGTGTGTGTGTGTGTGTGTCATCTGGTCCCCCCTAGAGTCTAGTGGAGGCTGGTGGCTCCGATGTCAGTTGGGTGGTGATGAATCTGCTCCAGGTTTCAGTCAGAACTCCAAAGGAGCGATCCAAGGTGCAGGACCTTGGATAGATCCCCTTTAGAGTTTTGACTGAAATATCAACATTCCATCAAGTGCAAAATTCTAAAAAAGAAAAGAGATAGATTATGTGTATGTTCCAAGAAAAGCAGAATGTTGCACTTAGCGGAATATTGATATTTCTATGTATGTTTTTGTTCTTTTTTCATTTTTCTTTTCATGATTTGTTTTTTGTTTTGTTTGATTAAATTCACAATAAAAAAAGATTATTAATAGAGTTCTAATTGAAACCTGGAGCGGATTCACCACCCCACTGACATCAAAGCCACCAGCCTCCACTCATAGGGTCAGAACTGTCAGGACGTCTTCTAGTGTCTGAAACATGAGTCTAAAATATAGGTCTGGCACGGCTCCCAGCACCTTCCTCACCTATTAAACTCATTTGATTTCTATCTGCCAGTTTCCACATTACAAAGACGCTGCCCTATGGCCTAGCCACACTCACGTCCCAGAACCCAAGAAATGTTGGAAGCAGCCTTGACAAGCACAGTCATTTCCTCCTTCACAATCACCTAACCCAGCTTTTCTCTAGATAGGATGGGACTACGACTCCCATCATTCCCTGCTAACATGTCCATGCAGGCCCGCTGGCTGGGGGATGATGGAAATTGTAGTCCAACACCTCTGGAAGGTGCCCAGTTGGGGAAGGCCGACCTAATTTTCCACCCTTCTTCCATGGCTTTGAAAATGTATCTTGGTTCCCAGCCCTGAAGAATTCTTACCTTGGGACACTGCACAGAGCAGGGCTGAGGTGTAGGCTGAAAAAGGGAGAGAAATAGGGTGTGTGGGGTGGGGGGGAGAAACAAAAATAGTGTTAAAATATCTATAATGCTGTAGCTCCAGTGGTAATTTACTACAGTGCTCATAAGCCAGCTGTGTGTCACGTCCTAAGAAGTGGTGAGAATTTGACCACCTGCCTGCACCTGATCAGAAACCTCAGAGAGCAGGAGAGTGCTCAAATTCCCTTCGGCACTTGGCAGGATGGGACAAACGACTGTCTCACGAAGTGATTACATGCACAGGGCAGGAAGTTCCCACTTGATGTGCGGTCATCTGCTTTCCCCTTGTGTGTGTGAGAGAGAAATCCAGGCGGCAGGACCCCCTCGAAAAGCCACGGGTCCTTTTGTCCTTCAAGACATCTTCGGTTGTGTGATGCCACCTGAACAGGTGGAGCAAGTCCTCGCCCACGGCCTCATTCACTTCCCTCCATTGCTCGGCCCTTCCAACCGCTCGGAAAACGGCAGACAAGCCCTCCCAATACGCCCCACGAGCAACACCTTACCTCTATGACGGTCACGCTGCAAAGGGCGCTGGCAAGCCCCTCCTCCGCCTCCCGCAGACCGCGCGCATCGCCCACAAAGAAAACATTGCGCGGGTCTTCACTGGTGACCAGGCGGCGCAGCTGCTCGCGATCAGCCCCATCCATGCCCACTGCCAGCACTCGGATCCCTGCAGGAAACGGAAGAGGCAAGTCAGTGGAGGGGTCTGGTGAGGACCGCTCCTCCTGGGCAAGGCAGGTGGTGGTTCAGAGGAAGGGACGCAGGACCCCGACTCAGCTCGCTCTTCCTTAAGGGAAGCTTCGGCGAGGGCTGCTCCGGCTATATCAAATTCTTATTCAAAAAGAATTGTTCCAGCTTGTCCCGAGCATAGCCAAATGGTGGACTGCTGAGCTAGCCATGTTTGGGATCCGCTCAAGGCCATGGTGTGCCTTAAGGGCGTGGCCACATGGGGGCTTCCTTCTTCTCCCCTTGGGTTGGTACTTTAATGTCAAAATAGAGGTTCAGGGGAAAGAAATCCCCTGCAAAGTGGAGCCAGATCTAAGCAGGAGTAACTGCACTGGGGAACCCCCTGCTCAAATTGCACCTTGGCTTGCAATGTGGCGCTCTTATAATCAAGCAAGTGAATCGCAACCATTAAAGACAAGCGGTTTGTGGGATTTGGGTGCCATGAAAAACGTGCATCTGAACCAGTGGAGGCCGGTGGCTCCAATGTCAATGGGGCAGTGAATCCTCCCCGGGTTTCAATCAGAACTCTGAAGGAGCTATTCAAGATGCTTCTGCATTGCATGCAGGAGGATAGTGCAGAAGTTTTATTTAAGTCACTGATGGAGGGTTTCTTTAGGTTGCTGCCAAATCGGTAATAGTTAAGACATTGGAAGGATTTGGCCAGCACCACTTTAACTAACTAGTATAGCAAGGTTTGGCACTTAGCCTTAATGGAGAAACTGACCAATAAACTGAGAGTGGTAAGAGGAACAAGATCTAAAGACACAGCAGCAGCAGACGCTCTTCTCTGTCCTCTCATGTTTTTCCCACCCTGGACTCTCACCTGCAGCCTTGATCTCCCTGGCCGGCCCAATGGCATCATCTCCAGACACCCCGTCTGCCAGTATCACCAGGGTTCCTGGCACACCCGGCCTGCGTCCTGCACTGGGACTCAGCATGTAGCTCTTGGCAAAATCAATGGCAGCTCCTGCAGGGCACAAAACCAAAAGGCAGAAGCCTGCTCAGAGAAAGAGAGGCACGCAGGAGAAATGGCCAAGGGAGCTGCCACTCACCACCGCAGCAGCCTTTACGACAGGGGCAGGGGACCTGTGCCCCCACCCGCAGACGTTTAGGTCAACAATTCCCATCAACCCTTACCCAGTCTAGTCAATGGTGAGGGAGGATAGGAGTTGTCAGCCAAAAACATCTGGAGGGGTCAAGCTGCCCTCCCCTGCTTTATCACCCGGCACACTACTCCCTTCAAGCCTCACAGCAGCCCTGGAAAACCAACCACACGCACAGCTTCACTGGGAACAAGGCTGCCTCTTCCTCTCCCAGCTGCCTTCTAAGAGCAAGCCGCCGCCATTCCCTCCCTCTTCCTTGAACCAGGTGTGTTTGAAGCTGGAGCCCGTGTGCTAAATCTGGCTTGCCTGGGGGCCTCATCCAACCATCTTAGGATCTCTTCCCCCAGCTTCCTTCCAACTGCCAATCATTCATTGGCTCCCCCTCTCTAAAAGGCTGAAATGCCTCTCCGAAGGCTTCGTTTCTGGCAGTCAGAGCTTTAAGCTGCAATGTGCTGGCATCTATAGCCCCGCCCCTTTTGCCTTCAGCCCTGCCCACCACTGGGATGGCCCCACCCCCGAGAACTTCTCCAAAATGGAATGCTGCCCTCGGGTTGCAAGGAACCCAGCACCCTCAATGCCTCGAATCGCTGCGCCCCTTCGCACTGCGCCCCCTTACCCATGGCGTTGCCACTGGGCTCCTCGTAGCGCAGGGAGCGGATGTGCTGCAGGACCGTCGGCAGGTCACTGGAGCGGTTGAGCAGGAGTAATGGGAGACCTCGGTAGCTGTACACCACGATGCCCACCTGCAGGGTGGAGAGAAGACGGAGCAAACGGACGGCACAGAAGAGGAAGCTCCAGCCAAGGATTCGAGGGAAAGGTACCCTCCTGGGGCAGCCATTTGAAACACAGCAGGGCAATGTGGCAAAGCATCCTTCCTGGCTGCTGCCCATGCCATCCTGCCCATTTGCACTCCACCATCACAAACTACCAGCAGCGTGAACATCACTGGGAATATAACAGGAGCCACTTTGGCGAAATGGCTTCTGTATGGAGCGGCTGCAAGGTGGCAATTATTCCAAGTGGACGCGCACCCACTGCGCACGGATCAGGCCCCAAAAGGAAGCGCTGCAAAGCCCCAATGCCGTTCATTACCTGGGTGGCCCCAGGGCCCAGTTGGCCCAGTGCAGACACCGTGTTGGAAAGGAAGTCTTGCACAGCTTCCGCGTTGTAGGCGCTGTCCCGCGTTGCATGCACAAGGAAAAGGACGTCTCTGCGGGCATCTCGGCAGACTGCAGAGGGGAACGTTTGCAAATGAGGAGGGATGGGAGGCAAAGGGGGGCGTGAAATGGACAAAGAAGGGAGGAGAAACTCTGCCCTCAGGTATGTCCTGTTCTTGCTCTCTATTCCAGCCTTCCCCAGCCTGGTGTCCTCCAGATGTGCCAGACGACAACTCCCATCAGCCCTAGTCAGTCACAGGCCATGCTGGTGGGGGATGATGGGAGTTGTAGTCTAACATACCTGGAAGTCACCAGGTTGGGAAAGGCTGTTCTGCCCAGACACTTTTTATTCAGATGAGATTTTTAAAAAAATCCAAAGCAGTGTACAACTAAAGTAATCCAATAAAACCCCAGATCTGGCAGTAGTACTGGCTGACAATATCAATGGTCAGGAAATGCCTATTGAAACAAATAACACCCAAGGTAGTTGATGGGGAAGATTGGGGGTGGGGAGACCCAGGGCACTAAAGAAGAGAGACCTCGCATTTCCGTTCCAGAAGCAGCACCTCACCTGTGTGGTCAGGAGCAGAAGTCCCTGTAACTGAAGCCTCAGCACCTGTGACGCTCCCAAACAGTGGGCGAATGGTGAAGGTGTATCTCTCGCCCGGGCGCAAGCCAGACACTTGGTGGGATGTTGCTGAGCCCAAGAGTGTCCTTTGTGCTGCTTCTCCATCTGAAAAGAAGGGTGGACAGGAGGGGTGTCAACACAGGCAATTTTACAGAGGGGTAGCCCCAGTGTGGACACTGCAGCCCCTCATGGGCCAGATCTCAAGGCCACAGTGGGTGCTGAACTGGTGAGCAGAGGTATGTCAGGCTCTGCACTGGCACCCAGCTAGGGTCAAACTGCAGGGGGTACACGTCAAGCCAGCTAAGGAAAAAACAATCTTGCAATCATTTCAGAGGTTTTTTGCTGAGCAACACTGGGAGTGGTGTAGTGGTGAAGAGTGTTGGAGCAGGGCTCTAGTTAAAATTTCCACTCAGCCATAAAGCTCACTGGGTGACCACGGGCCAATCACTATCTCTCAGCCTAATAGGGACATAGGAAGCTGCCTTATATAGAGTTAGGCCATAGGTCCATCTAGCCTAGTATTGTCAACACTGACCCTGTTCAGATGACACACTAAGCCACAGTGGTTAAGCATTTTGAGCTAACCATTACGGCTTAGTGTGTCTTGTGAACCATGACTTAGTATATCATGTGAACCATTTCTAACCATGGTGTCTACATAAACATGGTTGAAACACGCTCACTAACCATTTGCTGCAAAAGAGTTAGCAGACTAACCATGGCTTAGTGTGTTGTCTGAACAGGCCCACTGACTGGCAGCAGCTCTCCAGGGTTTCAGACAGGATTCTTTCATAGCTGAACCTGGGACCTTCTTCATGCCATATTGTGTACACTGCAACTGAGCTACAGTCCCTCCCCATTCTACTACACAGGGTTGTTGTGTGAATAAACTAGGAGGGGAGAGTCATTATTCCAACTTGAGCTTCTTGGAGGAAAGGTAGAATAGAATAAATGAACCAAATATCATGAGATCTACTCTTGCTAATGGAAGACGGCCTTTCTGCACCTTAGCTTCAGCTGTACAGGGCCTGATGGGACAAAGGCACACCATCAGTATTTCCAGTCCCCAGATCCCCAATGCCTTGGCTTGGTCTTCTCCCTCTGCTGTAAGGCCATTACCTCTTAGAGATTTCCAGGTGAGGAGATAGCCGGAGGCCCCAGGAACTGGAGTCCAGGTCAAAGTCATAGAATCCTTTTGAGTTTCGGCCACCCGGAAATTGGACACACGGCCCACCGCTGTTGGAAAAGGAGAGACACAGGTGAGATGGAGGCTTTGGCCTCTGAAACTGAAGGGCAAACACCACCTCCACCTAGAAAAGCAGCTGAGCTGACCACTGACAGTGGTCACAACACCAGTGACACATCCTTCTCAGTGCCATTAACTGCCCTGGAAAGTACTTCCAGGTCCAAGCGCCAGAGCCGTCCATAGGAGTTGTAACTATTGCATACAAATGAGAACACGTTTTCATTGCAAATATGTTTGTATACCGCAGTGAGCAGGAGAACAGCACCATATACACAACTAGCTGCTACTAGTTTATTATAGTCATACATCAGCTTGAGTACTGTAGTGTGAAAAGGCAATTTTCAAAAATATAAAATGTAAGTAATAACATATAAACACAGCTGTATATGTAAAAATAATATTCCTTTAGAAATGGAGCTGAAAAAAGAAAGTGGAATTGAATTAAAGGGGGCAAATGGAAGGCCCATAAATCCAGTTCTTTTGGGTTACAGCATATAAACATCTTCCTGATGAATCAGTTTAATTTATCTACCGCTTTTCTACCCGCCCCCTCCAAGCACTATCACGAGTGATGTAAAATTACAAAACTCCTCTCATCTACTCTTCTGGAAATATATCTACATTCCAAGAAAGACAGACAAAGACAAAATACTAAAGCAGGGGTTTTAGTTCCAAAGAAGTGCAACTTGATATATTCACCAGAAGATGGCTCCCTTCTTTGGAGCAGAGCTTAGTCTGAGGCAGATCTCTGTGGGGAACCAGAGGCCATTTAATGACTCCAGTAAGAGGCAGATACATTTGCCTTGTCTGACTGATGTTCTGTTCTTAACAGAAATGTGTGTCCTCTACAACCGCTGGTAGTCAAGGCCCTTCTAGTGCTAATTTTTGGGGTGATTGGGGCCACCTTAGCGGAGGATAGGAATGGGGGTCTTACCAGTGGTAGCGACAATGGCCACAGCTTCGCTCTCCCGGCTGCCTGTCAGGCTTGTGATGCGGACTTCATAGCGCCCTCCTGGCTGCAGGTCTTCAATGGTGTAGGTGTTGACACTGGCTTGCAGCAGCTGGCTCCTCTCTGGCCCACCTGTTCCAGGCAAGAGAGGGGGTTAATGTCCTGGCTGCCTGAGAAGCAGCGAAAGAGGAGAGGCGTAAGGAAGGACTCACCACCTGCTAGCCGCCAGGTAAGCCGATAGCCTGTGCTACCAGGTGCCGGGCTCCATTCTAGTCGGATACGTCTCTCCGAGGAGTCGGTCACACGCAGATTGCCAACAGGCTGAGCTGGGACTGTCGCTGAAAGGAAAAGGCAACGGAAGAGGCCATGGGATATTTGGTCATCACCAGTCATGAGACAGCCCTGTAGAAGGAGCTATTCCTCTTCTGCAACCTGGATGAGGGTTGTGGGAAATTCATCCTGAAAGGCTGGGATCTCCAACATGGCACCAATGGGTACCAACGTGCCTGCAGACACCGCTCTTGGTGCCCACCAGGTTTCCTGCTCTTCCTGACTTTTATTGTATTTATTTATTTATTTATTTATTTATTTATTTATTACATTTCTATACCGCCCAATAGCCGGAGCTCTCTGGGCGGTTCACAATATACATACATATTATATACATACATATTATATATAATTTAAACTGGAAGGCTGGCATACTACAAAGTAAAGTGCTACCCTCCAGTCCCATCCTTATTTGGTTTCGGGAGAATAGTTTTGTGTTCTGGAGCTCAGACCCCAACTCTCCCTAGTACCAAGGTTCTTGGACAAGTTACTTTTTTTTTAGTCTCTTCAGCTTGCCTTTTGGGAAAGGAGTGTTTTGTGACCAGCTGTGCCTATTGTGGTAGCCATTTTGTGAAAGCATCCACAACAACCTCTCAAAATTCCAAATGAGCCCATCGACCCCAAAAGGTTGGGGATCTCTGCTGTAAGGCACTACTGGAGCCCATTTGGCCTATTAATATGGCGTAAAACATAAGCCCTCTAGTTTGTTAACTGCTACCTGCACCTTTCCTGGATGGACATTTCCAAAGCGCCAGAAGCCCTCTGTCCACACCCCCACTCACAGTCTTTGCTTCCAGGGAGTTTCTGAGATGATGATAGATACAAGCACAGCCACTGCCCAATCATAGGATTCAAAAACTCAATTAGAAAGAGACAGAGGTCTCCCCCAAGGCACTGTGCTAGGAAATGTAGGCCCAAATCTTGACTCACTCACTGCTAGCCTGGGGGAAGCCACCCTTTCTCAACCCAGTCAAACTCACAGAGCTTTAGTGAGGCTAAAACACCACCCGGAGCTCCTTGAAAGGAAGGGTTTGTGTGTGAAATACGAATGTGACGCGTAAGTCTAAACAAGTAAGCCTTACGTGTGGTGACAGTGATAGACACAGGATCTCCTTCCCGGTTGCCAATCTGTGCAGTCACCTTCACCGTGTAGCTGACTCCTCCTTCCAGGTTAAGGATGTCAAAGGAATTGGTGTTTCCCGAGACCACTTTGCTGTTTTCAGGTCCCCCTTCAAAAGGAAGAGAATGTTGCCTTCCTCGTTAAAAGAGATGGCCAAAGCCATGTCAGGCCATCACAGCCCACAGAGGCAATCTTGAATGGACTCACAGGTGGCACCACTGCTGGCTAATGCTAAAAGAAGAGGCTTGCTCTATAATGCCCTGGAGGAAACAATGCATCCATCTGAAAACATCCCATCACAGCATCGAGAAGGGCCAGCCCTCTTGTTTTGTGGTGGTTTTACTTAGAACTAACATAACATTTTGCACAAATTTGAACTTGAGCAAAAATCCAGAATTCAAAATCTGCTTTTTGTACATATCTATTTATACATTTTGCTTTGGAAATTCAGCTTTGAAGGATTTTTTTTTTTAAAAAACCACACAACTAAAATCTTCTTGATAAGGCATTTATGGGAAGTATTATATGCCCAAGCCAAATACTATGGCTTGGTGTTATTTTTCCTTCTTTTAAAATTCCTAAGCCCAGTTAGTACCTATAATGGGTATCACTGACATAATTTACACAGGGAAAAATATAAATATTAATTTGTACAAGGAAATCTGAGTTAAAGAGTATTCGCTTGTGTTTTCCCTTGCTTCCCCTTCCCAAATCCATTTCCTCTCTCCTTCTAATCAAAACAAGGAATTCCAAGTTGCCCAAACAGGGCAAGAGTAGTATAAATGCATCAGTTAGGAGGACGCCTTGTTAGTGCTAACCATTACTTCTAGCAGACACCTCCACCAGAACCATCCTCCATCCTTTATGTGACTGGGGCTTTGAAATATCAATGCTTCCATCCTCACCCGCCACAGTTTTTCCTCCCCTGGTGGCAACTGCTCTCCTTCTTAATCTGAAGGAAAATTGCCCAAAGCTAAAAACATGGGATGTTAAAGTCAGGGCCAAAGTCCCTACTCTCTGGCCCACCAGCAGGAAGCCTTTGGCTGATGGGTACTAGGGACGGGGCTTTCTCAGTGGTGGCCTCAGACCTTTGTAACTCCTTCACCAGGGAGATATGTATAGCCTCATCACTGCTGGCTTTAAAAACAAACAAAAAAACTTTATTCCAGTCTACATTTGGTGCATAAAAATCATTAGCTGCTGCTGGCACTGCTGCATGTGTATGCTTAACTGTAATTCATATCTTCATATTTTTGTAGCATTTTAAGCCATCTTGTAAGAGCAATGTGCCTGAAAGGCAGGTTAAAAATCTTTCAAATATATGAATGAATAAATAAATATCCCATCCATCGCATCCTGCCAACTCTGTGATTTCCACTATAAAATGGATCCCATTTTACTAATCCAAGAGAAGATGCCACCTTAACCTGTGTTGTACATGGGATCAAGATATGGTAGTGACATCCTCGGGTTGTGATGGGCCTTTACAGGCCCAAACAGCAGCCATGAGGGCTTTCCCAGCATTCCTTCAGCAGCAGAACAGCCACGAGCTTCACAGAAAGGCGACAACAGAGAAATCTGGACGGCTACTTTACCATCGCGCCGGCTCCACACCACTTTGTACGCGGTAGCCCCAGGCACGCCCACCCATGTGACTCGCACGACGTTGCTTCTGGACTCGAGGACTCGGAGGCTGGTGACCGTTCCCACGTGGTCAGAGGCTGCAGTGCAAAGGACAGAGAGGGACGATGGAGAACGGGGCCATCCAGACGGAGCTACAGCAGGCGGAGTGAGGAGCACTGCCCAGGAGCCAGGGCTAATGGTCTCACCTGTGGTAGCCGTGGTAGTGACTGGGCTCCCTTCTCTGCTGCCAACCAAGGCTGAGACCCCGATGATGTAGTCAACCCCTGGTCTCAGCCCCTCAATAGTGTAGGAGTTTATATCGGCTGACAGGACTCGAGAAGTCTCTTGACCTGAGGGTGGAGAGAAGATGAAGAGAGCAAGTGGCAGGCAGCAGATTTCACAAGCAGGGCGGAAAACGAAGGACGAAGCCTCCCAGATCATTATTATTAATTATTATTATTATTTATTACATTTATATACCGCCCCATAGCCAAAGCTCTCTGGGCGGTTTACAACAGTTAAAAACAGTGAACATTAAAAAGTATACAAAAATACTCCAGGTGGCTCTTTCCGCCACACACGCCAAGTGAGAGGGCAGAGGCCGCATCTCCAGTTGATGGAACAGCTTCCATGCATACGACAAAGTCAGTGTACGGCCGGCAGGATGTAAATAATTACATCCCTCCGAGGCACAGATTTTTATAATGGTAACAATATATTGTGCAAGACTCTGTGTGTGTGTGTGTGTGTGAGAGAGAGAGAGAGAGAGGGGGGGGGGAGGGAGGGAGGAAGAGGGTGTCCAAAGGTATGCAAGCAGCAAACCAAAGCAGCAGGGGAAGGAGTGAGTACATGACCCACAATAGTGTGCTGGGTAATACACTGTATGCCACATCCCCTGCCCTGGGGGATGGAGACACAACTGCTTTCCACTAGACCCAGAGTTTCCTCTGATGGGGAGCAGATGAATCACACCCCTTGCAGACTCAACAATGCACTGTGAGTCAGATCTTCAGATTGGTAATTTGTTTACTGCTGTATAGATTTTATTAGCTAAATTTAGGAAACAAAAACTATTATTAAGATTAGAAAACCAGATGGGCAAGATAGTCATGTAATGAAAAAATCAGTAGGAAGGAAAACATGAGCCCCAACCTAGAATCCACTCCTCAACCAACCTAGCATCAGCTTGTGACACAGAGAAAGGTCTGTCTGTTGGAACTTAGGATGCAGGCAGGATGGCAGGGGAGGGAGCGACTCTTGTCACTGCGGGAAGACCAGAGGCCATTCTGCCCCCCACCCCCAATCTGGATTCACTCACTCCTGGGCTGTACCCCTGCTGGTGCCCTGTGGAATTGTTCCTGCACCCTGTGGAGGTGGCACAAAAGTTTGCAGTGCCAAAAAAATTGATGGAAAACCACAAGCTAAAGTTGACCTAATTACCAGTTTGTAGCAGTAAACAGGTGGAGTTCTTTTTTTTTTTTTTTTGCTGTCACCACAGGGTGCAAGAGGGGGGAAACCAGGGGCAGCAGGGGACAGCATGCAGCCCACAAGACCCATGTTGCAAAACCCCTGATCTAGATGGAACTTTCTTTTCATGTGATTTTGCAATTGAAGGTAAAATGTGCCCTCGTCTGATATACTATCTAAGTTGATGAAGGGAAAAAGTTGTATGGAATATTCATTTGCACGCTTTCTTCATTTTTCTGTCTTATAATTATATATCTTAAAACAAAACAAAACACAGCATCACTCTTGTTTTAACACGCTTTGCCTTGAGATCCCAGGGACAGCATCCAGACCCTTTTATCTGCGGCTCTGCCTAAAATGGATGTTTAATTCGAGGGCTGAGAAGGGCCTGAGACTCAAGCCAGCTGTCTAGAAAGCTCTGAGCTGGGAAGGCTGCTGGATTGTTGGCGGCTCAGGTGAGCGCCATCCACTGACTGGCTCTGCAGCAGTTCTTGTATACAAAGACATCATTTGGGGGGGGGCAGTGTAGCAATTGGATCAAAGAGAGCAGACCTCAAAGGTGCACAGAGAGCAGGGATGTTGCGAGTGTCCGACTGGGCCCACGAAGACAGTCAACCACCCCACGTCCAGACCTCCTGCACCCAGTCAGACGGCACGAGCGAGCCCCCCAAGAGCACTCTGGCATCGATTCACACCCTTCCCCCCCCCCAGTGCGTTAACGGTAAGTGCCATTAACGCAGCGGGGAAAATACTCACTTTCCTCAGGCTCCAGAAATCGCACTTCCCCCCTCCCACACCAATGGGGGCGGGGAGGTTAAAGGGCCGATAAACGCAAGGGTAAAAGTTTCCATTAACGGTGCGGTGCGGGGGGGGGGGGGAATATGCACTTTCCGGAGACTCCGGAAATTGCGCACTTCTCGCCGCTGCATTAATGGTGGCTGCCATTAATGCAGCAAGCCAGTGTGGGCGGTTGCTGAGCGCTCGTGAAACTTGCAAGCACTTGGCAGAGGCTCGCGGGGGAGGGCACCAGCAATGGTGGAGTGAGCCCTCGCCAATTTCGCCCACCCCTAACAGAGACTGGCTCATTGCTCCATTGGGCAGCTTCTACAGCAGCCTTCTCCAACCTGGCTCCCCACCGGATGTTTTGGATTTCAATTCTCATCAGCCCCAGCAAGCATGGCCAAACGGTCAGGAATGTTGGGAGCTGTCATCCAAAACATCTGGAAGGCTTCAGGTCAGAGAACACCCTTGGACAGCGTAGCGCAATGGACACCGTCTTGGTACAGCCTGTCAGAACAGAGGTGCCAATTTCTGCCTCAGTGGCAAAGCCTTAACCAATTTTGAAGGCAATTTCTACATTGCACATATTATAGAAACGCAGTTCGGGGCCACCGGTAAGTGAATGACAGCCACCAGCATCAAATGTGGTGGAAAGGGGTGGAGCCTTCTCACCTGCTGGAGCTGGTGAAAATCCCTCTTTGCCACAAACTGAGCTTTCAGAAGTAGCAATGAATCCAGTAGAAGGGCCCCAAAATTGAGAGCCAAAGCAGTGCTGCTATGTTATGGGTCTCGAGTTTCCAACATGGCGCCTATGGGCACCAATGTGCCTACAGATACTTCATTTGGTGTCCACAAGTCTCCTCGTTTTCATTTTACTTCTTAAGGTGTTTTTAAACAAACAAACAAAAAACCCTGGGAGGCTGGCATGCGCTGCTCTCCAGTGCCACTCTGCACTGCCTTCTTTTTTTAATATCCAAAAGAGTGGATTGTGTTTTGGAGCTCAGACCTCAGCGCTGCCTTGTACTTCGGTTGTTGGGCATGTTACTTTTCCTTTAGTTTCACCAGTTTGCCTTTTGGGAAATGAGGGTTTAGTAACTGGCCAGGCCCACCAAGGCCGCCATTGAATGAATGGGCAAGACCCCCAACCCCAAAGCCATGACAGCCATTTTGTGAGAGTGCTCACTACACTCTCTCCAAATGTGCCCACCAATTCAAAAAGGTTGGGGAACCCTTGCGATAGATATTCCAGTTTGCTTCTGGGCCAGAAGTTCTGTTTAGCCTTTGTATTGACAATTTTACAAAATAAATAAATCAATCTACAGCATTCCAGTGTACGGTCACCCTCTGAAGCAACGCATCAGGCTTTCCTTGCTTGTGGTCTCTTCTACCCTTATATTTTTATTTCTCTAGCTTTGACATTGTATATTGCCTGTTAGTATGCTTGTCCTTGAATACAATAAGACCTCAAGTTCCATGTATGTCAATTTCTGCAGCTAGAACATATTACTTTTGTGATGCACAATACACTCACCATCTCTTGGCCGCCACGTCACCTTATAGCCAGTAGCCCCAGCAACTGGATTCCACGTCACTCGCAACTGGTTGGGTCCGACTGCACCTGCTTCTAGGTTGCTGACGCTGCCCACAGATGGATATTCTACAAGGTCAAAGGTACAATTTAGGGGATGGTTGGTAAAAAACAGATAACACAGAAATAGTAATGGTAATAACAAACCATTTCAGACTTAGACAGCCCTTTGAAATACTAAATGGCTTCTTGTCTGTTGTCTTGGAATTCTTTCCAACACTCTTGTAAGGTAGGGAAGAATGGTTATCGCCACATCGTGGACGGGGAGTGGAGGCTGTGAGATATTGACTTGCTTACAGTCACCTATGAAATGTATCTGCCCTTCCCATCTCTCTATAAGAACATAAGAAGAGCCCTGCTGGATCAGACCAAGGGTCCATCTAGTCCTGCATTTTGTTTACCCAGTGGCCAACCATCTCCCCATCTCCTACAAGCAGGACATGACAGCAATATCACCCTCCTCCCCCGCCCAATGTTCCCCAGCAATAGGCAAAATGCCTCTGGTACTGGAAATAGCATATAAGCATCAAGAATAGTAGTCTTTGATAGCTATATCCTCCATGAATTTGTCCAATCCCCTTTTAAACCCATCCAAATTAGTGGCCATCACTACATCTCATGGAAGTGAATTCTATAGTTTAACGATGCACTGTGTGAGGGAGTACTTCCTTTTATCTGCCTGAATGTCCCACCAATCAGCTTTATGGGATGACCCCCTATTGGGTTGAGAACATAAGAGGAGGAGCCATGCTGGATCACACAAAGGGTCCATGTAGTCCAGCACTCTGTTCACACAGTGGCCAACTAGCTGACAGCCAGAAACCTGCAAGTAGGACATGAGTGCAGAAGTACCCTCCTACCCATGTTCCCCAGCAACTGGTGTACACAGGCATACTACCTCTGATACTGGAGGTAGGACTTAGCTATTAGAACTAGGATAGCCTTTTCCTCCAGGAATGTATTTAACCCCTTTTTAAAGCTATTCAAATTGGTGGCCATCACTCATCTTGTTGTAACAAATTCCATAATTTAACTGTGCTGCGTGAAAAAATACTTCCTTTTATCTGTCATGAATCTCCCACCAATCAGCTTCATGGGATGATCCCGGGTTCTAGTATTTTGAGAGAGGGGGAAAAATGTCTCCCTATCCACATTCCCCACACCATGCATAATATTGTACAGCTCTATCATGCCTCTCTTCACCTTCCTTTTTTCCAAGCTAAACAATCCCAGCTGTTGTAACCTTTTCTCACAGATCAGATGCTTCAGCCCCTTGATCATTTTAGGTGAACTTGTCTGCACTTTTCCCAGCCCTACAATATCTTTCTAGCATTCTAGTGTGATGAGAGAGCTCTCTGAGCTCTGTACACAGGCAGAAAGGAACACGTGCCAAAGCATGTCTGCAGAGCACTCCCGCGATGTCCCAAGGATTGCACTGCTGAAGGAACGACAGGTCTAAAGACACTGGATGAGAAGTATTGTGCTGCAGTGCTACAGCACAAACTCTTACCAAGGCCAGATCTACACCAAGCAGGCTGCAGCACTATGAAAGTGGCATGAAAGTGGTGTGTAAGAGGCAGGAGCCACACTACTGCTTTATAGCAGTATTGAAGTACAGTGACAACTGTCGGGGCCCATTGACACATACCATATGCCGCTTTCATAGTGCTATAGCCTGCTTGGTGCGGCTCCTGCCTTTATATACTGCTTTCATCCTGCTTGGTGTAGATCTGGCCCAAGAGAGGTAAGATGTCCTGCTAGACCCGGCTTTCCCAACTGGGGTGTTCCAGATTGCAACTCTCAGCATTTCAACAGCCAGCCTTGGAATTGCAGTCCAGCACATCTGGAGGGCCGACCTTGGAGAAGGCTGAGCTAGGCCTTTACCTGCCACAACAACCTTGCAGTGCTGAAGTGGTAAGAACTACAGGGATCCAACTGCTTGCAACCTGGCCGGAACCACCAAGGAGAACGAGGTAGTGAGAACGTACCCACTTGGAAAGTAAGGGTGGCGGGGACGCTCTCCTGGATGCCTGACAGTGTCGAGATCCGCACCGTGTAGGTGACGCCATCCTTCAGATTCTGCAGGTCAAAGAAACTCTGGTCGCCACCGATTCGCCTGATCTCCTCGGAGCCATCTGAAGACGTGTGGAGAGGAAATGGGATCAGCCTCTACCAATGTGGTACAAGTTACGCAATCCCCCGCACTGAGCACAACTCCCCTGCCTCGCCACCTGAATCAGACAAAAGCATTCTCCCTCTGCTCTGCTCCAGGCGCTCTTAGACACGCCTCGTTTGTCCTGCAGCGCTTCTAACCAGGGGTGCAGAATCTCTTTCAGAATTCCATTGCTCAGAAGCTCTCGGGGGCCACATTCCAGCAGTGGGCAGGGCTGAAGGCAAAAGAGGTGTGGCCATAGGCAAACTGCATGGGGCCAAAAAACCCAGCCCATTGCATCTTATTTATTTTTATTTATTTATTATTGCATTTATATCCTGCCTTTTTTCCTGCAAGGAACCCAAGGTGGCGTACATAATCCTCCTCCTCCACTTTATCCTCACAACAACTACCCTGTGAGGTGGGTTGGGCTGAGAGTCTGTGACTGGGCCAAAGTCACCCAGTGAGCTTCCATGGCTGAGTGGGGACTAGAACCCAGATCTCCCGACTCCCAGTCCGACACTCTAGCCACTACACCACACTGGCTCTGTATCTTCAAGTTCTTACTGCATTTCGACATTTTAGAAAGTGGGGAAAAACTGCACAAAATCCCAAAAAACCACCCAGTGACAATGGTTGGGGGAAAGGGGATAGGCTAGTTTTATTTATTTATTTATTTATTATTATTATTTAATTAATTAAAACATCTGTATCCTGCCTACATCACTAGGATCTCAGGGCGGCATACAGATAAAATCAGATCAATGTAAAACAATAAATACACACAGCTAAAAATTTATTAAATCATTAACCAACTAAAACCAGTAGAAAAGTTGAAAAGCAATAAGAACAATTAAAACAACTAAAACCACGTGCAACCGTGGGGAATTTTAGCCTTCAAAGGCTTTAATAAAAAGCCATGTTTTATCTTGGTGCTGAAATGAAGCCAGAATTGGCGGCAGTCAGGCCTCCAAGGGGAGAATATTCCACAACCGGGGTGCCAAAGAAAGCCCTCTTCTATGTCCTACCACAACATATATCTCGCATTGGTGGGGCACAGAGGAAGGCTCCTCCCACAGATCTCAAATCTCAGGCAGGCATATATAGGGGAGCTTTCTCTCAAGTACCGAGGTCCCAAGTAGAAACAGCATGGCCCTCTGGGGAATCCCAGGGGCCAAATCCAGAGGTTCTGTACCCTGCTCTCAGATCCCTGTTTGGCCTTCAAAAGATCAGAACATGCCTGCCCATCCCAGCTCATTTTTTTCTCCAAGGCTCCCACCCATTTTCACCCGTGTTCATAAATCTAGGGGTCACAAGTGGGGCAAAGCACAGCATCACACTTGAATCTTTCATTTCAGACAGTCGCACCGTCACACCGTCACACAAAGAGAGCAGTCCTTACCCTGGGTGTTGACAATCACCAGCTTGTAAGCTGTAGCCCTGGGGATGGGCGTCCACACGAGCCGGACGCGACCCAGACCTGCCGGCACCATGCGCAAGTTTGATACGCTGCTTACAAACGGCGGCCCTGCCACAGCGGGGACAGAAAGCCTGGTTACTGGGAGAGCTTGGCAAGGTTACACAAAAGCACTGAGCTCTTGGGAGGCGTGAGGGTTGGCAGGCCCAACAACACCCCACAAACAGAAAAGGCGAAAAAGGGGGAGGGATTCATCTCGTAGGGCCTGCTTTTGAGTGTTGTTCTGGCAGAACTGAAAAGAACAGCGATGGCAAAACTAGGAATCAAGCTCCTTTTGTAATTGTTCGAAACATAGGAAGTATCAGTAAGATTTTTGAAAATATATGCAAAGACAAGAGGCCCCTGAGGAAGGGAATGTCTTTCCAAAACACACCAGGATTAATAAACCATTTTCGAGCTCTTGAAAATATCTTCTCTCTTGTTGTTGGACATAATTTGTGACTGTTGTTGTGCAAGTCTTGAAACTAGGGGTAGTATCCAATGTTAGTCCTACATAGAGTAGATCCATTAAAAAGAATGGGACTTAACTTAGTTGTGACTAACTTAGGTCTCATTTATTTCAGTGGACGTTCTCTGAATAGCACAAATAGTGGAGACTACCCCTAGGAATCGGACTACTTTTGTAGACTACAGGCTGTAAGTCTACATTGAAGTAATTTAATTAAACAACATAGATAGGCCGTATTCAACAGACCTCAAAGTTCTGCCACCTCCAGCGATTCAAGAGGAGCAAGGAAATGAGAGTGTGGAAAGAACCGCTGGGTAGAATGCCTCCCCTGCTGCATTCACTCCCTCCCAGTTGAACAAAAGAATAGGGTCAAACCACCTGGCCTATTTCACCATTCAGAGGGGTGGGCTAAGTTACAGGAATGGGGGAGCAACAGTCACCACTGCTCATGCAACCTGCTTGCTGCTGACAGCCACCATTTTAATTTCTCCCCGCCCCCTGTATTATGCTACCTTTTCCTGTGCCCTGGGAAGGCTCTCAGGGGCCTCCTTCCAGCAGTGGGTGGGGCTATGGGCAGGGGAGCAGAGCCAAGGGCAGAGTGGGTGGAGCAAAGCAAAGTGGGCGTGGTCAGATGTAATTTCTACATTTCTAGGGTGAAATGTAATATGAAATAATATGAAAAGGAGGACAGGGCTCCTGTATCTTTAACAGTTGTATTGAAAAGGGAATTTCAGCAGGTGTCATTTGTATATATGGAGAACCTGGTGAAATTTCCTCTTCATCACACCAGTTAAAGCTGCAGGTGCCCTGCCCTCTTTTAAATCTGGTCACTCTAGTATAACTTCTGCAGCTTTAACTGTTGTGATGAAGAGGGAATTCCACCAGGTTCTCCATATATAAAAATGACACCTGCTGAAATTTCCTTTTCAATACAACTGTTAAAGATACAGGAGCCCTGTCCTCCTTTTCATAGGGTCACCCTAACATTTCCCAATAAGCATACAAAGTGCATCTCAATTCCCCGCATGTCTACTCTGATGTAACCCCCAATGCAACAGCCTTTCAGACCTATAAAACAGAGCTCCATTCTATGTATTCAGGAGACACAAAAACTAATTTAAACACAAGCCTCCATTTTTCACACCTTCGCTTTACAGGACCAGTTTAAATACCTTTAAATTTTAAAGAGCAAGGTATTTAAAATTTAAATGCCTTTAACCCCCTCTGACTGGAGATAAGAGTGGGGTTCCCTGCAATGTGCTGAAAAAAGGAAAGGCCGCCTTCCTTCAGTGCTCAGCAGGGAAATTCTAGCTCTTAACTGCAATCAGGTTCTATTAGATCCCACCACTAGATTGTAGCCCGTTAACACTTACGGATTCGAATGTTGAGGGGAACAGCACTACCCTCACGGCTACCAATAAGTGCGGAGACACGCACCACGTAGGAGACATCTTCTTTCAGGTCCACTAGGTCCTCCGTGGTCTGTGAGCCTGGGATATGCCGAACCCTCTCCGTGCCATCTGCAGCAGAGACCAAAACAGCCCTGTATACATACCTGGTGTTGTCTATAAACATTCTTAATTTTCCCTTGCAGGAGCACTTTCTGGTTTCTACTTCAAAATCTCAGTCTCTTTTTTTCTTGTTTAAAAAGAGAAAGTTCCTAGCCCTCATGGTTGTGGAGCAAAGCCTAGAAACATGGAGTTGACTGTGGAACCATATCTGGGTAGGGCAGGGCTTCCAACTGTCAACAAATGAGGTTTCATTTCCTTACACGACTCCCTCTCCTCTGGTTACAATTTGCTCTTTCCTCTGCCCCTACTAGCTGTTGGTGCATCTGGCTCTTGTTTATTGGTTTGTTTTATTTATTTCATGCCTTTCCACCACCAATGAGTCAAAGGCCCTTTCTAAACCATATGGGTGTAGAGGGAGGGAGAGAGAGAGGGAGGGAGCGATCCCGGACTTACCTCCTTCTGGGATCACCCCACGTGTCCAACTGGCCAGTGCGACGTCCGGAATGGGAGGAGGGACGTTGTGCGAGTCAAGGCGGCCATGTTTTTTTTAAAGCTAAGGGAGCTGGAGTGCGCTCGCGCTCCAGCAAAAGTTAAGTGCCAAAAACAAAACAAAAAAACCTTCTCCCACTCCCCCACCCACCCCCGATTCCTCCCGGCCCGGCTCCTTCCCTCTACTGACCCCACTACTTGTGGAGAGGAGGGAAGAAGCCAGGACGGGCAGCCACACACCTCCTGCTGTCTTGGGATGATCCTGAGACTGTGGTAGGAATCGAGTTTCCCCCAGGGATTATTTATCCCTGGGAAAATGTGTGCTCGTCCCCCCGCTGCCCCCAGGAGTCCCTGTACATCATTTGAACACACAGGGACTTGGCCATGACCAGCCCGGATTTTCAGGCTGGTGTAGAAATGGCCAAAGATGGCTTACATGATCCTCCTCCTCTCTATTTTATGCCCACAACAACCCTGTGAGGTAGATTAGGTTGAGAGTTAGTGACTGGCCCAAAGTCACCCCGGGAGTGTCATGGCCTGAGTGGGGATTAGAACCCGCATCTGCTGAGTCCCAGTTCAAAACTTTAACCACTACACCACTGCAACACTCAATAGAATCACACCATGAAGCCAACCCCAATCAGGACCCCCTGGATACTCACCCTGGGTGTTGCGTAGCACGATCTTATACCCTGTGGCTCCTGGGAGGCCTGTCCAGGCTAGCCGGACTCTGTTTCCTAAGGTCTCCAGGATCCTTAAGTCAGAGATGCTGCCCACGGCCGACACCACCCCTGCAAAACAAATGGCAGGTCGAAGTCTGGGAAGCCAGCAAGAAGAGCGAAGGTGTCAGCCCTCCTGGGGACGCCAAGCAATGGGACCAGTTGCAGCTCAGGGAAGGGCTGCAACAAATCCACAATTCTAGCCTTGGACTGGCTAGCCCAGCCTTCCCAACCCTGGTGCCCTCTGGATGTTGCACTACATCTCTCATCATTCCCACCCAGCTAGCTGTGGGTGAGGGGAGCTGTAGTCCAACACATTCTGAGGGCGCCATGACAGACAAGGACAGGTTAGAAGAAACCTTAGGAAGCTTTTCTATAAAGACTCGGCTGGCATTGATATCATCACTGCCTTTCCTAGGTACAGACATTCAGCATTTGAACGTCTAGAAGAGGTAGGTTTAGACTCTTCCTATAATCCGAAGCTCTCTGCGCTCTGTGAGAGGTTCAGCTGCTTTCATATTTGCATATGTTCAGATCTCATTTCTAAGAGCGTGCTAAAAGCCAAAGCACTGTGACACATCATGTTACATTATAAGACTGAACAGATGACTTACTTTTATATGTTGATGCTCCATTTTAAATTTCTAATCTCAGCCAGCATGGAAGTAAACCCCTGATTATCTAGACAAGTTCTTTACCCAAGGGCTAGATGTGCAGCAAGCAGCACCAGGCATTCATCTGTTACTCACTTACCAGTCTGGGAGATGGTAACTGGCGTGGCCACCTCCTTGCCATCGTACAGGGTGTAGAGGGTGATGTGATATTCCGTGCCCGGCTGCAGGCCTGTCAGAGTGTAGCTGTTCTCATTGGTGGGCAGGGAGACAGACTTAGGGGGATCCACACCTGGAAATCAGCACAACGTGGAATTGGGAAATACAAGGTGAACGAACCTGATCCCTAACTCCTGAACTAGGGTTTGACGAATCTTTCCATTTTAGTTTTCCCAATCTTAGTTTGTCTTGATCTTTGAAAATTTCTCCAGTTTTAATTTCAGCTCATCTTGAACTTTTCTGCATGAAAATTCATAAGCATTTTTGTGCATGAAAATTCATAAACATTTTTCTGTACGTGTCTCCTAATTCAAGCATTTTTGGCCTTATATGCACATTTTGCATGCATTTTTGGCCTCAAATACACATTGTTACACATTTGCATGCATTTTTGTCTTATATACATATTTTTTGCAAGCAAATTTCTTAATATAATGCATTTTCAATGCTTTCCCCCTAATATTTGTACTTCTGTATGCATTTTGTATTGGATAACTTCATTGCAAACTTCGGAGAAGTGCAAATTTCAAATGATAACAAGCTGCACTTTGGATAGTGCTTCAAAAGTGCAAAATAAGGTAAATTTGCATTGAAATGCAAACAGAACAAACTTCTCCCCTGTCCCAGTCCTGGGCTAAAATGCAGGTTGGAAATCCGCCAAGATCTGTGTCAGGATTCGGTAAGTGTGAAAGCTAGTTGAATTCTGACAGAGGTCTTAGCTCAAAAAGGGTAATCGAAAAGCATGTTAAATATATATAAAAAAATAGGTTTAAAATGTTTATGGTGCCATCCTATGCATGGTTAGACAGGTAAAAAGTCCTACAACTCCCCCCATGATCCAAAGGGAGAGGCAGGTAAGAAATATTATTATTATTATTTTCCCAGTCTGCATGGGTAGAGTTGTACAACTTTTTTCCTTCTAAACAAGCATAGGATGGTGCCCTTAAATGCTGATTTTAACATGAATGAGGATTAACAAAAAACAAAACCTTCGGTTTAATGCAGAAATGGGATGGAATACGTGTGGACACACACGGAAGTCACACAGAGTGGAAATAGGCTCATTCATTCATCCTTAGACACAACGGTCACCCACATCCAGTTCACCAGTCTCCATAAGATTTTCCATCACCCACAGTCATGGCACACTCGCCATTCTAAACAGACTTCCGCCAACCAGGTGCCTTCCAGATGGGTTGGATTACAATACTCATCATTCCCAGCCAGCACGTTGTATGCTGTTTTGGGATGATGTAAGTTGTCGTTCAGCTCATCTGGAAGGTGCCAAGTGAGAAGAAGGCTGCTCTACTGAAGCGGATGACCCTGCGCTAAAAGAGAATACTCCAAAACCACATCCAAGAAACAGCTTGGTTGGGAAAGGAAAAGAGAATCAGACAATGCGAGAGAGGGCCTTCTGTGTGGTGGCCCCCCAACTGTGGAACGATCTCCCTGACAAGGCCCACCTGGCACCAACATTGTTATCTTTTTGGCACCAGGTTGTCTTTTCTCTTCTCCCAGGCAATTAACAACATATGCTGAGTTTTTTAACTGACCCAAGAATAGTTGTTTTAAATGATATGGCTATTTTTATGCTCTTAAAATGTTGTATATTTGTTTTTAAGGTTCACTGTTTTTAACTTTTGTAAACCACCCAGAGCGCTTCAGCTATGATGCAGTATACAAGTGCAATAAATAAATAAATAGAATACATTCCTGCCATGAAGTTTCAGCAGGAAGTCTCCCCAGTTATCTACAGGCATGCTTTTCAACCTTCCCCACAGCCTCCCTTCCACTCTTTGCAGAAATCCGGCCAGCTTACCTGTTGCTTTTCTCCACTCCAGCCTATAGCCCCGGGCATTAGGAATGATGTTCCAAGCCACCTGGATAGATGTTGGGTCAATAGCGATGGTCCTCAGAGTCTGGACTATAAGGAACTCTAAAGAGAGCAAAGACAGTCTGGACTTGGGAGAATTATGTGACTGGCAGAAAAACCCAATAAACTAGTGACTAATATGCTTCAAACTCAAGCCTGTGACTATCAGAAGAAGTTTATTCATGGGGGGAAATAGCCAATCAGCACCAAATTCCATCACTATGGCAATCTCTTGTCATTTTCTCTGTCTTTTTCTTTTTTCTTTTTTAAAAAGGGGGGTTCTAGCTGGGCTTTATACTTGAAATGCATAATATTGTTCTGAATGTGCATACCAATTTTCATTCCTAGGGCTCAATCTTCCAGGGAGATATGACATTGTATGGTATTTTGTGTTTTCCTCCCTCTTTTGAATATGGCTTTGCAGGTAAGCTAGTATTCAGACATGAAACACAGAATTGTGCCCTGAACATATCTACTAACCTTCATTCTGCTATCTCAATGTTTAAATGAGCTAACACATTACAAACCAGCTTGCGAATGGAATGCTGAATGGACCAGTAATCGAAATCCAAAATCTTGCTTTGCTCAGCCGATACTGCTATTAACGGCGAAGAAGAAGAAGAAGAAGAAGAAGAAGAAGAAGAAGAAGAAGAAGAAGAGGAAGAAGAAGAAGAAGAAGAATCCCTCATGCACACACCAGTTCTTCTCCGAATGGAGGCTCTGGGCCCTTCCACTTGCCCATAAAACGGAGCAACGGTCACCAAGTAATCAGTGTCAGGCTGCAATCCAGTCAACAAGAAGGAATTCTTGCTGGAATCAACATCAGCTTGCTGAATACCTTGACCTGATGAAACACAGAAGAACAAATAAACAAAACTGAAAACAGGGATATTTCCAATGTAATTTAGGGTTGGGCAACTTGTGGCCCTCAGCCTTATTCCAAAAGCTTCAGATCTCTACAAAGAGGGATCTGTCTCTTCCCTGACAACCTGCTGCCTGGAAGGAAGAGGGAGAGGGAGAGAGGAAGGGGTGGCAGAAAGAGAGAGAAGAAAGGGTGGAAGAAAGAGAAAAGGGTCGACCCAACCACTCTGGCTGTGGCCCTGCCCACCACTAGTTTTGGTTCTGCTGACCACCAACATGTGTCCCCTGACAACAGATTACCCATCATGCTTAGATCAAAATGCTTAACCATCATGTTTTAGTGTGTTTAGGGTGATCATATGAAAAGGAGGACAGGGCTCCTGTATCTTTAACAATTGTATTGAAAAGGGAATTTCAACAGGTGTCATTTGTATATATGCAGCACCTGGTGAAATTGCCCCTTCATCACAACAGTTAAAGCTGCAGGAGCCCAGCCCTCTTTTGTATCTGGTCATGCTAGGCAGAGCTATGGTCACCCAAGCATGTTGTCTGAACAAGGCCTTAGGCTGAGATACAGTGACATGGCTAAGGCTGCTGAGAGCCATTTGAAGCCAAGCAGAGCTCTGTTCTTAGCCTTTCTGGTGCAAATCTGACCATTCTGTGAACTTTTCCACAGTGGCTCTTGCCATTACATGGAACGGTTATAGTCAACGCACAGAATGAATTACTACAGAACCGGAATTCAGTTGTGATGTAACAGATCCTGCAAGTTGTGACTGGATTAAGTTCTTTATTGAGGGTGGCTGCATATGAGTGCTGATCTTTCTTGCAGATTCTGTGACTGCAGGATCAAGCTTCAGATATGACAGCATTTGAATGCTGCTCCAAAGATCTTAAGATAGGAATTATTTAAGACACTAAAGGCACAACCCTATGCATGTCTAAACAGAATTTTATTTATTTATTTATTACATTTCTATACCGCCCAATAGTCGAAGCTCTCTGGGCAGTTCATCTGACTGGAGAATGCTGGGAACTGTAGGACTTTTTCCCCATCTGAACATGCATAGGGTTGTGCCCTAATTACATTAATATGGCTAAATTTTGAAATATGAACACAGCCGTTTGATTACTGCTCTGCCAAGCCAGTCTGAAGTCTTCTTTTCAATTGCTATGGATCAACACATTGACTGTCAAAATCCCCTCCTGCCACACTTCTCATGCCGTTGCCCTCAGAGAAAGCCTTCAAACATACATATTTCATGGAAGAATGGTCTCTCTCTTTTCTGATGACCGAGGCTTCGATAGCTGACGAATCATCTATAAACGTGTGTAATTTGGAAAGTGAAAATAATATTGAACTTCCATAAGGCAACAGAACAGTTAATAAGATCCCACTGGGCATGTGAGAAATATAGCTACATAGCACGCCAGGCCCATCAAGCGGTCTGTCACAGCCTTCCTCAACCTGCTGCCCTCCAGATGTGTTGGACTAGAACTCCCATCACCCCCTGCCAGCATGGCCATTAGCTATGCTGGTTAGAGATGATAAAAGTGGTCATCCAATACATCTGGATGGCCCCGGATTGGGAAAAGCTGGTCTGTAGGGTAATACCGTTTGAACTGATTGACTGAGCTTATGGTGCTCGAGCATCCTGACGCTGGAGCCCAGGGAGAACACGGAGCAGCTGAGCAGACATACCTGAGAGGAGTGCCCAGGTTACACGGTATCCAGTGGCTCCACTCACACCTCTCCAGGTCACCAGCATGCCGTGGGAGGAGATATTCTGGGCAGACAGCTGTTGCACTCCTGCCAGACTCACTGAGGACAGAGAGGTCAAAACCAACACAGAGAAGTGGGATGATATTCCAAATCCCGTTAATCTTGCCATTTATCCCATAATACACAGTAAGCCACAGGCCCACAGAATTCAAACTCTGAAATCTAACTGGACAAAGGGCAAGGTTTCCAGTATTTATAACTTAATTAAAATACGTTGTGCAGATACTGATGCAGGTATTGAAGAGCCAACAATATCCCAACTGTCTCAGCTAAAGATAAAGAAGCAGCCTTGACCGTGCTGTAGCACTGGCCCCTTTTGCCTCTCAAAGACAGTATTAGCTAAACATGGGAAAGGCTGATCAGGGCTGGATTTAGGGGCAGGCAACCCCAGGGACTGCCTGAGGCACCATGCTCAGAGAGTGCACTGGACTCCGGAGTGCCTCTCATGGGCTAGCTCAGGGGCAGGGAAATTGTGGCTCTCCAGATGTTGCTGGACTGCAACTCTCACTATGGGCTTTGCTAGACCTACCTGGGAATCCGGGCCCTGTCTACAAGTAACACGCGACGGGGTAAAGGAAAGTGCTGTCGTGTCGGCCAGGTTTTTGTTTGTTTAAAGGGGCCATGTACGCAGGAGCGCACCAACAAGAAAAGTAGGTTGTGTTTTTTTTTTTAAAAAAAGGGTTCCCCGCTCCCTTGCCCCCGATTCCCCCCGTGATGTCTGATGCCCCCCCGCCCGCCATGTCCAATCACCCCTGCCCACGATGTCCGATCCCCCCGCTGCCTACCCGCCCTGTCCGATCCCCCCGCTGACCGCCCGCCCTGTCCAATCCCCAAGCCGCCCGCCCACCCTGTCCGATCCTCTGCCCGCCCGGTCCGATCCCCCCCCGCCCGCCATGTCCGATGCTCCCCATTGCCCCTGGGCCGCAATTCCCCCCAATTTCCCCTGGCCTCTGTTTCCCTCCCCCGATCTCCCCATGGCCTCCGTTTCCCGCCCCCATGTCCCGTAGGCCGTGATTCCCGCCCCCCATGTCCCCACCATAGCCCTGATGACCGCGCCGCTTTTCCCAGCTACTTGGGAGTAAATGTGGTAGCCGGGAAAAGCGGCGGACCTGGCTACACGCCTGTGGTCTCGGGCTCAGCCTGAGACCACAGGAAAAACCGGGCCAGCAGCGGTGCCGGTTACCCCGGGCCCAGGGAGGGTTCACTGCTGCCTGAGCCTGGGATACCCTGCGCGTCATCTGGATACACAGGGGTGAGCCCGGGGCTCGCACCGGGCTAAAGCCTCGTCTAGCAAAGCCCTATCTCTCACCATTAACTATGCTGGCTACAGCTAAAGTTGCAGTCCAAAAAAATGTAGAAGGCCCCAAGTTGCCTGCTTACCCTTCCCTGTACCTGTTTGCATTCTCTTCCCCTCCTTATTGTTTTACTATGATTTTATTAGATTGTAAGCCTATGCGGCAGGGTCTTGCTATTTACTGTTTTACTCTGTACAGCACCATGTACATTGATGGTGCTATATAAATAAATAATAATAATAATAATAACAAGAAACCAAGAAGACAATCCATTCACATGGCATGGATAAATACAGGTTCTTAACATGCACCTTTTTCATCTTATATAACAAGGATAAGTCATACATGCAGATCATGCATCAAAGTGATGAAATGGTTGACAAACCCAATGAAAAAAATAAGGTATTCCAAAGTTGAAGAAATGGAGTGGGCAACCAAGGATGCCTCTCACTTGGGATTCCACATAGTCCAGAGCTGACCCTGAACTTCATATTGATAGTTAATAATATATGGGAAAGGGCCTTCCTTGCAAGGCACAGGCAAAAATTACAGATCAGATGATTCAGCCTGAGCCCAGATTGTCCTTTTCTTTGCAGATGAGTTGGAAGGCGTTCCCCCCTAATGATCTCACTAATAGGTGTAGCTGGGCTTGATCTAGAAAAACACTGGAAATCTCCTAATCCTCTACACGCACACATTCTGGTAGCTCAAGAAAAAAAAAGATTAGGGTAATTATGAAGAAATTAACGTTTCAAGTTTGACTCTCTAAAGGACTGGTAAAACCAGAACTGTTGTTTTATTTGCTCAATGGCCCCCTTTCATCACTTCTGTTGGAAAGAAATCTGCCTGCCTGCAGCCATTAGGTTCAACATACAGTAGGCCTGTCTAAGCTAACCAAATACTGCACGTCATTCCTTATTTTTAGTAAGATTTTTTTTAAAAAAATCTCTCTTTGTACATTTGATATTTCACTGTTACTCTACTTGTTGCAAAGGAGTTCCAATAAACAGTTTAAAAATAGAAAAGTATGACGACAGTAGTAAAGATCAGGCATCCTACAAATCTTCGAGATCATTGGAAAACAAAACACAACCCTGAGGCATCAAAAAAACCCACACAACCATCAGCACTACGTACCACTTCTCAGCATGAAAGCTGCAGTCCTTTGCATACTTACATGGAAGTAAACTCCACTGGATCCTATAGGAGCTACTGCCAAGTGAGAATGCACAGAACTGGGCTGCACAGCAGTCACATCAGGTTAAGCCAACAGCCCCTCTAGCTCAGTGCTTTCTCTCAAACAGTGTTAGCTAGTGGCAGATGCTTGAGAGAGAGAGAAACTATGCAAGGTGGTAACAAAATACATCGGCCTCTGCTGGTTACTTCTCCTAGGCCAGGATTTACCAACACAACCAATACCCTGGCCACTACCTCCTCATACTAGAAAGGCAACAAATGCCGTTGGACTCCTTTTACATCAAAATCAAAGAGATCAAAATCAAAAGAATTCAAAATCAAAGAGATCTTCCGAGACCTTCCATCGTACTCTGCTCTGCCTGAGATAAGCTAATGGTAAAAGCAGATGAGCTGTCTTTGCCTTCGCCCACCCAACACATACACCACAGATACATCACAGATATACAGGCTGTGAGTGAGGTCTGCCACTCACTGCAGACCTCACTCACAGCCTGTGGGGCTGTAAATAGGCTAGCCTAGGCTATAAAATAGGTGAAGTCTATAAAATAGATGAGGTCATCACCCTGCAGCTAGGTTCAAATGGACCTGAAGGCTAATTTCTCTGTTCATTGTGCATCACTGACCACCTTTTAAGCTTAGGATTTACATGGGATGCACCAGAGGCATCAACCCTTAGACCCACAGGTCAAATCCAGCCTCGGGGGTTACCCAGAGCGCCACAGGCCCTTTCCCCAACCACCAATTGTTTGGTGGCTTCCCAACTTTTGCCCAGTTTTTTAGCCATTTAAAAAGGTTGAAATGCCTCTCCTAAATCTTAATTGCTCACAACAAGTGCTTTAAGCTGAATCTGAAGTGGGCCTTCAAGCCGGAAGAGACATATACCAGTTAGGTTGTCTGAATAATTTGTTGCAAGCAAAGATTGTGATCTGGCACACTGCTGTTAGAAAGGCCTGTTGCGATGCTCATGATGAGTCCCTCAAATGACCTCTTTGCCATTTGTACGGTGCATTCCAGGCAGCGGTGAGGAAGCTGGCCAGGTGCCAAATGGGCCCTGACAGTCATCAGTCTCTCCTGGACATACCATTGCTCACACCTCTCTCCAAACAAGGTTAGTGCAGCTCCTCCTAAATCTCCTGAGAACTGTTCTCTTCCCAAGATGGGATGACGCTCAGATGGGACTTACTTGTTCGGCCGCTAACCACAGCAGGTGCCACCGTCTGGCGTGGGTAGATGGGGTAGAGTGTAAGCACATAGTCAGTGTTGGGGCGAAGTTGGCTGAGCAAGAAGGATGTCACGGTGGCCCCAAGGTTCACCTCCACAACCTCAGATTCGCCTTGGCGGAGAAAGAACGAACAAGGAGAGTTTCAGGGACCCACATAAAAGATCACCAGAGATCCTTCACGTAAGTAACAAGTACATATACATCCCAACTTGTGGACAGGGAGACATTTTTCTCCCTCTCTCATAATCCTAGAACCTGGGGTCATCCCATGAAGCTGATTGGTGGGAGATTCAGGACAAATAAAAGGAAGTACTTCTTCACACAGCGCATAGTTAAATTATGGAGTTCTCTACCACAAGATGTAGTGATGGCCACCAATTTCTATGGCTTTAAAAGGGGGTTGGATAAATTCCTGGAGGAGAAGGCTATCAATGGCTACTAGCCCTGATGGTTGTGTGCTACCTCCAGTATTCAAGGCAGTAAGCCTGTGTGCACCAGTTGCTGGGGAACATGGGTGTGTGTGTGTTGTTGCACCATGTCCTGCTTTGTTGGTCCCTGGTCAACAGCTGGTTGGCCACTGCGTGAACAGAGTGCTGGACTAGATGGACCCTTGGTCTGATCCAGCAGAGCTCTGCTTATGTTCTTATGACTTTTTGCCTTCCGCGTGCCCTTTCACCAATTCCCAGGTCTATACACTGGGAAGTCTATACGCTGAGAGCCAGTGTGGTGTAATGGGCAGTGTTGGATTAGGACTCGTGAGATCTGGGTTCTAGTCCTCACTTGGTCATGAAGCTCACGGAGTGACTCTCAGCCTAACCTACCTCACAGGGTTGTTGTGAGAATAAAATGGAGAGGGGGAGGATCATGAAAGCTGCCTTGGGTTCCTTGTAAGACGGAAAAAAGGGAGGATATAAATGTAATAAATAAAAATAAATAAATACAGCCTATTTCAGTACTCAGTCAATCCATAAGTAGACAAGCCAGGATAGAAACTAGAGGGGAGAAGGAGGTCTTTGCCAGTGGTAGAGACCTCACCCCTTTGAAGCGTAATGGGGGGTCAAACCATGCCCACCAAGCATCCACCACCCGGGCTCGACTGTGGCCAAAGCTGCACTCTTTTGGTTCCTGCAGGTCTGGGCCATGCAGAGCGAAGCGGCAGCTAACACAGCTGTTGGCTTTGCTGAGCTCAGCAGCATCTGGGTGCCCACGGGGCTAGCATTCCCTTGCTAGGGAGATGCATCACCATGGCAACAGGTGTGCCCGTACTCTGGGTGAGGCTCTGGGAGAGATGCCAGGGCTCTGAGCACCAGTGTGGCTGCAGGCTGGGGAGGGGCAGCTCCAGGTGCAGCTTCTGACAGGCACAGCATGGGGAAAGTCTTCCACTCTCCCCCAAACCTGGACCGTCTCACCCAGCCAATGCAACCCTATATCTGGCAAAAAAGAAATAAAATCTACTGATCAACAATGCACGCGCACTGGCATACCCAGGCGTGTTGCAACCCTCAGAGGGTGCCACTGCCCACAGCCCCAGACCCTGCACTGGCACATGCTGTTCCAGCATTCTCCAACCTGGTGCCCTCCAGATGTGTTGGACAGTGCTTGGGAGTTGCAGTCCAACACATCTGAAGGGCACCAAGTGGGGAAGGCTGAACTCTTCCCTCCCCTGTCCCAAGGCTCTCTTTTAAAAATTGCCCCAGTGCACAGGGCAAGAAGAGCTCCCTTCCCCCAACGAAGTGTAAGGGGCTGTGCTGATGCAAAGTCCAGCGGGGCTCAACCTCTCTCACCCAGACCACAATCGCCGTTCTACTGAAGGATTTGGGCCTTCTGCCTCAGCTGGAGCTTTGGCAGCTGAGCAAAACATGGTGATTCAGCCCTACCCACGCTCCCCCAATATAGGTCAGGAGGTTTCTAGGAGTTGTCAGAGTCCTTTCTCTGTCACTCAGGTGTTCCTTGGGACAAATGACACGTTATCTTAAACCAGAGGTGGCCAGTCTTGTGGCCCGCCAGATGTTTTGGCCTACACAACTCCCAGCAGCCCTAACCGGCATAGCCAATAGTGAGAGGGATGATGGGAGTTGTAGACCAAAATATAGGGAGGGCCACAAGCTGCCCATCTTTGCCTTAAAACATATAGACCCTGTTCACATGACATACTAAGCTTTTGAGCTAAACATTATGGCTTAGCATGTCATGTGAACCATGACTTAGCATGTTGTATGAACTGTTCCTAACCACGGTGGCTACATAACCATGGTTTAAACATGTTCACTTACCATTTGCTGCAAAAGGCTTATCGTGTTGTCTCAACAGGCCCACAGCCACTGCCAACTGCGCACATCTCCTTCCCACCTTTCTTGGTAACCTTTAGCTGAGAGGTGGGCAATTTGTGGCCTTCCAGATATTTTGGCCTACTACTTCCACGATCCCTCACCATTGGCTATGCCAGTTAGGCCTGACAAGAGTGGTATGCCAAAATATCTGAAGGCCCACAAGTCACCCCACCCCACTGCTTTAATTAAAGCAGATGTGTGACAGATGTGTCATCATTGCACTTAGACTTTCTCACATCCTCTCATGGCACTGGCTTCTGTTTGAGGGGCTGAGGTACAAAATGGTGCACTCAGCGATGTCTCACCATACCCCCGCTTGAATGAAACATTACAGGGAGGAGCAGGAACGGAACAGGGAGCGGTAGTAGCCATGCGTTTAAAGCAACCTCCCCCACCATGGTGCCCTGTAGTTGTTTTGGCCTACAACTCCCATCAGCCCTAGCCAACATGGCCAATGGTCAGGAATGCTGAGGGTTGTAGTCCAAAACATCTGAACTGCCCCAGGTTGGGGAAGACCGCCCGAGACAGAAAATTACAGCTGGTTTCTCATGGAGGCTAAAGCACTGGATTTTTTTTGGCTCCTGTGACAGTCCAAAATCAATCTTAAAGCTCGGCTGCGGTGCCTCCGCCTGACAATAGGATCCATCCATTTCAGCTGTGGAGAGCATCTCGCTTGCCCATTATTTCTGATCCCAAAGTCCCATCCCCGCCATCCTTTTCACTGACCTCTGGCCACATAAGTGAGCCTGTAGCCCTGTATGGCACCCAGACCAGCTGCCCAGGACAGTCTAAGAAAGGATGGTCCTGCTTCCAACACCCGAAAATTGGTCACTCCGGACAGGATCTCTGTAAGACAAACATGATATGGGGAGGAGAGGGGGGTGGGGAAAATTCATCACACACAGTCCTTCATGTGGGTTTGAGGCACACTGTGCCACTTGCCTCAGTTTAACACAGCTGAGTCGAGAAGTTACACAAGAGGACTCTGTTGAGTCAAGAGTGACAGTGTGAGCTAACAAGGGCACCAAAAGCCAGGGGAAGGAAACCCGATGCCATCTAATTAAGTCCCATCTAGCATGACCAATGGCAAGGGATTGTGGGAATTGTAGTCCAAGACATCTGGAGGGCACCAGGTTGCCTACCCCTGCCAAAAGCCAAAATGCAATGGAATCACTGTTATCACAACATGGGCCTTAATCCCAAGGCAAGATGGGACCCACTTTTATTTGTTATTCCTTTTTATCATATGCACCTATCTTTCTCCTTCTTTTTCCCTGCACCTGTCTTGTCCCTTTCTCTCTCCACCCTTCCGCCCAAAGTTTCTTCTTCTCTTAAAAGAAAAAGAAGAAGAAGAAGAAAAAGGAGAGGAGGAGGAGGAGGAGGAAAAGGTGGTGGTGGTGGTGGAGGAGGAGGAGACAATGTTTACACCTTCATTGCTGGTGCAGCCCATGTTAAGTGAAGACATTAACTTTCTTGAAGATCAATACTGTAAATCAGGGGTGGACAGAAAGTAGATCTCCAGATGTTTTGGACTTCAATTGATAGCGTTCCTGACCATTGGCCAGACTGTCAGGGGCTTCTGCCCACCCCTGCTGGAAATTGCCAGGATATAATCTCACTCCGTGCTGCTAGACCCACCATAACCAAGAGGTTGGTGTTTTTAGAAGCCATCAAAGAGAACATAACAAATCCTACCATTCCTGTTCCCATGTTTACCATACAAAACCCAAGATGTCAGCACAAATTTATTAAAAAAAATATAATAGATACTTTCAGGGCAGCTAATAGTCAATGAGCAGTTAAAATGACAAAATATCTGGACACAATAGTGGCAAGATGATTAGAATGGCAGAGTTTTTTAAAAAACAACAACAGTGCACATGGGCATCACAACTGGAGAAAAATCAGATTCAGGCTGTGATCCCATATCCTGAGAGATCCTAGTGAGCTCAAGAGGTTTTACTTCTGAGCAGACAATAGATTCAGCCTTCTCCAGTGTTAATCTGGTGCTAAAAGGGTCAAATTGTCCTCCCATCTGGAGCTGATGGGAGTTGTAGTCCAACACATCTGGAGGACCAAGGTTGGGCAAGGCTGCATTGCAAGACTACAGAGTCAAGAAACATTTGAAAAGGGCCCAGGAACATGGAAATGTTTTAGTCCAACCTCTCCCATCCTGGTGCCCTCCAGATGTGGGCACTACAACTCCCATTATTATTATTATTATTTATTTATTTATTTATTTATTTATTTAGCACCATCAATGTACATGGTGCTGTACAGAGTAAAACAATAAATAGCAAGACCCTGCCGCATAGGCTTACATTCTAATAAAATCATAATAAAACAATAAGGAGGGGAAGAGAATGCACCAAACAGGCAGTATAAAAGTCAGAACAAAATCAAGTTTTAAAAGCTTTAGGAAAAAGAAAAGTTTTTAGCTGAGCTTTAAAAGCTGCGATTGAACTTGTAGTTCTCAAATGTTCTGGAAGAGCGTTCCAGGCGTAAGGGGCAGCCAAAGAAAATGGACGAAGCCGAGCAAGGGAAGTAGAGACCCTTGGGCAGGTGAGAAGCATGGCATCAGAGGAGCGAAGAGCACGAACGGGGCAATAGTGTGAGATGAGAGAGGAAAGATAGGAAGGAGCTAGACAGTGAAAAGCTTTGTAGGTCAACAGGAGAAGTTTATATTGGATTCTGAAGTGAATTGGAAGCCAATGAAGAGATTTCAGCAGTGGAGTAACATGGTCAGAGCGGCGAGCCAAGAAGATGATCTTAGCAGCAGAGTGGTGAACAGAAACCAATTACCCCCAGCTGGGAGTTGTAGTCCAACACATCTAGAGGGCAACAGCTTGGGGAAGACTATCTTAGCCTGAAACTAAAAGTGGGCAATAAGTGAGCCTCTTAGAGGGATGCCACAGCCAAAAAGGCCCTCTTACCAGTTGCCCCCCGCCCCCGGCTAACACGAGAAGGTGGAGGCACCCAGAGAAAGGCACCTGAAGATGACCTCAATGCACAGGAAAGGCATATGTGCGAAAAGGTACCAGGTCCTAAACGGTATATGGCTTTAAAGGTCAGGAGCAGCACTTTGAATCCTGGCTGGAAATGGGCCAGCCCTGCAGCTCCAAAACAGGGAAGATCTGTTCCCTTCAGCCAGTACCTGTTCGCAGCCTGGCAGCTGAATTCTGAACTAGCTGCCCTGCGGAGGGGAAAATATTTTTGAAGGGCGTGGTATGCATTTCATAATAGACAAATTTAATAACGGAAGTTTCAAAGAAGTCTTCAAAGGCAGGCCCACATATAACACATCGCTGTAATATAAACTAGAGTTTACCAGGGGGAGGATAGCAGTGGCCAGGCCTTTCGCTCCAGGAGGGGCCACAGCTAATGCACCAGCCTTGGCTAGCAAAAGGTTCATCCGTGCCAAAAAGCCTACCAGGGCCTCCAGCATACATTGGCACTGATAAAGAGCGCAAGCACTCAGCTTCTCTGTTAGTGGTGATGCCCGCATCAGAAACGATGACAGCCTGGATCACCATATTTCCCCCACCCCAAATGTCTGGAAAGATAGCCATCAACTGCATAGACCAAGCGCCACTCACTGGACCCCTGACTGCAACAGTTGAAGAAACTGTGGCCATGTCACACACAACCATGGGTGGTATCTAATCTAGTCTCACTTCAGACCCATTCATTTCAATGGGTCTATGTGACAAAATGATAATTTGTTATTGTATATAGTGGGCCATTCATATAGTGTACGGCCCCGTTCAAACAACACGCTAAACCATGCTGCTTAAGCACAAAATGGTTAATGCAATGAATCATAGAATCATAGAATAGCAGAGTTGGAAGGGGCCTACAAGGCCATCGAGTCCAACCCCCTGCTCAATGCAGGAATCCACCCTAAAACATCCACCTTGATGTTGTGCAGACTTCTACTGTTACTTTCTACTGTTAGTTTTACCCTACCCTGTGCCTGCTTACCCTACCCTGTACCTGTTTGCATTCTCTTCCCCTCCTTATTGTTTTACTATGATTTTATTAGATTGTAAGCCTATGCGGCAGGGCCTTGCTATTTACTGTTTTACTCTGTACAGCACCATGTACACTGATGGTGCTATATAAATAAATAAATAATAATAATAATAATAATAAAGCATCCCTGACAGATGCTTGTCCAGCTGCCTCTTGAATGCCTCTAGTGTGGGAGAGGTTAATGCATTCGTTAACCATTTTGTGGTTCAGCAGCATGGTTTAGCGTGTTATCTGAACGGGGCCTATATTTAAGTGTTTGGTTCAGGTTTGGATTTGCTGTGGCCAATTCTTTTATTTTCAGGAAATGGTAAGTAAGTTGGAGCGGGGAGTTAGAATGGTGAGCAGTGTGAATGGTGTTGTCTGATTGATTGGTTGATTTGAATGGAGAGAGAGAGAGCAGGGAGAGAGAGACAGTAAAGGAGTTTTCAGGCAGCTCGAAGAGTCAGTCAGGGTTAAAGAGTTACTGAGGGTAGGAGTGAGTGGGTTTTAGTAGAAGCTTGTTTCAGGATAGTATTAGGAAAGTGGGGTTATAGGATTTGGAGGTGGTTAGTATTCCCTGGGAGGTTGAGGGAGGGAGAAGAATGTGGATAAAGTAGAATAATCTTAAAGTGTCATTTAAAATCTTTTTCTAAATGAATAAACTTTGTTCTTATTTTAACAACCACGTCAGCTCAATCATTTGCGTTACTTCAGGTAGACAATACACACGCACACTCACACACAAAGGTTTATTATTCCCTCATTCGTTTAGAAGATAAAGAATAGGGTGGTGGCAGCGAAGGAGAGGTTTAAATAATAGACGTCACAGAAACCACAATGGGTCTACTCTAAGGAGGGGTAACACTGCATACAACTCAATGTTCCTATGCAGAAAGCACTTCCATTCTGGAGAAGGCATGACACCCTTACGTAGATGACAGATACTCTGCTTGTGTTTTCTACACAGGGAAACCCAAAGCAATTAGGCCAGGCACCCTCCAAATGCATTAGACTACAAATCTCACCATCCCCAGCCAGCTTGGGAGTTGTAGTCCAATGCACTGGGAGGGTACCAGGTGGCTGAATCACTCCAAACAGGCACATCAGGGAGTCTCAAAGATGTTGCAGAATAGTATGTGATCAGAGGAAGTCTCTGCTACTCACGGGTGCGTCCTTTGCCGGAAACGGATTCTCCAATGCTGTTGGCGTACTGAGCGATAACGGTGACCAGGTAATCCGTCCCTCCCCTCAAGCCACGTAGCACAGCGCTTGTCTCGCCAGCTCTCAAACTCACCTGTCCAATAGCAAGAATGAATCTGTTTTTCCATGCAGGCGGCATAGCTAAAGTATTACACCCCAGTCACATGCAACCAGAGCACTGGAATCCATTTTGCTGCACATACATGAGGGAAAAAGCAATGACTGCTGGGGCCTTCTGCCAGATGTTGAGCTACTTCTTGGATTTCTTACATTAAAGATGCTTTTGAGCAGGAAATCACTTCTTGGATGAAGTGCCACTTAGTGCCAAAGCAGAAGGCAGGATGAACGGGGGCACTCTGCTTGTGACTGGAACAACAGGGAGGTGTGTTTCACCCTCTGCTGCACTGTTTTCCTAATCTAAATCCCAACATTCTGTCCCTGATATTAGTTCTGGGGTGGATGGGGAGGGGGGGGGAGAATATAGGCACAATAAAAGTGCCTCTTTTCCTTCCTTCCTTCCCCCTCACCCCCCGATCCCACCATTGCAACGGTGCTCTCACCAAATCCCATCATGGCTACTTTAGGGTACAATATTATGCATGTTTAGCCAGAAAAAAGTCCTACAACTCCCAGAATTCCCTAGGCAGCATGCAGGGATTGCTTGCTAGGAATCATGAAAACAGGTCAAATGGCTGTTGCCTGTGGATTATTTCTTTGACAGATTAAAAAAGGACACAATTTAAATTGGGTGACCTTGATCATGTGTCCGCAAGTCCTTTCCAGGCCACCTATGCTCACTTACCAAAGAGTAAGTCCCACTGAACACAGGGAGACTTATTTCTGAGGAAACATGCGCAGGATTGCAGTGTAAGAGAAGGGCTCACCTCCTGCCGTTCAGCCATTATTTGTTGCCCCAGGCCAGTGAGTGGCACATATTGGACTTTATAGCCAGTTACGGGACCACCAGCTGCAGTCCAACGGATCCTCAGCATGTCTGTTCCCTGCTCCACAAAGACCAGGTTCGAGGGGCCACTATATGCTTCAGTACCTTAATGACCGGACGGGTGTGAAGGGAACAAAACAAAACACACAGAGAGAAAATCAGGCTCTTTGTAGGCACAGGCTCTTCACCGCAGGCCCAATATGTAGGGAGAGCAAAAGGCCAAGAATTTCAGGAAAGCAATTTTGCCCCTGCCAAACCCAAAAGGATCTGTAGAAAGGGTAACAGGATTGAATGCTAGCCACCCGCAGGGCGAGGTTAAACCAACACTGAGCATAGGTCAGCAGGCCTGGTGGAGTATTGCATTGATTAGATCAGGAGTTACCTCCAGGATGGCCTATGCGTTTCCATGGAAACATGCCAGACTTAATCCTTCCCTTGCAGCTGACAGAGGGAGCATCTCAGAGCCTAAGTGACACCTCAAGCCAAGTGCCATCAATTCACCCAAGCCTTTTACCTGTTGTCTGTAGGATGCCCCCTGTGCTGGAACACACTTTCCGCGACATCAGCGGCAGCAGAGTAGACAGAATTTTAAAATCATTGACATAGAAGGAATAATCCTCCGTGGGTGTGGAGGCCACTCTGTCTATCTCCTTGCGGTCGGCATTCTTGATACCTAAATGGGGGTGAGAAGAAGCAAGCGTCTTCAGCTCAGAAGCTTCCTGAAGCGAAATACTGGATCCTCCTCTTCATTCCAATCCTCTGCCTTTTTCACACATAGAATCATAGAATAGTAGAGTTGGAAGGGGCCTACAAGGCCATCGAGTCCAACCCCCTGCCCAATGCTGGAATCGACCCTAAAGCATCCCTGACAGATGGTTGTCCAGCTGCCTCTTGAAGGCCTCTAGTGTGGGAGAGCCCACAACCTCCCTAGGTAACTGGTTCCATTGTCGTACTGCTCTAACAGTCAGGACGTTTTCCCTGATGTCCAGCCGGAATCTGGCTTCCTGTAACTTGAGCCCATTATTCCATGTCCTGCACCCTAGGATCATCGAGAAGAGATCCCAGCCCTCCTCTGTGTGACAACCTTTTAATTATTTGAAGAGTGCTATTGGGGCCCCTCTGTGCTCAGCTTTGGATGCCAAATGAGTTTTAGACACTAGCTCAGGCAAGCCTTGCCACCACCGAAGCCCATCCAGTTGGGAAGCTTACCCCACGAGATGTAGCGATGGCCACTAAGTCGGACAGCTTCAAAAGAGGTTTAGACAAATTCATGGCAGATAAAGCTATCGATAGCTACTAGTCCTGAGGGCTATTATGCTATCTCTAGTATCAGAGGTAATATGCCTAGGGCCTGGTGGAGTATTCCTTGTGGGCTTTCCATTGGCATGTGGCTGGCCACTGCGGGAACATAGTACTGGATAAGACAAGCCTTTGGTGAGATCCAGCAGGGATCGTCTTATGAGAAGAGAGTGGATGCTTCCTGGCACTAATGGTCAGAAGGCGTTGTGTGCCACTATTCTGTCTTTTTTGTCTTAATGGATTTTCTACGGTGTGAAAAAAGATGGAAAAAGCAGTGGGAAAACACGGGATGGTTACAAGAAGATAATATCCTCTGGAAACACTGCCCTCCTGGTAAACGTCTATGAACAAGGCAAGGTAATTATATATTAAAAGCTTCATCTGGAAGCATTCAGAGAGGGGCAGAGATGCAGTGACCATCTCAGCGATTGCTCTCTACCAGCATTTTTAATAGTTTATAGATTTTTTTTTTAAAAAAACTTTTTTTTACTTATAAAATAATTTGAAAGGACATTTGTCCTGAAAAACAAGGATATAAATAATTGAAATAAATAGACCGATAAATAAACGAAAAAATGTTCTCATGAGGTTGTTGTCAGCAACAGGTGCACCCGATACCTGCAATCTGCTCCAAGTTTAAGCTGATCTCTGTCCTAATTGCTGCTAATCCACCCAGGCTAGCAGTTCAGTGTGAGCAGCACAGCAACTTTGGTGCAAATAAAGCAAAGGTGGCGCCAGACGCTCACCCTAATTGGTGCTTCTTCTAGACATCTTTCACAGCCTTGTTAAGGAAGAGACACTTGCCATACAAGAACAACTGGAATCACTTTTTTGGGCATCCCATTTGGGGTTTAACTAAAGGAATCGGTTTATTGCTAGAGTTTGAAAATGTGAATCAAATACAGTTTTAAAGGCAAGTCTTCAAAAAGTGCCAATTGACCCAACACACATCAAAAACATTTTACCTCAAGGATGCAGAGCCTCAGATTTGGCAGTCAAATCCAGCCCACCTGGGGTCCAATTAGGCCCTCCAGGGTTCCCTGGATAGGCTACGTCCCTCTCCCTGGCCTCAGCTCCTTTCCTCTAACAGTCACTCATTTTGTGGTCTCCTAAGGCTTAGTTATTGGCTGTTGAAGCTTTAATCTAAAATATGCTGGAATCTTTTGGTATTTTAGGGATTTTTGGACCCCCTTTGGCTCAGCATCCTTTGGCCTTCAGCTGGCCCACTGGTAGAACGTGACTCGTGAGAGCTTCTCTTAAAATGGAATTTGCCCATCAGGCTGAAAGAGGTTCTGCACCTGTCTTAAATGATACATGTAGGCCACAATCCTACCCATGTTTAGACAGAAAAAAAGTCCTACAATTCCCAGCATGCTCCAGTCAGCCACGCTGGCTGGGGCATGCTGGGAGTTGTAGGGCTTTTTGTTTTGTTTAAACATGCATAGGATTGCTCCCTAAATGAAGTTACTATGGCCTGTTTCTATACCGATCTGCATTAAGGCTGCACTTCAGTGGTGCTGCTGAAGAAACACTCATTTCAACTGCACACTTCCAAAGGTTCATTGCAGGCACAAACAAGACTCTGAGAGAATGGAAGGCTTCCAGGACTAATCCACCTAGAAGGTCTATTGCATGCCTGAGATGTCCCCAGTCCCAATCAAGCTGTAATGGGGCAAACAGGCACAGGCACAGACATTCATCAGTATGTTCTGCTTTCTCTCAGCACAGAGCCGGCAGCAGGGTGAGGGAAGAGGTGGTGGGAGCCTGGGGCTGATTGAAGAAATGGCTGGGGATGCTTCCAGATGAGGCTTTTGCCGTGCCATTGCCCTGCCTTATTCATAGAGGAGCCCAGGTATCATCATCTTCCACTAACAATCCTCCCATGTTTTCCCACCGCTTCTTCCGTCTTTTTCTCTTTCCACAAAAACTCGATTAAATAGGAAAAGACAGAATCACTGCGTCATGCCTTTTGTCTCATAGTGCTAGAAGTCTACCAGCTGGATGCAACCTATATGAGCGCCCTACAGTGTGTGTGTGTGGGGGGGAAGATCGTCCCCTGAACTTTGTCCTTACTGGATCTGAGTGTCTCTTAGGATCCGAATGTGGGGGAAGACTTACCCACAGCGAAGACTTTAATGCCTTGATTCTTCAGCTTCAAGGATGCCTGTTCAACCTCATCCTGAGACTTTCCATCTGTGATGAGGATACAGATCTGGCAGGCAGAAGAGGAAATAGTCAGTCATATGAACAACAAGCCCCAGCTCAGTCCCTCTTTCTGAATTTACAATGGCACAAAGGTTTTGTATCCCTGCCCTAATCAGGTAGAGCTGGGAGCAGAAATATATTGGGGGGGGGGGGCAGATCGCCCCTCCAGGCCCCTCTGTGGGCCAGTTGATGTAAATCACCCATTTTAGCCTTTCTCTGTGCTGGAAAAGGCACAGAGTTCCTCTAGGGAGGATTCCTGTTGGGACTGGGTCTTGGAGACAAAGCTCTGCCCCCTTTCTCTGTACTTCTATTTATCATCTGCGAAAGAGAGTGCCTTCTCTGTGGTGGCCCCCTCACTTTGGAATGCACTCCCACTTCCTGTAACAGGCACTAACACCATACTCATTTAAGCACCAGGTTAAAACCTTTTCATTTGCACAGGCATTTAAAAACAACGTTTCAAAACGATACATTTTAAAACTCAAAACTAGTATCTTTTTAGCTGGTTGAAATAGTTTTATGCCTCTTGATTTTATAATCTGATGTTTAGATTTTAGGCTGCTTTGGGCCATTTTATCTATACCTTCCTGAAATCCTTTTTTGAGATGAAGGTGCAGTTTACAATTAAAGTAAATAAATGGATAAATAAATGTGGCTTATTTTATTTATTTATTAGATTTATATACCACTCCATAGCCGAAGCTCTCTGGGCGGTTTACAAAAGTTGTAAGGGGATATGCCAAGTCTTCATAAAATGCAACAGTTGCCCCTATTTCAATACACCATATAGCCCTCTGCAGAATCCCACAATATATACCCAGTAGCTAAAATATCTCTTATTTCTTGAATCCGGTACATCAACCACACAATATCAGGACAGGTATTATTCACAGGGCTCTTAGGAATTTTGGAGTCTCTCTCATTCTCTCTCTTTCTGAGTAAATACATGCATGCATTTTCCAAAGCTGCCAGAGCCCAACACAGGCCGTCGGACTCCAGAAGTCCCATAAGCTTATGACCTTGATGCTTTGGCAACTCCCTTCTCTCTCACACTCATCTGACAGAAGACAAATCTTTCCCAGTACCTTTGGAACATTGGGCCGGATCTGACCGGCTCCAAAGAAGTTATCTGCCACATAACGAAGGCCTGCACCCGTGCGTGTGTTCCCGCTCTTATAGGGCATCTCTCGGAGAGCCCTCATGACCTCTGTCCCATTGGGGAACTTGGAGAACGTGAACTCAGTCCTGCGATAAAAAGAAATTCAAGGTTAGGAGAGGCAGGAGCAGAAACCATGATACTACAGTGATGAAACCAGGGGCCCATCACTGATACTTTTTTTTTTATTAGCAGGGATGCTGATGCTAAAACTGGCTTGTTGATATGGATCAACACAGTGGCCTCCATTTTTGGACTTGCCTTGGGGGCATGGCTCTGGAGACTGTCATGATGAGCACCTGTGTTCTGAAAGTTAACTGTACACCATTGGTAGCATACCTAGAGGATTACTTCTCTATGGGCAGCTTGTGAATCACCAAATAGTTCTTCAAAGAAAGGCCATGTCCCAGTGGGGCTCTGTAGCATTACACCCCACAAGTCAGTTCCCTAATGTATGTCTGTATTGGTAAGTCTGTGGTGGGTTTAGAATGTTGACCAGAGTGGGTGGAGTTAGAATGTCTTGGGAGGAGGAGGAGTGATATATAAGGGAAGGACTAAGGGGATTGTTGGCGCTCTCTGTGTGTTAGCTCTCGGTGTTTAGAGTACTTGGGTCTGGAGAATTTGAGGTTCAGTGTAGAGAGTGGAGTCTTTGGAGTGTGGTGTGCAAATAGTTGATGTATATTAAACAATACTGATAATAAAGAAAGCTCAAGAGTGATTGTGCGAGAGAAAGGAAAGCGTGTATGTGAATGGGTGAAAGGATTGGATGAAAGGTTTCAAAAAGGTTTTTAAATGTTTTATTTTGAAACAAAGCTTGTGAACTTTTAAAATAATTTTTAATTATTTTGTTTTAACTACCACAAAAATCCCACGTGTCTGTTTGGCATATATCATCTGAAGTTTATACATTTAGCACCCACTCTGACAATAATTCACCTCAGCACATATAACTCACAGTATATTATTTTATTATTGAAATCCTTCTCCATTATTATAATTATTATTTATTTATATAGCACCATCAATTTAACCCCTTTCTCCACATAGTTTGGAGGAAGGTGGTTTTTATCCCTCGCCTCAGGTGTATCAAGCGGTGGTGCTTGGCTTGAGCAGGGAGTAGCCGCAGCCAGGCCTGGTGTTCAGAGCCTGTGTCGTGGCAAGCTCTTAAGGAGTTTTTTCTGTATTATAAATAGAATCACTGGCTCTCAGCCAAGCAAATAGAGATTACGTTGTGAATGTAACTCCCCCCCCTTTTTTTTAGAGCGGGCTCAAGTCTCAAGAGGGCCTGAAAATAAAAAATGCATACATTCCAGCCTTCTTTTTTGCCCAGCTGATGGGACTTAACCCACTCAAAGCCCAGCCACTGGCCAACTCTACAGACAAGGGGCACGGACTATTTCCCGTCCTCTGGGGACTGTGAGCATAAACTCTTGAGGACCACAGGAATGCAGACAGCTATCACAAACTTATTCCAGTGTGTCATTATGGTTAGAACATTGGACTGAGACTCAGGAGTCCCAGGTTTTATTCCCCCACTCAGCCATCAAGCTCACTGGGTGACTTTGGGCCAGTCACTATCTCTCAGCCTAACCTACCTAACAGGGTTGTTGTGAGGATAAATGGAGAGGAGGAAGATCATGTACACTGCCTTGGGCTCTTTGGAGGAAAGGCAGGATGTAAGTGTAATAAATAAATAAATAATAATTCCAATGTCATATCACAGCAACTGGAAGATCTGAAGGAGAGTATCCTGTTTCTAAGAGTGGTCAGCCAGATGCCTCTGCAAGGCGTGAAGGCAAGATCCCTGCCCTGTTATCTGTGCCCAACATCTGGTCATCAGTGATATAGTGCTTCAGAACATAGAGGTTCCATTTAATTATCATAGCTATGGATAGGCTTGTCCTCCCTGACTTTGTCTAATGTGACTAACATTAGAGGCTGAGACTTACCTGGGATCGTCACTGTACTGCACAGCTCCAAAACGCACCCCATTCTCACCCACCACGTTGACAAAAGGAACCACCAGCCCCTCCATGAAGGATCGGACTATGCGGAAGTTGTTCCTCCCAATGCTAGACGAGCCATCCACCAGGAACACAACGTCAGCCAAGTAGACATTGGTGCAGATCACTGCAACGAAATGGCCAAGAGGTCAGAAGAACTTCTCCCTGCTGCCCTAACTTGCAATGTGGATACACAGTGGATGCCAGGAACTGGGTACGGCCTATGCCCTGTTTGATATGGGCTAAAAGCCCTTTGCAGAGGCCTCCCGCAGAAGGTACTGTGTATTCTCCAGCTGGTGTCACATTCTTTGCTGCCACTTGCAGCTGCTCACAAAGGAGACAGAAATACCTAAGTATGTCAGTCAGGTGTCCTTTACACTGGAGACACTCCAGCACCTCATACATACTACATTCCATGGGAGTTAAATCATCAGAAAGAGCTGGCTTGGGGCTCCATGTCCCACAGAGACTGGGGGAAAACATTTCTATTCAGGAAGGTCTATGTGCTCTTTCCTCCTCACACATCAAGTCCGTAATTTGACTTCTAAATTCTCAAGCCACCATCCTATACAAGACATGGAGGGCAAGAAAAGAAAGCATGGCATGGCTTAGTAATAGGCACAGGAGAATAAACTAGGAAGAAAATAATAGACACAGGAGGGGGGGGGAAGGAAGCTTGTGTAGAACAGCTTTCCTCAACCCATCCCCTTCCAGATGTGTTGGACTAAAACTCCCAGAATGACCCAGCTAGCATGTCCAACACATCTGGAGGGGGGATGGTTGGGGAAGGCTGATGTAGAACCACAAGATCTGAGCTAGGTGAGGAATTCAGAAGGTGGGTCATATTCTCTGAGAGAACAACTGGAGTAAACCCTTTGCTTCTTCCTTCCAAAATACTGTGTCGAGACAAAATTATGGAGTGAAGCCCCACATTTCTGAAGTGGGAGAAAATTTAATTGATCCATTGAAGCTTAAGATTTGTTTTTCTCCCAATGTTGGGTGCTATGGAGAAGTGAAGGCCTGTCTCCAAAACCAGGAGTCTCTTGATCTTGGTGGAGAGGAGGCAATCCTTGACACTTCAGTGGAGTGTGTGTGTGTGTGTGTGTGTGTGTGTGTGTGTGAATTTCCATAAGGAGGAAAAATAAATCAAGCAATGGGCTTCTTCTCTTTGGATATCAGCAGGTAGAGGAAGCGGACTTATCGACACCAATGGGACACAGAAGGAAACATCGGTGAGAGCAAAGAATAGGACCCCAGACAGGTAGTCAAGTACAAGGCCAGCCATTAGGCAAGGGAGGCAGCTGCCTCAAAAAATAAAAAAAATACTCAAGGCGACTTACAATAGAATTAAAACATACAAAATTGAAAACAGCTACAACAACTATCCATGAAAATACAACCACCCCATAAAACAATGAAAACATCAGTGATGACCATAAAGAATTCAACGGATGTATTTACCATCCCATCTTATGCCTAGGAATTCAACAATGTAAACCACCTGGACATGTTGTCCATTCCAGGCTGTCTAGCAATATTTTAAAACCAACAAACTGCCAGTCCAGTTGGATTCTGGACATGGAATGGGGAGGGGGCACCAACTTCTCCTTTGCCTCAAAACGATTTGGAGCCAGCCCTGGCCAAATATACTGGTGTGCCATGCTTCAAGATGAAGCATCGGCCCAGAGAAAAGACTTAACAAACAGTGGTACAGGGAAAGCCACTAACTGCATTTGTCCTTCCTTAGGCAAACACAAACACTGACACAGAAGGCCTACATCTCAAAGCAAAATAAGAATATTTATTATCAGTATTAAGCCGCAATTGGGCTAGGTGGAACCATAAAACAACTTGTCTTTTATGCTGTGGGATGGGGAACAATTTGGCAGCTCTCCATTCCTTACCCTTCACAGCTGCCAGGAAACTGTGACTCAGAATTTCTTGTGAACAGGGTATCTTGTACCAAAAAGAAGTAGCTAATCTAATGTAGGCAAGGCCTTTTTAGAGGAGAGATTTGTGAGAGATGAGCCTGAACAACTTCACTCAGCTGATCTTTTTACCCCTGCTGGTCATTCTCCTCTACTTTCTGGGTACTTTCAATAGGAAGATCCTAGTGCTATGCTGTAGATATGTTGATCTTCCACTGTAAGCTACAAGTGAAACTGCAATTACCATTCCACACTACCAAAGGTATTCCGGGGTGTGTGTGTCCCTGTGTGCATGTCCCTGCTAGTGGCAATGTTGTGTGGATGGGGAAGGGACAATACATCTGAGCAGCCAGTCAAGTAAAGTATCCTACGACGATGGACACATGAAGATGCCTTACATGGAGTCAGACCTGTACTGACTGCTCTGACATTCAGGAAGAGCCATATAGCTCAGTGGTAGAGCGCCTGCTTTCCATGCAAAAGGTACCAATTTCAATCCCTGGCATCTCCATGGAGATCTGGGTAAGAAACCCCGGAGAGCCACTGCCAGTCATTGCAGAGACGATACTACACTGCAGACCAGACTTCCTCGACTTGGTGCCCTCCAGATGTGGGGACTTCAACTCCAATCAGGCCCAGACAGAATGGTCAATGTTCAGAAATCCTGGGGGCTATAATCCAAAACATCTGGAGAGTATCTTGTTGAGGACGGCTGCTGTAGATAATCCATGTAGACAATATTGAGCTAGATTGACCAATAACCTGGCTCAGTGTAAAGCAGGTTCCTACAAATGTCAGTGGTTCTCTAAGGTCTCCAGGAGAGTTTCCCCCAGCCCTCCTCCCTAAGAAATCAGGGATTACACCTACACACCCAAGAACTACAGGCCATCCCATAGCATAGTATCAATAAGTAATCCACCTACCTCTCTCCCTCTTCTGAGCCATGACTTGTGCTGAAGCGAAGAGCGTGGCATGGAGGGCAGTGAGGAACAGCATCTCCCCTCTCATTGTGGGAGTCTGCAAGAGAGAAGAAGAGAAAGATGCTGGCTCAGTTCAGGCTAGGGGAGACAAGAACATCACAAAATGATCATGCGCAAAGTGCTTCAAAAACAGCACTGTCCTCCCCTTAGCTACGGAGGAGTCAAAAGTGGGTGGGTACCATGAGGCCCAGAGAATCAGTATAATGTTTAACAGTGCCGTGTACCATAACCTATACACCAACCTTTCCTAACCTGGTGCCCTCCAGATGTTTCTGACTACAATTCCCATCAGCCCCAGCCATTGAGGTCAGGGATGATGGGAGTTGTAGTCCAAAACATTTGGAGAGCACCAAGTTAGAGAAGGCTGCTCTAGGCTTTGAATACTAGCTAAAAGAGGGTGGAAGGTGGTTACAGGATCAAAACTGCAAAAAAGAAGGGAGGAAGATCCCAGGAAAATGTTTATTTAGCCCAATACATTTCGAATATGAAACCTTCTTCATGAGCACTCTCAAATTATGTTGGAAAATCAACAGTACCTGCCAGTAGGAATGGATCAATCTATTTCTGGTCTGCATCAATGCCACATGTGTTCATGTATGAACCCATTCTATTCCGTTTTCACATTAATCTGCAATTTTTTACTGAAATATATATTTTGAGCCTATTTTCCCACAAAATACACATTTGTGAATGTATTTTGCCTCAAAGCACACATTTATAAACATATTTTATCTTAAAATATGCATCTTAAAACGCACATTGTTATGTTGTTTGAGCCAAGAACCGCATTACAAAATTTATAGAAGTGAGATATCCAAAGGATAATTATGTTCCAATCTGAACATTAGTTTGGGAGTTGCAGATGAGACCAGTTCACACTCACACCAGAATTCACAAAGATCAAATTCCTCAAGCACCCAAACCAGCAAGAGATTTATTTATTTTCTATTTACTATCTGCTCTCTCAGACATAAACTCACTGGAAATGTCACGTTGTTCTTTTGGATGCAGAAATCACAGGCAGTTAGACAGGGTACAGACCACATCCTTCCCACATCTTATTAAGAAGTGGACGCATCCATGGATTAATACAGAGAACCATTGATCAAACACTAGCATGGTCTTTACTTACTACATTGCACATGAAACGTCTTGGGAAACCAGTTGCCTGTAAAATCCTGCCAAGTAATGAGAAGAACATTGCCATGTTTCCGGTTCTCTGGGTTATTTTTTTTATCAGGTGTGAATAGGAGGGGAAATAGAATTCGCCGCACTACTTGTCAAGACCTTACAGATACTGACCTTATCAAGTGTTCACACTTGCACATGGTTTTAGCTGACAATTGGCTAAATTATCCTTTAAGCACACTAATCCAACAGCCTGGAAACTGCCAAAGCAATGCTCCACTCTGTCATGGCCAAAACCAGCCAGCGTTACTATATGATTGTGTGTGTGTGTGTGTGTGTGACTTTTAAACACTGGGCTGTTAATCTGCCGTATCTCCTTCTGGTTTCATTGCAGAATTGAGATCTGAGCACTATATGAGGCGCATTTCCTTTGCTGCGTTGCTGCTACACAACCTCTAGGTGGCACCATGGTTAGCGGAAAAAGCCTTTTCTTTCACTTTCACAAATAATACCATATTTTCCCTGTGCTAAAAAAAAAAAAAAAAACTTGCTGGAAAAGTGCTGTTTAAAACAGAAGTGAAGCTGGAGGATCACAATGTCATCTAAAAAGCCTTTAAAGAACTATGAGCACAATAAATGCTTCATGTAAAAAAGCTCAGAGAGAGAGAGTGGGAGGATATCCACCCTAAGGAAATAAAAGCTTTACCTTAATCATGGTTGTCAGGATGTTAGTGATTGGTTCGCACGCCAGAGCCCTGCCCCCACAAATATTTCCTTAAAGGTCAGGAACCCTGCTGGAGTGAGTGAGCTGTGGCACGAGGCAGGGAGAAGGGGAAGATCACAGAAAATCGGACGGAGGCCCCTTCTGCACTATTCCCGCCCAATTTTCAAGCATCTCCTCCTTTGCCCTAAGCACCTCTCATGCCATAGCGCACTCCACTCAGCAGTGCCCCCAAACCTTGAGGGAGCATTGTAAAGGGCTCTATGGAGGCTGACATGGAGAGAAGTGCACAGGGATGTTAGCTTCCACCTACCCTTTTCTGTGGGCAATTCACCTATAGTGAATTGCATAGCAGCCCACCAGAAAGATACAAAATTGCCTTCACTGGAGGATTTTATGGAAAAGCTACTTAAAACACAGCAGCGGTAATCCCAGGTCTTCTAAACCCTGAGATAGTTGCAAAGGGTTGGATTACATTAAACTGGGCGTATCAACCTATACCATGAAATGATCACAGCACCCGGCAATGTCATTACGCTCCTGGCTGTGTTTATTTTTATTCCAGGTCTTGTGTGCCCTACTATTCTGTTTGCTTTCTGTTGCATTGCCATTGCTGCATGGAGAAGAAACAGGCCCCGTAGCAGCTCACCGTGAGGCCCAGCTCTTAGCCTTGGACTTTACTTATATGAATGAATACAAGATTGTGACCTCAGGTGTGAACCAACCACTAACAATCTGATATAAACTGCTTAGGGGGGGGGTCTTATTATGTTAACCAAATAATATAACACACAAACACATAATAATAATTAATGAATTAATGAATGAGTGAAAGCACCATTTTATGTAACGCCCTGTTCACCTCTGCAGGTTTCCCTACAGGATACTTCTATAATGGGCTCACTTAGGATAGCAGCTTAAGTCAATTGTAGAGTTGTAGCCCAAGGGGATATCAACTGGAAGACAGACCTACAGCTGCTTATGCTAGTCTCCAAGGTGAACTCCAGACAGAGAAGATGATTGTAGAAGCAATTTAGATAGTACCCAGAATGGGGGGGGGGGGAGGCAGCATTTAAAGCAGGGATACGCAACCTGCTACCTTCCAGTTATTTTGAACCACAACTCCCACTATCCCTTATGAGTGGCCATGCTGGCTGGGGTCGATGGGAGCTGCAGTTGTACACACCTGGAGGGCCCCAGGTTGCCTACCCTTGATTGAAAGCATCGCTTTTCATTGGCCTTCCCAATGAACCATTAAGGTAATTTCACAAACCCCCAAAGCAGTATCACTACTACAAGCTCAATCCACGGTGTAACTACAAATGCACGGGCAGGGGGCCATTTGCAACCTCTGGCAAGGCAAAGCTTACAATGCCTCTGACAACAGACTGAAAAGGTTGCAGGGTTGCAGAGGCATGGTAAAATTCTCCCCATGTGTGGCCACCCGCTCCACAGACAACCAGATCTCCAGGTAGTTGCACTTGCTATGTGAGCAGTTTTATACATAGCCGCAGGATGCAGTTGGGAAGGCTGAATCCGCCCTTTGTCAGGTGTGAACATGGAGAGCTTGAAAGGGAGCCAACCTAACCACAAGGTAACACAGGTGAGATGAACTCAGTGGCAAAAGAGAAAGGTGAATGCACTCCAAAATGACTAAACCAATCATTCCCAACCTAGTGCCCTCCAGATGTTTCAGACTACAACACCCAGCATTCACAACCCTTGGCCATGCTGGTTGGCGTGCATGGGAGTTGAAGTCTAAAACATCTGGAGAGCAAAAGGTTGCGGAAAGCTGGACTAAAGAGCGAAGCTGCCTGAGAAAAGTGGCATGTGGAAGGCTACAGTACTTTAGGTGAAAGATGACCATGGCACAGAATAAAGTCCTAGCAGGAGGCATGGAGAGGAAAGGGCCAAATCTTTCTTCCTAAATTCCCTGCAGCCTTAAAGAAAGGCAAATATTGCCCATAAAAAGAGTGTCTTTCAAGAGCAGCAGCAGGAGGAGACTTGTGCTGTGCAGAGAAGATCTCAGCCTCAGGGCGGAAGGTGTGTACAGGCAGTAAAATCTACCATCCCAGGCACCGGTGCCCATCCCTTCCCAGCTCCTCTCCTCCAACTGTTCCTCATCACCATTTTGCTCTTCTAATCCTAAATCCCAGAGCTTTCTGGCTATTTGGATTTGTCTTTTCATTGGCATCTGAGCTCCCCCTGGGCACATACTTCATCTGCACTTTGCTAGGTAAACCAGTGCCAAGCCTCACTCCTTTGAGACTACTTGTGGTGGTTGTTTTGCAGTTCCCTACACTTTTGTGCAGCCCCCAAAGTGAGCAAGGCCTTCATAATGGGTGCCACCGCCCCCCGGCAGACGGAAGGGATTGCCCTTCTCAATGGCTCTGAGCAATGGAGCCAAGCTGTGCTGGGAAATGATTGCAGGTGATTAGAATATCCCCCAGCCACAGACTTCTTTTGCACAACTGATTGTGAACCCCTTCCTCCAGAAGGCATTCCAGACTCCTGCAAACAATATGGTGGATCGAGGCCACTAAAACCTGCTACTGGATGTCTTGGGATGCTTCTGGCTCTGTAAGGGCCAGTGTGGCCTATGGATAGCCTAGGATGGGACTGCAGACCCTCAAGCCAGGGCTTCCAATCTGGTCCTCTGAGGTTCCCACCCTGGGCCCGACCCCTTTCCTCCCACCACTAAACTTTTGTGCAACTTCCCCCCCACCCCCTCTAAAAGCCTGGAATGCCTTCTCCTAAGGCTTAGTTACTGGCAATAAGAGCTGTAAGCTAAAATATGTTTGTATTTGGAGGCTCTTTGGCTGTTGGTCCTTTTTGCCTTCAGCTTCACCCACCACTGGAATGTGGCCCTCAAGAGTTTCTCTGAACTGGAACTCAACACCCCTGGCTTAGGATACGATCTTAGAGATCTGGCTTCAAGTCCCAGTTCTGCGATCACAAGCGCATTTCCTTAGGTAGTCTTGCCAAGCTGCCACCTCTCAGTGCCCTTTCCACAATAAACGTGCCCTGCTGTTGCTCAGGTGCTGTGTGGCCACACCTACAGCTGTCCTCAAGGTAGCACTACCATTTTCATTGCCAGTAGTTTTGGTCACAATGAAAATTCAATTCCCCCCCCCACCTCCAACCCAGTTATTGCATTCATTTTTATCATGGGGAACACCAGCCAAGCTACTTCCTGCCCTGCAGCAAAGGGGTGGGACTGCAGCTCAGAGGTAGAGCACCTGCTTTGCATGTAGAAGGCCCCAGGTTCAATCTCTGGTATCTCCAGGTGGGATCAGGTAGCAGGCGATGCAAAAGACCTTTTCTGGAGACCCTGGAGAGTCAGTGCCAGTCAAAACAGGCAATGTTGGGCTACACAGAAAAACAGTCTGATGTAGACTTCTATGTCTCTAATGCACCTCCCCACCCCAATTTCATGACATTGTTTTATTTGATTCTTTGAAGACTGTGCACTGGCCTTCCCCAGCTGCAGCATACACCTGCCCCAATTTTTAAATATGACTATCCCACCGATGGCAAAGCTATCCATCCTCCATCAATTATGAAAGTTCTTGCTTTTAAACTGGGATTATCAAGACAAATCCGCAAAGGCTAAAATGTTGCAGGAGTACGCTATGATTTATCATCTGGATCATCTATGACTGGTCACCTGGATAAGGCTGGAAAAATGTAAATATAAATATGATTATAGTCATATTTCCATAGGCCTAACAGCAGCACATGTTGAGGCCACCGGTTTTTTTTTACCTTTCTGACAAAGCGGTTTGACACAGTGAGTGTCATCACTCAAAGGAAAATCGTGTTTGCTTACCACTGCTTCTCCGCCCACGTGTTTGTCCCTCATTACTTCCTCTTTTGAAAGAGGGAGTAAACAATGTGCACATGGCCCATTCAGTGGGCCATTTTGATCGCACTGCTCTTCCTGCACTCAGCAGGAGATAGCGGCAACTTTCGTCTTTAAAAGGAAGTCCGAATTACTGGGGTGTTTTTTGTTGCATGAAGAAGGCTAGAAGGGGTGGGAGACACACGGGAGGCAAATGACATTGTCAGAAGAACCTGCAAAAATCCATGAGTATCCAGTAACAAGCATGCAATAAAACGCTCGTCTGATGGAGCTCAGTAGAAAAGGCGGACAGCTACTGAACTGATAGCAAACCATGCAATCTGTACTATGGGAAAAAAAACAGCCACACACAAGAAAGACTGCAGCTACCTGCACATCTAAAAAAAAAAAGTTATACAAATTATAGGAAACAGAAGAGGGTGGCCCTCATTATACAGTGGTGCAGTGGGTAGAAAGCTGGACTTGGACCAGGGAGACCTGATGCTCAGTTGCAAATATCACTTGAGAACCTTGGGCCTGTCAGCAACTCCATCCTAATCTACCTCACAAGGTGGTTGTGAAGATATCCCTTATGTATGCCACCCTAAGTTTTTTTTTTACATGATATGGATGTGATAAATATATGATGTATCATATAAATGAGCCTCAGGCATTGAGAATGACTTTGTGACTGAATCCACATGAGACTCCAGTGCAAGCTGTCCTAGGCCCTTTCTACACATAAGAGTTATCCCAGGAAAATGGAGGGATCATCCTTGCCTGTTCCTGGGATCCCCTGTGTGTCATTTGGATGCACAGGGATGATCCTGGGGGGAAAGGCAGGTGTAGAAACGGTCCTAGTCAATTTACGCCACCCTTCCTGCTCCCAAACTGGATGGGGAGGGGGCAGCTCCTCTGGGACTGATCCGTCAAAAGGTCCAGAGAGCTCAGCTATAAGAGGCAGCAGCAGAAGCCTCTCTTAGTACAGAAACTGAGCGCTGGCCAGCAAGGGACCAAACGCCCTGCAAATTCCAGAAGGGACACAGCAACTTACAGCTCTACATCCCTTAGGCTGTGTGGGAACATGCATACAAAGAAAGAAAACATTTTTTTAAAATTAAAAAGCTATTAACAGCTGGTGTAGTGGTGGTGGGGACAAAACAAGGCAAGAGTTAGAAGCAGCCAGAGCTACATTTGTCCTTGCCAAAGCTTATCCTGGGAAGCTCTTTTTTCATCAGTGCCAAGGGAAGAGTTCTGTGGCACCTTAATGACTAACACATTTATTCTGGCATAATTTTTCATGGAGTGCACCAGTTCATGCTTTGATGAAGTGAACTGTTGACCTGGAAAGCTTATGCCAGAATAAATGTCTTAGTCTTTAAGATACCACAAGACACTTTGTGTTTTTTGTTGCAACAGTCTAACTTGCCTACACATCTGGGGGGGGGGGATAGAAAATGTGAGCCTCTGAGCTCGTGCAGAGTGAGTTTCCTAACCAACCAAGTTAGCCCCATTGCACATGTAGGGGGTTTAGGTCAAGGGCAGACTCCACCCGTGCAAGCTTAAGCATGTTTCCTCAGAAGCCAGACACACTTATATTCAATGGGATTTCATTTCGAGTCAGGGTGTTTAGACAGGCCTAATCTACACCAAGCAGGATATTGCACCATGAAAGCGATATGTAAGAGGCAGAAGACACACTGCTGCTTTATAGCGGTATTGAAGTGCACTGACAACTGTTGGGGCCCAGTTATACATACCATATACCGCTTTCATACCATATCCTGCTTGGTGTGGCTCCTGCCTTTTATATACCGCTTTTCTAGTGCAATATCCCGCTGGTGTAGATTAGGCCATAGAGACGCTTATTCAGGTTCGGAGTTGAGCGATCTCTCCGTCTTTCCGAGTAAACGTGTCTAAGAGGATTGGGCTAGAAGAATTCTGGCTAAGGCCCAGGGGACGGGGGGCGAGGGGCAGAGGCTCCGCGGCTCCCTTCCACGCCGCCCCCCCCCCACGCGCTCCCGCACCCTAAAACCCCCGCGCCACGGAGAGGAGCAGGACCTCTTGCCGGCACTGCGCAAATACGAGGCGGGCGAGGGAGAGACTTCTGCGGCCCCTTTCCTCCAAACCACACGGCCGGGAGGAAGAGAAGGGACCGGCCACCACCTGGCGGGATTGCGGGGCAGCTCTGCAAAAAATAGCAAAAACTTTTAAAAAGAAAAATTAAAAAAGCAGCAGCTCTTTTTTCCGCCGCTTGCCGGAGATCGGCTCCCCGTGGAAAGGCGGGAGTTACCTGCTGCTGCTACCGCCGCTGCCTGCGAGCATAATCTGCAAATCTTGCAAATCGGAGCGGGGACGCTGCAGCTGCTGTCCTCTTCCTCCTCCTCCTCCTGCTCCTCAACGGGAACCCCCCTTTGCGCCTTCCGCGATGCACATTAGAGAGAGACAGAGGAAATCATCAAGCGACTTTCCAGCCCAGAGGAGATTTGGAGGGAGTCCCGGCGACGCTGCTGCCGCCGCCGCCGCCGCTGCTGCCAGAGGGGGAGAAGGAGCAGGGGAGGGGGGGTGTACATGTGGTGGAGGGTTTGCCCCTCCTTCCCGCCGCTCCGGCTTCTTTGCCCCCCAACCAAGCGCCTCTTAGGCTGAAGAGCGCCTTGCTCGCTTGCAGAAAGCGGGTGGCGGGGGGAGCGCCTGCGGTCTGCCCCTCGCTCCCGCCCGGCCCCTGCTCCACCGGCAGCCAATGGCCCCTCTCAGGTGGAACGTGGGGCCGCTTCTCTTCTCGCATGTCAGGGAGTGGCGCCGAGGAGGCCACACCCGAGAGAGCGCTTTCGCGGCTCCCCAGGCTGCTTTTATTGCGGCTTTGGGGCAGGGGTAGGCAGAAGGGGCATCCGGATCTACGGGTAGATCTTTGCGTAATCGGCGAAGGGTTCGGGTTTCCGAAATGTCTTAGCAGCAGCTACTAAAAAGGAGGGTGCTATGTTGCCCTCGTGTCCTGCCGACGGGCCTCCCTCCAGTATCTGTTTGGCTACTGAATGCTGGGCTAGATAAGCCTTTAGTCGGATCTAGCAGGGCTCTTCTGATTTTTATCCCAAAATGTAGTTACTGTAAAAGAATGCTTGGGGGAACACCAGGAGCAGAGTTTGGTGGGTGTGTGGGCTTGTGAGCTGGACTCTGCCTGGTGCTGATGACAAATTCCTGGTCCTTAGGATATGTCCACCTGCCCACAGTGCTGTTTTGAACCTACGCTGTGGTTGGTGAACTTCCAAGTTTTGGGCAAAACACACACACACACACACACACACACACACACACACACACACACAATGTAGATCAAGCCTGAAGTCTCTTCAGGAACAAACCAAAACAGGAATAGGCACCAGTTTGTGAAGTGTGGTACTATTTATACTTTTTTAAAAAATCCAAAATGTCCTTGAGCTCCATCACACGAGCATTTACTGGGCACTCACGGATTTTCGAGAGTCCCTGCCACGACGACATCTGCCTCCCATGCGCCACAAAAAAAAAAAACAAACAAACAGTAAGTCCAACTTATTTTTAAAGACAGAAGTTGCAGCTATCTCCTGCTGTGTGCAGGAGAAGCAGCGCAATCAAAACAGCCCACTGATTGGGCCTCATGCGCATTGTGGGACAAATACAGGGGCGGAGAACAAACGGTAAGCAAATGTGATTTCCCCCTGTGTGATGGCGCTCTTTTGCTCACACAACAAGCTTGGGAAAGCTTATTGCTGTAAGCTACTTGGGAGGGCTTCTGCCCTGAAAGGCAGCCTAGAAATATTTTAAATAAATAACAATAAATAGGGTCACTTACTGTTGTCCCAGTTTGACAAGTGAGGTGTTAAGCCTGATAGTGACTAGTGACTTGCTTTTTAAGGCTAAGTCTTCAGTTGAGGGCAAAGGTGAGACTTGAATCCAGAACTTTCAGATGTATACTCAGCACTCTGTTAGACCACTCCAGCTTTTACTATTACTTTGCTGTGGAAAGTTGAGATATGGATAACCCTCCCAGCTTTAAAGTGAGGACCAGTTTATCTGGAATGGGCATGTTAATCAGCTTCTAGAAATCATGATTGCTGGTATCTAGAAAAGGCAAGGCACCAATCACAGCATTACATTACAAGATTTCTCACAACAGATTGCAAGTAACTACACTTTTGTATTCAACAAGCAAATAAAAGTACTTGCAATGAAGAGATTCCCTTCCAGTTTTGATCCAAGAACTTTTGACTGGAGATGGAGATCAGTGAATGGGTTCTGGGTTTTAAAAATATATATTTATCTTTAAAAAGTTATCTCACTTTCCCCCATTTTATGGACATGCTCAAAGCAGAGAATGCAACAAACAGAATTGAAATAACAATAATCCAGATCTTTGAAATTATAAAATATGTAACACAAAAAATAACTATAAACAGCATAAAAATGCTTTGAAAGCCAGTAAATAAATAATTATTAACTAAAATTGTAACAGAGTTCAAGCTTGCTGAAAGAGAAAAGTCTTCAAGGAAAAGAGCAGTCAAGAAGATAAACTTAAATTCTTGGGGCAGGGAGTTCCACAGGCTTCTAGCACAATATTCTGGGAACCTGTAATATCATATTCCCCTCCCCAAGAAAAGACTGAGGAGGCAAGTTGTAAAGGAGCAACAAGTGGGTTCTCCAACAGGAGTTTGTTTTCTTCAGTACCCTTAGTCAAATGCGTGGGAAACACACTTCTTGAAGAAATCTTTGTAGGTTGGATGCTGGAGAGAATTATGCAATGTTTCCAGACTTTTTTTTTTTTTTTTACAGAAGTCTTCTCTTTTCTCTAAAAGAACAGAGTAATAAGAAAGATCTCCAGTGCATTCTAGTGGCTTCCACCTAAACACATCCAGATTTAGGTGCGTGCACCTGCACTGGGGATCCTGCTCAATGGGAGTGAGGAGTGATGCTGAGGGGAACAGGGTTCCACCAAATCAGGCAAAGGCACCTTCTGTGAGCAGAGCCCTTGTTGTCATTAGAAGATATCCTGGATCCAACCCCTGATGCCAGGAAAGAAATGAGCCTATTTCTGGTTACATATATAAGATCACATCTTTTTATATTGCTCATTCATCTGAAATAATTACTGTATCCTGCTTCCATGCACATAATCACTATTGGGGGTGGGTGGGTGGAAACCACTTTATCTATAATCATGCATATGTACTTATCCAGGTGTCATGACACTGACCACACCCCATTAAGGAAAATCGTCTTGGGCCAACAACACTCCCACTTTTATTTTCACAGTTCAAGATGAAAGCATCCAGAGCTCTAAGCCTTAATTGAGATTCAACACAACTATTTAATGTTTGTTAATTCTATTGGCCTGGTGGTTTGCATGCAACCACAACCCTGCTTTTTTTTTTAATCCCTGAGTTGTCATGAATGAGCCAGGATGCTCATCATGTGCTCAAGCACTCCTGCTTGGCTCTGCCTGCCAGTGGGAGTGCTAAACTACCCAGAGATGCTTTGTCCCTGGGTTGTGTATAGCATACTGTCGGAACCCGGATCTCTGGCTTGTCTATCCCCCAACAATCCAGAGTTGGAACTCAGGGTAGTTTAGCTGTTCCCACAGGCAGGAGTCTCCTTGGCTGGCAGGTTAATGCACACAATCATCCTGCTTGTGCTAACTTTTCTTATGCCATCTCTGCTTGTAGCAAACCATTTCACCATGAGCTAATATTACAGTTTCATATGGTGCTACAAACATTATCCATATGGACTGAACAGTGGTATGCAGGATATTTTATTGTGAGAACCCGGGGCCAAACTAGAACCCGGGGCCAAACTAGGGGTCCATGGATGGGCTTCAGGGGGTCCATGAAAGTCAAATAAAAATTTATATTCACTATATTAAGGGAATCACTGGAGTTAATTTTTTAAATTTAAAATGCTGTATCTTTAAAAGAACTCAGTGGCCATTTTGAACTTAGCTCTCCTCCATGTGCTCTCTCATGTTTTCCCTGTTCCCTCCTGCCCAGAGAGCACAAATTCCTTCTCTGCTTGCTGGCTGACTCTCTGTGTGTCTACTCAGAAGTAAGTACCATTGAGGGCAATGTCTCAATGTCTTACTCCAATGAGGGAGTAAGACATCTGGATACTCTGCAGAACTCTTTCAAAGGTTACTTCTGCTCAGGTGACCTTAAAGTTGAAACATGGATTTGTAATCCTTTCCTTGCCGACATAGACTGCATTAGTGATGTAGTAGACCTCGCCAAAGATGGCCTCATTGACCTGAGGAGAAAGGAAATGTTATGAATTGAATTCAACTCGAAGAGCCTTGGAGAATTCTGGTGTGCGCTGAAACAAGCCTACCCTCGTCTGGTAAAGCGAGCTATGGGTGCTCTGATTCCGTTTGCCACTACATACCTCTGTGACTCAGGGTTTTCAGCACTTGTTTCTATCAAAACAAAAAGTTGAAATCGATTGGATGTCAAAGATGACATGCGTGTTATCTTCTCAAAGACCACTGCACAGTTTCATCTTATTCAAGCCAAACAACAACAACCTTCTCATTGAAAAGAACTTTTGAGCAGAATTAAAGTTTTGTTTTGTTTAATTTGCACATGATGATTGTATTTCATTTTTGTATGGAGTGGCCATTAATTTTTGAATGAAAAAGAGTGAGAAACATATTTTTCTGTTAAGCTTGTTCACTTTATTCAGACTTTCTGTATGTCATACACTGTATGAGGCAATCAATTTTCAATAAAATAAAATATATTCATTGCATGCAAAGTTATGTTTGTGTGCTTATGTGCATTTTTCTAGGGAGGGGTCCATAGCTTTCACCAGATTTTCAAAGGGGTCCGTGACTCAAAAAAGGTTAAGAACCACTGCTTTAAGGTGTCTTCTGAACAGGGCTAGTTCCACACACTGGGCCCACTCAGAAGACACCAGGCCTGTGCAGAAGACACCTTAAACCATGGCTTTAACCATGGTAAATAAGGCTTTTTGCTTTATTCACCATGGTTTAAGGTGTCTTCTGAACTGGCTTAACCACCATAGATAAAGCTGTGGTTTAAGGTGTCTTCTGAATGGGGCCAGTGAGTTGACTCAGGACCATGGGTGAGAGGGGATTTAGCCCTTTATCTCCATTATAGCCCTGATCAGAATTGGGCCTCTTTGCGCCTGCTATTCCCTTCCCCCTATGCCACAGTACTGATACGTTTAACCCACCCTTCCTATGCAGGCTATTTGTTAATTAAAAATGAAACAAAACATGCAAGGCAATAAAGTCACATCTAATTTGGCCATCATTCAAGAGGAATCAGGAGAGGCCATGAAAAGAAGAAGCAGACAAATCATGTCCATATGCATTGGCCTGTAGAATGCTAGGACTAACTTTCATAAAGAAAACTGAATCGGTTTGATTTCACCTGTGACATTTAAAAGTGCATTCTTTGAGCCTCCCTCCCCTATTGCTGTGGGCATGTGTGAAAGACAGCAATGCAGATTTAAACACATGGGTGTTAGTTTTTTTAAGCTAGTGATGCTGATACAGGAATGCGTATTTACAATCACATTTATCCCCCTCCCCCAAATTGTGCCACTTATGGGTTGTTTCTAATAGTAGTCCAACTTAAGTCCCATTCATTTCAATGGCTCTACTCTAAATAGGGCTAGCACTGGATACTACCCTATGAACAGAAACGCTCAACTTGAAGAATATTTTATCCCTTAATTCTTCTTTCTGTAGAGTTGAACACTTTTGAAAATGGCTTTTTAAAAAAGAAACATTTAAAACTCCTGGTGTAGAAGTGCATCAGTACTATTAGTAGGTGTGATATTTTAAAAGTTTGGAAATTGTACCACCGCTTTTTTATTTCTCTAAAGCACAGTCATCTTTACGTTCAAAGAAAAACAAATGAAGCAGTCGCCTTGCACTACTAGAGGCAGAGAGAGAGATGCCACTAATAATGCAGAAAGGCGGTTGTTGTATAGCATATTGCAGGACTGCATCCAAATCTAGTAACAGCACAATCAGCTAGTGTCTGGGATAGACTGGAGGGGTGGAAGTGTGGTGACATTTAAACAGGAAGGAGCATAACTTGTGAATGGTAGCAATGTACATTAGTTAAAATAGGGGGTATCCCTCTTCACAGCAAAAGCTAGAGAGGCATTACTATCATGCAGTTGGCCAATTGTACTTGGGAATTTATTTATTTTTTTATTACATTTTTTATACCGCCCAATAGCCGAAGCTCTCTGGGCGGTTCACAAAAATTAAAACCATAATAAAACAACCAACAGGTTAAAAGCACAAATACAAAATACAGTATAAAAAGCACAACCAGGATAAAACCATGCAGCAAAATTGATATAAGATTAAAATACAGAGTTAGAACAGTAAAAATTAAATTTAAGTTAAAATTAAGTGTTAAAATACTGAGAGAATAAAAAGGTCTTCAGCTGGCAACGAAAGGAGTACAGTGTAGGCGCCAGGCGGACCTCTCTGGGGAGCTCATTCCACAACTGGGGTGCCACAGCGGAGAAAGCCGCTGTGAAGAGAAGGTGGCTCTGATTCCCTGGCTCACCTCTGACATGCAGCCTATGGTTCAGTCCTGAACAGTTTATGACATCCAGTGGGTGACCAGTGGCCCATTAATTGTTTGATCTTTGCTGTTTTAGAGGATTGCTTGCATCTTTCAAGCCAAGTATATATATTATAAACCAGAGGTGCAGAACCTCTTCTAGCCCGAGGGCCAAATTCTATTTTGAAGAAGTTCTCGGGGGCCTCCTTCCAGTGGTGAGAAGCCCTGAAGGCAAAAGGGTTGGAGTCAAAATATGAACAATGCTTGCATATTATAGCTTAAAGCTCTTGCTGGCAGTAACTCAGCCTTAAGAGAGGACATTTCAACTTTCTAGAATGGGGAGAAAACTCCACAAAAGGGGATGGGGCCAGGGGAAGGTGGTGAAGCCTTCTGGGGAACCCAGAGGGCGGGTTTTGGCCCTGGGGGCTGAGGTTCTGCACACCTCTTATACACATACGCTTTGTTTCTGGTGTGCTGAATTGGGTTGGTAGGGCAATCGAAACACAGTGCGGTGTCTTCAGCCATCAGTGGGTTAAGAGACTTCAGAGAATAATGCAAAGAAGCATTCAAATGTAGGTTGTAGTTTAGTCTTCTTGGGTCAATGGGACAACAAGCTTGTGGTCAGCAGGAACTTTCTAGGGAACACGTGATCAGGTATAGGCCATGGTTGGCTTTGTTTCACCTATCGGGAGGGGGACATAAAAAAATTCTTAGAAGAGCCATTGCTTATATACGTGTTGGATAGCTCAAACTCAGTCATCCCAGATGAGCAAACCAAGGCCTACCTAGGCATTGAGCAGGGGGTTGGACTCAATGGCCTTCTAGGCCCCTGCCAACTCTACTCATCTATGATTCTTTCTGACTGTTAGAGCAGTACAGCAGTGGAACCAATTACCTATGGAGGTTGTGGGCTCTCCCACACTAGAGGCCTTCAAGAGGCAGTTTGGCAGCCATCTGTCAGTTATGCTTTAAGGTAGATTCCTGCATTGAGCAGGGGGTTGGACTTGATGGCCTTATAGGCCCCTTCTAGCTCTATGACAGTCACACAAACCCAGCCATGCAGTTCTATGGGTAGCCCTCTGCAATGCTGACCCACCACACAAAACACAGTCATACCACATATGGCAACATACCAAGCACTAGCTATTGATTATCTGGTACATGGGTGACTTACCCACCCATCTGCTGGGCAAGTCACAACTTGTGCAGGTCTGCTCTTAGGTGTCAGCTTTTTGTCTTTAAAGCCAGAAGGAGCAGCTGATCTTGTGGGGGACAGTAGCACCCATCCCTCCCTCTCTCCTAGGCTTGTAGGCAGGCCTGACACAATACAACCAGCAGAGGGTGTAAGGGCTTGCATTGAACAGCCATCGCTTGACTTCACCTTCATAATAATGCTTAACCTTTACCTGCATAACAAGATTGCTTTCTCCTCTCACAGAGATTACTTATTCATATGATTCACTGGCTTTCTAGACAATCAATTTTGTGTATTATAAATGCATAGCTGTAGCCCATTCGTCACACAATCCAGATATTTCCCCTCTAATCGTGTGAATCTTGCACTATTGCTATTACATGGGAAAAGGTGATTATCTTGATTTGTAAACCTTACTTCATTTTTAATATTATTGCATTTATACCCTGCCTTTATTCTTTTTGCAAGGAATGCAAGGCAGCTTAAATGTTCCTCCTCATCTCCTTTGTATCCTCGCAACAACCCTGTGAGGTAGCTTAAGCTGAGTCAGTGACTGGCTGAGTCATCCAGTGAGTTTCATGGCTGAGTGGGGACTAGAACCCAGATCTCCCAAGTTCCAGTCTAAAACCCTAAACACTACACCACACTGGCCATCATTTATGCCCTTGATGGGTGCCTATTCCCTTGCTGTGCCCCTGCACTACTAGCAGACTCCTACAGATAGTGCCAGACTCCAAAACCCATAATCACTGACCATTGGCCATGATGGCTGGGGATGGTGGAAGTTGGAGTCCAAAAACATCTCAAGAGCCATAGGTTCCTCATCCCTGCGACAGAGGGGTTTAAAAAACAACACAGACCATTAAAAAGCAGTTAAAAACCTTTACCAAAATATTTTTATTTTTTGCATGTTTATACCGCCCAATAGCAGAAGCTCTCTGGGCAGTTCACAAAAATTAAAACCATTCAAAGTATAAAACAACAGTATAAAAACATGATATAAAATACAATATAAAAGCACAACCAGAATAAAATCAGTGGCAGTGGCAGTGCAGAAATACAAATTTAAAATACAAATTTAAAACAGCAAAGTTAAAATTAATTTATAGACTGTTAAAATACTGAGAGAATAAAAAGGTCTTCACCTGGAGTCGGAAAGAATATAGCGTAGGTGCCAGGCGAACCTCCAAAATATACCTTTGTCTGTGTGTGCTTGTATCTAGGTGTCTGCTATCCCCCTCATCTATTACATCAGGAATTGACAACTTTGGAGGCAGCCCCCAAGAACCTTGTGGGGGTCGCACCTCCCCCGCTAAAATCCCACCAGAATTGGGCTTCTGGCAGCCCAACAAACAGCTGTTTGATGGGCTGTTGGGAGCGCCATTCTTCGGAGAAACGGTGCATGAAGGAAGCCATCCCCACACAATCCGTGTCTTGGCAGCATCAGCAATTCTGCTGGCAAACTAGGAAAATGGGGAGCATCTGGCCTGCTTCTGGGCAGAATCGCACCCCACAACAGCTTTCAGGAGCATGAGGCTGGTGGGAAACACGGTGCGCACTCCCGTATGCCTTGTTTTCCAGCAGAACCACGGGGGTTTTGGTGGTGGGGACTGTGGGGCCGCACATAGTGGGCTGCCTGCTGCCTGCAGGCCACGTGTTGCCCACTTCTGCATTAAAAGTGTTTAAGGGTGGTGGATGAGTATAAGCTTCATCCCATGTACCTGCTTCCCTCGGATTATTCCTGTAGTGCTAAGCTTTCGCAGTTGTTGTTGTTTTTGCTACCGGGCGACAGCGATCCTTTGCATAGCAGAAAGTGAGTTTAAGGTGGGAAATGTAAAAAATCATAAAAATCAACGGATGACCCAATTCAATTCAAATTTGATATGCTTAAAACTCTCCCTAATATCTATTACTGTGCCAATTTTGGTGTCTTTATCTTTAAAGCTTACTCAGATGTAAGCATTTCTTTAAAATCCTGCTCCTGCACCCCTGCAGCGGCTCGGAAGATACGGTCAACAAGTAGGGGCTAAATATGGTGAATCTTTTTGCTTTATTGCATGGGAATACTTCACAATCAAAGCAGATTATAAGGTGGAAAACTTCTGAGTCCTTTGCATGTAATTCACAGTGATTGCACAGTATAACACTGGTGTGATAAAGCTCTATGTCAATATTGGTTTCTCTCAATACCTCATTTTTCCAATCCTAAACTTGGTTCCCATCCCACACAAAAATGAGAGGCCACTGACACATGGAGGTAGCCACAGAATGAAGGGTGCGTATGCAAGACTCGGTGTGTGGGCGTCTCTTCCCTCTCCACTTTCCCTTAATACAAAAAAACCCCAAAGGCCCTTCTCACTTGGATGATGAACTGTGGAACATCTTGCAAGATAATATGGTGAAGCTAAAGCCAAATATAAATGAGGTCAATTGTCATTGGGGCGTCCAGAATCCTGTCCTGTGAATCATCTCAAATTCTGCATCTAGAAAACCCGAAATTTATTATTAGAATATATCATGTTAAGTCAGGCAATTCTGTCAATAGTTGTCTCCATTTCTTTATATACATGCATGTGGAGATTTCTGTTCACATTCTTGTGATGGATGGGGGAAAGAAGGTTGCCATATAAAATATTTTTGGGACAATAATTGTGTGAAGACAATTGTCTGGGAGTGATGCTAAAGGGAAGCTCATTGTGTCCCTTTCAGAAAGAAGACATGTATGGGATGAGGGTGGTGAAATAGTGTAATGAGATTTCGGTTTGGTGTGGACTCCTAGCGGTCCCTTCCAACTCTGTGATGCTTCACTCTTAAGACGTGACAAAAGATTGCTGGTTGTCCATGATATTCAGGTAGTGTGTATCAGGGGCTTTTCTACACAAGGCATTTATTGTGCACTTGCCATTCTCTACTCATTGCTGTTTAACAGTTTCTTAGACAATATTGTGCCCCTCCTAGTTTCACTACTGTGTCTAAAGAGCACTTTCAGTGAGTTAGAGAGAGAAAGCGAGAGAAGGGAAAGTGTGATATTTAATAGTAAAAATAAAATAAAACACTTTTTTCACTTGTGTGTTTACTATTTTGCTATATCTCAGTGCCACCTAGAAATTATGTAGCAGAAAAGCAAGAAAGGAAATGCACTTTGTTTAGTGCTTGGATCTCATTTGGTGATGAAACCGAAAGTAGATGCAGTGGGCTAACAGCCAATTAACAGCTTCTTGTAGAAAAGCTCTCTTAGCTCTCAGTGGGAGATAAGATGGCCAGAAAGTATCTATGAAGGGTGGAGATGACTCATCATTATTCCCCCCACTGGACAAGGGAAGGGGGCAAGCCAGGTCTGTGTGGAAGCAGAAAAAGGACAAACCTGCTGTTTTTGAGTGAAACTGGAAGAGAGACACAGGCCACAGCTAGACCTAAGGTTTATCCTGGGATCATCCAGGGTTCGCCCCTGCCTGAGCACTGGATCCCCTGTGTGTCACCTAGATGAACAGGTTTGACCCCTGGACGATCCAGGGATAAACCTTAGGAGGTCTAGCTATGGCCACGGAGCTGCACGGCTATCTGCAGGAATCCTATGGCTCTGATGGGCCCCTCTAGAAATTGAATGGGAGAGCAGTATCTGTTGGTGTGTTGTTGCTGTGAGCCTCCATTTATGCTCAACTTGTATGTATGTATAAATCAGCCATATATCACAAAAGCCTCCAGTGACGTCATTCCAAGGAAACAAAACCTGGTAACACTCACATCTCTGGAGTTCTTACCGTTCAGAAAATTGAGTTATGAGGACATTACAATCATTTTGAAATTCCCATATCTTCTCTCCAAAACAGGCATGTGCTTTACTCTTCCAGCAGTATCTTTGAATGCATTTTAATACAGTGCACCAACGTATTTTTAAACAATGGGGGAAAGTGGCACTTAGTGAAGTCCATTACAACCACTGACTCCTAGAAAGCCCAACAAAACCTCTAGTTTCAAAGCATACAGCCAACTATAGTTACTTGCAGTCAGGTTTTTTTCCAGTGTGATCAAGAGGGCTAGGAACTTGTTGTTTCGTAAGAAATTAAAGCTAAGGTTCTCCAGATCAGATTCAGTAAGCTGATAGGGTGACCATATGAAAAGGAGGACAGGGCTTCTGTATCTTTAACAGTTGTTAACAGAAAAAGGAATTTCAGCAGGTGTCATTTGCATGCATGCAGCACCTGATGAAATTCCCTCTTCATCACAACAGTTAAAGCTGCAGGAGCCCTGCCCTCTTATTTATTTATTTATTTATTTATTACATTTATATACCGCCCCATAGCCAAAGCTCTCTGGGCGGTTTACAAAAGTTAAAAATAGTAAACATTAAAAAAACAGTATACAAAATTTAAAAACCATCAGAAACATAAAAAAACAAGAACAGTATCTTGACCAGATACAAAAGAAGGAAGGGCTCCTGCAGCTTTAACTGTTGTGATGAAGAGGGAATTTCACCAGATGCTGCATCTGCTGAAATTCCCTTTCCTTTGTAACTGTTAAAGATACAGGAGCCCTATCTCTGTTTCATATGGTCACCCTAAATCGCTGATTAGATACTGGGATTCACTACAAGACTGCACCCAAGCATGACTGTTCGGAAAGCTCTTAAACTCTTGTAGCCTCTTAAGCCTAACACATTTATTTATTCTGGCGTAAGCTTTCAAGAACACTATCCACTGAATCAGGTGTGTGAAGTGAACGCTTTCCATAAAAGCTTGAGCTGAAATAAATAAAGGTGCACTCCTATGCATATTTAAACAGAAAAACAGCCTACAACTCCCAGCATATCTCAGCCACCATGGCTTATTGGGGCATGCTGGGAGTTGTAGAACTTCCCCCCCAGTTTAAACATGCATTGGATTGCACCCTAACTTTGTTAGTCTTTGAGGTTCCACAAGATGTTATTTTTGCTGCAACAGACTAACACGGGTCTCCCTCTGGAACTTACACACAGAGTTAAATTTTATGAGAAGGAAGCAGCCCTACACTGCTTTATAATGGTTTATAACAGTATTGACAACTGTATATGACATATTCCATATACTGTTTTCAAACAGCTTTCAAAGTGTTATATCCTGCTGGGTGTAGATCTGGCTGGAATGTCAGGCCTGACCTGTAGTCACCTTTATTCCTAATAAGCCTTGGAATCTTCCTAATTCCATTAATCTAGGAAAGAAACATGCAATGAGACATAGATGAATGGGTGTTGATGGGAGTGTTTATGAAGTTAGCTTAGTGCTGTATGTTTCAGAGAGCATCTTTGACCTTGTTAGCCACGAAGAAATGGATTACGGAGAGCTGCTTGGCTTAGTTTTGTTTTATTTTGACACAGTGGCAAGAAATATTAGACGGGCTCTAAGACTATTCCAATTGTAAGTTGGCCTGGGAAATTGTTTGAACTCAGCACAATTAATGCTAAGAAACAAATAAATCTCCTAATTTAGAGTTGTGCTCCCACCCCGCAGAAGAGTTGCGCTGAAAAGCAAGTAATTTTTGTCCTGTGTGCTGCAGCATGTCCTAGAAAGCAGGCCTGGTGATGTCTCTGCTTTGCTTCTAATAAATCTTTGCACGTTGGTTTCCTTCTCCCAACCTGCACCACTGAAACAAGAACCAAAGGCCTTAGCTAGACTTACTGGTCTAGCGGGACAAAAGGGTGAAGATCTCATGATATTTTTATCACGAGATCTCCCCCTCTATTCACACGTGGCGCATGACAACATCAGAGGAAGAGGCATTGAGTCCACCATTTTGGTTTTTTTTCTTAAAGGAGAAGATGCGCACGAGCGCTTGTGCGCAAAAGGTCAGCACAGGTCCCAGCTGCTCATGAGGAACCGGAACAAACTGCGACACCCAACCACACATTCCACGGTCTCGGGATCAGCCCGGGACCCCGGAAAAACCAGACTCAAAGGGTAGGGCAAGTTCCCGGAGCAAGGGAGGGATCATCCCACCCTGATCCCAGAATCCCCTGTGCGTCATGTGAACGCACAGGGATGATCCCGGGGATCGCCCCAGTATTTCACCCCATCTAGCTAAGGCCGCAGTGCTAAGTTCTCCGATTTACTTGTGTTCTAGATTCCCTCTTTGGAGACACCAACTGAAGTCTCAAGGCAAGGTAGTTCAAGAGTGTGTCTTCCAGCAAGGAGTTGTGGTCCAGCCAGATGCACATACACTGAGTAGTGTGGTTCACTTTGGACTTCTATTTATTCCAGTGATGCTCCAATAAGCAACCTAGGCCTAATCTACACCAAGCAGGATATTGCACCATGAAAGCGGTATGACAGGGGAATATAAGAGGCAGGGGCCACACTACTCCTTTATAGTGGTATTGAAGTGCACTGACAACTGTTGGGGCCCATTGACACATACCATATGCCGCTTTTATGCCGCTTTCATACTAGGGTGAACATATGAAAAGGAGGACAGGGCTCCTGTATCTTTAACAGTTGTATTGAAAAGGGAATTTCAGCAGGTGTCATTTGTATATACGAGAACCTGGTGAAATTTCCTCTTCATCACAACAGTTAAAGCTGCAGGTGCCCTGCCCTCTTTTAAATCTGGTCACTCAAGTATAGCTCCTGCAGCTTTAACTGTTGTGATGAAGAGGGAATTTCACCAGGTTCTCCATATATACAAATGACACTTGCTGAAATTCCCTTTTCTATGCAATGGTTAAAGATACAGGAGCCCTGTCTCCTTTCCATATGGTCACCCTACATAGTGCAATATGTGTAGATTAGGCCCTAATTAGGCTCTAGAAGAACCATCTTATTGCCAAAAGAGGGGAGGAGGTGCAGCACTTCAAGCATCTTCTGCTGCCCCATCCGCTCTTGCTTGTATAGGACTATTGTCTATCTTTTCCTCTGGAAGGGAACCATGCACCACAGGATCCCAAATTTACAGTTGCTTTCAACTTTACTCACCTAGATTGCTGGCCAAACATCTAAATACAGTCACATACGGAGAGAGAATTCTGAGTTCTGTAATCAATGCAAACCTCTTCAGCTTCCTCTGACCGGTCATCCAAACCGAAACAGTCCCTGCTCAGAAGCATGATTAATTGAGAAAAGTCGGCTTGTCCCAATTAAATGTGGGGCGTTCATTAAACAAGGAACGGATGAGACTGCCAGACGTTTGGGATCTGGCTTCAGGCCTAGAGTTGGAGCGTAAGGTTCTTTGAGAGCAACGTTTGCCTCCAGGCGTCGGCTGGGAACTTGACCAAAAAAAGGACTCCCTCTTTATCTGCCTCTTCCCTTAGGGCCTCCTCTGTTTGTTCAAGGGTATGATTCTACAAGGAACTGAGAAGCAAGCAGTACAGCAGGGATAGGGAACATGTGGCTGTCCAGATGATGTTGGACTGCAAATCCCATCATCTCTCACCATTGGCTATGTTGGCTGGAGCTGATGGGAGTTGCAGTACAACAACATGTGGAGGGCCACACATTCTCCACACCTGCAGTCAGGACTCATCACCACTGTCCAAAGCTGGTTGGAGTCTGGATGGGCTATTTTGGTATTCAAGGGTGAACTGAAGAAATCTTCAAAGTTGTTGAGGAACTAGTAATGTACAGCTCCTGATAGGAAGACAATCCACATCATCCAGGTCCTACTTCAGAAACACAAACAAACAGTTTCATCTAGTTTATGGCCCAGATCCAGAACCCTCCCAGGCAGACAATGTACGCCCTTATATGTAGGCTTATGATTATAGCCTTCATTTAACTTCTGGATTTGATCCCAGGAAAATAGAAACACAGTCGTATCCACAAGACTTCGAGGGTCATGATGACCATAAATTTTGGGTTGGCTGACAAGGCTAGCTAAAATTTGTGGACCCCTGCTAAAGTGACCTAGGAGACAACAAACTGAAAAGAAAGACGATAACATGGCTCTTTGTGAATGGCTCCCCATACACATTCCAGAACTAAAATATAAAACAATATGATTGTGCTGTGGTCAGGATAAACCCCAAACCATTACCATTTGTGGTGCTGCCTGATCATCAGCTTGTTCTGGAAATTAGTGGAACACAGGATTAAATTTGAGCTAGATACAACCTCTTACCTTGACACCAATCCTCTTGTGTTAGGCTATTTTACAACAACATGGAGATTAAGCATTCATCAACACCTGTGGTTTTGGGGAACCACAAGGCAGGAGACTAGTGTTGCAGTATTGGAGAGCTGCTCATTGCTTGCATATATCTTGGATCGAGGATCTGAACAGAACATATAACTTCTAATCAGCAGGAAACACATGCCCAATGTCACATAATTCGGTCAGAGTCCCTGGAACTTTGTGAAACATAGATATATAGCACATATCTTTCCCCCTCTATGTATGATTACTCAAGGCATGCTGGGAGTTCTGCCCAAGGCATGCTGGGAATTTTGGACATAAACCTAGTTTTTTTATTATTAAATTCTTTAAAAATGCTTAAAACCCCCAAATTCATGTTTTTAGATTTTTTCTGATCCATGTACATGACCTGTCTTGGTGAACAGCAGTACCCAGACAGGCAGTACCATATGTGGAAGTGGGTAAACATTTCTGGACATACATGACACACGCATAGTTTCCACTTTATATATGGCTGCAACATTTAGATTAGTTAGATTTTTTTTTAAAAAAATGCCCTCAATTAATTAAACAATAGGTTTTTAAATCTATATCTACAAACAGACACCCAATTACTAACCCCCCCAAAAAACCCAACCCCCTGCAGATGCCAAACACCATCTTAAGAGGCATTCCCGCTTTCTTTCACTAAGAACTTTTCTACATGTTTATTGTGCACTCATCATTCCCTATCCACTGTTGTTTTACAGGTGCATTAGACACAAGGCTATTAATCCGCCGTTAACTACTTGCAGATTCATTGCAAAATTGAGATCTGAGCACTGCACAAGGAGAGTTTCCTTTCCTGTTTTTCCACTACATGACCTGTGGACTGTGGTATAACATAATAGCACAAATACACAAGTGGAAATAGATTTCCCCCTGCTTTCTTTAAATAAAAGTTCCCCTGCTAAAAAAAAACCTTGCAGAATGTTCTCTTTAAAAAACATCATCTAAGTATAACATCTAGAAGGGCCAGAGCAATGAGCAGAGTCTAACACACACACACACACACACACACACACACACACACACACACACACACACACAGCTTCATGTACTAAGGCACAGAACCCAAAGGCTTACACTGTAAAAAGTGGCCTCCAGTTCATGAAGTTATTGGCACTCTTGAACAGACTGTGCCCTCCATGGATCTGTTCCAGCCAGAGGCATCAATGGCTTGGCCATCTCTTTCACTATCCTATTCTCCGTCTCTGGACAATATAATGGGAAATGGACAATATCATGGGAAACTCCTATCCATTTCATAAGTACACTTCTGTTGTTGCTGTTGTTGATAAGGCTATGTGTGTTCACTTAGAAATCACATGGCAAGTATAATGAAATGGACAACATTTCTGCCCCACCTTGTCAGTTGCACCAGAGACAAGAGAGGGAGAAGGGTGTTGATAGAAATTGGCAAGGTTTCCCTTGATCTTGTCTTTCTTTGTCAAGGACCAGAGAGGGGATGGTGAAGAAAATGGCAGGCAGTGGGGGAAAGAGGGGTTTCACATGGTCAGATTGTGACCAACCACATTATGCTGGGATTGCCTCCGAGTCTAGTCATTGGGCACCATGGCAAGTGGGGCTGGGCAGTGTATTTTGCCGCACTAGTTGGTGGGTGTTGGTGGTGACATTTACACCAGGAAAATGTGTGAATGCTAGTAATGAACTCTATCTGTGAAAGGGATGTTTCCCCAAGGGATCATTAAAATACTTGGAAATGGATGCATAATTTTGGCCTTAAGGAAAGCGGGATGGAAGACTGGGCTTTGGACATAAGAGAAATGAATACAATCTCTTCATTCCTGATTTCCCAGATCAGCCGCACCATGAAAGACAAGCAAGTACTTCCTTTGGCACTAGCTGCTTTCCATCAATTTATCTGATGCTTCATCCTCCACATACCTGCGCTCAGAAAGAAATGCTCCATCCTACCCCCAGGCAGAATGAGTGCCTTCCATGAAGAGAGGGAGAGAGAGCACCAGGTGTGAAGAAGCCCCTCCCAAGCCTCCCCCCACTTATTAATACAAAAACCAGGAAGAGAAGACGTGGGGAGGGGTCATTGTAGGCCAGCTCATCCTCCCCCACCCCCACCCCCACCCCAGGAAGCTGTTCAAGAGAAGCAGTGCTGGAATCTGAGGCTGCAGGCAATTCACACACATCTCCATGGACGCAGCAATAATCCGGTGGATACACAGGCAGCAGCATAAGCCATCATTGTGTTGTTTTTATATTGGATTAGACACTTGTTTTTGTTGACGTGCACACTGGCCTGGGATCCTGTGGATGGAGGGCAGTTTATAAATTTCAATAAATAAATAAAGGTAAGAGGAGGAGAAGGAGGAGGGTCACTTGAGACTTCTATCACATCTACTTTTTAAATCCAGTTTTCAGCTACAGTTTTCCCCTCCACTTCTTTAGTGAGTCGAGCACTGGGCACTTTCATGTCTGTGCATTGTTGTGTTCTTTCAGCTCATGTATCTTTTCACCTGGAGCGCTACTATGATGGTGAAATCTCAAGCCCTGCCCACTACGTTCTCCTTTCCCCTGCAGTTAATTTTTTATTTAAAAAAATATTTCTTTATTTCTGCAAAATATAATGGTACAGCAGCCTGAAACTGCTACAGTAAAACAACACACTATACTTCCCCCTAAGATCATATTAAACAAACTCCAAGGAAGGGAGGCCGCTTGTAGGAAGCAGGAGGGAGCCCATGGGCCAAGACTGTTGCTGCCCCTTGGCTTGGGAAAGGTTTACAGGGGAGGAGGAGTGAAGGTTTGTTTTGCTTGTTTCAAAGGGTGGGCAGATGGACAATCATTTTAACTGGTGTCTTTTGTAAAGGTGGTCAGGTCCCCTCCTTTGCTCCAAGGTAACAAAAATGCTCACATCTGCTTAATTTTTAAAGATAAAGAGCTCAAACTTGGCATGGTGATAGATCTTAAGGAGGGCTTTAGCCAGTCTACGTTTGAATCAGATCAGTTCATCCCTTGATTTTAAATAATTTTTTAAAATGGAAATTTTAAAAATGCTTACATCTGTGTAATTTTTAAAGATCAAGAGATCAAGATTGGCACAGTGATAGCTCTGTGCTTTCAGCATGCCAAGTTTGAATGTTTTTTCCCTAGAGTTTTTATAAAGTTTTTAATTCCCCCCTAAACCATTTTCCTCATAGTCCACCAGTGCAAAGGATCACTTTTCCTTTCCTTCGATCATGCAAAGCTGTGCATCTCCAAGTTCATAAACTATAGATCTGCTGGTTCCCTTACTCAGGAGTAAATCCCATTGATTTCAAATGCATTTACATCCAAGTAATACTAAAATCAGATGCATGCTTACCTTTGAGTAAACCCCATTGAACAGAGAGACTTACTTCTGAGTAAACACTTATAGAACTGATTTTTAATAGACTTTTTAAGACTTTTGTCTAAACTGGAAAGAAGTGCTCTGTAATCCTATGCTTGCTTCTGAGGTCTTACGAGCACTGAGCCAGGAAATCCCCAGATTAAATCTCACCCCAGCCACAAACCCACTAGGTGGATTTAGGTAAACCGCTATTCTCTTTGGCCTTAGCTAGACCAGGCTTTATCACGGGGCGAACCCCAGGATCATCCCTGTGCATCTACATGACGCACAGGGGATCAGGGAGGGATCATCCCTCCCTTGCCCTGGGATAGAGCCCTTCCCTTTGGCCCCACTTTTTCCATGGTCTTGGGCTGAGCCTGAGACCGCGGAACATGTGGCCCGTTGCCGCGGTTTGACCCAGCTCCACGCAATTCCTTGCATGGAGCCGGGAGCCGCTGCGCCCATCGAGGTAGGGTGAGGGGAGTGGGGAAATTAAGTTTTTTTTTTTTTTTTAAAAAACTATCTTTAGCACACAAGCATTCGTGCACTCTGTCTTCTTTAAAAATAAAAAATGGTGGGCGCGACACCTCTCTTCCTGAGATTGTTGTGCCTCACATGTAAATGGAGGAGGGATCTCACGTTAATCTTCCCTCCTCCGTCGCGGACTATCAGGTAGGTCTAGCTAAGGCCTTAGCCTTACATTTCCTGGGCAATGCAGGGATAATCATATTGGTCTATGTAAGGATTACTAAGATAATGCATGTGTAACACTTTGAACTAGAATACAATAATAATAATAATAATAATAATAATAATAATAATAATAATAATACAGCAGTAGCAATGATGATGATGACTGTGTGAGGTCTGTTAAGTAGAGCTTTTCCATTCATAGCATTGCAGCAATTTGAGAAGTTACATCTACCAGGCTCCTCCCCATCATGAAACTCATAAATGTGTAGGAGCACATTTCAAGGCCAATCACTGGCAACTCAAACTTTAATCAGGTCAACTTTAGCCATACGTCCCAGTATTCACCCAGGCTACTGCCTCTGATGACGAAGAGCAAGATAGCATGTACAGCTGTTCCACATCTGGGCCTATACACAGACCTAGTTTCCAACACGTTGAGTCAGCACTGGCAGGCATCCACTGAGCGAAATCGTACGATGTGGAAGGCGCTATGAATGATAGCATAAGAGAGAGAAAGAGAGAAAACACACCAGACGGAAAAGTTCCTGAGCCCACAAAGTGCACCCAGCCTGATGTTATTTGAGCTTAATGGGATATCCGGCAACATGCCTCATGTCAAGAAACACTGCTGTTCGTCCCAAGAAAGGGAAAATGAGATTTTGCACCCAGAGCCCAGATAGAACGTTTTAGATAGGATTACCTGGGCCCTTTCTATACCTAAGGATTATCCCAGGAAAATGGAGGGATCTTCCCTGCCTGCTCCCGGGATCCTATGTGTGTGTCATTTACATGCACAGGGATGATCCTGGGACGATCCCTGGAAAAAAGGCAGGTGTAGAAACGGCCCTCGTTGCCCATTTTGGAATAAGGATGGTGTTAGATCAGCTTAGTATCTGGGTTATGGACTTTTATTCTAATGCTCTTCTGTTCCTCCTGCCCAAGGGTGGGAATACTGGATGGGCTGAAGAAGTTGGACTCTCCTGCTTCAACCATGCATTTGTTGTCCTTTGCTCTTCTCCTCACTGGTCCTGGAGTCATGGATGCTAGTGGAGTGGAGACAGTGGTGACAACGAGGAATTAAACATCTCATATCATGTTGTGATATAATGGGGCTGGGCGGTGTGTGTTTGTGCAGACGCGTGTGCATGCACGATGGGAAGGAGAGATACTAGAGGAAAGGATGAAGAGAAAAGAGGGGAAATGTGACACGAATAAAAGGGGATGAACGGTGGAGGAAGTGGGAAACAGGACGGGCTTTCTGCAGAAACGATCTAGTAGCGAGCCAAGAAGCAAATTCATTTCCCTGTGGAAGTGTAGGATGAGAGAGAGACCAGATTGTTTGAGCTGGACAGTGCCCAAATAAGGAGGGAGCAAGATTATTCTTTTCCCCCTTCCGATGCCACTCCAGCGACATGCTCGTCCCTTCCCAATACCTCTTTGTCCTGCACTGCTTCCCTTTAGCCAAGTCTTCCTCAACCTGATAGTGTGACCATATGGAAAGGAGGACAGGGCTCCTGCATCTTTGACGGTTGTACAGAAAAGGGAATTTCAGCAGGTGTCATTTGTATGCAAGCAGCACCTGATGAAATCCCCTCTTCATCACAACAACAAAAGCTGCAGGAGCCCTGCCCTCTTTTGTATCTGGTCACTCTAGTATAGCTCCTGCAGCTTTAACAGTTATTCTTGGATAACAACAACAAAATAGCCAAACAATTGTGTGAATTCATCCTAGGACTGCTGAGGGCCATCATTCCAGCCTGCAAAGATGGCAATATTAGACCAGATAGGAGTGTGAACTTCATATGGGAGAAGATATATCCCAAATTACACTTCCCCCCATAGTATGTGTGCATACTTGTATATAAACACAGTCTAATGAGATCTTTATATTCATTAAGGGCGCAATACCATGGGTATCCAATGCCACACCGGGCTACTGCCAGCAAAGCAGGAGGAGCACCAGAGGTGATTTTCGCCTCTCCATCCTCTGTTTCTGCCCCACTCCTTCTGAGCCCATTTAGCAGAGCTGCACTGGTGGGGTTGGGGCTGTGGCTGCAGAGGCCATAGGATTTCTTGTAACCTGGCCTTTCCTCTCTCCTCCCCACCCTGCCTAATGCACTGTCCCCTGTGAGACCTCTCTGAGGTCCTCCGAGGCTGTTTTCATGACCTCCAAATACATGGACCAGTGGCCAATTAGCTGTCAATGGGGGAAAAACACAAGCAGGGCATGACTGCAACAGCACCCTCCCACCCATCTCCCCTAGCAATTGGCGTACATAGGCACTCTGTCTCTGAAACAGGAGGTAGCGTATGGCCATCAGGACTGGGGCTATGGATAGCCTTCTCTTCCAAGAATTTGCCCAATCCCCTTTCGCTCTGTGGCAGATGCGAGGGGTGTGTGGATGTGGGTAGGACTGGATTCCGGGGTCCCCCCTCCCGAGGTTGTAGCAGTGTCTGCAGCCTTGGAGGGGGGGGGCTCCAAATAACCCTAAGGTCCCTGGGACACTCTCCAGTGGCTCGCCTATCATCTTTAGCTTCTGCCTTTGGTTCCCAAGGTGGCTTTGTGTGGCTCCTCTCGAGGCCAGCGAGGTTGAGAGACTAGGTGACTCTGTGCTAAGCCCTTAAATACAAAGGAGTCAAAAGCAAGGAGTAAATCCCCTGGCGCAGACAGGCAGCGCAGCCCAATGTGCACCCAGAATGCGAGGAGACCCGAGCACGGCTCCGTAGTGGTGCCACAAGCAAAGCCTCAGCGGCACTAATTAGGTTAGAGTCAGGAGCAAGGCAGCAAAATTAAAGGGATCACCACAGACGCCGGCATTGTCTTTGCGAAGGTGGCTCCCCTAATTACATCTCTGCTGAGTCTCAGCAGCCTGTCGCTCTCCTTCTGCCCCACAGTCCCCTCCCAGCAGGAATCATGACAGGTGGACCCCCCAGTCTGGAGGATAAGGCTGTACTATGCACTATGCCTGAAAACATCAGTGGAGGCTGGGGGCTCCCATGTCAGTGGGGCAGTGAATCTGCTCTGATTTTCAGTCAGAACCAGTCAGAGCTCTAAAGCAGCTTGGCAACTTGGATAGCTCCTCTAGGGTTTTGACTGAAACCCAGAGTAGATTCACCACCCCACTGACATTGGAGCCTCCAGCCTCCCCTGCAAAAGATCAAGGCAAGTGACAGAGCATGAAGCCCAGCAGCGTCATGGGATTGAAGAGGTCAGATTTTTCCTCATTTCAGATCTTAAGTACCAGCCCACCCCGCAAGACTTGTAGCAGGTTACTGTTTGAAAAGAAGAACTTAAAATCTGTACTATCAAAAAACAAAAAGAACAAAGCCATACACTGAAACATTGGCCTTAGCTAGACCTAAGGATTATCCCACGCAAATGGAAGGGTCGTCCCTGCCTGCTCCCGGTATCCCCTGTGTGTCATTTAGATGTACAGGTATGATCCCGGGATAAAGGCCTAGTCTTGCCATGGCCATAGTTTTTATAACATTACTGTCTGCCAAAGCCCAGTGCCAATTCAAAGATTTTAACACTAGTGAAAGATCATTGTCTATTTTTTACAGGGGGGGAAATCTTCACAGTTGGGGTCAGTGATGAGAATTGCTTCTGTCACTGCCCAAGAGGCCAGGGCTTGGCAAATGGGCGGCAAGTGATCACCCAGCAGTTCCCAGTTGATCTGGATGTTGTGATGTGATAAGGAAAGGGGCAAGTACACTACATAGCAGCAGCTGTGTTAGAATGCAGCCTCCTGTTTAATGAGCTCTGACACTGCTTGTTTGACTCCAATAAATCTTGCAAGATCTGGCCACCCCATAGATACAAGGAAATAAGCTTGCGTGAATATCCTTAAGCATGATCTCCCCCAAAAAATGTTTTCAATTTTTCCCTGTGAAGGGACAGAACCGTCCTCCATTTTTGTATTTACTTTGGTTTTATTTATTTACAATATGTAGATATTTACAATAGTTTTAGGAGATTATAGGGTTGTGTGTGTGTGTGCACGCACTAGACAGTTTTAACCAAAAGGTTAATAGTTTTGAAATCAAAAGTTTAGTTAGAATGTAGAAGTTAGGAGGTTTGCTCAGGAAGCCAGGAGATTATAAAGGTTAGCAGAAGGTCAGAGGAAGAAACAGAAAAAGATGTTACCCTGGGAAATAGAAACCTAGCTTGCAGAAATGAACAAGAAACTACCCTTCTGATTGGTTGGAGTTGGGGGAGAGAGAAAAACTTAATTTTTAGAGATAAAAGCCTAAGGCAGAAAGGCAGAGGAAAAAGGCAGGAAGGCAAGCAGGTGTCCTAGGGGGAAAGACTCACCTCTGCTAGAACTGGAGAACTGGTTGCGAGAGCGGGACCAATGACAGTAAGGTATTTCTTGGGTAAGGGACCGGGATAAAACAGGGACACAGTCTAGTTAGGTAGCTGGATGTTTTTATCCCTGATTGTTTTATTGCCCTATTGCTCATATATTCTTGCTGTTTTTTGTGTGTGTTACGTGTGTGTATATCCATTCAGATTTCAAAACTTTTTCCTATGGGGGGGTGGGGGCTACCCACACACCACATCTAACAGCCAACCCCCACAATACCTAAAGTAGATACCTAAGAGATCTCACGTTTTAAGGCTGATTTGATGGTGACAGCCAGAAAAATAAAGTGTGTCCCCCCTCCCCTGGAGGCAGCAGAAAAAGCCACAGGAAAGAGAAGACAAAAAGGAGAGGGGAAACACTATTTCGCCTGTTTTCCCTTCCAGGGCATTCCTGGTTCATGACATCCCCTCATAGCAGTAGGATTGCAGAAGCCCAGTTCCTGGCTCACCAAGGCCCTACACCCATTCCTGCCACACACCCAACTTGGGCTCTGGCAAAGGCTTTCTTCTCAGGCTGCTCTGCCATTGGGCCTTTCTCAAGCAGAGCTGGGAGGACACACCTGCCACTCCATTTTATCTTGAGCCCATCTTAGGGCAAGCTGCCAGTCAACTCCACATCCCAGAAGACTGAGTAGAGAGCAGGCTATCAGCAAGCCCAGCTCTGGAAGATACCTCTGGATCCTTGCTGATGTGTGAGATGAGGATGGGGCATGCAGCAGTGTGATCTGAATGCATGGCTCTAGTACCACTCTGTCCCTAAGCCTGCCCTTTCTCACCCCAAAATGGCAGCCTAACTGGAGGTGGTTGGAAAGGATGATGGAGGCCATGCTCTTTTCCCCAGCAGAGGGTAGAGTATAATTTTATTTTTATTTATTTATTGCGTTTTATACCGCCCAATAGCAGAGAAACCTACTGAACCAAGGTAAGTGACTATCCTTAAGCTAGGTTGGATGTGAAGTGTCAAGGGATTATGCGGCGGTGGTTAAATGTGCCTAGGCAGCAATCCTGTACATCAGCCTTCCCCAACCTGGTGCTGCCCAGATGTTTTGGACGACAATTCCCACCATCCCTGACTGGTGGCCATCCTGGTAGGTGCTGATGAAAGGGGACCAGGTTGAGGAAGGATAGTATACATACTTAGTTGTGGGAAAATCCCAGTGAGCTCATACTTCTGGGTCTAGGACTTCGCTGTGTCAATGCAAAGGAAGAAGATGGATCACATTGTGGCTCTACCGACCGTCGCCAACCTTGCCCTGCTCCGTACCAGTCCCAGCCGGTACCAGCTGCCACTGCATAGGAGCCGGTTCCCTTTATTTTGATGGGCATCTTCAAAAACGTCGTTGCTTATCCTGAAATATTCCAGCCCTGCCAAACAAGACCAGTGTCCTACTGTGGAGGCTGGTGGCTCCAGTTTCAGTCAGAGCCAGACACAACTCTAATGGAGCTCTCCAAAGTGCTGGATGCTATCCCTAGAATGGGTTCTACACCTTGGATAGCGCCTTTAGAGTTCTGACTGAAACCCAGAATTGTTTCACAGCCCCAGCGAAACCGGAGCCACCAGCCTCCACTGGTGCCCTGTATGTCAGACATGGCTGCTCCAAAGTTTTATCTTGGCCATTTAGCCTGGCATTCCATTCTCAGATGGAAGGCACAGCCAACTTACTGCATAATAGTCTTCAAGATTGCCCACTGATTCAAAAAAGGCAGTTTGGCTACTGATTCTTCTGATTCTCTATTTTCTAGGCCTGCAATCCTCCCTGTAAAACTCCCGTGCCTTTATCAGCTGCATGACAGGAAGCAATTCAACAGGCAAATCCCATCCTACAGCTCTTAAAAGCAAAGAAGTCCTGCCTGAAAGTAATGTGGGAGCGCTATGTCTGCCTCCGTCTTAGCCTAGGATCCAAAACTAGCTTAAAAACCATCATTATCCAGACAGGTAGCAATAAATAACAAGCCATTTAGAACTCCCAACTTGGCAGTGTTTCCTTTTTCCTAACACCCCTTTCTCCATCCATAAATAAAACAGTCATTAAGACTTCTCTGTGATTTTCTGCATCTTTCTGGAATGAGTTGAGAGAATAAATCAGATCTTCTTTTCAGTCAGTGGTTTTAATTATTTTTTTTGAAATGCACAATACTGTGTGCACATGTTTCAGCATATACACTGGGTAACTGCACACACAGGTGGGCCAAGCAAGCCTATCTGCACAGAGGGACATAACTACCATTATGCAGACACAAATCCTGTGTTTCAGGTTGATGCTCTTTGGAAGGGTGGCTAGTGGGGGGTACCAACAAGGTTTTGTGATGTCACAATTGTTGTTAAATATTTATCTGAAGCTACAGAAAGCAACTGTCTATCATTTTGGAATGAGTATGTTGGTCCGAGAAGAACTGATTCAGGAGCAGTGGTTTTACCTACACCTGGTAGAAGTGACCAACTCGATACGGAAAAGCAATCTGAAATGTGGTGTAGTGGCTAAGGTGTTGGACTGGGAGTTGAGAGATCAGGGTTCTAGTCCCCAGTTGGCTATGGAAACCCACTGGGTGACTTTGGGTCAGTCACAGACTCTCAGCCCAACGTACCTCACAGGGTTGTTGATGTGAGGATAAAATGGAGAGGAAGAGGATGGTGTATACTGCCTTGGGTTCCTTGGAGGAAAAAAGGTGGGATATAAATGTAATAAATAAATAATCCAGAGATGGCAGGAATTACAATGGTTGGTCACTCGGTGATGTGGATGGAAGAGAGTTACTTACCATTCTCCATTTGCTCGAGTTTGCAACCTGTGTGTGCTCCTAGATGTAGCTGTTGGACACGTAGCTTATAGCTGTGGTCAGAAGCATTTTTTAAAACCAAATATTATATAATCCTCTGGCTGCAGCCTTATTTTGGAGCACTGGGATCAAGCAACCATCCCACATGCTTTGATAACCTCAAACACAGTCTTCCCCCACCTGGTGTCCTCCAGATATTTTGGACTATAGCTCCCAGCATTCCTGGCTATTGGTCATGCTGGCTGGGGCTGATGGGAGTTGAAGTCCAAAACACATGGAAGGCACCAGGTGGGAGAAGGCTGATTATAGTAATGTGCTTTACAAGGGGCTGCACTTGATGTACTATCTGGTTCAACTTGCAATTCAAAGCAAGTGAATACACAAAGACATTATTTTTTTTTATTTTTATTATTATTTATTTATATAGCACCATCAATGGTGGGGAATACATACAAACACACACACTGTGACAGTTTTACTGGTACAATTCAGGATTCTGGCATTGACCTCATAGCTCTTTATGGACTGGATCCTGCACGCCAGAGGGAGTGCTTCTCTCCCTCAAAAAAGACCTGTCTCCGTTTTCCAATCTGTTGTTCTAGTCGGTGTACTTGAATTGGTTGTCTGTTCTTGGGGAAGCAAACATAACAGGAAAAAAACAGGAAAAGATTCAACGTCTGTGTTAAGATTACATGGTATTTCTTTGGTTACAATGAAAGAGAAGCCCCCTTTTAGGGAAAAAACCCTCTATACTTTCCATTACGCCTGTTAGCCTATGCACAGAAGAAGAGGAAGATGTTCGTCCCATGTTAGTCTACAGGTAGTGCAGGCAGTCTCCTGGACACCCCTCCTACAATGCCTGGCTCTGAGGTAGACCCCTCAGAGTCTGGCACTTCAGCCTGGCTGACATCTTCCATCAGCTCTCCAGAGAGCCCATCCACCCTTTGGCTCTGGAGCAGGGGGTGGGGGAACCACGCAATTTGCCTCTCTTCCCACTCTGCTGCCTGAGGTGGGAGCTTCACCCTGCCTCATTGGGGGGCCAGCCCTGTTCAGCAACCTGTCTCCAACAGTAGTCAGCTAGCTTCTCAAGCTGGGCAAGGTGGAGATGGCCAGCCCCTATTGCATATGTATTCAGGAGAGTATTTGGCCGGAGTCTCCAGAGCATCTACTGGAGAGTGGGGAGAGTCATGCAATTCACTAGAAATGTATCTAATATCTTCCCCCTCCTATTATCCTCACAGCAACCCTGTGAGGTAGGTTAGGCTGAGAGAGACTAATGGTTCCAAACTCTCCCAGTGAGCTTTATGGATGAGAGGAGTTTAGTCTTCTGGCTCCTAGACTAAAGACTACACAGAGCAACACTTAATGCCTCTGAAGAAACAGACTCTCAACCCAACCTGGCACTCTCCAGATGTGTCTGACCCCAACCGCGCCAAGCTTTGGAAGCTCAGGTCCCGATGAACCTGTTAGCCTTTAAGGTGCTGTGCTTTGATGGTTCTCCAGCTTTGGTTTCTGAGATCAGAAGCGAACACTGTCCTTGTGGATACCTGAATCATAGAATAGCAGAGTTGGAAGGGGCCTACAAGGCCATCAAGTCCAACCCCCTGCTCAATGCAGGAACCAACTCTAAAGCATACCTGACAGATGGTTGTCCAGCTGCCTCTTGAATGCCACTGCTGCAAGACCAGTGCAGAACGATTTACAGTGCAATCTTATTCGTGAGTTCAATAGGTTTTTACTTCCAGGTGAATGTGCATAGCAGGGGTGGGGGGTCACATCCAGCCCTCCAATCCACACCAACTTCCCTTGGACATGCTCCCTTTCCCCCAGCCACTAAACATTTGGAGGTTTCCTGGCTTCTGTGCATTCTAAAAGGCTGAAATGCCAATAATAATAATAATAATAATAATAATAATAATAATAATAATAATTTATTTATTTATTTCTTACCCACCTCTCCCTTTGGATCGAGGCGGGGAACAATGTTAATACAACAATGCAATATAAATGAAATGCATAAAACTAATTAAAAGAGCATATAAAACCAATACAATATTAAAATAACAATCAGGGCATCTTTAAATTCTTAGGTTTAAAATTCATCCTCGTAGGCCTGCCAGAAGAGGCTAGTCTTTATAGCTGTCTTAAACTCGGAGAGAGTATTAAATTGACGAATCTCCTCTGGCAGGCCATTCCACAGTCTGGGGCGACAGAAGAAAAGGTCCTCTGGGTAAAACCTGTCAGCCTAGTTTTGGCTGACTGAAGTAAGTTCTCCCCAGAATGTGTGGGGCAGATTGTATGGGAGAAGGCAATCCCGCAGGTAACCTGGACCCAAACCATGTAGGGCTTTAAAGCTAATGACCAACACTTTGTACTTCGCCTGGAAACTAATTGGCAGCCAGTGGAGCCTAAGGCTTAGTTACTGTCAGGAAGACGTTGGTCTTTTAGGATTTTGGCCCCACCTTCTTTTGCCTTCAGCTCCGCCCACCACTGGAATGTGGCCCCCCGAGAACTTCTCCGAAATGGAATCTGGCCCTCAGGCTGAAAGAGGTGTACCTAGCAGCTGTGTCTTCTTTTCATTTTTATTTTCGAGTAGGTGCAGATCCAGATCTTAACAGCCCCCCTATTTCCCATGTTTGGCCCCAATCCAGATAGGGCCCTTGCACCTACTCTAGGATGAAAGAAAAAGATGCAGCTGCTAGATAGGGATTTAAAGTGATGCCTGTTTTGGCCTCAAGTGGCAACTTCTGCTTCCTGGCATGCTCCCCGTCACAGGTGGTGTCTGTTGCTGCTGCTGCTGCTCTTCCACAAGAGAAGAAGGAGCCAGCCAGCCAAGTGCTGATTTGTCAGCAACCCCTCGGTTTGCGGTTTTCTTCGAGAGTCCAACAGACAAACACCCAGAGGCGCTGGCTGAGGCCGGGTGGTGGTGACTCAGCATGCCAGGAAGCGGGATCATGGATGGATGTTGCTGCTACCGTGGCAACAGCTCTGTGTGGTACCCGCCGTCAGGCAAATATTCCCAACACATCTGCTTTGGGAAGGCAGAGTGAGGCAGAGAGGATACCGAGCAGACCTGGCCCTGGAGGTGAATGGGTTCCTGAAACCCTAACAACATGGGCAGGCCACAGATCTAACATGATGAGGGATGTCCATCACAGGGAAATCCAGTCATTTCTGTGAACTGAGCATGCCAGGAACAACTTTTCAGTTGTTCTTTTTTAAAATTTGCAAATAGCCATTTGCACAAAAACGCAGCTGTAAATGGTGTAATTTGTGCAGAATTGTGGCCATAAATGGTGTAATTTGCATCAAATACAGTTGCAGTTGTGCAATTTGTGCATATCACATCGTTTGTGGGCACATTTTTGTTCAAATTGCTCTGTTTATGGCTGCATTTTTGCACAAACGGGTGTTTGCGCAAATAATTTAAAAAAAAAAAAAAAATCGCCAGCTGGCCAAGTTGGGCCAGCTGGTGGAAGAAGGAACAGTGTCCAGGGTAGAGGCAATCCAGCAAAAACCCACCAAGTTCCAGCCCCCAAATGGAAGCAGTGGAGCAGTGACTAAGGGTGCAATCCTATGCATATTTACACAGAAATCCTACAGCTCCCAGTGTTCCCCAGCCAGCATGGCAAATGCTGGGAATTGTAGGACTTTTTTCTGTCTAAACATGCATGGGATTGTGCCTTAAGAGAAGGAGAAGATTTCTTTCCAGTGAGTCTCTTACTGCTTGAGGAGATCCTCTCTTGCCCCCTTCCTAGGAGCTACAGCCTACTTCACAGAGTCAAGTTCTCCAGGAAGGAGGAAGCACAGTCTGGACGCAGGATTACCACCTCTTTTGCTGTTTGACAGAACTAGTTGGGTGAGGCAGCTTATGGCCCCTCTGTATGTTTCTGCCTACAATTCCCATCATCCCTCAATACTGGTTATACTGGCAAGGGCTGATGGGAGTTGAAGTTCAAAAGTTCTGGAGGGCCACACGCTGCCCTATCCCTGCCTTAGAATCATTTATCAGGCCATTGGGGAATCGTGCGGGTGTGGGTCCATTTGTTAATGCAGCCTCCACAAACTTGGTGGCGCCCTCCAGATGTGCTGCATGGCAACTCCCACCATCCCCAGTGACCCCTGTATCTGGGGGTGGTGGGATCTGTAGTCCAACACATCTGGAGGGCGCCAGGTTTGGGAAAACTATACAACTGCCTTCCAAGGCTTTGCCCCGTGCTGCTCCCATAGATCCAAGCAAATGCAGAGGAAGACGCCGCTGCTTACTTAGCAATGCAGGCAGCGGAGCTGATGGGGCGTTGACCTGTCCTGACATGGAAACCCATTGTGTCCTCCTCCTCCTCCTCCTCCTCCTCCTCCTCCTCCTCCTCCTCCTCCTCCTCCTCCTCCTCATCCCGGGGGAAATGCAGCCTGCCAACCGGCAAAATCCATTCGCGGGGAAAGAGAATGCCCTTGCGCAGAGGTCAGCTAGCAGAGGAAGTCGGGAGCGCCTCCAGGGCCCCTGGATGGAGATCGACAGATAAGAGCCGTGGAATTTCTGCCCTGCCCCAGGCCTGCTGGGACACGCTCCAGGAATGTTCCTGGAGTGCCAGCAACTGACAGGATCTGAACTCCCCACAATGCTGGGATTGTTCCCACCGGAGGAGCTTCGCTTGGTCTGACACCAAGCACTGCAGGAGACAAGCCGCCTCGGGCAGTAGCCGCATCAGCTAAAAAAAAGAAAGAAAAAGGAATAAATAACGTGGGCGCTGTTGGGGAAAGTAAGAGTCACTTTTCTTCCCAGCGGCCTCCTTGAAGACATCCATACAGGCTACTGCCAGATAATCCCAGGGGACACAAACTCTCTCACCCTGGCTTGGTGGACTTGATCCTCCCGATGGACACAGGGGAAGTCACCACATGCGGAGAAATCTCTGCGCTGGGAGATCGCAGTGAGATAATCACCCATGTCCACTCCTTGCAACTTATCAGGAGAAAAGAGCAAAAATATGTAGAGGAGGCATGCATGCAAGCTGATACGCGGATTCGTCTTTCACTCTGAAGTGACATTTGAAGTGAGAGTGCAGAGCAATTAGATATAAAATCAACATGGTTTTACCCATCAAAAGAGGCTCTTCTTACTGGGCCACCATTGGGGAGAGGGGGTAGAACAGTGAGTACAAAGGACAGGGCTTTTTTGGTAGTGGCCCCTCACCTCTGGAAAGAGCTTCCATCAGGAATTCATCAGTCCCCTTCATTGCAGGCCTTCAGGGAAGCTCACTTATTCATGCTTTCTTTTTTTTCTTGGGCAATACCATATCCTGATTCCTGTCTTCTATTATTACCATTTTGAGAAGTTAATTCTCCAACCAAGGCAATAATCAAGGAAGTGAGACTTTGATTGCTTGTGCTTTTTTGCCTTGGAGGTGGTCTATGTGGGAAGAAAGGAGTCAAGATTGGAAATTGAGAGGTAGACATTTTCATCTTGGTAGTCTTGAAGGCCTCAGTCTAAAGCTTTTGGGGTGGAGTTCATATTTTTGAACTCAGCAGTAGTTCAAAAGTTTCGATGACACTGCATTTCTCGCCATAGAGGCTCCCATGTTTGAGGCCAAACCGTTCTCCCAGACACGTTGAAAAGAGCAGACCAGCAACCATTCCAAGCCCACTCAGCCCTCTTGACACAAACCAATCCCTCCCCCCTCATATGTCTTCTTCCGATCATCGCTGCCCAGACTCCCCCTGGCCACCTCCTCCACAACAGATGTGGAGGCATCCAAGGTTCCTTTGCATAATTAAGGCCTAGTTAAGTGTCGGCCATCACAAGGCAGATTAAAACTGCTGAATTATGTTGTTGGTCTGAGTTGCTCAAGGACGTAGAGTACCTGCACTGCTTTTTGGCAAGGACAGTGAAGAAATACTGCTGATGAGCCCTGGATTCGTTTTCTAAACTGGCTGTTTTGCCCCCAAGAGGTCTAGCAGAGCCAGTCTCACCCCCCATAAGCAGAGTTGGCTCTTCACATGGAAATAAAACTAAAAGGGACTGGTAACCAGAGATTGGCTTCACCATCACTTTACACTCTGTCAAATGGCTGTAAACTAGTGTTCGTGTAGGGATCAGGAGGCCGGTCAATACAGGTAGAACAGAAAACGATACCTAGGAAGGCAGTAAACAGTTCTTTTTTTATTTGATGCCATGACATATTTACCCAAATCTGTTGTGTAATTTTATACCTGAGAGAGAGCTTGGCAAAGCCTTCTGGTTGGTCCCCTAGCGACTGAATACTTGAGCTGCCCTCAGCCATTGTACAAATCCCTCAGAACTCCTGCCAACCAGTGTATGAGGGAGACAAGCCAGCTCTTGGCAAGGCCTTGGGAGGACGATTCACAGACAGAAGCTGGTTTAGGCCAGCCTTCCCCAATCCAGCACCCTCCAGATGTGCTGGATGAAAATTCCCATCATTCACAGACATTGGGGATCATGGGGTTTGTAGTCCAACACATTTGAACGATGCTGCATCAGGGGAGGACAGTTCAGGCAGAGCTTCATTCCGAAGAGGTCAGCTGGGATGGGAGCCTCTGTGCTGGGTGGCGTAGGCGCCTGGTGTTTTGCGTTCTACTCCAGTATTAAGAATATAAGAAGAGCCCAGCTGGCTCAGAACAAGGGCCTGTGTAGTCCAGCAGCCTGATTCCAGCCGTTGGCCACCAGATGCTTCTGGGAAACTTATTGTCGTGTTTCCCCAGAACTCCCGCCTTGTTGGGAGACAATAAAGGGGTCTGCTAAGTAATCTACAAAGCTTTGTTCAAGAAATAAACATCTCTTCCCACCTGAAGAGAGTCTAATCTCTAGGAACTTTCTTCTAGGCAAAACTATGCAAACTAAGCAAGACAATTGTCCTTTTAAGAAGAATGGAAAGCTTTTTCCCAGAACACTTTAACTTCAAGGAGACTGGTTCTGATACAGCTTCTGGCGAGATGCTAGCCAGGCCGACTTTCTCTCACTTTCCTTTAGCTCCACCTGTTTTAGTCTGCGGTGTACTCTAGGATCGGCTAGCCTACACCTTGGAAGAATATTGATTTCCCACTGACCGTGTGTTGTTTACACTTGAGGACATAAGCTCTGGAGAAGGTTCATTCCCAGCTGGTGAAGAGCCCGTGAGAGCCGTCTCCCCCACTGGTATAGGCGAGTATGTTTCTGGCTCCGTCTCTTCTACTTCAGAGTCTGATTCTGATTGATCTGCTTGGCGCCTACACTGTATTCCTTCCATCACCAGCTGAAGACCTTTTTATTCTCTCAGTATTTTAACACTTAATTTTAACTTAAATTTAAATTTTACTGTTCTAATTCTGTATTTTAATCTTATATCAATTTCTGCTGCATGGTTTTATCCTGGTTGTGCTTTTTATACTGTATTTTGTACTTGTGTTTTTAGACCGTTGGTTGTTTTATTATGGTTTTAATTTTTGTGAACTGCCCAGAGAGCTTCGGCTTTTGGGCAGAATAAAAATGTAATAAATAAATAAATTGATTGCTTGAAACTCCTTCCCCCAACCTAAGGGGAGCAGAGCTAGACATGACACTTATGAAGGCCCCAGCTCTTACCTGCTGTTGGCTTCCTCCATGAAGTGATTTGATTTATTACATTTATATACCGCCCCATAGCCGAAGCTCAGAGAAATGGATATTTGAAGCAGGAGTGGGGTTCCTTCTGGCATTTGCTATCTGCCGCAGAAGTGCTGTGAGTTCCTTTGCAGGAAGGCCGGCTCTGCAGAGTTCAGACGAAGAATGCGATGTGGCCTTGTCACCTCCGTGCAGACGGTACAGCAGCTGCACAGCTGACAATTCCCTGGATTTGCTGTGTGGATGAACAGGGGAAGAGCGTCCCCGCTTGGTTGCACCCAAGTTCTGAAATAGCTGCATGCGGAAGCATCCCAGGCTCTTGGAACTTGCCTTCTGTTCTCCTGGCCAGAGACTGTGATGCCAGCATTTTCTCAACCGTGGCTCCTTAAACAAAGCGTCGCCTGCCGGGGTCTGTTGAAAGGAAGCGGCTGGGTGAGAGCCACGAGGAGCTGGAAGGAAGGAAGGAAGGAAGGAAGGAAGGAAGGAAGGAAGGAAGGAAGGAAAGAAAGAAAGAAAGAAAGAAAGAAAGAAAGAAAGAAAGAAAGAAAGGCAGCAACTGGTGAGGACTGCCAAAGCAGGTTGCCGTCTGGATCTCTGCTGCAGCTGGGCAAGGCCTCCTCATCCTTCCTGCTGTGAGGATGATGCAGGCAGAGCGGCCACCCACATGGCCAAGCAGAGTCCGCCTCATCCCTGAGGAATCTGATGTATATTAACAAATGGAGCAAGAAATGGCTGTTCTTCACTCCCCTCCCCCTCGGCCGGCTCTCTTCCTTCCTCCTGCGCCCCCCCCCCTCTGCTACTTCTCACAGGAGGAGGAGGAGGAACAGCCAAGGCAGCCTGCCGCTGTTTTGTGTTCAGCAGCTGAACTGAGAGAAGGTGCCTGTGGCAACAAAGCCGAAGGAGGGAGTGGCACAGAAAGCAGGAGGGAGCAGAGAAGAAAGGGCGCTCGTGAGACATCAGGGCCAGGCGGCCTCAGCCACTCGCAGGATAACAAGCCCGTCTTTGTCCGCTGCGGAGCAGGTGGAGAATGCCCAAAGCAGGCAAAGTGCGGGCATTGCCGAAAGGGGGTAGGAGACAGACAGGTGGAGAGTTCATGCTGATCATTTCCTGGGACGGCAACGGGTCGCCCCACTGTAGCTCTTGGCCAACCTAGACGCATGATGCAAGAGCCATCACTTTTGGTCGTTGTGTGTGTGCATGTGGAAGGCTGATCAGGCCCGGGTGTGGGCCACGGGAGGTGCGCTTGACCTTTTCCTCCTGCGCCATGGTCCTGACATGACTCCCATATGGATCCAGGGGTTTTGCATGGGCTCTTTGGCCTGGCACAGTTCTGGCCCAACAGGAAAAGAGATGGTTCTTCACACGTGAGAAACGAGGCCAGGAGATGAAGAATCCTTCAGATGTCATTGGCCTGCAATGATAGGGCCTGGCAGACCACCGATGGTGTTGAGTCCTCCCTGACCATTGGCTACATTGGCTGGGGCTGATGGGAGCTGGACTCCAACAACATCTGGTCGGCCACAGTTTCTTCATCCTTGAGCTAGGGACAATGCAGGCAACAGAATGCTGGCATTTCTCCAGATGCTGTGGTAAACAGGGCGGAACCATTTGCCAATGAAATACAGTGCTATGCAGATCACACATGTCTTTATTTATTGGTGAGGTGGGGTGGGGTCCTCAGCTTTTGTCTCTCTGGATGCTTTGGCCTACAACTCCCATCAGCCCCAGCCAGCATAGCTAATGGTGTGGGATCTATCTATCTATCTATCAACTGATTGATTAATTGGCTGCCTTTCAGGGCTGGAGCCCTCCTCAGGTGGCATATAAAAACAAAAACATATAATAATAAAAAAAGATGCAGAAATAATTTAAAAAAAACCCCAGCAAGCATTCCCAAAACAACAAACATCAGCATAAGACAAAACTTACAACACCACTGCAGCTACAACCCAGTCTGATAAAACATAATCAGGGGGAAGCCAGAATGAACAAGTGAGTATTCAGGGCCTTCCTAAAAGCCTGCAATGATAGGGCCTGGCAGACCTCCGATGGTGTTGAGCCACTGTGGAAAAGGCTCTCTCTTGTGTGCTCACCTGCCTAACTGCCCTCAAAGGTAGGCAAGTGAGAAGAGTTTCTGTCGCTGATCTTAAAATGCAAGCACGCTGATATGGGTGAAAGTGGTCCTTCAAAATAAGTTGATGCCAAACCATTTAAAGCCTTAAAGGTCAAAACCAGCACTTTAAATTGGGCTAAGAAATACACCAGCAATCATGCAAGCTTTAGGTCAGAAAATCTGGAAGGCCACAAGTTTATAGCCTTGGTTTATGCATTGGCCCATAGCCAGTGGTAGATTAACTGATGGAATCAGAGCCTTAGAATACAGAGTGCAGCCTATCCTCAATCCAGGGGTCCTCCAGATGTTTTGGACTACAACTCCTACCATGCCTGAACGTGCTGACTGGGGCTGATGGGAATTAAAATTCAAAACATCCTGAGGGCACCAGGTTGGGGAAGGCTGATGGAGTAAATATGCTTAGCGTGCGAGGTGGGTGAGCATCCTAGATGAACACAAAAAGAAAGAAGAGTCTCAGGATGCTATAAACAACTTTATTGGAGAACAGGCTTTTCTCCAATAAATTCATTTATAGCAGCTTGAGACTATTCTCTCTTTATGTGTAAATATATTTTGACAATTCAGTGAAGTCAGAGAGTATGACATCACTTGGCTCTTGGGTCATCCTCACACTGAAATATATGCCTGTACCATTAGAGAAGTCCACCAGTGGATACAAGAGCCAATGCTTGTACCAGGAGCTATACCAGGGGTGGGGAACCTCTTGCAGCCTGGGGACCAAATTATATTTCAGAGAAGTTCTCGGGGGCTGCATTCCAGTGGTGGGCGGAGCCAAATGCAAAAGAGGAGGGGCCAAAGGCAAAGGGGGCAGGGTCCAAACTACAAAAACTCTAATTTTAGCTTAAAGCTGTTACTGCCAGTAACTAAGCCTTCAGAAAGGCATTTCAAACTTTTTTAAGAAGGGGGGGGGGACTCCACCAAAACTAGGAAACCACCAAATGATTGGTTGTTGGGGAAAGGGGGAGTGGCTAATTGGGGAACCCCAGAGGGCCAGATTGAAGCCTTAGGAGGGCCTGAGCCCTGATCTATATCAATGATGCCAACTGCCTGATCTGCAAACACCAAGGAACGTCTGGTCTCTTGAGGACTGAGGACCAATTCACACAACCCCTGTGTGGGCTGTGTATTCATGCAGCGTTTAGTCCAGCCTTGCGATTGCTTCACCACATACTCAGCCTGCAATCTCACCTATCTTTACTGTAAGGCTGCCTGCCAAAAGTGAGTTGAGCAATTGCAGAGGAAATTTGTTTGGGTAACATTTTGAGCTGGGTGAAAGCTGAAGGAATCCCACCACCATTGCTACAGGCTGCGGCCTACTTTACAGGGGGCCCTGGCCCCACCCGCTGAGAGCTTTGGGTCAGTCATCTGAATTGCATCTGGGTGCCAAATTAAGGCGTCTTTGAGGGAAGGAAGAAGCCTGCCCCTTTGCTCCGCACTGTCTGAAAAAGTAGAGAAACCACGACACGCCACCTCGGTGCGAGCTACGTGCTGTACCAGACGGGGTGGATCAGGCAGTGGCAGGCAGGCAGGTAACGCTGTTGCACGGTGTCTGGAGGGCAGGAGCAGCTGGGCTAAACCGCAGTGGATTTCGCTTGGCCCAGATCTAAATATGACTAATGCACTACTTATCAAACTGTAACCAGGCAGCTTCATGCCTTTTCAGAGCGGCAGCTTAATTACCAGTCCCTTGAGGGCACTTTGGCACACTTTGAATTGGAATGAAGGCAGACAAACCCAGCAGAGGCTGGTGGCTCTGATGTCAGTGGGGCGGTAAATCTGCTCCGGGTTTATTTTATTTTATTTATTACATTTCTATACCGCCCAACAGCCGGAGCTCTCTGGGCGGTTCACAAAAATTAAAACTGGTTTCAATCAGAACCAGTCAGAACTCTAAAGGAGCTATCCAAGGTGTGGAATGGGTCACTCCTTCAGAGCTCTGACTGAAACCTAGAGCAGATTCACCGCCCCACTGACATCAGAGCCATCAGCCTCCACTGGACAAACTCTTGTCTCTTCAGGTGGGCATGTTCTGTGGAGCCATATTATAAGCAACCAAAGGTACCAAGGCTCTGCCTCCCCCCTTATCCACCCACCAAACCAGGGCAGAAATTTAGGTGGCTAGCTCCTTTTAGGCTGTGGACTTAATGCTCTTTACCACCCCTCCCACCTTTAGATGATAATATGTATTATTACTTTACTGACTTCCAAATGCGCCAAGCCAGTTCTGCTGTGTTTGGGGCCCCTCCTGGTCCTTCCGCTGAATGAGACCCTGGATGTCTGCCCCAAAGTCCTACCCTGATGGCACCACTCAGCATGAGCTGCACATTACAGCCTGTCTCTGCTGCCCAAAGTTATGTTTGCCCCTTGGATTTCAACAGGCCACCTATGGGGAGGGGCTGTGGCTCAATGGTAGAGCACTTATCTTGTATGCAGAAGGTGCCAGGTTCAATCCCCGACATCTCCAGGTAGGGCTAGGGGGGGGGGGGAACTTCTGGCTGAAATTCTGGAGAGCTGCTGCTGGTCAGTGTTGACAACACTGGGCTGGATGGACCAATGGACTGGCTCAGTATGATGCAGCATCCTATGTTTCTAAGGATAGACCAGTCATCAAAAAGGCCTAGAACCCTGGTCCTACTGCAGAACTTGTTTTGTGTAGCCAGGCGATTCAAGTATAAAATGAGAATGCTGAGCTGATTTGCACAAAATATAGAGCTCAGCTAGGATGCATACCTACTTTGTGGCCATCCTGTGGCATACGTACCTTGGTCTTGCTAGTGAAGACAGTATCAAGGTCAGTTTTGAGTCCCCTTGCCATCTGAGGTCAGCCAAGTAGATATGAGAAGCAGGGCCTTCTCTCTGGTGGCACCCTCTGTGGAATTCCTTGCCTCAAGGGCCTCATCAAGCTGCCCACTTGCAGGATTTTGTAGGCTAGTGAAGACGGTATTTTACACAGGCCTTTGGAGCATAAAATTAGGGTGAGCAACCTGTTGTTAAGGACACATGTTCTGTTTCTTTGCAGTATGTGATGTCTTTTATTGCATCCTAATTGCCAGCGAACTGCTTGAGAGACAGTTTATGGGTTAAGATGCGGGATATGGGATATACATTTTAAAATAAATGTAAAAAGCAAACATGATTGGATGTGATTTATACATGCAAGTAGCTTTCGCAAATTAACGGACTCAGTATATGCGTGCTGTATTATTAGAAACTGGTTCCAAGGACAAAATGTATTTGTACTAGTACTCTGGAATAGTGGATTCCCCTGTCGTTGCACTGAAACACATTTTGAAGAGGACATGTTATATGTGGATGCTGACAACTTTCTGGGCTGGAAGATAGTGTTCTGGACTCCTGTTTGGGAATGCTTCAAAGTATGTGACCAGCCTTCCTTGATCTGGTCTTGGACAACAGCCACCGGTGCTGCAATGAGCCATGTTGGCTGGGGCTGATGGGAGCTGTAGTCCCAACACATCTGGAGGGCATGAGGTTGGGGAAGGCTGCCATACTCCCTCACCGCACGTGCACACCCACACCCACACCCCTTTCCATAAGATAAGCAGCACGGAGGAGGGAGCGGCGGAAAAAGATGTAATCTCTGACTCCCTGTCAGATTGGCTGCTTTGATAGTTTTCCCAGACTTGGTCCCTGAAGTGTTTCAGTCAGGTGTGGGTGGGCTGCGGATGAGCAACAGATGATTCAGTGGGCTCCTCGGATCTGAGTCACACAGCGCCAGGGTCCCATTCGGCAGCTGGCCCACAAAGCTGACTTAGCAAAATCCCAGGAGCCAACAATGCAACCTGGAGTTGATGGCTCACTCTTTGCAGCCCATCACCCACTGCGATTCATCCTTCCTTGCTCAGAATCCCAAGCCGCCTTGCTAAAGCTAAGCGCAGGCCTGGCTTAATCAGTGCCTGGCAGGAATGGGGGAACAGGGAGGCTTGAGACCGTGGAAATTCTCAAAACTCCACTTCAAACCTTGCTCCCGTTTTCATTTGAGAGCAGTTTTTCTTTTCGTTCAAATGGGAAAAGGGCACACTTCCCATCATTGACTAATGAACATTGTTTTGTTTTTTGTTTTTTTAAATATACGTTTTAAAGTATGTATTTTTTTTTTAAAAAAAAAATCACAAATTTTAAAATGCAATTGCAAGCCAGGGAATGTGTGAGCTCCCCCCCTTCCCCCGGACACACGCAAATGCACTGCCATTCCCATTTGCATTTGGGTTTTTCGAATGGGGCAAGTACTGATGATATATAAACTGAAATCCTCCTCTGTCCCCTACTGCTGCCTGGATGGGAGGCCGTCTGGGAAGTCCATGTGTGCCACCTTGAGTTCACTGGTGGAAGACAGAAATACGTTTTGTTTAAATTGATTAATCTTTTTTTAAAAAATCAAATCAACAAGAATGTGCTTAGTTCCCCCCTTTCCCCTTGGGCTTCCCTGCTCCCCCTTCCTACTTCAACATGGCCTAAAGCAGTTTCTCAGAAGCATTAGGATTAGGATGCTTTCAGTATGCTTTTAGGATGTTTTTTAGGAAGTTTTAACAATGTATACTATGTCTTTAATCAGTGTTTTATGTATTTTATACTTACTGTTGTTCCTTGCCTCGATCAGGATGGAGAGGCAGGTAAGAAATAAAATTATTATCATCATCATCATCATCATCATCTGTGTTTTTAAAATTAATCACAGCCTGCTTTGTTGTCTGAACCTGACAACCTGTAGTTAATTCTATCTACGATTGGTGGAACAGTGATTTCTGAAGCTGGCTTATTTTCACTTCCCATAGTGAAAATTAAGGGTGAGAAATTTGTTAGGTTCTCATTTTTATGAAAGAAAACTCCATTCATGCCTCCCATGACTGAAAATGGAGCGCAACTTACTAACGAAATCTGTACATTCCTGAGGCTTGCAATCAGTTTTTTTTGGGGACAGGAAATGCAAACAAAAAAGTGTATATTTGAAATGTGTGCACGAAACCACTTTTCTTAATGGAGAAAAATGTGTTTGTCTAAGAAATGTGTACAAATAAAGGTATATTTATATAAAAAAATGCAACCTATTAACCATCTCATGCAGAAAAGCCCATTGAGTTTGACAGCTTCTCTCATTCCTAGTTAAGATTGATTACACTTTAGGCAGGGGTGGGAAACCTCCTCCAGCCGAGGGGCAAATTCAATTTTGCTAAAGCTCTCGGGGGTCACATGCCATTGGAGAACAGGGGGCCACAGGCAAAGGGAACAGAGTCAAAGGCAAAGAGCATTTCTATACCAGGAAAAAACCTGCAACTTACTGCAGCTTTCTGCTTCAATTTTCATCCCATGATCACCATGTACTCTCATGACACACACTTCCCTTCCCCCTCCCTCTTTTCTCCTTTAACCAAGAGTTTTATATTTTTCATTATACAGCCACAAGATGGTGCTGTGGTCTGCCTCTTCTTATAGTGCAATTTCCTCTTTACATGCTTAAACGGAAAGTGGATCTTTTTGTTACTAGTTTCCCCCCTTTTCAAATTAAGGTGAGGAAATCCTTCTAAAAAATGAGAGAATCACTGGATGTTTACAGCATCATGTAATTGACCCAGAAACACCTGAGAGTAACCCTTCATGAGCATGCTATTAAATAGCTCATTTAGAGAAGCCCAAAATCCAAAAGAAATGCCAGTATACTTTAGCTTAAAACTCCTACTGCCAGTAACAAACTTTTAAGAAAGTCATTTCAGCCTTTAGAATGGGAAAACTTCACAAAAGCCAGGAAACAAGGGGCTGATGGGGGAAGGGGTGGAGCCAGGGTTAGAGGGCACATAGCCATCTCTGGCGGGGGGGGAGGGATTGGGACACCAGGAGAGCCAGATTTTGCCCCTGGGCCTGAGGTTCCCCACCTTTGGTCTAGAGGTTGAACAACTGTGCTGGAGGGGAGGGGGAGCATGCAAGTTCAAGGTTCTCCAAGGCTCACGTAGGCCCACGCTTGCCACACTAAACTCTAGTTTTGCATGCTGTCTAAATGCAGCTCAGGGCATCTTCCACAGAGGTATGAGCAACAAGTCCTGTGTCTTCATTTATTTATTTGGTTTATATCCCACCTTTCTACCAAAAAAAAAAAAAAAAAAAAAAAAAGGCACTCGGCGGCTTATAGGCAGATTTAAAGCAATCAAATGCATTAAAATTCAATGAAAACATCAATGTAGACAACAGCTCTCCAATGCTGCCCATTTTGCAAAGATCAAGGCATAACCTGACGCAACTGCAAACGAAATGATCAACACCATGGACAGATCAGCCTGTATGGTCATGAATATCGTCTGCAGCAAGCAGAGCACACAAGCAAATGTCAAGCGCTCTGCCAGAGATGTCTCTTACAGGCAAGAAATACATTTTGCAGAGAAAACCCAGATGCTGTGAACGAGTGAGCTAGGCCAAGTGCTCCAGGCGAAGGAAATAAACAGCAGCCAGCGCTCCGCAGCCAGCTGGACTTGTGGAAATGGTCCTTCCAACTCACCGTGGGACCATCACCCTCCAAATGTTGGTGGCATCCTTCTGATTACCCCTTTCTGGATGAAGCTGTCAACTTAATAGTCTTTTAGCATTTAAGAAAGCTATAAAGACCGACCTATTCCGGCAGGCCTATCCAGTGGAATTTTAGGATGTTTTTAGGATGTTTTAATAATGTATACTATGTTTTTAATTCAGTTTTATGTATTTTATACTTATTGTTGTTCCTCGCCCCGATCCAAACGGAGAGGCCGGTAAGAAATAATCATCTTCTCCTTCTCCTCCTCCTCTTTCCCAGCCTCAAAGAGTTCTCCCACTGGCGCCAAAGGAGACCCATTGGCTTACAGAGAATGGTAGCTCACAGTTTGGGTGGGAAAGGGTTGCTCTCTGTGCTTTTGATGGAGAAAGCAGCACAGCTGTGCGAGCCAGGAAGGGAGCGGGGAGGCCTGATCCACGCTGAACTCTGGAATCCAGCAGAGGAGGTGGATGGGTTAAGAAGACCTTGGCCAAGAGCTTCACAATTGCTTTGAAGAGGGAGGGGAGGAGGGGCTCCACATCTGGCCACTGACAGATTCAGAGACTTCTCTCTGCCTTTGAAAGTTGTGAGTGGTAGGTCAGCTCATATTTATACTGCATGAGCCAAATCTGCCTCCCACCGCCCCCAGGAATACTTAGCCATATGGTTATGCTATAAACCCAGCGATAGCTCAAAATCAAACAGAAGAGGACTCTGCCCTGACAAGTTGCAGACAAGCGTATGCGCGCACACTCCCAGGCTCACACAGTCCTCCCCTCCCCTCATACCTTGCTTCCAATTGAGTTCCCTCCACCCAATCTTCTAGACCAGGAGTGGGGTCTTCGTGGCCTTCTAGAGGCCCTGTAACTCCCATCAATCCTGGCTAGGGCCAAACATCATCTGGGAGGCCACAAGGGTCTCTGCTCCTGTCCTAGATGCTCCAACAAGGTAGTTCCAGGTTCACAATCTCAGCAGTCTGGGAGTCAAGCAGTTATTGGGTTAGGCACACACATTTTTCTGGGCAGACAAGAAAAGCCCATTATTGGCTATTGAAAGCAGACACATGGGCCTCCATTCACTGTAAAGAAGGAGAATCCAAGAGGGCTGTACATACACTTGACTGTGGTGTGACCACCCAGATTTCCCCACAACTTGCTTTCCACAAAATCCCAAAGGCATCATCATCCTGGTTGTGCTTTTTTATATTGTATTTTGTATTTGTGTTTTTAGACTGTTGGTTGTTTTATTATGCTTTTCATGGTTTTAATTTTGTGAACTGCCCAGAGAGCTTCGGCTATTGGGCATATAAAAATATAATAAATAAATAAATTTTATGCAGTGAATCACACTGGTTATAATATCAGGTACCAGCACATTTGTGCTATTGTGATAGCATGTTGTTGTTGTTGTTGTTATGCTCTCGCAAGTTCGGAACCAGGCCTAGCGCAAGAGCAGGCCGGGGTGGGCCTAGTCTGGAAGGAGACGTTTCCCAAGCAAAGGCTTCCTCAAATCAAACTACTGTGGCCCTTGGTGGCAGGTATTGGAATGGGTCCTGTATTTCCCAGCCCTAAGCACATTAATGTCCAAGATGGATGAAGAAGAAGATGCATGTTGCAGAGGAGAAAGGTTCAGAAGCAGGCAGGGCAAACTGAGTGGGGGAACAGTAGGGAATTAATGAGGTGGGAGAATTAATGGGAAAAGCTGTCTGAGAATAAGACAACGGGGAGCATTCAATGTGGAAGGGGCAGGGGGAGAGGAATGAAGATGTACTGCAGGGTTTCAAATGTGAGGTCAACAGCCCTTCACGTTCCTTTGCCCGTTATGAGCCTGGGAACCTGGAACTGTTCCTGGGGCCCTGCTCTATGCAAGCCTATTGCCATATTTGAGCAAAGTAATCCCTGGCTATTTGTGCCTGGTGCCATGACACCAGCCTGCTTTTCAGATGCCACAACCAAGCCCTGGCCTGTTCCCATGTTTGAACTGGAGGCGAGCTCCAAAGAGCCGTATTTATAGCTTTGACGAGACGGTGCGCAACCTCCACCACCCACCCAGCCATGCTTTCTTGGCACTCATGGGGAAAAAGCACATTTCAGGAAGGCTCGGAATTTGGTCGCCCTCCTGCATGTAGAACTTCTACTCATGTGGGTCCTAAGGGACTTAATCTGAATAAAGTTTGCAGAGATATAACTTGAACAAAATAACTTAAGTAAGCATCAAATTACACAAACACACAACAATTAATCTTTCTGTGTCCAAACAAAAGTATGGATTTCTTGCTTGTTGTAGGCTAGTCCCAAGTGCCTTTGGTATCTCAAGATGCTGAGTATTTCAGAAAACTCTTTTGTAGGTTTCTTAACTTTAATTCTCAGGGCAATCCCCAATTTGTAACTCAACATTGTCATTCAAGGTATTAGCCCTGCAGTAATAATATAATTATAACAAATATTAAAGATACAACAATGATTCCCAATCCCTTTGAAATTCTATTGTTCACAAATATCACTTCAGTTTGTTATACAAGGTGAGAAGAGCCCATAATCATACAACAGTCCTTTAACATTCGGCTTTCTCACACAAGCAACTCAACTGACCCATTGGAGAATGTTGCCTTTTGAGGTTTATATTTATTTATCTATCTATAGCACTTTTAAAACCAGCCAATAACCAAAGTTCTCCAGGCGGTGTACAAACATTAAAAGCAAAAATAAATAAATAAAACAGCACAGAATAAAACCAAGGTAAAACCAGCAGCAAAAAATAAAACCAACACAACTTCATAAAACCACATTTAAACCAACAGCAGAATAGAGTGCTAAAAGCACTAAAAACACTTCTTAAAATGCCTGGGAGAATTAAGAAGTCTTCACCTGGTGCTGGAAAGACCATCACGTAGGTGCTAGGTGAGCCTCTGGGGAGGACATGCCACAAATGGGGGTGCCACCGCTGAAAAGGTACAGGGTGGATAGTCTCAACATCCTTTAGCACAGGGGTCGTGGCCCTCCACATGTTGTTGGCTGCAATTCCCATCATCCCTTATCACTGGCTATTCTGGCTGGGGCAGTCCATCAACAATTGGAAGGCCAGAAGAGGCTTGTATGTACCTGTGGGATGGAATCCATCTCTTGGCCTTGCTTCTATAGTGTTGGTTGATGATGTTTAGATCCCACATGGCATTGTATAAGGGTCTGGTACCATAAATGCCCCATTGAGTCACACACAAATGTTTCAGACATTACTAGTAGAAGTCAGATCCACATGTACACCTGCATTATTTTATTCACCAGGAAGAAAGAACGAGGGAAAGGGCGTGCCGGATATTTTCCTTAATGGGAATTCTCTAGTTCTGTAGCCTGGAGCTGGCAGGTCTGCATACATATCAGCTGCCACTTGTCAGGATCAGGATTTTGTTGTTCATGGGAACAACACTTTCATCATGCGTTGCCTGCCTTTGACTTGTATTCATTTCTTTTTAGTTTATTATTGATAACTTTCCCAGGGTAGCTTGCAACACAATCCTTTCAAAATGCAATATATGATTGATAAAAATGCAAAGGGCTGCATCCAAAGTTAGTCCAACTTAAATCCCATTCATTTTGTTGGCTCTGCTCAAAGTAGGACTAATGTAGGATACCACCCATACAAAAGTTTAAAAGCTGCAATACAAACCGCAATCCTGTGCACTTCTACTCGGACAGAAGTCTCACCAAGTTCAATGGGATTTACTCCCAGGGGTGTGTGTTCAGGATTACAGCCTAAAAGATCAGTGTAAAACCAACAGGAAGCCCATGGTTAAAGGCTGGGGATCTTCCTCCCGATACCAAAATGACATCAGACTGGGCACCAGTTGGACATCTCTGAGGAAAGCATTCCTCAAATGGAGGCACCATTAGCCAATCTGAGCCTATTTAGAATAGTGCTATTCTGAGGCACATGTAATTCTCATACGGCTAACAGTGACCCTGTTCGGATGACATGCTAAGCCATGGTGGCTGAGCGTATTGGGTGAACTATTCCTAACCATGGAGGCTACATAACCATGGTTTAAAAACACTCACTAAACATTTGCGGCTAAAGTGTTAGTGGCCTAACTATGGCTTAGCATGTTACCACTTCTGAAATGTTTCTTGGGTGGGAATCTGGAAAATTGGACATCGTGCCTGGCATCTATAGGTTGCTGATGAGTCCTTGATGGATTGTCATACCAAACCATCCCACACCGCCCTACAGATCAGCTCAGTTACCTCAGAATAACCCAGTGGGGTGGACACAAGATCCAAACATGCTACATGGAATGGCAGGCCGGCTCTACACCAGACGAAAGCCAATCAACCAGTGGCCTAGAAATGGCCTCCAGCAGCAGAGAAGAGCTAGCCCGACTGCATGGGTCATGTTTTTAGAAACACCAATGAAGTAATGTGCAGCAGTTTGGAGAGGCGTAATACTTGGGCTGGCTCTGGTTCTCCCAGTGTGAAACCAAACCACTGCTGTCTTAATATTTCTCATCATAGGGAAATCTCCTTACATGACAACCTTTACTCAATAGTTCAGAGAAACAGGCCAGAAACCCTGCCATCTCCTTCTGAATGAGGTGCAAGTAAGATCAATAAGCTTGACCTTGGACCTCTTAAACCTCCCTTCCATGCCATGTGCATATTGCAGAATGCGAAAGAGAACAGAGCTTGAATCAACATGGATCTCATGGGATGAAAAGAACAGTAGCTACTGATGGAGTAAGTACTGATGTCGATGACTCCACAGCTGAAATCTGACTATGATTTTTGCTGAGCTAGCTGTTGTCACACAGACCAACTCTTAATGGTATTGTTTTCAATATGTTTGTGAATACATACTTTTAAAATGCATTAGGTATTTGGGAAATTCAGTGATGTACAATCTTAGCTGGTAAGAAATTAAAACTGATCTTTCTTTCTATGTGTGCAACAAAATGTTTTCATTCTTAGTTAAAAGAAAAAGTGATCAGAGAAATTTATCCCTCTTCAACTTAGTACAATGCACACAACTTAGGTACTGTGATTTGCAGGTTTCCACTTGCTGCAGGTGCTGGGAAAAACATTATACAGAGCAGATTTCAGTGCTAGTGCAGACAAGCCATTAGGCTGCTTGTTTATGCCATCCACATCTAAAAGATCACAAAACATGCGAGGCCCAGTAAAACATGGCCTCGTATCACATAGGAAAAAATGTGGAAAGAAGATTTGCCACTGTGTGAACAGAATGGTGGACTAGATGGAGCCTTGGTCTGATCCAGCATGGTTCTTGTGTTCTTACATCAGAAAATAAAACTAGCCAGTTATCATGATTGAGAATATGAAACCATCACTGGCAGTGGAGGCTGATGGCTCTGAGGTCAGTGGGGCAGTGAATCTGCTCCGGGTTTCAGTCAAAACTCTGAAAGAGCTATTCAAGGTGCTTTGCAAATGCCACACCACAGTTTCACACCATGGATAGCTCCTTTAGACTTCCGACCAGTTCTGGCTGAAACCCGGAGCAGATTCATCACCCCACAGACTTCAGAGCCACCAGCCTCTACTGATTGCTGGCCATTGTAAAAACACATGCACAAACACACCCCACTCTCTCTACTCTCTCTCTCTCTCTCTCTCTGCTAAGTATTTGCTCTCTTTCACACCAAGATCAAGAAGCGCAAGGCCGGCACGTGCTCCTTTGCAGGGAGGCAACCATATTCAGCCAAAATGACAGCTCCTTGGCTCCACGTTGGAACACATGCTTCTGGGAAATGGCAGGCTCCCCGGGAAGAAGCCCAGCCAGCTTGCGGTCTTGCACATGAGCAAGCAGCCCATTGGAGAGCTCTCTCTGGCCCTGTTCAGACAACATGCTAAGCCATGCTGCTTAATCACAAAATGGTTAACGGAATGCACGCATGCCATTAACCATTTTGTGGTTAAGCAGCATGGTTTAGTGTGTTGTCTGAACGGGGCCATTATCTGGTAAGGAGCAAAAGGTGAACTGAGCAGCCTGTGAGATTCTGAAGAGAACGGGTTCGCGACTCAGCAAGGCGCAACCTTTCTGCAGCATGGTTAGCCAAGCACAGATAGGCTTGCCCTGAGACCAGGCAGCATTTCTTGGTGTAGCTGGCATGACACAGCTCGCCTCAAGCATTCTTCCCTTAGAGGCTGGTTCTGTTGATTTTCCAGGGTTTTGGATGAGTGCCTGCTCTAGAAAAGACAAAAAAAAAAAAAAAAAAAAAAGGACAAATAAAGCTGCCCTGCCCCTACCAAGGTGAATCAATCTGTCTGTCTGTCATCCTGGGAACGCCTCCCATATAAAGCCCTGTCCAAAATGACCTCATATCTCCCAGAGAATTTGCAGACTGCACCACCCTGCTCAGCTGTTTCAATTGCAGCACATCTGGCTGCACGGCTAGGGTGCCAGCGCAAGGAGAGCCATTTTCTGGCCTTGCTGAAATGGGCTGGTCTCTGAGACGGAAAAGGATTCATTGATATGAGTGCTGAGCCTCTTTCAGCGCAAGAGCTAAATTCAAGTTTGGAGAAATTCTCTGGAGCTGCCTTTCAGAGGTGGGCGGGGCAAATGCAAAAGGAGCGGGTCTAAAATGCAAACGATACCCGCCTACTTTAGCTTAAAGCTCTTACTGCTAGTAACTGCGCTTTGGAGAGGCATTCCAACCTTTTAGAATGGGAAAAACTCTGCGAAAATGCCAGGAAAATGCAAATGTTCCATGGTCAAGGCCCTCTGGGGAACCCCAGAAGGCAGGATTGGGCCCACAGGCAGGCTGGGTTTGCCCTGCAGGTTTTACCCAAGCCAGTTTTAGGGACTTTTCACCTCACCGTCCAAGTCCTGTTTGAAACAGGGGGTGATTTGGGATCATAACCTACAGATGTATGCTTGGATCAGATCTCATCACCCTTACTTTTTCTCCACTAGATAATTACACACAGAATTATGCTAGGAAATGTTTAGACTCAATAAACACCACTGCCAAACTGTGCACATCTGGAGTCTGTGCATATATACAAAGCAAGAGAAGACCCTGCTTGCCAGAACAGAGGGATATACCATGATACTAAGAATCCCAGGCTGTTTCTTACTCATGTTAGTTTTAAGGTGGTGAGAAGAATGCCAGTGGTAGCAGCAAGGGCTCTAACACTAGCACCAGAGGGAACCTGAACTGCCAGAATCTGCACGCAGAAGTCCAAAAGTCTAGCTTTTTATTTATCCTGGATATCAGTTTAGTGGGGGTGTCAGAGGAAGGAAATTATGTTTTCCTAGTCTTACCCTGGTCAAACTATTTTGGAAACATGAGCTTGCTAATTTCTACTCCCAAGAAAACACACAGAAAAAAACTTCATACCAAATTTATTGTAGACATTTTTAGCCCACTCCATCAAACAAATTCCTAGGGGGGCTTACAAGAACAAAAAGAAAATAGGAGCACAATAAAACAAGAAACAACACAATAAAAGCAGTAGAATTTAACCCCCACCCCCATTGGTAGAGACGAAACAAATTTAATTTAAAAGCCTGGAAAAGTAAACAGATCTTCCCTTATGAAGAAATAACAACAAAGTCATTTGGAGTGCATTCCTTACTCAGGGTACCATCACTAAAACAGATCTCTCCCCACAGCTCAACAATGTTCCAGATGTGCACAACGACGGAACACACACATTTGCATAATACAGTCATAACTTGTATACTGTGATCCAACTGGCAAAATTTGGGGGGACACAATTTCAGTTCTGTAGGTACGTGACCAGCCGTGCAGGGTTGCATTAATTACAGGATGCTCACCCAAATGAACATGTGGTATTGACCATAGCTGCCCCTAACCCTCTACAGTCGACAGACTGGCAGCAACTCTCTAGGATGTCAGGCAGAGGTTTTTCTTAGCAGCTGTTACCTGCCTGGAGATAACCTAGGTGGGACTTCCTGCATGCAAGGTGTGTACCTTTCCCTAATGATGGTTTATAAGGATTGTCCTTTATTCAAAAAAGGCCCAGTGCATTAATATATAGCAGCCTTCCCCAAGCTGGCATCCCCAGATGTTTTGGACTACAACTCCCATCATCCTTGACCATTTGCCATACTGGCTGGGGCTGACAGGATTTACCACCCAAAACATCTGGATAGTGCCAAGTTGGGGAAGGCTAATATAATCTTAACTTGCACAATGTACCTTAAAAGGTTACCTTCAAGCAGGAAAAAGAATAAGAAATGCCACCTGCTAATGTGTTCGCTGTATTCTTATAGCATACTTCTGTGAGCATGTAAACATACAATTATAGGCTTCTGGGTCTCTTGGGAGTCCCACGTCTACCTAACTGTGAAAGGTAAGAGTGGCTCCACTATCCCAATCACATTAAGAATACAGAGAAATGGAACCAATCCAAAAACAACAGAGGAATGCTGAACGATAGTTACACCCCTTCTCATTTCATTGCAAGCAGCTCTTTGTGGCTGAAGGGTTCCCTGAGGACAACCACAGCTTTGTAGCGATGATTAGTATCAACAGCAATTCCATAGTGGGGAGGGGGCAGTAATTTAGTTCAGGTAAGGCAATTACAGACAATTGGCTGCTACAGAGTGTCACTTGGCAAGAGATGAGAATTCCAAACCAGGACTTCTCGCATATCAAAGGAGTAGCTTGTTCTGAAGGTAAAACACTCCCTCTGCACATCCGTACCCTACAACCTCCACTGCAGGCCTGGGAGCTGAAAGCATTTCAATTACAGCCCCTATAAAAGCCATTCACCCTTGAAACAAGTCAAAACAATGAGCTCAACCAGGCACTGGGGAGTTCCCCAGCGAGCTTTCAGAGCCAGGCTCTTTTCCTGTGCTGGTCCAATGGTCCAGGGCAGCAGTCCCCAACCCTTTTGGCACCAGGGACCGGTTTCGTGGAAGACAATTTTTCCATGGACCGTGTGTGTGTGTGTGTTGAGGGGATGGTTTTGGGATGATTCGAGTACATTACATTTATTGTGCACTTTATTTCTTTTTTTTTTTTTTAATAATTTTTATTCATTTTCAACACTATATAAACATAGATAAACATTTCCAAAATATAACTAAAACAAACACAATAAGAAAAAAAATACATCAAATATCTGCTGTATACATATTGAATAATTGTTGAGTACAAATATCAAAAACTATTACATATGCCTTATCACACTACAACATCTTCGTTCTTAACATAAAAGTGCACCCCCCACCTCGGGATCATTCTTGAGTCCAAAATCTAATCGTTTCTTCTGCTGGTGGTTTCCCACTTCCCTTAGTAAACACAAACACTAGGAACTGTGTTTGCACTTTATTTCTCTTATTATTACATTGTAATATATAATGAAATAATTATACAACTCACCATAATGCAGAATCAGTGGGAGCCCTGAGCTTGTTTTCCTGTAACTAGATGGTCCCATCTGGGGGTGATGGGAGACAGTGACACCCAAAGTGTGTTGCTTATGTCCAGTCTACTCCGTAATCTCGTTTTGGTTGTTGTCGATGCAGAAATTGTATTGTCAATGAGAACGCAGCCCGGTTCCTAACAGGCCACGGACCGCGACCAGTCCATGGCCCAGGGGTTGGGGACCCCTGGTCTAGGGCTTTTCAGTGTGTGTGTCTGCTCTAAAGAAGTTACATGCAAGACCCCTCACAGTGGAATAAGTGCATAGGAGTGCTATTATTATTATTATTATTATTATTATTATTATTATTATTATTATTATTAGTAGTAGTAGTAGTAGTAGTAGTAGTAGTAGTAGTAGTATACCGCCCCATAGCTGAGGCTCTCTGGGCGGTTTATAAAGGATAAAAACACCTAAAAACAATGTGCAAAAATTTAAAATCACAAAAACACACAATTTAAAACCACAAAACCAAACCCAGGCTAATTACATATTGCTAAACAGCTGGGAGAAAAGTCTTGACCTGGTGCTGAAAAGATAACAATGCCGGCGCCAGGCGGGCCCCGTCAGGGAGATTGTTCCACAGTTGGGGGGCAACCACAGAAAAGGCCCTCTCTCTTGTTGCTGTCCTCCGAGCTTCCCTCAGAGTAGGCAACCAGAGGAGGACCTTGGATGTTGAGCATAGTGTATGGGTAGGTTCATGTTGGGAGAGGTGTTCCATCAGGTATTGTGGTCCCAAGCTATGTAAGGCTTTAGAAATTAAAACCAGCACCTTGAATCGGGCTCAGAAACATACAGGCAGCCAATGCAAGCAGGCCAGAGTGGGTCTTATGTTTGTGCGAAGAAGCTGAAGGGGTGTAATAAACTGATCATTCAAAAAGTGTCGAATGGCCCCCCTGATGAACCTTCAGCCCAGGGGGAGGTCCTAATCCAGCCTTTCAGGGTGCCCCGGGAATTCACGGGCCTTTCTCCCATTGATCATTTCATGGTTTTCCAGCCGTTGTGACTTCCCCCCCCATTCTAAAAGGTTGAAATGCCTCTCCTAACCGGCAGTATGACCTTTAAGCTACAATATGCAGGTTACGTTTTTACATTTTAGGCTGCATCCTTTTTGCCTTCGGCCCCGCCCACCACTGGAATCCAGCCCCTCAGAGCTTCTCTGAAACTGGATCCAGCTGTGGGGCTGAGAGAGGTTCCCCGCTCTCGATTTATACAGGAGGCAACTTGCTGGGTTTGGATGAAAGAGCTCTGCTTTAGCCTGTATTGATACTATTAAAAAGCCATTGTTTAGGGGAAACAGTTGAAAGTCAGAAAACTAGCTAGGTTCAAAGCTCCACATACTTTCAGTACAGGAACAATCCCACATTGTCTGGAGGACAGATCAAATAGGTCACTCAGGCAGCCATCTCTGATTTCTATGAACATTCCCCTCTTTTCCCATAAAGCATTCTTGGCTCTTTTATGCCCTTTCTACTGTTCCAAGACAAGAGGCTCTGGAAGAGGAGGCGGTCTGCAGGAGAAAGCAGGTGGCCTTGTGTTTTTCAAGCACCAGTGAAACATTTGTGCAAGACAATGCAGTTATGCAAGGGTTTGAACATGCCCTTTTCTGAAGCCAAGATGCGTTCAGATAAAAGCTGCCCCTGAATGAACAGCAGAGTAGAACTAGGTGGCTCATTTAACAGTAGCTTTGTGCCAGCTGGTTTAAAGTTTCATCTCCTCCAGCACTAAATTCTTGAGCCAGCAACAGCAAGTACATGGCGACCCAGTGACTAAGGGATGAGCAAAATGGAAGTCCCTTGGAATGGCTCCCGGCAAGAATCCATCACAAATGGATAGAAGAAAGACTTCATTTCCATGTCTGTGTACAGAGTAGCAACCCCTCCATGCCCCTAACTCAGAGATTCAGTTTTTATGTACAGTTGCTAGGTGGCGAATGAAAGTAGTGCTACTTACTTGTGGCTGGTGAGCTGGAAAAGCCCACAAAATTCAAGCTTGTATCTCTGGCAGCAATGCAAAACCTTTACTGGTGAAGTGCTGAGCAGGCATTTCTTTAATGGTAGGCTCTTGTAATACAAGAGATGTACTCATTTATTTTTTTAAAAAATAATGATTAAAAATATTATTTGCCTTTGGAGCAGTTTAAAGGTATCTCTGCATCTGAAGAAATGTACCAGATGCTACTATTGGACAGCAATGAGCATTGTGTACATTGTAAATAGTAATTGACTGGTACAAATGCCACCCGCTGAAAAGCACTGCTAAGAGATGGTCCAACACCAGTACTCATCAAAACATCTTCCTTGATGTACAATGGTAATTGCATACTTTATGGACCAAATAAGCAGCACATTTCCTCTGAGACTCCATAATGCAGAATTCAATGTTACGTCTATGATCTGAGTTCTACAGATAATGGATTGGATCCTAAGGTAAGTTAACTTAGGGAAATTCTCAGAAGTTTCCCATCTCTTCCACCCCGTGCAGCTATCTGCACCCCCAAAAAGCCCTTCTGGAGGGTGGAGATACTTACCCAATTTGGGACAATTTCCCCTTCCCAACCCCCCTGTATACCTTTCATAATATTTTGTAATGCCCCATCCTCCAGAGAGGCTTTGGGGGGGGGGGGGCTGAAGTGACTATGGGGGAGGACATGAAACTTCCCTTTTGTGACTAAGTTACCTAAAAATTCAAGACAATAGCTATTTAACGTATATCTTGACTGTCTGGAATTGGCAGTATACATTTTATAGATGTATAGCTTATGTACATGTTAGAAATTATTATAAAGGAACTATTTCCTAATGTTTATAAGCCCAAGGGAAGGTGGTGGTAACTTGACAGCTATAAAATGACTAGTCTGCCACTCCACCTCTGCCCTGAGACCAAATATAAGGGCATGTATTATATTTACCCAACACTGTATAAGGGAGATGCTGTAATGGAATATGTTAAGGAACAAAAAGATTAGGGCAAAATTACAGCCATAAACGAAGGTGAAATAGTTTATTGGTCCTAGAAGTCTCAGGCAACAGAAAGCTTGTTTTTAGATGTTCAACAGCAGATTCAACGAGCCAGAGCTTGCAAGACCAGTTTCAGTGCAAATTACAGCAAGAACACTTAACAGTTTCAAACTTGTCTAATATGCTGTGAGTTCAGACACACCGACTGTCAATAAGAATCCAATTTCGGCACAAATGGTTTATTTATTGGATTAGTCCCAAATCCTATGACTAACTCCTGGAAGCTTTGACATTATTCCTAAACTCACTTGTCAGGACAACGTCTAGAAGCGAAATGAAACTTCAAGGATATATTAATAGAGACTGCAGTGTGGGAGCTTATAAGTAATATACTAGTGCCATCTTGTGGAGAATCTTTTCCACATTTGAAGGCATGAGTTACATTTGGATTTTAAAAATACAGGACCAGCTTATTCCAAGCAGTTTGAAAGTAGAGCTTTGCACATTCTCATCAGCACAATCAGTGTGAATAAGCCCTTTTCGCTAACATGTGGGCCTAGATCTAACATGTGTGGCCTGTAGTATTACTGTCTCAATGGTCAGGCCCATTTGGTTTGCCAAATGTCTGGCATCGGCAGTATACATTTTATAGATGTATAGCCCATGTACATGTTAGAAATTATTACACAGGAACTATTTCCTAATGTTTATAAACCCAAGAGAAGGTTGGTGGTAACTTGACAGCTATAAAACGACTAGTCTGCCACTCCACCTCTATCAATCTTGCAAATTCCTATACCAAATGACTTAATCTGGACAGCTTGGACAGGCATGCATTGGAACATAGCCTTCCACTACATTTCATACTTCTGACTGTTTTGAGTTTCAATGAATCAAAATACACATTCATATACAATCCTCCTTAGTCAGTTCTTATAGACCTCAGCAGCTGTTTGAAATATTTGTAAAACATTTTTAAAAACAAATATGAACTGCTTCACAACTCATATATTCCTCAACAATTTGGGGGTAAATTGTGCTGGCGTTTCATCTTCCAACCCGTTCAGTTTTTAGAAAATGTACATTTAGCATACAGGTATCTGATTTACCCTTACTGAAATGAATAGGAAACTAAAGCTGCCTAAGGTAACTAGGGTCCAATACACACTCAGCAACATCTCAAATCAAAATAGGGCAGGGAAATAATATTTCATTTTGCATGTTTCATAAATTCCATTTGGTTGTTATATTATTTCAAGAGCAGATATGTTCCACTTTTCTAATTTTTCCTGTGTGTACAAAAAACCATTACAAAGGACTGCAAGGGTAAAAATTAACCCTAAGATTAGAGTGGCAAACCCTTTTTTGGCCCAGGGCTCAAATTCCAATTTGGGAACAGTCTCAGGGGCACATTTGGGCATTTCCCCACCAAGCGTACCAGTCACAGTTCAATTCTATGTATGTCTACTCCACAGTGAGCACCACTGAAACAGCTTTCAGGCATGAGAAATATGGGGTAATTCTAAAATTTAAAGGTATTTAAACTTTTATACCCAGCAGGAGATAAGAGCGGAGGTGGGGGGGGGGGTCATGATTCTCCCCACACAGAGCTAGAGAAAGAAGGGGCAGGGGCTGCAGCAGAAGCTTGCAGGCTGGAGGTTCCCATCCTTGAGCTAGGTCTTCAAAGGGGTCCACTGCACCCCAATAGCAGATTGATACCATCAAAGTAGGATTTGACAGGGTTAAGCCAGGAGGGTAAAATATTCAATTCAGAATTTTTTAAAAAACATTTTTTTAAAATCAGATGATTGTGGAAACAGAACAGAATTATAGGTAAAAACCTGTGAATAACATGAACTAGAAATAGATCGATTCATCCATCCCTACCTGAGATGTAGGAGTTCTGCTTCATTGAATTTGCAATAGGAATTTAAAACATGGTGCAATTCAGCTTACTTACAGGATCATGCACCCCAAGGCTATTGATAGAGGTTGTTAAACGGATGCTTTACTGAGAAGTAAAAGACACCACTCGTACACCACCATCCCCTCTACAATGCAGGCTAGTGACTGGAAAAGAGCCTATGGATTTGCTGTCACAGTGAAGCAATAATTTCCAGCCTCCCTGCTGTGAATCACAGAATAGTAGAGTTGGAAGGGGCCTATAAGGCCATCGAGTCCAACCCCCTGCTCAATGCAGGAATCCACCCTAAAGCATCCCTGACAGATGCTTGTCCAGCTGCCTCTTGAATGCCTCTAGTGTGGGAGAGCCCACAACCTCCCTAGGTAACTGATTCCACCGTCACACTGCTCTAACAGTCAGGAAGTTTTTCCTGATGTCCAGCCGGAATCTGGCTTCCTTTAACTTGAGCCCGTTATTCCGTGTCCTGCACTCTGGGGGGATCGAGAAGAGATCCTGGCCCTCCTCTGTGTGACAACCTTTTAAGTATTTGAAGAGTGCTATCATGTCTCCCCTCAATCTTCTCTTCTCCAGGCTAAACATGCCCAGTTCTTTCAGTCTCTCTTCATAGGGCTTTGTTTCTAGACCTCTGATCATCCTGGTTGCCCTCCTCTGAACACGCTCCCGCTTGTCTGCGTCCTTCTTGAATTGTGGAGCCCAGAACTGGATGCAATACTCTAGATGAGGCCTAACCAGGGCCAAATAGAGAGGAACCAGTACCTCACGCGATTTGAAGGGTATTAGCTTTTTCTTTTCTGTTTTTGTACTTACTCTTCCACCTTTTTTTTTTTTGTAAACTGCCATGGAAACATAATTGAAGTGTGGGATAAAAACATATATAAAATAAAAATAAAAAGGGTACAAAGAGAAACCCTAAAGTAGGGGGGGAAGAGAGAGAGAGAGCGCACAGCACAAGTTTCCTGCTCTCCAGGCAATTGGAAAGAAGGCCCTTCCTTTCCTCCAGGAGTAGAAGAAATGGACAGTGGGCGGAGGAAGCCATACATCACTTTTCCCCACAGAAGACAGGCAGCATGATCAGCCTCTCCTCCTGTGTATTTGGAGCAAGAACCAGAGAAAAGGAACAGCCCTGTTTCCTTCAGGCTTTCTCCCTCCTATGAATATCTTTCATATTCTAATTTGAATTAGAAGGCAAACAGTGTCAAAACAAAGTGGAAGTCAAAGTTCCTTAAGAAATTTGTCATTCAGGCTAAATGACTGTACAAACAAGTGTAAACAAAATTTAAAATGAAGAAAGCGGAACCTCCTTGAAAAGATTAAGAAAAATGCCCTCAACCTCCATGAGTCACTTTCATTGCCATATAGCCATAAATACTGGATGACAACTCCATTTAAATTTAATTTATTTAGCTCTCTCAGATACATCACTTACATAACCATAAAGAAGAATGTTTGTACAGCAATTATAGGATCCTCTTGCCACTGGCACACAGGAAACGCACAAGAATAGACCCAGAGGACACTCTTCATTAGCCCCATTGCCCCATTTTCACTCTGCATAAAACCGCCTACAAACGGAGCCAGTACATGTTACTGCGGATAGTATTGTAGTCCGGAAGTTGTTCAGTAGGACCTGAGAGAGAGAAGAGAGTCGGTCATTTGAGACACTTCTGGCATCATATCAATCCTGCTGCTCTGTAACTCACTCTAAAATGATTACGTTCTTAAAGAGTTATAGGAGAGCTAGACAGAAGTCTTACCAGACTCTTAAGAACGTTCTTAAGATCACCTGCAACAATGCATGTCTGTTTTAGGCTCCACAGCAACCCAAATCCTCATAATATAAAGTGGATTCAATAACAGGGCAAAATCCAAGTCTGAAGGCTATCAAACAAGACAGTGTTTTTTAAAAAAGGGGGGGGATTTTGTTGACTTCCCATTTTGTCTGGAAAGCTCCTCAAAGAGTTTTACTTTGAAGACTCGGCCTGAATCTTAATGATTGCTGGGTGTGATAGGGGGAATCACCAGCTACTTCAAGGAACCAAGTTGTTCAGACAAGTTTTCCGAGGGAAATATTTCCTCGGCTGACAGACAGAGATGCAGGGAAATAGCTGCAAGAACCAGCTCACTTGCTACTGTTGTATAAACAAATGACTCCCAAAACATTTCACAAACGTTGCTAGAGCCTGAGCCTCTTGCAATGGGACTTGAGAAGTGTGTGGCCTGCAGTGTTGTTACTGTCTCAATGTTCAGGCCCATCTGATTTGCCACAAAGTCAGTGACTAATTCAGGACAGCTAATCTGAAACAGCCAAACACTGCTGAGGCAAAATAAAAACCAAAACAGACAAGTGTCTTACAAAAACGTCCAAGGAAACCAAGCAGAGCTCCAATTAAAGTAGCTATCATTTATGCTCGCTGATTTTTCACCACCGCAGTAGCAGATACTTCTAAAGGCCTGGCCACTTACCAATTGCTGCAACAGCTGGGCATTTGTCATACACATATTTAGTACAGATCTCCTGGACCTTTTTGGCGTCAACCTCCTAGAATAAGTGGCAAGAAAAAGAGAGTCACACCTCAAGCAGTAAAGCTAAGTGCTTTAATCTGCTACTACAGAGCAGACTGCCAGCCAAGAATTTCTGTCACAGCTAGCGCAATTCTCAAGTTGACATTGGTCTCATTTGGGAAACTACAATATTTTTCTCCAGAGATCCCAAAGGAAGCTTCACACAATCTTCTGCAGGACTGCTCAATTGATATACTCTTAGTTCAGAACATGCACGCTTGGAGATATTTTTAAACAGGTTCAGCAGTATATAAATCTATAAAATAAATAAATAAATAAAGTACACTTCAAGGAATATACCACAATTTTCTATTTCCCCACACACACATTACAATGTAGACTCCAGGCCTTTAGAAAACTTGTACATCTAAGCTTGATTTGTGATCTTCTGTAATCTGATACTGTGGATATGTTATATTCACTTTACAGATATTGAACGTAACGTTCTTATTTTTTATTAGGAATATTTCTATGCTACTTCTCATTTGAAACAAATCCCGAAGTGGTATACAAATGAATAAAACCAACTAAACCAAACAAACACACAAAATAATATAATGAGTCTGGTACAAAGACAGTTCATAACTTGGGGAAAGCCAAAGTAAATGGCTACGTTTTCAATAAATGCCTAAAACATGCCAGTGTTGAGGCCTCACACCGAGGGGAGGAGATCATTCTACAGGTAAGGCACTACTGCAGAGGAGGCCTGTCTCCATTTTGCCACTAAATGGAAACCCACAGGACAATAGAGTGTCTCCTGAAGATCAAAATGGGCTGGAGGAGATGTTCCTTGACATAATCCTGAGCTGCATAGAGGGTTGTAAACTAATACCAACACCTTAAAGTTACCTTGGTAGAAGACTGGCAGCCAGTATACATCCTTTAGCATAGTAAGTAAGGAACCTAGTTGCTGCATCCTGCACTAGCTGCAGTTGCCAAATCAGCCTTAAGGGCAGCTCTGCAGAGAGTGTATTACAGTAACCCAATCCTGAGGATACCAACGCATGGATAGCTCTGTTCAGGAACGGGTGCAAATGGCATAGAAGGTTAAGCTTGTAATAGGTTCTCCTAGCCATGGTCACTTGGGCCTCCAATGACAGCAATGGATCCAGGAGCACAACCATACTTGTTTTCAAGGGGAGTACAACCCCATCCAGAGATGGTAATTCCACTAATTCCTGGACCTAAGAACCACTCACCCACATTGTGTCCATCTTATCAGGATTCAGCTTATTGGTCCTCACCCAACCCACCATGGCATTCAAGTACTGGTAGTGCAGTGCCTCTCCTGATTCAGATGTAATGGAAAAATAGAGTTGGGTGTCATCAGCATACTGATGGCACCATGCCCCCAAATCCCCTAATGACTGCACCCAGTGGCTTCATGTAGATATTAAATAGCACTAGTGACAAGATGGTACCTTGAGGCACCCCATAATCATCTACTTTTAGTTAGAATTTTAACTATGCAGAAACCACAGCTGTCAATAAAAATATGATGTTTCAAAAGCACTAGTACATTAGTAAAAAATTAACTTCCCATTCCATAAATCAATAATACCTACAGAAATTCTGGCATCCCATTCTTCCAGAGATATCCGACGTCCATAACTCAGCAGATGGCTTCCGATATTCTCACACAGAGGAGTGGTACCTGGAAAATATTAGTCAAAACCTGAAGTAGCATTTCATGCCCTGAACTTTCTGACACAGCACAAAAGCAATGCCAGCTAGCATTTAGCAGACTTTTGTAGCCATGTGTTTCTTTTAGTAATTTATGCTGCAACAGAATAGACTTATTTCTTAGTTTCACTTTCTGGAGATTCAACTTAATTGAAAAAGCCTGATGGCCTTATTTTCTTCCTTTGTATACATTCCATATGAAGAGCCAGGCTGGAAGAGACAGCACCATGTACACTGATGGTGCTATATAAATAAATAAATAATAATAATAATAATAATAATAATAATAATAATAAGGTCCATCTGGTCCAGCATTCCATTCACCCAGTGGCCAACCAGTTGCCCAGGGGAAACCCACGAGAAGGTCATAAGTGCCACAGCACCCTTCCACCCATGTTCCCCAGCCACTGTGGTACACAAGAAAGTGACATGGAATATCACAGAAGTGACATGCTACCTAGCTACAGGGGTATGGCTACAGCCAGTGCAATAGCACAGGCATTTGCAAGCAAGGTCATTAAGGCACCTCACGTTCTCTCACTTTGGTATGCTGCTGATTCACTCTGTTTTGAGTGCATTTCCTTACTGTTTAAATCACACACATTGTTCAAGGTGGAATCTGGGGTTTGGAGAAACACTACTCATTCCATGCTTTTCACAATGGAGAGAACTTAAAATTTGCCTAGAAGCTGCAAAGCAGGAGTCACCTAAGTCAGAGAGACATACCGTCCAGTTGAGCCACCAAAGTGTTTCGAAGGATGTTTTTGGCTACCTTGACCTCGCTGTCAGTCACATTGTTGCAGAGGCGCATCCTACACAGAACATGGAGATCAGGGAGGAAACATTAATCAAATGTCATCCACCTTCAGGTGACACCCTCACTCCATCCTTTCACTTTTACATAAGCTCAAGATTAAATCTTTATCATGGCTGCTAGTCAGTGGACATATTCCAACAGTTAAGCACTGCAAAGAAGTCAGGTCCACTAGCTGTTGAAGGAAGAAGGTCAACACACAACAAACATATGAACAGGAGGCGAACAGAACAGTTAGAACTCTGAGGGCTGATTTACCAATGTCACTTCCTTGATGTTCTTTGCACTCTGATCTGGTGGAGGTAACACATGTAACTGGAACCAAGCAAAGAAACTACAGCATACTACCTCCTGTCAGCAACAGAAGTGAGAGATCTTTCTCTACTTTTGATCTTCCCATTCCCATTTTGTAAACCACCCAGAGAGCTTTGGCTGTGGGGCGGTATACAAATGCAATAAATAAATAAATAAATATTATTTTCTTGAAGTTCTTGGAGAACCCACAACAGCAGTCCATCTATGGCAAAGGTTACAACTTGTTTAGATGCAAAGTCTAGAGAGACAGCTGGAATACAGAGATCTACTGTATAGCAGGACACTAAGCTATTAACAATTACATTAATGGTCATTTCACTTCCTATGACACCCAGAGTTTTGTAGTGAAAGAACAGAGCCATAGACAGACTGAAATGATTTATTTTTTTGTAAACCCTTATAAATATTGTCTAGATCTAATGTTTACAGAACTATCCATATGTATCGACTTCACAGCAGTGCAGGATTTGCTGGAAGAGAGAAAGCTGGAAATGAAATTACACTTACCATTCACTTTGGGCACATTGCAACATATCTTCAACATGCAGACCATCAGTAACAAAATAGATACCAAAGAGACCCGTGTCAGAGTAGCAAGTGTTGAAGGCTTCAAATCTTTGACATACCCCAGTCTCTGCAGCAAGTACAGCCAGCCTGGCAGTCTGATTCTGTAAATACGTAATTATGATAATGCATGGCCATCTAGTTACCCCAAAGAGCCAAGTGTACATTCATCAAGCAGTTAAAATAACAGAAGTAGGAAACTCAGGCATCATGACACATTGCCAATAATGCCTGTAGATGTCCACCACCTGCCCTCTATTTGTTCCCCAGTTGCACAGGTACAGTGAAAGCCTAAGTCAGAAAACCAAGGGGGTGCTAACCGGACAATTATTACTCTAGTAGCTCAAACTTGACATGCAAAAATACTGAGTCCTTGCCTCAGGATTCAGTTGCCATGTTACAAAATAGCTCCTGCCCTGCAAATCTGGGTCTTCATTTATATAAAAAGTAGAACAAGCACAAGGAGGTACTTTTCACTGAATCAGACCATAGACCCAGCTGTCCTATTGCTGACTAGCCTAACAGCAGCTCTCTAAGACCTCAAGAAGATGCCCATCTCCAGCCCTAACACCCAATATCCTCCATGTGGACATATTAAGGGCTGAACTTAAGGTTTTCTGTTTGCAAGGCCTTTACCACTGATCTGCAGCCCCTGTGGATATCAACCACAAGACATCAAGAAGCACATTCTTAAGACTGATTTAAGTAGCAGTTTGTGCTCCTGTTGTCATTTCTCTACTAGTTGAGTTCTCCATGTGCATGGCAATAGCACAGACAGCTGCACCTGGAAGCCAACGTTTTTGTGCATAGCTTGATTGACCAAAGAACCTAAACATTGACATCCCTAATCAGTGCACCAAGAGAGGTGATATACCTTTACATTTAGTAAACTTAGCAAAGGCAAGGGAACAACCCACCGGGACCTTAAATCTAGACATGTAATCCATAACCAGTCTCTTCCAGAGACCTGCCTACCTCAACACAAAATATAAGGAAATGCGAGACAGACATTCCAGTCTTAGTGTCTTACCTTACCACCGCCAAAGGTAAGGTCATAGCGCCCAAGGATCGATTTAGCGACCAGAAGGGGAATATTGTCTGGATTGGCCCAGCCTGCCCCCTCCACTGCAATAGCAACGTGAGCCAAAGGCAAAGCATCATCTCTGACTTCGATCTAAAATACATTAGAGGCATGAAAGGAGAATACAGAGCACAGTCAGACCTTTTCTGCAAAGAGTTCAAGATTTCTCCCCTCCGCCTTTTGTCTATTAAAACAAGACCAAACCCCAGTTCGCATTTATTTATTTAATTTATGTATTCAGAATATATTTAGCCCTCCTTTTAAAAATGTACTTTTTAGATGCCCAAAATCTGTTTTCAGAAATCATGTGCACAAAGAGAGTCTGGGTACATGATCTCTTGGGCTGCTGCCCAATCCTAAACCTGGGTTTTAGTATTAAGTATTTCAGACTTCAAAATATATTTAACACATAGCAGCTTCTCACAATAGTTTGTCCAAACAGAGTTTTGGTACAGATGGCTGTACTTTGAAAGGAGAATTGAAAATGCGACACATAAGGGCTCAAGAAGCCATTTGATTATTAATTACTGATGAAGAAGTGGACCCCATGTTGAACTCTTTGAGATTCATGTTTTACTTGCTGAGGATGTCAAATAGTTAAAACTCTACCTCACTCCCAGTGAAGCGGCAGCGTGGAAGAACGGGTATTACATCTTCTTTGTATGCAATGGGAACGTTGCCAAAATGCTGTTTGGCAAGGTCCGCTACTTCTTTGTGATTAACACCTAGTAAAGAGAACAAAATGGAATAGCATCAATGCAGTGACTTCCAAGTGAAGACACTAAAAAAATGCTTTTGTTAGGCAGCTGCAGCAATGTTGCCAAAATCTTATTCTCCAAGTAGTATTAAGGCATCAGTAATTCAGCAGAAACTTAACAGTATATACTGGATATCCAGAGAGGAAGATTCACTGTTTCCCACCAATGCAAGTTTGTTCACAAAATCCAACAACTCAAGTGCTTTTTGCTACATGCAAACATTTTAGGCCTGTTTGCACATCACTGTGGCTTAATTTACCCATGAGAGCTGTTGTGTTGTGCTTGGCGCTCATGGGTCCCCAGCTTGTAGTGGCTTGTCAAGTCATGTGAACCCAGGCAGCAGGGATTGCTCGAAGGTCCTAAATCAATCCATGTGTTATTTGAGGGTTGACTAACCCCCGCTGCTTAGATTCACATAATTTGACAAGCCATGGCAAGCTGGCAGCCTGTGAGCACCCAGCATGACGCAACAGCTCCCGCAAGTAAATTAAGTCATGGTGGGCTGTTGTGTCATGCAAAACAGGTCAATATCTGCTCCATTGGCTCCATACTAAGCCAAACAAACTAACAAATCCCACCTCCTCTCCGAGAACAGGCCTATCTTCTAGTGTAGGCCCTAAAGCATACATTTTCTCTTTACTGAATTATTACAAAAAGAACCGCAAATGTGGTCCAATTATAACATGGGGCCCACAGTGTTAAGGAAAGGAAAGGGGAAAGGAACCTCTCGTGCAAGCACTGAGTCATTACTGACTCTTGGAGGGACGCCAGCTTTCGCTGACGTTTTCTTGGCAGGCCTTATAGTAGGGTGGTTTGCCGTTGCCTTCCCCGGCCGTTATTTCTTTCCCCCCAGCTAACTGGGTACTCATTTTACCGACCTCGGGAGGATGGAAGGCTGAGTCGACCCAAGCTGGCTGCCTGAAACCAGCTTCTGCTGGGATCGAACTCAGGCTGTGGGGAGAGTTTCAGCTGCAGAAACTGCTGCTTTACTGCTCTGCGCCACACGAGGCTCTAAGCTGTGTCTTAATTCAGAGGTTCCTTAAATCAATTTTCAAGTGTCATCTATACTTCGTATATTCCTAGAAACCAATCACATTTTTCTCTATTAACTTATAGGAGAGAGAACCAACATTCTCGACCAAGACCAGTAGAATAAAGGAACTAAAAATGCCTTAATGGGAAGTCATTTCCCCCTTAAAGTTTGTCTAGTCACTTTTTAATAGGCAGATCAGACTCAAGATGTTTTGCTATCTGCCCTATGCTTGTCTCTGCTGGGATTATGTGACTATGGGCACACAATTATATAACACAGCCTTTCCCAACCTGGTTCCCTCCCAATGTTTTGGACTTTAACTCCCATCAGCTCGAGCTAACATGAGTAATGGTCAGGAATCCTGGGGGTTGCAGTCTAAAACATTGGGAAGGCAGCAGGCTGAGGAAGGCTGGTAAAACATCAGACCCAATCTAAGAAAAGAGTTATTCTAAATCATTAAACTAGTACCAACCTCCAGCAGCTGCCAGTACCATGCGAGGGGCTTTGTAGTGAGCCTCAATGTACTCTGCCAGATCTGCACGAGTCAAATGCCTAAGGATCAATATACAAAAGTTTTTAATAGTCAACAATGTGCAAAAGGGACGGAGTGTGTTGTGTATAATGATGGTGAGGTGATAAAGCAGCCACCTAAAGCACTGTCATTAGTAAGCCTCTGGTTTTGTCAGAGCGCAGGGTTTTCAATGGGCCTTGTGTGCATCCCTGCTGGGGGGAGGGGGGGCTGAGTATGGAGTTTGGTCCCAATCCTACAAACTTCCAAGGGTTTATTTGCATCACCTCCTTTCTGGTGTACCCAGGGCTTTCGCAACTTTGTGTGTAATTATGCTGGGTTTTGATGGTGCATTTGGTGTCGCCTGACTAGGGGAGGCTGTATATAAAGTTTGGTCCCAATCCTGCATACTTACAACGCTTTAGAGCCACTACATCCTTGTCATGGTGATGCTGGAAGTGCTGAAGTAACCTCTCTCCTCTCATTGAGATTTTGTGGAAGGTTAAAACAGGCTGCTGAGATATTGTCAATGGGTGATACAGCGCCACCGCTGAGGTGGGAGGTCTGTAACAGGACAAGGGGCCAGGGGATGACTCAGATTATGCACAGCAGCTTATTTTGAAAATAAGATACTGTGTGTAGCTTATTAACCCATCATGGCTTAAAGTGACGTCCGAATGTGGCAGATATCTGTTTTGGATCTTGTGTCTGCTTCAAATTCCCAAAGCTGCCTTAGCAAAGTGACATTCTCTTAGACTCAGCAGTACTGCATCACAATATGGGGATAATATTGTCCTCCTAGACCATGGCTATGTGAAGCCTTTTGAACACTGAAAAGTGCTAAGTTAATTCTTATATAAATTGAGCGCTAGTTCATAACAACCAGAGATCATTACACTACTGCACAAACTATGAAAGACATGCAAACACTTCTATGTTATGCACATGCAACCCTGCCCATCTTCCTTCCTAACAACTACTTGCTAAAATCAAACTTATAGCTTGGTGTGCTTAATTCCCGTTAAAAATCAGTGGAAACCAGCATGAAAACCAGCATAGTGGACTTGGATCTGAGAATATTAGCCTGGATCTCTGATCAGCTACAAACTCAGAAAGGTAACATTGGACAAGCCAATATTCCTCATCCTCAGTGCCTCATCTGAAAACAGGAACAGTACTAGACAAAACAAAAAACCCATAACAAGGTCTTCCACAGCTGAACTGCTCTATTAAAAACAAATTTCTTTATGTTTAATTTAAAACCCACTTTTTTAGTCCTGTTCTCGAGTACAAACAGTGAATTGTTGTGTCTCTTCTTTTCAACATTCTTTAAAATAACTGAATGCTCTATACGCAAATCTGCTTTATCGGCATGAGCTATGCTTGATCAAGATATGAGTTTTCTTGGAGCAGAAGTGTGTGTCTGTTTAATGTAGAGTACAAACTACCTTGTCTTTTCCATGAAAAACATTTCCTTGAAAGCAGGGAAATAATAGAATATGCAAAAAGAGCTGGGTATTTCAGATCGATGTCCTGACAACCTACACTGTAGCAAGAACGGCAATTGGCTGTTGCGTTTCCATATGAATTCATACTTCCTTGCCTTTTCTAGTTTGCCACTGTTAAGGTCTTCATCATCTACACAACACTCATGCATTATGTTGTACATCTCATCCTTTACTTCAATCATCTGCTTGAAACTAGAAGCTCCGTAAACTGTTACACAACAAGAGAAAGAAAACTATTTCAGATGTGTTTGAAAGCCAAGAAACTTCTATCTGGGCTCCTTACTTAGCATTTGCTGTCGTTCCTTCAACAGTCTGGCTCAAAGCAGTGCCTTGGTAAGCTGTAGCATGAAGGTAATCAAAGATGACGTGGGGCAAGCAGGCATCCATTTCTTTCATCTCCTGAAGGATGACATTCCGCTCCTTCTCAATCTGAGAATCCTCCAGGCTGCAGTTCTGTACTACATCAGCCAGAATCTCAATCGCTAAAAAAGACATAGCATTTGAATGATTAATTCACGTCAAACCGAATGGGGAAGACAACGACATTCCTGGATGATAAAGGAACGTCCACATAGCTACAGTGGTGGCCAAAATTGTGGGCACTTTTTGAAATTTTCATGTTTTGCAACTTTGCATGCTTATAGAAAATGGTCTGCTTCACGAAATTCAAATGTTTATATATCAACTGAAAGACCTGATTCACGTACTACAACCATCCTGCTTCTTTTCATGGGTGTGCAATCAACTCTTTTCTTTGGTGCCATTGCTCTATTTATGAAGTATGTATGTACACTTTTAATTTGAGAAATACTTCAAATATTCACACAATCTCCAATTGCGCTTCAGTTACAGAACAAACGGCAAAACTGACTTTCCCCAACTTGAAACATGATGTATCGCAGCTACTACCATGTGATTGGTCCCCGGTTTGCAATTCCAATCCGCTTCTTCACTCAATCACCTGTGTTTGTTTTTAGACTAAAGTAAGCATAACTTTCTTTTGTACTGCAGATATTTGCATTGTTTTTTGTATTAAATTCAGCATTAAATTCTCTTTCAATTGATACATAAACATTTGAATTTCGTGAAACAGAACATTTTCTATAAGCTGCAAAACATGAAAATTTCAAAAAGTGTCCACAACTTTGGCCACCACTGTATAGCGTAGAATATTTGTGGTATCACACTGTTACAACACAGTCAACTCTCCTCTTTGTTTTTGCATCATCTTGTCTTAACAACAAGCAGAACTTGTGCTCCCCTTGTATCTCTTGCCCATCAGCCTCAATCTTCTCACCCTGCTGCTGACTTTATAATTTCTCTTTGGCAGTCTTCCTCCATTCTCATCTCCCACCCCATCCCAAAACTCCTTTGCCTTGCATCACAAATGCTTTAATACGAACCAATTCAAGGGCTTAAATTAGCCTACTTGCTAGCAAAAGCTTTGAAAGGGTTCTCTGCAACTGGCATTTAGTGATAGGCAGGTACCAGTTCTTGGATCTTCGCAAGAGAAGTTACACAACTGGCAAAGACAAAACTTACCAGAAAAATGCAAGTTCTCAATGTGCTGAAAGAGTTTCTGATTCATACAATGAGATTATTGACAAGACAGCACAATTTTAAATCTTTTGATAAGCAGTGAGACTATTTTGGGCAATTTTGGGCCAACTGAAAGCAATCGCTTCTTGACCGCAATGAAGTAACAATTTGTTCAAGCCCTGGGCAAATATAAGACACAGGCTGCTAAGAACTAATCAAGTGGTTTAATACATTATTCACAAGGGGAAAACTCCTTCCTGTTGGCTGAAATAGGGGCTGTTTAGATAACACACTAAACCATGGTGGAACCACTAACCCTTTTTGCAGCAAATGGTTACTGAGTGTTTTTAAACTTATGATCTTAAGCTTTGGTCTGATGCACCCACACATTCCCTTGGACACTGTCTGGATCTTGTTCTCACTCGGAATTGCTCTGTGTTGGACTTTTCTACTGCTCACTTTCCGCTGTCAGATCATCACCTAGTTTCTTTCAATATTACTCATAATCCTCCTCCTTCACGTCCCGCTTCTCGCTCTTGTCGTGACTTGCAATCTATCAATTATGAGGCTTTTTCCCAGTCTCTAGCCTCCTCCCTTCCTTCTGTCTGTTCGGCTGTCTCCTTGGACTCAGCTGTCTCCTTCTTTAATTCCTCCTTATCTTCAACTCTTGATAATCTTGCTCCATCTACAACTCGGATAGTTCGCCCTTCTCAACCCCAACCGTGGCTCACCTCTTCCCTCCGCTACCTTCGCTCTTGTTCCCGGGCAGCTGAACGCCTTTGGCGTAAGACCAGGGACCGGGCAGACTTTGTCCATTACAAATTTGTACTCTCCTCTTTCTCTTCTGCCATTTCATTGGCCAAACAGCAGTACTACTCAACGCTGATCCAGTCAAATGCTAGGCATCCTCAGCGGCTCTTTGCGTCCTTCAATTCTCTTCTGAAGCCTAATCCGCCATCTCTCCCCGCCTCTCTGTCTGCTAATAACTTTGCCTCTTTTTTCAATGCTAAAATCCAAACTATCCGCTCTGATCTGGCCAGCTCTGCTCCTCTTCCAGTTCCTGTTCCTCATCTGTCAGCTCCTCCTGCAAATTTCTCTGCGTTTCCTTCGGTCTCTGCGGATGAACTGTCTACAATGCTGCGCTCTTCGAAGCCTTCCACTTGTTCTCGTGATCCGATTCCTTCTCGCGTCTTTATTAATCTTATTCCTGCTATCCTCCCTTCCTTGCTACATATTATTAATCTTTCTCTGTCCTCTGGTTCATTTCCTTCTGCTTTCAAACATGCTACAGTCTCTCCCATTCTCAAGAAACCTACTCTTGATAGGCTATCTCTGTCTAACTACCGACCTGTCTCTTTGTTGCCGTTTGTTTCAAAGATCCTGGAGCGTGCGGTCTACTCTCGCTGTCTTGACTTTCTTTCTAGTAACTCTGCTTTGGATCCATTTCAATCTGGATTCCGTCCTCTGCATTCCACCGAAACAGCCCTTACTAAGATCACCAATGATCTCCTTACTGCCAAGTCTAAAGGCCATTATTCCGTTCTTATTCTCCTTGATCTAACTGCAGCCTTTGACACGGTTGATCATGATCTTCTCTTAGATTCCCTTCATGACCTTGGATTTTGTGGCTCTGTCTATAACTGGTTTGCCTCCTATCTAGCGGGTCGCTCTTTCAGCGTGTTGACTAATGGCAGCTCGTCTTCCTCCTTTCCCCTTTCAGTAGGGGTTCCGCAAGGCTCGGTGCTTGGCCCGTTGTTGTTTTCCTTATACATGTTGCCCTTGGGCAAGCTTATTCAATCTCATGGCCTCCAATATCATCTGTACGCCGATGATACACAACTATATCTGTCATCTCCGGAACTTTCTCCTGATGTTCACGATCGTATCTCGGCATGTCTTTCAGATATCTCAGCTTGGCTGCTTCATCGTCGCTTGAAGCTTAACATGGCAAAGACTGAATTGCTTGTTTTTCCTCCTAAACCTTCTCCTCATCTCTCATTCTCTCTTACTGTCAATGATGTTACGCTTACTCCGGTCAAGGAAGCTCGTAGCCTTGGCTTTATCTTCGACTCCTCGCTCTCCTTTATTCCTCATATTGAGGCAGTAGCTAAATCTTGTCGATTTTTCCTGTATAATATTGCCAGGATTCGATCATTTTTGTCTGTCTCTTCTGCCAAGACGCTTGTTCATGCACTGGTTATTTCACGGTTGGACTACTGCAACCTTCTTCTCTCTGGCCTTCCTTCTTCTCACATCAGTCCCTTGGTTTCTGTTCACCACTCTGCCGCAAAGATCATCTTCTTAGCTCGCCACTCCGACCATGTTACTCCGCTTCTGAAATCTCTTCATTGGCTTCCAATTCACTTCAGAATCCAATATAAACTTCTCCTGTTAACCTTCAAAGCTTTTCACGGTCTAGCTCCTTCCTATCTCTCCTCTCTCATCTCACACTATTGCCCCGCTCGTGCTCTTCGCTCCTCTGATGCCATGTTTCTCGCCTGTCCAAGGGCCTCTACTTCCCTTGCTCTGCTTCGTCCATTTTCGTCTGCTGCCCCTTACGCCTGGAACGCTCTTCCAGAACATTTGAGAACTACAAGTTCAACCACAGCTTTTAAAGCTCAACTAAAAACTTTTGTTTTTCCTAAAGCTTTTAAAACTTGATGTTGTGCAGACTTCTACTGTTACTTTCTACTGTTAGTTTTTCCCTACCCTGTGCCTGCTTACCCTACCCTGTACCTGTTTGCATTCTCTTCCCCTCCTTATTGTTTTACTATGATTTTATTAGATTGTAAGCCTATGCGGCAGGGTCTTGCTATTTAGTGTTTTACTCTGTACAGCACCATGTACATTGATGGTGCTATATAAATAAATAATAATAATAAATAATAATAATTTAGTTATGTAGCCATTATGGTTAGGAATGGTTCACCCGACACACTAAGTCATGGATCATATGACACATTAAGCCAAAATGTTTAGCTCAAAATGCTTAATCATTGTTGCTTAGTGTATTGTCTGAACAGGGTCAGTGCCTTAAATTAAGCCACCACATTGTGTGGAAGTACAATTGAAATACAGCCTTCTACAAACACTCTTCAAATAGCTTTATCCCATGAAAGTAAGTTAAACACACATGCAAAGAAAGCAACTCCTTTTCCCTCTGCCAAATTCACAAATACGAAGAAACACAGCCCAAGGACATTACCTTTGGGCAAATCTTTAGCTAAAGCTTTCATGAAAAAGGCTGTCTGTTCCCGAGAGGAATAGCTGTTGAGATGTGCACCCATGCTCTCCACTTCCTTTTCAAGTTCAGCACCAGGACGGTTCTTTGTGCCCTAAAAAAATGGCAAAAAAATTGAACAAGTAGATATTTAGAGGTATTGCAGTGTTACTTCTGACACAGGCTGCAACTCTCCTCAGATTCCAGAACAGGATATAAACCTAAATATCTTGTTTGCTCAACTGCCCCATTTCCACAAGACACCGTCTCAGAGCATGTGTTTTAACTTTCAGAAACCAATACTCATGTAGTAAAAACAACCTCTCCCAGAAAATCTCAACTCTAAACATTTCAAGAGTTCACTCTGACATGGTGAACTCCAGCTCTCCCTGCAGGAGTATGCAGTATGTGCAAATAGTATTTATCACATGAAAAACATGGTAAAAATCATTTATTACATTTGCATATGTTTACCATGACAAAATGTAATGTGAGAATTAGACTTCAGCAACTGAAAATAATAATAAGAGAAATGATTAAATTCACAGAGACATCATGGCAAGCCAGGGAAGAAATCAGCATGTCTAATTTGTGCTCATCAAATATACGGAAACTATCCAAAAGGGATGGTCCACTCAATAGTCTGAATGCTCTAAAAGCCCTTGTCAGGGATCTTTAAAATGTAAGGCATTTGTAGTCATCATGCTGCTCCCCAGCTCAGTAACACCCCCCACCCACTCCCACTATCTCACCAGTTTTATGCTCAGTTTTAATCGTGTCCTTCCAAGGCTCCAAAACACAGTCATTACTATGGACGTACTACTTGCATGGCGTTTAGATATGTAGTGAACAAGATGCACTACTATTTTAGAAACTGAACAGGTTTATTTGTCCTTGAAGAAGACCTTTTACAAACCATTGTGTGGAGTTTTCCCGCCAACAACACATTTCTTAACAGTGGTGTAACAACTCCACTGTGGATAAATAAAATCACCGTTGACTAACGTGTTGTCCGAACTGAGCCTTAATGCCAGTCTAGTTTCAAAATTTGAAATTGAATATTCTTTAAAGGCATCTCCGGATTCAGAAAACTGGGTGAGCAGGAGGATGTTGATCATATTGAGAAGAAAATAGCTTGCCACCTCACCTTGAAAGCCATATGTTCCACAAAGTTGCCAACTCCATTGTTCTTCTCAGTTTCATAACGGCTTCCTACCCCAATCCAAACTCCCACCTGACAAAAAGGAAGCAGTAATTAAATACATTAAGGGTGCAATCCTATTCATGTTAAGACAGGAAAAACTCTCACAATCCCCAGCTTTCTTCAGCTAGCAAGTTAAACACCTTAAATGTATTAGCTTTATAGGAAATTGTCCACAAATAGTAGTAGTAGTAGTAGTAGTAGTAGTAATAATAATAATAATAATAATAATAATAATAATAATAATAATAATTTTACTTATTTATTTCCTGCCTCTCCCTCTGGATCAAGGCAGGGAACAACATAAAATATACAAATATTATAAAATACATAAAACTGACTAGGCCTGCTGGAAGACATGTCTTTATAGCTCTTTTATATTCAGAAAGACTGTTGAGTTGGCGAATCTCTCCCGGCAGGCCCTTCCACAGTCTGGGAATGGCAGAAGAGAAGGTTCTCTGGGTAACAGTTGTCAGTCTAGTTTTGGCTGGCTGAAGTAAATTCTTCTAAGAGGATCTGAGTGTGTGGGGCAGATTGTATGGGAGAAGGCGATCCCACAGGTAATCTGAACCCAACCTATGTAGGGCTTTAAAGGTAATAACCAACACTTTATACATTGCCCGGAAACTAATTGGTGACTGCATGATATAGAGAATGATAGTATCACTTTTAAATCCTTATTTCTCTGGTTATCTTGCAAGTGCTAATGATGTTTCTTATTTTGGTTAGAAAGATACAAACTAAAACTATCATTATTTAGACACAGCCTTTCTACTCACTAAATCTGTTCAGAGACTGAAGGCAACACTGGGGTTTCATCTAAAAGTAATTTAGGTCACAGTCCCCATTTATAAAGTAGCAAGTACCACTGAATTCAATGGAACTTATACTTCTGTATAAACATACTTAGGATCATGTTATAAGGTCTCAAAAAGGAAGTAACTAATGACTTTCATGGAGAATGACACACTGAATTGTTGGTGCACAATTCTAACAAAGGCTTTTCTTCTCGACCCATAACAACATTATAGGCAGACATTCTAATAAATATTGTTTTCAGATTTGGTCCTGATAGCTAACATTTCTGCCTTTGTGACTCTGTGAAGAGTGAACCACTATAATAAATTCTAAAAACAAGGCTCTCCTGAAAACTAGTCAACATCCCCCAAAGATGTCAAAAGTACAATACACTCCAGGACTTACACTGCTTTCTATAACCCTTCAGGCACACTTCAACGAGGCTTGAACCCCAAATAACCAAACTACCCTCTCCCTCTACCTTATCATTACATCTATGATTGCCCTAGATCAGGGTGGGCAGAAAGTAGAGCTCCACATGTTTTGCACTTCAACTTCCAGCATTCCCGACCATTAGCTGTGCTGGCAGAGGCTTCTGGGAGTAGAACTCCAAGACATCTGGATATCTACCTTCTGCCCATCAGCAGCTTTCAGATATTGCACTTAAACTCTTTTCATATCGACTTCTCTACTAAGGAGGCTTTATACATTGCAGATTCTGAAGCATATTTTAGGGTGCACAACAGTTCATATGGGGCATTGGCCAGGCCAGGCCTGCAAAGTCTCACCATTGCCCTGGATGAACTAAAAGTGAAGCTAGAATACACCCCTGTGTATTAGAGGGCAATTTTCAGTAGTTTTTGTCTGACATTCTAGCCTTTTCACTGAGGAAATCCAGGCAAGCTTCAGAGAAATCTCAGGGTCCTTCAGCACACAAAATATGAACAATAAAAGTTCAGAGAAATGCATTGTCAATTGCTTTACCCCTGTTGTACACTCCTTGTGCTGGTGAGTCACTAGAGGCTGAGTATTTCTGGAAGCAAAAAGTCAAACTATTTACTGTTTGCTGCTCATTTAGCTTGTTATTTACGTTTTGGATATTTATGTCTGTGCTGTTTTTAAAAACGCTACTTTCTACCTGGAAACCTAGAAATATGGCAGGCTTTATCATAGAATCATAGAATAGCAGAGTTGGAAGGGGCCTACAAGGCCATCGAGTCCAACCCCCTGCTCAATGCAGGAATCCACCCTAAAGCATCCCTGACAGATGGTTGTCCAGCTGCCTCTTGAATGCCTCTAGTGTGGGAGAGCCCACAACCTCCCTAGGTAACTGATTCCACCGTCACACTGCTCTAACAGTCAGGAAGTTTTTTATAATTCAAACAATATAGACCCAACGATATTACAGAGTCTCCAAAAACTTTCAGAAACTCATATTAAACTTACTGTACAGGTAGGATGGTCGGACTGCTCAGAAGCTACCCGGAAGCCATTGTCTAGAGTGGTGACTTGTGTCTCAGGAACATTATGCAGCACCTGGAGATAGGATGCAGTACTTCCTCTTCTTGTCAAACTCCATAAGGCTGGCTAAAGAGAGATCTATTGTCAAACCACAATTGACAGAACAATACAGATGGCACAAAGATGTGCACTGTTAAGTCATGTAAAATTGTACATAAATAGTCACATAATAGTGATTTTGGTCCAATTTGAAAAGCAAACTGCCAGTGTTTCAAGGAAGTGTGATGTAGTAGTAACGGGGGACTTCAATTACGCTGATAACTGTTGGGAGTCAATTTCTGCCAAAAGTGGCCCTTCCAAGAAATTCCTGACATGTGTGGCTGATAACTTTTTCCTACAGAAAGTGGAGGAAGGAACTAGAGGTTCAGCTATCCTTGACTTGATACTGACCAATAGGGATGACTTAGTGGTTAAAGTGGCAGTTACTGGAACTCTGGGGGAAAGTGACCACGTCATACTTGAGTTCTTGATTTTAAAGGAAGCAAAAGCGGAGTGTAGTCATACACATACTATGGATTTTAGGAAAGCTGATTTTAATAAACTCAGAACTATGATAAGTAAGGTACAATGGCAAGTAGCCGTAATAAGAAAAGGAGTCCAAGATAGGTGGGAATTTTTTAAAAAGGAAATTTTAAAGGCACAATTACAAACAATCCCAACAAGGAAAAACGTTAGAAGACAACAGAAGAAACCAATGTGGCTCCAACAAAAAGCTTAGAGATGACCTGAAAACAAAAAAGGACGCATATAGGAAGTGGAAGGAAAGCCAGGCTACACAAGAAGAGTACGGACTATGCTGACCAAATGAAAAGCAGGACAGGGCTCCTGTATCTTTAACAGTTGTAAAGAAAAGACAATTTAAGCAGGTGTTATTTGTATGCATGCAGCGCCTGGTGAAACTCCCTCTTCATCACAACAGTTAAAGCTGCAGGTGCCCTGCCCGCTTTTAAATCTGGTCACTCCTGCAGCTTTAACTGTTGTGATGAAGAGGGAATTTCATCAGGTTCTCCATAGTTATTATTATTATTATTATTATTATTATTATTATTTATATAGCACCATCTATGTACATGGTGCTATACAGCGTAAAACAGTAAATAGCAAGACCCTGCCGCATAGGCTTACATTCTACTAAAATCATAGTAAAGCAATAAGGAGGGGAAGAGAATGCAAACAGGCACTGGGTAGGGTAAACAGGCACAGGGTAGGGTAAAACTAACAGTATAACAGTATAAAGCCCAAACAGCATCAAGTTTTAAAAGCTTTAGGAAAAAGAAAAGTTTTTAGCTGAGCTTTAAAAGCTGCGATTGAACTTGTGGATCTCAGATGTTCTGGAAGAGCGTTCCAGGCGTAAGGGGCAGCAGAAGAAAATGGACGAAGCCGAGCAAGGGAAGTAGAGACCCTTGGGCAGGCGAGAAGCATGGCATCAGAGAAGCGAAGAGGACGAGCGGGGCAATAGTGTGAGATGAGAGAGGAGAGAGAGGAAGGAGCTAGACCGTGAAAAGCTTTGAAGGTCAACAGGAGAAGTTTATATTGGATTCTGAAGTGAATTGGAAGCCAATGAAGAGATTTCAGAAGTGGAGTAACATGGTCAGAGCGGCGAGCCAAGAAGATGATCTTAGCGGCAGAGTGGTGGACAGAAACCAACGGACTGATGTGAGAAGAAGGAAAGCCAGAGAGAAGAAGGTTGCAGTAGTCCAACCGAGAAATAACCAGTGCATGAACAAGCATTTTGGCAGAAGAGACAGACAAAAATGATCGAATCCTGGCAATATTATACAGGAAAAAATGACAGGATTTAGCTACTGCCTCAATATGAGGAACAAATGACACCTACTGAAATTCCCTTTTCAATACAACTATTAAAGATACAGGAGCCCTGTCCTCCTTTTCATATGGTCACCCTATCTTTGCTGCCTGTATGAAAGCATTGAGAGCAGAGAAGACGGTGTAATTCACAAGCAGCAATGGTTAAAACCATTTTGTTCTTGTTTTTTTAAACAAACAACCCAACCCAACCAAGATTTTTTAAAATGGCATTTTGCCAATCAGGTGCTTATCATAATATTAGATTTCCTGCTTTAAAAGGAAAAAAAGCCTCTTTAAAGGCAGTCCAAAAAATACATGTCAAAACTACTCATTATTGATCCAGTGGAATATTTGGAAACTTCTAATCCACGTTAATGATTGATGGTACAGAACAGGGAGCATTGTGTTGAAGTTATTCTGGAATAGCTGGTGTGGAGAAGGATGGGATCTGCTGTCTGTGGTGCAGGAGAGACATTTAAGGACCAATCTGATGCATGTTTAGATAGGAAAAAAGTACTATAACTCCCAGCAGGGCCCTGTGCTGCATAACTGGCTGGGAAATGATGGGAGTTGTAGGACTTTTTTCCTGTCTAAACATGCATCAGATGGTTTCTTTAATCCAGATGGCCAGAAAGGCCACAACAGTTACCGGGCTGGGGCAGGCCTTGCGGGCCATGACCTTCGCAGGCGGTGGAGGAAGCTCGGCTCCTCGCGGACTTCACCCAGTTCCCAATTCGTCTGCTCCCCTCTACCAGCCACCCACCTTCGTCGCCCAGAGGCCCAGCCAGGAGCCACTCACCGGCGTGCGAGACGCCCGCAGAAGGGTCCGGCTGGCAACACAACCCGCGGCCCGGCACACAGAGGACGCCGCCATCTTGCCCCCTCAACCCACGGCAGCTTGACAGGAGGAGAAAAAAGAGCGCATGCGCCGGAGGAAAGAGACGAAAAATCAGAGCTAAGGCAAGTGGAACGCATGCGCAAATCAGAGAAGGGGGACGCATAGCTTTCTATCTCTATAAGCCATGAGAAAGATTTTGCCATAGAGCTAGAAAAATATAGAGTCATGCACAACCTAAACGTAGCGGTAGAATTGAAAGTCGCTACTGGCCATGATTCTTTATCAGCGTTGCTCGCTCCTTTGGCATCTGCCTATGGTGAAAATCTAATATATTTTCTATTGGAAGTCAGAGCGAAAAACTCGTTTAATTTTAGACCGGAAATATTAACATCTGAGGTGACTCATCTTTTTATCTCTATGGGACAAACCCATTGCCTCTGGAGGAGGAACTGGGTTTCAAAGTCACCCCGGAATTTAAAGCCTGTATTAATTTTATGGGCATTTCTCCAATAGATCTAAAAACTAAGGGAAAGGGAGCGACTCTGTGGATGGAGAATTTCCGGTTTCACTTTGAACCCTGTTTTTAAATCTTTCTCTGATCGATTTAAATATAGTAGAAATAAATTGAGAAATCTAGGATTTTACCGAAGCTACATGGCTGAGCGTTAGCGTGTCTATATTCCCAAATAAAAGTAGCAGCGACGGCAGGATTTTTTGCTCTTTCTAACTCAGATCTTATGTTTTTAAATAGTTTAACAAAATAGCCCTGCCCCTATGCAAATTCAACCTATTATCCTCAGATTGCACGCGGGTGGTAGTGCTGTGGCTGGGAAAGAGTAGTTTAGGATAGCCCTGCAATGTAGTCCACTATTAATATTGAAAATTAGAGGTAGATTTCCAGCCCAAAATCTGCACACAAAACAGTCTTCAGATTGTAGCAAAGGTCAGTCAAGTTCAGTTGCTCCCTCAGACCCCTTCCAAACTCAAATCCAGTGTTCAGTTGCATACAGAAGGGGACATACTAAACCGAAGGACACCAAATGGCCATTGAAATGCATTGGTTTATTCCGAATGGCCATAGGAAATCATTGGAGGAGTTTAGGGATCATCTACAAATCAAAATCCCTAAAGGAGTTAAACATTCAGTTTTCACAGAAAACCACACAGAATCAAAATACAAACTAACAGAGCGGTTTTAGGGAACAACTACTACGACCCCCCAACACTGTGGTTCTAGGGATCATCCCCAACTTCAAGAAGAAATCAGAATGCAATAAAAAGAGGGTAATGATAGTTTTATGCACTGCTTTATAAGCACCAGTTCTCAAACACCCAAATATGAGAAAGGAATTTTGTCGCAACATGCCAAACATTATTTAGATGTTTCTATATGAGCCCCCTCCCGACGCCCACACCTTACAACAGGCCGGTTTCAAAATGGCCATAGGAAAACATCGGGCTGTCAGGCAGCCCCACAAAAAAGAGGGGGAGCCCCCAAAAAGTTCAGGGAGGTTGGTAATAAGGCTGTAAGCACCATAAGAGCCCCTGTTGAAGGCATGCTCCATTGGAATGGCCCCCACATTGCACACAGGCACCTTAGGTTCCATCAGAACGGCCATAGGAAAGCACTGGGCTGTCAGGCAGCCCCCCTCAAAAGGGGGAGCCCCATAATTGTTGTGGAGGTTTGAACTGAGACCCTAAGCATCCTAAGAGTTTTTGCTGGAGGCGTGCTCCATTGGAATGGTCCCCACATTGTGCATGGTCATGTTAGGTTCCTTCAGAATGGCTATAGGAAAGCATGGACTGCAATATATGTTATTTTATTATGATTAATAAGGACTAAGCTTTATTGTGATTAAGATGTCCACACATTTTTATCTGCTTAAAGTCATTGACTATTCAGTTCTGAAACTGGGTTCTCATTTTAAGGGCTTTTTTTTAAACAAAATATTTTGGTTTAGTTGTACTTTTTTCAAAAGTTGTTGAATTCTGCCATTACTGTTTAAGTAGATAAAAACACCTGAGCTTCCTAATTATTACAGCCTCAGAACTACATGCCCCCCCTTTATGAAATCCTGCACAGTATTTTTTTTTATGAGGACAGCCTTTGAACTTACCTAAAGGAATAGAATGGAGTGGAGTCAGTAGTAGGGTGACCATATGAAACGGAGGACAGGGCTCCTGTATCTTTAACAGTTGTATTAAAAGGAAATTTTAGCAGGTGTCATTTGTATATATGGAGAACGTGGTGAAATTTCTTCTTCATCACAACAGTTAAAGCTGCAGGAGCCCTGTCCTCTTTTAAATCTGGTTACTCTAGTATATCTCCTGCAGCTTTAACTGTTGGGATGAAGAGGGAATTTCAGCAGCAGCTGAGTCTGGGTGTGGCTCAGCAACCTTTATTAGGAAAAGCCCAGCAGTCAGCATTTGGTAGCTGCTGGAAACAGCCTCTCCCCAACTTCTCCTGGTTTCTTCGCCCATCTTGAACCCAACTTGGACTCCGGCTTGACCCTGCTATTGGATTGTGTATGTATTGGGCTGCCTAACTCAGTTGGACTACTTCTGCTTTGGCTGACTCTATGGCCCTGTTCAGAAGATACCTTAAACCACAGGTTTAAGCACTGTGGTTAAAGCCATGGTTTAACATGTCTTCTGAACAGGGACATTATCTTGGCTTGCTTGCCTGTGTCTTGACCCTGTCCCTGTTATCTAGACCCCTCCTGCATTTGCCAGAGCTTACTGAAACTTGTCTTCTGGAACTTTGGCCTGTGTTATTACTTGTCCCTTCCATCAGCCCTATAATTAAGATTGCTACCAACACAGGACTACTAAAATCAAATGTTAAAGAGAGAGCTACTGTGTGTCTCTGGCTGCAGCATGGTTTAGCGTGTTGTCTGAACCAGGCCTCTGTGTGTTCTCTCCTCACACACACCCACACCCAAAATCTGGGCTCCAGCAGGATCAGGAGAAAATTGCAATGCCCTAGGTCCTTCCTGGCTAAAAAGGATTCATTAGCACCTTTTCCAGAGGGCTTCCTAAAACAATTCCTATCTGCCCCTGCTTATATTAGGGTGTCTAAAAACCCATTTTTTCATGCAAAAATAATGCAGTAACCAGCAAACTGTTCTTTTGGTAAACATGGTGTGTGTGTGTGTATATCTTGTGTCACCGTAAAAACAGCTGCAGCACAATCCTAAATATGTCTACTCAGAAGTAAGCCCCACTAAGATCAGTAGGATTTACACCTTTCTAGTCTTGAGTCTGTCTACACGGCTTTCTAAACAAAGGAAGGTTATTAAAGCACAAAAATATAACTGTCTCACTGCCTCCTAGGGCGTTGGCATGGGTGAGCATTCTGTCTGCAAACTGATTGGTCTGGATTTGTTTCACCTGTGATGTTGAGAAGCCAAAGGTGCATTTAAAAATAAAAGTACAGTGGTACCAATATTTGGCTTCACACAGGCAGCTTGCGCAGGATTCTGGGCTTCCAATTCTTTGTCTACACTCTGGTGACTGTAATCCGATATTACTTGCTGGTTTAGAGGCAGAACAGTGTTAATGTTTAAACTTAATTCAGGTCTCAGGTAAACACTTCCTGCAGTTGGAGGCTCTACTTTTGTAGTCCTTTCTCTATCTAAAGGCAGTTGATTAGGAAGCAAGAGCTCGTTAACAAAGGGACGTACTAAAACAAAGGACAGTACTTGCCCATAGGGAAACCATACTTGCCCATAGGGAAACCATACTTGCCCATAGGGAAACCTAGGACAGAATTCTCCATGGAGAAGCCATGCTTGCCCATAGGGATCCATTGAAAAGCACTTGCCCATAGGGAAACCTAGGACAGAATTCTCCATAGAGAAGCCATGCTTGCCCATAGGAAAACCTAGGACAGAATTCTGCATAGAGAAGCCATGCTTGCCCATAGGGATCCATTGAAAAGCACTTGCCCATAGGGAAACCTAGGACAGAATTCTCCATAGAGAAGCCATGCTTGCCCATAGGGATCCATTGAAAAGCACTTGCCCATAGGGAAACCTAGGACAGAATTCTGCATAGAGAAGCCATGCTTGCCCATAGGGATCCATTGAAAAGCACTTGCCCATAGGGAAACCTAGGACAGAATTCTCCATAGAGAAGCCATGCTTGCCCATAGGGAAACCTAGGACAGAATTCTGCATAGAGAAGCCATGCTTGCCCATAGGGATCCATTGAAAAGCACTTGCCCATAGGGAATCCTAGGACAGAATTCTCCATAGAGAAGCCATGCTTGCCCATAGGGAAACCTAGGACAGAATTCTGCATAGAGAAGCCATGCTTGTCCATAGGGAAACCTAGGACAGAATTCTCCATAGAGAAGCCATGCTTGCCCATAGGGAAACCTAGGACAGAATTCTCCATAGAGAAGCCATGCTTGCCCATAAGGATCCATTGAAAAGCACTTGCCCATAGGGAAACCTAGGACAGAATTCTCCATAGAGAAGCCATGCTTGCCCATAGGGAAACCTAGGACAGAATTCTGCATAGAGAAGCCATGCTTGCCCATAGGGAAACCTAGGACAGAATTCTCCATAGAGAAGCCATGCTTGCCCATAGGGAAACCTAGGACAGAATTCTGCATAGAGAAGCCATGCTTGCCCATAGGGATCCATTGAAAAGCACTTGCCCATAGGGAAACCTAGGACAGAATTCTGCATAGAGAAGCCATGCTTGCCCATAGGGATCCATTGAAAAGCACTTGCCCATAGGGAAACCTAGGACAGAATTCTGCATAGAGAAGCCATGCTTGCCCATAGGGATCCATTGAAAAGCACTTGCCCATAGGGAAACCTAGGACAGAATTCTGCATAGAGAAGCCATGCTTGCCCATAGGGATCCATTGAAAAGCACTTGCCCATAGGGAAACCTAGGACAGAATTCTCCATAGAGAAGCCATGCTTGCCCATAGGGAAACCTAGGACAGAATTCTGCATAGAGAAGCCATGCTTGCCCATAGGGATCCATTGAAAAGCACTTGCCCATAGGGAATCCTAGGACAGAATTCTCCATAGAGAAGCCATGCTTGCCCATAGGGAAACCTAGGACAGAATTCTGCATAGAGAAGCCATGCTTGCCCATAGGGAAACCTAGGACAGAATTCTCCATAGAGAAGCCATGCTTGCCCATAGGGAAACCTAGGACAGAATTCTGCATAGAGAAGCCATGCTTGCCCATAAGGATCCATTGAAAAGCACTTGCCCATAGGGAAACCTAGGACAGAATTCTCCATAGAGAAGCCATGCTTGCCCATAGGGAAACCTAGGACAGAATTCTGCGTAGAGAAGCCATGCTTGCCCATAGGGAAACCTAGGACAGAATTCTCCATAGAGAAGCCATGCTTGCCCATAGGGAAACCTAGGACAGAATTCTGCATAGAGAAGCCATGCTTGCCCATAGGGATCCATTGAAAAGCACTTGCCCATAGGGAAACCTAGGACAGAATTCTGCATAGAGAAGCCATGCTTGCCCATAGGGATCCATTGAAAAGCACTTGCCCATAGGGAAACCTAGGACAGAATTCTGCATAGAGAAGCCATGCTTGCCCATAGGGATCCATTGAAAAGCACTTGCCCATAGGGAAACCTAGGACAGAATTCTGCATAGAGAAGCCATGCTTGCCCATAGGGATCCATTGAAAAGCACTTGCCCATAGGGAAACCTAGGACAGAATTCTCCATAGAGAAGCCATGCTTGCCCATTGGGATCCATTGAAAAGCACTTGCCCATAGGGAAACCTAGGACAGAATTCTCCATAGAGAAGCCATGCTTGCCCATAGGGATCCATTGAAAAGCACTTGCCCATAGGGAAACCTAGGACAGAATTCTCCATAGAGAAGCCATGCTTGCCCATAGGGATCCATTGAAAAGCACTTGCCCATAGGGAAACCTAGGACAGAATTCTGCCTAGAGAAGCCATGCTTGCCCATAGGGAAACCTAGGACAGAATTCTCCATAGAGAAGCCATGCTTGCCCATAGGGAAACCTAGGACAGAATTCTGCATAGAGAAGCCATGCTTGCCCATAGGGATCCATTGAAAAGCACTTGCCCATAGGGAATCCTAGGACAGAATTCTCCATAGAGAAGCCATGCTTGCCCATAGGGAAACCTAGGACAGAATTCTGCATAGAGAAGCCATGCTTGCCCATAGGGAAACCTAGGACAGAATTCTCCATAGAGAAGCCATGCTTGCCCATAGGGAAACCTAGGACAGAATTCTGCATAGAGAAGCCATGCTTGCCCATAGGGATCCATTGAAAAGCACTTGCCCATAGGGAATCCTAGGACAGAATTCTCCATAGAGAAGCCATGCTTGCCCATAGGGAAACCTAGGACAGAATTCTGCATAGAGAAGCCATGCTTGCCCATAGGGAAACCTAGGACAGAATTCTCCATAGAGAAGCCATGCTTGCCCATAGGGATCCATTGAAAAGCACTTGCCCATAGGGAAACCTAGGACAGAATTCTCCATAGAGAAGCCATGCTTGCCCATAGGGAAACCTAGGACAGAATTCTCCATAGAGAAGCCATGCTTGCCCATAGGGAAACCTAGGACAGAATTCTGCATAGAGAAGCCATGCTTGCCCATAGGGATCCATTGAAAAGCACTTGCCCATAGGGAATCCTAGGACAGAATTCTCCATAGAGAAGCCATGCTTGCCCATAGGGAAACCTAGGACAGAATTCTCCATAGAGAAGCCATGCTTGCCCATAGGGAAACCTAGGACAGAATTCTGCATAGAAAAGCCATGCTTGCCCATAGGGAAACCTAGGACAGAATTCTGCATAGAGAAGCCATGCTTGCCCATAGGGATCCATTGAAAAGCACTTGCCCATAGGGAATCCTAGGACAGAATTCTCCATAGAGAAGCTATGCTTGCCCATAGGAAAACCTAGGACAGAATTCTGCATAGAGAAGCCATGCTTGCCCATAGGGAAACCTAGGACAGAATTCTCCATAGAGAAGCCATGCTTGCCCATAGGGAAACCTAGGACAGAATTCTGCATAGAGAAGCCACGCTTGCCCATAGGGATCCATTGAAAAGCACTTGCCCATAGGGAAACCTAGGACAGAATTCTGCATAGAGAAGCCATGCTTGCCCATAGGGATCCATTGAAAAGCACTTGCCCATAGGGAAACCTAGGACAGAATTCTGCATAGAGAAGCCATGCTTGCCCATAGGGATCCATTGAAAAGCACTTGCCCATAGGGAAACCTAGGACAGAATTCTGCATAGAGAAGCCATGCTTGCCCATAGGGATCCATTGAAAAGCACTTGCCCATAGGGAAACCTAGGACAGAATTCTCCATAGAGAAGCCATGCTTGCCCATAGGGATCCATTGAAAAGCACTTGCCCATAGGGAAACCTAGGACAGAATTCTGCATAGAGAAGCCATGCTTGCCCATAGGGATCCATTGAAAAGGACTTGCCCATAGGGAAACCTAGGACAGAATTCTGCATAGAGAAGCCATGCTTGCCCATAGGGAAACCTAGGACAGAATTCTCCATAGAGAAGCCATGCTTGCCCATAGGGAAACCTAGGACAGAATTCTGCATAGAGAAGCCATGCTTGCCCATAGGGATCCATTGAAAAGTACTTGCCCATAGGGAATCCTAGGACAGAATTCTCCATAGAGAAGCCATGCTTGCCCATAGGGAAACCTAGGACAGAATTCTCCATAGAGAAGCCATGCTTGCCCATAAGGATCCATTGAAAAGCACTTGCCCATAGGGAAACCTAGGACAGAATTCTCCATAGAGAAGCCATGCTTGCCCATAGGGAAACCTAGGACAGAATTCTGCATAGAGAAGCCATGCTTGCCCATAGGGAAACCTAGGACAGAATTCTCCATAGAGAAGCCATGCTTGCCCATAGGGAAACCTAGGACAGAATTCTGCATAGAGAAGCCATGCTTGCCCATAGGGATCCATTGAAAAGCACTTGCCCATAGGGAAACCTAGGACAGAATTCTGCATAGAGAAGCCATGCTTGCCCATAGGGATCCATTGAAAAGCACTTGCCCATAGGGAAACCTAGGACAGAATTCTGCATAGAGAAGCCATGCTTGCCCATAGGGATCCATTGAAAAGCACTTGCCCATAGGGAAACCTAGGACAGAATTCTGCATAGAGAAGCCATGCTTGCCCATAGGGATCCATTGAAAAGCACTTGCCCATAGGGAAACCTAGGACAGAATTCTCCATAGAGAAGCCATGCTTGCCCATAGGGAAACCTAGGACAGAATTCTGCATAGAGAAGCCATGCTTGCCCATAGGGATCCATTGAAAAGCACTTGCCCATAGGGAATCCTAGGACAGAATTCTCCATAGAGAAGCCATGCTTGCCCATAGGGAAACCTAGGACAGAATTCTGCATAGAGAAGCCATGCTTGCCCATAGGGAAACCTAGGACAGAATTCTCCATAGAGAAGCCATGCTTGCCCATAGGGAAACCTAGGACAGAATTCTGCATAGAGAAGCCATGCTTGCCCATAAGGATCCATTGAAAAGCACTTGCCCATAGGGAAACCTAGGACAGAATTCTCCATAGAGAAGCCATGCTTGCCCATAGGGAAACCTAGGACAGAATTCTGCATAGAGAAGCCATGCTTGCCCATAGGGAAACCTAGGACAGAATTCTCCATAGAGAAGCCATGCTTGCCCATAGGGAAACCTAGGACAGAATTCTGCATAGAGAAGCCATGCTTGCCCATAGGGATCCATTGAAAAGCACTTGCCCATAGGGAAACCTAGGACAGAATTCTGCATAGAGAAGCCATGCTTGCCCATAGGGATCCATTGAAAAGCACTTGCCCATAGGGAAACCTAGGACAGAATTCTGCATAGAGAAGCCATGCTTGCCCATAGGGATCCATTGAAAAGCACTTGCCCATAGGGAAACCTAGGACAGAATTCTGCATAGAGAAGCCATGCTTGCCCATAGGGATCCATTGAAAAGCACTTGCCCATAGGGAAACCTAGGACAGAATTCTCCATAGAGAAGCCATGCTTGCCCATTGGGATCCATTGAAAAGCACTTGCCCATAGGGAAACCTAGGACAGAATTCTCCATAGAGAAGCCATGCTTGCCCATAGGGATCCATTGAAAAGCACTTGCCCATAGGGAAACCTAGGACAGAATTCTCCATAGAGAAGCCATGCTTGCCCATAGGGATCCATTGAAAAGCACTTGCCCATAGGGAAACCTAGGACAGAATTCTGCCTAGAGAAGCCATGCTTGCCCATAGGGAAACCTAGGACAGAATTCTCCATAGAGAAGCCATGCTTGCCCATAGGGAAACCTAGGACAGAATTCTGCATAGAGAAGCCATGCTTGCCCATAGGGATCCATTGAAAAGCACTTGCCCATAGGGAATCCTAGGACAGAATTCTCCATAGAGAAGCCATGCTTGCCCATAGGGAAACCTAGGACAGAATTCTGCATAGAGAAGCCATGCTTGCCCATAGGGAAACCTAGGACAGAATTCTCCATAGAGAAGCCATGCTTGCCCATAGGGAAACCTAGGACAGAATTCTGCATAGAGAAGCCATGCTTGCCCATAGGGATCCATTGAAAAGCACTTGCCCATAGGGAATCCTAGGACAGAATTCTCCATAGAGAAGCCATGCTTGCCCATAGGGAAACCTAGGACAGAATTCTGCATAGAGAAGCCATGCTTGCCCATAGGGAAACCTAGGACAGAATTCTCCATAGAGAAGCCATGCTTGCCCATAGGGATCCATTGAAAAGCACTTGCCCATAGGGAAACCTAGGACAGAATTCTCCATAGAGAAGCCATGCTTGCCCATAGGGAAACCTAGGACAGAATTCTCCATAGAGAAGCCATGCTTGCCCATAGGGAAACCTAGGACAGAATTCTGCATAGAGAAGCCATGCTTGCCCATAGGGATCCATTGAAAAGCACTTGCCCATAGGGAATCCTAGGACAGAATTCTCCATAGAGAAGCCATGCTTGCCCATAGGGAAACCTAGGACAGAATTCTCCATAGAGAAGCCATGCTTGCCCATAGGGAAACCTAGGACAGAATTCTGCATAGAAAAGCCATGCTTGCCCATAGGGAAACCTAGGACAGAATTCTGCATAGAGAAGCCATGCTTGCCCATAGGGATCCATTGAAAAGCACTTGCCCATAGGGAATCCTAGGACAGAATTCTCCATAGAGAAGCTATGCTTGCCCATAGGGAAACCTAGGACAGAATTCTGCATAGAGAAGCCATGCTTGCCCATAGGGAAACCTAGGACAGAATTCTCCATAGAGAAGCCATGCTTGCCCATAGGGAAACCTAGGACAGAATTCTGCATAGAGAAGCCACGCTTGCCCATAGGGATCCATTGAAAAGCACTTGCCCATAGGGAAACCTAGGACAGAATTCTGCATAGAGAAGCCATGCTTGCCCATAGGGATCCATTGAAAAGCACTTGCCCATAGGGAAACCTAGGACAGAATTCTGCATAGAGAAGCCATGCTTGCCCATAGGGATCCATTGAAAAGCACTTGCCCATAGGGAAACCTAGGACAGAATTCTGCATAGAGAAGCCATGCTTGCCCATAGGGATCCATTGAAAAGCACTTGCCCATAGGGAAACCTAGGACAGAATTCTCCATAGAGAAGCCATGCTTGCCCATAGGGATCCATTGAAAAGCACTTGCCCATAGGGAAACCTAGGACAGAATTCTGCATAGAGAAGCCATGCTTGCCCATAGGGATCCATTGAAAAGGACTTGCCCATAGGGAAACCTAGGACAGAATTCTGCATAGAGAAGCCATGCTTGCCCATAGGGAAACCTAGGACAGAATTCTCCATAGAGAAGCCATGCTTGCCCATAGGGAAACCTAGGACAGAATTCTGCATAGAGAAGCCATGCTTGCCCATAGGGATCCATTGAAAAGTACTTGCCCATAGGGAATCCTAGGACAGAATTCTCCATAGAGAAGCCATGCTTGCCCATAGGGAAACCTAGGACAGAATTCTCCATAGAGAAGCCATGCTTGCCCATAAGGATCCATTGAAAAGCACTTGCCCATAGGGAAACCTAGGACAGAATTCTCCATAGAGAAGCCATGCTTGCCCATAGGGAAACCTAGGACAGAATTCTGCATAGAGAAGCCATGCTTGCCCATAGGGAAACCTAGGACAGAATTCTCCATAGAGAAGCCATGCTTGCCCATAGGGAAACCTAGGACAGAATTCTGCATAGAGAAGCCATGCTTGCCCATAGGGATCCATTGAAAAGCACTTGCCCATAGGGAATCCTAGGACAGAATTCTCCATAGAGAAGCCATGCTTGCCCATAGGGAAACCTAGGACAGAATTCTCCATAGAGAAGCCATGCTTGCCCATAGGGAAACCTAGGACAGAATTCTGCATAGAGAAGCCATGCTTGCCCATAGGGATCCATTGAAAAGCACTTGCCCATAGGGAATCCTAGGACAGAATTCTCCATAGAGAAGCCATGCTTGCCCATAGGGAAACCTAGGACAGAATTCTGCATAGAGAAGCCATGCTTGCCCATAGGGAAACCTAGGACAGAATTCTCCATAGAGAAGCCATGCTTGCCCATAGGGATCCATTGAAAAGCACTTGCCCATAGGGAAACCTAGGACAGAATTCTCCATAGAGAAGCCATGCTTGCCCATAGGGAAACCTAGGACAGAATTCTCCATAGAGAAGCCATGCTTGCCCATAGGGAAACCTAGGACAGAATTCTGCATAGAGAAGCCATGCTTGCCCATAGGGATCCATTGAAAAGCACTTGCCCATAGGGAATCCTAGGACAGAATTCTCCATAGAGAAGCCATGCTTGCCCATAGGGAAACCTAGGACAGAATTCTCCATAGAGAAGCCATGCTTGCCCATAGGGAAACCTAGGACAGAATTCTGCATAGAAAAGCCATGCTTGCCCATAGGGAAACCTAGGACAGAATTCTGCATAGAGAAGCCATGCTTGCCCATAGGGATCCATTGAAAAGCACTTGCCCATAGGGAATCCTAGGACAGAATTCTCCATAGAGAAGCTATGCTTGCCCATAGGGAAACCTAGGACAGAATTCTGCATAGAGAAGCCATGCTTGCCCATAGGGAAACCTAGGACAGAATTCTCCATAGAGAAGCCATGCTTGCCCATAGGGAAACCTAGGACAGAATTCTGCATAGAGAAGCCATGCTTGCCCATAGGGATCCATTGAAAAGCACTTGCCCATAGGGAAACCTAGGACAGAATTCTGCATAGAGAAGCCATGCTTGCCCATAGGGATCCATTGAAAAGCACTTGCCCATAGGGAAACCTAGGACAGAATTCTGCATAGAGAAGCCATGCTTGCCCATAGGGATCCATTGAAAAGCACTTGCCCATAGGGAAACCTAGGACAGAATTCTGCATAGAGAAGCCATGCTTGCCCATAGGGATCCATTGAAAAGCACTTGCCCATAGGGAAACCTAGGACAGAATTCTCCATAGAGAAGCCATGCTTGCCCATAGGGATCCATTGAAAAGCACTTGCCCATAGGGAAACCTAGGACAGAATTCTGCATAGAGAAGCCATGCTTGCCCATAGGGATCCATTGAAAAGGACTTGCCCATAGGGAAACCTAGGACAGAATTCTGCATAGAGAAGCCATGCTTGCCCATAGGGAAACCTAGGACAGAATTCTCCATAGAGAAGCCATGCTTGCCCATAGGGAAACCTAGGACAGAATTCTGCATAGAGAAGCCATGCTTGCCCATAGGGATCCATTGAAAAGTACTTGCCCATAGGGAATCCTAGGACAGAATTCTCCATAGAGAAGCCATGCTTGCCCATAGGGAAACCTAGGACAGAATTCTGCATAGAGAAGCCATGCTTGCCCATAGGGAAACCTAGGACAGAATTCTGCATAGAGAAGCCATGCTTGCCCATAAGGATCCATTGAAAAGCACTTGCCCATAGGGAATCCTAGGACAGAATTCTCCATAGAGAAGCCATGCTTGCCCATAGGGAAACCTAGGACAGAATTCTGCATAGAGAAGCCATGCTTGCCCATAGGGAAACCTAGGACAGAATTCTGCATAGAGAAGCCATGCTTGCCCATAGGGAAACCTAGGACAGAATTCTGCATAGAGAAGCCATGCTTGCCCATAGGGATCCATTGAAAAGCACTTGCCCATAGGGAAACCTAGGACAGAATTCTGCATAGAGAAGCCATGCTTGCCCATAGGGATCCACTGAAAAGCACTTGCCCATAGGGAAACCTAGGACAGAATTCTGCATAGAGAAGCCATGCTTGCCCATAGGGATCCATTGAAAAGCACTTGCCCATAGGGAAACCTAGGACAGAATTCTCCATAGAGAAGCCATGCTTGCCCATAGGGATCCATTGAAAAGCACTTGCCCATAGGGAAACATAGGACAGAATTTTAGCAGGTGTCATTTGTATATATGGAGAACGTGGTGAAATTTTTTCTTCATCACAACAGTTAAAGCTGCAGGAGCCCTGCCCTCTTTTAAACCTGGTTACTCTAGTATATTTCCTGCAGCTTTAACTGTTGGGATGAAGAGGGAATTTTAGCAGCAGCTGAGTCTGGGTGTGGCTCAGCATCCTTTATTAGGAAAAGCCCAGCAGTCAGCATTTGGTAGCTGCTGGAAACAGCCTCTCCCCAACTTCTCCTGGTTTCTTCGCCCATCTTGAACCCAACTTGGACTCCTGCTTGACCCTGCTATTGGATTGTGTATGTATTGGGCTGCCTAACTCTGTTGGACTACTTCTGCTTTGGCTGACTCTATGGCCCTGTTCAGAAGATACCTTAAACCACAGGTTTAAGCACTGTGGTTAAAGCCATGGTTTAACATGTCTTCTGAACAGGGACATTATCTTGGCTTGCTTGCCTGTGTCTTGACCCTGTCCCTGTTATCTAGACCCCTCCTGCATTTGCCAGAGCTTACTGAAACTTGTCTTCTGGAACTTTGGCCTGTGTTATTACTTGTCCCTTCCATCAGCCCTATAATTAAGATTGCTACCAACACAGGACTGCTAAAATCAAATGTTAAAGAGAGAGCTACTGTGTGTCTCTGGCTGCAGCATGGTTTAGCGTGTTGTCTGAACCAGGCCTCTGTATGTTCTCTCCTCACACACACCCACACCCAAAATCTGGGCTCCAGCAGGATCAGGAGAAAATTGCAATGGCCCTAGGTCCTTCCTGGCTAAAAAGGATTCATTAGCACCTTTTCCAGAGGGCTTCCTAAAACAATTCCTATCTGCCCCTGCTTATATTAGGGTGTCTAAAAACCCATTTTTTCATGCAAAAATAATGCAGTAACCAGCAAACTGTTCTTTTGGTAAACATGGGGTGTGTGTGTGTATATCTTGTGTCACCCTAAAAACAGCTGCAGCACAATCCTAAATATGTCTACTCAGAAGTAAGCCCCACTAAGATCAGTAGGATTTACACCTTTCTAGTCTTGAGTCTATCTACACGGCTTTCTAAACAAAGGAAGGTTATTAAAGCACAAAAATATAACTGTCTCACTGCCTCCTAGGGCGTTGGCATGGGTGAGCATTCTGTCTGCAAACTGATTGGTCTGGATTTGTTTCACCTGTGATGTTGAGAAGCCAAAGGTGCATTTAAAAATAAAAGTACAGTGGTACCAATATTTGGCTTCACACAGGCAGTTTGCGCAGGATTCTGGGCTTCCAATTCTTTGTCTACTCTCTGGTGACTGTAATCCGATATTACTTGCTGGTTTAGAGGCAGAACAGTGTTAATGTTTAAACTTAATTCAGGTCTCAGGTAAACACTTCCTGCAGTTGGAGGCTCTACTTTTGTAGTCCTTTCTCTATCTAAAGGCAGTTGATTAGGAAGCAAGAGCTCGTTAACAAAGGGACGTACTAAAACAAAGGACAGTACTTGCCCATAGGGAAACCATACTTGCCCATAGGGAAACCACACTTGCCCATAGGGAAACCTAGGACAGAATTCTCCATAGAGAAGCCATGCTTGCCCATAGGGAAACCTAGGACAGAATTCTGCATAGAGAAGCCATGCTTGCCCATAGGGATCCATTGAAAAGCACTTGCCCATAGGGAATCCTAGGACAGAATTCTCCATAGATAAGCCATGCTTGCCCATAGGGAAACCTAGGACAGAATTCTCCATAGAGAAGCCATGCTTGCCCATAGGGAAACCTAGGACAGAATTCTGCATAGAGAAGCCATGCTTGCCCATAGGGATCCATTGAAAAGCACTTGCCCATAGGGAAACCTAGGACAGAATTCTGCATAGAGAAGCCATGCTTGCCCATAGGGATCCATTGAAAAGCACTTGCCCATAGGGAAACCTAGGACAGAATTCTCCATAGAGAAGCCATGCTTGCCCATAGGGAAACCTAGGACAGAATTCTCCATAGAGAAGCCATGCTTGCCCATAGGGAAACCTAGGACAGAATTCTCCATAGAGAAGCCATGCTTGCCCATAGGGAAACCTAGGACAGAATTCTGCATAGAGAAGCCATGCTTGCCCATAGGGATCCATTGAAAAGCACTTGCCCATAGGGAATCCTAGGACAGAATTCTCCATAGAGAAGCCATGCTTGCCCATAGGGAAACCTAGGACAGAATTCTGCATAGAGAAGCCATGCTTGCCCATAGGGAAACCTAGGACAGAATTCTCCATAGAGAAGCCATGCTTGCCCATAGGGAAACCTAGGACAGAATTCTGCATAGAGAAGCCATGCTTGCCCATAAGGATCCATTGAAAAGCACTTGCCCATAGGGAAACCTAGGACAGAATTCTGCATAGAGAAGCCATGCTTGCCCATAGGGATCCATTGAAAAGCACTTGCCCATAGGGAAACCTAGGACAGAATTCTCCATAGAGAAGCCATGCTTGCCCATAGGGAAACCTAGGACAGAATTCTCCATAGAGAAGCCATGCTTGCCCATAGGGAAACCTAGGACAGAATTCTCCATAGAGAAGCCATGCTTGCCCATAGGGAAACCTAGGACAGAATTCTGCATAGAGAAGCCATGCTTGCCCATAGGGAAACCTAGGACAGAATTCTGCATAGAGAAGCCATGCTTGCCCATAGGGAAACCTAGGACAGAATTCTCCATAGAGAAGCCATGCTTGCCCATAAGGATCCATTGAAAAGCACTTGCCCATAGGGAATCCTAGGACAGAATTCTCCATAGAGAAGCCATGCTTGCCCATAGGGAAACCTAGGACAGAATTCTGCATAGAGAAGCCATGCTTGCCCATAGGGAAACCTAGGACAGAATTCTCCATAGAGAAGCCATGCTTGCCCATAGGGAAACCTAGGACAGAATTCTGCATAGAGAAGCCATGCTTGCCCATAGGGATCCATTGAAAAGCACTTGCCCATAGGGAAACCTAGGACAGAATTCTGCATAGAGAAGCCATGCTTGCCCATAGGGATCCACTGAAAAGCACTTGCCCATAGGGAAACATAGGACAGAATTTTAGCAGGTGTCATTTGTATATATGGAGAACGTGGTGAAATTTTTTCTTCATCACAACAGTTAAAGCTGCAGGAGCCCTGCCCTCTTTTAAACCTGGTTACTCTAGTATATTTCCTGCAGCTTTAACTGTTGGGATGAAGAGGGAATTTTAGCAGCAGCTGAGTCTGGGTGTGGCTCAGCAACCTTTATTAGGAAAAGCCCAGCAGTCAGCATTTGGTAGCTGCTGGAAACAGCCTCTCCCCAACTTCTCCTGGTTTCTTCGCCCATCTTGAACCCAACTTGGACTCCTGCTTGACCCTGCTATTGGATTGTGTATGTATTGGGCTGCCTAACTCTGTTGGACTACTTCTGCTTTGGCTGACTCTATGGCCCTGTTCAGAAGATACCTTAAACCACAGGTTTAAGCACTGTGGTTAAAGCCATGGTTTAACATGTCTTCTGAACAGGGACATTATCTTGGCTTGCTTGCCTGTGTCTTGACCCTGTCCCTGTTATCTAGACCCCTCCTGCATTTGCCAGAGCTTACTGAAACTTGTCTTCTGGAACTTTGGCCTGTGTTATTACTTGTCCCTTCCATCAGCCCTATAATTAAGATTGCTACCAACACAGGACTGCTAAAATCAAATGTTAAAGAGAGAGCTACTGTGTGTCTCTGGCTGCAGCATGGTTTAGCGTGTTGTCTGAACCAGGCCTCTGTATGTTCTCTCCTCACACACACACACACCCAAAATCTGGGCTCCAGCAGGATCAGGAGAAAATTGCAATGCCCTAGGTCCTTCCTGGCTAAAAAGGATTCATTAGCACCTTTTCCAGAGGGCTTCCTAAAACAATTCCTATCTGCCCCTGCTTATATTAGGGTGTCTAAAAACCCATTTTTTCATGCAAAAATAATGCAGTAACCAGCAAACTGTTCTTTTGGTAAACATGGGGTGTGTGTGTGTATATCTTGTGTCACCCTAAAAACAGCTGCAGCACAATCCTAAATATGTCTACTCAGAAGTAAGCCCCACTAAGATCAGTAGGATTTACACCTTTCTAGTCTTGAGTCTATCTACACGGCTTTCTAAACAAAGGAAGGTTATTAAAGCACAAAAATATAACTGTCTCACTGCCTCCTAGGGCGTTGGCATGGGTGAGCATTCTGTCTGCAAACTGATTGGTCTGGATTTGTTTCACCTGTGATGTTGAGAAGCCAAAGGTGCATTTAAAAATAAAAGTACAGTGGTACCAATATTTGGCTTCACACAGGCAGTTTGCGCAGGATTCTGGGCTTCCAATTCTTTGTCTACTCTCTGGTGACTGTAATCCGATATTACTTGCTGGTTTAGAGGCAGAACAGTGTTAATGTTTAAACTTAATTCAGGTCTCAGGTAAACACTTCCTGCAGTTGGAGGCTCTACTTTTGTAGTCCTTTCTCTATCTAAAGGCAGTTGATTAGGAAGCAAGAGCTCGTTAACAAAGGGACGTACTAAAACAAAGGACAGTACTTGCCCATAGGGAAACCATACTTGCCCATAGGGAAACCACACTTGCCCATAGGGAAACCTAGGACAGAATTCTCCATAGAGAAGCCATGCTTGCCCATAGGGAAACCTAGGACAGAATTCTGCATAGAGAAGCCATGCTTGCCCATAGGGATCCATTGAAAAGCACTTGCCCATAGGGAATCCTAGGACAGAATTCTCCATAGATAAGCCATGCTTGCCCATAGGGAAACCTAGGACAGAATTCTCCATAGAGAAGCCATGCTTGCCCATAGGGAAACCTAGGACAGAATTCTGCATAGAGAAGCCATGCTTGCCCATAGGGATCCATTGAAAAGCACTTGCCCATAGGGAAACCTAGGACAGAATTCTGCATAGAGAAGCCATGCTTGCCCATAGGGATCCATTGAAAAGCACTTGCCCATAGGGAAACCTAGGACAGAATTCTCCATAGAGAAGCCATGCTTGCCCATAGGGAAACCTAGGACAGAATTCTCCATAGAGAAGCCATGCTTGCCCATAGGGAAACCTAGGACAGAATTCTCCATAGAGAAGCCATGCTTGCCCATAGGGAAACCTAGGACAGAATTCTGCATAGAAAAGCCATGCTTGCCCATAGGGAAACCTAGGACAGAATTCTGCATAGAGAAGCCATGCTTGCCCATAGGGATCCATTGAAAAGCACTTGCCCATAGGGAATCCTAGGACAGAATTCTCCATAGAGAAGCTATGCTTGCCCATAGGGAAACCTAGGACAGAATTCTGCATAGAGAAGCCATGCTTGCCCATAGGGATCCATTGAAAAGCACTTGCCCATAGGGAAACCTAAGACAGAATTCTGCATAGAGAAGCCATGCTTGCCCATAGGGATCCATTGAAAAGCACTTGCCCATAGGGAAACCTAGGACAGAATTCTCCATAGAGAAGCCATGCTTGCCCATAGGGAAACCTAGGACCGAATTCTCCATAGAGAAGCCATGCTTGCCCATAGGGAAACCTAGGACAGAATTCTGCATAGAGAAGCCATGCTTGCCCATAGGGATCCATTGAAAAGCACTTGCCCATAGGGAATCCTAGGACAGAATTCTGCATAGAGAAGCCATGCTTGCCCATAGGGAAACCTAGGACAGAATTCTCCATAGAGAAGCCATGCTTGCCCATAGGGAAACCTAGGACAGAATTCTGCATAGAAAAGCCATGCTTGCCCATAGGGAAACCTAGGACAGAATTCTGCATAGAGAAGCCATGCTTGCCCATAGGGATCCATTGAAAAGCACTTGCCCATAGGGAATCCTAGGACAGAATTCTCCATAGAGAAGCCATGCTTGCCCATAGGGAAACCTAGGACAGAATTCTGCATAGAGAAGCCATGCTTGCCCATAGGGAAACCTAGGACAGAATTCTGCATAGAGAAGCCTTGCTTGCCCATAGGGATCCATTGAAAAGCACTTGCCCATAGGGAAACCTAGGACAGAATTCTGCATAGAGAAGCCATGCTTGCCCATAGGGATCCATTGAAAAGCACTTGCCCATAGGGAAACCTAGGACAGAATTCTCTATAGAGAAGCCATGCTTGCCCATAGGGAAACCTAGGACAGAATTCTCTATAGAGAAGCCATGCTTGCCCATAGGGAAACCTAGGACAGAATTCTGCATAGAGAAGCCATGCTTGCCCATAGGGATCCATTGAAAAGCACTTGCCCATAGGGAAACCTAGGACAGAATTCTCCATAGAGAAGCCATGCTTGCCCATATGGAAACCTAGGACAGAATTCTCCATAGAGAAGCCATGCTTGCCCATAGGGAAACCTAGGACAGAATTCTGCATAGAGAAGCCATGCTTGCCCATAGGGAAACCTAGGACAGAATTCTGCATAGAGAAGCCATGCTTGCCCATAGGGATCCATTGAAAAGCACTTGCCCATAGGGAAACCTAGGATAGAATTCTGCATGGAGAAGCCATGCTTGCCCATAGGGATCCATTGAAAAGCACTTTCCCATAGGGAAACATAGGACAGAATTTGCATTGGATCCCTTTGGGCAAGTATGGTTTCTCTATGGAGAATTCTGTCCCATTGTTTTCTATGGGCAAGTGGTTTGCATTGGATCCCTATGGGCAAGTATGGTTTGTCTATGGGCAAGTACTGTCCTTTGTTAACAAACACAAACTGGTGAGATGGAGCTTTTAGAGCATACACTCATGCACACACCATGTAGGGGGAAGAGGGGAGGGAACCCCAAAAAGCAAGACACCTTTCCCTTTGCTGAAACCCTTTCCTATAGACTGCAACTAGTGTGTGTTGCAGTGCCTGGTCTCAGTGGCCTGGTTCAGACAAAACGCTAAACCATGCTGCTTAACCACAAAATGGTTAATGGAATGCATTAAGGTCAATGCATTCCATCAACCATTTTGTGATTAAGCAGCATGGTTTAGCATGTTGTCTGAGCCAGGCCAGTGAAGAGGAAGGAAAACGTGTGTCTGTGTGTGTGGCCTGACTAGAAGAGGCGAGACACCCAACAATGGCACTTTGCCCTGGCAAGCAAGAAGCCTAGTGCTTTCAGCAGGAGCCTTTCCTCTGGGAAGAGAGTCTCAGTTGCCCTGGGGAGTGTGGGGGGGGGGTAAGGCACACTGTCTTCTTTTAATTGGATTTTAAAATTTCATATTGGTTTTAACATGTTAATGTTTTAATTTATTTTAGGATTGTATATTTATTCTATTTTATATGTATGGTTTTATTTGTACGCCGCCCTGAGATCCTTGTGATATAGGGTGGGATGTAAATGTTTTAATAAATAAATAAAATGCCTCTGGGAAGAAGGGGAGTCTGGACTCTCCCAGACATGAAGGTACTTACACAGTGCCATGGAGAAGTGCAGTGCCATGGGTCCTAAGCCCTGGAAAAGATGCTCCTTGATATGGGAGAAAGACTGGGCTGCCTTTCCATCCCATCTAACCAAAGGGAATAATTGCTGTAGTTGCCAGAAACCTGCTTTTAACAAAAGATGGCCTTACATGCTAATGGCTGCCTTAAAATACAGGTGTGCAGACTGACCAGGTGTGTCACTAACGATCACTCTGGCTATCCAGCATTCATATTCTGCTCAGGTTTAAAATAAAACCACACACTTTTGCCTTTGGAGAATACATTTTTAAGAGGTCTGTTAGGGACTGAATTGCTTGGTCCAGCTTCGCTGATTCTTCTCAGCCCTGTTCCCTGGGCTTTTCTCCCAAGGGGGGATGGAGACGTCTTGGCTTTTGGGCTGCCTCAAAAGGGAGCTGCTACTTCTCACTTGCAAAAGAGCTGCTTTGGAACAAGAGAGTTCCTTAAGCCCTGAAATAAGAGTAGGGTGACCATATGAAAAGGAGGACTGGGCCCCTGTATCTTTAACAGTTGTATTGCAAAGGAAATTTTAGCAGGTGTCATTTGTATATATGGAGAATCTGGTGACATTTCCTCTTCATCACACCAGTGAAAGCTGCAGAAGCCCTGACCACTTTTAGATCTGGTCACTCTAGTATAGCTCCTGCAGCTTTAACTGTGGTGATGAAGAGGGAATTTCACCAGGTTCTCCATATATACAAAGGGCACCTGCTGAAATTCCCTTTTCTATGCAACTGTTAAAGATGCAGGAGCCCTGTCCTCCTTTTCATATGGGCGCCCTAAATAAGAGGCATTTGCCATGAATAAGAAACCCCAGTGCTGAGGAGAGAGAGAAAAATCCCCTCAGAAGGAATTTTATTGTTTTACTCTGTACAGCACCATGTACATTGATGGTGCTATATAAATAAATAAATAATATAATAATAATAATAATAATAATAATAATAATAAAATGCAATTAATAACAGCTGGCTTCAGTCTCACAATTGCTGGGAGCCAGAGGAAGGCGAGGTGGACCTGAGTGAGGGTTTAGGGAATATGGCCTGAGGTAAAAAAAAGAAAGGGAAAAAAGTATTAAGAGGCTTGTAGGGTGGATTTGATTTAAATCATGATTTAAATCACTACTCAGAAAGACTTTGAGGTGACCCCCCCCCAAAAAAGGTGCACTCTTCCTTGCTAAATTTTACACAACTCAGAGTTACCAAAGACTCATTCTTGCTGGTATAAGCTTAATATTTACAACCAGATGAAGGTTTCAGTTTTAGAATAGCAACTTTTCAGAATAGTTTTACAGTTATATAAAAAAATAGTATCTAATAGTTTCTAATAGTATCATATTTGGTGATACTATTAGAAACACATCATAGATAGATAATTATGAAATTATTGTGAGGTCTCCAGTTTAATAGGTTAATCATTCATATTTGGCCACTTTTCTGCTGTACTTTATTGGAAGGTGAAAAATAATCTTACAGAAACCTCTGGAAGAGCATGACATTGTGAATGGATTCATGGAATTCATTTACCAAAAAATTAAAAATGCCTCATGCTACGTAGTTAAAAACTAATCCTTATTTCATGATGAATAACCTTTGAACTATAATGTATCTTAAATAGAAAACTATCTTTAGATAGATTTTTCCTCAAAAAACATATCAAAAGCATCAAATTTAAATTTAAAAAATCCATATTTTTTTTGGATTTTTTTTAAAAATCATGGATTTTTAATCAGTGATTTAATCAGTGATTTTAAAAAATCACTGTTGCTGCTTGTAGTCCTTCCGAGTTGCCACCAAGCAATCTTGAAAATCCTAAAGTAAATATTAGGGTCCCCTCAGGTCTGGAGTTCTTGCTGTCTCCTGCACCCCACACTTTCAGTCCTTAATCTCTCTCAGGGACCCCCACCACCACCACACCCCCAAACTTCCATGTCCCCTTTTAAGACAAATCGCCCAGTCAAAATCACGCACTCAAGAGTAAAGTTTTTTTTTTTAAAAAAAAACTTTTGGTGATTTTAAATTTTGTATATTTGTTTTTAATGTTCATTGTTTATAACTTTTGTAAACCGCCCAGAGAGCTTTGGCTATGGGGAAGTATCTAAATGTCATAAAATAATGAAGTTAACGGAAAAGGAGCACAAGTCCTGGTTTTCCTCAATCTAGAGCTTTCAGCTACAGAAGGGGCCCAATCCTCCCCCTTTCCCAAACACAGAGGTAAAGGGGTTTAAGGACTGGGGCATTGCTTCAGTAGGAAAAGCACCTAATTTGTGTGAGAAAGGGGGGATCTACACTATTGCTTTTAAAGCGTTTTAAAGCGCTTTGAAAACGTTTTGAAACCTGTATATGCAGTGTGTCCTGGGCCCCAACAGTTGTCAAAACTGTTAAAAAGCGCTTCCAAATCAGCTTTGGAAGAACCAGTTCCCCACTATCTATATTATATATTAATGCCACTTTGTAGCATTACAGACTACACAAAGGCTCGAGGCTGAAAATTTCTACTCAGGAGCAAAAGCCTGCTCATGAGGAGAAGGAACCAGTCCTTTTAAAGTTTCTTTTCCCCTTCTTTTTTTAATAGCTGCTTTCAGTGCTGCAAAGCATCGAATGGGCGGAGACTGAAGGGGTCTACTCAAGAGAAGGAAGGACCAGCTGTGAATGCCAACGAGCCAGACTCCGTTCAGCTGCAGCAACAGAGCCAGCGTGCGCATAATCTCTCCATCTCCCTCAGGACCTCAGTTAGGTGGAGAGTTTGCGCAGGGGAGAGACTTAAACGAAGAACCAGCCCTGCCATGCCAGCAGCACAAAGGCCCAACTGGCCATGTGGGGCCAGAGTCTCACCTGGAAGTGGCTCATTTAAAAAAACCAGAGCTGCCTCGTGGGGGCATAGCCGCCTCATGGGGGCATAGCTGGGTATAGCCACTTCGTAGGGGCATAGCCGGGCATAGCCGCCTCATGGGGGCATAGCTGGGCATAGCTGGGCATAGCCGCCTCGTGGGGGCATAGCCGGGCATAGCCGCCTCGTAGGGGCATAGCCACCTTGTAGGGGCATAGCCAGGCATAGCCGCCTCGTAGGAGCATAGCCGCCTCATAAGGGCATAGCCGCCTCGTAGGGGCATAGCCGCCTCGTGGGGGCATAGCCGGGCATAGCAGCCTTGTGGGGGGGCACAGCTGCCACGTTGCCACGAGGGAGGACAGCCGAGTACAGCCGCCACGAGGGGCACAGCTGAGCACAGCCACCATGAGGGGGCACAGTCACCACGAGGGGGCATAGCCGGGCACAGCCACCACGAGGGGGCATAGCCGGGCACAGCCACCACATGGCATAGCGCCTTCTTGCTTGGCCTGCCTGCTTACCAGGACTGTTTCAACCTGCAGCTGGCCACTAAGGGTTTTCTGTTGGGGACTCTGTGGTGGCTGGATTGGCCCAGAACCTCACCTGGAAGAGGCTCATAAAAGAGCTAGCCCTGCTGTGTCCTTCCTTCCTGGGAGCAGCACAAAGGCCCAACTGGCAGCGTGAGACACCCAGCCCTCTGCCTCAGCTGCCTTTTACCTGCTAGCAAGAGTGCCTTCTCGCTTGGCCTGCCTGCTGACCTGGACGGCTTCAATCTGCAGCTTGGCTGGTAAGGGTTTGCTTCTGGGGACTGTGTGGTGGGGGGATTGCGCCGGAGCCTCACCTGGAAGAGGCTCATTTAAAAAAAACACCACCAGCCCTGCTACTCGGGGGCAAGCTGTCATTTGGGGGCAAGCCTCAACACACAGGCGACATTTACGATCATCAGAGGGAGGCCCTGCTTCTCGTTCCAAGAAGAACAGACTATTGTCATGAAGATCCTCGACGGCAGGGCCTTCTCTGTAGCAGCTCCCACCCTCTGGAAAAACCCTCCCTCGTGCAGTTTGGGAGGCGGAAATAGCTTCGGCTATTAGACGGTATAAAAATGTAATAAATAAATAAATAAATAAATAATAAATAAACTTCCTTCAAAAGCCTCCTGAAGACGTACCTGTTTAGACAAGCTTTCCCTGGACTATAACTTGCATTGGTTTTATATGACATTTTAAAATCGTTATTCTTGATTTTGTGTATTATGATTTGAGCTGCTCTGAGAGCCTTGGCTGTTGGGCAGTATAAATATATAATAAAGGAATAAAATAGGGTTCTGCTCTCTTGGCTAGTCTGCTGTAGTTATGGCCGGGGTGGTCAGAGAGTTACTTGGCCAGTGGCTTTGCTCCCCTTCTCCTCCTGGTTGTCCTGAACAGCAAATGAGCCAACAAGCCCTATTGAAATGCAGCTTCTGTTTGAGGGACATCTGAAAACTAAAGGTGTCTCTTTGGATATTGCAATTAGTAAGTTTTAGTTTGCATTAGTCTTAAGTGTTTTATTTGTTCTTGTGTGTAATTGTACGTTTTCACTTCTCTTCTCAGCTTGTCTGTCTGCTTGATCTACTTGCATCAAAGAAAGCTAAGTGCCTGGGATTTCATTTTATAATGTTTCTTGTGTTTTGCATTGTTGTGGGTTGCATTTTATTTTCTGATGCATTTGGGGTTGGAATTGTTGTGGGTTGCATTTTATTTTGTAATGAAATTTGTGTTTTGAATGGTTATTATTGTGAGAGTTGGGTTGTGTAACTTTTTTAGCGTTTATCACGCAATCCTACATGTGTTTAATCAGAAGTAAATCCCAATGACCCTGTTCAGGAGGCACCTTAAAGTACGGTGGTTCAGGCTTTTTTGTTAACAAAAAAGTCTGAACCACTGTGGTTTAAGGAGCCTTCTGAACAGGGCCAATAGGGTCTTCAACTGTGAAATGGGAGGGCACCAGGTTGGGGAGGGGTGGTTTAGAGGAAGAATGATTGGTACTGATAGGGTTAAACTTAAACCCCTTACCAAGATTCCTTCCTTGCTTCCTAAATGTGCTTTCACATTTTATATTGTATTTTATTTGATGATGCGTTCTGTGGTTTGAATTGTTGTGTATTTCATTTTATTTAATGATGCATTTTGTGGTTTGAATTGTTGTGAATTGCCCACAGAGCTCAATTGTAAGAGTTGGTTAGTGCCAACTTTGCCCTTTCCCCTTGCAGGGAATGAGGAGCAGGACTTCCTTTTGCTTCTAGTACAGAACTTTAAGGAGGCTTCATGCAATCATACTCTGTTTTAATTCCATGTATTTTAAATATTTATTATGTGTTTTCATGTGTTTTATTGGTCTGTTGACTGTAATAAAAAGAATTGAATTGATAGTGCCATTTTTAGGATTTATCACACAATCCTATGTGTGTTTAATTGGAAGTAAATCCCAATGTGTTTAACTGCGAAATGGAAGGGCACCAGGGCAAGGGTGGTTTAGAGCAGTGATGGTGTGGTTGGGATTGCTTCCTCGCTTGCAGACTTCGAGGACCAGGCCCGCTCCCATCACGTCTGACAAGGTAAGACATTGTGGGTACTCTTACTTCTTTACTAGCAATTGTTTCATTACCTAGTCATGTTTTATTAGGTTGTGTGGGGTGGCACAGTTTTTGGGATTGTTTCAGGCAGCAAAACACCTTGGGCCAGACCTGGACTTAGAACTGTGTTAGATACATCCCTTTATGGGATGTCCCAGGTTAGCCATGGTGCCCTTCCAAGGACCCTCCTTCATGGAGAACATTATGGTCTAAGTGCTGGAACTTAGCGGACTTCTTTGCCACCTCTTCACGAGGACCACTGACTTGGGACTGTGTTACACACAGGCAGCGTTCCCTTCATGGGAATGTCTCAGGTTAATTGAAGATGCCCTAGCAGGCATGGCCAGCATTCATGCATTTTGTGGTTTTAATTGTTGTGAATTGCCCAAAGTGCTTCACTGCAAAGAGTTGGTTTGTGCCCTTTTTTAGGGTTTATCACACAATCCTATGTGTGTTTAATTAGAAGCAAATCCCAATGTGTTTAACTGTGAAATGGGAGGGCACCAGGTTGGGGAAGGGTGGTTTAGAGGAGCAATGGCTGGTAGTGATATGGTTAAACTCCCCTTACCAAGATTCCTTCCTTGCTTCCTAATTACAATATAAAATGTAAAAGCACATTTTATTTCATAAAGCATTTTGTGGTTTTCATTGCATTTTTTGTTATGGATTTTGTGGTTTTAACTGTGTATTGCGTGTTATTTGAACATGCATTTTGGAGGTTCAATTGTTGTGTGGTTTTGATTGTTGTGAGTTCCTCAAAGGGCGTCATTGGCAGAGACAGGGCTGGACATCGCAAGATTGGTTCCTAATTGCAATATAAAATGTAAACTCAAGATTCCTTCCTTGCTTCCTATTTGCAATATAATATGTAAAAGCGCATTTTAGTACATATTTTGTGGTTTTAATTGTTGTGTGTTGTGTTTTTATGCATTTTGGTGGTTTAATTGTATGTTGTGTTTGATTTTACTATGCAATTTGAGGGGTTAATTATTGTGTATTATGTTTGATTTTACTATGCAATTTGGGGATTTAATTGTTATGTATTGTGTTTGATTTTACTATTCAAATTGGAGGGTTAATTGTTGTGTGTTGCAATTTATTGTGTTTTATTTCATTTCTTAAATTTTTATACTGTCCCATAGCCGGGGCTCTCTGGGAAGTTCACAAAAAAATAATTCCAGGCTCATAGAATCATAGAATAGTAGAGTTGGAAGGGGCCTATAAGGCCATCAAGTCCAACCCCCTGCTCAGTGCAGGAATCCATATAATAATAATAATAATAATAATAATAATAATAATAACTTTATTTCTTAACCGCCTCTCCCTCTGGATTGAGGCGGGGAACAACATAGAACAATACAGATAGTGGGATAATTGTGAACAGTGGGGTCAAAATAAATTTAACTGCAAAAAGCTGCAACTGCATTATCAGTAAACAAGGTAAATGATAACACCATCACCCTGACACCAGGATACAATCAGACAGCTGGTGTTAATTGTACAGCACCATGTACATTGATGGTGCTATATAAATAAATAAATAATAATAATAATAATAATTTGGCTTAATGGCCAGAGGTGTCGATGTATTCGACATAATTATGCATGGGGGGTTAATTGTTGTGAATTTCCCAAAGAGCCTGGTTGTAAGAGTTTGTGCCCACAGGCTTTTTGCAAGGTAAGTGTTCATAGGAATGACGCATCTCATCAGGATCATTAACATCAGTTGAAGACTTCTGACAAGGTGAGTGCAAGACTGTACATGTATTAGAGTAGAATTATAAAAACTCAGCTTAGCTTAGTCCTATGTACATCTTTTCTCAGACACTGTTAGTTCTGTTGCTTCTTTACTAGCAATTGTTTAAATATCTAGTCATGTTTTATTGGGTTGTGTGGGGTGGCACAGTTTTTGGGATTGCTTCAGGCAGCAAAATACCTTGGGCCAGACCTGGACTTCAGATTGTGTTATACACAGGTAATGTCCCCTTTATGGGGATGTGTCAGGTTAGCAATGGTCGCTTGCAAGCATGGCTGGCCCTCCATGGAGAACGTTATGCGCTAAGTGTAAGGACTTAGCAGTCTACTTGCCACCTCTTCATGGGTTGGCTGACTAAGTGCTGTGTTACACACAGGTAGCGTTCCCTTTATGGGGATGTGTCAGGTTAGCAATGGTCGCTTGCAAGCATGGCTGGCCCTCCATGGAGAACGTTATGCGCTAAGTGTAAGGACTTAGCAGTCTACTTGCCACCTCTTCATGGGTTGGCTGACTAAGTGCTGTGTTACACACAGGTAGCGTTCCCTTTATGGGGATGTGTCAGGTTAGCAATGGTCACTTGCAAGCATGGCTGGCCCTCCATGGAGAACGTTATGCGCTAAGTGTAAGGACTTAGCAGTCTACTTGCCACCTCTTCATGGGTTGGCTGACTAAGTGCTGTGTTACACACAGGTAGCGTTCCCTTTATGGGGATGTGTCAGGTTAGCAATGGTCGCTTGCAAGCAAGGCTGGCCCTCCTCCATGGAGAACATTATGCGCTAAGTGCAAGGATTAGCAAAATGTTTGCCTCTTCTTCATGGGTTGGCTGACTAAGTGCTGTGTTACACACAGGTAGCGTTCCCTTTATGGGGACATCACAGGTTAGCAATGGTCACTTGCAAGCAAGGCTAGCCTTCCTCCATGGAGAACGTTATGCGCTAAGGGCAAGGATTAGTAGACTGTTTGCCTCCTTTTCATGGGTTGGCTGACTAGTGCTGTGTTACACACAGGCAGCGTCGCCTTTATGGGGACATCACAGGTTAGCAATGGTCTTCGTGGATTATGGAGGTTTTAATTGTTGTGTATTGCATTTACTGTACACATTTAACATTAGTCATTAGGCAGATTTAAAATATAAATTAATGAGAGGATATTAAAGCAAAAGAAATGTTTTCATTATGAATTTTATTTTATTTTTCTCCTGAGATATTAATGTAACAATCTAATAAAGGCATCTGAAACCTGAGTTGGTGTATTTATTTTGTCCGTGTGCATTTATTTTGCCTGTGTATATGTAATAAAAGCATTCTGTTGCAAAAGTGTCATTTTTCTTTTACTCTAAAAAGTTTATTAAGTTTCTCTGAAAGTGCCATTTTTCATGCTATAATGTATCATCTTATGTTGAAATGTTTTTCATCCTTCCAAAATTTGTTTATGTGCATTTGGCTATCTGCATTTTATTTTACAAAGTATTTTGTGGTTTTAATTGTTGTGAACTGCCCAAAGAAATTAGTTGTAAGAGTTGGTTTGTGTCATTTTTTTTTAGGGTTTATCGCAAGGCCCGATTTGTGTTTATTCAGAGGTAAATCCCAATGCATTTAACTGTGGAATGCGAGGACTCCAAATTGGTGAAGTTTGGATTAGAATTTGAGTGGTTGTCTGTGATAGGGTTACACACCCCTTACCAGGACTGCGCTTTTACATTTTATATTGCAAAACATTTTATGGTTTTAATTCTTGTGCATTGCATTTTATTTTGCAATGTGTTTTGAGGGTTTTAATGGTTGTGAATTGCCCGAAGAGCATTGTTGTAAGAGTTAGTTTGTGTCATTTTTTAAGGGTTTATTGCAAAGTGGACAGAAGTAAATCGCAATGTGTTTAACTGTGAAATGGTGGGTGAGGGGCCAGCTTGGTTAAAGGTGTTTTAGAGGGACTGTTGGCAGTGATTGGGTTAAATACACCTTACCAAGTTTCCTAATTGCACGTTTTCATTGTTGTGTATTGATTTTTATTATTTTATTATAAAACTTAAATATCACCATAATACAGAAATCTTAAAAGCAAGGAATAAGTAATAAATTGCTATATATATTTAAAAGAAAGAGTCCGACACTATAAATACCCAGTAGGAATTTAACATTAATTATTAGGCAGGTTTAAAATAAGATAAATTAATGGGAGGATAGGTATCAAATAGAAAGGAAGACTGTTTTTTATTATTATGTACTTTAATTTTTCTCTCCTGAGAAACCATAACCTAATAAAAGCATCTGAAACCTGTGTTGGTACTTTTATTTTGTTTGTGTGTATATAATAAAACACCGGCATTCTGTTGCAAAAGCGTCTCCTTCCTTTGCTTTCTTAATAGTCTAAAATGTTGAGTATGTTTCTCTGTAAGTGCTATTTCCCATACTGTATTGTACCGTCGTCTTAGGTTTAAACCCTTTTGCATCCTTCCAACAGTTGGCAAATGCTATTTCCCATACTGTATTGTACCGTCGTCCTTAGTTTGAACCTTTTGCGCCCTTCCAAAATTTGGCTATCTGCATTTTATTTCAAAATGCATTTTGTGCCTTTAATGGTTGTCAGTAGACCAAAGAGTAAAGAGTTTGTGCCCACTTTGTGATAAATCCTAACAGTGTTCAGTTCCCAATCAGGCTTTGTGCAAGGTAAGTATGCATAGAAATGACACATCCCATTACTTCTGTCAAGGTAAGTGTATAATTTGTACATGTGTGAGAGCAGAATGATAAAAACTCAGCTTAGTCCTATGTACATATTTTCTCAGAGACATTGTTAGTTCGCTTACTGCTTTACTGGTAATAGTTTCACTACCATGAGGGGATCTACACAGTCGTCGGGGCGCCCTGAAGGCGCTGGCGTGCGCCTCCAGGGTGCCCCGAAACTCCTAGTGTAGATACCTGTCCTGAAGAGGCGGAGGCGGAGGCGGCGGCGAAAAGTTCCGAAGGCTGCTGTCGGATGCGAGGGTGCCTAGAGCATCCTTACCGCTGTCGCTCACCTCCCCATCGGCCTCCTGCTGCCAGCGAAAGAGCCGCCCGGGTTGGAGAGCTTCTTCCGCTGAGCTCTCCAACCCGGGTGGCTCTTTCGCTGGCAGCAAGAGGCCGGCGGGGAGGTGAGCAACGGCGGCAAGGACGCTAGGCACCCTCGCATCTGACAGCAGCCCTGGGAACTTTTTGCCGCTGCCGCCTCCTCCTCTTCTGGACAGGTATCTACAGGTATCTACACTAGGAGTTTCGGGGTGCCCTGGAGGCACACGCCAGCACCTTCAGGGCGCCCCAGTGACTCTGTGTAGATCCGCTCCAGGTCATGTTTTATTAGGTTGTGTGGGGTGGCACAGTTTTGGGGATTGCTTCAGGCAGCAAAATACCTTGGGCCAGACCTGGCTTTAGAACTGGGTTACAGCCTACATCCCCCTACATGGGGATATGTCAGGTTAGCAATCCTGACTTGCAATCCTGAAGAAAGTTATGCTTGAAGTTCTCAGATATAGAGACCTAAGAGCTTGGTTGTTAAGAGTTTGTTTGTGCTGACTTTGTGATAAAGCTTAACAGTGTTCAGTTCCCAATCAGGCTTTCTGCAAGGTAATTGTGCATAGGAATGACGCGTCCAAACAGGATCATTACCATCAGTTGAAGACTTTGAGGACCAGGCCCGCTCCCATCTCTTCTGACAAGGTAAGTGTATAATTTCTACATGTGTGAAAGCAGAATCATAAAAACTCAACTTATCAGAGACATTGTTCTGTTGCTTCTTTACTCGTAATAGTTATATTGCCTAGTCACGTTTTATTGGGTTGTGCGGGGTGGTGCAATTTTTTGTATTGGTTCAGGCAGCAAAACACCTTGGGCCAGACCTGGACTTAGAACTGTGTTACACACAGCTTGCAACCCCTTTATGGGATGTCTCAGGTTAGCTATGGTGCCCTTCCAAGGACCCTCCTTCACGGAGAACATTATGGTCTAAGTGCTGGAACTTAGCGGACTTCTTTGCCTCCTCTTCACGAGGACCACTGATTGGGACTGTGTTACACACAGGCAGCGTCCCTTTCATGGGGAAGTCTCAGGTTAGTGAAGATGCCCTAGCAGGCATGGCCAGCATTCATGCATTTTGTGGTTTTAATTGTTGTGAATTGCCCAAAGTGCTTCACTGCAAAGAGTTGGTTTGTGCCCTTTTTTAGGGTTTATCACACAATCCTATGTGTGTTTAATTAGAAGCAAATGCTAATGTGTTTGACTGTGAAATGGGAGGGCACCAGGTTGGGGAAGGGTGATTTAGAGGAAGAACGGTTGGCAGTGATAGGGTTAAACACCCCTTACCAAGATTCCTTCCTAGCTTCCATGCTTGCAGATTTTGAGGACCAGGCCTGCTCCCATCACATCTTGGAAGGTAAGACATTGTTGGTTTTCCTGCTGCATTACTGGTAATTGTTGCATTACCTAGTCACTTTGGGGGGGGGGGTTGTGTGGGGTGGCACAGTTCTGGGGATTGCTTCACGCAGCAAAATACCTTGGGCCAGACCTGGACTTAGGACTGTGTTGCACACAGGTACACGTCCCCTTTATGGGGATATCCCAGGTCAGTGAAGGTGCCCTAGGAAGCAGAGCCAGCCCCTCTTTCATGCATTTTGAGGGTTTTAGTTGTTGTGTACTACATTTTATTTCATGGCTGACTGTGGGGAGTACTAAGAGTGGTATTCTTGTGTGAAATTACATGTGAGCACACTTGTGATCTTGATCACGCTTGATTCCTCTACTGAGGATGTGCCTAAATTCCTAAATTCTTAGCATATGTCCAGGATTCCTATTGGAAATCCCACGAGCCCTTAAAGGACTGGATTTCCTGATAACGCACATCCCTAGCCAAGAAGCGTTCATCTAAGAGAGGATGTACGGCTGGGTCCAGGTGTTCAGAAATTCCTGTTTGAGAGAAGGGTGGGTCACTCTTGGGTCGACCTGTGCCAGGAGAAGGACAGAGGACCTGCAACCCTGTGGACTCCCTTGGACCTCTCATGCCATCCTTCTGGGAAGGCTGCCTTGAGTTGGGATGTGAAGTCATTATTGTGATGGTCCTGCTCCTGCCAAGAATTTTGAAGGTGCTGGTAGGGGATGATGGATCTGTCCTATGGCAGTCTTACTACGGAGTGTCTCAGGGCTTTATTTGACCCTCAAGCTTTTCAGCATCTACATGAAACCGCCAGGAGACGTTTACCAGGGGTGCGGGCTGAGGCGTCACGAATGGCACCTAGCTTCGCCTCTCCTTCTCAGCTAACAGAGGTGGGGCAGTTGGAGCCCTGAACCAGCGTACGGGCAGGAGAATGGACTGGATGAGGGCCAATAAACTGAGATTCAATCCAGCCAACACAGAAATACTGTTTGCAGGTGGTTCATCATTCCGGCTTAGTGACATTGACCCTGTTCTGGCGGGGAGTTTCAGACTTCCCAATCAGTGACGTCTGTAGTTTGGGGATGGTCATGGATCCATCGTTGCCCGTAGAGGCACAGGCTCCCTTCGTGGCTCAGAGTAGCTTCTCACTAGCTTAGGCCAGGGAGGAACAGCTGCAGTTGTTTTGGCCTAAAACTCCCATGATCCCCTTACATTGGCGATGTTGGCTGGAGCTGATGGGGATTGTAGTCCAAAACAACTGAGGTCACCATTTTTTTAATTTCCATTTGTATTTTAGTTGTGTTTTATTTTACTTTAGTTCATTTTTTTCTTTTTATTTACTGGACCCAATCCCAAAGTTCTTCAAGCATTTAAAATAATAAGAAATTAAAACAGAATAAAACTAGCCAAGATTCAAACAACAGAAATAAATATACTAAACTAAAACCAGCAGGAGAGAAAATCACTAAAATCGCTGAGTGTCTAATAATATTTAAAATAACTAAGAAGAAGTAAAAACATCCCTTTAAAAGGTGGTGCTCTGAACCACTGAGAGAGCCTGCGCCTCTGTGGACGATGACAGATCCATCATCGTCCCCAACTTGCAGACCTCGCCCTTTAGGAAGTCTGAAACCCCCTTCCAGAACAGGGTGACTGACACTTAACCGGATAGATGAGCCACCCACAAACAGTGTTTCTGTCTTGTCTCGATTGAATCTCAGTTTATTGGGCCCTCATCCAGCCCACTCCTCTGCCCATGCGCTGGTTCAGAGCTTCAACTGCCTCACCTCTGTTTAGCTGAGAAGGAGAGGTGGAGCTACGTGTCATTGGTGATGCCTCAGCCCGCACCCCTGGTTAACGTGTCCCGGCAGTTTCATGTAGATGTTGGAAAGCATGGGGGTCAACTACAGCCCTGAGGCACCCTGTAGCAAGACCACCATAGGACAGACCCATTATCCCCTGCCACCACCTTCTCTAAGGGGCATTCTAGGCAGGAGCGGAACTGTTGCAATACACGACTTCACATCCCAACCCAAGACAGCCTTCCCAGAAGGATAGCATAAGAGGTCCAAGGGAGTCCACGGGGTTGCAGGTCCTTCTCCCGGCAAAGGACACAAGCAGGCTTGCACGTCCCTCACCTGGCTCAGGTCGACCTAATTGTTTCATGACCTAGTCATGTTTTATTGGGGATTGCTAAAGTAATTTGGGGATTGCTTCGGGCAGCAAAATACCTTGGGCCAGACCTGGACTTAGAACTGTGTTACACACAGCCAGGGTTCCCTTCATGGGATGTCTCAGGCCAGTGAAGGTGCCCTAGGAAGCAGAGCCAGCTCTTCCTTCATGGAGAAGGCCATGCTTGAAGTTCAGGGACTTAGCAGCCTGGCCTGCCTCTTCATGGGGATGGCTGATTTCAGAACTGACAGGCATGATCACAAACTTGTAATTTGGAGTTAACAGAACACAGGCTTCTAATATTGAAGGCTGAGTTCAGAATGTATTTAAATAGTTCTCACAGAAAAGAGACATTTGCACTGAGATTGTTTACTTCACAATATAAAAATGCTGCTGTAACTGTACTCTGGGCCTTCCCTCTCCTATTGGGGTTCAGCCCACCGCTGTGCAAACTCTCTTTTGCTGTGGGAAATAATTCTATTGCTAGTGTCTCACTGGTCTCTTTGTCTGTGCGTTGGAGATCCACGACAATACCTGGGGAGCCTCGTCTGGGATTTGACAGCACTCGTCAGAAGCACACAGGCAGAAGCTCTCTGGGGACTGCCATTCCAGCACGTACACTAGGAGTTTCGGGGCGCCCTGGAGGCGCACGCCAGCACCTTCAGGGCACCCCAATGACTCTGTGTAGATCCGCTCCAGGTCATGTTTTATTAGGTTGTGTGGGGTGGCACAGTTTTGGGGATTGCTTCAGGCAGCAAAATACCTTGGGCCAGACCTGGCTTTAGAACTGGGTTACAGCCTACATCCCCCTACATGGGGATATGTCAGGTTAGCAATCCTGACTTGCAATCCTGAAGAAAGTTATGCTTGAAGTTCTCAGATATAGAGACCTAAGAGCTTGGTTGTTAAGAGTTTGTTTGTGCTGACTTTGTGATAAAGCTTAACAGTGTTCAGTTCCCAATCAGGCTTTCTGCAAGGTAATTGTGCATAGGAATGACGCGTCCAAACAGGATCATTACCATCAGTTGAAGACTTTGAGGACCAGGCCCGCTCCCATCTCTTCTGACAAGGTAAGTGTATAATTTCTACATGTGTGAAAGCAGAATCATAAAAACTCAACTTATCAGAGACATTGTTCTGTTGCTTCTTTACTCGTAATAGTTATATTGCCTAGTCACGTTTTATTGGGTTGTGCGGGGTGGTGCAATTTTTTGTATTGGTTCAGGCAGCAAAACACCTTGGGCCAGACCTGGACTTAGAACTGTGTTACACACAGCTTGCAACCCCTTTATGGGATGTCTCAGGTTAGCTATGGTGCCCTTCCAAGGACCCTCCTTCACGGAGAACATTATGGTCTAAGTGCTGGAACTTAGCGGACTTCTTTGCCTCCTCTTCACGAGGACCACTGATTGGGACTGTGTTACACACAGGCAGCGTCCCTTTCATGGGGAAGTCTCAGGTTAGTGAAGATGCCCTAGCAGGCATGGCCAGCATTCATGCATTTTGTGGTTTTAATTGTTGTGAATTGCCCAAAGTGCTTCACTGCAAAGAGTTGGTTTGTGCCCTTTTTTAGGGTTTATCACACAATCCTATGTGTGTTTAATTAGAAGCAAATGCTAATGTGTTTGACTGTGAAATGGGAGGGCACCAGGTTGGGGAAGGGTGATTTAGAGGAAGAACGGTTGGCAGTGATAGGGTTAAACACCCCTTACCAAGATTCCTTCCTAGCTTCCATGCTTGCAGATTTTGAGGACCAGGCCTGCTCCCATCACATCTTGGAAGGTAAGACATTGTTGGTTTTCCTGCTGCATTACTGGTAATTGTTGCATTACCTAGTCACTTTGGGGGGGGGTTGTGTGGGGTGGCACAGTTCTGGGGATTGCTTCACGCAGCAAAATACCTTGGGCCAGACCTGGACTTAGGACTGTGTTGCACACAGGTACACGTCCCCTTTATGGGGATATCCCAGGTCAGTGAAGGTGCCCTAGGAAGCAGAGCCAGCCCCTCTTTCATGCGTTTTGAGGGTTTTAGTTGTTGTGTACTACATTTTATTTCATGGCTGACTGTGGGGAGTACTAAGAGTGGTATTCTTGTGTGAAATTACATGTGAGCACACTTGTGATCTTGATCACGCTTGATTCCTCTACTGAGGATGTGCCTAAATTCCTAAATTCTTAGCATATGTCCAGGATTCCTATTGGAAATCCCACGAGCCCTTAAAGGACTGGATTTCCTGATAACGCACATCCCTACCCATGAAGCGTTCATCTAAGAGAGGATGTACGGCTGGGTCCAGGTGTTCAGAAATTCCTGTTTGAGAGAAGGGTGGGTCACTCTTGGGTCGACCTGTGCCAGGAGAAGGACAGAGGACCTGCAACCCTGTGGACTCCCTTGGACCTCTCATGCCATCCTTCTGGGAAGGCTGCCTTGAGTTGGGATGTGAAGTCATTATTGTGATGGTCCTGCTCCTGCCAAGAATTTTGAAGGTGCTGGTAGGGGATGATGGATCTGTCCTATGGCAGTCTTACTACGGAGTGTCTCAGGGCTTTATTTGACCCTCAAGCTTTTCAGCATCTACATGAAACCGCCAGGAGACGTTTACCAGGGGTGCGGGCTGAGGCGTCACGAATGGCACCTAGCTTCGCCTCTCCTTCTCAGCTAACAGAGGTGGGGCAGTTGGAGCCCTGAACCAGCGTACGGGCAGGAGAATGGACTGGATGAGGGCCAATAAACTGAGATTCAATCCAGCCAACACAGAAATACTGTTTGCAGGTGGTTCATCATTCCGGCTTAGTGACATTGACCCTGTTCTGGCGGGGAGTTTCAGACTTCCCAATCAGTGACGTCTGTAGTTTGGGGATGGTCATGGATCCATCGTTGCCCGTAGAGGCACAGGCTCCCTTCGTGGCTCAGAGTAGCTTCTCACTAGCTTAGGCCAGGGAGGAACAGCTGCAGTTGTTTTGGCCTAAAACTCCCATGATCCCCTTACATCGGCGATGTTGGCTGGAGCTGATGGGGATTGTAGTCCAAAACAACTGAGGTCACCATTTTTTTAATTTCCATTTGTATTTTAGTTGTGTTTTATTTTACTTTAGTTCATTTTTTTCTTTTTATTTACTGGACCCAATCCCAAAGTTCTTCAAGCATTTAAAATAATAAGAAATTAAAACAGAATAAAACTAGCCAAGATTCAAACAACAGAAATAAATATACTAAACTAAAACCAGCAGGAGAGAAAATCACTAAAATCGCTGAGTGTCTAATAATATTTAAAATAACTAAGAAGAAGTAAAAACATCCCTTTAAAAGGTGGTGCTCTGAACCACTGAGGGAGCCTGCGCCTCTGTGGACGATGACGGATCCATCATCGTCCCCAACTTGCAGACCTCGCCCTTTAGGAAGTCTGAAACCCCCTTCCAGAACAGGGTGACTGACACTTAACCGGATAGATGAGCCACCCACAAACAGTGTTTCTGTCTTGTCTCGATTGAATCTCAGTTTATTGGGCCCTCATCCAGCCCACTCCTCTGCCCATGCGCTGGTTCAGAGCTTCAACTGCCTCACCTCTGTTTAGCTGAGAAGGAGAGGTGGAGCTACGTGTCATTGGTGATGCCTCAGCCCGCACCCCTGGTTAACGTGTCCCGGCAGTTTCATGTAGATGTTGGAAAGCATGGGGGTCAACTACAGCCCTGAGGCACCCTGTAGCAAGACCACCATAGGACAGACCCATTATCCCCTGCCACCACCTTCTCTAAGGGGCATTCTAGGCAGGAGCGGAACTGTTGCAATACACGACTTCACATCCCAACCCAAGACAGCCTTCCCAGAAGGATAGCATAAGAGGTCCAAGGGAGTCCACGGGGTTGCAGGTCCTTCTCCCGGCAAAGGACACAAGCAGGCTTGCACGTCCCTCACCTGGCTCAGGTCGACCTAATTGTTTCATGACCTAGTCATGTTTTATTGGGGATTGCTAAAGTAATTTGGGGATTGCTTCGGGCAGCAAAATACCTTGGGCCAGACCTGGACTTAGAACTGTGTTACACACAGCCAGGGTTCCCTTCATGGGATGTCTCAGGCCAGTGAAGGTGCCCTAGGAAGCAGAGCCAGCTCTTCCTTCATGGAGAAGGCCATGCTTGAAGTTCAGGGACTTAGCAGCCTGGCCTGCCTCTTCATGGGGATGGCTGATTTCAGAACTGACAGGCATGATCACAAACTTGTAATTTGGAGTTAACAGAACACAGGCTTCTAATATTGAAGGCTGAGTTCAGAATGTATTTAAATAGTTCTCACAGAAAAGAGACATTTGCACTGAGATTGTTTACTTCACAGTATAAAAATGCTGCTGTAACTGTACTCTGGGCCTTCCCTCTCCTATTGGGGTTCAGCCCACCGCTGTGCAAACTCTCTTTTGCTGTGGGAAATAATTCTATTGCTAGTGTCTCACTGGTCTCTTTGTCTGTGCGTTGGAGATCCACGACAATACCTGGGGAGCCTCGTCTGGGATTTGACAGCACTCGTCAGAAGCACACAGGCAGAAGCTCTCTGGGGACTGCCATTCCAGCACGTACCCAAGGTAAGAGACCTTTTGAAATCCCTATTGGCTTAGCCTTCTGTTTCAGGTGACACCGTGGGTCTGGTTCACACTGGACTCCCAACCCAAGACTTCTGTGAGACCCAGCAAAACAGACTTAGAAAAGTGGGCCTGGTCCATTGGAGGGGCAGATGAGGTTTAACATGGCTGGGCCCAGTGCAAAAGACAGGTCAGTAAAACAGGTACCTGAGGAAGCAAGTGAACAGAGCTGTCGTTGACACCCACGGTGTATATGTACAAAAGTTATGGGCCAGAACCTGCAAATTCGAAAACACTTAAATTGTTCAGATTCTCTTTAAGATAGCTAGGAAGAAGTTGAATGGTTTGTGGCTTAGTTTGCAAAGAGACAGGAAGAAGAAGAAGAGTTTAAATCTGGCACCTAGCAAAAGGTGTTGTGGAGCCTAGAGACAAGAACCGAGAAAGAAAGGGGAGGGAGATTTCTCCTGGCAAAGAAAGAAAGAATTTTTAGGCTGTTGTATATTTAAGCTACCTGCATTTTTTTTAATGTATCACTAGTATTGAATTGTAGGAGTAGAAATTTCAGACTCTGAAGAGTTAAATTGCATTTAGAGTTCAAGCAATTAAGAATCTCATTTTTTAAGAAGCCCACAAAACAAGAACAATGTAAGCCTATGCGGCAGGGTCTTGCTATTTACTGTGTTATCTGTACAGCACCATGTACATTGATGGTGCTATATAAATAAATAATAATAATAATGAATCCATGGTAGATTCAAGGGCAGAGGCGATGGATGAGAACATGGTGTGAGCAAAAAGCAAAATCACCCTAGAATATTGCCACTATTGTGGTGAAATTGGTCGCTAGAAAATGAGTGTCCTAATAAGCCTGGCCAGCTTATGCAGACACCTCATAAAGCTAGCTGATCTACACTAACATTTCAAGATTTCCTTACAGCTACAATGTCTGCTAAAAAAACTATAACTGTTGTAGGCATGTTTCTTAACTAACCGCCTCACTATCCAGACCAACATGCTTCCTCTTTAAGCAGAAAGCTATTCTGTAAATAAAGGTTTACTCACCACATGAAGCATTTCTTGATGCCCTAAATATGTTGTGACCTTGCTGCAAAGCATGGTGTGTGTGTTCTCCTGATTCCGCTTCATGAAATCCAAACTTCCAGCCTGATCACCTGGGGGTCTTGGAATTTGATGAAATCCTTTTTTTGCAATTAAGAAAAGGGATTATCAAGGATATCAGGGCACACCATGTTTCCAGGAAAGGGCAAGCTCATACCTTCTGTGTAGTCTGAGCTATATGCAGTTGATAACACCATGATTAACAGCGTAATTACTCTAGTTGGGCAGAGCAGTTGGGTGTGTGGCCGGCCTCTGGCACTTACGAACAAGAGATTAGTCCTTATGGGAACCCTCATGGGTAAACCAATGACTCCCCCCCCCACCCCCTACTAAATTTCAGGCCACCGAACTCCAGCTAACAGATGATCAAGTATTAAGACTATGGCCGTGCATTAATGAGGTAGTTTTAGGTTGTCATTCACAGATTAAAGACACCCAGATGAGCCCTGCCACGACCACCGGCATCACGGTTCTTCAGTGGACAAGAGTGCCCTGGCGTCCAGGTGGAAAGGTCCCTACCAGATCTTCCCAGATCCACACATCACCCTGCAAGAGGGCCGTTAACCCAGATTTCGCCAGTCAAGTGTAGACAGCAACCGAGGCGGTGCTCTCAAGGACAACACAGGCGATTTCTCCTCGACACGGCCAACAGCAGGTGTCTACTGCTTCTCCCAAGACCCAGCGGATCATGCCCGGAGACCACCTAACTTTACTCTACAAATATTTAAGGGCCATAATAATGCCCAGCCACTCTCCAGAAACCAAAAAGGTTTCATCCTACTGGTAGAGTTGGCAAAAGTCCAGCCAGCTGCATGAAGACAGACTTCGCCAGGCAGCCAACGATGACTGAGATGGCCGCTCTGTTCCAGTACGGCGGTCTTGTTCTCTTTGAACTATGCTTTACAGGAAATAAAGAAGGGAATAGTACAACTAAGTATAGCAGTAGCAGAAATAGTTAACCTTATTAAACTGTTGGATGTGTGCTTTAATTACTTTAAGTGTTAGCTGTTTTTATGCTTTTGTTTTTAAAATTTGTATATCAATTTTTAATGTTCAGTCTTAATCTTTGTAACCCGCCCAGAGAGCTTCGGCTATGGGGCGGCATATAAAAGTTAACCTTACTAACCTTACTAACCTTAGTTAACCTTACTAAACTGTTGGATATGTGCTTTTATTGTTTTAAACTTTAGCTGTTCCTATGCTTTTGTTTTTAAAATTTGTATATCGATTCTTAATGTTCAGTCTTTTTAATCTAATCTTTTTAATCTTTGTAAACTGCCCAGAGAGCTCTGGCTATGGGGCGGTATATAAATGTAATAAATAATAATAATAATAATAATAATAACTAAAAATGCCAGCCCATCATGAACAAGGCATACCTGTAATTGGTGTGCCTGCCTCTCTCGGGCAAAAGAAGGGTAGAAGGCATACCAGTTTGAACAAAACATCACCAAAGAAAATGAACAAACTTTGGTACAGAGATATATAGACTTTGCAGCTGAGAATCTAGTGACTGAATTTGCTTCCATCCCCCTTTCTCCTCCTCCCTCCCCACCCCCTTTCCTTTTGTGTCATGTTTTTTAGATTGTAAGCCTGTGCGCAGGGATGTTTTTTAGATTGTAAGCCTGTGGGCAGGGACTGTCTTAAGAAACATTTTTGTAAGCTGCCTTGAGAGCCTTTTTGGCTAAAGGGCAGGATAAAAGTGCTTAATAAATAAATAAGGAAATAAAGGATGGAATATAATCCATCCCAGTCTGAAACCCCTCTACGCTGCCAGTTCAATGGCCCATATCAGAATGCCACACATACTCAGTGACAACCCGTAGGAGATTAGGCAAACAGCAAAAGTTATTGTGGATTACTTGGAGGGAATCTACACGTAGTACTGAAGGCGCTCGCCTCCAGTGCGCCGTCAAAACGATGGTGTAGACGGCAAAAGAAGAGACGGAGGAAGAGGTGGAGGAGGAGGAGGCTGGGGAACCGGCCGCATCCTTGCCGCTGCCGCCGCCGGAAGCCGAGCTCTCCGACCTGGGTGGCACTTACCCCGGCAGCAGGAGGCAGCAGCGGCAAGGACGCAGCCGGTTCCCCAGCCGCCTCTTCCTCCATCTCTTCTTTCGCCGTCTACACCATCGTTTTCACGGCGCACACAAGCGCCTTCAGTACGATGTGTAGATTTGGCCTTGATTGGCAGTAATTATGGGAAAGCTTTAAGAGATAGAACGCTGCACAAGATTTTGGGTTTCCGAGTTCTTTGTCTACTCTCCTTTGACCATAATGTGATTGCACTTGCTGGTTTAAAGATAAAACAATGTTAATTTTTTAGACTTCATTCAAGTTTCAGGTAGACACTTCCTGCAATTGGAGGCTTCAAGCTAGAGATGGTTAGCAAATACAAAGACCTCTTTATTAGTAGCACTGTTCTTCCTCCTTTACTGTCGTGTTTCAAAAGCAGTTACACACTGACAGATAATGGTAAAATCAGTAAACCCAATGTAGCAAAATGCCGTAAGAATTACAACCAAATAATAGAGAGATCTCCCTCTTCCGTTATATGGTATTCCAGAAGGTGCAGAGCATATTCCTCTACCAGTATGTTTTTCCAAAGGTGAGAAATGGTTAATCTATCCAGCGTTAAATGTCCACAGACTCTATTGGCTATGTGGACCATGGGCATATAAGATCCTGCCATAGAACTATTGCCTGGTCTCAGTTCACACACCAGTTTAACAGCAGACATTATTTACAACCATAAGGTCAAAAGGGCTATTAATAATCCTTTGGAAACGGGATACACTAGATCCCATGAATTCATGAAGATCTTGCTTCCAGTAAACCTCTGACACAGCAGAGGCCAATTGAAACTGCCACAATGGATGCCATTTCTGCCATTTAAGCTGAAACAAGAGATTTCACAAGTCACACTACAAAACTGCATGACCCTTAATGTCTTACTTGCAGCACGAAGAAGAGTCTGTGCCGTGATTAACACTTCTTGCTGCACATACATAAGCTAGAACTATGGAATAGAAATTTATTAGATAATGCATTTTAGCTAGTTCCCATGGAAAAAAGACACACACACTGAGGTTGTTTACTCAGCAATACAAAATGCCTGCCATAGCTATTCTCTGGGCCTTTCCTCTCGGGGTTCAGCCCGCATAGGTGCTCTGTTTTGCTGCCGAAAATAAAGCTGTTGCTAGTGTCTCACTGGTCTCTTTGTCATTTTCTTGGAAAGCCACAACAATATGTATTATTGTGAAGCTGGTAACAAGTGTGAACTAGAAAGAGGGACATACTAAACTAAAGGACACTGAATGGCCGTTGAAATGCATTGGTTTATTCCAAATGGCCGTGGGAAATTATTGGAGGTGTTTAGGGATCATCTACAAATCAAAATCCCTAAAGGAGTTAAACATTTCGTTTTCATAGAAAACCACGCAGAATCAAAATGCAAACTAACAGTGGTTTTACGGAACAACTACTATGACCCCCAACACTGTGATTCTAGGGATCACCCCCAAATTCAAGAAGAAATCAGAATGCAATAAAAAGAGGGTAATAGTTTTATACATTGCTTTATAAGCACCAGTTCTAAAACACCCAAATATGAGAAAGGAATTTTGTCGCAACATGCCAAACATTATTTAAATGTTTCTATATGCCCCGCCACAGCGCCCACACCTTACAACAGGCTGGTTTCAAAATGGCCATAGGAAAACATTGGGCTGTCAGGCAGCCCCAGAAAAAAGGGGAGCCCCAAAATTCTCGTGGAGGTTTGTAATAAGGCCCTAAGCATCCTAAGAGTTTTTGCTGGAGGCGTGCACCATTGGAATGGTCTGCACTTTGCGCATGGCCCATTAGGTTCCTTCAGAATGACCACAGGAAGCACTGGGCTGTGGAACCTAATGTGGCCATGCACAAAGTGGGGACAATTCCAATGGAGAACGCCTCCAGCAAAAACTCTTAGGATGCTTACAGTCTTATTACCAACCTCCATTAGAATTTTGGGGCTCCCCCTTTTTTTCTGGGTCTGCCTGACTGCCCAGTGCTTTCCTATGGCCATTCTGAAGAAACCTTATGTACGGGACGTACTAAACCGAAGGACACCGAATGGCCATTGAAATGCATTGTGTCATTCCGAATGGCCATAGGAAATCATTGAAGGAGTTTAGGGATCATCTACAAATTAAAATACCTAAAGGAGTTAAACGTTTAGTTTTCATAGAAAACCACACAGAATCAAAATACAAACCAACAAAGTGGTTTTGGGGAACAATTCCTATGACCCCCAACACAGTGGTTTCTAGGGATCATCTCCAAACGTAAAAAGAAAACAGAATACAATAAAGAGAAGGTGACTGCCGTTTCATACAATGCTTCATAGGCACCAGTTTTAAAATACCAAAATAAGTGGAGGGGGGTTGCCAAAAACTGTCACAGATTATTTCCATGTTTACAAATGCCCCCCCCCCCCCCGTCACCCTCTCCTCACAATTGGCTTACATTTCAAAGTGGTCATAGGAATACATGGGAATGATACCACAAGCCCCTTAAGAATCAGATGAAGCTGAAAATGCTTACGGAGATTGAAATTAGAAACCCAAGCATCCTAAGACTCTGTGCTTGATACATGTTGCATTGGACTTGCCCCCAACTTGCGCATAGCCATAATACGGGGTGTCATTCAGAATGGCCATAGGAAAGCATTAGGCTGTCACAAGCAGGCACGCAGAAAAGAGGGGGAGCCCCAAAACACTCATGGAGATTTGAACTAACCCCCCCCCAAAAAACCTAAGAGTTTCTACTGGAGACATGCTCCACCAGAAAGACCCCCACATTGCACATGGGCCCATAAGGTTCCATCAGAATGACCATAGGAAAGCATTGGACAGTCACGCAGCCCCAGAAATCAAGGGGAGCCCCAAAATTCTCATAGACATTTGTAATGAGACCCTAAGCATCCTAAGAGTTTTTGCTGCAGAGGTGCTCCATTGGAATGGCCCCTAAGCTGCGCACGGCCACATGAGGTTTCTTCAGAATGGCCATAGGAAAACAATGGGCTTCTCTGGCAGCCCTCCCAAATCAGGGGGAACCCCAAAATTCTCGTAGAGGCTTGTAATGAGACCCTGAGCATCCTAAGAGTTTTTGCTGCAGGTGTGCTCCATTGAAATGGCCCCTAAGCTGCACACGGCCACATGAGGTTTCTTCAGAATGGCCATAGGAAAGCATGGCGCTATCTGGTAGCCCCAGAAAATCAGGGGGAGCCCCAAAATTCTCATAGAGGCTTGTAATGAGACCCTGAGAATGCAAAGAGTTTTTGCTGCAGGTGTGCTCCATTAAAATGGCCCCTACACTGCACACGGGCACATGAAGTTTCTTCAGAATGGCCATAGGAAAGCCTTGCACTTTCTGGCAGCCCCAGAAAATCAGGGGGAGCCCCGAAATTCTCATAGATGTTTGTAATGAGACCCTAAGCATCCTAAGAGTTTTTGCTGCAGGTGTGCTCCATTGGAATGGCCCCTACACTGCACACGGGCACATGAAGTTTCTTCAGAATGGCCATAGGAAAGCCTTGCACTTTCTGGCAGCCCCAGAAAATCAGGGGGAGCCCTGAAATTCTCATAGATGTTTGTAATGAGACCCTAAGCATCCTAAGAGTTTTTGCTGCAGGTGTGCTCCATTGGAATGGCCTCTAAGCTGCACACGGGCACATGAGGTTTCTTCAGAATGGCCATAGGAAAACAATGGGCCTATCTAGAAGCCCCAGAAAATCAGGGGGAGCCCCAAAATTCTCATAGATATTTGTAATGAGACCCTAAGCATCCTAAGAGTTTTTGCTGCAGACGTGCTCCATTGGAATGGCCTCTAAGCTGCGCACGGGCACATGAGGTTTCTTCAGAATGGCCATAGGAAGACAATGGGCCTATCTGGAAGCCCCAGAAAATCCGGGGGAGCCCTGAAATTCAAATAGATGTTTGTAATGAGTCCCTACGCATCCTAAGAGTTTTTGCTGCAAAGGTGCTCCAATGGAATGGCCTCTACACTGCGCACGGGCAAATGAGGTTTCTTCGGAATGGCCATAGGAAAACAATGGGCCTATCTAGAAGCCCCAGAAAATCAGGGGGAGCCCCGAAATTCTCATAGACGTTTGTAATGAGACCCTAAGCATCCTAAGAGTTTTTGCTGCAGTCGCGCTCCATTGGAACGGCCCCTAAGCTGCGCACGGCCACATGAGGTTTCTTCAGAATGGCCATAGGAAAGCATGGCGCTATCTGGCAGCCCCAGAAAATCAGGGGGAACCCCAAAATTCTCATAGAGGCTTGTAATGAGACCCTGAGCATCCTAAGAGTTTTTGCTACAGACGTGCTTCATTGGAATGGCCCCTAAGCTGCGCACGGGCACATGAGGTTTCTTCAGAATGGCCATAGGAAAACAATGGGCTTCTCTGGCAGCCCTCCCAAATCAGGGGGAGCCCCAAAATTCTTGTAGAGGCTTGTAATGAGACCCTGAGCATCCTAAGAGTTTTTGCTGCAGACGTGCTCCATTGGAATGGCCCCTAAGCTGCACACGGGCACATGAGGTTTCTTCAGATTGGCCATAGGAAAGCATGGCGCTATCTGGCAGCCCCAGAAAATCAGGGGGAGCCCCGAAATTCTCATAGAGGCTTGTACTGAGACCCTGAGCATCCTAAGAGTTTTTGATGCAGGTGCTCTCCATTGCAATGGCCCCTACGCTGTGCACGGGCACATGAGGTTTCTTCAGAATGGCCATAGGAAAACAATGGGCCTATCTGGAAGCCCCAGAAAATCAGGGGGAGCCCTGAAATTCTCATAGATGTTTGTAATGAGACCCTGAGCATCCTAAGAGTTTTTAATGCAGGTGTGCTCCATTGCAATGGCCCCTAAGCTGCGCACGGGAACATGAGGTTTCCTCAGAATGGCCATAGGAAAGCATGGCGCTATCTGGCAGCCCCAGAAAATCAGGGGGAGCCCCGAAATTCTCATGGAGGCTTGTAATGAGACCCTGAGCATCCTAAGAGTTTTTGCTGCACGCGTGCTCCATTGGAATGGCCCCTAAGCTGCGCACGGGCACATGAGGTTTCCTCAGAATGGCCATAAGAAAACAATGGGCTTCTGCCCACCCTGAGTTTCTGGGGCTGCCAGAGAAGCCCATTGTTTTCCTATGGCCATTCTGAAGAAACCTCATGTGCCCGTGCTCAGCTTAGGGGCCATTCCAATGGAGCGCGACTGCAGCAAAAACTCTTAGGATGCTTAGGGTCTCATTACAAATGTCTATGAGAATTTCGGGGATCCCCCTGATTTTCTGGGGCTACCAGATAGCGCCATGCTTTCCTATGGCCATTCTGAAGAAACCTCATGTGCCCGTGCACAGCGTAGGGGCCATTGCAATGGAGAGCACCTGCATCAAAAACTCTTAGCATGCTTAGTGTGTTATTACAAGCCTCTACGAGAATTTTGGGGCTCCCCCTGATTTGGGAGGGCTGCCAGAGAAGCCCATTGTTTTCTTATGGCCATTCTGAGGAAACCTCATGTGCCCGTGCGCAGCTTAGGGGCCATTCCAATGGAGCACGTCTGCAGCAAAAAAATTTAGGATGCTTTGGGTCTCATTACAAACATCTATGAGAATTTCGGGGCTCCCCCTGATTTTCTGGGGCTTCCAGATAGCACCATGCTTTCCTATGGCCATTCTGAGGAAACCTCATGTGCCAGTGCGCAGCTTAGGGGCCATTGCAATGGAGCACGCCTGCATTAAAAACTCTTAGGATGCTCAGGGTCTCATTACAAACATCTATGAGAATTTTGGGGCTCCCCCTGATTTTCTGGGGCTTCCAGATAGGCTCATTGTTTTCCTATGGCCATTCTGAAGTAACCTCATGTGCCCGTGCACAGCGTAGGTGCCATTGCAATGGAGCACACCTGCAGCAAAAACTCTTAGCAGGCTTATTGTGTTATTACAAGCCTCTAAGAGAATTTTGGGGCTCCCCCTGATTTTCTGTGGTTGCAAGAGAAGCCCATTGTTTTCCTAAGGCCATTCTGAAGAAACATCATGTGCCCGTGCGCAGCTTAGGGGCCATTCCAATGGAGCGCGACTGCAGCAAAAACTCTTAGCAGGCTTAGTGTGTTATTACAAGCCTCTACGAGAATTTTGGGGCTCCCCCTGATTTGGGAGGGCTGCCAGAGAAGCCCATTGTTTTCCTATGGCCATTCTGAAGAAACCTCATGTGCCCGTGCGCAGCTTAGGGGCCATTCCAATGGAGCACATTTGAAGCAAAAACTCTTAGGATGCTTAGGGTCTCATTACAAACATCTATGAGAATTTTGGGGCTCCCCCTGATTTTCTGGGGCTGCCAGAGAAGCCCATTGTTTTCTTATGGCCATTCTGAGGAAACCTCATGTGCCCATGCGCAGCGTATGGGCCATTTCAATGGAGCACGGCTGCAGCAAAACCTCTTAGGATAATTAGGGTCTCATTAGAAATGTCTGTGTGAATTTTGGGGCTCCCCTGTTTTTTGGGGGCTTCCAGGTAGGCCCATTGTTTTCCTATGGCCATTCTGAAGACACCTCATGTGCCCGTGCGCAGCTTAGGGGCCATTCCAATGGAGCACGTCAGCAGCAAAAACTCTTAGGATGCTTAGGGTCTCATTACAAACATCTATGAGAATTTCAGGGCTCCCCCTGAGTTTCTGGGGCTGCCAGAAAGCGCCATGCTTTCCTATGGCCATTCTGAAGAAACCTCACGTGGCCGTGTGCAGCTTAGGGGCCATTCCAATGGAGCACGTCTGCAGCAAAAACTCTTAGGATGCTTAGGGTCTCATTACAAATGTCTACGAGAATTTCAGGGCTCCCCCTGAGTTTCTGGGGCTGCCAGATAGCGCCATGCTTTCCTATGGCCATTCTGAAGAAACCTCATGTGGCCGTGTGCAGCTTAGGGGCCATTTCAATGGAGCACGTCTGCAGCAAAAACTCTTAGGATGCTCAGGGTCTCATTACAAGCCTCTACGAGAATTTTGGGGCTCCCCCTGATTTGGGAGGGCTGCCAGAGAAGCCCATTGTTTTCCTATGGCCATTCTGAAGAAACCTCATGTGGCCGTGCGCAGCTTAGGGGCCATTCCAATGGAGCACCTCTGCAGCAAAAACTCTTAGGATGCTTAGGGTCTCATTACAAACATCTATGAGAATTTCAGGGCTCCCCCTGAGTTTCTGGGGCTGCCAGAAAGCGCCATGCTTTCCTATGGCCATTCTGAAGAAACCTCACGTGGCCGTGTGCAGCTTAGGGGCCATTCCAATGGAGCACGTCTGCAGCAAAAACTCTTAGGATGCTTAGGGTCTCATTACAAATGTCTACGAGAATTTCAGGGCTCCCCCTGAGTTTCTGGGGCTGCCAGATAGCGCCATGCTTTCCTATGGCCATTCTGAAGAAACCTCATGTGGCCGTGTGCAGCTTAGGGGCCATTTCAATGGAGCACGTCTGCAGCAAAAACTCTTAGGATGCTCAGGGTCTCATTACAAGCCTCTACGAGAATTTTGGGGCTCCCCCTGATTTGGGAGGGCTGCCAGAGAAGCCCATTGTTTTCCTATGGCCATTCTGAAGAAACCTCATGTGGCCGTGCGCAGCTTAGGGGCCATTCCAATGGAGCACCTCTGCAGCAAAAACTCTTAGGATGCTTAGGGTCTCATTACAAACATCTATGAGAATTTCAGGGCTCCCCCTGAGTTTCTGGGGCTGCCAGAAAGCGCCATGCTTTCCTATGGCCATTCTGAAGAAACCTCACGTGGCCGTGTGCAGCTTAGGGGCCATTCCAATGGAGCACGTCTGCAGCAAAAACTCTTAGGATGCTTAGGGTCTCATTACAAATGTCTACGAGAATTTCAGGGCTCCCCCTGAGTTTCTGGGGCTGCCAGATAGCGCCATGCTTTCCTATGGCCATTCTGAAGAAACCTCATGTGGCCGTGTGCAGCTTAGGGGCCATTTCAATGGAGCACGTCTGCAGCAAAAACTCTTAGGATGCTCAGGGTCTCATTACAAGCCTCTACGAGAATTTTGGGGCTCCCCCTGATTTGGGAGGGCTGCCAGAGAAGCCCATTGTTTTCCTATGGCCATTCTGAAGAAACCTCATGTGGCCGTGCGCAGCTTAGGGGCCATTCCAATGGAGCACCTCTGCAGCAAAAACTCTTAGGATGCTTAGGGTCTCATTACAAACATCTATGAGAATTTCAGGGCTCCCCCTGAGTTTCTGGGGCTGCCAGAAAGTGCCATGCTTTCCTATGGCCATTCTGAAGAAACCTCACGTGGCCGTGTGCAGCTTAGGGGCCATTCCAATGGAGCATGTCTGCAGCAAAAACTCTTAGGATGCTTAGGGTCTCATTACAAACATCTATGAGAATTTCAGGGCTCCCCCTGAGTTTTTGGGGCTGCCAGAAAGCGCCATGCTTTCCTATGGCCATTCTGAAGAAACCTCACGTGGCCGTGTGCAGCTTAGGGGCCATTCCAATGGAGCACGTCTGCAGCAAAAACTCTTAGGATGCTTAGGGTCTCATTACAAATGTCTATTTGGGGCTCCCTTTGATTTCTGGGGCTGCGTGACTGTCCAATGCTTTCCTATGGTCATTCTGATGGAACCTTAAGCCGTAAGCATTTTCAGCTTCATCTGATTCTTAAGGGGCTTGTGGTATCATTCCCATGTATTCCTATGACCACTTTGAAATGTAAGCCAGTTGTGAGGAGAGGGTGCAGGGGGGGGGGATTTGTAAACATGGAAATAATCTGTGACAGTTTTTGGCAACCCCCCTCCACTTATTTTGGTCTTTTAAAATTGGTGCCTATGAAGCATTGCATGGAACGGCAGTCACCTTCTCTTTATTGTATTCTGTTTTCTTTTTATGTTTGGAGATGATCCCTAGAAACCACTGTGTTGGGGGTCATAGGATTTGTTCCCCAAAACCACTTTGTTGGTTTGTATTTTGATTCTGTGTGGTTTTCTATGAAAACTAAATGTTTAACTCCTTTAGATATTTTAATTTGTAGATGATCCCTAAACTCCTTCAATGATTTCCTATGGCCATTCGGAATGACACAATGCACTTCAATGGCCATTCGGTGTCCTTCGGTTTAGTACGTCCCATACAGAAGCCTTGTGCTCCATTGGCTTACATGCAGATGTGTTATATGTCAAATATTTACAAATGAAATTACATTTTCACACAAAGTAAGACCTGCGCTGGAAAGTGTAGGCAACCTCTGTGGACTGTGGGTACATTTGGCAATCTGAGAAACTGTTCTGGGCACCACCACAAAATGGCTGCCATGGGATGCATGGCAAAGGGTGAGAACTTAACCCCAAAGCTAACTAAAGAACTCCTTTGAACCCACAGTTTTCAGCACCAACAGAAACTTATTTCACAGCAATCCCAGCTGCTGGTAAGAAAATGTGTTAATTTTTTATTTTTTAAAAAAGTGGGAGGGGTGGGGCACCTTGTTGGGTGTCAAGACAGGTGTTCATGGGCTCATTGTTTCCTGCAGGCACCATGTTGCCTACCCCTGTTATAGGAACTCTTTGCTGCTACCTTTGTAATGGGTGGGATGACAATACGCTGCTGTACTGTTAAATCCTGTCATAAAAACCTGCATGGGTAGCTCTCACTTCCTCCCCATAGAAGGTAAAAAGAAAAAAAGATCCAAAGAAGCCAGAAGCTTTGTGAACAAGTTCTTTTCTTCAAGAATGGCCACTTTAAGGTCAGTGACAATTACAAGCATCCACCCAATCATTTCTGTAAAGATTTCCTTGGGATGTTTTTGGGCTTTAGGGTGACCATATGAAAAGGAGGATGGGGCTCCTGTATCTTTAACAGTTGTATAAAAAAGGGAATTTCAGCAGGTGTTATTTGTATGCATGCAGCACCTGGTGAAATTCCCCTTTTAACACAACTGTTAAAGCTGCAGGAGCCCTGCCCTCTTTACCAGATACAAAAGAGGGCAGGGCTTCTGCAGCTTTAACTGTTGTGATGAAGAGGGAATTTCACCAGGCGCTCCATGCATACGAATGACACTTGCTGAAATTCACTTTTCTATGCAACTGTTAAAGATACAGAAGCTCTGGCTTCTTTTTCATATGGTCACCCTATTACTGGGCTTTTTTTTTATTGCAGTTGTCATGGAAGGCTTAGAGAGTGCACCTCTCAGGAAGCTAGATAGGAACTTGATTGTTTCTCTTAAGAACCAGAATAAACTAAGTCCAGTACCACCTAGTGACAAAATTGTATAATGACATTATCTACAATATTTTTTTCCAGAATATATGGTATGTATTTATGGTATGTATGTAGTTAGGGTGTGTTCCATTTCTTTGTCTCAACGATCAAATACTGTTTTATACTTCGTCCTTTGGGCTTTGTGATAATATCCTGCGTCGGACGAGTGGGGTCTTGAAAAAGGAGAGCCTCTAACTTAACAGAAGGGGTGGGGTGGTAAAAGCTAGTACAAACTGGTCAATGTTGAATGAAAACCAGGATTAAGTTAGACTACTATTTACTGACTATATGGAAATAGTAAGAATAATTTATCATCTCTAACCTCTAGCATTTCACTGAAAAGCGGTTACCTTCTGGCAACTTTTAGAAAGGGAGCCATATGTAGTGAACTATCAAACAGCTCAGCTTCCCCTTCCACAGATTTGATATAACCATAATGAGATCATCTGTGCATGCCAGGCGTTGAACTGGCAAGTCATTTATAACTAGGACGGGCTTTTAGTGAAAGATGCATCACATTTCCATTTCATTAGTCCCACCGACATCTCTCTGGTGAAAGCAGTTTTTGTAAGCAGGCATTTGGTAAACAAGATTTGCTCCTTGTGTGGTTTCAGAAGAGAAAGTGGGATGAGTATACATTCTGCAAGCAGTCATCCTCTTTTCAATCTGCTTTCCAATCTTTGGGGTAGGAAGAAGAGGTCAAGCTGTTTTACTTCGAGCATTCTCTTTGCATTCCCTCTAACATTTCACAGATGAAAGCAAGCAAATAAGGACACTCATGTACTTGCAACTCATCTATTCTCTCCCACCATGCATCATGGCCTGAGCCACTACTACTTCCAACCCCGCTGAAGGCTCTTCCCCACCTGCTTTACACTGTATTGATTTACACCAAAAGCATGGTTTGCATTAGGGCTAGGGATGATGAAAAAATTTGAGATGGACTAAAATGAGTTTGGATTTCTAAGAATCCAATCTGTGAAATCCGCTGCGGCCAGGCCAGGTAGACTTCTGGATTTTTGGTTTTTACTTTCTCAAAATTCATTCACAGGTAAGTGAATACAAGTTTCTGCTGAGACATATGCCATGCTGGAAAATATACGTGGGGAAAAGTCAAATGGAACGGGGGACAATGCGCTAAATGTTACATACTATCATAGATTACGTAAAGTGTTGTGAACTTTCTTACGGAATTATTTGCGTATTTCCGCATAATGAGGAAAAATCGAATCTGTCTGTGAATGGATGCTGGAATGAACAATACTGCACAATCCACAAAACACATATGGGATGGATTTCACAAAATCCAGACTTCCTAGTTAGGGCTAAAGTACACATGACATAATACATAACATGCAGCTGAACCTCACCAATCTGTTTATCTTAGTGTAAGTGTACTGGGCCCAGTCTGGATTGGGAGTACTATGTGCTGGTAGGGGAGTATTAGATCTTCCCGCCTATCTTTTGCTTCCCACCCCCCCCCGTTCAATCTTCCCTAGCTTTGGGACTAAAAGAAAAAGACAAAAAACCTCAAGGTGCCAATGTCTTCTGGTTTTGTTTGTATGGTAGTGGTGTTGAATTTTGTGGGGGGAAGTGTGTGAGAGGTAAGGTTTGGGGGAAATTGCCTCTTCATCACGACAGTTAAAGCTGCAGGAGCCCTGCCCTCATTTGTATCTGGTCACGCTAGGCAAGGCTCCTGCAGCTTTAACTGTTGTGATGAAGAGGGACTCTAGGTGCTGCATGCATACAAATGACACCTGCTGAAATCTCCTTTTCCATACAACTGTTAAAGATACAGGAGCCCTGTCCTCCTTTTCATATAGTCACACTAATTTAAAATGAAAACCTGAATCAGGCTTGCTTGCTCTGAATTATTCCTTTCTGAAGGACACGCTGTTCATAAGCCTTGCTATAATGGATGGAATTTTAATGAAAAGGCTGGCACCAACTGATTTGAAGCCGGATATAAAAGAATGTCACTTATTGAGACACAGAAATATACAACACTCCTGATAAATGTGTATTTACTAGAACATTCATTTATAGTTAGGCACAGCTTAGATCATGCTTTAAGTTATTTCTTTTTTTAATTGAGATTGTCTACTTTAGCGTTAAAGCCTTTACACTAAAGTAGACAATCTCAATTTTTTAAAAAACCTAAGAAAAGGGGGATTATCCAGTGAAGGGGATGAGAATCAGTCATACAATAAAATAAAATAAAATACAACAGTCAAGTGAAAAGCTGTGCTGTTGATCAAGTGGTTCGTTGATGTCCCTGAAAACTGGGTTCTGTCTTGTGCCAACTTGGATTGTTGCATGCAGTCAAGCTGGAAGTAGTGATTATGAATGAATCTACTGAGTTCAGCAAGACTCCATCATACTGAGCTTTTCTACAAAGGCAGTTAAATGCTGTATCTACTTTCCATTTCATTGCAGAATTGAGATCTGAGCTCTACACAAAGAGCTTTTCCTTTAGTGGTACATAACCTCTAGGTGGTGCTGTACTATAGTGGAATAGCACAAATACACAAGTAGGAAAATACCTTTTCTTTCGCCATCAGAAATTGTACCCCATTTTACCTGCCCTAACCCCTCCTCCGGTGAAATTGCTCTTAAAAACAAGTGAAACTGAGGGATCATGACATCATCCAAAGAAACTAAACAACCATGAGTAAGAAATCATGCACAATAAATGCTTGGTGTAGAAAAGTGCAGAATGTGGTGGTAGAAGGCTGGTCTGTACCACTTTAAGCTGCAAGTGGAGAATTGTCATATTTTCCAAAACTCTCCCCGGTGTACTATTTTTCTGTTTACAGGGGGCTTTTTACATTCGGGAACATTAAAAATGTTTACCCCACCACCGATGTCCGACATGATAGATATACCCTCAAATTTTACTGCATTGATCTAACTGTTAAACTCTAACACAATGTGCAGATTGGCTCCAAGTCAAATGTAGTCATGTTGCTCCTATTTGTACTTCACGCCATGGAGACTAATGTGTAATTAGGTTGCTATTGTGATCTGCAACAGTGTGATGATTTAATTGCATTATTCATTTTGAAATGTTTATATCTGAAGTCTAAAAGTAATCTCATTAGCTACTTTGAAGACCACTGAAAACCAACTGCCTTTCCATTCTGCCCTATTATTTGGGGAGATTATTATTCCAGAAATAATTTAGTTAATGGAGAACAAATAAAATAGGCATTTGTTAACATAGCAAATAGTTTTATTTGTGCAAAATTAGAACTTCTACAATATTTGAAACATACATTCTTTAGCAATCAATAGTAATATACAACATATCCAATTTAAGAGGTTTTCTGTCTAAATAAAATATCTTCATATGTACAGCTGACACTGGCATTAAAATTCTGCATTCATTGATTACAGTGAATAGAGTTTAGGAGAGGTTTTTTTTAAAAAGCAGAATTACACCCATATGGGAAAACATGTCTCAAATACTTTATGTGCTTATATAAGTTGTTATAATCACATATTGCTAAATTTACGCTTCATGCAAAATGACCAAGGATTTTTGACATATAAGATTCTACCTACCTAAAACAAATTCCAAGCTATTCACTGTCCAAGTTAACATCCAGCGTTAGTGAATTCTGCAGTTTAACTATGTGCTGTTTGAAGAAGTACTTCCTTTTATCTTCATTAGATGACCCCAGGTCTCCACTCTCTCCACATCATGCATAACTTTATATCCCTCTATCTTGCTCCCCCATTGCCTTATTTTTGAGCTAAAAGCCCCAAATGTTGTAACTTTTCTTCATTGAGGGGTTGTGCCAGCCTCTTGATCATTTTGTGCACATTTTCTAGCTCTACAATATCTTTCTTGAGGTGTGACCAGTATTCCAAACATAGTCCCACCAGACCTTTCTATAAAGGCAGTATGATATTGGCAATATTAATTTTGATTCCTTTCCTGATTATCCCTATCATGGAATTTGCCTTTTTCACAGCAGTCACACACTGGGTCAATATTTTCATCAAGCTGCCCACCTACAACTTCAAGATGCTTTTCTTGGTCAATAACTGTCAGCTCAAACCCCATCAGCGTATAGATGAAGTTTGGTCCCCCCCCCCCAATGTGCATCACTTCACACTTTCTTACATTGAACTGCATTTGCCATTTTAATGCCCATTCTTCCAGTTTGGAGAGCTCCTTTAGGAGCTCTTTGCTGTCTCTTTTTGATTTAATCACCCGAAATAATTTGGTGTTGTCAGCAAACGTCTCCAGCTCACTGCTCACCTCTGACTCCAGACCATTTATGAATAAGTTTAAAAGCATCAGTTCCAGTACAGATTATTGTGGGACCCTACTGTTTACATCCCTCTATTGTGAGAACTGAACATTTATTCCTACTCTTAGCTTTCTGTTCTTTGACCTGTGTCAGACTATTGGTCCATGTGCTTAGTATTGCCCACTCTGGATGGTGATGGCTCTCCGGTGACTTACAGGTCTTTGTCTTTCTCATTGCTTGATACCTGATTGTTTTAACGGGCAATATGCTGAGTATTGAAACTTGGACCCTACTGCATGAAAAGTGTTTACTCTCCCATTGAGATAAGTGTCCTTCTGCAACATCCAGGTACAGATGTAGAGACATTCAAGGTGTGAACAAGTTGCTTTCTAAGACCCGGTTTTAGAATTCCTGTCCAAGAGGGAAGGACTGAATGGGCAGTAGATGTTCACACAAGGAATATGTTAGTGTACTCTCTTTCCACATCAACAGGGACTTTAAGACAGGCAGAGGATGCTGTAGATGACCATATGCTCCACTTAATCATGTCAGGATTGACTGTAAAGTCCTTATCAAAGGAGTGTAGTCAAAGCAACAAATGAGATGTCTGAAAGGAATTCTTCCTTGGTAGGAACTTTGGTACCTTGAAATGTGTTCACGGGAGGACCAGAAGATGCTTTGTCCCCAAACATTTGGAACAACAGATCCTTAACAATGATAGTTTCTCAGTTTCTCCCAGATCTAAAGTAGACTGTCAAGGAAAAGCAATCTCAGGCTCCCAGTTTCTCAAACACTTGGTATGAGTTCATTTCTTCTGTGGATTCGCTGTGGTGGAGAATCTCACATCATTCACTTTTACCAACATCAACAAAAGGCAATTCCATCAGTCATTTGGAAACGTATTTTATCCTCCTCTGTGAGAAATGAAGGAGCAGATGATTCCACTGGTTACAGCATAGTGCTGGGATTGATCTATGAAAATGGAGGACAAAAGATATTGTCACTGATTTCGCCTGAGAACATTTCCAATTAACCCTGCTCACCACCCATGTCTCTGAGAGAGTTGGGCATTGGTTCCCCTGGAGTCTATTTGCCAATAGCCTTCTACATGTCTCTCAGAGAAAATTCCAAGAAAACCCACCCAAAGTATAACTCCTCTACAAATGGGTTGGAAAAGGGCCTCCTCTTTCACAGAACACTCTTTATATGGATTTTATCCTCAATTGTTTGTTTAAAAATAATAAACCCACTAACGATGGCAACTTGCATGAGTGCTAAGGCAGTGGTATAGCAATCCTTCCAATATTTTTTTTCTACATATTACAGGATGTGAAGTACTGGGTTGCCTAAATAATGGAGTTAACAATGGGGTAGTGGAGGCTAATGGCTCCTATTTCAGTGGGGCAGCGAATCCAATCTGGGTTTCAGTCAGAACTCTAAAGGAGCTATCCTCCAAATGGGTTCAGCACCTTTGATACTTCCTATAGAGGTCTGGCTGGTTCTGACTAAAACTCAGAGTGGTCACTGCCCCACTGAAATAGGAGCCACCAGCCTCCACTAGCTTTTCTTGCCCAGCATCCTCCCTAATGGGAGAAAGTGCAGTGCAGGCAAAGCTGCCCTGGCTGGAGGAGCTCCAGTGGACACTTCTCCCAGGGATCAGTGTCAGGGAATGTTGCCCCTACCACTGACAGCAGGGACTGTGGCCCTATCCCTTGATGTAATTTGGCCCGTGGAGGGCTGGGTAGGGCTTCATCTGTCTCCCCATCCCAAACTTGTCCCCCACTCCTGGCCTAAGACAACCTCATGAGTTCATAGCAAAGCAGCGCTTGAAGTGGGGACTTCCTGCTCTGCACAAGCTGTATATTAGCTCTATCTCAGTGCAGTGGCTTAAGCAAAAGTACATTTAACGGGGAGGGTGCACAATGGTTTGGCACGGAGTGCGGTGAGTCTTCTTAGCACATGAGATAAGCTATGGCCCTGCAGTGTATAGAAGGCCAAACAGCACCCAATGTAGGGAAAACCACATGGAAGGAAGGTACATTAAGTACATGGTAGGAAGGTACATTGACCAAGGGTGGCCTTCAAACCCTGTGGTTTGAGGGCATTTCCCTGGTTTGGAAGTAGCATGGACCCGTCACACATATATGCCTGAGGCCTGTTTCCAATCAGTTAAGCAACAGTGCTGACTGCTTACTGTGTCTGTTTGTGGTAACCTCTCTCCCTGATTCCTGATGATATAGGTAACAGCATCATGCACCGATGCAAAAAGCTGATGCTTGGTGATGGTTTGGCTGAAGAAGTTGCCTCTTTCCATTTGTGAAATGACAGAACCTGTGAAGAGAAATACAAGGAACAGCAACGTGAGAGTGACTTTAAGTACTGGTACACCATGACCATTCTGAGTCACCTCTGCCACCCCATGCTAGCAGCTCCCTCATATTAGCAAGATCCAGGTCCAAAACTCCAAACAGCTTTAGCATGAACAAGTGTGCCTCTGCATTACCTTCTTTTGGGATTTATATTTATTTACATCCTGGCTTTATTTGGCTTCTGAGTGCTTCTAGCTGGGGCGGGGGTGTGGGAGCGCTCCTAGCATGACCAGTCAAATGGCACTGTGCATTTATTCCATCTTTTCCTTCGTAACAGGTTTTTTTTCCTGGTAAGGCTTTGCCAAAGTTTTTTTTCCTGGATCTTGCTAATACTAGCATACTAAGATGCTGAGCAAAAACCCCTGTACATTGGTAAGAATTTACTGGAGTCTGTTCTGATCTCTACACCCAATATTGAACCATGGGCATTTGTAGATCCCAATGGGAATAGTTTGGCCATCAGAAAGGGCCACACTAGGTATGACATGGGAGCCTTGTGATTTTTTTCAAGTAAGGACCCCCCCAAAAAACCCTCCCCCAAAAAAACCCAGAAGAAATGATGGGGAAATACAGGAGGGTTGCGAATGGAAGACAACTTTATCAGGACCTGCTCTAAAATTCTGAGGCATGGATGATTGCATGGTAAAAGCATCATCTGCAAGCAACATCTGAATCACCGACTTCTTGTGCCCTTGATAGTAAACTTAAAGCACTTCTGTGGCTTGATAAAATAATGTGACTATATGGGGTGGAATAGAAGAAACACAATGGGCAGGAAGAACTGGGCATCCATGATTTATAACTGAGGGATGAGGAGTCAGTGATACAAGGCACACTCTCTTTGAGGTTATGGTGGCTGACCATAATGTTCTGGGCCTCCTTACCATGGCAACCAGCTAGAAACACGTCCACTTCAATTTCCTGGAAGTCTTTAAATATCTGCCAAGGAAAACAAACATAAACAACTGAGTTGAGAAGCTTTGTAGAAATGTAGGGAATGCTCTTGTCTGTCCTGCTGAGGCAAGCCAGCAAAGGAAAGATATGAGGAAGTTATTTCACAAAACTCGTATTATTCTTATTGATCTCTCTGCCCCAACTAGAGTTTTAGCTGAGTAGCCATGGCCAGTGGGCAATGGACTACTATGGGTACAATTTCTGCTTAAGGAAAGCTGAGATAAACATCTTGCTCACATCCAACCATTTTGGTTTAATGGCATATTAAAATAACCTACGTTTCCACCACAGCTGTGATTGGCAGAGAATTTAACAGAAGCCAATAAGGAAGATTCAAGCAGACAAGTCAGCCATTACAATGCGATGGAGGCCCTTCTTGGGGAATGCCTCGAGGCAAAATAAAACAGCCCAGACATTTTTGGCTTGGGGAGGAAGGGAACAGCCTGAACAGTCGTTTCACCCCCACCTAAAGATATTTGTGATCTTTGGGGGTTGGGAGAATGTCTTAAATTTTTTATTATATTCTCATTATGTATTTAAATAATATATTTTTATGTCTCTTATATTTTTAAAGGGAGGGCCTTACTTTGATAGCAGAAATTTTCAGACTGACTTTCTTTTAAGGGCTAACAAAAGCTTCATCACTGCATCAAGCAGTGATAGAACTACAATAACCAGCTGCTGTGGCCTAGCTTTGTTCCCAGGGCACCCTTGGATAAAAATACTAATAAAAAAGATGGCCGCCTTCATCTGGGCATCTGAAAGCTTTCTCTTTCCAGAGCTTTGCTTTGTGTGATAGATTTGCCCTTTGTATTTTACTCCATGTAAAACAAGTCTCTGTGTCATTGCTCCTTACATTTTTTAAGGTCTTTATACAGACAGTGTCCACAAAATTGACAGGAGTGAAGTCCAGTATGAGTGAGTGAAGCGAAGGCTTTTCCAGTCCCAGAGACTTCAAGCTGGGATTGAAATGAGATTGTGGCTGCTGGGTGTCCTTTTCGTGCTCCCAGACCTTCATGCTTCCATTAAGCTCAGCCATGTTTGCGTTATCCTCTGGTTCCTGTGAGAAAGAAAACACACAGCTGACTTCCTACATGTGACAGGTTACTGGTCATAGGGCTTTCCCAGGTTGTCTCTGTTCATATGGTCTCTTGGGACATATTCAGAAAGCTGGAAGTAGAGGCTTTTCTTCTGGAAATTGAGGCTTCCATTTTCCTTTCTCCTATTAACTGATAATATGTAAGGCTCTCACACCATAGCCTGGAGCTCAGAAAACTGCATTTCAAACCTGAGAGGAGCTATATACATGTCTGCTGAGGAGATGTGCATGTTGTCCCAGCAATGGGAGCATGCAACTCTCCTCAGCGAGGGAAGTTTCATACAACTGATTTCAGACAAGATGAAAGGTGGGAAGACAGGAATTCCAAGTCAGTTATCTATCCTGCTTCTTCCTTATTTTGTCATGGCTATGGCTAGTTTTATTGTAGCACCTTGGTGGGGTGTCACTTCATGTAACCCTAGTCAGAGATGGTCCAGTACATTTTGGTGCCTGTGGCAGAAAATCCAAATTGTGCTCTATGGTTAAAAATATAATTAAAAAAAGAATAGTTGAAGTTTTAGTCTGATATAGAATTGTGTGAACTGCTCTGGATTTTTTTTAAAAAATGTTCAGATTGATATATACCTGTGATTTTACCTCCATATCTATATCCGCAAATGCAATATTATTGTTTCCAGATTCCTGTGCGTTTTTGATCTCTGAAGTCATTTTCTGTTTCCAAAACAGAATAGTTGAAGTTTTAGTCTGATACAGAATTGTGTGAACTGCTCTGGATTTTTTTTAAAAAATGTTCAGATTGATATATACCTGTGATTTTACCTCCATATCTATATCCACAAATGCAATGTTATTGTTTCCAGAATCCTGTGCCTTTTTGATCTCAGAAGTCATTTTCTGTTTCCAAAACAAGAAAACAGTATATAAGTCACAGTGAGCCCACAACAACTGTTTTGCCTTAAGACATGTTAAGAACCTCAGAAAGGACTTTTGGAAAAAAGGTTGGCAGAGAAGAAATAACAGACATACTCTTTTGACTTGAACTTCTAAAGAAGGTTTCAGATCCTATGCTGTTGTGTTCAAGAGTTCCAACACACCTCCCCACTCCAGTTTGAGTCTATGGTTTCCCCCTCTGTTTCCTAAGCAAGTCTAGCTCTGCGCTCTTTCAAATTTGTGCATTGTTGTGCTATTTCAGCTCATGTATCTTTTCACCTGTATCGCTGCTATGCCAGCGAAATCTCCCACCCCGCCCCCTAAATTCTCCTTTCCTCTGCAGTTATTTTTTATATTTCTTTATATGTTTTTATTACTGGGCAAATACAATAGTATGGCAGCCTGAAACTGCTCAATTACTGCACCAAATTGGAGCTTCTAATGTCTTCGAAATTATTACACAGTTTTTCAGGTAGCAATGCTGTGTGTGTGTGTCTATGTCTTAATTGAACATCTCCATATTTGGAAGAGGATGAGTGGGGTGAGGGGTAGCTTTGATATTGTCATCTGTGGCTAATGAAAATGCTTACATCTGTGTAATTTTTAAAGATAAAGAGATGAAACTTGGCAGGGTGATAGTGCTTAAGGAGGGCTTAAGCCAGGCCATGTTTGTATCAGGTCTGTTCATTAAAAAAAATCCCCTCAAAACTATTCTCCTGGTACTCCACCAATGTGAAATTCCATCTGTGCGATAAATCGCTGGTGTAATGTAGCTCAAAATGTTTTGGTACACAATAGTAGCAGAGCTTTTCAGTTTTCCCCTGAATGAAATGTGGATGTAGAACATATATGGATATCCCTTCTGTTTGAAAAATGGCTGCCTTAGGCCTTCTATCGTGTTCTGCCGCCTTCCCCAACCTGGTGTCCTCCAGATGTTTTGGACTACATTTGCAAAATTGACCATACTGGCTGGGAGGGTTATCGGGAATTGTAGTCTAGCTCCCTTTCCTTCTTTTCTCTTTGTTGATTCATGGACTAACCTTACATAGGAAATGTCATGGAAAACACATTGGTTAGTAATTTAGAAGAGAGCACGCTAGACAGAAGGGTGCACCTTTATTTTCTTGGCTTCTTTCTTGTCTCTCCTTTCTTTCTTCTTTAAGGCTTTCTTCTTCTTTTCAATGAGGCGGGTCACATCAATGCCACACTACAAAAGAGACATATACTTATGCAACAGCAGCTCTTGGCTTTAGGGGGCTGTTGTGATGATCCCTGTTTGCTTGCTTCCCATATGCTCCTTGTGCACAATGTTAAATGATTCCATGAGCCATGGGCTGTGGACCTCTTTCTTCACCAACTTCTTGAACAGAAAAAGGCTAATACTGCTAACATTGTAAAAGAAATGTAGTTCAAAGAAATATGAACAGCATGGCCAAGTGCCCGGAGCACCAGATTTAAGACACGATTATGCCCTCCACATCTGTCAAGTATGCTGTAGGGTGGATTCCTGCACTGAGCAGGGGGTTGGACTCGATGGCCTTTTAGGCCCCTTCCAACTCTGCTATTCTATGATTCCACCTCCTGAAGCCAATGGGGCCAGCAGTTGACTTTTACTTTGATACTGGTGATGGGACAGCGTCATCCACCACACCTGGGAGTTAGCAGACTAGCTTAGGGGGAGGGGCAGAGCAGATTGACTGGAACACACAACTCTGTCCTCCCAACAGAGAGGAACAGCTAGGGGGCTGCTACCACTCCCTGCTTCACACAAAGTAGCATCTGCAATCTGAAGCGACCATTTCACTCTGCCTAATGATAGGACTGGCTGGGACTTGGGATATTTCAAGACACTCTATCAGTGGCAGGAAAGATTTAGATAGGAAAAATGGTGGAGGAAAGGGTTGAACCTGCCCCCTCCCCAGCACTGCTGCTCTGATCAAATTCAGAGTCCCTTCCCTCTGAACAGCATTTTTAAAGTAAACATAAAAATGTATAATGTGCAGTCCTTGATCCTGTTGGTTGCATCAGTCTTTTCCCTTTAAAATGCACAATAACCCAGTCTTTCCATACCAAGATGACTGGCGAGAATTCACTCTATTGTGGGGTTGTCAACTATTATTGCATGCATATCACATGAGTTGAAAGGGTGTTCAGAGAGGCAACCTGGAGGCGTCCAGATATTTTGGATTACAACTCTGATCTGCCCCAGACAGCAAGGCCAATGGTCAGGAATTCTGGGAGTTGTGGTCCAAAATATCTGTAAAGTACTGAGTTGCCTACCCACAATTTGATCCCTTCCAAGAGGAATACAGCCCAAAGCCATTCCATGGCTCATATGTTGGTAATGGAAACGGTGCCACGAGAAATATTCTTCTGAACATTCCTCACCTTATTCTTTAGGGCCTCTGCATACAGTTCAGCATTAGCAAAATAGAGTGTAGCTGAGGAGCGGAAAATCCTCACACCTGGGATCTCCTCGGCCTGAAACGAAACAAAACGAGGAGTTCACGTGGTGTGCAATAGTGAACAGAGTGCAGCTCACCTGGTGGCCATGGGCAAGTTACCATCTCTCAGCTTGACATTCTTAAAGTGGAGTTGTGAGCATGAAATGGGACAACCCCGTATTTGATGCCACGGGGTCCTTGAAGGGAAGGGGGGTGGGCCGGGAATACAAATTGGATAAATTTTTAAAAGTGGAGATGGTAAGAAGAGAAACTCTTGTAGAAGGCACTTTATGTGGCAAGAAAAATCGATCCCGAAACAGGACTTGATGGAACACATTGTCGTAGACCAGGGGTTGTTCCGAGTGAGAACTGAAGGAAAGCTTGAGAAGGATAAACTCTTTGACTCTTGGGGTTGTCTCATCCCAGCTATTGGTTCAGCATGTCCTAGTGGCTGTTTGCCCCTACAGAAGGCACAAGTACTTTGTTTTGTAAAGCACCTGTACCATTTTCTATATGGTTTCTCCCTCCCCCTCAGAGGCATCTCCCTCGGTCACTTTCATGATACACTTACATTGTGATACTCCTTCACGTCTTTGTAAATGCCTGTCAAAGACACTTCTCCCAAAATGGAATAATGGGGCCTTAGAGAAGATGGGGGAAAAGATGGGGTTAGCAAAGGCTCCAGGCAGCAAGTAATTTATGGCATCAGTTATTCGGAATGTTACGTTGAAGGAGAAGTTGGCAAATTCGTACAGTGAAATAATAATAATAATAATAATAATAATAATAATAATAATAATAATAATAATAATTTATTTATTTATATAGCACCATCAATGCACATGGTGCTGTACAGAGTAAAACAGTAAATAGCAAGGCCCTGTGGGGGCTTGTTTACTGAAGCAATCTATGATTGTTACAATGGTCCTAACTCCCACCTGATGGCTGTCTCTGACTCATCCCTGACTCTTATCATGGAGTGGCCCCATGATCTTCCCACGGTGTCCTGTTGGAAGCATCCTTTTGCCTCCTGTTTTCTGGCATAATCTTTCTCAGCAAAAGGCAAGTCTTGAGCGGGCTCCCTCTTTCTCCCCTCTCTAGTCAACGTAATACTCACATCTGGGTCCGGAAGATGACAGTGAGCAGTGCAAAGGCCACAGCAACCCCCAGTCCTAAGTCGAGGTTCAGCAAAATGGTAGCAGTAAAGGTCACAAGCCAGATGAGCTGGAGGCGGAGGTGGGGAGAGGAGAACAATAAGCAGGGTTGCCATCGAATCCCAGAAAAGCCCATAATACAGCAACATATTTAAGTGGGACTCACTGAACTACTACAGCAACTGTGCCTTGATCTAGAAAGGTCCTCTGTTGTGCCTGGCCATTGGGCCTGCTGATAGGCTTCTAGCTTAGAGAGTAGAGCATAGAACAGGCTTCCTCAGCCTGGTGGCCTCCAGATATTTTAGACTCCACCTCCCACCATCCCTGACCATAAGCCATGTTGGCTGGGGCTGATGGACACTATTGTCCCAAGTCTCTGGAGGGTACCAGGTTGGGGAAGGCTGGCTTAGAGGATGGCACTGGGGCTTGGACTCTGCCACTGATGGTGCCCTGTCTGCATCCACTGCTAACGCCGTAGAGTCATCCAGCAGGCAGGAAGCGCCTTTTTCATACCACGCAGATGCAGCAGCGTCACTGGATGCTCTTGCTATGCAGTATTATTTTTTCATTGTTTCCTCTTTACTAAAGCACACAAGATGGCCTATGCAGAAAAATTAGCACATTGCAAAAGAGTATAAAATGCAACCTAAAAACTAAAAATGGCGCTTAAACAATAGTTTAAGAAAGCAATTTAAAATGGGATGAACAGAATCCTCCAGGGTCTTGTGGTTCATGAGAAGTACAATTCACAAGTGGTGTAGTGGTAAATTCAGATTCTCATCCTCATTCTCATCCTTCGCATTGCCACCCCCCAGAAACAGTTCAAAAATTCAGTGTGCAGTGCTCGTCCACACCAACAAACCATTTCTAGTCATTTTCACCCACAAGTCTTCTGTAAAGCGAATGGGTCTTAATTGCCCATTCAAGGCCAAACCACCCCAAAATACTTCACATTACCATAGGAAACAGTATATTGTTGCTGGGGAAATTTATTCCCCCCTGCTAATGAAAAAAAATGCCAGCACTGCATCCCTGCATCTGCTACACGTCTACACTTCATGCATGATCTTGTACAATGACCCTGGCACACTATCCATGCATGGATTCATTGAGGAGTTTTGCATAGGTTGAGGCTCCTGCACTGTGCTGGGAAGTCTGTGGCAAGCCTAGAGGCTTCTAGGCTGTGGCTCCCCAGTTTTATACCCTCGGCATGTGCCAGGGACGGCAGACAAATCAGACACCACGATAACAATATCAGACACGAAGCACATGCCTGGAAAATACTTCAATAAAAAGAAATGATTCACCAAACAACTGCAGGGATTATATCTTTCAATGCTCCCTCTGTGTGTGTGTGTGTGTGTGTGAGAGAGAGAGAGAGAGAGAGAGTGTGTGTGTGAGAGAGAAATCTCCCCACATGTAGAAAACTATTTATTTATTTATTAAACTAGCATGCATGGGAGAAAGTTTCTAGCACAGGCTTTCCCCGAAGTCTTCTATGTGCATGGATTCTTGCCCAGCCACTTGGGAGCTACATTCAAACATGCAGTCCTGCAAAAGTTTTAGTTAGTGAATGATAGTTTGGATTTCACTGAAGTATTTCCCACATTTAATTAGGTATCTGGTTTGATGTTCTGCAGTCTAGGAAGAATGAAACGGTGTGCTTCTGTTGATCAGGTAGTTTAGGTGCATCCAAACAGGACCACAGCAGCCTAGCAATGAAATAGACTCCCTGCGGTTCGTGTGCTGGTCCTTTTTGCCACCTTACCAGGTCAATAACGTTGGTTCTCCAAAGTGCAGGTATATCTGAAAACTGTTTGAACATTCCCTTCAAGTTGACTATAACGATAGCAGCTAAGATGGCCTGAAAAAGAAAAGGCAAAGATAGAATATGAAAATTCAGAGAACAGACATGACTGAGTATCATAGCACACCTATCATGGAAAAGAACAGAAGAGCCTTCATTTAAACTTTAAATTTAAATTTAAATATGAAAGGAAGAACTTTTATCTAGTAGTGGTGAAGCCCTAAAAGACAGACGTGGCCATTGGTCCTGTAATTAAAGGACATTTTCTTCAAGGTTATATATGCCCAATGAGCTATTATTTTTCTGTCTTCCACAGGGTATATATAGATGGTGCTGGCATATATAAAGCCCCAGAAAATAATAATCCTGTCGACAAGTGAAAGAACATAAACAGAACAACCCTATGCATGTTTATTTGGAAGTAAGTCCCATTGAGTTTGATGGAGCTTACTCCTAAATCAGTATGTGTATGCACGTGTGTATGTGCAGGAAAAGTTGGGAAGCGGCAGGATTTTAAACATACTTTGGGTAGATCTTGGAAAAGCTCCCCAATCTTCAAGATGGTTGCTAGGATGAGGAGACAGGAGACCACCGAAGCCACCTGTAGAGGAGGAAATAAAGATAACTGAGTGCAGAGCTGATTTGGGGTGAGTGCGTGCAGGGGAAGAATCCTGAAATCCACAGCCTCCCAGTTCTGTGGTGACTGTGAGCTCCATCACACCAGGGGTTAGCACGCTCTCTACTGTCACTTCTCTGCCCGTGTTTTCATTCCTCAGTTAAGAGGAAGTACACAACAAGCACTTCAAAAGAGGAAGTACACAACAAGCACGAGGCCCACTAAGCCCTCTGTTCTAATGGCGCTGCTTCTCCTGCACACAGCAGGAGAGAGCAGCAATTCTGTGTTTAAAAATACATCGGACTTAATGAGGGGTTTTTTTGTTGCACGCGGGAGGCAGATGATGTCATGTGAGGGACCTGAGCAAACTCCGTGAGTGCCCAGTAATGAGCATGCAATAAAATACTAATCGGATGGAGCTTTGTGATGGCCATGAGATGCTGAGAACATTCAATTCATTTTGCTTGAAAAAAGATCCCTAATTTCTTCCCTTCCCTTTTGCTCTCAGGGTGATTGTGAGTTTTCCTGTGAGCGGAAAAGCAAACAGTCCTAATTGATGCAGGTGATTTCTGCCATGTGCTCTGTGAAAATAGAGATGGAAGAAAGGTTTGAGCTACACATTCGACATGAGAGTTTGGGGCAGACCACCAGAGCCCCTCTCAGCAGAAAAGGCAGACGGTCTCCAACCACAACACGGCCCATTTACCCCCATTGAAGTACACGGAATAATTAATACACATTTCCATGTAAAGAGCTCATCCCCCTTCATAGGACTATTAAGTCTCTTATCTGAAATTACCTAATGGCACCGCTGTCCAAATTACAATGGTCTCATTTATCGCGGCATGCACTTCGGTTAGCTCCAAAGGAGCGCTCTGCAGCACTCTTCTGATGCTCATCGGCTTGATTCGTAAGCTCTGATTTCTGCTCCAACCAGAAAAAGGCTACATGTCTAATCTGGGACTTACCTGACTCTGCCCTCCTGTACTCTCCTGCACTAGGGAGCGGGACATGGAGGCGCTGATGCTGTAACATTGGAAAAAACCACCCACGGAGTTACTGCACCCGATGGCGATCAGCTCCTGCAAAGAGATTTACCATTGAGAAGGGCTGAGAGTCTGCATGGGCGTAATATCTGTGTCCTGATTTGGACTATGAGAACCTGGCCTCAGTTGCTCATACACTAGTAACCTTGGGACTAGATTACTGCAATGCGCTCTGTGTCGGTCTGCCTTTAAAGACACTTTGGATACTTTGGTTAGTACAAAATGATGCATCTCCACGTGTGCTGACTGGGGTTGGGGCAGGTTCGCACATACAGTATGACATCCGTATCAAAATGACTACACTAGCTCTCTGTCCAGTTCCATGCCCAATTCAAAGAGTTGGTTTTAATTTATAAAGCCCTTAATGGCTTAGGCCCAAATTACCTGATGGAGTAATCTGGGTTAAGATCATTTGAGGATCATCTGATAAAGGTGTCCCCATATGTTAAGGGGAGGGAGGAAGGGAGCTACCAGGGGACAGGCTTTCGTGGGGGTGGTGCACCTTTCTCATAGAGGTTTATCTTCACTTTCATAAAGATATCAAGTGAAGGCCTTTTTGTTCTCCAATACCTTTTTCAAGTCAATTTTATTGATGCTTTTCCCCCTGCTTTTGTGGTTTTTTTTAAAAAATGTTGTTTACAATGATTTCTGAATTATATTCATTTCTGTTTAATTTGTTTTAAAGGTCTGGATGCTCCCAGGGATTAAGCATAATTGTGGAAGCTCCCGGAAACAAACAGCCACTTATCATATATAATAAGCACTCAAACGTCAAATTGCAAATCAAAATACACAATACAATGTAAATCCCAATGCAAAAAACAAAACAAAAAACACCACACAAGTACATCCTACCCATGAGCATCAACAAATCAATCTATATTTGATATCAGTCCAAAATAAATGACAGTTCAGGTGGGGAGGAAGAGATAAAGGTAGCAATGACATAAAATAACCCTTCAAGTTTAAGCCACAAAATGCCCAAGTCCAATAAGACCCAAAGTTCCAATCATTTGAAGGTACAATCACTTCATGGATTCAAGTTGTGTTGTGCTGACTCAGTGGATTGTTTGCCACAAATCTGTTTCAGCTTATTACCGTATTATTCACGCGTGTCTGATAACCACAAGTACAAGATGTGCCACTTATGCAGCAGCTCCTCAGTGTCCCATTATTAATAGTGTCCCATTATAACAGGGATGGCCAACCCATGGGCCGCATATGACCCTCTGCCACTCTCTATGTGGCCTGCTGCCCGGGGAGCCCCACCCACTTCCCCTTACAGTCGGTCTGATCAGAATTGCTCCAGCTCTGCTACAGCAATCCCAAGAGGGGTCGTTGGGTCAGGGGAAGAGCCTTTCGCCTCTCCCACTTCAGCAGTCCTGATGCAGTCAGAACTGCTGTTTCCCCACGCCTAAAGATGGAGGGGAAGCAGCAATCCTGATCAGAGTTGCTGCATGTATGTGATCCATTTGTGATCTTTTTCTAACCATAGAAAATTTAGTAAGGAGGGAAAGAGTGGAACAGCAGTGCAATTCTTCAGCAGGTGTGGACAGGAAAATGTGCAATTGAGGCAGGTTGGGGGGGGAGCAGTCACTGGGGAAGGTGTATGATATGTTGTGGATGCTCCTCCTTTCTCTATCACATCCTGTGCATTTATAGCCAAAGAGCCATGTTGGGCCATGTGAAGGCTTTCCCCTTCCACCAAGGCTTCTCTGTGCTTGCACAGCAGGCAGAAATCCCAATGAACACAACAGTGCTTACTTCTGAGTAAACATGTATAGGATTTGCTTATAAGGGTGCAATCCTACCATTGTCACTTAATCCATTTATTTTATTTAGGTTTTTTTAAAATAACATTTCACTATGCTGGAATATGGGAACTCTGAAATTCCACAAGAACTGCTTTAAAAAAAAAAAAAGGAAAAAATGGTGAGACAATCAAAGGAACTACTTCAAATGGTGAGAGAAGGTTTTTTTTTAGGATGTAATGGAATTCTGCAGTGACCTAGCTGCCTTGCGAAACTGACCAGAAATATTGACATTGACTAAGAGCGCAATCCCATGTGCATTTAGCTGGCTGGAGGGATGCTGGGAGTTGTAGGGCTTTTTCCATCTAAACATGGATGGGATTGCCCCCCACCCCACTAAAAAAGCAAGAAAATGATCAGAAAATGTCAGGATTTATAGCCCCACTGTAACCATGTTCACTCAGAAGTAAGGATGCAATCCTCTTGCCCTGTACTTTCTCCTTCTCTTCAAAATGTTGGGAGAAGAGATATGTGGTGTCACGGAAGGAGAGAGGAGGGGCTGCAGCTGAGTGGTGGAACACTTGCTGAATGGATGCTGAAGGTCCCAGCTTCAATCGCTGACTTCTCCAGGTAGGGTTACGAAAGAATCATGCCTGAAGCCCTGGAGAGCTGTTGTTTCCAGTCAGTGTTGACAGTATTGGACTAGATGGACCCAGGGTATGACTCAGCATAAGGCAGCTTCCTATGTTTCTAAGAGGATCACACCGGCCACAGCTATGTCCCATCCGCTGTGTGGACAAAACACAGGGAGATGCGCACCCTGCAAAGTGTGGACAGTCGATGGGAATTGTGCTGTTAGCTTACATCTGAAGAGCAATAATGGGCAGCCCTGGGAGCCCTCTGCCTGGAAGCACCCTTGTAGGGTGGGACAGTGAAACAGACAATAAAAAGCAGAAAGACAGCAATGGAGAAGACAGGGTAAAAGGAAGAGGGGAAGAAAAAGACCAGAAGTCAGAGAGCAGCAGCGTGGGTAGGAAGGCCCTTACCTGGTTGCTGTCCACCTTGTAGCCATGCTTGAGGGCAAAGATCTTGCCAAGCGAGATGGTAAGGACATAGCTGACAATAGCAATGGCAAAAGAACTTCCTGCCACCTTCCCAAAATAGCATACTTTGGGAATGTCAGGAGGTCTCATCCTGCAAGAAGGAAACAGAGCTGCATTAAGGGCATTCTGGTCTAACGGCAACTCAGGGGGAAGGGAAGAGAGGAAACAGCTAATTTCCCCAAGCAGTTCTTCGGCCCTGGGGAAAGCGGCGAAGTGGGGAGACTTTGTGGCAGCAGGAAAGGGAGCACCATTTGATCCCCTTGGACAAAGCATGGAAGAGGTGCCCACCAGGCTTGAAACGAATTGGTTTGGCAAATTGCATCTCTCTCGGGCTGATGGGAAGAAGCAAGAGGCATTCACTCACCCATTGGGGATGTCCCCCACAATGCTAATCCCAAAAGCTTTGTTCAGGCCGACAGCATAGGAAATCCCCGTCGAGACAATAATCTGAAAAGAGGTGGCAGCGTGAGACAAGGCAGCCCTCTTGTGTTACAAAGCAACCACCTTTACCTTTCAAAGCCACTGGGGAAGGGCAGAAATGAAGGAAATTAGCTGGTCAGAAGGGTTAAGAATGGGACTGCAGGCCTGGTCTCTCATGCAGTGGGAACGGCACACTAAGCCTCACTGATTCATCTCAGAGGGGGGGACCAGAACTCAGCTTTTGTAATCTAGCGTGGGAAACAGCATTGAACCCACATGGATCAGGGGTCTGGGTATCAAGTTTAAAAAATTGCAAGGCCGTGAGGCCTTGCAAGTTGTAAGTAAGTTTAATTAGAACTAATTTAAATTGACTTATAACTTGCAAGGCCTCCTGGCCTTGCAAAGCTCTTATTCTTAATACTAGGCTTGGTACTGTAAAAGGGGACGGAGCTGTAAAAGGGGGCCTTTCCATGGACCGTTTTCTTTCTAACTAATCCTGATTTTAAAAAAAAATGCCATTGAGAATCTTGAAGGGAAATGCTACAGGTCTGGCTTGATTGCATTTATTATTTCTTTATTTCATTTCTATACCATCTAATACTGAAGATCTCTGCCTACAAAAACACAAGGTACAACATAAAAAATGGAAGCTTAAAACTGCAGTTTAAAAGTACAACCAGAATACAATCTAGCAGCAATGCAGAGATTTAAAATACAGATTTAAAACAGCAGAGCTAAGACTAGGATGCTAAGATATTGGGGAAACAAAAAGACAGAGCCTTTTTGATTGTGGCACCCAAAATCTAGAGCATCTTCCCCCAAGAGGTACAACTGGCCCCTTTGTTCACTTTTAGATAAGCAGCAGAAACAGTGTTGTTTTACTGGGCTTTTTCATTATACTATTGTACTGTTATTAATCATGACTCCTTGAGTTGCTGCTGCTGCTGCCCTTTTTATTGTTCTTGTTTCTTTGTAAGTCCTCTTGATAATTTTATAGGAAGGTAGAATAGCAATCCTGGAGGTACATAAAATAAATTACCGTGAGAAGTTCAATGGGGATCGGTATTGGAAGCCTCTTGCCAAGTTTTTCATTGAGCATCTTCACAAGAAAGATGGCAATTATAGAAATCAAGGCAGTGACCAAAGTGCCCACATTGGTTCCCGGCAATTTTGAGCAAATTTCCACAAAGGTCTGTAGAGAAAGAAAAAAAAAGGCAAAATAATAATTGTGAGACACAGAAGGTTGAGAAACCAGTGGAGGCTGGTGGCTCTGATGCCAGTGGGGTGGTGAATCCGCTCCACATTTCAGCCAGAACCAGTCAGAATTCTAAGAGAGCTATCCAAGGTTGGATAGCTCCTTTAGCATTCTGACCGGTTCTGACTGAAACCTGGAGCAGATTCACTGCCCCACTGGCACTAGAGCCACCAGCTTCCACTGCGAGGAACACAATATCATCCACCCCAGGAGGGTGCTATTTGGGTATGAGTCTCCAAGACTCTGCTGACAATACACCCCTCTCCATCTGATCTGAACATATCTCCAGCCAGGGAGAAACAAAATTGGCTAGCGAGTTTGTAAATTCTCTGACACCATCAACACAAGCTCTCGATGCGTGTGTGTATCTCCTAGAGAGATCCAGGGCTGGTCTGCATATGCATGAACATAGTAATTGATGCAGCTGAAACCTGGCCTAACCCATACAGCAGAATGAGAAAGGAGTGAGCTAGTACACTGGACTGCCAGTTCAGGTTGTAGATAAGGGATAAGGTTTATAAATGCTCCTCTGAGAAAAACAGCAACAACACCCTGCAAGTAGAAAATTAATCCAACAGGGAGAAAAGTAAAGCCTTTTTATTGGTGGCCTAGTTTTCTGCTTGCAAGGGGGAGGGGTGTAAACTCTCCCTCTCCACCCCCTGCAGTCCTCCAGCTCCTCCCCCCATAAAGGTACTTTTTACATTTTTTTTTAAAATGTGCACAGTAATTATATTTATGCAATTCAGCTCACATCTAGTTTGGTCCCAAGATAACCAGAAGGGATAAAAAAACCCTAAAAACTCACAAGCCAATGCCTCTAATTCCCACCACCCTACCCCATGTCCAAGTGTACTTACATAGATCAATGACAAAGGTCCTGAACGCTCCTCCAGATGCATCCCAAAGACGTACTTCAGCTGGGAGACCAGCACCTGGATGGAAGCGGCTGTGATGTAGCCCCTCACCAAGGGCTCAGAAAGGTAGGTGGCCACAAAGCCAAACTGCAGCAGGCCCAAGGCAATCTAAAAAAAAAGAAGTCCAGTAGGGAGGACAAAATCATGAGACCAAAGCTGTTCTCCAAGACTTCCAAGCTGCACAGAAAAAAATATCGGGGACTTATCCTGACTTTTTTGGTAGGAAAAAAAGCGGGGAGCAGCTCTGGTACCCAGATGACTGCCGGAAACCCCATGCTCCCTCCTTGGCATCAGGATTACCCAACGCCACCCTGGGGAAGTAAAACCATGGGGTTTTGGGGGTGGGGTGGCGCCAACTCGGCTCTGAACACAGCCCCCTGGACATGATGAAACTGGTCTGAATCTGGATAAGGCTGTTGATTCTTTTCTAGCATTACCAATAGGTACCCATACGATCTTTAGGAAGGGATTTGGGGAGTGCATCCTTGTGGGGAAATGATGCTAGAATTGCCCATCCTTGTGAACTTTCCCAGGAGCAAGGCTTGTTCTTCACCAGCAAGATGCATCCATCCATTGACCCATCCAGTCTGCAACTCAGCTCAGTCCCATGCATTTCAGGACATAACTGGACTGCAGAATGTCTTCTGCAGCCCAGTGCTGGTCAAGGGTAGGGCCATCATCCTAGAAAAGCTCCCATGAATCATTGAACTTGACATCAGAATGGGCACACAGACCTGCCATGGTGGCCCCCATATTCTGAAGGAAATGGATGGTGCAACCCTTTCAATCGTGAAACCAGAGAGTGAATCCAGTGGTCCCTGTCACCATGCATTGAGTGCCTCTCTTACTTATCCCAAAGTGCTGCAGCATCCTGATATGGGCCGCACTCACCTGAAAGATGCCCACCAAGAAGGTGAGCGTAGCCACCAGTTCTATCCTGGCAGCATCCCTCAGGGGCTCGTTGATCGTGTCATTTGTACCATTGATCACTTCCAAATACTTCTCACTTGGTTCCAGTGCCACTGTCACACTCCCAATCATCACAGAGATGACCGCAAATGGCCCTGTAGGAAGGAAATAGAGGCTTCTTAGGCAAGACAGCAACACTCAAGGGTCAAGGTTCTGTCCATCCTTGAATCTCTAAGAGAATTGGGGGAGGGGTTGGTGGGGGGAGAGTTGGTTGGTCATAGGGTGCTGTTGGCTTTGCTTATCCATTCAGATCAGGATGGCAGGCATGGGTTGGAAGGGTTGCGTTGGATGACAAAGTATCACACTCTTCGCCATGCTTAGGGAGAGAGGGAAAAGTCCCCAGCCCTCTGTCCTTAAAGGCACTTTGAAAAAGAGGCCTCCTTATATCACACTAGTCACCTGATTTGAGAGAACAAATACTCATTGTGAAACCTGTGAAAAGGTACTTAATCCACCAAATGAATAAGAGAAGGTTATCTCTAGTGCCATGTGCTGAAGCCAGCGGAGGGCAAACTTTTTTCTGTCAAGGGTTATTTTCCTTTGCAGGTAATCAGTTGGCTGCCACATATCGGCAGTGGACAGGGCTAAGCCCAAAGTGGGTGCGTGACCCCTTCTCTTTTTTCTACCACCCTCTTTCCCTCCCACTCTTCCTTCGTGCCCAGCAGACTGCCAGGGAAGGGACAAATCACTCTTGTCAGAAGTCTGAACGGATCACAGGCAGAGGGCTGCATGAAATTAGGCCAAGAGCCGCATGGGGCCTGAGGGCCGCAGGTTGCTCACCCCTGCGCTAAGTAGTGCAAGAGTGGGTGATCCCACGGGGCCCTTGTTCAAGCATCTCCTGCTCACCAACAGAGATGTGTCTGGATGTCCCAAAGATGAAATACGCCAAGACGGGATAGAAGGCTGTGTATAAGCCGGTGACAGGCGGCAGGCCTGCCAGAAGCGCATAAGCCAAACCTAGACAAAACAAAGGTGGACATTAAGACTTGGCCATTGCTTGGTCCATTTGCCTAGAATACATCCTCCCTGTGGAGCCTGGTGGCTTTTAATTCAGTGGTGCAGTAAATCCTCTCAGGGTTTCAGTCAGAACACCATAGGAGCTATTCAAAGTGCTGACCCATATTCCCAAAATGGGTTCAGCACCTTGGAGAGCTCCTTTAGAGTTCTGGCTAGTTCCGACTGAAGCCCAGAACAGATTCACTACCTCACTGAACTAGGAGCCACCAACCTCCAATGCATACTCCATTCCACCTCCTCTCTGGTTAGTTTGATCCACCACCCAAGCCCATACAGGCAGCTTAAATGGCCTCTTGCCTTTCCCCACAAGCTTGCTAGCATTTCTCAGATGCTCCACACTGGGCACCAGGCACTTACTGCCCTAGCATTCCCTTCTCCCTTTCATTTCCGGCCAGTATTTTAGCCACGGTTTTGTCCTTGCCACACCCCAAGTGCTGGGAGGCGCACATTCAAGCGTGCTTTAAATCAAACCAGAGTCTTTGTTGGGTTTCTATGCCCATTTTGACTTTGGCATCCCATAGCTTCAGCAAGCAGGGCCTGGGGCTGCCCTCTCCTCCCAGAGGCCATTGCAACCCACTGCCCTGTGAGCAGGAGAGGAAGAAGAAGTCAATGGTCACCATCAAATAGTATATTCTTGCTAGTTTAATTATATGTATCCTCCTCCCTCCTTGTTCCCTGTTCTTTCTGGGTCATGTTTTGAATTGAAAACAGGGCAGGGACTGTTGTGGTACTTATCTTGCTACTCTTTGTGAACCTTTTTGGCTAAAGTGTGAGGTATTAATGCAACAGGTAAGGAAGGAAGGAAATAGCTCTCCTAATTTCCCCGCACAGCAAATGTTTGGGAAAGTTCACCCCAATGGGCCAGAAAGATGTTTTTGGCCTCTTGAGAAGTAGATGCTAGTGGCCCCTCCTGCCAGGTACACTGATAAACAATACAGAGGACTACACTCAGGATGGCCATGAAGACTGGAGCAGCCTCTCACTCTCCAATCCCAGGAGGAGAAAGGAACAGGCTCACAGAGTCATCAATGCCCTCAGAGGATACTAGAAACCTTAGGGTTGATGACAGGATCTCTGATAGCTTACCCTGTGGGAGGTTCATGATTCCCACACTGAATCCTGAGATGATGTCCCCAAGTAGCCATTCCTTGACTGGGTACCGTGGTAGCCAGCTCAGGATGGGGATGAACCGGAACAGCAAGGCCTTTGCAGCTGAACCTGAGCATCTGGAAAAGAGGTACAGAAAGGCACATTGAAGAGGGGAGCAGGGTCTTCATGTTGTATTGGGGACTGGGGAAGCAATGGGAGAACTGGGAGCTGCTTTGATCACCTCAGAAACAGTTTCCCAGCAACAATATATTGTTGTGAGCTATCCCTGTTGTCATGCAAGGTATTTTGGAATGGCTTGGTCTGGGATGGACAGTCAAGACCCATTCGCTTTGCAGAAGACCTGCTCCTGGTTTGTTGCGATGGATCAACACCGCAACCTGCATTTTCGGACTGTCCTTGGGGTGGGGGTGGGGGCTATAGGGACTGTCACGATGAGTGCCTGCACTTCAAATTTTACCGCTATGACACTAGATATGGGTGTTTCTTTCATTATGGATGCCGCTGCAAGCTTCCTCAAGGTGGGCCATAGGATGGCATGCAAAACCACTGCCTCTGCTGGTGTGAAACAAGTCAGGCAACCCATTCAACATATACAGGGAGCAGTTGCCACTATGGGAGTCAGAGAAATCTGCAACGGATTCAAATGAGTTCAGTTTCCTATGAATCCCATATGTGGATTCCACAGTGGACCAGCTTTTTCCAAGTCATGTGGATTCTGTGGACTTGCAAACCGTTTTTTCATCGTTGGGGAGAAATCACACTCATGCATTAGCATGCATGAGTGTTAATGCCAATTAGTGCAAGTAGAATGAAATTTTCATAGCAAATGTCAGATACTGTCAATGAGTGGATAATAGAGCAAAAGATGCCTGACAATCTTTGAAACACAGGCAGAATGGATGTAACAAAATCTGTATATCTCTAATTGCCACACCCACACACCCTTTAGAAAACAAGCAAGATAAGTAGAAGCCAATGTAAGTATTTTTTATTATTATTATTATTATTATTATTATTATTATTATTTATTTATTTATATAGCACCATCAATGTACATGGTGCTGTACAGAGTAAAACAGTAAATAGCAAGACTCTGCCGCATAGGCTTACAATCTAATAAAATCATAGTAAAACAATAAGGAGGGGAAGAGAATGCAAACAGGCACAGGGTAAGGTAAGCAGGCACAGGGTAGGGTAAAACTAACAGTATAAAGTACTAGACCACTGGTCTATTGATCCACTAGGGACCCACAAATTATGACCAGATGTCCCGTAGTACAGGGAGGTGGAGTATTCTGTCATGTTCAGGCTTTGGGGGTATCAATTGACAGTCACAATTTCTCACAACATGCTCTTTTTTGGACGATCCTGTTTCTTCTTTCCAGAGCTTGTGAGCGCCACAGTGTCTATTCCAGCCTCCTCATATCAGCAACTTTAGTGAGCTGTAGAATCACCATACCTTATCTTCTGGATCTTGGTACAGATGGAGGGCGGCGGGGTCTGGCTTCTCAGGCCAATCTTCTCTAGCTCAGCCTCACTCAGCCCGTCATGCTCTGCCTTACGCTGACACGGCACGTTGTATTCCTTCATCTCCTTGGCACCACTGACACCTGATTTGTGTGTTGGCTTTGGGACTAGGAAGAAGGAAAGAAGGGTCTGAAGGCCATTAATGCGACCTGCAGTTCGGAGAGCTTTGAAATCTTGGATTCCCCCCTTGCATTGGATGCCATCTTGGAATCTGTTCCTTTGTGTGTGTGTGTGTGTGTGTGTGTGTGTGTGGGCTTGCATTGAGTTCCACCTCAGGACTTGCTCCCTTGGGTTCGCCATTGCATTGGGTTCTGCCTCACAACCTGCTCCCTGGTTTTGCTCCTGCTTTGGGTTCCACCTCAGAACTTGCTCCCTTCAATTCCCCATTGCATTGGGTTCCACGTTGGAACTGCTCCCTCGGGTTCCCACTGCATTGAGTTCCATCTCAGAGCCAACTCTCAGAGCCATTGGACATACTGGCTGAGACTGCTGGGAGTTGTTGTCCAAAACATCTGGAGGTCATTACATTAGGGGAAATGATGGAACAGAGCACTGAAAATCAATAAGGTCTAGAAATGTTCTTTTAAAAGCCCAAACAAAAGAGTAGCCTAACTCAGACTCCCCAACCAGTTGGCCTCCAGAGGGGATGGACTACAGTTCCTATCACTCCTACCAGCCCAACTGCCTGGGATGATGGGAGTTGTAGTTCAGTCCATCAGTTAGGGGATGCTTGCCTAACTCAAAGAACATATGTCGTAAAGAAACTCAGGGCTAGAAACACAGGAATATATGCTGGAGAAATATCACCTGAGGGGAGAGAGCGAGAGAACAGGAGCATTTGTTTTCGTTTTGTTTTTAAACTGGTGCCAGCAACAAAACCTTAGCACATTAAGCTACATTTGGGGGTACAAAGCTTTCTTAAGTGTGGAAGGTTAACCCCAGAGCTTTTTGGCAGCAGGTGTCCTGCTTTTAGTGCCAGGGCGGATTCCCAAATATGCGCTCCAATCATCGCAAGTCTCAGAATTGTTGCACCATGCATTGGTCTGGTGGCATATGGGCGGATTTTATGACCTAACAATGTTAAATTGATTATTTTAAGAAAACTTTGATAGCATATCTGACAAGTTTTTTATTGCAGGTATTGCTTTCAAAAGTGCTCTGACTCTGTAAACAAATGATTAGCGTAATATGACTTACTCGTGAGCCTAGCTCTGAGTTCCTTTGAGATAAAAAAACCAACAAAGCCAGCCCATGGTAGCCCAACCAACTTGGCAAGAAATTCCTTGCTGGGCTCAGTTCTAAAGCTCAGAGGGGTGTAAGAGGGGGTGTGAGGGGTGGGTAAATGTAACATCAGCTCCCATCCTGCATTGATTGGAAGGTTTTCTTTCCCTTCAAGAGGATGAGATTGAAGATAAGCCTTCTGGATGATTAGATGCCATCTGAGACAGATCTGGGCATGGCAGAAGAGACAAAGCAAATGGGTACCAGCTGTAATGCACCAAAGCTATACTCTGGACTCGACATTTCTCAAAGTCCCCTCGCAGGTGGAAGAAGTGCAGGCTATGTATAGAGAAGCATCAATAACAGCTCCCTGGTAGATCCTGTTTCACGGCTAAACTGCACATGATGTTAATTATATTTAAGGTGCAGCTTTAAAAAAGAAGAAAAAAAGCAAAGTTGTTGAGCGGGCATGAAGAGGGAATGGCACCCTTGACTTCCCAGCTGGGGTCTTGAGAAAATCTCTCTTCTGAAGCTGAAATTTGCTTTGTGGGGAAATCCCCCATTGACACCGACTGAGGAATTCTCCTTCCACTCCTCTCCATTTCTCATTTTTCCAATCTTAAATTCAGTTTGTCATGAACCTTGAGTTGTTGTGTTGTTTTTAGTGCATGAAAATATGTATTTTCCTTTGTGCATATTTCTCCTAATATATGCATTTTCGTACGCTTCTTTTCTTGCCTCGTATGCACGTTTTTTGGTAAGAAATGTTCCTGACTTAACGCATTTTGTAACATTATTTTCACTAACATATGCACATTTTTGTGTGCAGTTCCCTGTGCACATTTTTGTAAGCACCTTCTTTTCTTATTTGAGAACTGCAATGCAAAATTAAGGGCACTGCAAATTTCGAAGGATATTCATGTATCGGTTTGTAAGTGCAAAATCAGGAAAGGTCACACTAAAGTGCAACCCAAACTGATTTCTCCTCCATACACACAACACACGACAGTAAACCCAGGCTTGGCACTGAAAGCACACTCAGCAAGGAGTCGGCAAATGGTGTAATTTACTTCCACGGCAATGAAGTAAATTCCAAGAAGACAATGGAGGGTAAATCTCTCCTTTATGACATCAATGCCAACTGACATACCACTACTTATAGCCTGAATTTTGGTATCAGAGTGAAGTTTCTGCATCAGCATCAATAATCTTTTATCAGTTGAGGATTGGTTTAGTTTACTCCAGAGTCGGTCATGGTTAATTGAATCAAGCACTGCTGAGAAGTCAATAAATGCCACCAATAAACGCCTGCACTTCAGTTTTACATATTTATGGACCAAGTGAGAACAAACAAAACAATGATTGATTGTTGAGCGATTGCAATGAAAACCTGCCTGTTCTTCTGCAGTCAGCTCACTAGATTCGAGCCAATGATTTAATTTCTTTAATAGATAGCTGGAATAAATTTTAGATGAAGTATCCAGCAAACTAATAGGACAGTAGTTGGCTGATTGACTAGGGTCACGTTTTTTAAAAATATGGGGACCAGTAGACGGATATTCCATTGCAGGGGGAAATGGCCGCTGTTATTAATTTCTGTAAATAAAGCTACAAGGGTAGAGGCCCACCAATTGGGGGCTGCTTTGTAAACTTCCTCAATAATTCCACCTTCCCCAGGTGCCTCCCCTTTCTTTAAAGTGGCAATTAATTCAGATTTCACAAGGAGAGACAGGATCCCACAGTGGTGGACCTTCCTCTATACCAGCGGTATTATCTGAGTAGGATATTGAAAAATGGTCTTGGGAGAATCATTAAACAAGTCTTGAAAATGAGCCTCCCATACAAGCGAAGGAATATTTGGTCCCATCAATAAATGACCATTGAAACTCAGTTTGTTGATAAGTTTCCAGAACCTCTGTGAATCTTTACTTTGAACAGCTGTTAGGAGCTCCTTCCATTGGGTCTTAGCATTTCCATTGGGTCTTTTTATGTCTTAATCACATCTTGTAGTTACATCATAAGTGTTTAAAATTTGTTTTAAATGTTAACTGTTTTTTATGTCTGTATGTTTTTAAATTTTGTATATTGATTTTTAATGTTTAGTCTTTTTGATCCAATCATTTTAATCTTTGTAAACTGTCCAGAGAGCTTCGACTGTGGTATATAAATGTAATTAAATAAATAAATAAATAAATAAATAAATAAATAAATAAATGACTGTAATAAGAAATTAGTCTAGGGCCTTGAACCTTACAAGTTATTCTTGCAAATAAATGCTTAAAGATTTGATTTAGCCAACTTGCATTCTCTATCATACCACCCAGAAGAAAAGGTGGAATTGGAAGGGTTTAAGGACCCTTCCTTAGAAAATAGAGGCTTCAGTATCTGTAGAACGTTAGGAAACCACAAAACCAAATCCTTGCACTCTGGGTTAAGGATAAAATTACTATGTAGCCCAAGGCATTTCTTATCATACAGAATCTCAAGCAATTGATGTTCCACTTGAGTTGAACATCTAATTCTTTTGGAAGGGTTATTCCTAATATTGTCCCCTTGTGATTTCAAGCATCTCATTGCCAACCAGGAAGGAGTGGAACATGCCTGGTGGCTCTTTGGAAATGGAAAATGGAATCGAACTAGATCCATTTGATAGGAACCCTGCTTGGCAGCTCCTGCTAGTGAATTAATTCCCACTGGAATCACTACTTGAGAGCTACCTTTCTAAGACTGGATGGATGGTATTAGACTATAAGTTTTAACTCCCTCCTCAGAATTGGTAATATTGATTTGCCCAGAGTCATCCTCCACTTGATCCAATATTGTTGCCCTCCCTTGTTCTACCCTACCTACCTCACTTCTTCTCTGATTGTGTGATAGAGTTCCTAACTCCCTTTGATTTATCTGCCTGAACCTGGTTAGGCAAAATGCAGAGGTTCCCCAAAGGGTTGTTGGGGAAAGGTGCTGGGAGAGAGTTTGTGGAGGAGGAACTGCACCAGTTGGGCCTTGAGCCCCATGTATTTGTTTCTGTCCCTGCCCACCAGGTACTTAAGGGTTAGGGTTGCCAGGATCTGTTGGGAAAGGTGCTGGGAGAGAATTTGTGGAGGAGGAGTTGCGCCAATTGTTACTTAAGGTAGAGTTGCCAGGAACTGTTGGGAAAGGTGCTGGGAGAGAAGGTCAATTAGATCTTCTGTATTGCCAACTGAACTTAATTTGCTTCTATCTGTGCTGTCTAGGCATACTTTTAATAGTGGTGAGGGATGTTCCATATTCTTGAAGTATCTAGCTACCACTATGCCCAACCCCAGTAGATCCTCCCTCTTATCATATATTCTATATATTCATATAGTCTACTAGCTGTTAAGGTGTCCTTAAATGTGCCTACTGCATTATGAAACCAATATTCCACTTTTGGAATATTAGCTGGGTTAAGTATACTGATTACAGGTTGCAATATATTGAGTGTCATCACACAGGGAACAAAATCACATTTCCCTACCATCGCTTCTCTGTCCCCACGCCTGTACCTCATTGCTTCCTCTTCTTCCCCAATGGGAAAGAGGAAGTAAACAAAGACCATGTATAGGTTGACCAACTATCGGGATTTCCCAGGATTTGTCATGGTTTTGTTCTATCTTGGATGCCAGGGGGGATTTTCTGTCATTTTCTATAATGTCCTGGAATGACATGCTTTCCCTTTAAGAACACCATTAATGTGGCAGGGTGAGGGATGACACACTTTCCAGAAGCACATCATTTCCCCCCCTCCCACTGCTCCAATCAGGGCCATAAAGAGGAAAGTATATCATTTCCGGACATTATAGAAAATGCCCTGATTGGAGGAGTTGCTGTGGGATGATACATTTCCCCCTCCTTCCCTCCTTTAAGGCCCTGATTGGAGTGGAGGAGGGGAAAGGACGCTTTCTGGGGCCTCCAGAAAGCATGCCAATCCTGCCCCCCATCATGGCAGGGAGAATGATGTGCTTCTGGAAGCCCCAGAAAGTGTGCTTTCCTGCCACTCCCACTGGGTGTCCTTTTTCCCAACTATGGTCACCCTACCATTCAGGGGCTGTTTCTTCTATTGCACCCCTTTTCCTACACACAGCAAGAGATTATGGCACATTCCGTTTTTGTTTTTTGTTTTTTAAAAGGTGGATTTTTAGGCCTATTTTGTGATGGAAAAACGAGTGGAAGAAGCAGGAGGCGCATGGGAGGAGGATGTTGTAGTCTAAAGGATGCGCACACATCCGTAAGTGGGCAGTAGCAAGCATGCAATAAAGCACTTGTCTGATGCACCTCATTGATTAGATGAGTTTTGCATTCATTCTGGGAAAGCATCTCCTCTGTTTTGGGTAACTGCAAAACACCAGAGTGTTGCGTATTAATTGTAAATCCCAATTGCCACTATAGTTTGAATCTACTGTGGCAGTGGGTTTTTTTTTAATTCCCTAATACTATTTTCTTTTAGGACATTGGACCATGGGTCCTGCACCATCATTTCCTTGTTACCCATTACACTGGGGGATTTGGAGAGATACTGAGCTTATGTGAGGGCCTTATGCCCTCTCAGAGTTCTGCCCTTCCCTTTGCACCTGGGGGCTTTTGTTACTCTTCTTGAGTTCCCCTCTAGTAATCTAAATAGGTTATAATAATTCATTTACTGATATGCTGTCTTTTTGACCTAGCTTAAATTCTTGATATTCTTACTCTTCTTTGCCTTAACTGGCTTGTTTTTCCTTTTATCTTTAGAGATAAAAGCAGTTTCCTTTTTAAGAGAGATTGTATTCTTAGTGAGCACATCTTGAGTATTTGTAGTTCCTATGCTAGATCAACCACTGATATTTCTGATTAATTTGACAACTCAATTAGTGTGGTTAGCTCAATTAGTGTGGTTAGCTCATGGGATTCATAAAGGAATGATTTTATCAGTTTCATGTCTTCTAGAATATCTTTAACTCACTGAAACAGTGAGTTAACTATCTTTCTGCTCTCCCTTCTCAGCTTTAGAAAAAGAGACTTCATTCTCTGGTTGGGTAGGGTGCTGTGCCAACTCCTTCACCTGTTTTAGCATAAAGTCATCCAGTATTTTTCCTCTCTCAGCAAGTTCCAGCCTACTGGGAGCAGATTAATTTTCTGTAAGGGCTATTTGCACAGCCAAATTAATAGCACCTTCCTGCAAATTGATTTCTTGTGTAATGCACCTATGATCAACAGATCAATCCAGGCTAGGGACAGAAGAAGATGGAAGTTTATGACGAGCTGCTCCTTTCTTAGAGGAGGAGAAGTTGGTAATTTCCTTTTGTCCCCTTTCTCTCTCAAGCAGCATTTTTCTGGGTGTAGATAAGATTCTTTGCTTTTTCTATCCATGTCTAGTGAGAACCATTATGCCCCCTCCCTTGGCATGTTGCCCCTGGTGACCACAGAGGTGCTGCCTCTGGCAATCTCGCCTTAAGCACTTAGTGGGCAGGGACAGAAACAAAAACAGGTTCAGGATCCACAGGTGCAGCTAGGCTGTAAGTTCCTTCCCCCCCTTCTGGGTTGGGGGTTGATGGGAGTTGTAACCCAGCAGATCCGGAGGGGACCAGGTTGGGGAAAGCTGCACTAGGAGGTCCTGCTGGATTGTAGCATATTGTACATCTTGAGAGTTTACAGATGTTACCCTCGTTGGAAAATGGCAACACTGGGTATATCAGCTAGTTTAAATTAAATCCTCTGTTAGACTTGGAGCTCAAATACCGAAAATCTCCATTCACAGCAGGAGTGGGGCAACATGTGACCTTCCAGATGTTTTGGCCTACAACTCCTATCAGCCATAGCCTGCATAACCAAAGGTGAGGCATGATGGAAGTTGTAGTGAAATCAACAAGTTGCCCACCTGGGATTTACAGTTTGTTTATTTTTCAACATTCTGGACCACCACGGCAGTCTTGTTTTTTGCTCTGTGACCTACCTGGGAACTAAGCTGCGGAAAAGCAGGATGCTTATGACATCAATTTGTAAATCCAGATGTTAATTAACAAAAGATTTGAATATAAATCACTACCATCTTAATTGAGTAATTTGCTATTGGCCCTGCTGTGGTTTAAGACAACTTCTCAACAGGGCTATTGCTACTGTTAGTTTAACTATGTTTTGGAATGGAGACATATATAATATACCTTCTAAACATTTTGGATGTCCCCCAAGCAGAAATAGAAAAGATTTTAAATTATTCCTTCTCCTCAGGGAACAAGGTGAACTGTACTTCTGTGTCAGGGCTGGGTGTATCTAACAGAATTCTCAGCTACCCTCATGAAACCACAATTACCGGAAGTCTTTGTGGAAGCCATGACAGTTAAAATGGCATCTTTATGCATGTACCATAGATGTATCCTTGTCTACATATACTGTTAATATACTGTTGTGGAAAACAACCTTCTCTTTGGGGAACAGCCGTGCTAACGGGGATTTCTCTAAGGAGCTGCCCTTACACACTGGTTACATATGCCTTCTTTCTCACACTGGGTGGTTACTCATTTATGCTGATGTAGTTGACAGTTAACAACTAACTTCAGTTATTTACTATCTCATTGCTTTCAGAATTGGAGTAATTACATTGCAACCACACAACAAGAATAGTAATGTACTTGTTGCAGTGCCATCTTCTTACCTTGCCAACAAGTTGCTCAGAGATGTATTTTACTCAACCCTTTTGTGAAAGTTGGCTGAGTGATTCCCTGAGGCACTTTGATTCCTAGCCATCTGGAGATTTGAACTTCAATTTCCCACATCCATACTCAGTGTGCAACCTTTCCTTTGGGGCCAACAGGATCTTATTCAGGCAGGCCTTTTCGCAGGTAAGCTGGTCTGTTGCAAAAGGGCTTTTTAATTGGCTGCTGTTTATTGCCCTTTCTGCTGCGTTTTAAATATATTTGCTTTTATGCTATATTTTAATTAAGATTTTGTTCATTTGGGTTTTATTGTTAGCTGCCTTGAGCATTTTTATTTTGGGGTTGGCAGGCTGCATAGCAATTAAATCCATCCATCATCATCCATCCTCACCTTCTCTAGCTTCTTCATTTTGAGTGATACCTCTGACCATAGTGAAGGATAACCCTGCTCCCTGCTTAGGTGAGGCTGGGCTCAGGAAGCTGTTTTCAGATGAACAGCTTCCAGTGCTACCAGCCCAAAGACATTGTACAGCTATTCCATCTTTTTATTCTTTAATGGATTTTGTTTCGTGAAAAGAAGACTTGGAAGAAATGGTGGGAAAACATGGGAGGGTTACAAGTTAGGGTGACCATATGAAAAGGAGAACAGGGTTCCTGCATCTTTAAGAGTTGCATAGAGAAGGGAATTTCAGCAGGTGTCATTTGTACATATGGGGAACCTGGTGGAATTTCCTCTTCATCACAACAGTTAAAGCTGCAGGAGCTATACTAGAGTGACCAGATTTAAAAGAGGGCAGGGCACCTGCAGCTTTAACTGGTGTGATGAAGAGGAAATTTCACCAGGTTCTCCATACATACAAATGACACCTGCTGAAATTCTCTTTTCAATACAACTGTTAAATATACAGGAGCCCTGTCCTCCATTTCATGTGGTCACCCTATTGCAAGTAGATGACGAGGACATCTGGACCCCCTAATTAAGTTCTGTGAATGAGGCCAGGAGATTGCAAGATAAAAGCCTCATCTGGAAGCACCCCTGTTTCTTGCTCTTAGTACCTGGGCTGCAGGGGTGTTTCCGGGTACAGAAAAGATTCGGGGGTCTACACCCATAGGACTAAATTTTTCATCTACTAATTTATATCTATATATACAAATGTGGAAATCATTGCGAGGATTTATTTAAATTTCATGGGAGGCACAGACAGCCAATGAATTTCTCATCCAAATCATCTTAAATAAAACAAGTGCTTCAGGTCATTTGCATCTTGAGCCTGATCTGCCCAAACCAGTGGGAAACGTTTTGTCTAATTGCTATGTAGGGGGCGATTTGGTGGGGGCGGTGGGGAGGGGGTTTGCTGTACGTGGGAAAGGGAGAGTTCACCCTTCCTTCCCCAGCAGCACTCACACCCCTTGGAAATTGCCCCCTGCATGCCAATTAGGTTGAGGGAGGGGGGGACGTTCACCAAAGGACACTCAGAGCTCCATGGAATAGATCCACAACCCAGGGAAATTGATTTTGGGCTGGGGCTGAGGCCTAGCAATGGCCCTGCGGGGCTGCTAGCCTAGGCAGAGAAATGCTTGAAATGGTCCCCTTGCACTTTCCCAAGAGGAATTCAGGGCTACCCTCTATACGGACATGTCATATACCTTCTAAACATTGTTTAGCGTTTATAAGGAGCTCTGCACTGTCTGTGCAGAAGAGGGAGGAATCAGCTGGCGTGGGGGCAAAACAAAATACAAGCCAAATATTTGAGAGGGGGATACTATTGGGGCAACTTAGCGGTGACCCTCAGATGACAGCTAATCTCCCCCTAGCTGCCCAGCCACTCACACCTCACTGCCCCTATTCTCTCTGTACCTGACTCTAGGCTGTAGCTCTTCCTTCTCCTGATGGCATTTAAGCCCCGCAGGGGAATGCGAGGAAGGGAAAGGTGAGGCAACCCGCCTCTCTTACCTGATGCACCACACAGGGCAGCTGAGTTGGCAACGTGGGCTGCTACTCCTGCTGCAGCAGCTGGACTGCTTTGAAGCTGTGGGCTCCGCTTTGCTCCTCTATTAATACCTGACTGAAGTCTCAGAGATGCCACTCCCTCCTCGCCTGCCTTGCCATTAACCTGCCCTTCTGCTTCTTGGCTCACTGGATCTTTCAAAAGAGAATAGCCAGAAGTCTGGCTGTTGGGCATCTTGGACCGGAGCCCTCGGCTGACTTAGCTAGTGGGCGGATTAGGAATGTACTAAATGAAGAAATAATTATTAATAATTGGTTTGGCTTAACCTTGAGATAATGAGCATAGCAGGACCAAGAGTGTCATCACACGAGGGGAAATCACATTTCCTTACTGCCACTTCTCCGCCCACGCTTTTGTGCCTCATTACTTCCTCTTCCTCAGGGGAGGAAAGAGAAAGTAAACAATGTGCCCGTGGCCCAATTATCACGCTGCTTCTCCTGCACCCAGCAGGAGATAGAGACAAGTTTCATTATAGTATAAAAAAAGGGGGAAAATTTTTTGGGTTTTATTTTTTGACAGAAAAAAGAGCAGAAGGAGTCGGAGACACGTGGGAGGGGGGCAGCGTCGTCAAAAGGACCCGCGAACGTCTGTGAGTGGCCAGTAACGGGTGTGCTATAAAACACTTGCCTGATGATGCTGAGAGACTCTCCACGCAACGTGGACCATCGATGTGGTGAGCAGCCCTCGTGTTAGAAGTCTGAAGAATCTTTTTTATTCTGAAGTGTTTTCTAATCTTCGCCACTCGACTGATCGCAAGCAGTGCCAACTCCAGGTTTTCAACAGCCCGTAGCCCTCCTCTTCTTTCAATGGCAGCGAGTCTATTTTCTCACTGCCATTGTCAGCAGCGGCTATTGCTCCTTATTCTTTCTTATCACTTATTTACTTGACAGGCAGAGAGAGCCAGTGAGCAAGTAGGCTGTGATGTCTTCTGCTCCTCCTTCTCACCAACACCATGGTCTGGACCAGAGAAAGAGGCAGGTGAACAAGCAGGTTGCCATGGTGAAGAAGAGGAGCAACTCTAGAGGGCTCTTGCCAGTGGGCCTCTGTGGCCCTGGGCAGGTGTCTGACCGTGCCTACCTTGGACACCAGCCCTGATCTCAATGGACAGAATTATGCCTTTTCTAAGTGTACAGTCTTCTTTCATTTTATAAAACATAGCCACAAAAATGACAGTGTGTCAGTAAAAGTTGAAGCCCTTAAATTAGCTTTGTTTTTGGGGTTAAAGGTGATATTTAAACAGGCTTCTGAATTTATACTCACTGCAGTTGAGGAAATGGGCTCTATATCTCTTGGAAACAAAATATTTTATTATCACTGGGTTATGATGGAACAAAGTCAGCACTGTTGCAACATCTTAAAGATATTGAAATGCAGTCTCAAATGGCTGAAATTACAAGTTGCGCATCAAATAAGCTATATGTGCTTATTTCTTTCCTTTCCCCTTCTTTCCTTAACCTTCTGAAATATCTGGTTGATTTACCCTCTGTTAAGATGAGAACAGCCTTTTCCTGGGCAAGGTTAAACGTACTCCCCTTGGCAGACTGTATGGGGCACCTCCAGGGTATCCCCAAGGAAGCCAGAGGTTGTCCTTGCAACCTTTTTACTTTAGAAGATGTCACTCATTTTATTTTAGAATGCAAAGTCTATTCAGACATTAGGGAAATTTATATCCTTCCTTTGCTAGTTCAGATGAAGGTAAGATCATCCCTTGAAAAGCTGTGTTTTTTTATTGAATGATTTTAATAAATATGTAACTTTTAGAACTGCTAAATTTCTTGTGCTGGCCTTGCTCTTGCGCACAAAGGCCAAGGGGATGAATGAATGAATCTAAGACATCGATGTGAAACTGTATAATGGCTGGTTGCTAAATACAATAAACTTGACTTGGACATGGACACTGTCTTCCCATACTGCTGTCAATACAAGGTTCACCCAAATAGGCAATCATGTTGATTAACAGTGCTCAATGACGTCTGAACAAGGGTTATGCAAAGTCAATATGTTTGTGTATTTTTTAATCTCGGTTTTGCATGGTCCCTTCCTGCTTTGTGAAATGAAGCTATCCAGGAAAGGACGGAACAGCTAGGCATAGGTGTAGAGGAAATTTACCAGAAGATATTGTATATCAAGGAGGCAGATGTGACATGCTATGACTGCTTCTTTCATGCCTGGACCTTCAGAACCAGGTCTCTCTAAGGGTTAAAGGCCTTTAAGCTTCTTGGCTTGATCTTCTGTTTTTCAAAGTTAGCTTTCAACTCAGGATGGTACGAATTTGGAATGCGGGAGGGTCTCTTAATTCATTAAGTTGGCTGTTGTCCACTCACTCTAGCTAATCTTTTGGGAGGGATAAAGAATGTCTAATCATCTTGATGCTGAGATTTTGACCATCACAACAGGTGTGATTAATTAAGGCGCTGTGGAGAACAGCATGCAGTGACAGGAGAACCCGAATAGAAAAGTCCCTCCAAAAGTGCCACTTGGTTGGAGCTTCAGCACAAACTGGGACCACGGAGGTGCTGTGCAATTGGTCAACCGGAGTCTCTCCGTTGTCGTCTTCCTGGGGCTCCCGACAACAGAACGGGGACGTAAGCTATCTTGCTCAGCTTTGCTTGATAACATCTTATATTTAGTTGTCATAGTTTGCCTGCTAGTTAATAAAATCTTTAAACTTCTACCCACCTGTGTGGTTATTTCTTCTGAAGCTGAACCTCTTTACCACTGGCAAAAGAGTAGGGCACAGTGGTGCGCGAGGCAGCTGCCGCTATCTCCCTAACGGTAGGGCCAGGGCAGACTTTAGGCTTTGTTCTTCCACTCCTCCTATCTGGCTACCCTGGAGCGGTTGTTGGATTCACATTAAGCTCTTTACCTGCTCATTTGAACATTGAAGGCTGAGGTTGCCACTTTAGCAAGGGAGATTCAACCCCTCAATTAAGCTATAAAAGAAGCTGTTACAGGGAGGAACTCAAGTGACCTTAACTCTTATCTTGACCCTGACTCTTTTGCTCTCTCCTTTGTCTTCCTATTTTCTTTGCTCCAATCTTTGCTTCGCTCTCTCCTTTGTCTTCTTATTTTCTTTGCTCCATTGTTTGCTTTAATCTTTAGAGTAGGAGGAAGAAAGTGATTATGCATGGGGTGGAGTGAAGGGTGGAATGGGAACATAAAAAGAGCCCTGCAGGATCAGAACAAAGTGTTTCTTCCATTCTGTTCCCACAGTAGCCACCCAGATGCCTACGGAAAGCGAACAAGCAAGACACAAGTGCAATGGCATTCTCCACACGTGTTCTCCAACATCTGGCGTTGAGAGGAACACTGCCTCTGATACTGCATGCAGCCTTCATGACTAGTAGCAATTGATCGCCATATCCTCCATGAATTTGTCTAACAACTTCCCTTTCTTCAAGCCATCCAAGTTGGTGGCCATCATGACATCTTCTTCCTTGCTTGTGGTATGTCTTGTGCAGCCAGGGGTTGCTCACTATATTTATCTCTTTCTGGCTATCAGTGGAAAACAAAATTCCGATCTCCCAACAGTACAATCCTATGCATGTTGACTGAGAAGTGAGCTCCATTAAATTCAATGGGACTTGCTCCCAGGAAAGTGTGTAGGATTGCTCTGTAAAGAGAGCACTAACTAATCCCTTGAAAATTCCAAAGCTGGGCAAAGCTGTTTTTTTAAAAATATTTTAAAAACAAAATATGTTTTGCCACCAATCATACTTTGCCCAGAGAACTTAAAATATATAATGAATAAATATATATTTAAAATATAATGAATACATAAATAAATTCATTTTTAAAATTCGTAATTGAGGCTGCAATTACATGCACACTTACCTGAGAGTAAGTCCCATCAAACTATAGCAATGAATGCTAAGCAGACATGCATAGGATTGCACTGCAGTCCTATATACACTTACTTGGGAGTAAGCTCCACTGAATAAAAATGGGGCCTGATAGAACCAGACCGCAAATTATGTAGAGTAGTCACGATGCTCCAGCTGTTCTCGTGATTCTTGTTTGGCTAGCAGCTGTTTCACATTTCAAGATATTTCATATGGATCCAGAACATTTTAACTTACCTTTGCCATGTGGCTTTCATTGATATCCTTGTATAAATGTGGCCAAAAAGTGTCCTTCTGCCTCTTCTGTGCCATACTTCCAACATGTGCTTAGGGATATCTTCTGATTTGGATCCTAGGGATGTGTTCTCACAATCCCCATTGTTGACTTCTATTCCAGGCTACTTTCCCCCAGGATAGCCACTGAATTCACAGGCAGGATCTACACTACTGCTTTAAAGCACTTTCTAACAGTTTTGACAACTGTTGGGGCCCAGGACACACACTCCATATACCGTTGTAAAAACTGTTATAAAACACTTTAAAGCTGTAGTGTAGATCATCACCAGAAACAAACTGTAGCTTCATCTTATTAGCTAACTCTACTGCTGTGGATTTATATATCAGCCATTACCATCATCCTATGTATCAGCACGAATGTTGCCAAATATGCTTTTCTTCAAGGTATACACTTATTTTAAGGGCCTGCTCCTAATATAGTACCATAGTACACAGCTAATTGTCCTTGCTTCAGAGCACTGTGCTGCCTTTGCTTTCAACGCCTTTAGCAATCTCTCACTCATAACACCCAGTTCCACATCCACCTACCAAGCCTTGATCACACAAGACTGCACACATATGTGCGTGGCCACACCCAATCACCAACCCACACACCAAGGGTTTCTAGGGGCTCTTGGTCAAGACACCCCCAATGCCCCCTCCCTCATTGAGTCTACCTCCAGAGTCTCTAACGTGCTTACAGACACCCCTCTTTTGGAGGGCAGGTCCCCCACCTTACCCTTGTACTCAGGTTCTTGAATAAGTTACTTTCCTTTTAGGCGGGATCTGTGCACTACTGCTTTATAATGGTTTATATCATCCAGCAACCGTTGGGGCCCAGGACATACTTCATATACTGTTTTCAAACCACTTCTATAGTGTTATATCCAGCTTGGTGTAGATCTGGCCGTAGTCTCACTGGCTTGCCTTCAGGCAAGTGAGTGTTCTGTGATCCACCATGCTCACCAGGGCAGCCATTTTGTGAAAGTGCCTATGACACTCTCAAAATTCCAAATGTGTCCACTGACCCCCAAAAGTTGGATAGCCTGGTCTACTTTCTTACCACTATGATCACCATCTGTTAATGCTCCACTTCCTTTTTCTTATTGCTACTACAACTTGCTTGCCAGTGAGCAAGTAGGTAGTGGCAACCACTGTTACTTCTTCTCACCACCACCACCATTACCTGGATCAAAGTAAAGAGGCAGGTGAACAAACAGGTTTCAATGGTGAAGAGGAGGAGCAACTCCTGGGGGGCTAATGTCAGTGAGCCCCTTCCTTGTGAGTGGGCCCTCAGCAGGTGGCCAGCCATGACTTCCTTTGACAATGGCCCTGAGGAAGAGCAACTCCAAGAGGCTCTTGATAGAGGGTCCCTGCACACACCCAAGTCCCATATCTACATTTTGACAGTGATGGCTCAAACAACATCAGCTTTGTCCAACTTTGGACTAATCAAGGGATCAGTCAGGGCTCTATTTACAGTGCAACCCTATCCTGGTCAGAATCCTATCCTGTATCCTGGGATACAGGATAGTATAGGGTCCTTTACAATCCTATACTAGTAAAAACGAAGACTGAGCCTTCAGGCTCTTCAAGATGATTTGTTATCATCCCAAGATACAGATTCATGAGATGAGAACTTGCTTATATTTCTCCCCTATCCTATCTCAAGGCAAGCTACAATACACCCATCCCTCAAAGCCATGTAAGATGGACCATTTGGTCTTTTGGCTTAAGGCTTGTTGAGATTAATGACTGAGAACCTGGTTCTCCCATTCCCAAAACCAATACTCGGTTGGTTGGATGGCCCATGCCCCTAAATTGTAGGGTGCCCATATGAAAAGGAGGACAGGGCTCCTGTATCTTTTACACTTGTATAGAAAAGGAAATTTCAGTAGGTGTTATTTGTACGCATGCAGCACCTGGTGAAATTCCCTCTTCATCACAAAAGTTAAAGCTGCAGGAGCTAAACTAGAGTGACCAGATATATAAGAGGGCAGGTCTGCTGCAGCTTTAACTGTTATGATGAAGAGGGAATTTCACCAGGTGCTGCACGCATACCAACGACACCTGCTAAAATTCCCCTTTCAATACCACTGTTAATGATACAGGAGCCCTGTCCTCCTTTCCATATGGTCACCCTTCCTAATCTTCTTTGAAGGGATGATGCGCACATTATCTTCTTTTAGGAGATACTCCTCCCCTGCATCCCTTTGGTGGTAGCAGAAGAGAGGGAGTGGCTGGTATAGGGCACCAGGGCCTGCTTCACAATACATTGTACCTCAGTGACCGGCTTGAGGGAGATCAAATCCCAGCAGAGTGAAGTGATCAGGATCTTGGATGGAAAACGCCTTGAATACAACCTAGTGGAAATCTCCCAGGATAATGACCTGCAAGAAGAAATGAGGGCTAGGTCCGGCAACCCCAAAGCCATCCCTCCCCAGATTTTCAACAGGGACTACGGTTGCAGGGACTACAAACTTTGTGGAAGCAGTGGAACAGAAACTGCTGCTGGAATTCCTGAAGTTAGCCTGTGCGTGCTTCTTCCTCAACTTCAACCACCCCACAAAAGCCCTGACTCCAGGACTTTGGATTCTGCATTCCAAATGGATCACCTCCTAACCTCCTCTTGAGTCCTCATCACCCTGCGCAAGCAAACCTCTCTCCAGCTGCCTCTGTATTTTGCTGCCTGCTTCACTCTCCGTGTGAGCTCAAGAGACTTTGCACATTCTTTGGAAGGCAGCTGGGCCTCGCTCCTCATGCCTCTGCGATAGAGAACTTTTCCCGACGTCCTTGACTGAAAAGCAGAGCTTTCCCCAATCTTTTTAACCCCTTTCTCGAGCTGAACCTGCCCTTGGGAAGAAAAGGCCAGCTGGCTGGCTCCTAGCTTATCACCAGTTGCCCTTCAGTGCGCCAGTGCCAGCTTCCGTGCTACTTTCACTCTGACCCGGGAAGCAAGTGCATCAGGCATCTGCTATGGTGATTTTTGTTGTAGCAATGCCATAGCATTGCACAAGGTTGCATGCTGAAATTCCCTTCTCTGGTGTGTGTGTGTGTGTATGTGTATCTTAAAACTATTTCAATGCTCTACAAGGGGCTACCTTTAAAGAGTGTTTGGAAACTTCAACTGGTTCAAAGAGATGCAGCCAGAACGTTGACTAGGTCTAGTTACAGGCAGCACACAACTCCCCTGTTAAAACAGCTCCACTAAATTCTGGTCTGTTTCTGGGCGCAATTAAAAGTGCTGGTTATGACCTATAAAGCCTTACACAGCTCAAGTCCAGGTTATCTGAGGATATCATCACACTAGGGAAAATCGTGTTTCCTTACTGTTGCTTCTCCACCCATGTTTCCCCCTCATTAGTTCCTCATTCTCAAGGGAAAGGAAGTACTAAACAACATGCATGTGGCCTATTCAGTGGCCCATTTTTTGATCGCATTGCTTCTCCTGCGCACAGCAGGAGATAGCAGCAAGTTCTGTCTCAAAAAAATAAGTTGTACTGGGGTGTTTTTCTGTCGCATGAAGAAGGCTAGAAGTGGCAGGAGACACAGAGGAGGCAGACAACTACATGAGAGGGAGCCACGAAAATTCGTGAGTGCCCGGTAACAAGTGTGCAATAAAACACTCATCTGATGGAGCTCCAAAAGACCGTATTCTCCCTTACAAGCCTGCCCGTGTTCTGAGATCTTCAGGGGAAATCCTTCTTTCAGTCCCACCACCATCAGAAGAATGCTGGTGGGAATTCAGGAGGGCCTTCTCAGTGTCTGCTCCAGGAACACCCTTCCCAGGGAAGCTATGTAATGCCTGTCTCTGAGGGCCTTATAATGTTGGCTGAATTAAGTGGGAGGGGCAAAGACTGGAGTGAGGGAAGAGCAAAAATGGCTGTTGAAAAAGGGTGGTTGAGTTGGGGGAGAGAAGGAGGAGGAGAAGAGAGGAATTAACAACGTCATGAGGAGAAGAAGGCGGCGACAGGCTGTAGTTCACTGAAGAGAGCACCTACGCAAGAGAGACAAGTGAATAGGGATACACCTCTGTTGCTGGTCCAGTAAACCTGACACTGGCACCTGAAAGAGAACTGTGGGTTGAAGAAAAGCATTGAATAGAGCTGATCCATAGTGCTGTTAATTGTTTTGTTCATGTTAGTATTTCTTTAATCTTAAAGTAAATTCTGTTAATTATATTCCATTGGTCTCTGGAGTGATTGCAATCTGCCTCTCCTCATCCTGGCTATAGAAACCTGAGACATTAAATTTGGCACCACAAACAAGCAGAGGAGTCTAAAGCAAAGAACAATCTGTTCAGAGGCATCATGAACCTAACTGATGACAGTGGGGGTGAGGATGCAGCCAGGGTGCGTATCCAGTCATCTGGGGTGCAAACCCTATTAACTCTACCATATTTGGGGGGCAACCTGGTTACCTAAGTTTTCTGGGGAAAATATGCAGTGGAATGGTATACTGTTTGGGGAATTTTAAGCTACTCTACAGTCTATGTTTCGATTGCATGAGTTGCCTGAAAGACAGAAAGTAGAAACACTGATTGGCCAACTGGAGGGAGTGGCAAAGAGAGAGGTGCTGGCTTTACCACCAAATCAGAAAGAGACAGTAGAACAATTCTTTAAGAACCTGGAGTGGATGTTTGCACCCTGTCTGAATTAAAGCGAAGGTTTCACTCAAGAGTCCAGGGGCCCACGGAAAGCCTGAGAGAATATGCCCTAGGGCTTCAGGAGGATTTAGCAGCAATTCAACAATTAGAGGCAAATAGGTGCCAAGACACAGATCAGCTTCTTAAAGAGATATTTGTGGAAGGCATATATGCTGCTGCTATGCATAAGCAATGAAATGTGCCTTTAGCAAATGGGGGAAACACCTTTCTTGGATTTTAAGGAAGATGCCATAAGGCTTCTGAGTAGGCAAGGACAAAATGGGTGTCTAGTGGAACAGATCAATCCAGGAATGATTGCATATGTGCTGTACAGTCAAGAGTGGGTGGCACAAATCCAGCACAAGTGGGAAGAGGGATGGAAACTAACATCTCAAAGGAGGAAGTAGTTAGACAGAAGGAGTCAAAAGAAATGTTGGAAGACATCAATGAGAGGATATGGGAAACAATGCAGAGGGAGCTGCAAAAGGTGAAAATGGACCTGAAGCAAGACTGGAGAGTGGAGTAACAGGCCATCATGTAGTATGAGGGACCATTGGCCGCAGGATAAATTTGATGTAGATGGCCGATTTGCCAAAGATGTGGGAAAGCTGGGCACATTGCCAGAAGATGTGAGGTAGAGAAAAAGGTTGCTGTGCCTTTAAACAGGGAGCCTTCGGAGTCAATGGCAGGATTCCGGAGGGCTCAGAAGTAGGTCCACATGAACCTGCAAACTGGTCTAGAGCTGTAGGAATTTTTCCTATACCACAGATTAAAATGAATGGAATTGAGATGTGTGCTTTATTGGATACAGGGTCACAAGACACTACCATGCAATATGAACATTTTGTTAAACACTAGTCTCAAGATTGTTTATTAAGCCCTGAATGTAAGATTCGAGTGGTTGCAGGAAATGGCTGGCAATCCTTTATGTGAGTTATATCGTGGCTGAAATTCAAATTGGGAAAGTTGCATCTCCTGGCCAGATTATATTGATTAGCGATGTGTGGAGCAAGAGTTTACCATCAGAGAACTTGGGGAAGGACTTATTGCAACATTGTCATGGGGAATTATTATATGCACTGAAGGAGCAAGAGAGGCATTCCCCTTTTCAAAGGAAAGCCTGGCAGAACACTATGCAAAATATTGAAAGTTAGCAGGCTTTTGCTAACCATAAAGGGGAGATTGGAAAAGGGAGGATAAAAGATAGGCATGTCTTCAGCTTGTTGCCTAATACAGAAACAATACCGATATGTAAAGCCAAGGTAGGATTACATGGGAAAGACTGTGATGCCTTGCTGGAACCCTGTTGGGTCCGGGATGGCGATCCTACCATGGTGGCTAAGAGCATTGTGGCTGTGAAACAAGGATTCTTGCATCAGCCATTCTGTGCTTTCCTTTTCGGAACTCGTTTTTTTCAAATGTGGACCAAGTGCATTTTTGTATTCCCCCCCCCCCCCCCGCTAAAACCAGTTTGCTAATGGGTATCTCTTCTGAGATGCTATTAAACGTTGTTTAGGAGATACCATTTTGCCCACTGAAAACAGCCAGACTTTAAATTTGCCTTTCACCATCATGAAGCATTCCAACTTTCTTTCCTATAATGTGGGTCATTGTACAAGAACCTTCAGCATATTTTACAGTATTGACAAAAGCAGAAAGAAATGAGGGTGAGGAAGAAAGGGGCAGATATACACACGAGGGAGCCACACTGTATTTTATATTTTATTTCCAAAACTGTCGCTTTCATGGTACAATTTTACACGGCTAGGGAGGAAGCCCATGGACCTTTCTGCCACATCATCCCTTCCCACCGCCAACAAACCAGAAGGGGGTGGAAGGGATGAAAAATATAATGAACCAACCAAAACAAACACTCTCCAGAGCCTAGGCCACCACATGTACAATCAAAGAACTGCTTTGCAAATTTAGCAAGTTAAATACAACTCCCAAGAACATTCTGAGCTTCAAGGCAGTGCTAAGAGCAACACAGCGAACACCAGGAAGGCATGAGAGACACCGACACTTCAGCCCACTGCTCGGTGCCTTTCTCCTTTTTTTGGCACACGTCCCCAGCTGAGTGTTGGGGAGTTCTGTGAATCTGTTCCTCATCCAAGAGGCAGGGCAAACCTGCCTGTGAGGAGCTGTGCCTCTGGGCGTGGCATCTACCTTCTTCCCCAAATGTACAAGTGTTATTAAAGGATAAGTGTTATTAAAGGACTTGTCCACGCTGACATCATTGACCAGGAAAATCTGCCCACACGTTTTGCTGTTGTTTTGAGGGACGGGAAATCAGCAGTATTCAGCAATCTGGGAAGGACAGTGCCAGTTTTAAATGGTAAGAAGTTCTAGCAACCTCCTTTTGTTAAATGTCCTGTCTGCAGCAATACTGATGCAGGAGTGTGTGTGTGCGCACAGGTGTGTGTGTTTGTGACAGGGCTTTCATTTGGTTGAACAAGAAAACAAGCCACTCACGCAATCAAGCCCTTCCAGGAAGAAGGAATAAATCAGTTTAAAAACAAACAACAGAAAATCCCAACCCCAACCAAGAAACGAGCTCTCTTATTTTGGTGAATAATAAATACCATAGACATCCATTGAATCACAAAGGTGGTAGAAAGTATAAACAGTATTCAATGAAAGGAAGAGACAGTCTTTCTAGAAATCAACGTGTAACAAATATTTTCAAAAATCTGGATCCTAGACTGAGGGGGGTGGGGAAATAGTGTAAACAAGCTCTTTGGAGCCCAATAGATCACATTCAGGGAATGATGAGCACACAAACAACTTTTGCATTCGCCACATTTGGAATGATCGGTACTTTCACAAGAAAATGATCTGTACTTCCATTATTATTTTTTGTATACATATATATTTTCTTTGCACATAATCATGCCTTTGCTTGCTTCTCACCCTCGTTACTTTCTAGCTTGCTTTACAGGTTGGATCCAGATTTAACATGGCTCGGCTGTGCTGACGGAAATGGCAGCTCTTCCAGACCCTGCTGCGTAGAATGAGCTGTGGTATGGGGGAAGGGGGGGGAGAGGAGGGGAGAACCCTCCAAAACCAGGTAGAGGGACCTTCTGCAAGTGGAACACTTCTTCTGGAAGGCGGATCCTGGGTCCAAGCCCTTAAGAACGTAAGAGCATAAGCAGAACCCTGCTGGATCAGATTGAGGGTCCATCTAGTCCAACACCCTCTTCCAACCAGCTGTCGACCAGGGACCCTTGTAAACAAATAACCCCTACTGACGATTTCTTCCAGGTTCCCGTCTTCTGCCCCTGTGAAGGATATCAGTACTGTGTCCTCCACCAGGCAGCAGAGGTGTTAGTTGGCCTGGCCACCTGTCCTGGGCTCGGCACATAATGGTTTCTTCCATTCCTATGAGAGAGGATGCAGGCCAAAGGCAGCTATGACCAATGGCTGTAGCAACCCCACCTTTGTTCAGGCCTCAAGTGTGAAAGGTCAGGAGGCTTAACAGGCCTCTTCCCTCCCAGAGCTACAGACTATGGAATGTACTGGAGAATAATTAAAATCTTTCCTCTTTCTTCCTTGCAATGAGACCAATTGAAAGGCTTCTGGTCCAAGCAGCAGAAGGGGTGTCTGCAAGGCAGCTGCCCCCAACGCTTTGACAATCAAATGAAAAAGTTTCCCAGTGTAAACATTAAGTCAGGCTTGTTTAACAATTAAGCTACAGTGTTCTGTGCTAATAAGGCAGTCAATGGAACATTGTTACCACTGAAAATGAACAAGACACATGGATCCATGCCTGAGCCTGGAGGCAGCACCACAAGACCACTCACTTCGGTGGCAAGTTCCTGGTCGAACATTCAGGCAGGCATGTGGTACAGTCCTCTGCAGGACTGTGCCACCATGGAATGCATGTGTGTGTGGGGTTGTTTGTTTGAAAGCAACCCTATCAAAAAAATCTCTGCTGTCTCCCAGACATGGAGATTTTAATGAGAGAGGCAGTACTTTCAAACAGACAATTCCTGGTGAGATAATGCACTGCCTTGGAAGGAGAGTACCGTGTCTCCTTGAGCTTTTCTACTCTAGGCTGTTAATTGGCTGTATCTACTTTTGGCTTTGTTGCAGATTCAGTTCCGTACACTATGCGAGGAACATTTCCTTTCCTGCTTTTCTGCTACATAACCTCTAGGTGGCACTATGGTATAGCAGAATAGTGCAAATACGCAAGAGGAAATAACACTTTCTTTCACCTCCCAATTAAATGCCACATCTTCCTGTTCTTAAAAAGGTCGCTGAAGTGCAGGTTAGACATAGAAGCTAAACAGGAGGGTCTCATAATTGTCTAAAGAACCCATAAACAATGCTGAATAAGGAAAGATGCGTGCATAATAAATACCTCACGTAGAAAAGCCCCTTAGGATGATTTGAACCCACTCTCTGAATGAAGGTAAGGGCAGGAGAAGATTTCAAGCGCAAATAGCAATGCTTTATTATCAAGTGCCATCCCCACAAAGAAACACTACCGGTGTAATGGAACAGAACCAGTGGTATCTTGTCATCCTGGACACCTTTACACTTCCAGCAGTAGAAATCAGAGGAGTTGATTCCACAATGATAAGATTACCATCAGTGGTATGCACCCCTGTGATGATCTGATTGCTAGAGATGGCAATCACACCTGTGGTTTCTGACTGTCAACACGGTGTTACTCCCTTGCTGGCTGTGATACAATTATCTCCCACATTCCACAGTAACTACTAGAGCAATTAACTTTGATTATGTGTTGATGTGTCTACACTCCTAAGAAGGGTTAAACATCACGTAATAATTTTAAAAACTAGTTATGCAACGAGGCCCAAAAAAACAATTTAGTTCATTTGAGAGTTGATTAGACTTAGCACTCCCTTGATGATGAATGAATACATGGGCATCCAAAGGTAGTGGTCTGGAAACAACAAACCAAGTGGAAAATGCAACTTTAAAATGGTAGGTTGTTTCTGGATTATTTTGTACATCTTGCACTTTGATTTCAGTTTTAATGAACCCAACTGTCAAGAGTGCAGTGACGGAAGTTATTCCTTCTATATCCTGAATTCAGGGAGATGACATTCAAGAGGCAGCTGGACAACCATCTGTCAGGTATGCTTTAGGGTGGATTCCTGCACTGGACTCGAAGGCCTTGCAGGCCCCTTCCAACTCTGCTATTCTATGATTCTATGACATGAACAAGTTGGGAGGATTTTGGTTGCAAAACGAACTTTCTGCCTATGTTAAAATATTTAGTTGGTAAATATTTTGTAAATGGTAAATATTTAGTTTGTCTCAGGTAGGAGAGAAACTGTGTATAGTTTCACAGAAACAGTGAAACTGTACACAGAGGGCGTGTTTGTGTTGTGTTGCGTTCTTATATCTAGCCTGCATCACTGCAGCTACATGTTGCTCACAGGTTACTCTTGGCACATACTTGCTTGGCAATGGCCACCACAGTTATGAGCATCAGGGGAGTCAGAGGAAGCCCTGGGCTTGTGGGAGAGGTGGTGGCGGTGGATCAGATGCTTTTCCTGCAGGAGCATGGGATGCAGGCCCCTATTGGGGTAAGCACTAGGTGGACATAGACCGAGGTGGGCAACTTGTGAACTTGGACTGCATCTCACCTCAGCCCTAGCCAATAGTGAGGGATAGAATGGGAGTTGCAGTCCAACAACTTCTGAGTTGCTGAGGGGGCACATGTTGCCCAGCTCTGACATAGACACCTCCTGAATAATCAAGAGAGAGGACACATGTGGATTACATCAGCGGTACACCACAGCAATCATGTCAAGCAATACCATACTATGGGGAGTGTGGAAGCCACTTGAAGACCCATTAAAAATAATGTATGGTAAGTCCTAGGAATGAATCCTCCTTTCTTTGTTGAAGAGAAGGAGCATGCAGTGGTTTGGTAGGAGGAAGGCAGACAGAGGTTTTCCACTGAGTGGGCTTTCAAAAGAAAGTCCCATTCCAAAAAGCCAAGGAAGGAGCTTTCTGCATTCACTCTTTCAGCTTTAGTGAGGGGTACTGACCTCCTCTTCGCTGCTCTGGCAGGGCTCCTGAACCTTTCCAAGCTGTGTAAGATGCAAAAATGCAACATGTTAATGTTGCAAGGGATGAATTCCTGACCTGCTTTCTGCTGGCCATGCAGCTGTAAAAACACAAGAGCCCCAGGAAAAAAAGGGCAACCCTAGCATGAAAGATGTGAGAGCCAGTGGGGTGCAGTGGTTAGAGTGTATGACTGGGAAGACCCAGGTTCAAGACCCCTCTGGCCAATGAAAGTTCACTGGGTGATTGTGGGGCATTTGCAGACTCTCAGCCTAACCTCCCTCACAGGGTTGTTATGAGGATAAAGTGGAGAAGGGGAGGAGGATCGTGTATGCTGCCTTAGGCTTCTTGGAGGAAAGATGAGTTATAAATGTAACAGACAAACAAGCAAGCAAGCAAATAGTGTGTCTCATACATTGTATAAATCGTTACACTCTTACCCATCCCCAAAGCCAGGAATCAGCAGGGCTGAGGACAAAGCTCAGGGTACTTTGGAAGGAAGGAAATGGGCTTGAAGGGAAAAAAGGAGAAACCAAGATGCTCAAGTGGGCCAAAGGCAGCAACCAGCGCAAAGACCCAGCAAAGAAAGAGGGGTCTCAGTTGCTCATGTTAAAACTCTTCAAATTTCAGCCCAGCGTAGCATAACAGAGTCTGTCTGCCCAAAGTCAGAATAATATTTATGCAATGTATAGAAGAGTACAGAAATATGTGAGGCCCCCAAATTGAAACAGTAAAGATGTGTTGGCATGAAGAACCATCAGGGGTCTGGGCTAGATTCATGTGAGATTACTGGCAAAGCACACTGGGATCCATGGCTCAATTATGGGGCCATTGGCTCAGGAACAGGCTTGATATACAGAGTCAGACCAACCGTCTAGCTCGGTATTATCGACATGGCCTGGCAGCACCTCTCCAAGGCTTCAAGCAGGATCTTTTCATTAGCCCTGCCAGAGAAGCCAGGGATGGAAGCCGGGACCTCCTGCATGCTAAGCAGGGCCTCTGCTACTGAGCTACGGCCTGTCCCAAAGTCAAAGTAGCCCATACCCCCTCCCCGGTCAGTGGCGGCTTGAGTGAGTGGCGGGTTCTGCCCCTTCCCCAGCAAGATGGTTGCATGGATGTAAGACAGGCACACAACAGGACCTGCCCAAAGGGCAGCCTGAAAGAGGGCCTGCAAAGGACCTGCCGCCCCATTTTCCTGCCCCGAACCCTGTCGGGGAGAAGCCTGCATAGCGTCGTGCCACAGTTCAGACATATTCACTGCCAAGACCAACAAGATCACAGCAACGGGAACAGAAGAACCGTAAAAATAACCATAGAAATTTCTCTTCTCTCTGATTACAAAGATACAAAAAGGTATAAAAACCCTGCCCTGCCCCTCCCGCTGCAGCCACCCCACTCGTTCACGTTTGCGCAGAGCACAGACATGTTTTGGAAAGGAAGATTTCAATTGGTCTGTGTTTTTGTAACGTGTGGGGTTTGCTCGTGGTGTGGCTGCTCCCCCCTCCCTCCACCATTCGGGGTGCCCCTCTGAGCAGGGAGAGCGGTCAGTGCGGCCCAGAGGTACCCCAGGCACCTTCCTTCCACAGCCAGGTCTGTGTGCTTTGCCTGACTCTCACCCCACGGGTTCTCCACGCGGAGGATGGGGGGCAGGGGGAGGGTAGCTTCAGGCCTCCAATCAGCCTCAGTTCTTTTCTTGTAGGCAATCCTCTTCTGGAAGTGTCCGGCCCAGCAATCATCCCAGCTTCTTCCTTGGTCCTCGCAGCAGCTGGTCCCTTCAGGAATGCCCCTCGCTTCTTGTTACTCTTCTCGGGGGGGGGGGAAGAAAGGCATGATTAAGATGAAGCCAAGCCCCTCTCACACTATTCCCCCGCTCGTGCTCTCCGCTCCTCTGATGCCATGCTTCTCGCCTGCCCAAGGACCTCCACTTCCCTTACTCGGCTTCGTCCTTTTTCTTCTGCTGCCCCTTACGCCTGGAATGCTCTTCCAGAACACTTGAGAACTACCAATCACAGCTTTTAAAACTCAGCTAAAAACTTTTCTGTTCCCTATAGCTTTTAAATATTGAGTTTGTTCTGACTCTATACTGTTAGCCTCACCCTACCCGGTGCCTGTTTACACTTCCCTGTGCCTGTTTGCATTCTCTTCCCTCCTTATTGTTAACTGCAACTTTATTAGATTGTAAGCCTATGTGGCAGGGTCTTGCTATTTACTGTGTATAATCTGTACAGCACCATGTACATTGATGGTGCTATATAAATAAATAAATAATAATAATAATAATAATAATAATAATAATAATAATAATAATAATAATTAAGAAGCCTAAAAACAGAGACTCTGCACTCAGAATCAACTCTATGCAGTAGCTCAGGGGCAAGGAACCTCCTTCAGCTTGAGGGGCAGATTCCATTTCAGAGAAGCTCCGGGGGTGGGGGGTGGGGGACGGGATGGGACATTCCAGTGGTGGGAGGAGTCTGAAGGCAAAGGGAGCAGGGGCCAAAGACACTGAAGTCATCCGCATATTGTAGCCTGGCACTCTTATTGCCAGGACCTAAGCCTTGGGAGCAGCATTTCCACGAGGGATGTGCTTCGCTTCTCTTCGGTTCAGAGAAGCAGGAGCGAGGTGGCCTAATTCGCCTCCGGAAAAGGCGGAGGCGAAGAGAGTCAGGGGGGCTGCGGATCGAGGCGAAGAGGATCGCCTCAATCCGGAGCTTCGCCTGAAGGTAAGTGGGGGGGAGGGGGACTAATCTGGCACTGCCGCCGCCACCAGGTAAGGGAGCAGGGAGGAGGGACGCTTACCTTCCTCCGTCGCGGGCTTCCGGCTTCAACCGGGGCCTCAATTGAATCCCGCAACGGAGGATGCGTCGCCACCACCGCCGTCCATATAGTGATGGCGGCGAAGCCGGATCTCGCTCCGCAGAGCGGAGCGGGAGACAGGCGGAGCAGCGCGAAGAGGATCAGGCCCGATCCGGATTTTCCGGATCGGGCCACGAAGCGGATTGGGGGGTCCGTGCACACCCCTAATTTCCACCTTTCAAAATAGGGTGGGTGGGGACTGCACTTCCACTCAGTAAAACATGAATGGATCAGAATAGTCTCCCAGGGCAGTCTAGCTACAAAGGATGCAACACCCCCCCCCCCCGGGTTTGAATCTATCCTTGTGTCTCTTAAGAACTCAGTGTAAGGCAAGCATGCTGACTGAAGCTGCTTCCATCCCATGCTGCCAAGCTAAGTTATAGTCTTGGGCATAACTGTACTACAGACTTAAGGTGTTTCTAGACCAGGGGTGGGCAGCACACAACCCCTGGTCTTGTTCAGCACGCCCCTCCCCCCTGCGCACTCCCCACCTGCTGCAGCAAACAAACCTTGGTGATTTTTTCTGTAAAACAGTGAAATTGCCTGGAGGGTTGCTGCTACCATGCCACTGTATCCCAGCGGCGCAGCAGCAGGGGGCATGCTGGTTTCTTGAGGGGAGGAATTCACCCCTGGAAGGTGCCTGCCCCTTTTCTAGATTGTGCTGCTGTTTCCATCTATTTTTACTGAATGGATTTTTCCCGGTAAGAAAAAAGAGAAGAAAAAGTGGGGGAAACACAGGAAGGTTATGAGAGTGGGAGACGCTACCGCCTGGATCCTCCGTAAAAAACTTTGAATGAGGCAGGGAGATAATACCACAAAAGCCTCGTCTGGAGGCACCCTTAAATTAGTTTAAGTTCTATTCCTTCTTTGAGGAAACCTTAGGAATTGTAGTCAGGATGCATGAAGATGGAGAGACCAGGGAGGCTAACAGAATTCTTAGCATCTCATCAAACTACAATTGCCAGAATTCTTTGGAGGAAACCATGACAAAAATAGTCATATTACACTGACAAATGTTTGCAGTACAGTTCGTGCCAAGTTGCAATGGCTTCCTATTTTTGTTGGCCCTTTCGCAGCAACCGTTGAATGTATTTGGGTGATTTTTCAGGGACACTTCGTAGCGGTGGTGGCAGCAGCCCCTATTTATTTCTTTACTTCTTTTTTACTGCAGCCTCATTATGAGGTAACAGCAGAGCTACTTCCTCTTGATGGACACTGGCCATTTCCTCACTCCGGCCCCTAAGAATCTCCCTGAAACGATGGTACTTCATAATGCAGCATCTTCTAAGCTGGCTGCTGGGAGAGAAATGCTGGCTTCGCTTTTCCCTTCAGAAGACCCCTGAGAATCACATAGGTCAGATCTACACCAAGAGGCTATAGCACAATGAAAGCAATACCTACTTTATTGCGGTATTGAAGTGCCCATTGACACACACCACAGACCACTTTCATAGTGAAATATCCTGCTTGGTGTAGATCTGGCCATAGTCTCATTTCAGGGGCATTCAGGAGGGAAAATGGTGGCTGACATTTGTCAAGAGGAGCTCTACTACTGAAAGCAATGGTGGCAAAAACAAATAATGAAGGGGGGAAAGACCAGTGCTTCCATCAAGAAGACTTCCCCCAAACCATTTGCACAATTTCTCAGTCTCCACAATGTCCGTCCCCCCACCAATTTTTGAGTACTTGTATAAATAGGGCATTAGACCACACTGGGTGGTGATCGTTAACCCTGAGTACTGCCACCATCCCAAATACAGAACCAAGTATGAGCTATGAGAAAACTGCAACCCGCCCCCCGAAGTGTCCCTCCAACCATGAATTAAAACTCTCCAGTTCAGCTTGTTTCTCTTCATCAAAGCTGTTCACATTTCTACAGATGTCCACCCCTTACCTGATAGATCACAGCCTGAATTGGACCAAGAAAAGAGAAAATGCTCTCTCAGAAGAGGAGCCACTTACTCTGAGTCTGGCGACAGCTCGGAAATACTGTGGGACGTAGCGGAGCGAGGTGGCGATGGGCATGGCACGGAGGGCGTGGAGGACGTCTGCGCCACAGAAGGCGTGGGTGTGGTCTGTGGGCCTGAGGGAGTACTGGATGATTGCACAGAGGACAAGACAGAGGAGTTAAAGGAGGCTAGGATGGAAGAAAGGATGTCTAATTGCTCTGTGGAGGGGTGACGGCTGGGGATCGCTTCTAGATTTTCTCTAGAAGGGAGCCTTCTGGAGAGGAGTTCAAGGTTTTCTCTAGAAGGCTGTTGTCTAGAAAGAGGCTCCAGATTTTCCCGAGGAGCCTGCCTGCTAGGCACTAGGTCCAGAGGCTCTCTGGAAGTAGATCTTCTGGCTAAAAAGTCCAGCTGCTCTCTGGATGTTTGTCGAGCTGATGGGAGGGGGTCCCTCGAAGGCTGCCGTCTAGAAAGGAGATCCAGCTGCTCTCGAGAAGTGTCTCGACTTGGCAACGGGTCCATTCGATCTCGAGAGGCTGGCCTAGCGGGCATAGTATTGAGCCATTCCCGAGAGAACTCCCTTACTGGCCCACCGCAGTCTAGTGGTTCCCGTGACCCAAATCTGCAGGGGAAAATATCTAGATGGTCTCTAGAGCCCTGTCTCCTGGGCAGAGTGTTCCCATGATCTCTTTGATCATATCCAGTAGCTGTTTCCCCTAAGTCCTCTCTAGACCCATGCCTGCTGGGTATGCTTGCAAGGTGCTCTCTAGACCCATGGCGACTGAGGATGGTGTCCAGGTGCTCCCTCGAGCCTGGCCTGTTCAGGATGGTGTCCAGGTGCTCCCGAGACCCGTGCCTGCTGGACACAGCTTCGAGGCAGTCGCCAGAGTTGTTCCGACTCAGCTGCTCCCTGGACATCTGTCTTCTCATCAGCATGTCAAGCTGCTCCCGAGAAGAGTAACGGCTGGCTGGCTGGGAGAGGCTGCCTGCCCCGGAATAGATCCTGCCATAAGAAGCCGCAGGAACGGCCCTGTGACCCAGGGTGGAGGTTTTGTACCAGGAAAGGTCATTGGTCATTCTGCCCACGGACGCCAGGCCTTGCAGGGCGGGAGGGTACTGGAGGCGATTCTTCAGGATGCCTGCACGACAGGAACAGAGGAGAAGGAAGAGAGAAGAATGAGGCACTCTCCGGTTGGAATAATTTCTGGGTGTCTCCTGTGGGAAACACCCATCCTTGCCAAACTCATGGTTCCATCCCATTACTGTGATGGTGTCAATCCTAATATTTGCAGGCGAGAGGCTTTCTGTCCCACTCTGGGTCAACTTCATACTCATAATCCTAGATTTATCCATCTCTAACCACACCTCGACCACCTCTTCTGTCTAGGGTTCATCATGCTCTCTCTGCTCAGGCTGGTCCGATCCTGGGCCATCAGTCCACTTCTCCGCTCCCCATTCAAGTCCCTCCTCGAGATCTCCTTCTTTAGCAATGCTCTTCTCAAAACAACGCAGCCTTCCCTCAAGTGCTCCCTCAGCCTCACCTCCCTTTTCCTCTTGCAAAGCCCAGACCTCAGATCCAGCCCTACCATCAGACAATGTGAAGCAACGGGCTCAGGCAGCAAACACTGGGGGATGGTAGCAGTGGCAGCCCCCCAGCTATTCCTCTGGAGTCCTCTGGCTGTTCCCTTTCGTTGGAGGACAAACCTGCATGTGTCACGCGGCCTGTCTTGCACCCCCTAAACTAGACCACTGCCTTCAGTTGTTGTTGGGAGTGCAACTCCCATCATTCCTCACCATTGACTATGATGGTTAAGGCTGGTGGGAATTGCTGTCCAACAACTTCTGGAGGGCCACACGTCCCCCACACCTGCAGTGGAGGAGGCCATCACATGGTCAGAGTTCATGTAAAATTCAGCTCCCCGTCCAGTCGGTTTCTGTATAGGGAGCGTTTATGGAGGTCAGCCTGGCCAGAGTCCCCCCTCCCCATTTCTGTCTTGTTCATCTACTGAGGCTGTGAGCTCTCTCCTCAGGGACTGACGTCTATGTTTGTAGATGTTGTAGTCCCCCTCCTACTGTATCAATCAATCTTAGTAGCAGCTCCCAAAAACACACAAGTTGCCCGCGGGCAGTGGAGCAGCATAGTAATTTTTGACCCTGGACTTAATGGTCTTCTGGGCGGGTCTCTTCTCCCTGCACCCCACCGCCCACCGCTCCTGCACCACTGCCATTCTAGGCTTTACAACTGCTTCTACCATCCTGATGCTAGAACAAAACAACAACAACAACATCTTGTTTGTCAACTCTGATTATAAAACCAAGACAGAAATAATCTGACTAGCTTTGCATTTTAAAAGCAATTAGTTTTTCCATGACTATGGGAATTGAAACTGAGTTTTCTTCCCCTGCCCCAATTCTAAACATATTCACAAAATGTTATAGGCAACATTTTGTTGTAGAGAAGGGTGATGTACTTTAAAAGTAAATGTAATAAATTGAGCATCTGTAAGCATGTCCCAGCTAGTGCCCCCATGACTATAAAATCTTTAAAAGTTGTTGTTGATGAGGATGATGGAGGAGAAAGAGGAGAAATAGAAGGAAGAGAGGGAGAAGAAAGGATGCTACAATGGCCACCCTCAGCCCATAGCCTCCATCACCTGCCATCCTCTGGGTGTCCTGAGACAAAATGTGGATCTGTCTGGCCTACTACTATGGGGTACTCCAAGTGGCGGCAGCTATGCACAGTCACAGGCAGTGTGTCAGGATGCAGCCTTGCCCAGATATGGAACCTGGGGTCTTCCCTGGGATGAGAAGATGGTTCCCGACGTTCTAAGGTGGCTTCGAATGTCCACATAAGGGTCTGGCTCCAGATTTAAGCTGGATCAACTGCACTGTCAGGAGTGGGCGTCCTCACCCCTTCCTTCCCACGGCACCCTTCCAGCCTCCTGAAAATGCTACACAGAAAGTCAGGAAAACCTGCTGAATGGGGTGAACTGTGGAGTGGGATCCCCAAAAATCAAGCAATGGAAAGCAGACCCTGGATCCGAGCCAAAATGTTGTTTTTAAAATCCTCTGGAAAGGCTGTGCTTTAGAAACAGAGATTCATTTTTGCCTAATCATCTATCTACCACATTTGTACCCAGTCATTTCTCCACAGGAGCTCAGGTGGGGTACAAGTACCCCCACCCCTCCAGGGCATCCTTGTAACAAGCCCATAAGGTAGATTGCGCTGAGAGAGGGTGACTGATCCAAGCTTACCCAGGGAGCTTCGTGGCTGAGTAGAGATTTGATTGGTTACTCGATCCAATCCCAATGCTCTTGCCACCGCACCATGCTGGCACTGCTGTGATTCTCCTTACCTTTCCTCTGTCGCTGGGTCTGGGTGAGGGAGTTCTCGTCCCCACTGGTCAAGGCCAAGTCTGGCTGGTTATTGTTGGCCGCATCCTTATTAACATCAAATCCAAGTTTCCGCTCTGAGCCCCATTTCTGGAGGGAGCAGGGGTGAACTTCGCATTCACCCAGTGCTGGCCAATAGGACATCAGGTCATTGCCATCTACATCTGGGGAAGGACATTGCAGAATTCCAGGTATAGATTACAGGGTGAACAAGGGACACCCCATCAAATAATGCAAGGGGACAGTTGATCAGATTATCATCTTCTTCAGTGGATGGCGTAAAACTACTGGCCCTGTGGCACAGTGCTGAGCTCCATGGGAAGCCAACAGGAAGTGCACCATTGCCTGAACTGCATCTGCACTAAAGGTGACATATCGACCACCAGTTGACACCACCCCATTGGCACGTCTACAACAACCTCAAAGCACCATCATGAGTTGGAAGAGGAAATGCGGTTGCACAGAAGGTTAAACCAGCCATTAATTAATTAGCTTCATTTGCATCCACAATTGCATTTCTTCTTGGAAGCAAAAGGGAAGCTTCCTGACCTCAAAAGGATCCACCCATGAGTATATCCTATTTCAGCCTTTCTCAATCTGATCTCAATCCAGATGTGTTGGACTATAACTCCCATAATTCCAGGCCTACATGGCCATGCTTCATTCTTCACACTGCACATTGTTAAACTATGGGATTCGCTACTGCAATATGTAGTGATGGCCACCAGTTTGGATGGCTTTAAAAGGGGGTTGGATAAATTCCTGGAGGAGGCTATCCATAGCTACTAGTCCTGATGGCTATGTACTACCTCCAGTATCAAAGGCAGTAAGCCTATGTATACTAACTGCTGGGGAGCATGGGTGGGACGGTGCTGTTGCTTGTGGGTTTCCATCGACAGCTGGTTGGCCACCACGTGAATAGAATGCTAGACTAGATGGATCCTTGGTCTGATCCAGCAGGGCTCTTCTTATGGTGGCACCAAATTAGGGGAGAGTGCCACATTATATGTATATCTGTTCTTAGCTTTGCAAACTATTTGGTGGGGCGGGCGGGGTGGGGGGGGGTAAGCCATCTTATTCTTAAGATATTTGCTTCATGTTTTGCAGTGTGTCCTGAAGTGTGATCTAGTGCATAGTGCAGCCTTTGCTTCAGGCTATGCTGCCAAGTCTGGCCCACTGTAGCCACCCTCCAGGCAGTGGCACAGCTAGGTAATTTTAGACCTTAGACTTAATGGTCTTACGGGGGAGCTCCCTTCAGATGGCCATGTGTATTACAACAGTTGAGAAGCGCACGACTAACATTTCTGTCAACCCCTGACCACCACAGCCATTCCATTCTTTACAACTGCTTCTACATCCCCGATACGTCAGAACAACAACAGCAGCAAAACTATTTGGCAATCACGATTTTAACAAAATATACAGAGCATGAGCGGTTTTGCGTTATAACCTCGCTTGAATCGTAGCACCTTCACGAAGTCCAGCCCTAGCTGCACCACTGCCCCTTGGGTTTGAGAAGTTCTCGGCCCAGCGGTACTTGCCTTTGGGTGTGGTGTTGGAAGGATTGGTGAGGAGTCTCTCACTGTGCGCTGCCCTTTTGAACTGGCGCTGGAATCTGCCCCGGAGGTGCACATTCTCCTCGCTCTCTGATGAGGGAATGGAGAGGCTGCGCTCTTCATCGAGGGAGAGGTCACTGTCCGAGTCAGAGTCTTGATCTGAGCAAGATATGGCACGTTTGAAAGAGGGAATGGTGGAAAAGAGAGAGGGCCACTCCTCCGTTGAAGGACTTAATGGCTAATTGATTTCAAATATATAAATTTCCCTCCCACAAACAACCTGAATGGTTAAAGAGACTGGGAAACGGAAAGAATGGACTGGTCCAGTAAAGAATATTGTTTCAGTTGTTCCAAATTTCTAAAACATAAAACCTTAAAATATTTCCTAGTTACTTGTTCAGTTAAATTTTATTGTTTATATTACTAGGTTGTCCCAATATAACACAGAGAGAAAAATATGCAATGTATTACAAAAGTTAAAGTTGACAAATTAAAGATAGATCAGAGACCATGACTAATAATCTAGATCTAACCAACTTAACTGATATAGCACTGAGTAACATATAGTAATGTTGCATGTTTTTCCTGGAAAACCCATCGCACTATCTTATACTATTGGCTTTGCAATTGAGTTCGCTTACACTAGTGCTATGTGAGTTGCATAAGTGGAACAGCAATGTTGGATTCTCCCCATTGATTTCCACTTCATATTAAAGTGTCTGCTTACCAAAGAAGGATAAAACATACGATAATAATAATAATAATAATAATAATAATAATAATAATAATAATGAAACTTCTCTGGTGCAACCTTTTACGTCTGCCATATTAAATCCAACAAAGACCTTAGCTAATGTCATTAGGAAAGTAGTAACTCTTCTCAAAATCTTTATGCCTTTATTGAAAAGGAAAGAAGTCTAACCTTTGACCAACTAACCAATTTGCAAGTCAACGGGATATTTTTCTCTATTACCTTCCATCAAAGAACAAAGAACAACTGATCCTCAATGGCGAAAGTGTAAATGGTAAGGTATTTTAGCATCAACTGACAGCTGTCAAGGAATAGTTTTTCAGATTGAACTTCTCTATTTTAAATAATCCTCGGGCCTGGGATTCATATATAACATTTTTCACCAATCTCATTCACCAAAGTCCTGCTGATTCCAGATATATTATGTAAGAAAGGAAGCCTCTGTTGGATGAGACTAGCTATTGCTTCCCTCTCTAGTAAAGTCTGAGTATGCTCACAGAGTCTTACAGCAGGACCAGTAAGCACTCAGTATACAGAAACATGGAGCAAGATACCAAACAGCATCAGGAAGCTGTTCTGTTAAGGTGGCCTCCTCTCCTTTGGATCCAGGAGCATCACACTGTCTTTCATACCCCACAGATTGCTCCGCTAGAAGGCTGCCTCACCTGGCCCAGCGTCACGATGGAACATGGCTACGTCAAGGTCGGTGGGACCAGCATGATTGAGCAAGTTGTGTTCCAGAGCTGAGCCTTGATGTGCCATCATGTTCTCCCTGAAACTCACAACAGAGGAAATACTCAGAACATGCATCCCTTGCATCAAGTGAGAGTCTGCAGATCAGCGGTGAAGAATGAGCTGCCAGAGCATCAGTAAATTCCGTAAATTAAAAAGCAAAAATGCTCTGCAAGTCCGTGTGGCTTGGGAAGAGTCGTTCTGCTGCGGAATCCACAGGTCAGATTCATAGAAATCCGAAGTTATTTTGATTCCATTGTGGATTTCTCTGACATCCCTAGCAGAGGCCCAAGAGGTCTGCTTGGACCTCCAAAAGGGTGCCTTCTCCACAGCTGTTATGTCAGTGTCTATGTTAGATTGATGGGCACATCTGGAATTTTGAGAGACGGGTGCATTCACAAAGTAGCTGTGGGGGTTTGTCATAGACCCCCCCTTTACCCAGAAGGAAACTGGTGAGGCTAAAAGAAAATTAAACTGCCCAGGAACTTGAATTCAAGGTGGGGGTGGGGTGGGGGCTGAGCTCCAAAACATAAAACTGCTCTTTTGAACCCAAATAAAGGTAATGCTGGAGAGCAACGCTTTGCTTTGCGGCAAGCTGGCTACCCAGTTAAAGGGAGGGGGGAAATCTTCAGAAATAAAATAAAGAGTGGGAGGGGCAGGGAGACTGGCAGGTGCCAAGAGAGGGGTCCATGGGATGCCCATGGTCACCACAACAGAGCCCCCTCCCCCAATGGCCTGTCCTCAGGCCTGCTCAGGAGGAGGAGGAGAAGGTGGTGGCCCATTGCTCCTGCTTCTTACCTGAGGTAGCCCCGCTGGCTGGAATGGGTGCGGGCTGAGCGCACGCTGCTGACAGAGGAGATGGTGGAGGCGCCCAGGGTGATACGGATGAGACCGCTCTCCTCAAAGAGGGCTGTGTTGTTGTAGGCATTGGGGCCCTGGGGTGGAAGAGTAAAACATACACATGGGGCCTGAGTAAAAGCACACAGGGCCTTGTTTGGGATCCTGCCATGTATGGAGAGGACTATTCCCTTAAGAAGTACCTAGGGCTGGAGGAAGAAGGCCTCTTCAAGAATACACAGAACACTGCTACACCAAGGTGACAAGGAGGCAGGACTCCCTTATGTTGTGAGCAGAGTGCTACACCTCCTGGGAAGAGGGCAGTGTTACGGCTGAAGCCTGGAGCAGGCTACCCTCTCTTCACCTTCCTGCCAAGGAGCAAGATAACGTATCTCTCTCACCTGACCACTTCTGGTGGCTTCCTCGCCCTGACCCTTCTTACCAAGGCAGGCCAGTTTCCAGGCTTCCTGTACCTCTTTGTTCAGCACACAGAACAGAACCAGCACCGCCAAGCCCTGTGGAAAAGAGGAAGAGAGACTGTGAATCTTGAACACAGGAAGCATCCTCATTCTGAGTCAGACTGTGGGTCTACTTAGCTCAGTACTGTTGACCCAGACTGGCAGCAACTCTCCGGGGTTTCAAGCAAAAGTCTTTCAGCTGGAAATGACAGGGACTGAAAGTGCTCTTCCACTGAGATATAGGCATAATGAAAATCTGAGCAGCCAAGCAATTTACGTGTCTCTGGAAATGCACTAGGAAAGTTGGATGCCTATAATCCTGTCTTATTCATCATCATCTTCATCATCATCATCATCATCTTTATTTCTATAGCATCCCATAGCCACAGCTCTCTGGGAGGTTTACAACAATTGATAAAAATACAAAATACTGCATAATAAAAATATTCTAAAATTTTAATGTAGAAAAATTAAAACAACGTAAACAACTAAAACAAATATACAATGCTTTTTTCTTAATATAGGATGTAATGATCCAGATTCTTCCTCCTTGTTACAGAACACACACAAAACGTGCACTTCATTAAAAAAAAAATAGTGCCAAGTTTTCTTGTTCAGTCTTTATAATCACAACGGTCAGAACGAACACTTCCACAAAGGGGAGCAATTGATCTATGTATGAGCTCAAGGCTAAGGCACAGCTTCGGGATGGCAACACGCCAATATGTATCATCAGCACTCTCAAGGCTAGTTAAAGGAAGCCCCATGAGTAAAGAGACCTAACAAGACTAGCAAGTTAGCAGCACTGAAACACATATCCAACCACCACCAGAGAGTTCGAAATGTTTGCAAACCTATATCAAGCAAATTTGCTTTTCAATAATGTTTTGAAAGAGTCTTCACAAGTGATTTCTATGCCGGTGGAAAGTGTAATTCCTGTTTTCTTCCCCACCCATTATACTTCATTTCTTGCCTCTCCATTTTTAATTTTTTTGTTCCTTAAATGCTCCCTGTAAAACTTCTAATGCATTGAAATAGATCTGACAATCTCGCTTCTGACTGATAGGCTTCCATCATGCACCGCTTGGTATGCCATTTCACCACATGCTTGGCGTCTGTGTGTATTGATGATTATGCAGACTTGAAAGGTTTACAGCAAGATACTCCTTGTGGGCTTCTGCAAATATGCAGAACTGGCTTGCACATCCGTAACACAAAGTAGTGGGACAATTGTACCAGGCAGGCATGCAAGGCTGTGTCTGAGGGACCATGTGGGAGTGTCTGTAGAGACAGTAGCTTGGATCCAAAAATGCTGCGCCTAGTTCTGTATCTGTGAAGACAGCATGGATTTAGGTTTCCCAAAGAGCAGCAGGGTGTTGCTAGGCCTGGGCCCGGGGAGGTGGGGAGCTTTGGCTCTGGTTCAAATGGTTCAAGATCTATTCCACAGAGCCCTGAGTGTCCACTGAGGCCAATAGAATGGGCTCCTCACCACACACAGTTAAATTCATATGCGCGCGGGGGGGGGGGGGAGGGGAGAGTTTCGAAGGATATTGCAGTTGGGGAGGAAAGGGTTAACTTTCTTCTTCCTATATTCTGCAACACACACACCTCCCCCCATCCCTGCACGGCTATTAAATTTAGCAAAAAACAAACAATAAAAGCACCCTTTTCCATAGGTTGGAGATGATCTGGTACAAGGTGCAAATGAACTGAAGCATTTGTTTTATTTGAGATGGTTTTGATGAGAAATTAATTGGCTGTCCTTGCCTCCTGTGAAATTTAAATAAATCCTCATAATGATTTCTGCATTTGCATATATATATATATATATATATATATATATACACACACACACACACACACACACACACACACACACACACACACACAAATTTTAGTCAGATGGGCATAGGCCCCGAATCTTTTCAGTGCCTAGTAATGCCCCTGCAGTTCAGGTATGAAGAGCAAGAACCAGGGGTGCTTCCACATGAAGCTTTTATTGTGCAATCGTCCTGCCTCATTCACAGAATTTAACAGGGGTCTGGACATCATTGTCATCCACTTGTAACCCTCCTGTGTTTACACAGTGGCCAACCAGCCATCTGCCAGGGACCCACAAAGCAGGACATGGTGCTATTGTTAACCGACCCTATACAGATTTTATGAAGATTTTGCAGATTGATGCAGACCCTACTGGCCTGGGTCTCAAGAACCTAGCAACACCCCTGAGCAGCACCCAAGATTGGCTAGTTCTGCAGAACAGCTCCCAACAGAAGCCTCTCTGCCTGCTCCATTGTATTCTGCCTGACCCATCTTTATCCTAGTGCAGAGAGTTACCTGAAGACTGCAGAGGATAGTGTAGAGGTAGTGGAAAGCCAGGACACTGTTGTTGACAGCCAAGAGGCCAAAGAGCCAAGCAGTGCTAATAACTAGAAGCAGAACGAAGGAGCTTCGCAGTGTCAAGCTGGAGTGAGACAGAGACAGAGAGAAAAAGCCACCCAGAGGGACAGACATAGAGGTTAGATCCTGTGGTTAAGCTACAGCTCAAGAGACACGAACGCAAGTGGAGGAAGAAGAGCAGCATGATCCCATTCTCCACAATGCAGCCAGGTCCCATCAATGAGACTCTTTACTGAGGATGTGTTTAAAAAAAGGCCTTTGTTAACTCCTCACTCAAGCAGTACAAATCAGTACTGGCTGCATGGCGACAAAACTCACTGTTCCTGCCTCGAGCAACATTAAGTTGCGGAGGAAGCAGACAAACTAGCTGGCAGTAGAAAGGCCAAATGGGGGTGGGGTGGGGGGACATCCCAGGTCTAATTGAGAGAAAACACAGTGGGATTTTAAAAATGTATTTTTGTTCTTGTGATGGAAGTGGAAAGACACATATGGAGGGGGCAAACAGAGGCTCAGAAACTTGCAAAAAGAAAAAGCTTAGCTACAGAGCAAGTTTCGGCCGGAGCAGGGGATCATAAATAGTCAGTACTCACAGAACGGATTTCTTCTTGGCTTCTTTCTGGCCTGGTGAGCACAGCATCTTTGCCACCAGCAGAAACATCACCCCATTCATCTGGAAGCAGATTGGCTGGTTAGGAATGTTCCAAGTTTTGCCATGGACCAAGCACTGCTCCCTTGGCAGCTCTGCGTTTCCCACTCTGTTCCCCCCGGAGGAAGGGCTCCATCTCTGATGCAAGTTGCACAAAAGCCTTCCTCTCTGCACTTCTAACTCCTGCTCAGACGCACGGTAAGAGAGCAAGAAGGAGAGAAGTGTGGCAACAAGGAGGTTGCAAAGATCAAAGGCTCACAAATCCATGGAAGAATATGTTGCAATGTGGTTCACAAACTCCCAGGGAGATGAGAGAAGAGAGACATGAAAAAAGCTTCTGCTATTGGGCAGTATAAAAATGCAATAAATAAATAAAAAGGAGAATGAGGGCCGAAAGGGCGGGGAGGGTGGGGCGGTGGTAGGAGAAAGAGAGCAAAGACATCAGCATCTTAAACCAGCCTTCGCCAACATCAGCCTCCCGATGTTTTGAACCTCAATTCCCAGCAGCTCCAGACAGCATTTCCACAAATCAGGAATGTTGGGAGTTGTAGTCCAAAACATCCAGAAGGTACCAGGTTGGGGAAGGCTGATCTAAACTTCCATGACAGGAAATGGAAGCAGAGAAAAGCAGAAGAGGGACCAGATATGCTGAGCAAGGAAAAGGAAAGGCGATAGTATCCTACCAAAGAGAGGGAATACACAAAAGAAGCACTTACCACAATGACAACAGCAATGGGCCCTGCAAAGCTCCAGATCAGCTTATCGTAGATGGAAATCCAACAGAAATCTGGGTTCCCATAGCCCTCTGGATCCAAGCCAACAGACAACCCTGACCAAAAGGAAGGGGGAAGTTGCACAGCATATTTTCCACATCTCCGGACAAGATGCTTTCCCCATTCCCCTGGGTCAATGTAAATCTGCTTCCTGCTTTGTACCTCCTTTGTACCTTTGATCTCCTTGCTTCTAATGTGAGGATTGCTTCTAATGTGCTTCTAATGTGAGGATATGAGCCAAAACTCCAGGCTGAATTCTTCCATCATCCTTCTCTTGAGATGGCATTTATTATTATTATTATTATTATTATTATTATTATTATTATTTTATTTATTTATTTATTTATTTATTTATTTATATAGCACCATCAGTGTACATGGTGCTGTACAGAGTAAAACAGTAAATAGCAAGACTCTGCCGCATAGGCTTACAATCTAATAATTTATACTCACGGAGGTCTACCATGGCACAGTTTCAGAACCCCTGTTCTATGGGAATGGTCCTGACGACCCCACAAAAGAGACCCAAACCCTCGGATACCCAAAGACGGAGGATTCTAACGTTCAGAAGAACGACTGTGTCAGTTGGATGCATCAAAAAACAACAAAGGGCAAAATCCATTATAAGTCCTACTTAGAGTAGACCCATTAATATACCGGTTATGGGGCGGTATATAAATGTAACAAATAAATATTAAAATGAATGGTATTTAGGTTAGTCATGACTAACTTAAATCCCATTCATTTTAATGGCTCTACTTTAAGTAGGACTTCTGTTGGATCTTATCCAATGAGTTCTGTGAGATCTTAAAGACCAGCCTTCCCCAACCTGGTGCTGTCTAGATTTTTTGGACTACAATCCCCAGGCATTTCTGTCCATTGACCATGTTTGCTGGGGCTGCTTGGAGTTGACGTCCAAAACTTGAGGAGGTTGTCCAGTTGGGGAAGGCTGTTAAAGACTAACAATTTACAGAAGGTGATTTGGAGGGCAGATGCCTCTATAGCAGCCTTCCCCAATCAGATGATCTCCAAGCCATGCTGGCTGGGGAGGAGGGGCGCTGAAGACAGAGACATCAGGAGGGTTGGGAAAGGCTGCTCTCTAGCCCTGGTTCTTATCTAAGCAGACTCTGCGGGCCAATCGGCAGAACACATCTCCTTCCGCTGGGAGGGGAAATCCTGTCTTTCCAAACACATTGGCACTGACCTGTGATGATGGCAGGGACCCCCCAGCCAATGGCGTAGTAGAACCTCATAGCTCCATAGTTGACGTTGCGGGCTTCTGTCTGCATACGGTAGATGTGGAGGCCTTGCACAAAGAGCCAAGCAAACGTAGAGAGGAAGAAGTAGTGCAGCAAGATGGCGATCACCGTGCAGAGGAACTGAAAAGAGCACGGTCGTCATTGCCATCACAAAAGAGCTCCTCTAAAACAGCCAGTTCTAATTTTAAAACATTTCCCATATGATCTCCACCGGCGCTGGGAGCTCCTACACTAAAATCTGCATAACCGCAGCAGTGCCACAGAGTGTGGTGTGTGGCAAGGAACCTGGCAAGTCCGTGGGGGGATTTCAAGGCACAGGAATGCTTCACTTAGAGCCAAACTACACGTCACTCTGATCATATACGCGTGTAGCTGAAAGTGAGCTTTTCCTTTACTCTAGATCCAGTCCTCGATTCGGACTGCAATTACCACACACCAGGAGGGGAGGATTTCCCGCACCATCCTAAAGTCCCTCCTCCCAGAGTCAGGGGTGGGGAGAAAAAAGGCTCCATTTATCCCAATAGAGTTTTTCTTTTTTCTTTTAAACTGGGGGTGGGTGGGGGAACACGTATGTGCGTTAATCCTCCCCTCCCAGTGTCTTGTGGTCCTGATTCGAATTGGGCCACACGTGCTTACACTACAGTAACAACAACAACAACAAAAAGAGTTAACCTTCAGCAACATACTATGAGATTAGCATACGTGTCGCAATATAGGCCCCAGACCTGGTTTCCCTTGTTTTACAACCCTATTCCCCCCTTCTTCACACTCTAGTATTTCACTGGCTAGGGCTGATGGGAGATGCAACATCTGGAGGGCCCATGTTCCTCACCCTTACTTTAGCAGGTGCTTTCCTCCTGGGCCCCTGGCTTCCCACTGGGGGAGTTGCCTTTCTGGCCTCCAATCATGCTGCCCCCAGGACTTGATCCTTGCTGCTGCTGCTGCTGCTCTCACCTGGTTTTCAGTGCGGTTGATACCCAAGAGGAAGAGCAGCTCGGAGAAGAAGAGGGTGACGGAGACATTGCAGTGGATGCCCCGGGTGTTGGACTTGAGACCTTTTAGGCATATCAGGAAGGAGAAGGTCAGCAGCAAACACAGAAGGGAGAGGGACACTAAGGAATAGGTCACAATGGCCAAGGTCTCCAGGTCACCTTCCAGCTGCTGCAGGGAGAAAGCAAAAGGAAAAGCAGAAGTCAGACAGAAAACAAGCAGCAGGTGTATTGTACTCATACTTGCAGGACACTACTGCACGCTTATGCCAAAAACCAAAGAACAAAAAAACCAACCTTCAAGGCAGCAGACACAGTCACAAAAGCATCAAAATAAAAGAATCCAGCAACAATACCAGACATACAAGTCAATATATATTTGTTGGCTTAAACAATTTATAACCCTGCCTTTCTGCTTAACTACAGGCCTCCAAGGTGGCTGCTGAGAAGTGAAAGATGAAGACTTAGCAGATAACAGGATCTTTTTAAAAGGGCAGCGGTGACTTATGGGGGCTCCGTGGGGTCAATGGTGGCACTCCCAAGACCTTTGATCAGCCTTTCCCTCCAGAAATGTTGGACTACAACTCCCATCACTCCATTGGCCCTGCTGGCTGGGGAAGATGGGAGCTGGAGGGCACCAGGTTGGGGAAGCCTACCTTAGATGTTGCAAACGGAATAAAATGGTATGCTGCGGCATTGCTACGGGTCACCCTAGATGTGAGTGAAGCAGCCAGGTATTTGCACTGTTCATATATAAAGAATGGCCCATATAGAGACAGAACAGAATAAGCAAGAATTTGAGCAGCAAAAAAAGCAACACACACACACACACGCACACACACACACACCATACCACAACAACTGAAATTTCAAAAGAGCAAAACCAGAGAATTACTTCAAATCACAGGCCTGACAAAACAAAACAGTTTTCAGTGTGCATGTTAAGAATCTCTTCCTCCGGCACAACATTGCGAGGGAGAAGCAGCACGGAGTTCTTCTCACGGTCTTGTAAGGGTCCTGCTTGCTCAGCATCAATGATCGGGTGATGAGCTGAACCATCTGCATGGCTTTAATTTGCCATCTGTCTGTGTCCTGTTCATCACGGCCCATGCTTCTGCTAATTGCCACGGCCAAACTCAATGTGGCGGGGCTGCCAAGGTGGTTATTCACCGTCAGCTCCAATCCCATACGAAGTGGGGAGGGGGTAGAGGGCGGGAGTTTCTAATTTTGGCCACAAAAGGTGTGCGTAAGTGAGGGGAGCTGAACCCTGCTCCGGCCCCACTGTGCTACATCACAGCAAGGGCTTTTCTCCCAGCCCAGTTCCAAGACAAGATGTGAATGGGCTGGGATGAAATGTTCCTGATGTACAAAGCCTGGTAAAGGCAGGTCATTGAATGGGGGAGCAGGATTCAACTCCTTTTAGCTTTTGTTGCAGAGATTAGTCCTCCCCCCTCCCCTGATGGGGCACCTGAGTAAACAAACATGGCTGCCTCTGTCATGCCCAGTTTGTCCTCCAGCGATACCACGGCCACTGTTTTGCTCAAGAGTTAGCGTTACCTCTCGGTGGGAGCTGTCCATCAGGACTCCAAAAGTGCCAAACTGGGAGCAGTGGCAGCGGACATGTGTAGCGTTTCGGTACACAAGGTCACAATCCCGTGCTGTCCAGAAGCCAGCAGGCTCAATCCTGCAGTCACAAAGAAATCCAAAAAAAAAGAGGCCTCAAAGGAAAGGGTTTTCAGGGCAACATTTCCTTTTAGAGGCAGACATGAAGGAACTCATAGAGGAGCTATGAAAGAGGCTACTGGGGCTAGGCAATCCGTTGCCTTCCAGATGTTGTGGACGGTTCCCTGGGCCCTCATGACTCTATCAGTTATTCTTTCAAGAGCCTCAAGGTACATGGAAATGGTGGACAGCTTATGGCCCACTAGATGTTTTGGGCTACAACTCCCATCAGCCCTAGCCAGCATAGCCAATGGTGAGGGATCATGTGAACTGCAGGCCCAAACCTCTGGAGGGCCACAGGTTGCCCACTCCTGCCCTGGGATGAGGGTGTAGGCAGCAAAGCAACTTACTGGCTGGAGTGATTCCACTGGACACAAAGGGGCTTGCTGCGGTTGGCGGTCTCGAGCAGGCGGAATTCCAGCACCAGCGGCGTCTCCAAAGTGCTCTGGAGAAAAGTGTGGTTGCTGAACACAGATACGCTCATGATGGGAGAATTCATAACGGGGTTTTTGGGCAGCCTGTAAAGAACAAAGAAGCCGTTTCACTTGGCGCCACCGGGCAACACCACTGAGCTTGGATCGTTATGAAGGGGCAGGACATTGCTGCCACCTCCAACTGAACTGCTTCTTATCCATTCTAAATAGCAGGCATCCTCGGGGGGCTCAACTGGACTGGCCATGCGTGGCAGACCAGCAAAGAGCCCAGTGGAGGGATGAGCAATGGGCAGTACCTGAGGTTGCGCCGATCCACCTGGTAGCGGGCAGGCAGAAGCCCTCCAATGGTGCGGTAGATGATGAGGATGAGGATAGTGACAGCGGGCTCTGGTTCCGGCAGGGAGTGCTTTGGAGGGGAGCTTTCCACAGTGTCATTGGTTTCACTGTTGACCGGGGTAAGTGTTGCTGTGGTTGGAGCTGGAGTCAAGACAGCAAAACAGGAAGGAACCAATTGCATGGTTGCCTTGAGCCATTTTGAGGCCGGACAAAGTGGAGAGAGAGGTCCCATGGGTCTTATGTTTTGATCTCAACTGTTCCAATCCTTCTGAAGCAGAAAGATGTTCCTTTTCCTCAAAGTCTAAGAGGACAGCTGTCTTCTTATGAAATGGATGCTACCTTGAAGAGAAAGGGGTGCCTCCCAACCAAGGATCAAAAGTTCTCCCAGGTCCTTCTCCCAGGGGAAGCACAGGGCTCCTTCTCCCACAGAAGCTTCCTACTAATAAACATCTAACAACCATTGAAGGAAATTAAACAACCACACTCCGAGGCTCCAAAGAGAAAGAATCAGAAGCGCTCAGTTGGGATTTCTGTCCATCTCAGCCCTGCCCTTTCTTCATGGCACTGCCCACAGAACAATCAATGGGTAGAGCTACCCATGGGACCTGAACCAAGCGTGCTGGGAAATGACATCTAGTTCCTCTGGATTGGGCCTGGTGGGCCTGATGGAGTTCAGAAGAGGCAGTCACTTACCTTCGACTTTATGGGGTGCAAGAATGGAGAGGGGGAGCACTATGTGGGTATGTGGGTCCCACATGGCCTGGCCACGGAAGAGGGTACTGTGATAGCGAGGATAGCGCCTCCTGAGGTGGGTGTGGTTCTCCATGCGGTCAATGCTGAGCACTATGGGGGGGAAGGTGAAAGGAACAAGAATGAGACTGAGTTCTCAGAGTTGGCCTTTCAGTGTGAATACAGAGAAACAAGCACTATCCCCAGGCCCGCTTCTGGCTGAAAAACATATACGAGTAAAAGCTCAGAAGAGCCAGGAGCCACAGGCCCAAATGTGCCAATTTATGTTCAGCTGTGAAGCATGTTTCATGCTCTAAGAGCTTCCCACTTTGTGCCCTGACAACATAGGGAATGGAGTTGTAGTAATACAGCCAAATTCCACAGCTGGGCAATATCTTTATTAGGAACAGCCAAAACTCCGCAAAATCAGCAAACTTTTCATGAGGCTAGGCGGTACAAAAAACAAAACAAAAAAAAGCAAGAGATGGGGAAGAAAGTGAAAAGTCCAAACATTTGGCCAGATCTTATGGCCATGAGATCTGCAGTTTAGATAGACCCACTTAACTCAATGAAGAGTTCTGGAAAACATGAAAGCTTGCACATTTTTTTGGAGTTTGGTTGATCCAAATAAAGGTATTGCCCAGCTGCAGATTTTGGATTTCCCCCCGCCCTGTCTTCTAGACTAGTATGGCTACTTTAATTTTTAAAATAGCAATATGTGCATCTAATTGTAAGAGAAGACATGCATTCTGTGGTCCACTTCAAGAGGTTTCCTGTTCAACTGCAGTAAATGTACTTGTGTCACTTCTGCATGTGTTAGGCATGAGGGTGTGAATCTCTGCAACTCCAGAAGTGGTCCTTCGTTTGTAGATATTGGCCCAAAAAACGGAGGAGGAACAAAGTGAAGATCACATGGTTCAAGAAACTGGTCTCCAGCAGCTGTCCTTTACACAGAATGACATGCTTTTAAGAATATATAGGCCAGCCCTCTTCAAGCTGGTGCCCTCCAGATGTGTTGGACTGCAACTCCCATCATTCCCAGCCAGCATGCCCAATGGGAGTTGCAGTCCAACACCTCTGGAGGGCACCCAGATAGGAGAAGGCTGATATAGTGCTATCCCATTGTACAGATGTTCTCCATGATGGATTCTTCTGCACTGGAGCTTCTGGGACCAACATTTTGGCATTCTAGCACTAAGCTGTAAGTGTGGGGGAAAGTCCTTAAAATGCGAGCAATGCACTGTGGGAGACACCTGCACCAGCATCCCCTGGTGGGTCATCCAGACTGGGCCCCCAGCTCTAGTCACATGTGATCGTGGCCCAATTGCTGTTGGCACGGTCACAGACTGTAAGGTGGCAGCCCTGTTCTTGGTCACTCAGTCAGAGCTTCCACAACGTGGGGTCCTTGCACCTAACGCAGGAAAGGTGGCCATCACTATGCCCTTACCTAGAAGCCATCAGTCATCCTGAACCTCTCTCTGCCCTCCAAAGCAGTGCTGGACAGAGAGTGAGCCATGGCATCTACACTAACTTCCAGAAATGCTTCTCTTGTCCAGTCCCACTAACACTGTAAGACAGTCTGGGGAGTCTTCACCAACTGGATGAATGACAACTCCCACCATTTTTGACCATCAATCATGATTTGAAATCCAAATCACCTGGAAGGCATCAGGTTAAGGAAGACTAGAATGGAGTAGAGTAAGAGAATGTCTCTTAGGCTTTCATAAAAACATAAAGCAAGGGGAGGAGACCCTTCAAGAGAATGGAGAAGCCCGTTGTTTCCTTTAGCCCCAAACCCAACAAACCCTTAGCTGCTTAGCAAGCCCATGACTGTCTGTCTGCCAGCCAGAAGTTCACCCACCTAAACTGAATCCAACCTTGGGCTGTAAGAGAACCTTCACCAGATCAATGAGACCTTTGGGGTGGTCCATGGGCTCCCATTTTGAAGCAACCAGTCAATGCTTTCCAGCCCTAGCAATGCTCCAACTTACCAATATTGGGGGTCACCACACCAACAGGGTTGAGGTAGGTGAGTTTCATGTTGCTGGCCAGGGTGCCTGTGTATTTTCTCAGCTGCTCCATCAGGCCTGCGCTGCTGTGGTCATTCTGCAGCAACGTGTCCCAGTGCTCCTGGTTCTCTAATGCGAGCACTGAACTGCCAGCCCGCAAGAGATTCTGTAGTGATTAGAGGTGGAACTTTAGAGGATTCAAAGCTATATAGGGAAATAAGACGCATGGGGAGTGTCTGTCTTGTTTGCAAGCAGAACTGCATTCCTAGAAGCCTTCCAGAAGCATTCCCTGTTTGCCTTGTTTCCTTGCAAAATCACTGCACATTTTGCCACTGCCATGGTGGTGGGGTGTAACTCCTGGTGTATTCTGGAGCGGGGTGTGTGGGGTGTAAAATGTCTTTCTTAATCCCCCCTTGGAAGTTGCCCACCCGGCCCTAAAGGTTTGGTGTAAATGGAAGGAAACTATATCTCCAAAAACATCACTAATTTTGTCCTCGTGCATTTACTCCTTTTGTTTGTTTGTTTGAAAAAAAGCCATGCATTTACTGCCATGCATCACCTTATACTGGATAGATATATAGATCTTTTAGAAAGCGAGAACCTAGTCACATAGGAAAGGCTGAATCAGAAGATACAGGATAATAAAGTCCCATTTCACCTGTACCTTCATACCAGGCATTTCTTGATGTCTAGACAGCTCTCTCAAAAAGCTACTAGAGAGATAATTTGTTCTAAGGCTTTGTAAGTTATGGAAACAATAAGTGCAAGAGGCTTTATTTCAGAATTATATGTGTTTGTAAGATGCAGTATAGACTCTTCTCTATGCAAAATTGGTAGTGATGGTAAGTTCTTGGCAAAGACATGGGAGAGGTGTTGGGTAAAGAGATGACCTGGTATTTGGAGACCATCGACTCCTGTTAAGAGACATTTCTAATAAAACTGTTAGCGAGTGCTATACCAATTAAGCCTATATGTAAACACTGCAGTGGGAAATGCTAGAAAAGTTGTGATGAACATGAAAATTATGTTCATCTGTGCCAGACTTGTAAATATATAAAACAGTACTGGAAAATATATTTGGGAATGGGGGAGGGAAGATAAAATGAAACAGGTCAAAGGAAATATTGTGCTCCTTGACTCAACACTTATGCAAAGTGCTGCTACTAACCTTTAGAGAGACTACCTGAAGGATCGCCTCTGTTGGCATATACCTAAGGTCACTTGCAGAGGCCTTTGCTAAATGAGGTCTGGAGAGTGATTACCAGAGGGCCTTCTTATTAGTGGTGCTCCAATCATTGAAAACCCTTCCTAGACAGGCTCACGTGGTGCCCATACTGCAGTCTTTTCATGTGGAAACTGTTTTTTTTATTTCCCAACTGTTTCAAGCTTAAAATTGTTTAGTGCTTTTCTTTTCTTTTTTCTTTTCTTTTCTAGATATCTTGAACAAAAGTTATTTGCTGCTGTTAATTTCACTCTGTTTTTATGCTATGACTGATTTTATTCTGCTTTAGATGGTGTTTTTACTTCTTCATATGGTTTTATAACTTTTTATTGTAAATCACTCAGAGATCTTTGGTTATTGGGCAGTATACAAATATTGTAAGTAAGTAAACAAATGAATGCATTTAAATAGGTGTTGGAAAGAAGTCAGCTGTTGCTGTTATCTACAGCAACTGAATCAAGAGCTAGAAGTACAATTGTCCAGCAACACAGCCTTCCCAAACCTGGTGTTCTCTAGAAACAGTGGACTTTGACTCCCATCAGTCTCGGGGCATGTCTAGACCATGCTTTATCCCGAGGATTGCCCCAGGATCATCCCTGTGCATCCACATGACCCACAGGGGATCCTGGGGGCAGGGAGGAAAGATCCCTCCATTTCCCCAGGATGGCTTTTAGCCTGGTGTCTCCCACGGTCTTGGGATCAAGTTGCCCACCCCTGATCTATACATACACACACACAGTTTGTTTTATTCAGCAATTCTTGGACTCATGGGTCTCTGATTTCATACACTTGTGAGAGAAGGAAGAGCAGTCCCTAAATGATTCCCCAACCTAGTGGCCCAACTGGTTGTTCTGTGATACGTTGTTTTTAAACATTTCACCAGGAAAAGTAATTTAGAGAGAGAGAGACCTGGTTAGCATGTAATGACCAACCATGGTTGGTCGAGTTTGTGGAGGAGTGAAATGTTCCATTATGCTTCTACGGATCGCCTTTCAGTGGCACCTTTTAGTTTCCTAGAGTTCCAACAACACATAAAAATCCACACAATGTGACGCTCGTCCACTTCCTAAAGTGGCCCCCAATCTGGTGCCCTCCAGATTTGTTGGACTACAACTCCCATCATTCCCAGCCAGCATGGGCAATAGAGTTGCAGTCCAACACATCTGGAAGGTTGGGGAAGGCTGTTCTCAAGAGAAGAAAGCAACCCCAGCTACTTAAATTCCTCTCCACCCAATTCTGCCATCTGCTCAGTAATGAAAAAGGCCCTCACCTCATTGAAGTGGGCATCCTGGGTGGCTGTCAGGCCGAAGCCGTGCTGTCTGCTCTCAAACGCCATCAGGTGGGATAGCAGCCGATACGTGATGTGGACATCATTGCCAAAGTAGCGCTCCATCTGATCTGTCACTGCCCGTAGCTGATGGGCCAACTTCTTGGCTTCTATGGTGTTCAGTTCTGTCTCATTCTTTTCCAGACCTTCCAGCTACCAACACAGAAAATAAGGAGGGGGAATCATGCAGTATCTCCCAGAACTGATGTGTAGTTCCTACCTCCTGTTTTAAAGAAGCACAAATCAAATAGCTAGTCTTATGTCATGGATGAAGTAGCTAGGGTTGGGGACTACTAGAACCCTGGACATTGGTATACATCATTGGCAAAAAATAACTAGCCCTTCAGAGTAAATGATTACTTAGAAGGAAAATCACTGTGGCAGTGGCCAAGATCTAGCAACTAACTATCTTAATCAGGAACAGACATCCCAGGTATTTGCTTCCCCATGAGAAAAAGAACATCTGGTTAACAGATGGCTCTGCTATTTAATCCTCTGCAAAATATAAAAACTGTAGGGTAAAACAGTGATTTCTTTTTGATACCTATTTATCGTCACTACTACTACTACTACCACCACCACCTCCTCCTTATTCTTTCTTTTCCCTGCTGGGGTGTTTGAAAGAGCCATATGGATCTAAGATGGAACTACCAGTGCTAGGTTATTTACTCTCCCCAATGTATATGCAAAGATATTTTAACAGGATGACAAATGATATGAGAATTGTTGATGCAAGGGAAAGCATCACACCCTCAGGGGTTGTGTACAAATAATTATTTCTATGTGGGAGTAGATTCTCCCTGACTGCTAAGGTGGCACTAGCCCTGATCCACTGTAACTGTCTGGTGAATTATTCAAAAGAAAGGTGAGGAGGGAGGAGCTCCCCACCAAAAGGCTGGGAAAAAGAGACTGTTCTTGATGCTTTCTGAATTTCAAATTAGCTGCCTTTTCTCATCCCATGCAACTCAACTGAATGGTGGATTGGATTGGACTGGACTAGTTTGTTTATGGCCTAGTCAATTTCAGGGAAGTTTTGAGCTTTGAATGCCCTCACCTTAGTTAGAAATAATCAGACAGACACTGGCATATTTTATGCTGCAGGCACATAAACCACTGTTTGCACCATCACAGCTAGTGTGGGTCAACCAGGGCTGGCTCTACTTTCTGGTCCACAAAACTCAAGCTGTTCCATAAAATTGCTGTTCCACTAAATACCAGTATGTTGTTGCTTAAAGCTCTTATTACTAGTACCTAAACTAGGAGAGGCATTTCAATCTTTCAGAATGGGGGGAAAAAACACAAGTGCCAGGAAACTACCCAAAACCTGGTCGTCAAGGGAAATGGGGTGAGGCTGGACTGAGACTCCAGGCAGACTACATTTGGCTGGCCTGCTGGCCTTAACCTGTGCAGGTGCAGGAGAGTGTCAGAGGTATTCTTGGCTTCACTCTCCATCCATGTGGGGCAACAGAGATGCCTGACCAGTGGCTGGCATGAACAGAGCATTCACGCATTGCATAGAGATTCCATGGCAGATGCTCAAGGGTTTCTTGGCTGACAAATTAATGTTGGAAATATTCCATAAATGTTAAAAAATGGAAAAGCAACTGCTTTAGCGCAAATGCAGAAGTAAGACCTAACAAAAGAACGTGAGATATGCTGGGTGCTCTTATCACTTACTGTGTAGACTGCACCTCACATGTGAACACACTCACATATATTACACACACACAATACTACTGCTATTTTATTATTTTACTCTGTACAGCACCATGTACACTGATGGTGCTATATAAATAAATAAATAAATAAATAAATAAATAACAATAATACACCATGATCGACACAGCTGCCAGTGGAGTCTGTCGTCCCCAGTTCTGGAGGGGCCGTAAATCCATTCTGAGTTTCAGCCAGAACCAGCCTGAACTCTAAGGGAGTTATCCAAGGTGCTGCACAGTCACCCCAAATAGATTCAGCTCCTTTACAGTTCTGGTGGGTTCTGACTGAAACCCAGAATAGATTCACAATCCCACCAAAATTGGAGCCGCTGACCTCCACTGACAGTTGCCTGCATTTTTGGGGGATTCTCCTTGGGGTCATGGCTATGGAGACTGCCCTGATGAGTGCCTTCCACTGCCCCCAAAAGCCCACCTAGTCATGCCATGAGAGAAAAACACACAGAGTGGTTTACCAATGCTGAGAGCTCCTTGAAAGATGGTGAGGTGCAATTGAAGAGATCTGGTTCCAGCCAGCCTCTTTCTTCATCACAGTGCCGAACAGCCACACCTGAGGAAGAAGGAAGAATGTCTAAGCCAAAAGCTGAGAGCTGAGTTGGTCCTATCCCTGTCACTATCACCACCACCACCGCCCAGGAAAAGATTGCCAAGACAACAGCACCATGCCAAGTCAGACTGACGGAAGGAAGCACTGACAATGCCACTAACACTGAAGACCAACAGCAGCGAGGGAACAGATCCAGAGGAGGCTGTACACACTCTTCATTTCATTGTCAGCTACAAGCCATTTGCTACACTAACCGCCCTGATTTCATGTTCGCTAATTTGAGTTTTGTGTGGGTTCCCCCAAGTGCCGGGATTAATTATTTTCAACCTGGGAGAGTCGTCGAGAACGGAATTTATTAGTCACAGATTCTCTGTAATGTGCTGGATGTGTGTCACATGGTATAACAGTTTGTTACTCCATGACTAGATGGATACAAGTTTTTACAGGAGAAGACCGAATACCATGTTATGCTGCAAACCCACATCACCAGTGCTCAAATCTGTGAACTCTTTCAGATTTGTAAACTTTTCTGGAATGCCATACCCATCTCTCAAGCCCACGGGGATGGATAAATGCACAGCTGCTACAAAACAGAATCCGTGTGGGATTTAATTTGTATTGGTTAATCTTGCTCTTTATCATGACCTTTTCTTTTCTGGTTCATGCGCTCCTGAGAATGACCTGCCTCTCACTGTAAAATCAAATGGGAGTAGGAGTGGTGGTCTTGAATCCTGATAATAAAATATAAAAGACTACAGGAATTTTAAAAATATATAGTATTCAGAGGGAGTAGAAGCGTGATCAGAATATTTCATGAAAATAGGGTTGGATCAAGAGACCTTTAATCAGTAGGGCTAATTTCTTGTATGGGACTTCAGAACAACTAATATTCCCTGGATTGGGGCTCATTGTACATTTTGTTCCCCAGTCAATTTGGTTTGCAGAATTTGTAATCTTACACTTTTGGGGAGCAGTGATGCATCCAAGGGGAACAAAAACGAGGGACGCTAGGAGGGGATGTACGAACCAAGCAACAAAGAGGGGGGTATGGAAGACGTGTCCCCTAACCAGAGGGAATTCCAAGCTACATCTCTTAGATTCTGAGTGATAATCAGACTAGATGTTACATGCAATATCTACTTTCAGAAGACAAACACAGATTTGCCAGGAGAGGATTGAAAGAGCCACGGGGGAGGGGCAGCAATTTGGAGCAGAAAAGGGCAAGGAAAAGACATTTCCTTCCTTCCCTCCACTGCTTCTGCACTCTGCATCACCCCCTTCAGCAGTGGCTTTTCAGACAAAAAAGGAAAGGTCTGTTTGGGGTGAATGACACACGGTTGCATGTAATGACCAGTTTAGTCTTGATAACGTCTGCATGTTTTCAAGGGGAGGCATGTGTGTGTGTGTGTGTGTGTGTGTGTATGTGTGTGTGTGTTTGGTGAACATAAGGACTACAGACTTACATGTATTAAATCCAAGAAATCTGAGAGTCCCAAATTGTGTTTAAACCAGACGGCACTACACCTGAGCGTAACAGCCATGCAGCTTTCTAGTCACCAGGATCACCAAAGCCAGCAGGCCCACACTAGTGATATCTATACAATACAGAAGCAATATAGATATCTAGTGGGAGCATTAAGGCATCCTTAATGCTATCATCGGTATCACAGACAGCACCATCACCATCAGCAGCATGACCCACACCATCTGCCATCCTCACCGTGGCCCTAGAAGTGTGTTCAGCAATGACCTGAATGGGAAAGACATCGTAGGGTAATAACAGCTGTGATCCCTTATAATTCCAAGAATGACAGCTCAATCTGTCATGTTTTTTTCTTCTTCATTTTTTCTGCTTTACAAATGGGGAAATGTTACATTCTGCCAGGGCCAGGTTTACACAATTGAGTGCTGGAGCCAAGAGAACTCTTTAGAAATGAGTGGCTTCTGTTCTCAGTTGAATCCTTTGATAGTCAACAGACTGTCCACAAGCCAAGTCCCACCCACTGAGAACCTCCCAGAGGTCTCTGGAGCATCCACAGGGGCAGAGGACACATTTTGCACGCTCATCATCCTAAGCGCCATCTTTGGCATCTTTTGGTGAAGGATCTCAGGTAGAAAATTTAGGAAAGTTCCCTCTCCTCTTCCTAAGACTTCAGAGTAGCTGGTAACAACAGTAGTGAGCTAAATAAACCCATGCTGCCTAGTTCAGGGGAAAGTAAAAGGTAGATCGAGATCGAGTGACATTTCTCTGGGTGACGTGCAGCAGATCACAAAGGATTTCTGGTTCTCAACTTTTTAACAATAGCAGCAACAAAATGACACATACACACTGCCCCACCACCCTATGCTCTAAACGATCATGCTCACATGAAGAAAAGTTGAAATGAAGAAACCCAGGTGTGCATTTTTTGGGGGGGGAGTATGGAGAGCTGCATTCAAAACAAATTCCTGGCCTCAGAATGCTTTAATTCTTAGCGGTGGGTGTTTTTTTTTTTTTTTTGTACCAGGCTCTGGTTGTAGTAAAAAAACAAATTAGATCCTGCAAGTCTGACGTCTGCATAGCCTTGGCCTAAATTAATGTAAGATTGTTCTTTATTGCTGTTTCATCTGTTTTAAGACATGGCTCTGATATAAACGTATTCTGGAATTTAACCCCCTGGGACAAATGAATTCTGACTAGCATGCTTTTCCCTTGAGGACCCTAAAGCTGCTACCTGGCCTCAACAGGACACCTGAAGAAAAGGAGGTACAACCAAGGTTGGAAAATCAGAGAACTCCACAGTGTGTACTCCAGGTTTCCACAATGCCTAGCCATAAAGAATGGTCCTGGTAATAGCAGCAATACTGAGCTTTTCTACACGAAGCTGTTAATCTGCTGTATCTACCTTTGGTTTCATCGCAGAATTGAGATCTGCGTACTACACGAGGAGCGTTTCCTTTCCTGTCTTTCTCCTATATAACCCCTAGGAGGCAGCGTGGTATAGCAGCGTGCTTTCTTTCACTTTTACAATTAAATGCCACATTTTCCCTGCTCTAAAGAAGCTCACAAAAAATGTTGGTTAGACACAGAAACTATACTGGAGGCTCATGTCATCATCTGCAGAGCCCGTAAATAACCATAAGTAGGGACTGATAAGTGTCTCATATAGAAAACCCCATGGTCAACCAGTGCTCCTCAATCTGGTGCTGTTCAAATGTGTTGGACTCAAACTCCCATCATCATAAGCCAACATGGCTGTTGCCAGGTTGGGGAAGGCTGCTCTGTACTATTCTTCAGGTTAGCTACTTGTGAGGATGATGATACTATTTCCCATAAGGCGCAGCCCATGACAAGATGCTTACTCATCACATCTGGTCTAAAGTTTAGATTTTCAGGGTGAGTGGAGACATACAGAATTTCAGCCATGAGCCAATGTGGAAGTGCCCTCACCACATTTTAAACAGATGTGCAGCTGTCTTCCCTGGAACATGATCAGGAGAAACCTGATCCGGATCTCAGCAGGATACAGATTTGCACAGCACTGATTGGCTGGCTGTTGTGTCAGTCACAAAGTGTTAAAAAATAGCAGGGGGGATTTGCGGGAGAAATGTAAAGTGTTGCTGAAAAAGAGTTTGAGCAGGGATTCATACAAGGGGCTTGAGATGAAAAATAAAATGAAAAACGCAACCAAAAAGAATGCAAGCACCCTGCCTGAAACATAGGGTAGGGTAGGCGGAAGGGTTGAATCAAAGAGAGGGGGGACAGAGTTTACCCCACAGAAGAAGAAAAATTGACTTGTTCTTGCTTGGAAGATATCCAGCCTAAACCCAGTGGAAGCTGGTGACTCTGGATTTGATGGGGCTGTGACTTCATTCTGGGTTTCAGTCAAAATCAGAACTCCAACGGAGCTATCCAAGGTGTTAAACCCGTTGGTGTGGGGTTTTTTGGAAGGGGGTAGGGTTCAGCACCTTGGACAGCTCCTTTAAAGCTCTGGCTGGTTCTTATTGAAACCAAGAGTGAAACAGCCCCACTGAAACTGGAGCCACCCGCCTCCACTGCTTAAAACCCTCCTTGTACAATTCAATTGCCTTCTTCTCTTTTCTTCCTTTCTAGAAAGAGGCCCTCAGGGTTGCTTCACACATTACTTTGTTAGGTATACACCTAAACCATTCAAGCATTTGCCTAAGAATGCAAAGTGTGAATGCCACGATTGAGCGTTTGCAAACAAGGAGTATATTTCGATGCATCATCCAGTGAGCCAGGACTGATGGCAGCTCCTGGCTGAGTGTACTCCTGGCAGATGATGTGAAATGGCCAAAGACCATCATTCAAGTGTAGGCAACCTTGGGCCGTGCCCTATTGCGCCTGCGGGAGAGACTGCTTGCACATCAGGGATTTAAGCACCTAATAAAGCAAGCCAAAACGAGTCAGGGATTATGGGAGTTGTCATCCAAAACATTTGGACAGTCCTAGATTGCCTACCCCTGCAATAATCCCATTCTCTCTGCTAATCAGCTGAAAGCAAGAGACCCAGTGCAACAGGAAAGAGTTAGCTGTTTTTTCAACTTCTAAAAAGATGTGTTCCAACATCATTTTTTGACCAAGGCCCATGACAGGGAGGGATAAACCAAGGATCATCTTGCAACAATGCACAACATGACACCTGTTGATCAGAGTTCCAGCACTCTCCCAGCATAACCGGTTACCCAAAATCCACAAAAGAGCGTCAAGGCAGTAAGCATAAGCGTAAGCAGGTTGTATGTGACGACTGGGGATGAGGGTGGGGTGAGTAAGGTGATTTTCTGCAGGTTAGTGTTAGGTGAAAAGGGAAAGAAGTTGAGGGTCAGACAGGATTACAAGGAATTCAGAGCCAGGCAAGGCATTTGTAAGAGAGCTGGCAGCCCTCACAGCGTCTGGGGAAAGTGTGGCAGTGGCTCAGGCAGTAAGCAGGAAATGGAAAAGCCACACAGAGCAGCCCGTATAAAGCAGGAGGGGTGGGGAGGAAGGAAGAGCAACGGGCCTTACCTGCACCCCGTAAACCTGCACAGGAGGAAGAGAAAGATGCAGAGAAAAGGGAAAACATTAAAAGCTTTCAAACGGTGTAGCTGTCGTGTGTGTTCCCTGGGATGGGGTTCTCTCTAGCCAGGGAACTTTGGAGGACGGTCCCACTTTGGGGGTAATGATCCATAGCTTTAGGAATGGATAAAGCATGGATTAAACATAATAATTAAGTGTAACTGTCTCCACTACTAAACATTCTTAGGTAGGAGGGGTATGGAAGAAGCCTATCCACTTTCTCCACACTATGTATAATTTTGTACGCCTCTATTGTGTTTCTCCTTACTTGATCTGTTTTCCTAAGCTAAAAAGCCCCAAATGTTGTCACCTTTCTTCACTGGGGAGTTAGCTCAGCCTCTGGACCATTTTGTTTACCCTTTTCTTCTCTTTTTCTAGCTCGACAATATCCTTCTGGAGGTGTGGTGACTAGAACCATACACCGCATTCCAAGTGTGGCCGCACCAGGTTTGTATAAAGGTGACATGATACTAGCAGTTTTATTTTCATCTCCTTTCCTGATTCTGCCAGATCCCAGTCTTCCTGGGAGCTGTAGTGTTCCAGAAGTCATGCTACCCACAAGGTGCCGCCATCTTCCAGGGCCCACATGAAGGCTGCTGCACCTACCACAGCAGCTGGCCTTCTTGTTGTGATCACCCATGAGGGAAATTTCAGCAGGAAAGGGAAGCAGGTGGCTGCGGAGGGAGGGAAGGCTGATCTGGGACTGAGCTAATTACAAGTTGAGTCTGATCTCTGGAGAAGTGTAGACTTGGCTCATAATTAACAACACACAAATTTCCAACTGGGGAAGTTCCTCCAAAACTCTCTAGCTCTGAACACTGGTTGCCTCATTCATACAATTCTTGCACCACTGTTCACTTCCCAAACTAACAAACATCTTGGATTCTACTTCATGAGCCCCTTATCACCACAAATAATACTCAGCAATCAGCTAAGGTAGTGGACAGAAAGACAAAAACAGAAAGAGAAAGAAAAGACAGACGTGGGATGCTTTTGCAGGAGAGGCAACTTGCAACTTTCTGAGTCTGCTGAGTGCTTTTCTGAGTCTGCTGGCGGACCCATTCCCCCTGTCCATGAAGTGGGAAACACTTACCCAGTGAACCTTTGGGACAAGGCACCACAGCTGGCAAGCCAAACTTGGTCTGAGGCCACCATACTCCAGCTCTTAGCGATTTAGGACATGCGTCATAGAGCACTGCGAAGCCAAACACAGAAGCCAAGTCACCTGGAGTCTTAGGGAGGGTCCTTTGTCCACAGAACGCCTCTCCAGAAAGCTGGGACAGGGAGACTGACAATAACCCCTCAAAACTGATTGGCCTAACATTGAAAGAGAACCTGCATAAAATCATCTTTCAATGATATTTAATGACATACGACTTAAAATAATAATAATAATAACAACAACAACAACCCAGACCATTAAACTACAGAGGCAGCACATTTCACGGACGTATGGTGGCTTTGTGAGACAATCCAAACTTATTGGGGAAAGTTCGAGAAGGTGACTTAGCGGTCCGACATTTGAATCATTGGCAGGTCCCTCCAGATGTTTTGGCCTACAATTCCCATCATCCCTCACCACTGACTATGATGACTAGAGTTATATTCAGCCCTGGTATAACTAAATGGTGTGATGTGGAATGTGCGCAAATTTGTCTCCCGCAGCCTGAATTTGTAGCCATTGAATGGAAAGATTAGGCAGGTTTATTGAGTAGGCAGGCTTCTCCAATCCTTGCCGCATGTTGCCCTTACTGTGGTTAACTTTAGTGGCTATGTGGTCTGCTTAAGAACGGGCAGTCCTCTGTTTGAAGGGCTGTCCAGCCCGAGTCTGGTTTAAAGGTAAAGAAGGGATTGCAGCACATGGCTTGAAGTTGCCCATCCACAGTTACTACCTGGGCCGCAGACTGAGCAGGCACAGAGGTCCCCTGACCACTACCTTTCCCATGTTGGCAAAATGTCCTGGATTTCTATTCCTGTTATTGCAATTATTTCTAAATGTGCATCTCTCCCTATAAATGAGCACATGCAAATTTTATGCAGATCTGTGTTCCTCTTTTTCAGGGATGCATTTCCTCTCTTGTGGTGATGCGTATGAGGCTGCCTTAAATACTGCCTTCTGAATCTACTTTTTAAAAACAGAGACTAACAAGGAGATCACCATTAGGCCTTTTAGGCTGACATTTTGCACTGCCGTCTTCCTGGCAGTTCTACCACTGACGTTGTTCTCATGAAGAAGAACTAGTTCAATCTACCCTGTTTCACTCTCCCATCTTCCAAGTGCCAAAGTCACTGGGCTAACGAGAAGAGAGGAGTCATATAACACTCCTCCCTATTAGACTTGGACTTCCACCCACTGTGTCATCATTTCAGAAGCTCAATTTCTTCTCCTGGAGAGAGCCCAGCTCTGAAGAATGGCCAGCTGCTGTTGGGTGAACACCCCCGTTTGAGAAAGAGAGAGGCGGCCCCTCCAGAACCGTGCACATTTTCTTCCGACACCCTCAGCTTATACTCACCCTGGCAACCACTGGGAGTCACCTCTGCAAAAGGGCTGTCACAACTGTTGCACTGTCGGCCAATCACGCCTGGCCGGCACTGGCACTGGCCTGTTTCCTGGTAGCAGGAACGTGAGGAGGAGCCAATGGGGTAGCAGTCGCAGGGAAGGCAGGCATCACTCCCTTTCGGGTGGTAATGGAATTCCTGCCGGAAGAAGGGAGAGGGGCAGGGGAGGTGGTTAGAGAGCTGGGTCACAGGAAGAGGAGTGGCGGGAGTGAAGGGCTGACAAGACTGCAGGCAAGGGGAAAGGGCTAAAACAAGGAGCCTAGTGAAACAGCAGGAGAAAGGGGGTAGGCCTGATGGGACAAAGAGAGGGGGCACTGTTAGGACAGCAGAAAGCAGAGGCAGCCCATCCCTCCAGTCAGAACAGGAAGATAAAAACAGCAACACAAGGAGTTTCTTCCTCCATTATGGACAGGTGTGCCCCTTCTGGGCTCCTACAGTGCTTTCAGCCTTCTTCTGCTGTGGGTCCTCCCCATCCATCACCCCTTTGACGCACCAGAACGAAGAGCAGTTTCCCTACTGGTCCCTTGGACTGTTTCAAACACTTTTCGAAGCCTGTAGTGTTGGATTGGGGCCAAGGAGTGGCGAGGGCTGACATAGGCAGGCTGGGAGAGACTGCGAGAGAGGGAAATGGATAACTCTTGGGGGTGGGGAGGTTGACTTGCATGGGTCCCTCCCCATAGCGTAAAAAAAGAAAAGAAAGAAAAGAAAAGCCAACTCATGAGGAAGCTCCAAATGTATGAAAGTGGACATCAAGGTGAGATGTATGTTTCCACAGTCAACTATGAGCGCAATGGGATTGCAGAGCCAGGAATGGGGGATGAAAGGCAATATTGCAGATGATGGGCAAGGTGATTCCAGTATTGTCTCGGAGCCTAAAGCAAGCAGTATTCCAACACGCCTCTGCAAATCCACTGGCACAGCTGTCCCCTCACCTTACAATGGCATTGCCCGTTGGTTTTATTACAGTCTGGGTCAAATCCCTTGGCCGCATCGCAGTTGCAGGGCCCACATGTTGGATTCCCCCACCAGCCCTTAGGACACTGTTGATCCATCCTGCAGGGAAAGAAGTCAGGAGGTTGGAAACCCCACGTTCTGCATCCAGGGCAACACCTTATTGCAGGCTTGATAGCAAGAGGAAATACAACAGCATGGTATGTGCCTGGTTTTGCTATTGCACTTGGTTTAAGTATGGGTCTTTGGTTCTGATTCTTTATTAAATTGCTCGAGGACAGTGTTCTATAGAAAGAAGCTAATACATTTTTGTAATGCTTTTTTTTGGGGGGGGGGATTTTCAGCAGTGATGCAAAGTGCTCCTCCCCCCATGGTTAATTTTCTGGGGATTGTTCTGAAAGGGGTTTGCCCATTCAAAGGGAGGGCAATACTGATCCAGGAAGTATTGGTTTCGCTCCAAGTGGGCTTTGTGATGTCGTGAGGAAGCCAAATCCAATTGGCTACACAGTGTCACAACATCAGGATGCTCACTAGGTGATTTCCAATGGGTTGGGAGGACTATTCCTGAGGAAGATGACCCAGTTTTTAAAAAAATGGTGCAGAAGCAACAGCAGATGGGAAATAATAGCAGCAAGCAAGGATTTGGGGGAAAATATTTCAGCCCTACATGAAAGTACTACTATTGCACTCACACACCTAAACAAAATAGGCAAACATTTGGCACAGCAACTTAATAACGGGAACCATGCATTGCTTGCTCCATGTCTCCGGGCCAGAAGAATTTGGGAAGATGGTCTAATCAGTGACGTAAAGTGGCATGTAAGAACCCCAAAGGACGGCTCTCTACAGCTCAGTATTTCTCAGTCCGCTGAGTGGTCACAGCAATAATCGGTCTCTGACTATGCACAGCATGGAATAGAATAACGCCCTGATGTCCATTGTTTGCCATTATTATTTAGATTTCCATTAACATTCCCATTTAGCTCCTCCATAGACCCAATCATTCTCATGATACTAAACCATCACCCATGAGAGACAAGTCTTCCAAGAGCAATCGGCCACCCACGGCTATGCCAGTCCAGCAAGAAGGAGCTGAACAGGAATATGATAAAAGCAAGCGCCTGGCTCTTGCATCCTTTGTGACCTGTCAACATGTGATTTGGATCCTGTCAGTTTTATGCCCTCCCTCGTTAGTCCATCTTCTCACCACCATGGTCACCAGCTGCTCTGGCTCATAGAATCATTGAATAGCAGAGTTGGAAGGGGCCTACAAGGCCATCGAGTCCAACCCCCTGCTCCTCCTCCTCTTTCTCAGCATTGCTGCCATCGGCTTGTTTGACAGGCAGAAAGCCAGGGAGCAAGTAGGCCAGAGTATCTCTAGGGGGGGATCTGCACGTCGCTCCCAGAGCGCTTCTATGCGATCCTAGTGCACCCTGAAAACGATAGTCTGACTTCCCTGTAAAAGAAACGAGGAAGAGCTGTCCATGCTGCCGCCGCCGCCGCCGCCGCCAAGGAGACCTCTCCGCCGGCGAGGAGAGCTCGGCAAAAGAAGGAGGGGTGGAGAGCTTCTTCCGCTCTTCACCCTGCCTTCTTTTGCTGAGCTCTCCTCGCCGACGGAGAGCTCTCCTCGTCGTTAGCGGCAGCGGCGGCGGCGGCATGGACAGCTCTTCGTTTCTTTTACAGGGAAGCCAGACTATCATTTTCGGGGTGCACTGGGATCGCATAGAAGCGCTCTGGGAGCGACGTGCGGATCCCCCCCCTGCTCCTCCTCACCACCACCACTGTTGTCTGGGGCAAAGCGAGAGGCAGGGGAGCAAACAGGCTGCCATGGTGAAAAGGAGGAGCAAGTCCAGGGGGCTCTTGTCAGTGGGACCCTGTTGGGATGTGGGCCTTTAGCAGGTGCCCCACCATGCTTACCCTTGACACCAGTCCTGCCCATCTGAAACTGATATGCTAAACTTACCTCCTTGTGAATTTCCCATTTCGAAACTAAGCTGTAAATCTGCCCTTAGACAAGGGACCAGATGACACACAAAGGGCAAAAAATAGCCAGATTTCACCCTCTGACTTCTCAGTGGACTTCAAAAGTCATGGCTGAAGATCCTGAGAGTAGAGGAATCCAATTAATTAGTGGAATTAGCATTTCTTAGTCAGGCCCACAGGATGCTGAGAAGTGCAGGAACTATCCTGGGTCTCACCTGTGCTCACAATACTGCCCAAAGTGATTTTCTCCACACTCACAGACGTAGCCATGGGGAGCACCTGGCTTTCGCCGACACACTGATTTGTTCTTGCAGGGGTTCAGATGACAGGCATCAACACAGCTCCCACCATAGTACCCTGGAACAATAGACAGACAAGCAGCTTTCAAAAGCAAAACACAATGTGGAGGTTCAGGGCCCCCCTATAAGAAAATGCTTGGGAAGTGGGGTTCATTTTCTAACTGAGCCTGGGGTTTATTAAGCTGGATGACAATGCATAGTCAAGCCCCTCTGAATTCTCTTCTCCCTCTCCTCCCCCACCCCCTGCAACAAAGAAAGCCAAGGGCGATGATCAGTATCCATTGTGCAAAATAGGAGGGTTGCGCTTATCTGCTTGATTTGCAAATCTTGGGCCAAAATGTTTGGCTTATTTGGAACTCCATCAGTCAGGGGGAAATCACATTTGCTTACTGCTGCTTCTGCACCCCCGCTTTTTCTGCTTGATACGTCCGCTTTCTCTCAGGGAGAGGAAAGAGGAAGTAAAAAAAGTGCAAGTGGCCCATTCTTTATTGCGCTGCGTCTCCTGCACACAGGAGGAGATAGTGGCAACTTCCATCTTTAAAAATAATACGGACCTACCAGGGGCTTTTTTTGTCAAGTGAAGAAGGCTAGAAGGAGCGGGAGGCACACGGGAGGCAGATGCCGTCATGAGGGGACCCACGAAAATCCGTGAATGCCCAGTAATGAGCATGCAATAAAATGCTCATCTGATGATGCCCTTGATCACTGAATCAGGAATCTATTATTATTTCATAATGATTGGGGTGGCTTGTGGAAATCTTGGGTAAGTGGAGACATTGGAAGATGAGAAGAGGAGGGGACAAGATTGCACCATTGAAACTAGCACTAGATGACACATCCCAGCGCTAGATTTTCTGTCATTCCTGGCAGATTTACAAACTCCAAATCGCAAAACCATGCCCAAATTAAAAATAAAAATACAAAATGTTGGTGCTTGCAAACGAAGTTCTAATTTTCTCTGCTGTTTTTCAAAGAGATTTTTTGGGCTTACCTTGTGCAGAGGCAACCTTTTCTGCTTTGCTGTAGGAATGAACTGACTCAATTTGGCATGAACTCTGCAAGCAGATACCCTTACAAACCAGCAATAAAAGAAAAAGCAATATACCCACAAAGAAAAGAAGAAGAAGAAGAAGAAGAAGAAGAAGAAGAAGAAGAAGAAGAAGAAGAAGAAGAAGGAAGAAGAAAAAGAAGAAAAAGAAGAAGAAGAAGGAAGAAGAAGAAGAAGAAGAAGAAGAAGAAGAAGAAGAAGAAGAAGAAGAAGAAGAAGAAGTAGTAGTAGTAGAAGAAGAAGTATCATAGAATCATAGAATAGCAGAGTTGGAAGGGGCCTACAAGGCCATCGAGTCCAACCCCCTGCTCAATGCAGGAATCCACCCTAAAGCATCCCTGACAGATGGTTGTCCAGCTGCCTCTTGAAGGCCTCTAGTGTGGGAGAGCCCACAACCTCCCTAGGTAGCTGATTCCATTGTCGCACTGCTCTAACAGTCAGGAAGTTTTTCCTGATGTCCAGCCGGAATCTGGCTTCCTTTAACTTGAGACCATTATTCCGTGTCCTGCACTCTGGGAGGATCAAGAAGAGATCCTGGCCCTCCTCTGTGTGACAACCTTTTAAGTATTTGAAGAGTGCTATCATGTCTCCCCTCAATCTTCTCTTCTCCAGGCTAAACATGCCCAGTTCTTTCAGTCTCTCTTCATAGGGCTTTGTTTCCAGACCCTTGATCATCCTGGTTGCCCTCCTCTGAACACGCTCCCGCTTGTCTGCGTCCTTCTTGAATTGTGGAGCCCAGAACTGGACGCAATACTCTAGATGAGGCCTAACCAGGGCCAAATAGAGAGGAACCAGTACCTCACGTGATTTGGAAGCTATAGAAGAAGAAGCAGCAGCAGCAGCAGCAGCAGCAGCAAGGCAAAGGGGAAATGATGGGAAGATGAACAACAGGGGGTGGGGAAATGGAAAGAGAAAAGGGGACACCAAACAAAGGTTAAAGATGAAGAGCAGAAAAGGTACAGGAACTGTGCTGTTCTCCATCTCCTACCTGGCTGGCATACACAAGTGTAGCTTTGCCACTTGTCCTGACAGACACTGTTGGCAGGACAAGGGTTGGAGTCGCAAGGGTTGGGCACAGGACATCCTGCCTCCACGTGCAAAGTGCTGCTGGGTTTGGGCAATGCAGTCCCAGTGTCTGTGTCACCCAGGTGGATGCCCTGAAAGCCAAGTCAGAAGGGCATCATAAAACCAGCTTTTCCACCCAAAGGTTCAGACCTGAATGGAGAGAACTTGGGTGCTGGCTTAACAGTCCAGTCCAGCTTTACAAGAATGTCCTTAACACCACCTTTTATGCTAGAGTGACCATATGAAAAGGAGGACAGGGCTCCTGTATCTGTAACAGTGTCATAGAAAGGGGTTTTTCAGCAGGTGTCATTGGTATGCATGCAGCACCTGGTGAAATACCCTCTGCATCACAACAGTTAAAGATACAGGAGCCATGCCCTCTTTTGTATCTGGTCACTCTAGTTTAGCTCTTTTATTCCCAATTTCTGAATGCTCCCTGCCCCTGAATCAAAACATAGATAAGCAAAGAAAACATGGGATATGGAAGCTTCCTGAAACTCACCTGGATGCAGCCCTCCAAACCATGACGGACTTTACCGGACTCTAGGATGCCCCCGACGTGAAGATGCTTCACCTTCAGGCCATGTATCTCATTGCCAACAACTACAGTGTCCTGAGAAAACAAACCCAACTAGTAGTACTATCATTGCTTAGATCCCTTCCCTGGGCCTACAGATTCACCCTTCACTTCCCTGCCAGCCCTACTCTCTGAAAGTCAGGACCTGTAACAGATGCTATTAGCCAGGAAGAGGCCATTAGTATTAATCCTCTCTCTCTCTCTCTCTCTCTCGATAACGACAATTAGGTCTCAAGGCAAGGGTGCTGTTAAAACACCGGGACAGGGGGGAGAATAGGACATGCAGAAAAGGACTCCAGCCCTTGTGTGAATCATTTCTCCCAGTGTGAATAACGTCTCCTCGCGCTCTCCCCACATACTCAGGGCTCACCTGGTAGGATCCAAAATCCAGAGTGAGGGTGATGATGAAGCGAGTCTCTCGGCCACTGCGGGCGTCCCGTAGCTGAAGCCGGAGGTCATGCCATGCCCCATCATTCAGCTGCATTTGATCCAGGAGGAGCTTGGTGGTGCGTCCAGATCCCCGGTTCACCACAAAGGAGAGCAGGCCGGAGTCCAGCTGAAGGTATGGTAAAAGTCAGGACAGAGCAATTGCTACCCAGCAACCAAGGCTGCAACAGCTTGGGCTTGCCTTGCTTCTTGCTCCTCATTCCGAACAGATGCTCTGCACATCCGGAAGGGTGTTGAGCTCAGGCCAGCCTAAATGCCTTCAAGGTTGGGGTGAGGCTACCCCAAATTCAGCCCAAGTAGAACATTGACAAGGCAAACAGTGTCATAAAACTTACATTACAGTGCTCTGTTACTTCAGAGCAGGGCCCCCGAACTGCAGGGCCCAGGGACAAATCCAGCCCTCCTGGGGTCTCATCAAACCCTCTGGGGTTTCCTGGATGGCTGCACCCACTTCCCTTTGCCCCATTTTCTTCCCCCTTCCTCCCCCGGTCATTTGAGGGAGGGTTCCCAGCTTCTATGCAGTCCCCCCTCCCACCCCTATTCTAGAGAGTTGAGTTACTGCCAGTAAGAGCTTTAAGCAAAAATATGCTTGCATTTTTGTTATTTTGGCCTTGCCCCTTTGATCTTTAGCCACACCCACCACTGAAGTGAGCCACCTTGAGACCTTCTCCAAAATGGAATTTGGCCCTCAAGCTGATAAGAGATCCTGAGCCCCTGCCTCAGAAGAACCCTTGCTGGACCAGCTACTCCTAATCCCACACTCCCCTTTAATCGCCTTTAAATGGACATGAATACCTCTCAGAAGAACTTTTGTTACACACTTTGGAGGCAGCCCAAAGCAAGAGATGTTAGTCTTGTGGGTGCCACAACAGTACCTGGCAGAGAATCGTGGTGTACTGGCCAGCATGTGCCTGAAGTAACACTCCGTTTTCTTGGCGCGTCCGGAATGCCAGGCCCATAAACCAGGGAGTGGAGATCTTCACCTCATTCTTGAAATCCCAGAAAAGGATGCTGTTGCCACGGAAATGGTGAGGATGATGCATGGCTGGGGGGGGGGAAAGGAGTATAAAAGATGAGTTCAGAAAAGGGCGAAGAAGCTCCTGCTGATGGAAGCCCAAGGACCCCTCTCAGTTCTGTTGATAGAATCTCTCCACCATCACCTCAGAGACTTCCACGCTATTAGGGAAAGTCTCCTGGATCGGGCCTGGGAAAAAGCGTGCAAGGTTTCACCTTGCTGAAAACTCTGCGGAGCCTGCAGTAGTTGCTCACGAGTAGGGATGCTCGAGGTTCTTGTCAGTCTGTATTTCTAAGCGAACACGCTAGATTTGTACTTCTCTGCCTACTGGGCAGACTGGAATGTGGCTACCCTTTGGATTTCTGACCTCTTCGTGTTTTGCAATGCAGTTCTTAGCTCAGACAATGTACCGAAATGCATGTAAAAATGTGCATGATGGGATAAAATATGTTAAGAAATGTGTGCTTTGAGAGAGAGAAAAAGAAATCTAGAAATGTATATTTTGTTAAAAAAAACTTCAAAAAGAAGTATTTCAATATGGATTTTTGTGTGTATCTTTTTTAATTACAAATTAATGTGGAAATGGGATGGAATGGACTTATAAATGAACACATGTGAAACTCAGCTGAAACAGATCTGGCCATCCCTGACCAAGCAACTTGACGAAATGGCGGGTGTGGGAGAGCTAGGTCAAACCTTTTAGAATTGCAACCATAGTGGATTCTACTAACTGGGAAACATTTGAGTGCTGGAGTTGTTGTTTTTTGTACTTGTGCATTTGAGAGAAAAACACATGCCTGTTTGTGCCAGTTCAAATGAGCACATGAATGTGTTTGATTGATCTTCTCTCTTCAAAAAGCTCAAAAATAATGTCTGCTTCTTCCCTGGGCAACACTTACACACCTTGTAAAGGGAAAAGTCATAATTTCCAGGTGCGCAGGCCCCTCTATAAGACAGATAAAGATGCAATCTAATGCATGTTTAGACAGAATAAAGTCCTACAACTTCCCATGCTGGCTGGGGAACACTGGGAGTTGTAGGGCTTTTTTTCTGTCTAAACATGCACTGGATTGCACCATTAGTGTGTGTTTTGGTGTTTTTTTTTTAACTTGAGCACCTGTACTTAAAGACAGGGGCAACCAAAGCCCAATTTTCAACCTTCTTTGGGAGCTGAACTCCTGTCCGATCCAAAGCTTCCATTGAGGGGTCCAGATATGGGTCCAGATATAGGAGGAATTCAGTCTGGAATCTAGAGTCACTCTGTGAGCCTAAGCAGCTAAAGCTTTCATATCCTCAATACTCATCATCCTTACTACAGAAACATCAAGAAACTTTCAAGATAGGAAAGAAAGGCCAGCCCTGGTCATAAAGTTCAAAACCCAAAGCATCCCCAATCATATATGGCTAAAAGCTACTTTTTCATACTTTCTTCTGAGCCCAGTTCCAAGAACACCACCAGCCTGCCCTTCCCCCCGAAAGTCTTTGCCTTACCTTCTTGGGGCATCTACTTCACCTTCTAACCAAACTTTTCCAAAGTCAACATGATGCATTTCACTTAGGCCATATCTTTTGGTTTACACTCCCTTGACAGTCCAGACTAGACTTTTCCAACCTGGAGGCCCTCTGAATGCATTGGGCTGTAACTCCCATAATTCCCAGCCAGCATTGGCCATTGGCCCAGCTGACTGGGAAAAGGAATTATGGGAGTTACAGTCCAAAGCATCACAAGGGCCACCAGGTTTGGGGAAACTGGTCCAGATTATCCGTCCTATAGGCTCCTTTATCCTTTCAACCCCCCCCCCCCCACTCAATAATACACTTACTGTGCATGCAGTCCTTGCCTCCAAAGCCCACTGGGCACTCACAGGTGAAGGAAGACCAGCCGATGGTGCAGGTGCCGCTGTTCTTGCAAGGGTTTGAATCGCAGAAGGAGTGCTTTGCAGGGCAACCTGAAGACATGGAAGATGGACGGCACAGGCCAAGACAAAGGACCAAATTGTTAAATTGAAATGGCTTCTACTTTGGTCTCCACTCCCAACTTTCATAAATGATGAAGACAGGCTACCCTTCAGATTAACAAGAGACAGGAGTGTCTCTGTTCTCAAATGCTGTCTTTCTTCCCAATAGGTTTGATCTGGACTTAGTCATGTTTAGAGCACTTTGCATGAAATCAGTGTGACTTCAGTTAGTCATGACTAGCATATATCCCCTTGTTTTCAATGGGCCTATTCAAAGTCTGGAAGTTGCAGTAGTTATCAAGAATGGTCCCCAAAGGCTCATTCATCCAGACACCTGAGCCCCAGGCTGGCAATACATTTCTGGCTTGGCACAACAAGTATGCTGGTACCAAGAAATTCACAACAGAGAAGACATTTTGGGGGGTAGTGACCCAGAGGGTACAGCTAGGATACAGATCCTTTCACCATTAGGATGGTGATTTGGGTCTGGCTTGTATCTTGCCTGGGCAGTGGAAAACCATAGGTGCTCTTATTAATGAAATCACAGGTATGGCCAAATGGGCAGGCACTTGTGCTAGATAAGACAAAGGGCACTGGGACATATAGGCTTGAACCTCCCTTAGTCCATGAGTCTTGATGGATTCCACAAAGGAGAGGACCAATGGGCCCTGCTGCGGCCTATGGTACAATTACGATAATGGCATGAGAAACTTATACAAGCCTCATCTCAGGGCCATTGAACCTCTGGCCTGAGGGCCACATTTGGCCTATCTGGGTTTCCCCAGATAGCCCCACCTCCTTCCCATGGCACCCCCCTTCCCCCAACCACCAATCACTTGATGGTTTCCCCCCATTCTAAGAAAATTGAAATGTTTCTCCTAAGGCTTAGTTACTGGCAGTAAGAGTTTTGGAGCTTTTGGCCCCACCCTCTCTTGCCCACCACTGGAATGCAGCCACTGAGAGCTTCTCTGAAATGGAATTCAGCCCTCTGGTGGGAAGAGGTTTGACACCCCTGCTGTAAGAGGTTTCTAAGTCACCCGAACCATCAAGCCACCCAGTAGCCAAGCTCTTGGCAAATATTGCAATGCAAGGGAAGGGGAGAGAATCCAGGAGAGGAATGAGCGTGCGAGAGCCAGGGGTCAAGCCGCCGACATTACCTGTGGAGGTCCCATTGTTTGCAATGTAGGAAGCCAGGTCAATGCGTTTACTGTCAATGTACAGATCTCTCATGCACCCCACAAACTCCCTGTGCTCCACTGGAAAATTCTCAGGCAGATTGGGGACCCCTCCAAGGAGCAAAGGCCCAGTGAGGTCCAGCGATCTGGAGGAAGAAAAGGGCCATGAGCGGCACTTGCTGCAGTTGCTCCGCACAGGCGTTTCAGCCCAGCAAACTCTACACGGGGGGCAGATTCCTGCAATGTTACTTTTTAAGTTCGGAATGGGAGTATCATGGGAAAGGGGGCAAGGCTTTGGCTTAAGCTCAGGGAAATGCAGAAGCCCCCACCATGCTCAGGCATTTTGACGTGAATGCAGCCAGATACGTCAGGCAATCCCCTTCAGCCAAGCATGCGGGATTTGGGGACCAGCCAGTGGCAGCCGCAGGACCATGGAGGGACGCAGCATCTTCCATGCATGACCACTGTTAAGTCTCTTAACGAAGCTACTAAGGGCACAATCCTATGCATGAACCGCCCAGAGAGCTTCGGCTATTGGGAGGTATGAAAATGTAATAAATAAAATAAAATAAAATAAAATAAAATAAAATAACATAAATGTTTAGACAGGCAAAGGTCCTGTCTGTATGACTTTTGTCTTTCTAAACATGCATAGGATTGTGTCGTAGGTCTCTTCCATTTTTTTTTGTCTTAAATGGATGCTGTTAGATGTTTAGGTAACAGAGTCCTCTTTGATCTTGCTATTTTAACTGTGACAAACTGTGTGTAATAAGGGCCTCCCTTGCAGGACTGTTGTAAAGTAGCCTTTCCCAACTTGGTGCCTTCCAGATGTGTTGGACTGAATCTCCCATAATTCCCAGCCAGCATGCAGTCCAACACATCTGGAGGGAGCCAGGTTGGGAAAGGCTGTTGTAAAGTATTACTGAGATTACATCTGTTTAGTGCCTTCAGCATTCAAACAAATGCTTTATATATATATATATATTGTTACTATTGCCCGTATTACGCCCTCAGTTTTGGGTACTTGCAATCACTAAGTCAAATTCGAACCTGCCCCCTTCATACACATGAACTGAAAATTACTGGAAACCCTCAGAAGGGAAATTCCGTGGAAACCTTCCTGAGTTTGCATATTACAAGGTTCTTAAAGGGTGCTAAGGGTCAACTAATCTTTGTTAAATAATCTTGGACATTCTGGGGAAGACCCATGGAGAAGGGAGTTTTGGATGTCTGTTTAATGAAACACTCCTGTAGGAAACGTTACATTGGGCATGTCTACACCTTAAGGACGTAGAGTGAGGGAGGGGGGAGGATCATGGACTAACCTGCTTCCGAGATCCTCCCCCAGCGTCTTCAGAGCCACGCGACGTCCCAAAAGGAAAGAGGGATGTTGCAGCCACCATTTTTTTTTATTACAGGAGAGATGGAGTGCAATTGTGCTGCACTGAAAAGTGAGTTTAAAACAAAACCAAACCTGAACCCGCTCCCCACCCCTCACCCCTGATGGGCACGGACTACCCCCACACAGCTTCATACCATTTTAAGAGCCCCGCTACTCGTGGGGAGGAAAGGATGACCCAGGAGCAGCGGCCACATGGCCTGTGCTCCTCAGGATGGTCCCAGGACTGTGGAAAAACCAGGTTTTCTGCAGTCCCAGATATCCTGGGGAAAGTCCCTGGTTGTCCCGAAATCCCCTGTGCATCATTTGGTTGCAAGAGACGATCCAGGGATGACCCCGGGAAAAAGGGCTGGTGTAGACATGCCCACGGTCTCCATTCTAGTCCACTGAACAGCAAGCATTAGCATCTAAGTGCCAATTCAACTCATGGTAATACCATAATTACTGGGAAATGCTGTCCACACACACATACACATGCGCACACAGAGTTGGACCAGTTGGTGACATCATACACAATCCTTAGTACGGAAAATCTTTAGGACAGACTTTCCCAACATAGTATCCTCCAGATTTGTTGAACTACAACTCCATGGCATGGCTGGGGATGATGGAACTTGTAGTAAAACACACCTGGAGTGCATTAGGTTGGGGAAGGCTGCCTTAGAATGAAGTTAGACCAGTAGAGAGGCTTGGATAGATTGCTTTCATAAACACACATCTAATCTTAAACCACACATTGCCATTTTGGTAGCTGTGCCCATCTTGTCATCATCTCCCGTTCTCTGAAACAATTTTTAATTATTATTCCCAGCTCTCCCTTCGGAGAGTTCAAAGTGGCTTGCATATGTATTTCTATATTAGGGCATCATCTTCCAAATCTACATTCTCCTTGACTAGTAAGAGAACTCCTTTGGTACAGGGAGTTCTTCTTTCTTGCTATTCTAATTTGCTTCTCCTTCTACTGCTAGGCTGCATGTCAGCCTGCACTGCTCCCTCCAGTGTAGCTCTCACCACCCTCTGCAGCCTCAAAAAGACTCACTTTTTGGAACTGGACTGCACCCCCTCTGCTGCACAGGAGTAGTTCCCAATCTCGCTGCCAAACTGCAGCGCCACCGATGCATCGCACTTGTCCACGGTGAGGATGGCCACTTTGTCTTTGGAGGGGCCCTGCACTGAACCCAGGGAGCTGATCCTGGGCTGAAATGAGAAAAGCAAGGACTGAGCAAACGTCACCTTAGCATAAACGTCATATTGCCTCATTCCCCGTTAACTAAGGGCCAAGCTACACACTTGGGAAAAGGACAGAGGACACCTCCCCAGATGCTGTACCAATTTGGAATGCCAATGGGGGAGAAAGGTGTGGAATTGATTGTCTGTAATGTAAGAAACAAAACAAAAACCCTGCACGCAGGAAAACAGAGCATGAAGGACATACTAGCTTTCTCTGACATACTAATTTTCCCCAAGCAGGGAGCTTTTGAAATGTGTTTCAATCTCTCACTGCCCCTACTAAAACATTACTTAGAATCATGGATGTAAGAAGCACAGTTTTGGGGCAGAAAGGCAGGGTTCAAATAAAATAGATAAATTAAAATATTCTGCATAGCACTTGAAAACGGTAGAAAACAACTGAGAAACTTATAGACATATTTACTTCATGGTGGTGGCAATTCTCATGATGTAAAAATTCCTGCAAAGGTTTGCAAAGTGTACACAGCTACATATAAATGCTAACAAGGCCAGAGGGATTTTGTGAATGCCCGAAATTTGCTATATTTCCCCCCACTTCTCAGGCATATGCAAGTGAATGTTGGCAATCATAGTCAGGTCACCAGTTTTATTGCTGTATTTTCAGATCTTTACTTTCTTCCACCCTTTTTTTAAGGAATTGTCAACATTTAGGTGTGAATGCCAAACCTCACTATATTGGGGACATTCACTGTAACATATGCATAGTGCCTGTCACTTTTAGTTGGACTCTTCTCCAAGAGCAGGAAGTATATCCTTGACACTGTGATGACAGTTTCCAACTGGACAAGGATAGGGAGAGGGGCTGGGAATTGGATTAGGAAGAACCAAAGCCGTAGGTGGCAGCTGCACCAGTCAACTAGCTGCAGAATGACTCATAACAAAGGACATGGGGCTGCCACCAAAAATGGTGGCCTTGAGTTGAGTTCCCCTCTGTCCTCCCATCTTGTGCTCTGTCATTTTTTAATATGTTTTTATTAAAGATTTTCATATATTCAACATACCATAAACATTATAACTTAGTGTAATATAATAATATAATATACCTCCCCTCCCCACAAATAATAATAATAATAATAATAATAATAATAATAATAATAATAATAATATAAAAGAATTAATAGAGTGAAGCTTATTCCCCTTATTACTTTTTAAATGTTTTGATATTATTATCAATTTACTATAGATTTATTCTGTATCGCAAATTCCATACCGCTTATACAGTCCATATCTCCTTAGCTATGTTTGACATATATGTCAGCAACTCAGAATCAATTGTGTGTAAAATGAATTTCCACTATATAACACTAAACACTAGTGGCTCATCTTTGCCTTGTAGTACTCGTAACTTATGTGTTATCCCCCCCCCCAAAAAAACCCTACAGTAGGCCATATTGTACCATGCCTCTTTGTCAAGACGATCCAAATTTTTCAACTGTTGTACTATTGTTTGTCTCACAGCCACTATTAAGAAAGTTACTAATTGTTTGGCTACAATAGGTTCATTTTTATTTTAATACAAGGATAATAAAAATAATTCTGGAATAAAGTGAATATATTCCTTTGTTATCTGTAATAGTTCCGGATGTACCATATGCCCAAACTGTTGAACCCGCAGGCATTCCCACCAGAGGTGATAATATGTGCCTCTGGTGAAACACCCCTTCCAGCAGATAGACTTCTCATTTGAGGTGATGTGAGCCATTTGCACTGGGGCTCTATACCATCAGTGCAGCGTCTTCAGAGATGTTTCCTTAATAGTTGCTGAGACTGATTTGTAGGGTTTTTGTACCCAAAGCTGATTCCATTGGCTATCTGGCATATTAAAGCCAAAGTCAATCTCCCATACCATTTTCAGTCCCTGGAAAGAGCTTGTTTGTACCTCAACTAAAATACTGTACAAATATGATACGCTTCCCTTCCCTGTGAACCCTTTTGAGAGAGTTAATGGCCTAGTAGCATGTAATTTGGTAACTGGATCCCGCAATATGTGCATTAATTGTATTTCTTGTATCAAATTTAAGTTCCATTGTTGTACCTTAGTTTTCAGTTGATCTATCGTATAAGGAATGTTTTGTACATAAAAATCTCTTAACGATACAGGCTATAATCTCCCCATTGTGCTATTTTTCTTCTCAGCCCTTCATCTAGTAATCTGGAATATGTTTATAATGGAGTAATTGGAGAACACACTGGTGCTATTTTGGTTTGCCACGTTTTCCAAATAGTAAAAGTTGTTAGCGTATGTGGTTTTTAATTTGGCGGATATCTCCTAACTTTATTATTCTATAAGGTACAGCCCACATGGGGCCCATCCCCAACATCTCCTCCTCCAATCCGATCCAATTCTTTCCCCCTCTCATTATTATGAATCCCAGTTGTCTTAATTGAAATGCTTCATAATATATTGATAAGGAAGGGAGTCCCCAGCCTCCACCAGCTATATATATATATGTGTGTGTGTGTGTGTGTGTGTGTGTGTGTGTATGTGTGTTGCATTGCTAACCGAGGTGTTTTGCCCTGAAAAATAAATGTATTTATTTGTTTTTGCCTGTTTCTTAACATTTGAGGCTGGATGAGGATGGGGAGGATTTGGAATAGGTACAAGAACCTCGGAATCACTTTCATCTGAATTGCTGCTATTCTTCCTAAAATTTATAATTTTAGTTTTGACCATGATCACATATTTTGTTTCATCTCCTTAATTAATGGTTTATAATTTAAGTTAAATATTTTGGCCATATTACGTGGTACTTGTATTCCTAAATATTTAAATGAAGTATGACACACTGAGACCTGGAGGGTCCTATACACATTTAATTGCTGCTGCCGGGGGTGTGTGTGGGTTGGGCATGTTGAAAAACCTAATAACTGATTTCTCAACGTTTACCCGTACGCCCACGACTTGTGCAAAAGATATCAGTTCTTGTTTCAATATTAATGCTGATCATTCTGATTCAGATAGCATTGCTGTCATATCATCTGCATACATATTCAACAAGTGTTCTTCGCTCCCTCCCCGGTAGTCAGTAATAAGAGTGTTAGTACGTAAGACATTAGCTAATGGTTCCAGGGAGAGGGCGAAGAGCAAAGGAGATAGTGGACAGCCTTGTTTTGTTCCTCTTTCAGTTGGGATTGGTAACGAATCCATCTGGTTTATTCTAACCGTGTATAAGACTTGAAATTGCTGCAGTAAATTGATGTCCCAATTGATATGCGTGAAGAACTTCTAACACCTGATTTGATTACCCTTAATTCTACCACATTACTAATTCCATACTTGAGTCTTTACTTATAAATTGTCTATTCTTTAATTCACAATATGAATAGTACTAAATATATCTTAACAGTTTTAATAATATTGATAATATGAAAATTCTCATAAATCTTAATTAGTTGACATCAGTTCTTCTTTCCTTTAACTGTATTAGGTCTGGTAATACTCAAGTTTTGTTGATTCAGTGGAGCAGAACTAACACAATTGTTTGTTTTTCTTTTTTGTGAGTGTGCAGAGCTTCTCCATGTATCTCCCATTAGTGCAACTTCTAACAACTCTTCTTCTTGCAGTTCCTCCTCTGACCATGAAATGTTAAGTCCCAGCAATGTTAAGATGTGAGCCATTTCTTTTCTATTAGTTGCTTTTTGATGGTTACCATCTATTTCAGTGTGAAGAGAAAATGGAAATCCCCATCTGAATCTTTGTCCAGCTGTTTCAGAAGGTCTGTGGCTGGTTTAAACCTCTTGTGCCTTCTCAAAGTTTCCACACTGAGGTCTTGAAGAAATAAAATGGCATTCTTTCGTGGGTAACTGGTTCTTTTTCTCTCAAAGCTTTGGAAACTGTATCTCTGGTGGAAGAGTTAAGAAACGCTATTATAATATCCCTTGGAAGAGCTGATTCTCTGGGTTTTGGTCCCAGGCTTCTGTAAGCTCTTTCAATGTCTGCCTGCGATATGTTAACTTCTGGAATTATTTCTCTCCACCAGGAATTGCTTTAAATCACTCTGACCCACTGTTTCTTTCATGTTTCTAATCCTCATTTTCCTTCTTTTCTCTCTATTTTCTTGTTCTTCAAGGCGCAACTGTGTATCTCTTTGGCTATTAATAATTACCTTTAAGGCATTGGAGTTACGGATCCCAAGATCTAAGGCTTCTCCAACGGTCTCCACATTGCCAACTCTTGCAGCCAGACTTGTAAATTTATCCTCTATGGATTAGAAGCTCTCGTCCCATTTCTTTAATAAATCTAAGTGGAGATTGGAGATTTTAACAATCACCTCCTCCATTAATTCTTCCATGAGTGCTGCTGTGTCTCCCAGAATGGGTCGCCACCTTAATTCTAGACAACGATGAGACGCAACCAGATGTCCGAGTCTCTATTGGCTTGAAATAGTGAATTGTGGCACTCTCTGTACTTCCAGAAGTTATTCTAAACATTTCCCACCATTTCTTCTGACAGGCAGTCTAATTTGCTCTGCTGTCATAATGATTTAAACTCCGGAGAGGAGGAGAGCTGCATAGGTTAGCATCTGAACTCAGCATGTTCCTCCTTGTGTTCCGTCATAACCATGCGCAATTCCCCATCCAACAAATGGGAGCCAACAACATGGAATTGAAGCATGGAAATGGACATCAATCTGACATGGGGTATGTTGAATGAGACATTATGGGGCAAGAGAGGGGAGCTTGACATGAGGCTGCAGTTTTTACTGATAACTCTGTGCTATTTGTATGGTATATATTTAATTTCTGCGTTATTGAATATATTTACTTATTTCATTTATATCTCTCCTTTCTTCTGTGGAACCCAGAGTTTACCATCCAACCACTGGCCTGACCCAGACCTGCTTAGCTTCAGAAAGGTGGCTGCATGAAGCGCCTTCAGATCTAACTGAACTGCCATATCCCCTGACTACAGCAGCCAGCGAAGTTGGGGCTGGGGTGGAAGTGGGACAGGCCTGCACTCTTGCCAGTACTCTTGAAAAATTCAGGCAGAGGAAGACAGCTAGTATTTGCAGCTTGCTAGATCCAAACACAGCCAGGGTAACAGAATAACCACAATGGCCAAAAGCAAAAGATGTTGACACCTACCTTGTTGTAATAGTAAAGCTGCACCGTATGCCATTCCCCATCGCTCACACCTCCTGACACATATGGACTGACGACTGTGCTCGACTCACCTGCAAGGCAGAGGAGCATCCACACTGTCAGGAAGGGTGTGTGTGACTTTGGGCCAAACAAGTCAACATGTTCAGTGTGTCGTGTGAATACAAATAAATAAATAGGGGCCAATCAGGATTGGGGATAATGATGATACACCGGGGTGGATGTGGCAGGATGTGTGTGTTTAAACCCTTCTCACTGTGCTGTGGGCTTTGTCACCCTTCCTGGGCACCATAGTCATGATCAGATCCTCACATGTGTTATTTTTGAAGAAAAAGAAAACTGGACATGTGAATGTAGTCATTTAACGTATCATCTAGTTGGGTCCTTTGACAAACCCAAGGGAATTTGTCTTCTCTGCTCCTGTGGGGTAGGACCATCACTCTTCCCAACATACCAAGGGAAGAGCGCCTCACTTGAAAATAGAGAATGGCCCACACCTCATCACATGTAAAAACACACACCTGCAGAAGTCAGCATGATATTATGTGTGCTGTATACACACACAAACATGCAGATAAAAAAAACAGAGGCACCTTTGATACATACTGCGGTACTCATTCAGTGTTTGCGGCAATTCTTTCTAAGAAATGGATGAGGCACTAAAAAGTTATGAGCGAATGAATATACACTTCATAGTCATGTATTGCTATTTATGTGAGTCATTCCAAATACAATGGCAAAGATGCCTGCCTTGATAGTAATCTTTGCACAGCCTATCAAAACAGCAGTTCTCCATATTGAACAGCTTGTACAGAAAAACACACACATGCCGCACCCATAGAACGTTTGGCATGAGTAACAACCTTGAGTAGTCTCTTTTGGAGATGATTTATTTGGGGAATAAGATAATTGTTGTCTTTTACAAAGACTTTTTTTTTGCACTATTTGGTATATGTTGATTGCTTTTAATTTTGTTTTCTGCCTTTAAACTTTTTTTTAAGGCAAAGAAGACAATCATTTCCCAAAAGTATGTCCCCCACCCCATTCATTGTGCATTTATATGATTTGTTAAGTAGGTGGACTGTTTATTTTATTATCTTTAAGTTGGCTATGTTAGCCACCTTATCGGGCCATGGCCTGAAAGATGAATACATCTTTATTTTATTTTATATTTTAAATGCATACACATATATGCATTCATAAGCAAAGTAATAGAAGTCCACTTTTAAGAAGATAAGATGAGCCCTGCTGGATCAGACCAGGGTCCATTTAGTCCAGTACTCTGTTCACAAAGTGGCCAACCAGCTGTCGACCAGCGACCCATGAGCAGGACATGGGTGCAACAGCACCCTCCCACCCATATTCCTCAGCAACTACTGTAGACAGGCTTACTGCATCTGATATTGGAGGTAACACTTTTCACACACACCATCTTCTCAAGCTTAATGGCTTTAATAAAAGTATTGATTGGGAACTTTTTCTGTGGCTAAGCAAGCGAGAAAACCGATGCTTTGGGTTACTATTTGGGGGCTGCAGTTAACATGACTGGTTATCAGCTCAGATTCATTTAGAACCCTGGAAGCAAAAGCCATTTCCTTCAGTACAGTCGCTATATTTGACACATTTTATATCTGAACATTGCCTTTGAAACCAAATCGCCCATAAAAGGCTTTATGCTTTATTCTGAGCCAGATGAATAAGGAATGTGGTTGGGTGTGTATGACTTGTTATTACACAAGACAGGATGGCTTGTAAACCACAGCTTAAAACAGAACATGGTTTCCACTGATGCAGCTCAATCATTCATCCTGACACTAAAAGCATGCTTAAATAGTCCTTTGAGAGTTAATCTAATTTGACTGTTTGTGACCTTATGCACAGACGCACATATGCACAGACACGTGAACACAAACATTGCAGCGCATACAGATATGTTCCCTCACATCTCCCGCTGTTTGATGTTTTTCAAGCCCATGCACGCACATACTCTATGGCGAGAGGTACAAATGGGTCCCTGAGATATGGTCTCGGAGTCAATCAGATTGCCCTATGCATAACACAGCCCAGAACTTCTCGCACACATTATCCTCTCCATTTGTATGGGTACAAATGCACCCAAAGTGCAGCACCAAAACCCAGGCCCCATCCTAACTGTAACTAATGTAGGAACATGCAGACACAGGCACCAGTTCACAAGGAGACACACGAACACCCATTCATGTTCAGACCCAAGTCTTTCTTCAAGCTGGATTATGGCCTAGACTGGGGGGCTGTCTTAACATCACTCTTGTCCCAAATCTGCACTGCGTCACTTTGGAGCAAACAGCTGAAGATCTGCAGCAGAAAAGTTGGGGACATACCCCGACTTTTCCTGTGAGGTCTGTCCTTGCTTGGGCACTGTGCCGACTGGGGGGGCATTTCCGGGTGGAAGACAACCTCTCATTGGTTGCGGGAAGCTGGGGGAGGGGGCAGGCCCGGTGAGCCTAATGGCTGCCTCCCTTCATGTAAATATCTTGCCAACACCCTGCAACAGCGATACTGTGGCGGTTTGGTGGTGGAGGGTGAAGACAGCTCCCAGGAGTCAGAGGCCAAATCCTGCCTTATGTCTAACATGTCTCCGCACAGCTCTGGATCAGATCTTCTGGGCCTGGAGCATGATTTGTGTTCAGCCACCCCCCCCCCCCATCCACCAATGGATGCAGTCACTGACCATGTGAATCCTGGGACCCATCAAAGCTCTCCCACCACCACCACCACACACACACTCCCCTTCCAGTAGGTTGTCTTGCATCCTGTAACTGCAGTCCTGCATGTCTGTCTCTGCTAACATTCCAATAAAACACCCCAAGAGAAAGGGAAAAAGAAAGAGAAAGAGAAAGAGAGAGAGACAGAGACAGAGACAGAGACAGAGACAGAGACAGAGACAGAGAGAGACAGAGATACATTCTTGGCTTTCTCCCATCCCTTTCTACAATGTATGGGAGATCTACAGTTTTTGGCTGGCTTTGTTGGCTAGCCCCACCCGCACCCCAATGTAGGTGAGACCCTAACCCTTGGGCAAGACACCCTCAATGAGGCCCTCTCTCTCAATGGGTCTATCTTCTCACCAGCAGAGTCACCTGCTGCTGCTGCTCCTCGTCTTCCTCACCATTGCTACCACCTACTTGCTTGCTAAGCAAGGGAAGAATACCAGCTTCAGTGCTGGTGCTTGAAGACACCCTGAGCAGCTTTGTACAGCAGCATCCAAGACCCTTCCCCAGATCCTTCCTGGGGGAAGGGCTGGAAGGGAGTGTACCAGATTGGGTGCCAGGGCTGGAAGTTGCTCCAACAATGGTGTCCAAACCTAATCCAACTGCAAGCATCTCCCAAGGGACTATCCAGGGTCTAGAAAGGACAACTGAGAGTCACTGCTTAAAGGTGACTGAAGCACTTTTAAGCAGTGGTGTCCAAGCTCTCTCATCTGCCTTACCTGCCCTGGAGTAAGAAAAGCCAGCAAGATATTTTGTTGTTGCTGTCGACCTTGCATGGGCAAAGCTCTCTGGGCATCTTGGCCATGCAGCAACAAAACAGCCCCCAGCCGACACCCCAGCTTTGGAGCTGGGAAAGTGGTAGGGATCATTGCACACTTGCTTGGACAATCTCCACCCACCTCTGCAACTTCGAAGTTGGGAGGAAGGCTGGCTGCTCACCATAGTCAAAATGATGAGGGAAAAACGCTATGTAGAACCAATAAAAAAGAGAGATAGACTCTAGCGTTCAAAAGTAGAAAAGTTTTTAATCTCTTTGTCCAATTTTTTTTTTTTTTTTTTAAAAAAAAGCTGTTTGAAAAAGGGGCTCGATGTTTCGGATCTATCAATCCTTCCTTAGGAGCTGATTAGACAAAATAACATGAAAAAACAAAAAGCCAAAATGGAGCAGTTCAAAGACTTCTTTACATTCTTATTGCCTGCAGAGACAACAGGTGATGAGAACGTAAAGAAGTCTTTGAACTGCTCCATTTTGACTCTCTGTTTTTTCATGTTATTTTGTCTAATCAGCTCCTGAGGAAGGATCGATAGATCAGAAACGTTGAGCCCCTTTTTCAAACAGTTTTTTTTAAAAAAAGATACATATTTTTAAACAGCAGAGACATTTGGGCAAAGAGATTAAAAACTTTTCTACTTTTCCACACTAGAGTCTATCTCTCTTTTTTATTTGCTCAGCATAGTTACCAAAGGTGAGTGTGGCAAGTGTTGTGGTAGAAAACTGTTCAGCACACAATAAAATATTGGGCCTCTCACACTTGCCACATTACCAATGCCCACATTTTTACTATGGTTGTAAAAATGTGGGCATTGTTTGTGATAAAGGAACATGCTGCTTGGCACAGAACATTGCAGGATCTCAAGAGCACCCGTTTTCTACACCAGAACACTTCTCAGATAATTCATCAGTAGCTGTTCAGTTTGAAATAGGCCCATATTCTACTGGTGATTTAAAATAATGGGTAATCTGGTGCAACAACACCTAAGAACGTAAGAACATAAGGAGTGCCCTGCTGGATCAGACTGAGGGTCCATCTAGTACAGCACGCTATTCACACAGCGGCCAACCAGCTGTCAACCGGGAACCCACATGTAGGATATGGTACAACAGCATTCTCCCACCCATGTTCCCTAGCAACTGGTGCACACAGGCTTACTGCCTTGAATACTGGAGGTAGCACATAACCATCAGGGCTAGTAGCCATTGATAGCCTTCTCCTCGAAGAATTTATCCAACCTCTTTTTAAAGCCATCCAAATTGGTGGCCATCACTACATCTTGTGGTAGTGCATTCCCTCCTCCCTATGTTACAGGTAGACCCTTTTGGGGACTTTCAGTGAGGATACTGTTTATCTACCACACCCACCTGTGGAGTACTTCAGCTGGACCTGCCCATCTACGATCTCTACAGCCAGGAAATCATGCTTCTCGTTGAGACGCCCATTGTAGATTAGGAGACCGCTGCGTTCTAAGGTGGCAAACCTAACACAAGCAACGGAGTGATAAAGTAGAGAAAGAATCAGCATTTCCACACACGCAGAGGAGACATAGTACCACATTTTAGCACAGCCAGGGATGGGGATAAATGACGCCTCCTCAGAGGCAATACTTCCCGGAACCTCACTTATCTCTGCAGTCACCTCAAGGGAGTGTGGCAGCTGCAGAAAGATTTCGCTTAAGAACCAATCATCAAGAGAAAGTAAGGTCCTATCTTTGCCCCCTCCCTTTCAGGGCTCTAACAGCTTCAATGCCAAGCCAACATTCAACAGGTGAAGCCTTTCACTGCAGGTCAACATTCAGTAGGTGAAGCCAATTGCTGAATCCCATATCAAGCAGGAGACCTTATTCAAGGAAAATCCTAATCATCTACTGTTCCTTCTAGCTAGATTAAATAATCTCACCCAAAGAGGAGATATTTGGGCAGGACCCATATCTCAGCCGCCTAACCATGTATGAGAAAAAAAACTGGAAAAGTGGGGCGAAAGCATTGTTGAGTGCAGAGGACCACCCACCCCAGAAAGGAGGAACACCATGTCATCAATGGTAGCGAAAAAGATGGCAGCTCAGTTGAAAGTGGCTACAAGGCTGCTACTCCAAGAACTTACGAGAGGGAGAGGGTGAGGTGGAACCTCTGGCGCAGACCTCGGAACATGATGAACGATTTGGGAGGGAAGAAGCGTGTGGAGACTTCACAGTATGGCTTTTCAAAGCCCCCGGGCGGGCACTGACACTGGAAGCCGCCATCTGCAGAGTTGGTGCAAGTGCCTCCGTTCCTACACACGCCAGGGACACAGTGTCCTGCCCGGCTATCCACCTCACAGTTATCACCTGTTGGGAAAGAACAGGAAAAAAGTGGGTGTCAGGGGAGCTCTGGGAGTAAAGGAGGCAAAGTATGGAAGACTGGGATTCCTGGAATTTAGGAAAATTTTGGCATGGCAGGGAACATCACAATACGCTCTTTTGGATCTTGTTTGTGGTGCTGCAGGCTTCAAAATCCTCCAATTCGATGACCTTCTTGCTGCTTATAATACCCTACAGCAGCTTGGTCCAACTCAATGCCCTCCAGATGTTTAGACCACAGTTCCCATGTGCCCCAGCCACCATAGCCAACGATTATGGATGATGGGAGCTGTAGGCCAAATCACCTGGAGGGACCCAGGTTGGAGAAGGCTGCCCGACAATGAACATCCTGCACCCTCATAACGATGCTGAAGTGTAGGAAACCATGCTGTGCAGATCAAAAACACTATCCGCTTCTGCACAAATATACAGCGGGGAGAACCATGAAAACCCAAGCCTGGCTTCCCCATCATATCCCAGCTTTGTCTCAAGGTGCTGGGTTTATCTCCCTGAAAGTGATCAGCCCCTCAGTGCCACCGAGGGCTATTGAGCTAGTTTAAAATTGTCTAGTTAGCAGCAGTGCCATCACAGCAGGACTTTGGGGCAGGCGTCTGGGGCCCTAGTCAGCCGACGGGGTGGGAGGGGCCCCAAATGCAGCAGAGCTGGCTTATCACATTTTGAAGTAACTGAAGTAATGCACACGACCATCTAAGAGTCCCTCCCCACATGAGACCATTAAGTCCAGAGTTTAAAATGGCACAACTGTTTCATTGCTAGGGAGCAGTCATGGTTGCCGACTGCGTGGACTGCCATCGCTGGGTCTTCCTTTAGCAATGGTGAGCCTCTCTCCCCATTACTGGTACCACAGGAATCCGTTGCCAAGCTGAGGCTCTTTCAGTGCAATTGAAATCTGTGGACTGGCCCCAAAAATGGCTTCTGGGAGCACCTAGCACTGTCTCCATTGCCGTTTGTCCAAACAGCCACTAGGTGTCGCTATCAACCATTCAGTGCTTTTTGCCATGGTCACCAATACAGGATATGTCAGGTGGGCTTCTATGTGTTCCTCCTCAGCTGAACAGGAATGCACTGTGGAGTGATAGAAAGGGGAGGATTCACTTTCCCAGTGATGTGTCAGTGACAGCGTACAGGAGATGGCAGCTCTGTGACATGTCAGGAGTGCGATTCTCTAAGGAATTCCTGTTTCTAGGATTTTTGCAGTGTTGGTGGCAACTTCTGGTAAAGGAAAGCTGTGGCCCCTGAAAGGTTAGGGGGGATGCAGCACCCCAACCCCAAGACGTTGCCCACCCCTGACATCCATGTTATGTTAAATACACAGTGTGAAGCTGACCCTCTCTTTCTTTCTGATGGAGATTGGGACCACAGCACATGAGGAGGGGGCGTTTAAAACTCCCCCCGCCCACTTGCTTTCTGAAATTTGCCCTCTCCTGCACATAGGCTTTAATCATTCAAAACCATGCCTTTGATAAAAGTAACTGAGATAGTTATTTTTGGCCAATTCTTCCTTTTCCAGAGAAGGAAGAGCTGAAAGGCAATGACAAGCGAAACTCCTCATTAGGAGAGATTCAGTTTTGAGAAGAGAACAGAAGGAGAGCCCTGCTGGATCAGACCAAAGGTCCAGCATTCTGTTCACACAGTAGCCAAACCGATGCCTGTAGGAAACCCACATGTAGGACACGAGTGCAAGAGCACCCTCCTCCTTGTGCTCCCCAGGGGGGATCTACACTACAGCTTTAAAACGCTTTAAAGCGCTTTATAACAGTTTTGACAACTGTTGGAGCCCAGGACACACTGCATATACAGTTTTCAAAACGTTTTCAAAGTGCTTTAAAGCGCTTTAAAAGCAATAGTGTAGATCCCCCCTCATATAAGTCGAGTGATGAGTGTGGTAGAGTGATAGTCCTGAAGAGACCTGCTCCACATCCCTTCAGACAGAAGGAGGTCCAGCCCAAGCAGCAACAGACCTCATGCTTTGAAGAGTCTGAGATTCCTTGACTCTCTTTCTTGGAACAGGAATCTGTCACCAGCCTGTTACCAGAACCTGTTTGACAAATTTCTGTGAACCACTGACCCAAATCCTATGGCCCAAGCAATACTGGAGGTGATAGATTTTGTCTTTCAACCTCTGCTGTGCTCGAACCTGTCTCCACTCTTATTCCTGCTAAGTGGCTTTTCTGAAGACCTCACATCACCTTTGGAACCTGCATTCTCACTCTATTAAGCTGTGCCGGAAATTGCCTCCCCTCTCCTAAGCTTCCCCCCTTCCATTTTAAGAAAGCCACTTCTGCTCCATCACAGCCTGCAGTGGAAATAGAGTTGCCAACTTTTTTTCTGGTGGAGCTGCTGTGCCTTTAGCACATGTATAACATGCAGAAATCCCACCAGTGAAACTTCTCCATGCAGAGAAAAGTTTCACAGGCTGGATTTCTGCATGCTATTAAAGGCGCAAGAATCCTGCCAGGAGAATAAAAAACTGGCAATAATTTGCCAGGGATGATTTTTCATGTCATGGTGCTTCGGGACTGGATTACTAATGGTTTTGCTGGCTGCTGCTCTTGTGCTTTGAATAGCAGCTATATTTGCAGATATTACCAGGTAATAATGCGTACATCCGTGTTGTCAAAAGAAGCATCTACTGATTTCTGCATATCAAGCTTGCTGCTAAAAGCACAAACAGACCATGCCATTAACCACCACCCCCGCCCCTCTGGTCAGTTGGCAACCTTATTCAGAGCTGAGAAAAGTGGAACCTGCCAACATTAAATGCACAGGAGCCTTCTCCTCTAGCACATCTGGCCACGGTGTTGACAGACTGCCTGCCTTCATCAGCTCTTTCCCTCCTTTACATCCCCTTTCTGCCACAGATCAAGGACGGTAAGTGCAGCTATCAAAGAGGGAGCTGCCTTCTCTTTAAATCTAGGAAGAGGCAATGGTGGTTCTGCGTAACTTTCCCCCAGGGGAAGCTGAAGCATTTCCCATTGTCTCTGAAATTAAAGCACTCTCCCTTTGATGGGATCAGTAACGATTCCCCCAGTCTCATACCATAATGGGGAAGGGTGGGAGGAGGAGAGTGAAGACAGAATCAGAAGCCCACGTTCAGTCTGTTCCAAGCAGAGAGACTGAAACCCCTTTCTTCACTATATATTCATGGGCTTTGCACATCCTCAGCACTGGCTGCTGCCGCCCTATAGCTCTTGCCAAGTTGTTTCGTTGCTGTACCATAGAATGACCACTTCCTCTTTCTTGAATCAAAGGCAAATGCCAAAACCAATGGAAGCTAGTGGCTGCAGCATGTCAGATAGCTCCTTTAAAGTTCAACTGAAACCCAGAGTGTGGATTCACCATCTCGCTTGATATCACAGCTACCAGCTTCCACTTGACAATACTTTCTCCGCATCACTCAGTGCCTTCTCCACTAGCTCCAAAGTGACTCACCCCTTTGATTCATCTCAGCTCTGTGCAGTGGTGCAGTTAGGTCATTTTTAGACTTTGGACTTCACGGTCTTACTGTGTGTGTATTCAGAATATGGTAAGCCAGCCACAATGCATTTGGGGTGCCCTTGTGCTAATTCTGCTCAATGGGGCCCTGACATCATCATCATCCATTTATTTCTTACCCACCTCTCCCTCTGGATCGAGGTGGGGAACAACATCAAATATAAAAATACTATAGAACATATAAAACCAATCCATTATTAAAATAACAGCCAGACATTTTAAAATTCAACTGGGTAGGCCTGCCCCAAAGTCCTGTCCCAATGGTTCCAAAAGGTGAAAGCTAGATCATCCCTACCCAGTGCCTGTTTACCCTACCCTGTGCCTGTTTGCATTCTCTTCCCCTCCTTATTGTTTTATTATGATTTTATTAGAATGTAAGCCTAAATGGAAGGGTCTTGCTATTTACTGTTTTACTCTGTACAGCACCATGTACACTGATGGTGCTATATAAATAAATTAATAATCATCATCATCATCATCATCATCATCATCATCATGGCTACTATGGAATCCTCAGGTTTAGAAGCATTATACCTCTGGGTACCAGTTGCTAGGGAAAAGGAGCAAGAGTGGGGGGCTGCCTTTAGGTCCTGCTCATGGGCTTCCCAGAAGCATCTAGTTGGACTGCTGTGAGGAGCAGGATTCTGGACTAGATGAACCCTTGGTTTGATCCAGCAGGACTCTCCTTGTGTCCTTATGCTAGAACACTGCTGGATGACCCGTCCAACACCAGTCCCAGTTACCTACATGGGAACCCCTAGGATTGACAATGCCAGATCACAACTTGGAGATGTTGCTTTAAGGGTGCTGAGATGGTTGGACAGGTGTGACTTCCCCAGTCCTGATCTCCCCCTGTTTCTGTTCCTCTCCCTCCTCTCTTATGCAGCATACACCACTCTAGTTTCACCACACTGCAGGAAATAGAAGAGAGTGAGTGGCATAACCAGAGAAGGAACAGGACAGGACAAGCCATAGGGGTGTATTGTCCCCACCACCACAGCATTTAAAGGTATTGGAAACACCTCTGGAAACCCTCAGAACTTCCCATCTTAATGCTAAAAAGTAGATGAGGAGAAGAGGTGGCCAAAAAGGGGTATTCCATGCTGGGCAGGATAGAGGCCAACCAGATATATTCAAAGGCAGACATGACTCCTGGATCTTCAAAGTTGCATTAAAAGGCAGTTTGTGTGTGTGTGTGTGTGTGTGTGTGTGTGTGTGTGTGTGTGTAAGTGTAAGTGTAAGCTAAGCTTGTCATGCAGGGCTGAGAAAAGCTGCACTTGTGGAAACTCCCATTTAAACCTGGCTAACAAAGGGACCCATGCCCTGTCTTTTGAATCCAACTGCTATATGTCCATATAAATAAGTAGTCAGGGGTGGGCAATTTGTGGCCCTCACCATGAGCTATGCTGGCTAGGGCTTATTGTAGTCCAGCGAAGTCTGGGGGGCCATAAATGGTTGACCTTTGAGCTAGACCAATAGACAGAGGGAATGTGGTGGGGAGGAACCTCTTCCCCCTTCCCTGTCAGCTTCTGTGGGGTAGTCCTAGCTTGTCAGAGAGATGCATCGCTCAAGAACACCTGATTTGCACGCAGAAGGTCCCAGGTTCAAACTATAGCTAAAAGGACCAGATAGATAGCAAGTGATGGCAAAGACCTCGGATGGAGACCGTTGAGACCTGCTCCTGGCCCAAGTAAATAACATAGGGCCTGGTGGACCAATGATCTGACCTGGTAGAAAGCAGTTTCTTGTGCAACCGATAGTTTGCGCGAGTCCCAAAAGCAGTGGAGCAGGAAACCCAGCTCTTTTCCTCCTCTAATTCCTCCCACTGGTTCTTTGCTCTGTTCTTCTGCTGCTGTCCACTTGCATAAGAACATGGGGAGATGTCAGGAAGTGACAAGGTAGCAAGCACATTAACCCTTCTCCGAATGTGAAGTCACGCTTCGAACACCCAGGGTTAATTACCACTCACTTCGCTTATCTCTTCGCCAACTAGGCACAGAGAGATGCCTCTTTCACTCCTGCTGTCGACCACACAGCCCCACAGTCCTCTTGGCAGCGGAGAGGCCTGGGAAGCCAGTTGCCCCTTCCTGATCCTTTTATAAACGGGCTCCTTTTGTTTGTCTTGATTGCTTGTCCTGCGAATAGGTGACCAGCCCTGTAGAACAGGGGTAGGAAAACCAGTCCTTTCCAGAAGTTTGGGACTACAACCAGCCAGCTGGGGAATGCTGGGATTTGTGGGACTTTTATGTGTGTGCGTCATGTGTCTGTGTCCGTGTGTCTGTGTGCATAAACTTGCATAAGATTGTGCTCTTAATCACTAAATCACAAATCATACATTGGAATGCTAATTAAATACATGGGCATTTAAAGATATGTGGACAGGTATATTTTACTTCTAAACTTCATGCATTGGCTTTAGAGAACAACAGCTGAACTGCAGTGTTTCCTGCAGCAACTGTCTCGTGTAACACTGTCCTGAGAATACTTCTCATCTTGGATGGCAGGCGGGTCCTGGAACGCAACCCATATTTTTAACTTGTTGCCCTTGAACTCTTGCTGTAATTCACAGCAATCTCCCCCACCCCCTTCTGTTGCCATACTAGACTCCCCCACTCAGTCCTGAGCAGACTGGCAAGAAGCAAAGCAGTCCCAGGTTTCCCTGGATTCAAAGATTTATAACTCATAGCCTGGCTGTCTCTACAGTTCTCTTAATCCCTTCCTTCACAACATATCCTGCTTATTCAGCTGTAAGTAGAAGACTTGTCAGGCGTTTGCAAGGGGCTCTGCCGGGAAAGCTTCTCCATGTTCCTGGCAATGTACCACGACTGCCGAACATGCCATGGACCTCCTGATCACCATCATATCCTACCCCGCCCCGTGTCAGTTGGCTCCCTACCTTACCTACTACCAGAGATATGCTTACATTACAATATGCCAGCCTTCTCCAACGTGGTGCCTTCCAAACTAAAACTCTCAGAATCCCCCAGCCAGAGTTGTAGTCCAACACATCTGGAGAGTACTGGGTTAGGGAAGGCTGATGTAGAGGATTGCACTGTTATTGTACTAATTGCTATAACTCCAGTCATTCTGGTTTTATATAATGTAGTAGCTATCTAAATTATGCAAGTGGCAGCAATTGGAGATGGCGCAGACTCTACCTCAAGATCCCCCAAAGTAGCGCCCTCTGGATGGGTTGGACTACAACTCCCAGAATCCCCAGCCAGCTGGCTGAGGATTCTGGGAGTCATAGCCCAACCCATCTAGAGGGCACCAAGTTGGGGAAGGCTGCTTTCCTTGGTCTTACGTGTGCATATAGAAGCATTTCAGACTGTAAATCCATTTCACTGGAAAAACCGCTAGATCTCCGACCACACCAAACCCCCTCGTTCACCGAAGATCGAGCCTTTACCTGTGAAGTGCTGGCGGCAGATGCAGGTGTATCCCCCCTCCTTGCGGGTACAGCCTCCGCCATTGCGGCAGGGGTTGGAGTAACAGAGGTTGATCTCCATTTCGCAGTAGTCGCCGGTGAAGCCCTGGGGGCAGCGGCAGCGCAAGCCCGTGATGGGATGGATGGGTCGGAAGAGGGTGGAGAGGGAGGAGATGAAGGGAGCTGAGCTGTCGAACTTGAGCACCGAGATGCACTTCATGTAGTTCTGGCAGGGCTCGCGAAGGCAGACGTTGTCGTCGAAGGGCAGCACCTCTAGCATGGAGACCGAGGTCAAGGTCATGCGCTTCATGTACAGCTGCTCCTGAAGCTCCTCCGAACTGAAGAAGTGGCCGCTACGGGGCGCCATGGCCGAGAAACTGACATTCAGCACCTGGCCACCGACATCTGTATCGTTCTGGATGTTGAAGATGAAGACGTCCTCCTTGGGCGTGGCCAGCACGGCGGCCACGCCCTCGAGGAAGTTGGCGAGAAGAGGCGAGAGGAAGCGCTCCTGCCACATGTTCTCCAGACGCACAGTGATGCTGTTCGCTAACATGTCCTCAGTGATGACAATGACACGCAGGACACACTGGGCGGTCACGCTGTGGATCCCATCTGCAGAAACGACAGGGGAGGAGTTAGAACGGGGGCTCTCAAATCCAGGGGTCGCTTTGGCATCGTCAAAAAGAGGACAAAATAGGGCACAGATTTGCAAAACGTTTGCATATGCTAATTTAAAGAATTAAATTTAGGGGTGTGTGTACTATCCCTTAAATAGAAATACATTCTACAATACATTGCGGGGAAGACTGTGACCAGGTCACTGTTGTACCTGCTCAGTTAGCTGTTGTTCAGGGACTCACTGTTGTTGCGCAACTTTAAGGTCCCTGTGGTCCCCCCCTTCTTATGGTTCTTATCTTTAAAGAAGCTTTGGACTGGACAACCCTCCAAACAGAGGCCACCAGCAAATAGAGAACTGTCCTCTGACCACCCTTCGAATAGGGTACTATCCTCAGTTAAGTAGGACACCTGACCACTCTATTCTCAAACTCAGTCGTAGCAAGCCTCCACAAATCAAGAAAACAAAAGCTGTTCTTCTCCCATGATACATCTAAGGGGACTAATTCAAACTTTGAGTTATTTTTGATACGGTGAACCAATCATGTCATGAAAACACTCACAATTTGATTAAGGCCTAAGCTTTTGTGGACTAGAGACCACTTCACCAGATGATGCCAAAATAAAATGGTGCATCTTGAGGTACTACAGCAGAGAAACAAAGCTATCTGGCAGGACATTGTAATCATGCAATGGTTTCGTGTGCCTCCAAGGCACAAGGCACCACCTTGTGCTCCCACTTATTTGGGGGGACCTTTTGAGGGTCATAAGTGAATGATGATTTGAAGACTGTGGGGGGGCATCTACACTACTGCTTTTAAAGTGCTTTAAAGCACTTTGAAAACGTTTTGAAAACTGTATATGCAGTGTGTCCTGGGCCCCAACAGTTGTCAAAACTGTTATTAAGCACTTTAAAGCAGTAGTGTAGATCCCCCCGCCCACCCAGTTCACCAGGAAAACAGATACGCTGCTGGTTGAATGTACCACAGCAAAGTGGGCTGAAATTAGTGATGCGAACTGACTTCTGGCCAAATAATCAGGGAGCAGTTGTAAAAAGGGAGGGATCAGGAATATGTGGGAACACTATTCAGGTAACTACAAATTCCCTGAATAGTAGAAGCCCATGGAGCAAAATACCTCTGCAAAAGCCACTTTTTATGTACAAAACCACAAAACAGAATACTGGGACTCAGCACTGCCAATTCACATGTCAATGAGCCCAGTCCATGCGACTGTTCACATTCACCAGGGGGGAATCCGCACGTCGTACCGAGATCGCTTCTAAGCGACCCCAGTGCGGCGTGAAAGCGATCGTGTAACTTGCCTTTGGAAGAGCCGACGAAGAGACGTCCTTCCCGCCGCCGCTGCCGCCACCCACAGACCTCCTCGCCGGCTGGGACGGAGAGCTCGGGGGAAGAAGGCGGGGTGGAGAGCTTCTTCCGCTCTCAACCCCACCTTCTTCAGCCGAGCTCTCCTCGCCGGTTGCTTTCACGATCGCTTTCACGCCGCACTGGGGTCGCTTAGAAGCGATCTCGGTACGACGTGCGGATTCCCCCCTGGTTGCGCTTGCATTTCCCTGGTCAACACCTATAGTAAAAGGCAGTGAGTTGCATCCAGTGTTAGTCCTCTTAAGAGGAGGCCCATTGAAACGAATGGGACTGAAGTTATTTATTTGCAACATTTGCATACCACTCCAGATCTAAACACATTCCAGAGCGGTGAACAACAAGAGATAAAATGAACATAAAATAAAAGGAATGAAACATGATATTAAAATTATTCTTTAAAAAACAGAGTGGCAATAAAACTGAGGCTGGTCAATGAAGGAAGGCAAGTTAGATTAACATTAGATACAGTCCAATGTAATAATACTAGAATCATACTATTATGGGTTTGTTTGCTTTTCATGTGGAGAAGTTCTGAAGTCAACTTTGCTCAACCTGAAGGGGGTCGTTCCCTTCAGACAGGTTGGATTGCAATGTCAATTCATCCCCATCCAGCATAGCTTTATAACCTCATTCACTGGTGGAAGGCTGAGACAAGTCTCACCAATTCCTGCCGCAATCTCTGGTCCCCAAACCCTCCAGAGCACATTTTCAAAGGGCAAAGGAGGCTGTCTGCAGGGGGAGTGGAGAACTGATGAAAACCATCACTCTCCCCTGTCCTCCACACCCCACACCAGTGGAGTATCCTGCGAGCAGAATTCCATTCATGGGAAATGATAGAATCCAATAAATGCATAGGACAGAGACAGAGAATCCAAGGGGTTGTCTATACACCCTCTATACCCCGTTGTTGCTGCACAGTGGCACTACATTGTTTAGGTGACGCAGCCACCAACTTGCAGCCCACATCAGGCTTTCCCCCCCCAGAACTGCGCTTTTTCGTGGTGTCATTTTACCACAACTTTTTCAATTGTTCCGTTCATTCCAGGCACCCAGCAAGCAGCGATGCACCCTTGAAGTCACAGCATGCTCCATTCAAAATGAGGCAAAGGTTTTAGGAACATTTACACTGCCCCTGCGCCTCCCTGCTAAATCCAACTTTCTCCCCGCCAAATGGGACTTAAAGTTAGAATAACACTCCATACAACTTCTGAGTTGTTCTCATCCATGTAGGCAGAGTGCATTGGAGCGGAAGATATAGCATGAGACGGGACATTGGGAAACGGAGAAGGAAATAATTCACAAGCCATTGCTATTAATTACTGCTTTCAGACTGCCTGAACCAAATTCCTGAGGTTGGGCATGGAGGAGAAAACTGGACCCATCCTGCTTGCTGTTCTGTGGCCCACAGGAAATTCTGCAAAAACCAAAATAAAACAGAAAAACACCCTATCCCCCTCAGAGAGATTTGCCTTGTAAGAGATCTTTCAGCTGTACGCTCTTCAGGGCAGGGATTCTCAGCAAGGGGTGGAGGAAATTTACAACACTGTAGAAATGTTTTACAATAACCATCAGGAGCCTTGCCATTCACCATCGAACGGAACGCTCCATCTTCTGACTTATTAACGTGTACGCTGTTTGTCACTTTGTCTTACACAGACCACGGCTCTCCTTCCCCTTTGCTTGCCTCGGGATTGCTTGCTAGCCGGCCTCCCCTCCAGGACGTGAGGCGCGCAGGCTGCACCGGAGTTGCAAATTAAAGCACATGTACAAGGATCACCATTTATTTCATACGATGATTCTCTTACCACAAGGCAAAGGAAGGCCAGACTTTAAAGGTATGTGCATGTGCAACGGCTCCCAAAATAACAACAGAGCTTTAGTTACTGGGTGGTATAGAAATGTAATAAATGAAACAGATGAAAATAAAACAACAAGCCTTTTCTGTACATTCATCTAATCATAACTCAATTGAAAAGCTGGGTATTGATTATATTTCAGAGCGATCAAAAAAGCAAATCATCCATCAGATGGCTTAGTTCAGCAACTCCAATCTAAGGGTGCAATCTGATGCATGTTTAGACAGGAAAAAAAGTCCCACAACTCCCAGCATTTGCCCAGCCAGTTATGCAGCACAGGGCCCTGCTGGGAGTTACAGTACTTTTTTCCTATCTAAGCATGCATCAGATTGGTCCTTAAATGTCTCTCCTGCACCACAGACAGCAGATCCCATCCTTCTCCACACCAGCTATTCCAGAATAACTTCAACACAATGCTCCCTGTTCTGTACCATCAATCATTTACGTGGATTAGAAGTTTCCAAATATTCCACTGGATCAATACAATATAATGAGTAGTTTTGACATGTATTGTACCATTTTTAGACTGCATTTAAAGAGGCCTTTTCCCTTTTAAAGCAGGAAATCTAACATTATAATAAGCACCTGATTGGCAAAATGCCATTTAAAAAAATCTTTGTTTGTTTGTTTAAAAAACAAAGCTGACACCGTCTTCTCTGCTTTCAACGCTTTCATACAGGCAGCAAAGGGTCAAAACGAGACTCTCTTTTCATGGCTTTAAAACACACCAAAATTGAGGTTTGGGGCAGGAAGGTGGTACTCCGCTTCCAGAACTTGTGGTATGAAGAGTCTGCTTCGTGGTGCTTCATAGTAGGGCGGACTTTAGGCACCCTCTCTAGGAATCCTTGACTTTTGAAAGGGGCCATGGCTCCGTGGTAGAGCACATGCTTTGCACGCCAAGGATCCCGGTTCAAATTGTGGCATAGGGTGGTCATGTGGCCTACTTTACAGAGGACAGTCCTCCTTTTGAAGGCATCCACTGTTTGAAGGGATGCCAAGTCTAAGTCCAGTTTAAAGATAAAGAACTATAAGAAGAGACAGCAGAAGCCTAGAGGTTGTCAATCTACCTGTTGACTAAGCAACCACACCAGTCACCTGGTCACAGTCATCCCCACTGGTGAGATGTATTGTACTTCTGTTTCAATGCTAGTAATTATTTCTAAATTTGCATCTATGCATATAAATTAGCATTCACAAATTTTGTGAAAACCTGTGTCCTCCTTTGCCCTCTTTCCACCCTCTTTTCTTCTTCTTTTAGTGATGTGGAAGTGGCCACCCTGCAAAGCCACTGCCATTTAGTGCAGAACCTTTAGATGCAGAACCTTTTTCAGCCCAAGGACCAAATTCCATTTGGGAGAAGTTCTCAGGGGCTGCATTCCAGTGGTCGGAGGGGCCAAAGGCAAAAGGGGGAAGGCCAAAAACAAGAACTCCCAGCATATTATATCGTAAAGCCCTTACTGCCACTAACTAAACGTTAAGAGAGGCATTGCAACTCTTTAGAATGGGAGGGGGGAAATAAACCGGATCAATAGATGCTTGAGGGAAAGGGGGTGGGGTCAGAAGAAAGGGGCATGTCCTTTTGGGTAACCCCATAACGCTGGATTTGGCCTGCGGAGCTGAGGTCCTGTACCCCTGGTATAGATGGACCTAGTGCTGGGCCAAATCCTGCTCCCTATTTTCAGGAACTCACTCTCTCCCTGTGAAAGAGGCATTGTTTTTTCTGCCTCTTTTGCAGGGAGCAAGGGTGGGGTGGGGTGGAAATTCAGAGAATTTTCTCCTTGAGTTTCCACATATCCTTTTTAAGAGTAGCTGGTTGCTGAGGGGACTTCTTCCTGATTTTTAGTTTTTCAGAACACAAACACACACCATCCCTCGGCATTTGGAGGAGCCCTGCAGTTCTTAGTGAATGCTTATTGGAGATTATGTGACCTCTCCCTCTCCAGTAAGCACTCAGGAAGAACTCCTGGGCTCCTGAAAATGCAGGGGGTGTTTTGGAAAAAGAGAAAAGAAAGAAAGAAACCTGAACAACTGGCTACATTTAAAAAGCTATGTGGAAACCCTGTCCTTTTCTAAGAAGAAAATTCTCCGAAATTCTCACCTCTCCCAGCCTCTTTCATCCAAATTTTCATTGCCCCCCCCCATGAAATGCTGAAAATGGAATGCTCAAAATGTTCAACCCAGCATTAGCTGGACCATAGGTCTGATTTGATCTGAAGTAGCTTCTAGTTTCTTCCTCTTGGGGTACTACATGAAGGGCTGCATTATGAGGTTCAGCGAGAACATAGCTCTCCCCCTCCCCCAGTTCCGTCTCTCCCAGCCTTCTCCTCCATGTTGCTAACACTCCCCAAGAGCAGAAGTGGTGTGGGGGGAAAAACCAGCCCCAGGATGACATGTCTGTGATGGAACGGTCCCCTCCTGGAAAAGAATTTCTGAAGAATAAGAAGTCAAGTCATTACACTCCAGCCCATATGTCTTCGCTCTCTTTGTGCTTTTATTTATACACATTTCATATTTTTCTCCCTGAAGCTGAAAAATGGAAAGATGCAGCAGTGGCTATTTATAATCAGAGCGTGCGCTCCTCTCTGCACTAGCAAAGCCCCTCCGGATATTCAGCCGGCACAGCCACGACATTGGCAGAATTCTGCGCCTTCAGCAATCCTATACAGTAATAGTGACCTCGATTCTCCATGTGCTGCTCCTTAGGTAGTCCAAATGGTACTCCCCATGCAGGAGCAGGAGGTTTCACCAGGGTTAGGAAAACTCCAATGTTTGCAAAAGCACAAAAATTCATTAGGGTTGGATCCAGGATCTCCCTTTCGTAAAAGCAAGGGAAATTCCACAAGATGAAGGGCTCCAATTGCGGAAGGTCCCTCCGCCTGATTTTGGGGGATTCCCCCTCCCCACATTTACCGTAGCTGACTCCATTCAACAGGGTCCAGATCTACACCTTGTGTCAAATCATAATGGATGTGGAATAAAAGCAGGAAACAACACAATGGCCTTGTTCAGACAACACACTAAGCTACGGTGGTTAAGCATTTTGAGCTAAACATTATGGCTTAGAGTGTTGTGTGAGCCATGATTTAACATGCCGGGTGAACCATTTCTAACCAGGGTGGTTACAGAACCACAGTTTAAACACATTAACCACTTGCTGCAAAAGGGTTAGTGGCCTAACCATGGCTTAGCGTGTTGTCTGAACAGGCCCTATGAAAGTGGTATATGGATTGTGGTTTGTGCACCAAGTGTACTTCAATACCTCTATAAAGCAGTAGCGTAGATCTCCTGACTCTCTCTGTGTAGCATTTTCAGTGAGCTGGATGGGCTGATGTGGGAAGGAAGGAGCAGGGAAGTCCTCTCTTTCAGTGCTGTTGCATTTGAATCCAAACCATTGGAGAAAAAAGGAAGGGGAACCCAAAACTGCCCAATGGGGACTGAGCATGCTCAGTAATCACAGAATGCTGACTGATTGTTCGGGAAGAAATGGAGAAGCAGGAGACAGAGTGAATGGAATGGAATGGCTGGAAGTATGCAGCACTCCATACTGCAACAGTTTGTTGCAGTTTTTAAAATTTATTCATTTAATAGATTTATATACTGCAATCCATATATAAAATTATCTGTGCAAGAGTTATAATGGTTCCTACCATTGCTAAAAGGTGACAAGCTGTGTTAATTTATCTCAGAGGGCTTTCCAAGCGGGCACTGGAAGGAGGGGCTTCTAGAATTCTGCACTCCAAGACAGCAGGTGAGACCTCTGACCTCTGTGGTGCCCCAATCTGAAGGTTTGTGTGGTCAACTCTGCAGTCACAGCTGCGCAGCTCCTCCTTCGAACAGCAACTCCCCCTGCTATGAGGCAAGCTGCTATCTACACTCAGGGAAAAGTCTCCAAAAGCATCCAGTGTGCAGCCTACTGCTGGGGTGGGTAGAAATAGGGAGATGCTCCACTTTGTACATGCAGACACTTGCATGTGCATAGTGAAGTTTGCCAAATTTATTTCATTTTAGGCACTTCTATCCCACCCTTCAAGCATGTTCAAGCAGGGCTTTCTCAGTAGTGACCCCACACCTATGGAACTCCCCTTTCGCAGGAAGGTATTTATGGCCGTATCACTGCTGGCTTAATCACACACACACACACACACACACACACACACACACACACACACCCCAAAAAAACCCAACCCTGAAGACATTTATTCCAGTCTGCTACTACTGCTGTGTGTGTGTGTGTGCGTTTAGCAGTAATTTCAATGTTGTTGTTGGTGTGTGTTTTAAAATATTCTAAGCTGTTTTGTGAGGGCAGTAAGCCCTGAAAGAAAAGACGAAAAAAAACTTTTAAATAAATAAATGTTTCTTGGGCAGCTGGCAAAGTTTCAAAATAAAATGCATCTTTATAATATTGTATCAATGATATGACAGGTAAATGACATGAATGGTAACCTGACAAGAAAGATGTAATTTGAGTACTTATAGTGTGTGTGCGTGTGCTGATGGTAGGGAATATATAATTTGTAGTATTCTGCTCCTCTTCCTTCTAGGATGTATTGTAGTGTAGTCAGTGTGGTGCAGTGGCTAAAGTATCATAGCCAGAGTAGTGTAGTGGCTAAAGTGTTGGACTGGGAGTTGGGAGATCCGAGTTCTAGTCGTCATTCAGCCATGAAAGCCCACTGGGTGACTTTGGGCCAATCACAGACTCTCAGCCCAGCCTACCTCACAAGGTTGTTGTTGCGAGGATAAAATGGAGAGGAGGATTATGTGCCGCCATAAGGAGGAAAAAAGGTGGGATATAAATGTAATAATAATAATAATAATGTAAGACTTTGGGAGAAAGGAAGTTTGTTTGGGTTAACAGAACAGTGGAAGATAATTGCCATACAGTGGCTTTCCCCAACCTGGTGCCCTCTAAATGTTTTAGAATGCAACTCCCATCACTCATGATTCATGACCATTGGTTATGCTTGCTAGGGCCAATGGGAGTTATTGACCAAAACATCTGGATGGTGCCAAGTTACGGAGCCTTGCAATACAATGGATGGAGGATAGTGCTTAGAACCATGAAAACGCAGCTGTCCCAACCCTTCCCAATAGGACTTCACCCAGCCCTACACTGACAGCTTCCTTCACATGTTATTTATTTACAATATTTATATACCACTCCCCATCCAAGGATTTTGGAGGCAGCTGACAGAATCAGCTCCTCTGCTGCAGTCGGCTGCAGTCCCCTCCCCCTGCAAAAGCACAAGATTTAAAGAAACTCAACAATGAAAAGGAATGCAAGCATCAAAATGCCAAACTGAACAATGACTAACAAAAGAATTGTGATTTCTTATGAATACATTATGAAACGAATGAGTTTCTTTATAACAAGAACAACAGCAACATGTCGCACCCCCCACAAAAAAATAGTGTAATTTAAAAACATTTTTGTAGCTAACTCCTAGTAACTAGAGCAACAGTGATGACACAGGTCATTCATACAGTGTCCATGTGTCCTGCCATACAGAGGACAGTCTTCTATGGGAAGAACTGTAAGAGAGCAGTGCTCTGTTTGAAGGGCAGTCCAGTCCAAGTCTGGCTGAAGGATAGAGAACCAGAATGATGGGGAGCAGGGGCCTTGAAGTTGTCCACCAACAGCACCTGGACAGCAGAATAAGCAGCAGGAACATAGGTCACCTGGCCACTGTGGGAGATGCATCTAGACTAGGGTGACCATATGAAAAGAAGGACAGGGCTCCTGTATCTTTAACAGTTGTATTGAAAAGGGAATTTCAGCAGGTGTCATTTGTATATAGGGGGAACCTCTTCATCACAGCAGTAAAAGCTGCAGGAGCTATACTAGAGTGACCAAATTTAAAAGACAGCAGGGCACCTGCAGCTTTAACTGTTGTGATGAAGAGGGAATTTCACCAGGTTCCCCATATATGCAAATGACACCTGCTGAAATTTCCTTTTCAATACAACTGTTAAAGATACAGGAGCCCTGTCCTCCTTTTCATATGGTCACCTAGGGTGACCATATGAAAAGGAGGACAGGGCTCCTGTATCTTTAACAGTAATGTAGAAAAGGGAATTTCAGCAGGTGTCAATTGAAGAGGATGAAATTCCTTCTTCATCACAACAGTTAAAGCTGCAGAAGCCCTGCCCTCTTTTGTATCTGGTCACTCTACTATAGTTAGTGTAGCTTTAACTGTTGTGATGAAAACGGAATTTCACTCTCTTCAATTGACACCTGCTGAAATTCCCTTTACTACATTACTGTTAAAGATACAGGAGCCCTGTCCTCCTTTTCATATGGTCACCCTAGGTCACCCTAACCTAGACACACACACATTTTATGCAAATCTGTGCTCTTGTCCCTCCGCCGCCCCCCAGATGTGTGTGTGTGATGCTTTTCCTCTTTCTTAGGGATGCATAAAGGGCCCACCTCAAGCCAGTCCCTTTGGGTGGGTGAGGAACAAAGGCATCGGTGCCTTTTGCATTCCCATCTAGTGCACAACACCCTCTTTTTTCCTTTTTTTTTTTTTAGCAACCAAAAGGTTCTCCACACCCACCATTAGCTGGGCCCCACAGAACTGGAAAATGCCCAAGGACAATATTCAAGGGTTTAACGAGACAAGCGGTTCTTAAAATGAAATTAACCCATCTAAGGACTTCCTGCCAATATGTTTTTATGTTTCCGCACTCCCACAGCATATGAAGAACAGATGCTTTAGGAGAATCACAATGCCAACAACCGCCAGAATTTGTCATTCCATTAGCAAACAGGCAGAGTGGAGTCCAATAAGCTCTAAGATATGTAATGCCGCCATCTGAATGAGTCCGAGGTAAATATCAGGCTAGAACATGGTCCGCTCCACCACATTACAGAGCAGTGATAGAAGTCATAGAAACAGAAACATCTGGTAACCAGGACTGTCTAAGAAAATTATAGCTGTTCTCATCTTTGAATTTTATGGGTTCCCCTCATGGCCACACCCTCTCCCCCTGGCCACACACCCTTCTGCTAGCCACACCCATTTCCCCTCTTCCTGAGTTCTAAAAGCTTGAAATGTCTCTTCCAAGGCTTAGTTACTGGCAGCAAGAGCTTTAAGCTACAATACACTGGCATTTTTCACCCCACTTCTTTTGCCTTCAGCCTGACCCACCATTTGGAATGTGGCTCCCAAGAGCTTGGCCAAAATGGAGAAGCCTCAGCCAGCATGGGCAATGGTCAGGAATGCTGGAAGTTTTTGTCCAAAACACTGGGAGGGGACAAGGTTGGGGAAGGGTAATGTATAACAATACACTCAATATGTAGAACTAGGGAGACATCCATAGATTTACACTTTCTCCACACGGGGCTTATTTTGTGCAAGCAAGATTGGTTGCTCACGGAAGTTTGTGGGCCCTTTAAATGAGGTTGTCAATCTCCAGGCCCATCCAGCAATTCATGACCTTTATCCTGCTTTCGAAAAGATTGGAGGTAATGTGATAAGAGACATTAATCCGATCTACAGGCTGTGTGAAATGAAGGCGTTGCACTATAATCACAGCACCATGTAGTGGGGGTAAAACAAAACATATAGAAACATCTAGAACTTGCCAAGAAAGGATTTTCCTTGATTCAGATCAGATGGCCGCCCTGTAAAGGTGCCGATCTTCTCCCACAAAGAATCCGGAAGCAGAAAGCCCTGGTAAGGCTGCAGGATTTCAGCCTCATGTGATGAACCCCACAAGTGCTTCTGGGGGAAAATGTTATGGGGTTTGAAAAACAGGGTCAGTTGCCCTCCTCCCCTTTTTTAACAGCACCCAAGCATAGATTCTACTCTGACAGCCAGTGTAATGTAGTGGTTAGAGTGTTGGACTGGGACTGGAGAGACGAAGGTTCAAGGCCTCACTCCTCCATGAAGCTCACTGTGTGACTCTGGGCCTGCTGCAGACTTCTCAGCCTAACCTTACCTCAAAGGGTTGTTGAGAGAATAAAATTGAGATTATGATCATGTATGCCACGTTGGACTTATTAGAAGAAAAAGTGGGATATAAATGTAAATAATAATAATAATAATAATAATAATAATAATAATAATAATAATATCTATAGAACAGCATTCTCCAACCTGGTTCCCTCCAGATATTTTGGACTACAACTCCTATCATCTCTAACCATTTGCCATGCTGATGGGAGTTGTAGACTAAAGCAGCAGTTGGGGCACCAGTTTGGGGAAGACTGCTATAGCATATCGCTGTGAGTCATAAGCTTGCAGGCAGGGTCCTATTAATTGCAGTAACGAGCATGGCCATTTTAAGCACTTACAAAATAATTAATGGGATGATAAATGACAGAAGAGGTGGCAGAAAGTGGGGCTCACAGGGGTCTGGGAGACGGTGCTTCTTCAGCAAGAATCTACCAATGCAGCTGTGTTAGCATCCATCTCCTCGTGCTCCAGGGGTGAAGCCTGGCAATAAAAAGTGGCTCAAAGTTAAGCCCTGGGCTCTGTCACCTAAGCTGGCTTTCTCAATAGACTTGTGACAGGAAAAGCCCGGGGGTCAGGAGCTGTTAACATGGTGCCCAGGGAGGCATTGTATTTCCAGGGCCGGCACAGCAGGGCGGATCTCTTCAGCTCCCCTCTCTATGGATGAGACGCCAGCCCCTGCAGAATGGCAGATAATTGCATTGGCGCTGACATAACCTAGACTTCAAGGCAGAGCAATCAACAAATGGGCACTGTCTGTTGGGGAGACGCGCGCATGCGCAGGGTGAGCGTTTCGCTTGTCGCACTGGGCAGCTGCATGCCGATCTGGCGGAGGTCGCCAGAGAGGTTAATCTGGGGAGATTTGAGGTAATCACCCCACACAACGATGCCAGGGATTGCAAAAGGTGCACAACATGGGACACCAAAGCCATCGGCATTTCACAGAGATGTGCAGGTTGTGAACTAATCATGTCTACAGAGAAGGAGGCATTGTGGTTCCAGGGACACCACAGCTGGACTATCTTTTCCGCTCCCCTCTCTATGTAGGAGTGGCCAGCTGCTGCTGCTGCTGCTGCTGCTGCTGCTGCTGCTTCTTCTTCTTCTTCTTCTTCTTCTTCTTCTTCTTCTTCTTCTTCTTATTATTATTATTATTATTATTATTATTATTATATTTATTTGTATCCCACCTTTTGCACAATACTGGGCCTCAAGGCTGTTCTCATCTTTGAATTTTATGGGTTCCCCTCATATTACACGCATTATCTCAACAATATTTGTAGGTAGGTCAGAATTCGTTTGAGAATGTATTTATTCAGACTGTAGACCAGCCTTCCCCAAGCTGGTGCCCCCATTCTGAGACGGGCTGGACTACAAGTCCCACCATCCCCAGCCACCATGCTGGTTGGGGATGGTGGGAATTGTACTCCAGCCCACCCAGGGGCAGCAAATTGATGGGAAATGCCAATGTCCAGACTGAGGACGATGAAAAGGTCATAAGAAAAAAACATCAAGTAAATTGGTATTGGTATCATTATGCAGATAAGAGTGTGGTTGGTGGGTTCAAGGACCACCTTAATAGGATTGGAGCCATGGACTGCCTGGCTCACAGTTCGGTATAGCCAATATATTTCACTAACTTGCCCTCCTCTCCCCCTACCCCGCTGCAAAAGCTGCTAGCATATTTCTCATATTTGGTCACCACACCATTCTAGCAATCAAAGACATTAGGGCTGGAAGGGTATGGAGATGTGAACCTAGGCCAACCTCCTTCCCTAAGCAGGATCTTTTGCACCGCTTCACCTTATGGCAACAGCCATGGGATTGTAAAACATGCATTAAAAGGTGTCTGTAGTGTACCCAGCCCAAACTGAGAGCTCATGCAATTGAGCTGCCCTGCATGCTACTTGAAGAACTAGAGATTCCACCTTATCAGTTGTGTGACAGCAGAAACACAACACGTGAAGAGCTCCCATTACTGCATTGCATGCCAGGAAAAGTTTCACCCACTGGATTTTCGCCTAGTTTTCGGGCTGTTAAAGGCATAAAAGTCTTGGGGGACAGGGGGGACAGGACGGACTGCTACCTTTCTGAGGGACTCAAAGTAATACCTTCCCAGACACAGCACAGAAACAGAGGAACATAAGAACATAAGAAGAGCCCTGCTGGATCAGACCAAGGGTCCATTTGGTCCAGCACTCTGTTCACACAGTGGCCAACCAGCCATCAGCCAGGGATGAACAAGCAGGACATGGTGCAACAGCACTCTCCCACCCGTGTTCCCCAGCAACTGGTGCACACAGGCTTACTGCCTCGAATACTGGAGACAGCACACAACCATCAGGGCTAGTAGCCATTGACAGCCTTCACCTCCAGGAATTTATCCAACCCTAGGGTGACCATATGAAAAGGACGACAGGCTCCTGTATCTTTAACAGTTGCATAGAAAATGGAATTTCAGCAGGTGTCATTTGTATATACGAGAACCAGGTGAAATTTCCTCTTCATCACAACAGTTAAAGCTGCAGGAGCTATACTGCAGCTATACTGTGACCAGATTTAAAAGAGGGCAGGGCACCTGCAGTTTTAACTGTTGTGATGAAGAGGAAATTTCACCAGGTTCTCCATATATACAAATGACACCTGCTGAAATTCCCTTTTCAATACAACTGTTAAAGATACAGGAGCCCTGTCCTCCTTTTCATAGGGTCACCCTATCCAACCCCCTTTTAAAGCCATCCAAATTGGTGGCCATCACTACATCTTGTGGTAGTGAGTTTCATACTTTAACTAAGCGCTGTGTGAAGAAGTACTTCCTTTTATCTGACCTAGATCTCCCACCAATCAGCTTCATGGGATGACCCCGGGTTCTAGTATTTTGAGAGAGGGAGAAAAATGTCTCCCTATCCACATTCTTCATACCATGCATAATTTCGTGTCTCCCCTTAGCCTCCTTTTTAACAAGCTAAACAATCCTGGTTGATGTAACTTTCCCTCATAGAGAAGATGCTCCAGCCCCTTAATCATTTTAGTTGCCCTTTTCTGCCCTTTTTCCAGCTCTATAATATCCTTTTTTAGTGTGGTGACCAGAACTGTACACAGTATTCTAAGTGTGGTCGCACCATAGATTTGTGTAAGGGCAGTATGATACTGGCCATTTTATTCTCAATTCCTTTTCTTATAATGCCTAACATGGCATTACAGCGGCCGCACACTGGTTTCATCGAGCTGTCTGCCACAATCCCAAGCTCTCTTTCTTGCTCAGTCACCACCAGCTCAGATCCCATTAGGTTATACTTGAAGTTGGGTTTTTTTTTTTTGCCTCTACATGCATCACCTTACACTTGTTTACACTGAACCGCATCTGCCATTTGGATGCCCACTCTCCCAGCCCACACCAAATGCCAGGCTAGACAGCCCTTGGTCTAATTCTGCAAGGCGTTTATGTTCTTAAGCAAGACTGCATGTTTAGGCTCACTGAAGTTGTGTGCCTTTCCTGTTAAGCCATCATGAAGATGCTCTCTTACTTTGCTTATTTAAAATAAGTTCATGGACTACGGGGATTCTAGTTTCTCAAAATGAATCGTCTGACCTTCCCCAGCCTGGGCCCTCAAGATGTTTTCGACTTCACCATGGCCAAAGATCAGGAATCTTGGGAGCTGTAGTCCAAAACTTCTAGAGGGCACTAGTTTGGGGAAGGAGGCAACAGACCACACGAGAAACTGCCATTGCCCCAACTCTGCTATACATGAACAGCCAATAGGCAAGACCTCACATGCTACCAGCTATAGCCCCAGCAGAATTACCATGATATTCTGCTTCTAGTCTGAACCAGAAGCCCTTAAGGATATCCTGTCAGCAAGGCATCCTTTAAAAAGATTTGACAAATGCTTATAAGCTCACTTCACTTTTAGTCTCACTGGCATGAGAATTTAAATCAATCCAACTGTTTAAAACCAGATCTTCCCAAAGCCCTTCTACAAAGCCTGGGCTTGATGGCTTAGGGTTTCGGAAGCCATTGGCTGGAACGAGCTCTGGCCTGGTCCCAACAAGCTGCCTCGGACAGGTCTCCTAGCGCCATGGAACTGATTCTAATATTGGAGGGAAGTATCACAAGCTCTTTATCAGTGACTAGATTCTATGCTGTGCAGGCTTATAAAAATTGGAAAGGGAAATGAAGATAGTAAACAGATCACTTCACTTCTTGCGATTGGAAAGCACTCTTTGGGTGTGAGCATGTATGCGTGTGTGTATGTACATGCGCACACATGCTCATGCAAGAAAATTCAAGCACTTTAGGGCTGGTGCCTCCATTTCATATTTTAGTGGAGTCGGGGTGCTTAATCCTTTCTCTCTCTGTTATTTCTCCTCTTATAGGGTGGCCAGGTGTTCTCCTCTACAGAGGACCATCTTCTATTTGAAGGTGTCTTCTATTTGAAGGCCTGTCCAGTCTAACGATAAAGGACCAGACGAACGGTCGCCCATCAACAATTAGTACCTGGACAGCAGACTGAACAGGCAGCCACACAGGACAACCTGGTCCCAATCTTCCACACTACAGTCAGATGTACTACATTTCTATTTAAATCTGAATAATTATTTCTAAATTTGCATCTATGCATATAAATTAGCACATGCAAATTCCATGTAAATTGAGTGTCCTCTCTTTTTTGGGGGGGGGGCAATTCCACAGTGGCTAGCTCCAAAACCACTATAGCTTTCCCAATAGCTCTCCCATGGCGTGGTTTTTAATTTGCGTTTGCATGCTCTTTATGTGTTTTGGGAAGGGAGGGGCTTGCTTCCTGGGGGCCACTCATAAGAAGAGCCAAATAAGCAAGGCTGCTCCTGGCCATGTCTCCAAAAACATCCCAGTCGCTCCGTGCTTAGAAGGTCTAATTGGAAGCTATCTCGCAAGGAAAGTAATGTGGTTGTAAATAATAATAGTATTCATCCCACGGCTGACCCTGGTCTTGCTACACAGCATACTCCCCGTGTATGGTTCAGGTCTGATTGTCTCCTTCTCTCTTTGCAAGTGCTGCAGCCAGACACAAGCACTTTGATTTTTTTCATTCACGTTTGAAGCTTAAAACTCAGGAGGATTTAATGACTGAAATATCTCTGGCTAATCTTTGGTGTGTGTGTATGTGTGTGAGTTCTTTCAAAGGTGTTATTTTCTTGGACAACTCTAAAAAATTCCAGAGGAAGCCTCAGGTGCTGGGCACCAAGGACCCTGGGACTCTGGAGATAAGGCTGCAACAGAGCAAAGAGGGTGGGGAGGGTGGGAAGGGGAGGCAGAAGGGAGAGAGAAATGAGGGAGCCAATAGGGGCACCACAACAAGAAGGCAGGAGCTAATCCGCTGGATGGCAGACTGAGGGATGCGGGTGAGGAGCACAGAAGTGCTTTGCTCTTTGCATTTCGCCCCCATTAAATCTCATGCGGAACCAAGGCAGGGAATCCTTGCCTGCACCCGGAGGCCTTTGAGAAAGACAAGTAGTTCCGTTTCAGGGACAAGACTGGAGGGCTTGGCGGTGTCTGTATGAAGAAATGGAGTCAATCCCAACTCTCCATAACATGGGAAAGGCTTGGAGAGGGCACTATTCTTGCAGGTTGCTTTATTTTTCAGTGCGTGATTTGTGCCAGGATCAGTAGTCGCGAATTTTGAAGTGCAGGGCACTCGTTGTAATAATTCGCATAGCCACGCCTCCAAGGAGAATTCAAAACTGCAGGCAGCTGTGTTGATCCATGTTTGTGTGTATGTGTGTGTGTGTTATGTACACACCCACACCCACCTCACTAGGATCAGCTGACAGTCATAGAATAGTGAGCTGGCTAAGGACAGCTGTAGTGGTTAGCATGTTGGATTTTGGCTGGAGGGACCTGCGTTTGCATGAGAAAGGGAAAGAGAGGGGCACGAGAACTCCCCAAACAACGTAAGACCACCTGCTCAAGGTTTCCCCGGAGTTTCTTTTCCCAGCATCAGGGAGAAACAGTTTATCTCAAAGTCAACAAACCAGTCCTAGAGGTCTTCACCTCCACCAGAAGGAGGTCTTTTATAAAGCTAGGGGGACTTAATTGCCCATTCAAGACCAGGCAAAACCATAATACTTTGCATTTCAACAAGGATAGCGGGGGGGGGGGGATCCTTTTTTCTCCCAGCTACTGTGAAGACTGCAGCTGTGCTCAGGGGAATGGGGAAGGCTGAATGGGTGGCTGACGGCATGGTCATTCCTGCTAATCAAAACACCCAGCGCGTTGACCCTGGAAGCCCCTGGCTTCTTTACACCTGCGACTTTCCACATGCAAATCAAGTACTCTACCCCTGAGCTGCAGCCCCTCCACTTCTGCACCTTGGACAGCGCCTTCACAGTTCTGTCTGGTTCTCATTGAAACCCGGAGTGGATCCGCTGCCTCACTGACATCAGAGCCACCAGCCTCCACTGCCCTTAGAAGAGGCATTTCTACCTTTTAAAATGAGGAAAAACTGCACAAAAGAGGAGAAATTGATGGGAATTGAAGTCCAAAACAACTGGAAGTCTGGGGAAGGCTGAATTTGATCCAGACATTTGGGAAGCATAACGGTCCTGTGATGGCCAGAATAATGGTCACCGCATGACCTGGAGAACCTGCTTTGAATGTCTGCAAACCCCTCCTGCCCTATTCCATTGTGGGACATGCAGACATTGATTTCACCATCTAGACAGATTCCCCCTCCTCCCCTGTTCTTCCACCTCCCAAACTGGCTTTTTATAACACCTTGCCTGATGGGAAACACCTTGAGAAGAGATACTTTTTCTGTTCTTCTGGTCGGCTGAATCAAGTATTTCACTAATATGGGGATTGGAACTCTATTCACATGCCGCTCTGCCTCCCAGTAGCTCAGAGTAGCTTCCCTGGGGCATCCAAGCAGTCTCCCAACCATTGACTGAAGCGGATGAGACCTGCTTAACTTTTCCTGTGTAACAGCATCTTACGCCTTCAAAATAATTCTATGGGCAGTTCCTGCATCTTGCCACGCGGGAGACGCATGACAACAACGTCCCCTTCTGGTTATTACACCAGAAGAAGGACAAAAAGCAGATGTAAATCTCCTTTCCCTGCTCTGATGCCCCTTTCTTTTTCTTGGTTCTTAAAGAACAAAAAGGTCATGCTCCCCACCTGGCCTCACTCTGCATCTCAATTGCTGCCCCTCCACACTCACCTCTGACCCCGTCTATGGCCTTTCTGTAATATCAATGTCCCAAGGGCCTGGCTGTCCCTTCTTCCCACCTCTTCCCGCAGTCACTGTTCCTGATATTTGCCCTGGACTTGGAGAGGACGGCTGCAGTGCCTACCCACTGCTTATCGACACCAAACATTGATTTGCCCCAGCAGGTCATAGGCATTGCAGTGAGACAGGGATCACATCTGTAGCAGCTGCTGCAGAGAGATGGCTTCTGTTGTGTGTTTAAATAGCAGAGGGACGCCTCTGAAGGGTGGGGCCAGGGCTCAGTGAAACAGCATAAGCGTCGCATGTAGAAGCTCCCATTTTCAGACCCTGGCATTGCCAATTGAAGGACTTTAGTCCCAGAGGCAGGAAGCGTTTATTTACCCCAGTGAATGCAAAAGCTTAGTGAATATTTTTGTTTATATATGACATAGGTCACTCAGAAAAGTGAGTCTTACAAAATTCCAGTGATAGTGGTGGGGGCTGCGTGATGACGTCATCAATATGGCTGCCACGCTATTATGTAGTTGCTGCATTTAAATATGCATAACCTCTCACCTGTTTATGCTACAGAGATGAATTTTTTTCTAAAATGTTTCAAATTTAATGACAAATACTTTTTGTAATTACACATTTTTGTTAACTCCATTATTTTTTGAGATAATTTTATTTGAACGTATAAAATCAGTGTTCACATTGGTTATGTGTGACATTTAACCATAATTTACTCAAAAACTATACGACTTTCGAAAGAATGCTCAAGAACAAAAAAAGTTGCATTTTTTAAATGAGGATTAAGAAAATATTCACTAAGCTTTTGCACTCTTTGGGTAAATAAATCCTGGTCTGGCTCTGGGGCTACTTGGAGAGCCAGGGTGAGGGGAATTGGGTCAAGTGTTTGGACAGCTGCTGCTAGGCCGAGCGGACATTATGCTACATAGATTATTTGTTTGATAAGTGACTCATAGGAACACAGAAGGTACCTTATACTCAATCAGACCACTGGTCCATCTAGTCCAGTATTGCTGACACTGACTGGCAGCAGATTTCCAAGGTTTCAGGCAGGAGCTTTTCCAGCCCTGTCTGGAGATGCCAGAGATCAATGCTGGACTCTTCTACATGCAAAGCAGTGGCCCTAACCACTGAGTTATGGCTCCTTATATTGATGTCCCTGATAGGGTGCAAAATGCCTTCCTTCTATAGAGAAATTCAATAAATGGTGAGGAGGAGGAGGAGGAGGATGGTGACGATGGGGATTCATAGTTGGCTACAGAATCGGACTCAAAGAGTACTTATCAATGGAACCTTCTCAAATTGGGGAGAGGCAACGAGTGGGGTACCGCAGGGCTCAGCCCTGGGCCCAGTGCTCTTCAACATTTTTATTAACGATTTGGACAAGGAGATGCAAGGAACGCTGATCAAATTTGCAGATGACACAAAATTGGATGGGATAGCTAATACCCTGGAAGACAGAAACAAACTTCAAAGTGATCTTGATAGGCTAGAGCACTGGGCTGAAAACAACAGAATGAAATTTAATAGGGATAAATGCCAAGTTCTACACCTAGGAAATAGAAACCAAATGCACAGTTACAAGATGGGGATACTTGGCTCAGCAATATTACAAGCAAGAAGGATTTTGGAATTGTTGTAGAATATGAGCTAACAATCTGATGTGGCTGCAAAAAAAGAGCAAATGCTATTTTGGGCTGCATTAATAGAAGTATAGCTTCCAAGTCGTGTGAGGTACTGGTTCCTCTCTATTCGGCCCTGGTTAGGCCTCATCTTGAGTATTGTGTCCAGTTCTGGGCACCACACTTCAAGAAGGAGGTGGACAAGCTGGAGGGGGTTCAGAAGAGGGCAACGAGGTTGATCAGGGGTCTGGAAACAAAGCCCTATGAGGAGAGATTGAAAGAACTGGGCATGTTTTGCCTGGAGAATAGAAGGCTGAGGGGAGACATGATAGCACTCTTCAAATATTTGAAAGGCTGTCACACAGAGGAGGGCCAGGATCTCTTCTTGATCATCTCAGAGTGCAGGACACGGAATAATGGGCTCAAGTTACAGGAAGCCAGATTCCAGCTGGACATCAGGAAAAACTTCTTGATTGTTAAAGCAGTATGACAATGGAACCAGTTACCTGGGGAGGTCGTGGGCTCTCCCACACTAGAGGCATTCAAGAGGCAGCTGGACAACCATCTGTCAGGTATGCTTTAGGGTCGATTCCTGCATTGAGCAGGGAGTTGGACTCAATGGCCTTATAGCCCCCTTCCAATTCTACTATTCTATGATTCTATGTATTAAACATAATGCAAAGTGAGCTGCAGAGCAGAGACTGCCTAACTAGGAGGCAAGGTGAAATGACCATCTCAGACAGTGATGTCTGGATACAACAAATGGCAGCAGAGTGAGAAAAAGAAAGGTCTGATCCATGGGGCATAGTCCTACACACCCATTTTATTAGGAGTGTGTAAGACTGTGCCCTATTTTATCAGGCCCGAGGCCACATTTTGTCTGCCTGGGGTCCCAATCTGGCCCTCCAGGGTTCCCCAGATGGCTACGCCCCTTCCCCTAGCCCCACTCCTTCCCCTGAACCACCTACTATTTGGTAAATTCCTGGCTTTGGAGCAGTTTCCCCCCTCATTCTAAATAGTTGAAATGGCTCTCCAGTCAAGGAAGCTCGTAGTCTTGGCTTTATATTTGATTCCTCGCTCTCCTTTATTCCTCATATTGAGGCAGTAGCTAAATCCTGTCGTTTTTCCTGTATAATATTGCCAGGATTCGATCATTTTTGTCTGTCTCTTCTGCCAAGACTCTTGTTCATGCATTGGTTATTTCTCGGTTGGACTACTGCAACCTTCTTCTCACTGGCCTTCCTTCTTCTCACATCAGTCCGTTGGTTTCTGTTCACCACTCTGCTGCTAAGATCATCTTCTTGGCTCACCGCTCTGACCATGTAACTCCACTTCTGAAATCTCTACATTGGCTTCCATTTCACTTCAGAATCCAATATAAACTTCTCCTGTTGACCTACAAAGCTTTTCACTGTCTAGCTCCTTCCTATCTCTCCTCTCTCATCTCACACTATTGCCCCGCTCGTGCTCTTCGCTCCTCTGATGCCATGTTTCTCGCCTGCCCAAGGGTCTCTACTTCCCTTGCTCGGCTTCGTCCATTTTCTTCTGCTGCCCCTTATGCCTGGAACGCTCTTCCAGAACATTTGAGAACTACAAGTTCAACCGCAGCTTTTAAAGCTCAGCTAAAAACTTTTCTTTTTCCTAAAGCTTTTAAAACTTGATGCTGTTTGGGCTTTATACTGTTATACTGTTAGTTTTACCCTACCCTGTGCCTGTTTACCCTGCCCAGTGCCTGTTTGCATTCTCTTCCCCTCCTTATTGCTTTACTATGATTTTATTAGAATGTAAGCCTATGCGGCAGGGTCTTGCTATTTACTGTTTTACTCTGTACAGCTCCATGTACATTGATGGTGCTATATAAATAAAATAATAATAATAATAATAATAATAATAATAATAATAATAATAATAATAATAATAAGGCTTTGTTACTAGAAGTTAGAGTTTTAAGCTAAGCATAAGCTGAGTTTTGTTGGCCTCACTCTTTTGGCTCTTGGCCCCCACCTACCACTAGCATGCTCGCCCCCCCCCGACATAGGTTCTCTGAAATTGAAAGAGGTTTGATACTGCTGCTCATATGACTGAAATGAACAAGAGCTGCGCACAAGCACAAAAGGTAATGCCCAATATACGTGGTCATTTACCACTTTGTAACTTATCATATGATGCATTTAAGAAAGTTCAGAAACTATGGTTGCTTCCACGCTAGAGCCTCTTAGCGCTGTTGAGAAATGGGTCTTCTGCAATCAGCCAGAAGCACAATTAAAATGGTGCGGGAAGGAACAGCAGAGCGAGGGAAACAGGCAAAAAAAGAAAAGAAAAAAGAAGTCACCGGACTCCATCTTCAGCTGGATTGTTGGCCCTCTCCCACCCCACCCCACACCCAAGGACAACTGACAGCAACAGCCCTCTGGAATGAAATCCTCACAAGTTGACACATTTCAATATTGTTCTAGCATGATTGTATTTCGAATTTATTTGTAAGCTGCCTTGGAAGGATTTTTGTATTTTTAAAGGAGGAATATAAAAAATGATAATAAAACATGTATAAACAAAAGTTTACCCAGAATAAATTTCTGTTCAGAAAAAGTCCCCCTTCGCCCGGCTACTGGCCCTTAAATTAGTTGTTTCCTCCTTTTCCATTCCTTTAATTGGTTATTTCTTGGTGTGTCCCAGCTGCAACTAGTCCTTTTATTAGTTGATTACTACTTACAACTTGAGCAATCTCATCATTTACAAAAGAGTGACGAACCTGCCCACATGCAGGCCTTGGCCTTCTTGAATGCACCCCCACATGTCTTCTGGTGGCTTCCATGGATTCCAGAGCTGCAGTAAGAAAAAAAACTGGTCTTTTGCCTCTCTAGCTGCTATGCGCTATGGTTTCTTTCTCAAGTATCTTATTGTGGTAATAAACAATAATACAGAAACAATGGGATTGCTCTGCTGTTTTAACCTGGTTTTTAACCAACTGCCTTTTTTAACCTGTTCTTATCTGATTTTATTGTGATACTTCTTTGTTGCTGTAGATTAGGGTATATATAGTGGACTTCATTTTTGCTAGCCACCTTGGGCATTTTTTAATAGAAAGGCAGGAATAAAAGTAACAAAATAAAAATAAAAATAGGAAACAAGTAATTACACGGCCAATTGTGACTGGAAGCTACCAGAAAGTCATTAACTAAAGAGCCAACGGGGAGAAGTCTTGACTGCATACCAGTCAACATTGGTAGGTTAGCCCTATAGTGGGCTTGAAGTCTGCAAAATCACAACAAACGGTTAAAAAGATGGAAGAAACAACAGGAAAAATGATGGATTGCAGAGGTTTGGTAATGGCCTTTTCTGGATTTTCCATAACAACAGAGTTCATAAGTGATGTCTACCTAGGAGAAAATGGCTGGTGTGGAAAGCAAACCCATATTACCATGTCTGTAATATATCCTGCAAAGTGGGGAAGACGATTTTATTGACCACACATTCGCATCTGAGGAAAAATCTGTGGGATGAAGGGAGTGGTAAATTCTCCTTACCAATTTATTGACCACACAAACAGTGGTAAACTAATGAATGGCCGTCTCGTAAGTATTCACCCAAAGTCATCAAGAGATGCTACGCCCAAGCAGGTGGTCTGCTTGTGTCACATGCACAGGCTCACAACGATACCGTGAGCGTCGCTTTTGGTGCCTGCGTTGTGTGATGAACGGTGCTTGCAGCTCAGACCTGGCTGTATCTCAGGCCTTTTGCCCAGACTCACAATCTGTTCTACATTAAAGGGAAGCAGATGGTTAAGAGAATGACCCTTCCCCCATCCCACCTTTCAATCCACACACAAAGAGAGCCCAAAGCCGGCTGGAAGCATCAAACCCCCCAGGAGTCATTTTAATCAGAGAGTCTCAGCCATTCTCAATAAACGCAGGCCCTGGCAGGCCCTGGCAACCGAGGGAGAGCCAGAGGATGGTGAATATTCATGACCCTCTCCAACGGGAGTCTCCTCAACATGTAGCTGTTCAGGAGCAAGGGGAGCCCTGGAACAGCAAGTGGTTGCACTGACATGTCATGGCAGTTTTCGTCAGCCATCGATATCTACCTCCAGAGTGGTTCGTGGTTACAGAGAGTAAAGAAGCCAAGCAGAGTTGCATTAAAATGTACAAGTCTGGGCCTATTATCAGCTCTATTATTTCTAGGCAAAGTTAGGCTCCTTCACGCATCATGGTCTGAGAAAGTGTTGATTTTACTGCCCAGCATAATGATACATAGCTTAAAATAAAAACTCAATTATTTCCATAGTGTGGGGGACATCCAGACCATTTAGAAAATTGAATAGATGTAGCCAGGCTAGGGCCTTCCCCTCCTGGCAACAAGAGGGAGAGGGTCACTGGGCAGGTGCCCTTCTTAGTGCAAAGGAGAAGATGGCAGAGAGGCTTCCTGGGCGACCTTCTCCTGTTGCACTTGGAGCCCCCCACCCCCGGCCCACATTAGAAACAGGTCACATTCTGCTAACTGCTTTTGATCTGTCATCACCAATTTCCAAGTGATGTCGTTCGGCAAAACTCATCCGGAAGATGTGTACCATTTTCTGAAATGGGAGCTGCCCCTCCCAGCATAGCAAAAAATTGTCCTGGGAAAGTCATTTGCTATGTCAGGAGGGGAGCAAGGCCTCAGGCTGCTTTTACCCTCACGGTGCAACTTCCTGAGTCAGTGTCTGGAGGGGTGCGGTGGCACTGCCAGGCCCAAAGCAGGGCTTCTGACTGCCGCATTTCCACATTGCTGCGAAATGAGAGGACACATTTGAATATACATAGGCAAGTAATATCTCTGCAGCACCAGTTCAATCATGCACATGATTACATGTGAGAGTTGCATGATGAAGAAAAGCAACTGGAAACTGTTGACAAATCTAATCTTGTCGCAACATTTGCACTAAGCAGTTCACTTCCGCGCTGTTTGCATGCAACGGTAACTTGTAGGGGAGCCAGGTCTTGGCTGGCTGATATTTTTATCTCTCAGCACACTGAATGCTGGGAAATGATCCCTCTTTGTGAATTGGTTTACCCAGGACCATTGGACTACACAAAAGAACACTCTGGTCCTGACAAAAGGATGCTATAGCCATGAATTTCTGTCCAAGTGGATGGAACTAATTGGTCCCTAATGTGGGACCATCCATATTGGCTTTCTCGTATGGAAACACTCCAGGGGGCACTTAACTGTGTGCGGTTGTAAGACTGCAATGTTTTAGCCCTACTTCAGAATAATTTTAGCAGGATGGGGGATACCTCCCCTCTACACACACACACTGATCGCCATCACTAAATGCTATTATTATATTATTATTATTATTATATTAATAATAATAATAATAATAATAATAATAATAATAATAATAATAATAATAATAATAATATAGCTTCCCAACAGGAATCACAAACAGAGACCAATGAACAACCATTTTCAGGTCAGAGCATAATGAAAAGAGGCAATGGTTAAAGTCTAGATGTTTTCATGGAGTGTTTTGTGGCCAAAAATTGCAATCCTAAACACATTGAACTCATTGGATTTTACTTTCAATTAAACATGCTTCTTATTGCTCAACACCCCATGGAAGAAAGAAGAACAGCAAAACAAAAGTGAATTGTTTCAGAAGCAAACACCTCTTTGTTTATTTTTCTTTCTTTCTCCAAGGCATCTTCAGCTCTTTAAAGTTCTTGGTGATCATGTGGGGGAATTAAGTGATTCTGCAAATCAGGTCAAATTTGGCTTTCACGATGCATTATTACTAATTTAATTAAAGTGCCTCTTGCCTTGAAAACTTTAAATAGAGATTAAAACATACAATCCAAGGACACTACAAAACTGTTAATTAACAGCTAACCTAAATAAATGCAGCTTGCGTGACACCCTGAACATGACCAGCCTGGAGCTCTGGCAGACCTACAAGGGAGTCAGTCCCAAAGATGGGACCCCTCCAGAGAAACATCTGGCACCAAGCAGAGGGTGAATTCAGTCCTAGGGTAACTTTCAGGGGAGAAATATGCAAGGAGTTTTTAAAGTTGAAGGCGTGACAGCAAATGCGTTCCCATGAATCTAGATGTCTACGATCTCCCAATAATACCGGAACCCGGGGTCATCCCATGAAGTTGATTGGTGGGAGACTCAGGACAGATAAAAGGCTTCACAACATGCATATCAGAGACACTGTAGACATTTTCACAATGAAGTGAAAAAGCAGATCAAAAAGGCCGGACTAATACTCAGACCAGGAATAAGCTACTACAGGGCAAAGTGACAGAGCACAACTAGTTGTCACTTACAGCTCCCATTAACGTATAATTAATGATCTACAGCAGAGATGGGCAACCTACAGCCCTAGAGCTGCATGCAGCCCTTGGCCATAGGTATGCGCAGCACATTTCATTAGGGTGTGCACCCGGGGTTTTTGGTTTCTTTTAAAAGTGAACATTTATTGAATACTCAATCATAAAGGACATTAATAAATGAATGAATAAACATAAACACTGTAGACACTGATGCCCTACTCAGCGGTCAGCTTGCCTGGCCACCGGAGGGCTGTTGCAGGTGGGGGGAGAGGGAATGAGGAGATGCTCCTCAAGCTCCAGCCCTGGTGGGGCCTTTCGTGACACTGGCTGGAGAAGGGGCTTACGAGGCGATATGAGCTTTCGGGAGTCCTCCTCCTGGCCTCTTTGAAGCATGGATCCCAGCAGAGAGGCTCCCGCTGTGTCTGGATCCCCTTCTGGATCCCCACTCAATGGCCCCCTCAATTCAGCGCTTATTGTTTGGGACATTAGGGTGTGCCAAGGGCACCCATATGCCCTTGGTTTAATTTCATGCAGTCCTCAGCCAAATTTCAAATGTCCTGTATATGAAATCAGTTCAGACCTCTGGCAAGAGCGATCTGTCCCTTCCTAAGCAGCCTGCTGGGTGGGAAGGCTAAAGGGGAAGAAAAAGGGGTGGGGGAAGAGAAAGGGGCGAAAGAAGTGAGCCGCCTAGTTTTGCTCTCTGCCACTGCCCACAGCTGGCTTTGGCTCCACCCACCACCAATGTACTGCCCCCAACAGATTACCCACAAGGTAATGTTGCCCTTGAGAGAAAAGAGATGCATGCCTGTCTTTTAGCTACAGCCCATCCCGGACAATGACCTTTCCCGCTCATAAGCCTTGGACGGTAGGCCTGTCCTAACTTATAGACAAGCCCCAGACCTGAAACAGATGCTCATCAGCAACAACAGACCACATAACAGAGACACAAGCACAGGAACCAGACCCTGCAACAAGCCCATACGCCAATTCTGCCCCCACATCTACTCAGCCTACTGCAGGACCCAATAATGTCTGCCCTTACGACAGCGGTTCTCAACCTGTGGGTCGGGACCCCTTTGGGGGTCGAACGACCCTTTCACAGGGGTCGCCTAAGACCATTGGAAAACACATATTTCCGATGGTCTTAGGAAACTGTATTGACTGAACTATGTCATGCATCATCTTTTGTATTATTAAAGCTATTGTTATGTATTATTTTCATTAGCGAACCATCCCAGGACAATGGATTGTGTAGAGAAGAACAAAAATAATTTTATGGTTGGGGGTCACCACAACATGAGGAACTGTATTAAAGGGTCCCGGCATTAGGAAGGTTGAGAACCACTGCCTTACGACATGGGTTCCTTCCCTGCCTCATCGTCCAATGTGATATCAGCCATCATCTGCTAGCAATGCTCTCCTGTATTCTACATAGGACAAAGCAGACATTTTCTATGCAAAAAATAATTTAAAAAAAAATTTTTTTTACACAAATCTGATATCAGTATGGGCAACATTAACAAACCAGTCAGAAATGATTTCAGGCTAGATCTACACTACTGCTTTATAGTAATATTGAAGTGCACTGATAACTGTTGGGGCACAATCCACATTCTAGATACCACTTTCATAGTGTTATTTCCCCCCCCTTTTTTTATTCCACATGCATAATGATTTGACACAAGGTGTAGATCTGGCCTCAGCCTCCAAGGACACTCTGTTGCACACCTAGTGGTGGCTATTCTTGAGCAAAACAACTTCAAATGGAGAATTCAGCATGGAATTTCTGAGTTAACGCTTATCAAGAAGTTCGACTCTTCCACCTGTTGCTCGAATTGAAATTACGTTGCTGCTGTTTTTATCCCACTGCAGGTGTTAATTAACTTAGCAATGCCAGGATGATTGTCAGCACTACTTTGTGGGCGGTCACTGCAATTATTTGAGATACATCTAAGATTAATGTAATTAGCACTGTCGGTCCTTCTTATGCTTCATTTCCCTCTGACCGCACTGCTTACATTTTTTGAATTCTCGTTGTCTACACCCATGTCTATACCTACCTATCAACTCAGGGTGACATTCCATGCATCTGGTGCAGTGGACTGCAGTCCAGGACCGCTAACGCCATAATAAGTGTGTTAGTCTTTAACACGTGGCGAGATTCTGTTGTTTTCACTGTAACGGAATCACATGGCTACCCCTCTCGATGTTGTGAGGTCTGCTCCCCGGGCACAGCTAGGGCCACAGCTAGACCTAAGGTTTATCCTGGGATCATCCAGAGTTCGCCCCTGCCTGAGCACTGGATCTCCTGTGTGTCACCTAGATGAACAGGTTTGACCCCTGGATGATCCAGGGATAAACCTCAGGTCTAGTTATGGCCTTAGTCTGTGGGGTTCACAAGCAGCTTTTCCTGCTTGCTGGAGCTCACAGCTCCACAGCCAGGCAGATGTAAAGCCAATAGAGCTTCTTCAAACTTTACGTGGCAGTTGTGTTTGCCTGAGCTACACTAGTGGCTGCTGTGGGAAGCATGTACAAATGTGGAATAGAGGCAAACATCCCCAAATTCAGGTGAACAAACTGGGAAATCCCAACAGGGTTTTCCTAGGCCCCTGGCGCATTCACACTGTGTTTGGTGATGCATTTGCTTTCACACTTCCTGTGTTTACCTCTGCAGGTGTCAGTGTAGCATTGGGGCAGCTTCAACAAACATGACTGCTGTAGGAAGTAGCCTCCAGTCCAACCCAAATAATGCCACAAATTTTGTATCAGGAAGAGTCTGGATGAAGCGATTCCTCACCCTGAAAGGCAGGTTTTCGGTCCAATGCATAATTCTGTTTCGAAAGCCAGTTGCTACCTGGGATGCTAGGCTTTAAGACATGCAGATCAACAGGGCATCCAGCCCAGGTGAATATTGTCTGCCCTGACTTACAGGAGCTGCTCTCCAGATTCACAGGCAGAGGACTTTCCTATGCTGCCATAGCATTATTCGTTGGAAGATTCAAGTACTGAACTAGGACATTTTGTAAAGAAGATGAACGGAAAAAGGCGAACTGCTTGCAATACCTACTGCAATGCCTTAGACCGGCCTTCTCCAGTCTGGTGCCTTCCAGATGTTTTGGACTACAACTCCCAGCATTTCTACTCATTGACCAGGTTGATGGAGGCTGCTGGGACTTGAAGTCCAAAACATCTGGGGAGCACCAGGTTGGGGATGGCTGCCTTAGATCACAGAGGCTCCCATTTAGCTGCTTCCCAGGATTTCTAGTTCCTGCTAGGCAGATCAAGCCAAATCCAGCAGTCACTCTGATCTACAGTCCTGCCTGAGAGTTCACCTAGCCAGCACTAATTTAGCTGTTTAAGAAGCAAGAACTGTTCATCAAGCAAAGCCTTAAGCAACAAGACATGATCCAACTTCTTGTTTTGGTATATCAAAATATCCCAAGGCTAGGGTGACCATATGAAAAGGAGGACAGGGCTCCTCTATCTTTAACAGTTGCATAGAAAAGGGAATTTCAGCAGGTGTCATTTGTATATATGCAGGAGCTGTACTAGAGTGACCAGATTTAAAAGAGGGCAGGGCACCTGCAGCTTTGTTGTGATGATGAGGGAATTTCACCAGGTTCTCCATATATACAAATAACACCTGCTGAAATTCCCTTTTCAATACAACTGTTAAAGATACAGGAGCCCTGTCCTCCTTTTCATATGGTCACCCTACTCATGACATCTTAGTATGACCTAGCCATGCTGACATCATGATGCTGCGTGATCTCAGCCCCGCTCCACATCATTGGCTGGTGCTTTTAATGGGGCAGGCAGGTTGCACAGCGTGATGACAAGAGGACACTGGGTCAGCTGACCTAGGAAAGAGGGTGTGGGGGAACTCTATACTGATCTGCTGTTTTCCGTGGCAGACCCATGCTCCTGGGCAAACTAATTTTGCTCTTCGTCTGCATTTTGCCCTTGGTCTGGTACAAGTGTATCCCACTGGTTACCTGACTTTGTACCCCCAGAATTAATTTCCCAAGCAACCGACTTCTGTAGTGCTGCCTATCTCTAGGGAACCAGCTCCTGTCTCCACGCGAGTTGTTTTGATGTGAGACCTTTCACAGAGATAATGGAAGAATCAGGGAGGACTCTTGCCCTCCCACCTCAGAGAAACTCTGCTAGTTTGTGCAGATTCACTTCCCTTTGGGAAGAAAATTTTTGACCACAGTAATATACAATTTAAGTCAAACCTATTAATACAATGCAGAACCTTCTATCTATTCATCATTGGTTGATTCAGTTGAAACCTTTAGGCTAACAGTGGGTCACAGTCCTCATTCTTCTTCCTCACATGTCTAGAATTAAAGCCATGAAAGGCAGACTCTTCTGATCAATAACAGGCACTCGCAAGATAGAAATGGAATAAGTATACACCGTTACCATGTAATTTGGTAAACTAAGGCTGCAATCTAGCTTTTATTCCACTTTTTAATCTAATCTCACTATCATTTATGTAGGACTCCGACCAGCCAAAGGATGTTACACCATTAACAGATGGAAGATACATTCATGGAAGGATCCTTATCTATAATTTGATGCCCATCTAGGCCTAACTAAACTATATGGACATGTCTTTTGATATGGATCGTGACGCGCATCTTCTCTGGGACCACTGACTGTTGTGCAAGAGCAACTACATGTGTCCCGGGGACTGCCTTGACAGTGCTGCATTGGTGCCGGGTTCCCCCTAATACCACGGTTTCCCTCCTGCAGGGTTGCATTTGGTAATTCCCACACCAAGGAGGGAGTGTGGGGTTTCTGGCAGTAATCCAGGTACTGGAACTGCCCCCCAAACACTGCCCTCTTCCTGGCTTCTGGCAACCAATCGCCAGTTGCCAATCTCCCAGAATGCCTCCTTGGATTGACCACGGAGTGAGGTCAGACAGCAGAAGAGCCAGGTGATTTCATTCCCACTGAAAAAGTCGGGGAAAATCCCTGACTTTTTAACCATGCAGCTTTATGGAAAAGCCCCATGGTGGCTGTGAATCTCTGGCTGCATCCTCTAACGGATGCTGTGTCAATTTGCAGCCACCACAGGGCTTTGAGCATGTATAGCCAGCCCCCAGGGCAGAAGCTGAGCCAATAACTTGCCCAAAGCTGGATAATTCCTGAATCAGCCTTCTCCAATCCTGGCACCCTCCAGATGTTAGACTATACCTCCCATCATACCATGTTGGCTGGGGATAATGAGACTTGTGGTCCAACACATTTGAAGAGTACCTGGCTGGAGAAAGCTTGTTTAAGTCTGATGCTCCATCTACTGTTGAGTTTATAGGATGAGAAATCCCTGCATAGGAATGAATGCAGCTCATGTAGTGAGATCAATTTGGCTTGAAACTTAAAAACAACCCCCCCCCACAAAAAAAAACTTTGATTGCTGCTGATCTTTTGAAGTAAACGTGCGTTCTCTGTTACAGATCGAGGCTGCCATGTTAATTTCTGTGCATTATTGAACGATGTAATAAGACCGGGATTTCCATCCATTAAGATCCATTTCGTAAATTGCCCGCTCCCTCTCTCTAGGCATGACTAATTGTGCATTGATTTCAGCCACAAGCTCATGTACTTTGTTTTATACAGTATCAGGTTGGCACAGAAGATCCTCGACAAACAATAGATTTTTTCCTTAAAAAACAAAATAAAAAACAAAATAAAAAAACAAACAAATCCAGAGGTGGCAAGAAGCAGCTGTTCCTCTATAGAAGGGCCTAAACATCCTCAGCGGCCATCAACATCAACAAAAGGCAAGGTGATGCCCAACCTCTCTCTCTCTCTCTCTCTCTCTCTCTCTCTCTCTCTCTCTCTCTCTCTCTCTCTCTCTCCCCCTCTCCATACACACACTATACACCCACACACCACCCCTGAGCAAGGGCTCCTTTTGCCTAATTTGCTTTCCGGACTTCTCTTCGCCTCCGTGAGCTTCGCCTTTTCTCTCCTCATTTCCACACTGGAAATATGACAAGATTGTCATTTCAAGAGCCTTGTTGTTCTAAGGCAGTTTAATGCGAGACCTGAAAATGTGATTTCTTCCTGCCTTTGTGCGGGGTTAAGTGTGCCAGGGAGGCAGAGGCCTGCGTGAGCACACCCCAGCAGAAGCATGAAAAGGTCAGCGCAGCTCTCCAGTAATCAGCCCGAATGCCTATCCCCCCTCCCTCTCTCCCTCTCTATGTGTGCCTGAATACGATATCCGCCCTGCCCTGCAGTTACAATTAACCCCTGAAGAACCCCAATCTAGCAATGAGCCCCAGCCGGCTGCACCAAGCACATCCATGTGCCTCTCTCTTTTGAAGGAAACAAGGTCTGCCTTTTCTCAGCCCACTCCCTAAATTAGTCTTGAGGGGGGAGGAAGGGGGGTAGTTGATAGCTATGGGTGTGGGGAAAGTCATGAATAATGTACATCTCCCAAGACACAGCTGGGTTACTAAGCCTCTGTGCTACTGATACAACCTTCTCCTCTTTCCCCAGACCCCACAATCAGGGTTTCCTGCACCCATTCCCACAAGTCACACTCAGGTTCTTTGGCATGATTAGGGCTTCATTTTTAAGCCACCTCCTGCTAGAAACCGAGGGAGCCCAGGAGCTCAAGTCATCAGCATATTTATTCTTGGCCATATCATCGCTTTCCTTCAACGACCTTTGGCTCTGGGTGTAACCCGTTCTCTATGTCTGATTCCCATCCATCAGATTAAAATCACATCTCCTTACAGAGCAGGTGTGTTTTCTAGAGACACATTTATTTACACACACACACACACACACACACACACACACAGAGCTCGCTTGCTATAGTTCAAGCCGGCAGCGTGGACAATCTGCTTTATAATTGGAGGCTGGGAGTTCTTGCCCTGGTTCCTGCCAGAGCCACAAACACATTTTAGAAAAATGTACCTGAGAAATTGATAATCTGGTATTACAAGTGTAACATTAAATAGGAGTAGGATTAATACTCTGAGCCCATGTAAAACCCCATTTTCTAGGAGGGCAGGGAGGACAAAGAAGAGATTGTAGCCAAGGCAGAAACGCTGACAAGGCATGTTAATATGACTGATGAAATTAATTAAATGAAAAAGAGCAATTTTGATGAAATCGGAAGCTGAGGCCAAACCTTGGTCAGGAAACAGTAGGGGCTTGGGCAGAGCCTGCTCAGCTTCCAAAGTGTGGAATGCTTTCCTTCTTACAGTGAGAGGGACTGATATTTTCAGCACCTGGGTCAGGGGCAGTATCTAACTGCCGGCAAGAGCAATATCTGATCAGCCATCAGGGGGAAAAATCATCTTGTTTCTTGGGGAAAACTCTGAAGCATTACGTTATGTGCACCTCAGCCATGAAAGAGAGAGAGGGGAGGGCCCTTGGGAAATGTAACTGAGCCACAGGCTTAGAGATGCATTTAAAGGAAATGTCGAGCACGTGATTCTTAAAAGGAGAAGAGCCAGGGCTGAAAAGCATGCCTCGAAGTCATGTCCTCTGCCCCAGAAGCCTTTATTCCCAAAGCCAGATGTGTGGCTTCTATACTTTGGAAAGGGAAAGGCACTCTGCACAGGCTCAGAGACCTTCTCTGCATTGCCACTTCATGTTTCAAGGCAGACGTTTTGGAACACAACACCCAGCACTCTTGTCCATTGGCCATGCTGGCTGGGGCTGATAGGAGTTGAAGTTCAAAACATCTGAAGGGCAGCAAGTTTGGGAATTCTGCCCTAAACACTTCTTGAACTTAATTCAAATTAACTGGTAACCCTTCTGTATTCTCTTCATGTTTTGCTTGCAAAGACATTTGCAAAAGTAATTCAGTCTCACCATGGTTTACACATGGGAAAACTGAGACTTGGGAGATGAGAAGGAAGGTCTTGTGTGCATTTGGTCAAAGGCAACAAACAGTTGTTTCTTTCAATGTATTTGTAAGCCAATTTAACATATTCAGCAACCATCTTGACTACTGCAATGTGCTCTAAGTAGAGCTGCCTTTAAAAACTGTTTGGAAACTTCAAATCATTCAGAATGCTGCAATCAGGCTTCTTTTAGTATGATAGAGGGCTCATGTTACCTTGTTTTATACCAACTGAATTGCCCAATTCAAAGTGCTGTTTTTTTATCTATACATCCCTAATTGACTTCAGACCTAGAGTCATAGAGTCATAGAATAGTAGAGTTGGAAGGGGCCTATAAGGCCATCGAGTCCACCCCCTAAAAGACTACCTTCCTATGATCTTCCACAGGGGCCCTGCTGTCTGCCCCTCCAGATATTCATAACATGAGAGAGCCTTTTCTGTGGTGGCCCCATGCCTCTGGAACTTCCTCCCTCAGGTGATCCATGTGGCTCCTTAAACAAGGAGGAGAGTTAAAACTTTTCTTTGAAATCAGGCTTTTGAGCACTCCTAGAGACGATTGCTGCTGTGAGTTTTGTTTATTGCTATGGCCTGCTTCGTGATTTTTTAAGTACATCACTCTGATCTCCTTTGGGAGGAATAGCAGGATAGAAGTGTTTTTAAACCAATAAATAGTACATCCTTCCTTGCCACTCAGAACTTTCATGTATTGCAGGGAAGACCAGAACAACAGGCAGCCATGGTGAATCTATGGTAAGAAAGGAACCTGCCCCTTTTTGGCACATGTCCAGGGTGCTCCCAATCCAGACAAGGGTGTTTTTGGGGTACCAGATATGCAAAGTCAATGTGTCTGATACCCACAAGCCATGTGGAAACTGTGGCCACCTCCAAGCTATTCCTCACTATTCCAATTGGCTGTGGAATCTCCATGCTATTCCTGGAGAGGCTGGGGAATAATCAAAGCAACCCGGCAGCGCAATTCAAAATGACAACTGTGGCTCAAAAGGACCAAACAAGCAAACAACCACAGCAACAGCAACACAGCTGTACTCTGCTAGTTGGTACCTTCTTCTTCTTCTCAGGGCATCCCTCTTCTCCCTCCTTCCCCCCTTTACAGCTGTGGGGACAACTGCTATCCAGCCAAAGTTCTCCAGTTTCTGTGGCTTGTTATAACTGAACCCCTAGAATTTATGTTTACTGTCTCTGAGGCCCTCCAAAGGCCTTGCCGTAACACCGTCCATATTTGCTGGGCTGTTATGCCATTGTATGAAAAGAAAACTGAGAAAACATCCAGGCAGCCCCTCCATTCCCTTTTTGAATTCTCCATGCAACAAGCAGGTTTATCTTATCAATTTACATCCTTCCTTCCTTCCTTTGTGTGCACTTTATCTAATTTAGATTGTAAACTCTTCAGGGCAGGAACCTGGCTCCGTCTAATAAATTATGAAATGAGTCTGCCACGAGATAATAGTGAGCAATCAAATCTTGCCTTTTTGGTAGCCCACTGAGCTATTACGCCCTAAAGGAAGCTGGGAAAAAATAAATAAAAGATCCGCCAGCATAATTACTATCGAAGTCTCTCCCTGTTTTCTGTTTTCTTCTAGGCTTCCAATGGCATAATGGCCCAAAAGCTTAGAACTTGGCATCATTTAACATAAGCTAACAGGCTGGCCCAAATGTTATAGCACAAGGAAATGCAACATTGCCTCAATCACTGAAAGAGTTTTGACGGTCTTTACCTGTGACGGTCACCAGCATTGAGGCCACCAAGGGACGATTGTTGTCCAGCTTACGACTCAGGCGGAGCTCCCCGCTAGTCTGATTGACAATCAACAAGTGCAGCTCGTTTCCTCGTTCAAAGGTGTAGAAGAGTCGGTCGGACACATCTGGGTCATAGGCGGGTATCTTCCCTATGACCCCAGATGGGAAGGTGTTGGATTTGTTGGAGACGTAGTTGTTAAAGAGGATCTGGAAATTTTTAAGAATGGGGCTGTTATCGTTTTGATCAATGAGCTTGATATGGACTGTGGCCCTGCTAACAAGAGGGGCGGAGGTGGCCTGCACCACTATGACATACTCTGGCTTGGTCTCGTAGTCCAGGTCAATCAGGGCTGTGAGCTCACCTGAAAATATGTCCATCTGGAAAATTTCAGGGATGTTGCCTTCCACAATCTGATACATGATCTGGGCATTGGGCCCCTCATCTGGGTCAACAGCTGTGATCTGGGCCACCACAGAGCCCACAATGCTATTCTCCTTCACTAAGACCTCAAACTCCTCCGCTGGGAAGACAGGGGCATTGTCATTAACGTCCTGCACAGTGACTTGAATGTGGACAGGGGTTCTTTGGGGAGGAATCCCTCGGTCCACAGCATATGCAGTGAGCTCATAGACAGGGATGCTCTCGCGGTCCAGCCTGCGGACTGTGCGAATGATCCCAGATGTGGGTTCTATAGTAAAGTCCCCATCGCCATCCTCTCCATTCTGGAAGGTGTACTGCACCCGTCCGTTGGCATGGGCATCCCGGTCAGTGGCGGAGATTTGGAGCACACTGGTGTAAGGAGGGCTGTCCTCAGAGATGATGCCTTGGTAGTGGGCACTGACAAATTGAGGGGCGTTGTCATTGACATCATTGACCATGATTTCCACATAGGTTGTGTCTGCTTTCTGAGGGATCCCATTATCTTTAGCTGTAATTGCCAGCGTGTAGGTAACCTGGTCCTCGTAATCCAGCTCTGCCTGCAAGGTGATGGCCCCAGTGTCTGCATTAATCCGAAATTGAGGGATATTGTCCTCCAAGTAGTAGGTGATCCTGGCATTTTCCCCAACGTCATCATCAGTGGCACTGATGACTACCACGGTGCTGCCTACAGGACGGTCCTCATTAACACTGACAGGGTAATGGGCACTCTGGAACACTGGCCTATGGGTGTTGGCATCAGTGATGTTGATATGAACATGGCAATTATCATGCAAAGTCCGGTCAGAGGCTGTCACTGTTAGCACAAAGCGTCTCTCTTGTTTGTAATCCAGTGGCAAAGAGAGGGTGATCAGTCCCACTCCCCCCTGAGTGCTGATGGCAAAACGGTTCCGGGTGTTCCCCCCTGTTATTTGGTAGCTGATGGCACTATTTACATCCCTGTCGATTGCAGTGACACTGAGAACGCTAGTGCCCACGCCTGCATCTTCATTGAGACGAATGAAATATTCTTTCTGGGTGAATTCGGGCCGATTGTCATTGACATCCATCACAGTGATGGTGACACTAGCAGAAGCCGACAGAGATGGAGAGCCGTGGTCTCGGGCCTCCACCCCAAAGAAATAGTGCTCCACGTTTTCTCGATCCAAGGGGCCACTCACAGTAATCCAGCCTGTGGCGCTGTTCACCACAAAGGGGGTGTCGGACGAGAGCCCACTCAGTTTGTACTCCAGGCGAGAGTTCTCTCCGTAATCTGCATCGACGGCCTGGATGTGGATCACTGAGTGCCCAAAAGGGGCATTTTCTAACACAGAGATCTGGAAGGGGGTGCTGACAAAGATGGGAGCGTGATCATTGATGTCCACCACTTGGATGCTCACCATCCCTGTGTTGTTGGACAGAGGAGGCCGCCCTGCATCCTGGGCTCGGATCCTCAATGCATACTCTCTTTCCACTTCAAAATCCAAAGGAGCCACCACTTGTATATCACCGGTCACACTGTCAATGGAAAATTGGCCCCTGCTGTTCCCACTGATGATGTTATAATGAACTAAAGCATTGTTGTCTTTGTCCAAGTCAGTGGCAGTCACTTTCAAAATTTCCGAATGGGGCCTCATATCTTCTCTTACCTGGACTATATACCGCTTCTCACTGAACTGTGGGACGTTGTCATTCTCATCAAGGACGGTTATATAGACCCTCACGGTGGCCAATCGAGGACCAGGTTCCTTGCCTTGATCATTGGCCTCCACCACCAAGGAATATTTCTCCATTTTCTCCCTGTCCACTTGCCCACTGGTGGTGATCAACCCTGACCGGGGATCAATCTCGAAGACAGAGTGGGCTGCTTGTTCATTTACAAAACGATATCGGATGTTGGCATTGGGGGGAGAGTCCACATCAGTGGCCCTCAGCTGTAGGATTGGGTAGCCTTCTTCGACGTTTTCTCGGATGGTCTCTCTGTACTCGCTCTGCTCAAAGACCGGGCTGTGGTCATTTCTGTCTGCCACTGTTATAGCCACCATGGTGGTGGCAGAAAGCCGGGGAGCCCCGTGATCTGCAGCAGTCACGCGGAAGTAGTGCAGCTCCATGTTCTCCCTGTCCAAAACTTCTGTGGTGCTGATGAGGCCGTTTTGGGAATCTATGTTAAACAACTCCAAAGATCTGCTGTTCATCAGGGCATCCATGGAATAGAACAGGCGCCCGGCTTCACCTGAATCAGGGTCTTGAGCTGCCATTGTTATCACAGGGGTCCCTGGAGGCTGGTTTTCAGCTACTTGGACCTGGTAATTATACTGAGGGAAGAGGGGGTGGCGATTGACTGCCCTCCTGGTCCTCAGCAAGGGGAGACGTGCCCCCTCCCTCTTCCTCCTCCTCTTCCTCCTCCATTTCTGGACACAGGAGGAATGTGTTGGGTCCTTCTGCATAGTTGGATGAGTAGGTTTTAAGGGCAAGTAAGACAAGAATGCTGGAGTTGATGATCTCCTAAAATCCACGCCCAAACAAAGAGTTTGTAAACAGCCTTTGGTCGAGCCAAGCGGAGGAAGAGAACGGCAGGGCACGGGACCGGGCGGCTGTCGCTCGCTGCCTTCGACGTCTGCCTGGGCTTCCGGCGCCACGCTGGGAGCTGTCCCGGGCGCCGGTGGTGCTGAAACGGCTTCCGCCCCGTCTCTCCCAGCCCCGGACCTGGGGCAGCAGCGCTCCCGGCCTGTCGCCCAACACTCACCGGCGCAGCGGCAGGGAACGCCGGCGTGCTTCGCTTGGCCCGCGCAGAGGTGGAGGCAGGTCCAGAAGGCGAACCAGCCGCAGACAGGCGAGTGGGTGCCTGAGCGGCTAGAGGCGGCGAGGCGCATGGCGGGCAGGCGAGGCGGCGGCGTGCCCGGGCTCCCGGCTCCCCTCGTCGCGCTTGCACAGCTTGGGCCCTCGCAGATCGCTAGCACGCAGGCGGAGGTCCCGTTCCGTGCGCCGGGAAGCCGCTGGAAGCAGAGACGGGCTGGTCGGCTGCGGGCTGCGGGCGTGCCGAGATGGCGCGTGTGGGATGGGGTCGGACGGCTCTTCGCGTTAGACGCCCCCTTGTCCGGCCCTGTCGCCCCCTTCCCGGTCCTGGGCTGGGGAGGGCCGGAGGCGGTGTCCGGGGTCCGCTGCGAGTCCGACCCAAGCGCAGCCAGCCGCGCGATGCATTGCCAGGTCGTCCAGCAGCAACACGCCGGGCTCGGGCGATCCGGCAGAAGTGCGGAAGCGTTTATAATCCACAAGCAGGAGGAGCTGTTGCTGCCCCGCGCCCCGCGGGCGCCCGCTGGACACCGAGTCCTCGCCTGATCGCCTGGCGGGGCCACGGATCCGGCCGGAGAGGGACCGCGCGCCGCCGGCCCCTGCCCCGCCTGGGGGCGCGAGCCAGCGCCGCGGCAGCCGCCCCCTTGGGCAGCGGCGGAGCGGGAGGCTCCCCACAGCCCCGCGACCAGAGCCAAGCACGGCAGCGCAGCGCTCGGCCCCTCCGGCGCAGCCCGGCGGCCGCAGCCCCGCTCCCCTCTGCCCGCTGGCTCCCCCAGGCTGAGGGGAAACAAAGGAGGCAGCAGCAGCAGCGGCAGCAGCGGCACCAGCAGCCCCAGGCGGCGGCGTGGGCGAGGACGGCGGCGGCGCGGTCCCGGCGGCGGCTCAGCCATGGTCCCTCGGCCCCGTCCCCGTCCCCGCCCCCCTGCCCGGCTGCCCGGGCCCGGCGCTCCCCCGGCCCCGCCTCGCCTCTGCCTCTGCCCGCTTCGCCGCCTGCGCCGCCTCCACCATCTATCTATCTAGCGGCGGCGGCGGCTGCCTTCCCAGCGGGCCCGGCTGCTCCGTGGCAGCAGCAGCAGCAGCGGCGGCGGCGGCGGCGGCGGCAGCGCCTCCTCCCGCAGCCCCAACATGGCTCCCGGCTGCCCCGATGGTTCGCTCCGCCCTCCCGCCTACCCCCCTCCTGCCGCCCTGCCGTGGTAGCGCCCACCCGTCTGGCGTAGGAGGCTGAAGCCACCGCCTCCGCCATCTTCCTTGTGGGCAGGTGGGATGGCGAGAGAACGGGGTTGGGCGGGGGAGGCCGCGGCTGGGGGGTGGATGGGGAGGGAGGGCGAAGGGAGAGGCAGCTGGGGCCGGGAGTGTGTGTGAGTGAGGACGAGAAGGTCGCGGCTGAGTGGGAAGTGGGCGTTCCCGGGGGCGGGCACGGCTCAAGCGCTCCCAGGGCGCCGGGAGCTGTCCGACATGCTGATCCGGAACTCTGGGATCGGATCAGGGTCAGCCTCTCCCAACCTGGCGCCCTCCGGATTGCTACACTACAACTCCCATCATTCCTACAGTCAGCTTGGCTGCGAATATTGGGAGTTGTCCATCACATCTGGAGGGCGCCAGGTTGGGGAAGGCTGACTTAGGGCGTTTAGGAAATGGGTGGGTCTCGAAGGCTACAATCTGATACCCATTTTTCCTGGGGGTAAGCCCCATTGAAATCAGCGGGACCTCTGAGGAGAGATGCATGGGATTGCACTGCAAGGGAGAATTAGTGAGGAAAGGACCCTCTATTAAGGTGTTCAGGTGGGTGTGACCCTCAGTTAACTAGGTGCTGGTGTGGAGGGAAGATTAAGGATCCCCGTTTTTGGTCCTGTGGGCATCTATTCAAAGTTATCACAACACTTTCTGATTATTCCTTAGGCCAATTGAACCAGTTGATTGTACACACATCGTGATGGTAAAGAGGGCTTTACCCCTTTTAATGCATAGGGACTGGTGAATTGGGTATTTGAAACTATATTAGTGATTATGGGAGTGGTTATTTTTTCCTAAGACAGAGCACAAAGTTTTGGTGCTCTATAGGTGGCAGATGGTGCAGAACTGTTCTGAAACAATGAACATCAGCTATCTTTTCTGAGGAACTGATATTCCCACAAGAAACAGAACCTTTTAAAAGTAGCTCCAGAATAATAGCCATAGTATTAGTCTAGAAGAGAGATGGCTTACTAGAACCTAACTGATATGAAACCCAATCCTATGCATGCCTACTTAGAGATAAACCCCACAGAATTCAATGGTTTACTCCCAAGTAAGTGCACATCAGATTGCAGACAGACTTAGATCTCCATTAACTTCATGCATCTGTTGAAGTACTGATGCCATCTGTCAGCGGGGAACTTTGGGCCAGACGCCCAGGACCCACGCAGCAGAATGAGTGCCTAGCAGGCCTGGCTCACCACATTTTGAAGTCAGTGAGGTAATACACATTACCCTCTAAAGAGGATGGAAGACAACTGAATCCAGTGAAACAGTTCATTTCTAAAAGGGTCAGAACACTTTGAAGAAAGAGAAATCTGGCATCAAGTCAGAGGATACTGGGATATGATAAAGAAGCTGACATTAGACTATCTGCTAAAGAACAGACTGGACAGTGAGGGTGAAGGGTCAAGGGTGAAAGACGAGGGTGTCTAAGGGAAATTTGTGGACATGTATGATATGGAGTGAGCCCAAGACTATTTTTGGGTATGGAGGCAAATCAACTTCATTGTCTTATGCAGGCTCTTCTTGAAGCTCTGTTTCAAATACATTCCTGGGAACTAGGAGTCAACTTTAGCCTTGCTGTTTAAAGGAAGTGGGCCAAGGCTGTACCGGCACCTGGTGTTAAGAGAGGAACATGTACAAACAGAAGTCAGGGGCAGAAAGAACTAGATAGATCGCTCACTGGAGAAATAGATCCCCACATTAGTCATGACTAACGTGAGTCCTGTTGACTTCAATAGGTCTACTCTAAGTATGGTTCAAACAAGAGGCACTGTGATGCAGCAGGCAGAGTGTTGGACTAGGATGATTTTTGGTTTAAATCTCCATTAAGCCATCAAACTCAGAGGGTGGTCTAAAGATGGCCATTCCCTTTCAGCCTAAAACCTACCTCACAAGGTTTATTTATTTATTTTATTTAAGGATTTTTATGCCGCCATTCAGCCAAAAAAGGCTCTCATGGCGGCTTACAAAAGTATTTCTTGACAGTCCCTGCCCACAGGCTTACAATCTAAAAGAATTGTTGTTGCAAAAATGAAATTGGTGCATGCAAGAAAACCACAGGCACCACCCAAAGCTTAGTGAAGAATAAGCAGGATGAAAATATAATAAAAGACTGCCACATCAGATCTCACTATCCACTTTATTGGAGTAGGTTACTCAATGAAGACCTTGAATTGTATAGATCAACCTTCCCCAGTCCCATCCCCCTAAGACAACTTAACTGACGGGAAATGATGGGAGGTGAAGTCAAATAAATTTGGTTGGGAAAAGCTGGCATAGAATATTGGAATGATGCTTTTTGGCACCCTTTGCGTGCCATAGTCAGGACAGCTGCCTTCCAGTTTGACATACGCCATCACGTTGCTTGCCCTTCCCATTCTCTCTCTCCCCTCCCCGCCTTCCTTCCCTCGCTCCTAGCCTTGCTTTCTGCTCCACTAACATGCAAGGAAGATGCCAACCCCCACCCCCCTGGGGTTCCAGCCCCCTCCCCTTTGAATATGCCTTCCCTACAGCTGCGATGACTGTACCAATTTAGTCAGAAGCTCCCACTCTTCAGATCCACCATCCCAGCTCCCTAAATATATATATTTTTAATGCATGGGTGCAGGGAGTGAGCTCCTTCTCGAGAAAATAAATATTTAATTAAAACAGGGAACCAGGAAATTTTCTGCTGGAATGACATGCTCACACTGTTGATTGAAGGCAGAAAGCACAGCTTTTATTTCCATCTTTCTCTGTCCCACTTTTTTTCACCCTTTTGTTGTTTTACTATTGCCCTGCTGCTCACAAAACAAACAAAAACTACAGTCAAAGTAGACAAAGCCAGCCTTCTTCAACATTGTGTCACCAGGTGTGTTGGAATACAACTCCCAAAGTCCCCCAGCCTGCCATGCCTCCCCACTACCAACCTGGGATTTAAGATTGGCCAGGGAGGCCTTGCTTGTGGAGGCCTTAAAGAATGTGGCTCATGGGGCTACCACATGAGGCAGGGCTTTCTCAGTGGGGGTACCCTGACTCTGGAACTCCTCTCTAGTAGAGCTTCAGCTGTCTCCAGTGCTGTTGTCATTCAGGCACCAGTTGAATGTGTATTTAATTGTGCACACTTTTGCATTACAAGCAAGCATTTTATTTGTTTCCTGGTGTTGTAGTGAAGGTTTTTATTGTATTTTACTGTGTATTTATAATTTTAGAATTATGATTTTAACTATGTTCATGTGCTGAATTGCTTATTTAAATTATTTTTATTTATTTAAAAACATGTCTTGGCTGCCTTTCAAGGCAGAAGCCCTCTCAAGGTGGCTTACAGCAATAAAATACATAAAAACAGTTAAAATATTAAAAGCGGCAAAAACTTATACACAATAAAAGTCAACAGTAAAACCACCACCAGCAACAATGGCGGCAGCAGCAGCAGCACTTATATCTAGAGAAGACCTTCTTAAAAGGAAGGAGTATGAGAGACAGAGTATGGGAGACCTCTGATGGCAGCAAAGGTGTGGGGCCACTGCAGAGAAGGCCCTCTCAACATGTGATCACCCACATAACTGCTCCCCCAGGTGGGCAAATGATAACGGCCTCTCTTTCTAATCTTAAAGGATGGGTAGGCTGATATGGGTGAAGGCAGCCCTTCAAATAATTTAGTCCCAAAGCCTTAAATGGTGTTTAGATGTTTGCTCTCCCTCCCTGCTTACCAGCACTTCTCCAACTTATGCCTTTCTGCCCTCCCCAGGATCAGAGTTCCAACCTTGGAAAGGGAGCCATTTTGGCCAGAAGGGGGCTCTGAGATCAGGAAAAAAAAGTTTCATTTAAGACCTTGGAAGTTTTTTTTTTCTGATCAATCCTATGGACCCAAGGAGGCAGTAGGATTGCTTGCTTCATGTGTTAATTGGCTTGCCAAGTGCCAGGATTATTGTGTTACCAGCAGCAACTGTTATGGGAACAGCCATTGTTAATAACGTGGCTGTCAGTACTTTTTGCATTGAATTTCCTTCTGACTCCACTGTTTTCAGTTCTTTCCACCACCCACAATGTGCACCACCCACAATGTGCATATGTATATATGTGAAGGTTTCAGTGGCAGGAATGGGCTAGTAGTGTGACCATATGGAAAGGAGGACAGGGCTCCTGTAACTTTAACAGTGGTCTAGAAAAGGGAATTTCAGCAGGTATTTGTATGCATGCTGCACCTAGTGAAATTCCCTCTTCATCACAACAGTGAAAGCTGCAAGAGCCCTGCCCTCTTTTGTATCTGATCGAGAGGGCAGGACTTCTGCAGCTTTCACTGTTGTGATGAAGAGTGAATTTTGTAAACCGCCCAGAGAGCTTTGGCTATGGGGTGGTATATAAATGTAATAAATAAATAAATAAATAAATAAATAAATAAATAAATAAATTTTCACCAGGTGCTGCATGTATACAAATGACACCTGCTGAGACCCCCTTTTCTAGACAGCTGTTAAAGATACAGGAGCCCTGTTCTCTTTTCCATATTGTCAACATATGGGCTAGAGTCCACAAAAGCTTATTCCAGAAGACGGGTGCTAGTCTTGAAGGTAACACAGGACTCACACTTCATAGGTGATTTCAAACGTGAGTACTTGGATCTCAAAGACTATGAGAGTGAGGCTGGATTCCAGTGGCTGGTTTTGTGTTTTTGTTTTAAGCCAAACACAACTTGCTTATAGCTGACAATCATGTCTATGCTCTTAATTTGTTTTAAGAAGGAAAAGCAAAAAATAAATAAATAAATAAATAAACACACACACACAAACACACACACACACAAAACCAGATTTCCCCATGACCATACGGCACATTGAAATACTCTCTTCCCTTAAATTATCAATTGAAAATATAGTCATTGCAAGGATTAGATTCCAACTTGGAAAATCAGGAGCATGTGCTTAGGAGAAAGAGTGAATTGCCAAGTGTGGGGACCAGAGTTGCGTTGACATTAATGGACAGCACAGGTCACAGTGACAAACACATTAGCTTCCACCCATTCCCCCCCTTGCTCAGGAGAGGAGTTGATCTCACTTAATCACTAGTTCCAAATGCCTCCTGTGTGAGGAGGCTAATTTATGTATTACACTGAGCTCTGGGTTTGGTTACATCAGATAGTTCCTGGAAATGGGCTGTCAGACAAATTACAGGGTGAACATGCCACCTTCTTTAACTCTGGTTCCTCATATAGGATTTCACTGCTCTTTTGGAACTATCAGCTCATTGGCTGCACACTAGAAACACAAATACGACAAAAAGACATTGAGTGAAAAATCAATTGTACAAAAGAGGCTGCATTTCCTGGTTTGCCACTTAGTAAACCAAGATTAGGAGGTTTTTTATTTATGTAAAGAAGTACAGGGGAGCATTCAGATGTTCCAATGATGAATAATTCAAAGAATCATAGGATAGTAGAGTTGGAAGGGGCCTATAAGGCCATCGAGTCGTCCCCCCCCCCCGCTCAATGCAGGAATCCACCTTAAAGCATCCCTGACAGATGGCTGTCCAGCTGCCTCTTGAATGTTTCTAGTGTGGGAGAGCCCACAACTTCCCTAGGTAACTGATTCCATTGTCATACTGCTCTAACAGTCAGGAAGTTGTTCTACGTTTTGAGAGATCCATCCCACATTTTTAAAGGAGGGGATTCTGATTTATTTTTTAGAATATTGTTGGGTGCTTTAGGCTTTAGATGAGGGGTGTGGAACATGTGGACATCCAAAGCTGTTGGACTACAACACCTATCAGCCGTAGCTATGATAGCCAATAGTGAGGGATGATGGGAGTTGTAATCCAACAATATCTGGTGGGGGCACAGATAGCTGAAAGGTGTGGTTAGAAATATTTGCAAATTGTTTAATCATATATTGTAGGAACAAAGGAGAGCTTAGGCTGGCGTCTTAAAACAGGGTTGAGCAACATGTGGCCCTCCAGATATTGTAGGACTGCAATTCCCATCATTCCTCACTACTGGCTATGTTGGCTAGGCCTGATGGGAGTTGCAGTCCAACAACAATTGGAGAGCCACATATTCCCCACTCCTGGCTTAAAACCTTGATCTCATGGAGAAGATTGGCACACAGTAGAGAGGGCTATTAAATAATAATAATAATAATAATAATAATAATAATAATAATAATAATAATAACAACAACAACAGTTGAGGTGGTTGCAGAATTACTATATGGGGCAGGTAATTTCTTTATATGAGATCAGGATTCTGCACTCTGAAAGAACAAGAAGCCAGGGACGGTGCAAGTGCTACAGTAGTTTCCTTCTTTGCTCAGATAAATAATTGTCTGTTTTAGCTGAAGAATCTCCCCTATCTGAACAGTAAAAACATTTAAACCAACTTTTCTCCAACTCTGCCCTCCAGATGTGTTGGACTACAACAGCATGGCACATCTGGGGAGGGGAATCTGAAGTTGGGACAAGTCTAAATTTTTACCTGAAGGAACTGAGAGTCATATTACCAATCATATTATGCAACGTGCCAGGCATTTTTTAAATCTCTAAGTCTTCTATATAACCCAGATGTTCCAGAGAGGCTTAACATTTCAAAGTGTCCTCCACCCACCCACCCACACACAGACTTCCCTCTTGCCTCCTCAGCTGTGGCTGAACCGTCTGGTGAAATGTGAGTGTCTGCTGCATCATAGGGTTAATCTTCCATTGCCAGTTCCAATGATGGCTTCCAGTGGTACAGCCCTGGCCACCCCTGGCTATGGCATGTGGATGGCATGAGCCAGCGCTCAGCTGGCTAATGGGAGGCTGCTGCAATGATTTAATAGAAGCCGAGCTGGGAAGCGAATTCCAATCAGAGGCTCATTGTCCCCGTTATTATAGAGGAAAGGAAACCACCCTCTTCACTCACGCCAATGCTTCCTCTAAGCCGGCCCTCAGCCTGTTCATTGTCTACAAGGCTCTGTTTCTGGGGCTTACGGCTCGCTCTCATTGTGGCACACGCAGCAATGCAAACGTTTTCAACCTCCCACATTTTAATTCTGCCGGTACTCTATATTCTAGTCAGATGGCTAAGAGGAAGGGGGACAAATTGAACCAGGATTCACAAAATCAGACAAGTTTTTCTCTTCCTTTCAATACCTATCGGTGCCAAGGCCCTGTCTGTGGCAGGAGGGAGGGGGGGGGGAAATCTAATTATTTGCTGAAGTGAGATAATATTTAATAGGTCCCCAGCCTCTTTCATCTAAGTTGTAGCCATTACTTTACATTTAGATTTCCGTGTGTTTGAATAATGGACCGATCTTGCCAACTTGCAAAAATCCAATTATGTGGCACAGATAGAGATCGCACCGCCACGGCCCAGCCAATTAATGCGGGGGGAAAACTTCCGCACCTGTTTAAACAGCAGGTCATTCAGGGGAGCAGAGGGCCGCTGGAACGCCTCAGATGAGGCGAGCTGCTTCAATTCCTTCAGACAAGAGGAGGGAAAGCGAACCGGCAGCAACAGCTTCGCTATGAGAATGTGATTGGAAGAGGCTCTGGCGCAGTCTGAACCAGTCGAGATAAGCCCGGAGTTTAAAGGTAAATGTTAAAAGCCGTCCCTACCTCAGCCCTTATTGCATCATCGGCAGCCAATGAAAGACCTAGCCTAACTCCACTTTCTCCACACCGCAGAGCCTTGCGCCTTGTTTACGGCTAGCTGCCTGCTTGGCAAAGAGAAGGAATTATATGGTGGTGGACAAGGCACAGGCCTCGTTGGAAACAGAACGAGGGAGGCCTAGAGAGGGGTCGCCACAGGGCTGAGAAGGTGGGGAGAGTCGGCTAGGGAAGGAAAACCTTACACGGGGGTTTAGGACAGCATGGCCCATATACTGTACTATTGCTAGTGCATAGCTAATGGTGTGAGGCTGAGGGGGCGTTGAGAGTCAACAACAGCTGGACAATCATCTGTCAGGGATGCTTTAGGGTGGATTCCTGCATTGAGCAGGGGGTTGGACTAGATGGCCTTGTAGGCCCCTTCCAACTCTGCGATTCTATGATTCTATGAACTGGAGGGCCTCAAGTTCCCTACCCCTGTGGTACTGGGAAGAGGGGAGAGAGAACCCATGCAATGGATAGCGAACATGGACACAGTGGTGTAACTAGGTAATTTTAGACCCTGGACTAAGAGGTCATATGCGCTCTCTCTCTCTCACTACATTTATAAACCCAAGGCTTTGTTTAAACTGCAGACCTCATGACCACCATTGTTTCTTCTGTCACTCCCAGCTTTTTGTACCATCTAGCTTGATGAAGAGGTCTGGAGAACTCAAAAGCTTGCACATTTTTGTGGAATGTTGGTTGGCCCTGATCAACGTATTGCTCAACTGTGGATTTTGGTCACTCACTTCTACACTGTATTCCTTCCATCGCCAGCTGAAGACTTTTTTTATTTTCTCAGTACTTTAACACCTAATTTAACTTAAATTTAAACTTTGCTGTTTTAATTCAGTATTTTAATCTATATCAAGTTCTGCTGTGTGGTTTTATCCTGGTTGTGGTTTTTATATTGTATTTTGTATTTGTGATTTTAGACTGTTGGTTGTTTTATTATGCTTTTCATGGTTTTAATTTTTGTGAACCGCCCAGAGAGCTTCGGCTATTGGACGGTATAAAAATGTAATGAATAAATAAATAATAGTGCTGAGTGTCTTTTGTGAACTTCTGAAGCAACCTGTGTCTGTGTATATCAGGGCCGGCCCTACCATTAGGCAAAGTGAGGCAACTGCCTCAGATGGCAGATGCTAGGGAGGTGAGGGGGTTGGACTCGATGGCCTTATAGGCCCCTTCCAACTCTACTATTCTATGATTCTATGAGGTGTTGGAGGACAGAGGTGTGTGTGTGCTACACAGACTGCCCTATTACCCCTAAACTAACCTGTTGCCTTCAGGCATGATGGAGAAGCCAGTCCCATCACCAGTGTTTGAGTAAGACAGTGACAAGGAAGAGGACCTTTTCAGTGGTGGCCCCCCAGCTGTAATATTGTCATCTTTTTGGCACCAGTCACGACTGTCCTCTACTCCCAGGCATTTAATAGCATTTGATGGGGCATTTTTAACAGCTATCTACACAGTTCTATTGAAACTATTTTTAGCTGTCTAAATCATTTTAAATTTTGTATATTTATATTTTTATGCTGTATTTTATGCTCTATTTTGTTATATGATGAATTGTAAACTGCCCAGAGAGCTTCAGCTATTGGACAGTATAGAAACAAATTACAACAATGATTGGTTTTAATTTATTTATTTATTACATTTCTATCCTGCCTTTTTTCCTCCAAGGAAGCCAAGGCAGCGTACATAATCCTCCTCTTCCTCTCCTAACCTCACTATACCAGCCCTGTGAGGTAGGTTGGGCTGAGAGCTTGTGATTGGCCTAAAGTCACCCAGTGAGCTTCCATGGCCAAGTGGGGACTAGTCCAGTCCAACACTCTAGCCACTACACCATACTGGCTCTCATTCATGGAATGTGATGGGGACTATCTTGTCCTTTGTCTCAGGGTCAGTCCAGATGCGCCTGAAGAAAGTTTGTGTGAACTGTGATTCAGTAACAGTTGCTAAAGTAGAGCAGAACTTATCAAGTTACATTCATTTGGTCTCAGTGAGCAAGACAGACAAACAATTGCATTTTTAGGGTCTTTACTGATCCAGAAGCCTTTTGACACCAAGTGCCTATTGATTGGTTTTCCCAATGTGCCAAGGTGGCTAATCTATGCCACATACATGAACAAAAGAGCCCGGTAAAATGTGTTGTGCATGACCAGGACCTACCAACAGGACCCAGAAGTGAGGTTAATTAAGTCTCCTGGACAGGAACAGATGGCCAAAAACAATTTCTCAGCTACTCATCAATATTAAGATGCAACTTCTGTCCATGAGCTCAGCTGCCCTAGATTTGTTCAGCCCGATTTTGTACTGTACAGTCCTGAGCTGCGGCCACCACCAGCTATTCCAGCAATATATAAATACAAATGAGGTTTGACAAAATGCTGCCAGGCTATTTAACAACAAAAGAAGCCTGTACTTGGCATTCAGCATAACACGCCGCAGCAATATTGCTTTCCTGCTTGCATACTGACCTGGGATAGTGGGGGTGGAGGACAGTTTTGTTTGAGAACAATGTGGGCACAGAATCAGGGAGCAGATAAGAGGCACACAGGAGCATCCAGAACGCCTCCTGTCAGGCCAGTTTAGAACTGTCCAGAGTCTGCAGCTTATTCTGCAGCACACAACCCATTTCCAACTGTTACACATGTCCTTTGCCTCATTCCCTGCTTTGGCCTTCCCCAACCTGGTGGGGCCCTGCAGATGTGATGAGACCACATCATCCCCAGCCAGCATGGCTCACTGGCCATGAGGATGATGGGAGTTTGTAGTCCAATGCATCTGCAGGGCACCAGGCTGGGGAAGGCAGCTGCACATTGCACAGGCTGCTCTTCTCTCTGAAATTCTAGAAAGAGAAAACTCAGGTTGCTTTCCATGAAAAGGATGGGGTGCCAGAAGCAAGTCCTTCAGCTTGTTTCAAGGTAAAGTGTTTAGCCCAGAGCATGTGCTCCAGGATACCCATTCAACAGGGGAGGCCAAGGCCATCCCTCTTGATGCCAACTAGCTCAAGTGCAATGTAGATGTCAGCCATTAATAGATCATTGGAAAACTGAAGTCATGTGCCCAGTACAAAAATCCACACTCCACCTGTATTTGCACAGACTTATGGAAGACACACAGCCCAACTAGAAATCTGCTTCCATCCTGAGTTGTTCTCTCTCTCTCTCTCTCTCTCTCTCTCTCTCTCTCTGGTGTGTGTTCCGCAAGTCCTACTTCCTGCACTCATATTTGTTTTTCCTTAATGAAGAGTGTGGGAAGGGTTTCTACAAGTCATAAAGCTGGAGGAACAGATAAAGAAACCATACTATATGAGATGTTCTTGGAATGTAGATACACAGGGCCTGTGATGAGAGCTGATTTAGAGTGTTTTCACCCAGAATTCCCCATCATGTTTTCTGCTGGGGCTGCCTTGGATACTGGAGGTAGCACATAGCCATCAGGACTAGTAGCCATGGATAGTCTTCTCCTCCAGGAATTTGTCTACTCCGCTTTTAAAGCTATCCAAATTGGTGGCCATCACTACATCTTGTGGTAGTAAATTCCATAGTTTAACTATGCACTGTGTATTTCCTTCTCCCATCAGTCAGCTTCATGGGATGATCCCAGGTTCAAGTATTATGAAGAAGGCAGAAAAATGTCCCCCTACCCACATTCTCCAAGCTGCTGGAGAAATGATTGTACAATGAAAGATAGGACACCTGTGCTCACCTTGGCCACCTCCTAAGTAAGCTAAGCACATGAACCTCAAACCCAGCCCATGAGGAGTTCTTCAAAATTTTCTTCTTCTTTGAATTTCTTTTCAAAAGCTGTTTTCTTTCAAATTGAAAGAAATTGGTCAAAATATGAGAGAAATTAACACGGTTAAAATCATAATTCTAAAAACATACATGTTTTTAAGGTTCACACCATCAGCAACAGAGACAAGATAATCAGAATCACAATTGTCTATATGACCAAACCTTTGCATAAATAAATCTTGTTTCAAGTGACACCTTGAGCCAGTGTGGTGTAGTGGACAGAGAAGTCAGGAGATCCGGGTTCTAGGCCCCATTTGGCCAAGGAAGCTCACTGGGTGACTTTGGGCCAGTCACAGATTCTCAGCCCAACCTACCTCACAGGGTAGTTATTGTGAGGATAAAATAGAAAGGAGGAAGATTTTATTTATGCCATAAGTCCCTGAGAGGAAAGAAGGTGAGATATAAATGTAATTTATTTATTTATTTATTTATTTAGTTTATTACATTTATATACCGCTCCACAGCCGAAGCTCTCTGGGCGGTTTACAATTAAAAATGGTAAACATTAAAAGTATACAAAATTTAAAAAACATAAAAACAGTATAAAAACAACAGTATCCATTTAAAAACAACAATTCTGGGGTCCATTAAAAACAAACTTAATGTTGTTAAATGCTGTTAAAATGCCTGGGAGAAGAGAAAAGTCTTGACCTGGTGCAGAAAAGATAACAATGTTGGTGCCAGGCAAGCCTCATTGAGGAGATCATTCCACAGTTGGGGGGCCACCACCGAAAAGGCCCTCTCCCTTGTTGCCATCCTCCGAGCTTCCCTCGGAGTAGGCACTCGGAGGAGGACCTTAGATGTTGAGCACAGTGTACGGGTAGGTCATGTCGGGAGAGGCGTTCCATCAGGTATTGTGGTCCCAAGCCATGCAATGACATAATATTTATGCAATGACATGAAATAATTAAAAAATTGACAACAGCATAGGAGACAACCGGATCTCCATTGGGAGAGAGCTCCATAGCTGGGGCACAACCACCGAGAAGACCCTGTCCTTATCAAGGGTGTCACAAGCAGAGCCTTCCCACTTCTGAATTTGTGTGAATGGTGTTTACAGAATGCTGGGAATCCAACTGCAGCCACTTAGCTTGTCCTCCATATGTGGTCTCATTTACATGTATGCAGCGCTATTGATTTAATTTGATGCTGTCACTCATTCTCTCTCTCTCTCTCTTTCTGGAAGCAAAAAATTATCTTTGCATTTGAGGCAGGGAAATGGGGCACAGCAGAATCACCCCAAGTTTATAACTGGAGGAAAGGGAAGTAAAACTGCTCTTTCAGTAGTGGGGGCAGACAACGACATCAACCTCACAACTTTTGCCACCAACTGATAGAGATAATGCTAATATCATGCTATAATCCACTGAAGCCTCTAATAGGCTTAGGAATAACAGGGGTTTACAGCCTTATTAATGTTCAGCATTAGGTTTCAGAAAGGAAGTACCATCGGGGAAGTTCTTAATGAAAGGAAAGGGCGTGTGTCGCGTGACTGAAACTGCGAGGATTGGGGGCGTGGGGGGATGCTATATTACAACCAGGAAAGGCTTTAGAAGATAGACACACAAGAAAGGGTTGATTCTGTACAGAGGGACAGGTGGAAACTGGAAAGCCAATGGAGGAGCAAAGGAAGAAACCAGCAGGGCTGTGAAGGTGCAGCTACCATTGCCCAACGGGGGCCTTAAATAAAACCCTGCAGAAGAGGTTCAAGTCAAGGGCTGGGTCTTGTGCAGGAAAGCAGGAAACTCACATTTCTAAAAACAAACAAACCCACATCTAGTGGAGGCTGGTGGCTCTCTTTTTGGTGGGGCTGTAAACCCACTTGGGGTTTTAGTCAGAACCAGCCAAACTCTAAAGGAGCTATCCAAATTGCTGACCCTTTTTAAAGGATTGGGTCCAGCACCTTGGATAGCTCCTTTAGAGTTGTGACTGAAATCCGGAGCGGATTCACCGCCCCACTGACATTGGAGCTGTCAGCATCGTGATGTGCTTTGGCCCACATGTATCCCTTGGAAACAAAAGCCAAAATGGCACAGAGGTAAGCAGGGGAGCATTCCCCCCCCCCCATAAGCTGAGGCCCAGGCTGTGATTCAGAGCATTCATTCTGAACTTGCAGCATGCTGCAAATCCCCACAGTTGTGGGATCACATTGGGTGGGCCTCTCCCTTATGCAAATAGATAGTCCAGTATGGATCGATTCAAGTTGATGGGAGTGCTGGTGACATCACATCAAGGTTGCCCATAATTTTCAAGGTCTTATCCAGACCCTGAAACCCACCTTGAAACCTTGGCAATCCACCCTTATTGCTCTTCATTGCCCATGCTTAGTGCATCTGGGCATCAAAACGCTTGCCATACTCACGGCAGTTTAGTCCAATTGAGTTCGAAAAGAGACGAAGCCAGCTCGATTGCAAGTTTGCTGGCTAAAAGGCCCAAATGGGTTGTACAGTTAAGCTAATACACAGCTAGACACCATCAGCCTTTTTAGAAAAGGAAGTTTTGATCAGGGTTCTTTTCCTAGCTCTTTCAGCGAATTGGTGCATAACCTGGAAGTAATGGGTATTTATCTGTGGCTCACCCATCACCTAGCATTTGCAGGACATTTCAAGCAAAGGGGAAAGCATGTTGCTGAATGTAAAAAGTCTGGAATGGAAAGAGCAATCAGTCCTATGGCCATTATCCCAGCTGGCAGTTCCTAGACAACCGCCTATAGAAATGGAGGCAAGTGGCCATCACTAACCGAGGCTTTGCTCCATTTGCAAACCGGCCATCAGTATAGTTATATTTGACTTGAAGTTGCCTTTGTTTTGTCCTTCTGCAAGGCCACAGGGCTCACAGTACCTGTTCCTGAAGCCTCATAATAAGTTTCCCTTTGAGGCAACTGAAGGCCACATTTTCAAAAGATGGTAGGGTAAGATACTGAATTCACAGACATAAATCCAGGAGCATGAGAAGTAACACCACTGGGCTAAGGATTTTGGGCTAAGGGCAGTGTTGGCTCATGGCCAGTCAGACTGAAAGTAGGTCAGCAGAGGTGGAGCCAACATTGTGCAGAAGAGCTTTTAAAGATGTAAAAGTTGCCCATCCATCTGGCACAGTTTTTAATTTTATTTTTAAGGACATAACATTGGACACATGCATTATAAGCCAGCCCATGATTCCCCTCCCCCCTGCAATCACACAAATCACCTGCAAGCCAGTTTATGATTTTTCTGTTCTCACAAAAACATTAGAAACTAGACTCACCAATGAAATACATACTGCAACGTAACAAACCCTTACACTAGGCCCATTGCATAAACTCTTCTCAGGCCAAGCACCACCACTTGAAAAACTGAGGGAGGGTTAATTAGGACTTTCCCACTAGCTATGAGGGAAACAAGTTTAATACAGGATCTGCTCTAAATATACTCTAACCATCATAAACCACACCCACTCAATTCTAACATTCCCTACTTACTAATAGGGTGACCATATGAAAAGGAGGACAGGGCCCCTGTATCTTTAACAGTTGTATTGAAAAGGGAATTTCAGCAGGTGTCATTTGTATATAAGGGGAACCTGGTGAAATTCCCTCTTCATCACAACAGTTAAAGCTGCAGGTGCCCCGCCCTCTTTTAAATCTGGTCACTCTAGTATAGCTCCTGCAGCTGTTGTGATGAAGAGGGAATTTCACCAGGTTCTCCATTTATACAAATGACACCTACTGAAATTCCCTTTTCTGTGCAGCCATCAAAGATACAGGAGCCCTGGTCACCCTACTACTTACCAGACATGTTAATTCAGACACATACAATGTAATCAATTGTGGGTTAACACCACACATACCTCTCCCACCCTACTTAAATAAGTTTACATACTGGGATGGCGCTGTACTGTGCTGGCTCTTCAAAGCAAACGGAGAAATAGCAAGCAGAAAATTGCTGTGCGGCATGGGAGTGCGCCCCACTGTCGGGCAGCCTTGAAAAGCCTTTCCCATGTGGCGTATGGCTCTGAGCATGCACAGCAGAATGTATGCATGCACAGTCTTGCAAATGACATGGCAGTGCAACAGAAGCGGGCTGCAGCAATAGGAAGACAGCAGTAGTGCAGCAATTATTTTTGAAAAACAACCACCTAAAACTAATACAGGCAGGCGTGGGGCTGGGGTCACAGGGGTGGTGCAATGCCATTCTAGCCCCACAATTAGATCTGCCTCTGGCTAAGTAACATGTTTAGTCCCAGCTGATCAGTACCCGGTAGCTCAATTCTTCTTCCTTCTTACCATGCTGTTCTCTAGAGAGTTTGCAGTCTACTGAATGTGTTAACAGGATTAGTGACTTCAGACGGGTGAGATGGAGTTAGCAAAACTGTAACTGGGGCAGATTTCCTTCACAACATTTCATTTCTTTGTATAGGGAATCATTAAACATACTGTCAAAATGTGGGGGAAAGCTGGAAGGAAGCCAGTTACAAATCTTTGTGTATTTATTCTCCTAGTACAAAGATGCAGGGTATCACGAATATCTGCTGATTAAGATAAAGGTGATTTTATTCCTTAATTTAAAACAAGGCTCTTATTTGTGCTTCAGATTTTTCCTGACCAAATGTGACCTATAACCATTTAAGCATGCTGAATGGCAAATAAGAGCTTTATACTACTCATGAGGGCAATACAGAACTTCTGTTCTTACAACACATATTTTATTTATGTAGCACTTTTATTCCACCCTTTAGGCAAAAAAGGCTCTCAAAGTGGCTTACAAAAGCATTTCTTTAGACAGTCCCTGCCTAAAGGCTTACAATCTAAAAAAAGGGGGGGGGGAGACACAAAAGGAAAGGGGATTGGAAGGGAGGAGGAAAAAAGAAGCAAATTCAGGCACTAGATTCTTAGTTGCAAAGTTCACCAGCTGCTTCCTTTCCCTCTCACTCTAATAACCTCATATAGATCAAGGAACGATGGGGGGATGTCTGACTGCTACTTCCTTTCCTTCTCTGATGGCCTCAGTAGTGACAGTTGGTAGCAGGAGGGAGGGGGCTCTCAGCTGGAGCTAGACCTGGGCACAATGGAGAGGTGCCTGATTGCTTTCACGCTATCATGTTCCGTCTATTTAGAGACAAAATATTTGATGTTTGCTTCCATGTGTACATATAGCAAGGAGACCGAGCAAGTCCATTTACTTGAAGGTTAACTCTCAAGTGCTTTCTTTAAACAAGAGCTGGGATTTATTGGGCAGATCGATTCCCACAAACCCATTAAATGGAATGTAAAACATTCATATCCATTTCTTGATGAATCAAGTCAAATCTTCATAATCTGAGATTTGAGTTAGGAGGGCATCTTGGTGCACTCAGTGGATGATCCAGGTTGGGGTGTCTTGAAACCAGGGGTGGTTCCAGGGCAGGCATGGTTGGGCGTCTGCCAGGGGCCCACACCCAGGTTGGGGCCCACTGAAGGAGCCCCCTGGAGTTGCTCCTCCTTGTCGCTGTGGCAACCTGCTCACTCACTTCCTCTTGCTCTCGCACAGGCAACAATGGTGGCAAGAAGAAGGCGGAGCAGATGCAACTCCCTGCCTGCTGATTGGCTCTCTGCCTGTCAATCAAGCAGTAGCAACAATGAGAAAGAAGATCAGGAGTAACAGCAGCTGGTGACAATGGCAACGAGAAGGTAGATTTTCTGAGGGAGAGGGCTCATTGAGGGGTCTTGGCCAAGGGCCAATACTTCCTGACTGTTAGAGCGGTATGACAATGGAACCAATCACCTACGGAGGTTGTGGGCTCTCCCACCCTAGAGGCATTCACGATGCATCCATCCATCCATCTGTCTGGTATGTTTTAATGTGGATTCCTGCATTGAGCAGGGGGTTGGACTTGATAGCTTTATAGGCCCCTTCCAACTCTAGTATTCTATGTTTCTATGAAATCTAGAGACAGCACTGGATGGATCCTAATAGCTATGGTGGCTTGCTAGTTTCTGGTCCCCAGTATCAAGCTCATGGTAGACCGGGGGGGGGGGGGTATACTACATGGCCTGTTGTGCCATATTTATAATGTTGACCTCACTAAGCACATTTTCTTCATATTAAAGTAGAGGCTGGTGGCTCCAATGTTAGTGGAGCGGTGAATCCCCTCCAGATTTCAGCCAGAATTAGTCAGAACTCTAAAGAAGCTATCCAACCTTACATAGCTCCTTTAGAGTTCTGACTGGTTGTGACTGAAATCTGGAGTGGATTCACCGCCCCACTAACATCAGAGCCACCAGTCTGCACTGAGCAGCATCCAGTCCTTGTGTTCAATAAAGGTGCATGAATTCAGCTTTAAAAGACTGTGTGTCGGCTTTACTTTTAACATGTTCGCATTAGACTCACATTTTAAACGACTTAATTTCTTTTTATAAAGAGACATTTACAATAATGGAATGGTTTTTTTAAAAAACACGCGCGCACACACACACTATTTACATTTTAAAAATTGGTTTAAAATTCACCTGTTTTTGTCATCAGAGGATTGTGCAGAGGATATGGCTTTTATTTAGCTGCCCACTCATCCTGCCCACACTCAGTTTTCGAAACACGGAAGAACCAATGCTTCTTTCCTAAAAGGCAAAGTGAATTAAAATACACCCTAAATACCTTAGGGGAATAAAGGGAAAGCCAGTAATTCCCGGTGGAACCAGGATTGTGGCAGCTAGAGATACGGCATTGCTCCATTCCGCCACAAAGTCGTGAGCAAAGGCACCTTGCTCACTTGCAAAATTTCAGATCTGAGGAGGTGGCATTCCGTAGGGTTTGTTAGGAAAGTCATTTGAAAATTACACACACATCTACACATCTCTCCCCATCCACCACTCCTCTCCTGCACAATTATCGTTGCCAGATCAGATGCATACAACTCAGTTTTGATCTTTCATTGCCTGCCAAATCTAGACAGCAATTTATTCCAAAGCTCTCACAAGACACACCCCTATATATAACATAGGAACAACTTTGTCCACGTTTATTCCCACCACCACCTTGCCCCAGATATAAAAAGCACCTCTACTGCAATGTGAAAAGGGAAACAAGAATATAGAAGAATGGTGAAGTTTCACATCCATACGGCAGGTGAAACACACACCAGCCCTGTTCAGAAGACACCGTAAACCATGGCTTTAACCACAGTGATTACGCAAGAAAGCTGGGAAGACACCTTAAACCACAGCTTTAACCATGGTGAATAAAGCAAAAGGCCTTGTTCACCATGGTTAAAGCCATGGTTGAAGGTGTCTTCTGAATGGGCCCACACACTATCTATACCTTTACTTGGGTGCTGCTTGTAGCATGTCGTTTTCAGGTATCCTGTTTTAGGAAAGACATTTGGGCAGGCACAGGGGTCAAGGGCATCTCATTAAATGCCAGGCCTGCTCCATTCCAATCAAACCCTCTGACAAGATGTCTCCTTCAGTTTATAGGACAACGTTATTACATAATAGTGCTTATCACAATAGAAGTAAGGCTTTGCAAAAGCTATTCATCTTCCTTGTACAATATCCTGGAAAGGCCCTTATCGGGCACCTCGGAGATATTAGTTCCTTCTCAAATTTATTGAAGTTATTTCACTGCCATGGAAGAGGAGAGATTGGCAGACAAGCATCGCGGATTCTGCACCTATTGTCAATGCTGAAAAAGAGAGAGGGACTGTGCGTGTTTATAGGTCGGGTTGGGGATGTAGCAGCTGTCAGTATTATACATTGCTTTTCTTAAATAGAAGGATTTGGCCAAGCATGCAGATATTTAAAGGCTTGAAATGTTACAACTGTATCAGACAAAATTCATGGGGAGTCAGGGGCATCTCCTGGTGAGTTTCAACATAAAACTTATGTACAGATTGATCATAAAACCCAGCAGATTTGACATGAACAGAAAACAAGGAAGCGCTCAATTAATACTACTCTGGCAGTTCTAAAAGAGGTCCCACAAGGGTCGGGATTTGGTTCCTGCCAGGCAACATACTGAACCAGAGAGGTCATTAGTCTGAGCCAGCACTTTTCTTATACCCACTGAACCTCACAGAATTTGTTCACGGGTGGGGAATGGAGCTGAGACAGAAACAGCAATGTGCTGCACTACTTAGGCACCATTTAATTAATTTAATTAATTAATTTAACATTTAAAACATTCTTATGTCAGCAGTGATGCAGCCATCTTTAAGTTGCAAATGGTCTTTTCTGATCTAGCATCCTGGCTTGTGTGAAAGGAGGTAACGCCACCAAGCTGACAAGCATTCTCCGTCGTCAGGTGTGTGCAAGCATTCCATATGTCCCACATCTAGTCTCAATCATGTATCTCACAGATTCCACATCTCCCAAGGTGTTTGGCAGACCACCTGGCGAGTTACACCCAAATATGTATAATGTTTGCTCCAGACGAAATGGGGAAGGGCGGAGAACTATTTAGTCCAGAAAACCACATCAGGAAGGGGGAAACTTGAGAATCATAGAATAGTAGAGTTGGAAGGGGCCTATAAGGCCATCGAGTCCAACTCCCTCTGCTCCATGCGGTAATCCACCTTAAAACATCCCTGACAGATGGCTGTCCAGCTGCCTCTAGTGTAGGAGAGCCCACGATCTCCCTAGGTAATTGGTTCCATTGTCGTACTACTCTAACAGTGAGGAAGTTTTTCCTGATGTCCAGCCGGAACCTGTAACTTGAGCCCATTATTCCGTGTCGTACACTCTGGGATGATCGAGAAGAGATTGTGGTTCTCCTCTGTGCGACAACCTTTCAAGTACTTGCTATCATATCTCCCCTCAGCTTTCTCATCTCAAGGCTAAACATGCCCCATTCTTTCAGTCTCTCCTCATAGGGCTTTCCTTGAAGAGAGCTGGGAGGGGAGGCACAAGCCTCCTCCCATTTCCCTGTTCGTGTGGCCCTCTAAGAGGTATATTGCTCCCCCCCATATAGTTTCAAATGTTGAACCCCAATGGTGGTGGGTGGAGAAAAGAGGCACTTGAGCGGGGGGAGGGGCAATGTGGAACTGAGAAATGGCAGGCCAATTCTTCACCTGACAGCTCCCCTCTCGAAGAAGGCTTTTAAAATGGCCATTGAGCTACACACATGTATTTGTGCATGTAATGTATCCCTGGTTTCTTTTCATCTTCCTGTCATTAAATGTGGAAAGGTAGTTGCAGCATACCATAGATTAAGTATCAATGGATTCCTGACCCACTCATTCACCCCCCACCTGGGTCTCCAATCTGGCCCTCTGAGTTTCCCCAGAGGGCTGTGTCCCCTTCCGATGGCCCCACAACCAATTCTCTCCTACTCATCCTCCTGTTGTTTCATGGTTTCCCAAATTCTGCAGTGTTTTTTCACCTTCAAGATGGTTGGAATGCCTCTTCTACAGTGTAGTTACTGGCCAAAGGGCTTTAAGCTAAAAGAAGCTGTTGATTTGGGGATTGTAGAACCACCCGCTTTGCCTTCACTGCTGGAATACAGCCTCTGAGAGCTTTTCTGAAATGGAAATTTGGCCCTCGGGCAGAAAGAGGTCCGACAGCCTTGCATTCGGTGCTCCGTTTCACGTGGGAAGAACATTGATTCAGAGTGGTTGGCTGTGGAGAAATCAAAATGAGACTTGTCTACAACCATCTCTGACTTCCCCTAGAGCCAAGGATGCCATAGGGAGCGCCTGACCAGGCTTGGAGAAGGCTATCAATGGCTACTCGCCCTGATGGTTGTGTGCTGTGTAAGTCTGTGTGCACCAGTTGCTGGGGAACATGGGTGGGAGAATGCTGTTGCACCATGTCCTGCTTTGTTGGTCCCTGGTCGACGGCTGGTTGGCCACTGTGTGAACAGAGTGCTGGACGAGATGGACCCTCGGTCTGATCCAGCAGGGTATTTCTTATGTTCTTATGAACATGTGATACCGTGACCAGAGAAGGGCAGCGAGCAGCTGAATTAACCTCACAAAAGGCCAAACAGAAAAGGGTGCTTGAAGCAAACAACCAGCAAAAGATGCCCAAAGTTTACTTGACCTCATTGTGCCACTGATGGCACTGGCAAAGGACTACGAAAACCATCATAGCTCCATGAGCCACGGAGCAGTTGCAATTGAATCATTTAAAGACAATCAAGTGAACAGACAGGGCAGCAGAGCCTCAAGGTGCTTCCCCTGATGCCAGCCGCCTCCACCACTCACCATTGGGATGCAAGGAAAGAAAAAGCCAGACAAAACCAATCCTCACAGACATTAACTGTGTGTATACGTGTGATTAATATAGATCATTTGAAAACTCCAGTATGTTGTATGCACCTGTCGTTTGTACTAGGAGAAACGGAACAGGGATGAGTGCGGTTTGTTAATGAGTTTACAGAGGGAAAGCTAGTCTAATGCATTCCCATTTGCAAAGACCTTGCAGTGACACCAATTGCATGATAGGATTCTTGCTCAGATGGAAAACCTGTCAGCCCAAAGAAAACTACGTAAGCCTTTCTCTACCTGGGCTTAGGTTAAGACTGCAATGAGGGTGAAATCAAAGAAACAAATTCGGTGGCATGAAGCATCTGCTGGGAGTAGCCAATTCCCTCCCTTTAGTCATCTGAGTATGCTGAAAAGAGAACATTTGTCAGTGGCATTCCCTGCCACGTTTAGACACATGAGTTAGTGAGATCTGGATAAGTTGTTCACACCATTCATTCTGCTGATAAGGCTTCTTTGCTTCTCTGCCCTCCCACCCCTTCCCAGTGGCAGTTGTATGACCAAGAGCAGCCATAATGGATCAGACCGAAGGCCTATCTAGTTCAGCTTTCTGTTCCTAGAGGCCTATGGGAAGCCTATAAGCAGGACCTAAGGGCAAAAGCACACTCCTGGTCACGTTCCCCAGCTATTCCGAGGCGCACTACCTTTGGCACTGGATATAGAAGCCACTGATAGCTTTATCCTCCATAAATTTGTCTGATCTCCTTTTAAAAACCATCCAACTTGGCAGCCGTCACATCTTGCGGTAGCAAATCCAATAGCTTTAACTATGTGCTGTGTGAAGAACTACTTCCCTTTTATCCGTCTTGAATCTCTCACCATTGGATGATCAATTTCATTGGATGACCCCAGCTTCTAGTACTACAAGAGAGGGAGAAAAACATTGCCCTACCCGCTTTCTCCACACCAGGCCTAATTGTATACGCCTTTATCATGCCCCACCTCTACCCCCATGCCTCAGAGGGGAGTTGCTCCACCCTGTGACCATTTGGGTTGCTTTTTCTGCACTGTTTCTAGCTCCATTGTTTAACACATGATCACACCATATAAATGTAGAAGACGCAATCCACACATCAGGCAGGTTGGATGGATTATTTTTTGGGGGGGAAATGCTGGAGTCATCTGATGGGGCATTTATCTATGTGAAGTCAAGCATAGACGAATTCATTGTTCCAAAGTGTGAACTAAAGGATTTCTTGCCCACTTCTGGCTGTGCAGCCCATTTTTGCCCAGGTCCGGTTGAAATCTCATGCTGCCCCTCCATCAGATCCCCAAATCCTACCCAGGAGGACAGCTAGCTTTCCACCATTTTGTTCATATGCCCTAGGGTAGGGAGAGGAAGGAGGAGAGACTCAGATAGACTCAAGGCTTTTTGGTCCTCTGGGAAGGGCAGAGGTGTCTCTGCCCAAAAGAAAATCTACATCCCAGCAGAGAATCCTTGTGCACGGCCTCCATTCATGTGGGGGGTTGGCCAGGCCAGAAGCACTGTCAGGGCCCGGGTTCGTGTGCTGCTTCTTGCATGGTTAGGCACCTCTTGGACTGTGCCCCAGATGCCTGTTTTAGCTGTGTGGTTGACCTTACCTTGTGGGGGGAAGGAGCAGGCAAGGGAGAACAGAGAGAAGGCAGGGTTTGAAGCCATTGGGCTTCATGCAGCTTCCACTTAAGAACACCTGGTCATAAAGAACACCAGGTCATAAAGCAAAGCCTAAGTGACACATGTGAACGGTCTCCATTTGCAATCTGGCATTCTTGCAGGGGAATCTTACCCTTTGCAAAGCTTACTCACAATCCCCTGCAACAGTCACCAAACTCGCAAATACTATCAAATGAAAAACAAAAATGAAAAACACGTTTCTCCATTGACTACCTTTATTGGATTCTATGAAAATACAAATCCCTTTCAATGCTCACAATGATTGGCTTTTAAACACTTGGTTTAAAAATAGGGCTTTCCACTCATCTCGGACAGCGACTCCCAATTATCACCTCGCTGGCGTGCTCGGGGCTGACGGCCAGTGCCAGAGGCTCCCTGCACGGACGCTGCATCAAGCAGCTGCCTGGGCCCAAGAAACAGATTCAAATTCATTGGGTACACATTAGGTTGAGACGTTATCCAAATATTTCCAGTTTAAATTCCAGCCACTTTGACACCGAAGGTTGCAAAGCTCTTGTTTACCCAACTGCAAAGAGCTTTGGCAGCGTGCAGGTTTATTAAGATATTACAGACCCGTATTGGTATGTGAGCCTGTCGGAAAGATCTAAACAGGAAAAGCTAGGAAATCCATTTTGCTGGAGACCTGGAGGAATTAGATAAAGGAAAGGGAGCTCTCCCAACTTGTGCATATTAAGGAGCAGAGCTAGCAGACGTCGGGCTGAGGCAGCCTTCGGGACATGAAAAGGTAACGCTAGGCAGAACCGACTGCAACTAAGCTCAAGGCAAGAAACACCCCCAGGCGGAAAGAGAGCACCGTGCGTCGCCATCTACAGATACAGCGGCCTCGCGTGTGCAGCGCCAGAGGCAACGAGGACTAGCACATCGCAGGAGACAAGCAATAGCTTTCAAAGAGGACACACCTGAGCAGCGAGCCGAAGCGGCAAGGCCTTTTGAAGGACCTCCCTGCTGCCTGGACGATCGTCACGCCCCTGCTAGTGCCGTGTGCAAGACGTCCAAGTGTAAACACCACTACATCAAGCTGTGAAAGAGAAGCAGGTGCTGGCTTAGAGGAGGTCTTCGAGACGGAAGAGGGGCTCGGCTGCTCTCGCCCAGTTCACAAGAACTGGGTTGGGAAGGGCTCACGAGGCACATTGTTTAAGAGTAGCAAGCGGCGGCCTTGTGAGGCCTGTAGCATGTGTCCCCCCCCCCGCCCACATTTGCTAGAGGTACCACACAAGGAGTTACAAAAGCTTGTTCCTAACACTGGCCTAATTCACTGTGTAGCTGCAGGACAAGAAACACATGTGCGCATGGATGTTTACGGCAGAGACCTCTTGCTTAGGTACCCTAGGGACAAGCACAAAGATCACAAGGCCCGCTGTCCTCTTTTAGCACAAAGGTCACTAGGACGGGAATAAATATGCGCCTACTCTTGTCAAAGCATGCCATCGGCACCAGAGTGCCACCCGCTTGCCGGTAACAGTTCTGCCTCCCCCGCCCTGTCAAAAAGCAGACCATCCTGAATGCTCTTCGCATGGGCTTGCGTCAATGCTGAAGCGTCTTCCGTAGGGCCTTTTCGCACTCCTCTTAAACTTTAGGTACTCACTTGAAGGGACAGCAAGGCATGAGCAGTATTGGAAAGGGATGGGAAGGATACATCCACAAGAGGCATCTTTTTTTTATTATTATTCCAAATCCTTCTCTCCCTGGGCCAGTTAGCTGGCTCCAGGGCATATTTCTGGAAACTCTTTATAGATCTCCTGGATGATCATTTTGTCCATCTGGCACTGGGGGCTCTCCTCTTCTTCCACCATAATGCGCTGCAAAGTCCCTTGCAAGTCCATGAAACGGTGCTTATGCTGCAGGTACGCCGTAGACCGCATGAGAGCATGCATCAGAGACAAGTACTCCATTCGCAGCTGTAGAGGCAGAATGCATGGGAAAAGGTTTAGAAACGAGACAAGCTGGTGACACCCAAGTTAGAAAATAACCACTGCTTGTCCAGTGCCAGACTCCGACACGAACAATTACAGCCAGAGTAGACTTGGAGGAGGGACTCCTGAACAGCCCTTCCCACTGGCCTCCAGGAGACTTGTCTTTCAGAGTCATTTTGGAAAGCCATTCAGCCAGCCCACTGGATCAGCTGAAGGGCTTTGAAAGGCTTCTCACCTGGACTCTGTGCTCAGTAAAAAGCATCCCAGAACTAAAAGGACTTTTCCCTTCCAAGCACACCTCTCTCTGAGCAGAATGTCCACACAGTCTCTTTTTTTTTGTACTGTAAAGTAGCTTCCTCATCTTGGTGCCCTCCAGATGTTGCTGGCTGAGGCTAATCAGAACTGAAGTCCAAAACATCTGGAAGGCACCAGGTTGGGGAAGGCTGCTCTGAAGAAAGGAGATGGGACAGCGCATAGTTAAATTATGGAACTCACTACCACAAGATGTAGTGATGGCCACCAATTTGGATGGCTTTAAAAGGGGGTTGGATAAATTCCTGGAGGCAAAGGCTGTCAATGGCTACTAGCCCTGATGGTTGTCTGTTATCTCCAGTATTTGAGGCAATAAGCCTGCGTGCACCAGTTGCTGGGGAACACGGGTGGGAGAGTGCTGTTGCACCATGTCCTGCTTGTTCATCCCTGGCCTATGGCTGGTCGGCCACTGTGTGAACCGAGTGCTGGGCTAGATGGACCCTTGGTCTGATCCAGCACGGCGCTTCTTATGTTCTAATCTAGGCTTCGGGCTCACTGTGAGGGTCCAGAAGAGACAGAGCTATAATACCCAACCTTGACCTACCACAGGCCCAACGCCTTGGGCTGTGCTCCCCAAAAGAAGCTGCCAGTCATACACATTTATTAATCTGGCTCAGCCTGAAAAATCTGAGAAGGGTAAGAGCATTCAGAACAGGCTTTCTCTGCAACTAGGCAGGTCAAAAACACTTCTCCAAGCTCCGCATGTATAATCCCACCAAACAAATCCCAACTGTTGCTGGAGGAAAACAGGCAGGCTTTCGGCAAATCACTAGAAAAAGCAGTTCCACAACGGAGAGCCTTGAACCACACCACACCATTCAGGGGTGAAGTGATTTCAACGGCAGCACCAGCCATTGTGACCCAAAGCAAATTAGGGCTCCGTAGCTCAACAGCACTGCCTTGACTTGGCTCTGAGAGGCAATGCAGGCTCTAGAGGCAGGGCAGGGATCGCTATGGCTGGCCTGGCAAGGACCTCCACCTCTTCACTCACGTTAAGCCCTCCCTCTTTTGCAAACTTTCGAAAGAGGAGTCTAGCACTTCCTTCCTTCCTTCCCGCCAGTACCTTTTCTCCAGGAGAGAGGTCCGCAATCTGCCTCACAATTATGTCAATCATGACCATCATGTCCGTGTGGTAGAAGATGTTGGCGGTGTCCTTGCTGGCAAAGACATCTTGCAGGAATTTCAACACGGAGTGCGGCGGCTGGGGCTGATGCTTGAAGATGCACACCGGATCGTCTGGTTGCAGGTTAGAGAGAAGGAAGGATGGGGCGGGGGGGGGGGGGAGGCGTCATACACAGCCACAGCTCACTTTGCCTGAAGGCAGTGATTTCATACGAGGTGCACATGTGCACTACGGTAGCCCTTGTTCAAGTCGTCAAAAGCAGGAGCATTTTCTCGGGAGCACGCAGGCGCTTTAATGACACACGCATGCGGTTGGAAATGCCCCCCTTCGGGGCTTGTGGTCCAGATCTAGGAAAGCTGTTCCAAAGAGGAACCATTTGGCAGAGCGAAACAGGGGGCTTATTGGCCTAGGCATGTGCAGCCACAATGACCGCGGGTTCACGGCTGGGTTCCTGAATCAATATGGGATAGGACTCCCAGGGTCCTTTAAAATTACTCAAGTGCAACAGTTGTGCAGAAGAGGCATTTTCAGCTGGTGGGTGGGGGGTCCTTCAATCAGAGTACTCTGACGGGAGAGACGCGACCCTGCCAAAGTTTCCCTCCTTTACTCCTATGACCTCCTCCCATATTGAGACCTTTTGTTTCACCAAGTGCAAACGAAGAGACTGCTTCCCCCTTCAGCAGCCTTCCTCAGTCTGGTGTCCGCCAGATGTTTTGTGCTTTCCGGACACTGGCCATGCACGCCGGGAGTTGAATCTAAAACATCTGGAGGGTTCCAGGGTGGGGGGCAGACCGCCCTACAGCATGAAACTGGGGAGCATAGACAGGACTGTGCCCCCCTCTCCATTTCCCATCTTTGCTGAACTGGAGGCTGCTGTCACAGGAATCCCCAAATGAGTGAAAAATGAACACTCGCTGCCTCCATCCATGAGCCTGCATCAGTCAGAGAGTCCAGTTGGGAGATCTGGCTAAAGATTCTGCATCCTGCCCAGTCCCCTCCAAGGAAAGAGGCAGGATAAAGTATCAACTTCTATGAGTATATCTAACGAATCTTAATTGCACACAATTAATAGTATTTGAAATGCACACCTAAAAATGTGACGCATGAATGTAAAAATAGAAACTTCACATGCTTGTAAACATCTGTGTCAAGCCCTGTGTAGATTTTTTCATAGAGCTGTGAGCCCACTCTCTGGCTAACTCAGGTGTGCCTCTGTGTGGTCGCTTACACTGCATCCACAGCGCAGGGGTGAGCTGGCCCACTGAAATGTGGGGAGAAAGCCTGGATGGGCAAAGTGCTCAGTACCTTCACCCACCCAGTTCTACACTTTAAATCCGTCAATCGTCTCCCACTTTAAAGAAATTGGCATGAGCTACATTCTGATATGTGGTTCATGCATCTGTAAGTCTAATTCGCCCCTAAGAAATACACCCAGTGGTTCAACAGCCCAATTCGCTGATGTTCTCGCCATGAAGAAATATAGATACAATTCCTATGGGGTTTTCTAGAGCATGAGTGGGGAAAAGGCAGATCTCCAGACGTCTTTGACTACAACTCCCAGCATTCCTGACCATTGGCCATGTTGGCAAGGGCTTCTGGGAATTGAAGTCCCAAACCTCAGGAGAGCTACTTTCTGCCCACCCCTGTTCTACAGGACAGTGACCATCTTTTCTATAGGCGAAGGAGAGAGAGATCTGTAGGAAGGCTCAGCTTGCATAAGGCCTGATGCTAGATAAGGCTGAGTTTTAATAAAAGTGGGAGAGCCAGTATGAGGCAGTGGTTACAGCACTGGAGTAGGATTTGGGAGATCCAGGTTCTAGTTCCCACTCAGCCATGAAGTTCACTGGGTGACTTTGGACCAATCGCTGACTCTCAGCCTAACCTACCTCACAGGGTTGTTGTGAGGATAAAACGGAGAGGAGGAAGATCATGTAAGCCACCTTGGGTTCCTTGCAAAGGGAGAAAAAGGTGGGATACAAGTGTGATAAAAAATAAAATAGTAGGCATTTGGGCAATGAAAGCGTTAAAAGCTTTGGACGAAGGCCAAGCAGAGCAGTACAAAAGTTAAAAGCAGTTCTCAGCCTGTGTTGTGCTAAGAAAACAATTTTCAGCCCCGAAAAGAGCTTATCCCAGTAATCAAAAACCACAAGCATCAAACACGGGAAGTTATTTAACAGCAAATCGACAAACTAAAGGGCAGAGGGGAAAGAAAACACACACACACACACACACACACACTACACACATGAGAAAGCGGGGCCCTCATGCTCTGAAAGGCTTCAGCCAGTACAATGCTTGGTTAGGCAAGCAGAGGTGGAATGCGTTGCCATTAGGCTGTATGGGAAAAGAACTCTCCAGATTTTCAGTGAAGTGCTTTATAATAGGGTCTACATATACAGCAGGTTTAACATGATGCTCAGGGCTGGCAAAATAATCCAGAGGTTGAAGAAAGGGGGGAACCTAGGATTCCTATGGAGCTAGACTCTGGGGGTCTCTGGCGCGCGTTAAGTGAAGGAAGCCTGGTGTTGAGACACGTCACCCTACACATATTCTAGAGTTCAGAGTTTCACTGTAGAATGGGCAAAAGTCCCAGTCCCCTTGACAAAATTGCCAGCATGCTTGTCCATGAGCCAAGAACCATGGCTTCCCAGTTCGCACATCATGATAAATAAACCACAGGCCTGTGATTTGTTAGCCACTCCTGCTTGCAGGAGAAGCCCATCAGGAGCCATTGGGCAGCAGGGAACCCCACGCCGGCTTGGTCACAAGAAGCCAGACTTCTTTAAAATGAAAAAAGAGTCAAATTTGTTTGGACTGAAAACCAGTGACAAAACCAGTCTTATAAAGGAGGGAAGACCAAAGCAGAAAGCAAAATCTAGAACAATGGTGGTACTCCATTGGGTTTGTTAGAACTACCACCGAGGCTAGAAGCCTCCTTTTTAAAAAGGAGGGGAGGATTATCTGCTAGATCCTTTATTCAAGACCTGTGTTCCTGGCTAAGCAGATTTCCAAGTCCCATTGCACTAAATATTTATTTTATCCTGCTTCGCAACTATCCAAGCCGCTACGGACATCTATTAAAAATTCAGTTTACTGACAACAGATCCAAGGACATGACTCTCTTAGCTGTATGCTTGGGGAGCCATGGCCCAAATGTTGCTGAGTCTAATTCTTGACGTCTTGAATACAACTCCTAGGATCAGGTAGGACTATGCCATTGTGCCACTAGCCGGCCAATTATCTGCATTTCAGCAGGTCAGTCTCCCTACCATGAAGGCAAAAAACTTCACTGGCGCTTAGAGTCCATCTGCCAATTATTGCCTCTCCGCAGTACTGGCAGGACACCGCTTCTCAGATATCCTCTGCCATTAGTAGTAGTAAAACCGCAGACACACTCACCTCCGCGGTTCAGGAGAAGAAGCAGCTTTTCTGTGAAGGTTTTGACGTTGGAGTGCTTGCTCAACGTAACCATGATCACATTATGCTCAGGAACTAAGAAATAAGAGAGGCTTTATTAGAGGCGGCTGCCCGTCTCATAACGGGTTCAGTTTCAACACAAATCGATGACAAAGTGAGGAAAGGGTGGCAAGAAGAGATACGCGCAATGTTGCTTAGCAAAGAGCGCTCCCTAAACCTGGATGCAAATCTGACCTTAGCCACAGACTGACTGGGCTCAAGCAACCTTAGTTCATCATCTGCAAAGTGGCCAAACCCTATCGTACAGGATTGTGGCGATGTCAACTCAGTTGTAAAGCACATCAGAAGTACTGTGTTTTCAATTTATATGCACTGAGAAACTAGGGTGTTTGCATCCTCCATTATTTTTAAAAGATTCTTTATATTATAATCTGAAATTATTTTGTATTAGCTTTTCTTTATAACTGTACAATATAAACATAGCATGGCTGTGTGTGGGGGGGAGGGAATATGTTTTTTTGTTTTGTTATTTTGACACATGAAATGTCTACTCTTGCAATTACTTATTGCCAAATGTTAGAATCCGTTAAGCTCATGCTCAGATCTGGTCAAGGGTCACAGACCAAACCGTGACAGTTTAAGCGATATGCACTTTGGCATTTCTGCATCATCTTGGGCTGGGGGTGCCATTTTAGAACAGGGGCTCACAGCAATATTCACCAGGGCTTATGCTGTCAAAATCCACCTGAAGAGACAAGCTGTGAGGCTCCCCTGCTCTCCAAGGCAACAAACACTAGCTGCTTAACGAAGAAGTGAAGATTATTCATACGACTATGCCGAAAACAGAGCTTGCCTACCCTACACCACAGTGGGGAATGGGAAGAAGCCAGAGACATGCTCAGCCAATGCTGCACAGCGGTGGCCCATTCGCAGTCCTGCTCCATACCATTGGCTGGGTGTGCACTTGCAGCCATCAGAAATATAGAGCTTTGCCTTTTCTGTTGCCTTTTATGTTTCAGCTGTCAAAGGGAAGGAACTCCAGTATGAAACATACACAGTAATGGTCAAGAGGAGACTGCATGAAGGCTGATTTGACAGCCGCTGACAATGACAGGTGGAGGGAAGGGGTCACGATCACCCACTTAGCAAGGTGATCCCCAGGGCTTCAAGTGTCGAGCTGATACTTGAGGGGTGCCCTGCTTGCATTCCACAATTCCCCAAGTCTCCAGCAAGTCCTTTTAAGGGGCATCTCTGCCCACCCCACCTTTGCACGGCTCTCATTAAACATTGTGATCAAATCTTTGCTTGCCACATCTAACGCTGGTCGGTGCCTTTGGCACAGTCAGTGGGAGTGAGATTATAGAAAAGTGACAACATTTCATGGGAACAAAGTAAACCCACCTTCACCAACCTGGTGCCCTCCAGATATGTTGGACTGAAACTCCCATAATTTCAGCACGGCTACTGGGAGTTGCAGTCCAACACATCTGGAGAACACCAGGTTGGGGAAGGCTGCAAGAGACCCTGTCCGTATTGGGAAGTCTGTAAGCATTACAGGAAGGCTCATACTGAAGAAGCCAACACACAAGTATTAAATAGCTTGTTAAGAAGTAGGCTTTTTCTGCATTAGAAGCATAGATTCCGACGGCTTGAAAGATGTAGATTTTTTTTTTAAGTGCAGTGCAATGAAGAGTCTGAGCATCATTTAATGAGTTCTTGACTAGGAGAAGTGCCTGTATCCCACCGTACCCCAGGTGGGCAAGAATAATTCCCAGAACTGCACTGCCCGTCAGATGCAACTATGTAATTACTGAAGCTAGCCAGCACAGTGCGTAAGAAGAAAAAGATAATGAATGAAAGGGCAGAGAAAATTAACATAATCACCCTCTGTGTGATTAATTTTGAGAGTAAAAAGAAACACCAGATATAGTATGCTCTTCCTTAACTATCTGGCATGGATGTGTTTGTAGCGGTTTTATCCAGCTCCCCTTATGAAGCAAGGTGGAATAGCATCATATCTAAAAGCAGCAAGCAATTAAGAGAAGACCCTGAAAACGTGGTAGCACGAGATCTTGACAAGGCATTCAGGATTAACAAGAGGAGGCCTGACACCACACTGTGTTTTGACCTGCTTATGACTGCCCACTATACAAAGAGAGAGAAAGGAAAATGTTTGCAATCACCATCAGCAAGAATAAGTTAAGCTGCTTCCCCAAAAGGCTCAGCCTAGCAAGAATGAGGAGGGGATCAAGTCTTCCAGGAGAAAGTGCTGCCCAGCAGAATACCTTGATAAGACGTGACCTCCGATACTTCTACATCTAATGAGATTCACAAGGCGCAAAGAGGGATAAGCAGAAGATCTGCCAATCACTGGAAGGAGGAAGACGCCTGGTTAAGTGCAGAACTGTACTGATAAGGGCCCAGGGAAGTGTCCTCTCCCATGAAGAAGAGGTTCTTGAAAATTTTAACCCATGCAGACCAGGCACTTTAACACAACGCCAGTGTCCTGAAATCGTATATAGCATTGGAACCAGGATCAGCCTTCCATGAGAAGAAGGGTGTGTTGCACAGAAAGTCCCTCTACCCAATTTTTGGGGTCCCTCCCTTCATCCCACTGCACAGCTCACACCATTCAGCAGGGTCTCTTGACTCTGTGTAGTATTTTCAGGGGGTTAGAGGGGCAGGGCCGTGGTTCAATGGTTGGCATGCAGAAGGTTCCAGGTTCGACCGGCAGGTAGGGCTAGGAAAGACTCCTGCCTGAAACCCTGGAGAGCTGCTGCCAGTCAGTGCCAACAACACTGGGCTAAATGGACCAAGGGTCTGACTCAGTCTAAGGCAACTTCCCATGTTCCTATGGAAGCCCACTTCCACCAACCCATAAAGCAGAAGCCAGTTCTACTACAAAGGGTTAGTTGGTGTCAGGCTGAATTTTCTCCCAGAATCCCAACTTTGAGCTTCTACATCTCTTCTAAAAACAAAGGGTTGGAACAACGCCAAAAGTGCAAATTCTCACATGCACACTTTAGCCCTGGGGAAAAGCTGGCAGAAGCTGGAGAGCTTCTGGTGCGGAACGAACCATCCCACGGAGAAGAGGGTGAAATTATTCCTATCATCGAAATGCGGTCGGAATGGAATTAGTTATCACAAGCTGTGATGATGATGATGATGATGGCCATCAATTCAGATGGCGTTAAAGGGGGAGTAGTCAAATTCGTGGAAGATAAGGCTATCAAGGGCTACTAGCCATGATGACTATAATGCTATCTATAGGATCAGATGCAACATGTCTCTGAATATCAGCTGCTGTGGAACAACAACGGGAGAGGGCTATTGCCCCTCATATCCTGCTTGTGCATTGGCCCCAGAGGCTGGGCCCGATGGGCCTCTGGCTTGATTCAGGAGGGCTTTTCTTAAGTTCTTAAAGATGCTTGGGAACATTTTTCTTAGATCAGCTTCCCCCAATCTGGTACCTTCCAGATGTGATGGACTGCAACTCCCATAATTCCCAGCCAGCATGTCCAATGGGAATGATGAGAGGCGTGGCCCAACATGTCTGGGGGAGACCAGGTTGGGGAAGGCTGGACTAGAGGCTCCTTAAAACCTTGGACAACTTTCAACTACATCACGAGGAGAAAAACAAACACAACGGTTTCCTCTTCCCAAGAGTCACTTTCCCTTGATCTGTGGCCACAGCCCAGGGCCAGCATAGAGGACATTCGTGTGAAGTTCCATAGGGGGTTCTTCCCAAGAGGGAAGAACCACCACCTCTCTTCGCCTGAGGACCCAGAGGCACAAAAAGTGTGAGTTGGTGGGAAGGCCTGCAATGAGCTTAAGCCTCCCTCAATGCCCACTGGCCTCATGCTTTCAGCAGTGAACCTGCTCCATAGAATTCCCACCCACCCCATCCCTTTCAGCTCCAGAGTGGGACAAGTGCCCTATTCCAACCTGCATTTTGCCCACCCCCAACCATGCATCAGGCCGTTTGCAACGTAACATGGTACAGTGACAGAACGTCTGCAGCCGATTGCAAATCTTGGTTATCGCCTCAGTCAGGGGAAGCAGCGTTACTGACCTGGAATGTGAAGATTAAATGCCAGAAGAACATTAATGAACAGGTCAGGCAGCTGTTCTGTGGTATCGGAGGGCAACCCGTCTTCAATCACATCGAATAGGAACTGGACAAACTGGGAATTGAGGTGCTCTGTGCAAAAGAAAAAGCATTTTTTAGAAATGGTAGTTTTTCTCCTCAGTGGACTGGATTAATCTCCAGCGTGAGGAGAAAAAGGAAGCTTAAGTGTAGCCACTGATTTTGCAGATCTGGTTAGCATCTTGTCTGTAGTTTAGTTTAGTTGCAGGCTTGGGTCTAACAGAGAACCTTTTTTATTTTAGATTTTATGGTTGTTCTTATATATCCTGTGCTATTAGTATTTTTGTATTGTATGGTAGTGTATTCTTTTAACTATTCGTGTTGTATTTTATCCTTTTAACCATTTGTCATCTGCCCAGAGAACATTGTTACGACAATAAATAAATAATATACAATAAAATAATGACGATGAACTGGGGTCTCTACTGAACAGCTGCAAAGTGGGGGTGGGGTGGGGAATGCACAGTTTGTAGGAGAAACGGCAGGCCTAGGAGGGCTGATTTTCTCTTCCAGCCCCATATCTGACATGTTGAGAGGGAAAGAACTCAGGGAGAGGGAAGGTGAAGAAAGCTATCACCCCACCCCCACCCCACTCCACAGACTGATCTCTTTCCCTGTTGCTTTGCTGGTATTCAGCAGATATCTGCATTCGCAGTTCCAGGGCAGCCACCAAACCTATAGTGTGGGCTGAGCAGCAGACTTTTCCTTGAACCTTATCGGTACACCTGTAAGCAATCCTCTGCAAAAGAGCGTCATGGGCTGGATTAGATTTATTTTCCTACCCTGCAATTGTTTGTCTAGTAGAAATTAATCCTAACCATTAGCCGCTAATTATTGTTTGATGTATCTATTAGGAAAGCTCTAAATCCCATGCAAATACGACCACCTGAAGAACATAATTGTTAGGTTCACACCAAAGAAAAGAAACACAGATTCCCTCCCCCACAAAAGTAAACAGAACAGCAGCAGCAGCAGGAACAATGCCCTAAAAAATTCAGACTTTTGGTTGCTCTTAATGTATTTTGTCATTGTACAGCTTCCTGAGCTTGAGCTAATTTTGGGCCCGTTCAAAACCAGGCCTTAAACCATAGCTTTAACCATGGTGGTTAAGCCAGAAAGCCAGGCCATGTTCAGAAGACACCTTAAACATGCCTTTAACCACAGTGAATAAGGCCTTTTGCTTTATTCACCATGGTTAAAGCCGTGGTTTAAGGTGTCTTCTGAACACAGCTCAGCTTTCTGGCTTAACCACTGAGGTTAAAGCCATGGTTTAAGGTGTCTTCTGAATGGGGCCATTGAGTCAAGTCTAATTAAGCCAGTGCAAACCATTCTCCACTAGATTACCAGAAGTTAAACTGGGGATTCTATATAGAGAACTACATCGGCACAGCAAGCATTTTTTTTAAAGAGAGGCAACTTCAGAGCTGCACATTAGTATGATAATATCAAAGAGTTTCAAGACATCTTTGGAGGATCTTTTGTGTACATTTGGGTCTGTGGTAATGGTCAGACCATTTACGGTCATGTTAATTGTTATTTGGAGTGTGAGAAATCTAGTTCAGATGGCCATCCTAAACATACTTATTAGGGCGTAAGCCCCACTGAAAACAGTCAAGACTTATTTCTGAATAAACACGTGTAGGTTTGCGCTGCAAGTCAGACAGCAATATAGTCTCCACTCAAGGTTAAAATACCCAGTTGGCTAGAGCCAGGAGTTTTGTACTTGATGTGTATTAAATGGATCACACTGCATCCATATTAATAGATGCAAAATCTTTGCGAAATGCACAAAGTTCAGTAACTGAGGGTCAAACTAGATGATACAACAGGAAATCCATTATGTCTGGATTTCCTTTTAGAGATACGCCTGGCGCCAGCATTGCAATCCTTCCGGCACCAGATTAAAACTATTGTTTGCCTGTACATTTTAAATTCAGAAGTTTTGATTTATGTTAGCTACCTCTCAATTATTATATTTCATCTTTTGAATTGTATTTTCTGTTTATATAACTATTTATTGCACATTCCATGATATTTGTAAGGATGAAGGGTGGTTTATAAATTCTTTTTTTTTTTAATCTCCCCCCCCCCTCTCCAAGGTAATACCAGCCATTGGGGGGATTTGGATCTGGGCCACCGCACTGTGGGAGGGTGGTTCAACTTTTTCACCTTGCACCATTTCTACAATGAAAAATTGCTCTCCCAAAGCTGCCATTTGCCTTTGGTAGGGCAAAGCAATCTGCATCAGGTAAACTGTGCTGGGGAAGATGGGTTGGCTCTTCCTTTCCAACTACTGTGACTTCATGATTGCTTTCAGCTTTGAAAAACACAGAGAAAATCTGTTCACAGATCTTGTATTGCTGTGTCTAGTCTGACCCTAGAGACCACAGGTTTCTGATTGGAATGTTGCCCTCTGCTTAATTACTCGCCTGCCTTCTGTCTTGTCCAAAGGGACTCGGAATCAATTGTGATCTTTGGATATCTATAACATACAATAAATGAACAGCTGCTTTTAAGACTAATGCTAAATTAGGATTTTGTTGTTTCATTTATGGCACTTCTATGCCACCCCATAACCACGATTCCCTTGATGGCATATTTCAGAGCATTTCAGATGCAATGTAAAACAATCAAAATACAAGCAACACAGGGATCCACTGCTATTGGACATCCTGTTCTAGAAATTTCCAAATCCTACATGCAGAACTTGAAACAGAAACCTCTGGCTTGCAAAATCTTTGCTTTTAAACGGCTTTATAATGGAATGTAGTTGTTGCTAGGACTGGGATTCTGGTAGACTATGGAGGTAATTGAAGGAAGATCTAGAGCAATCTCACTGCTAGTAAGGGATCTGGCAATACTCCAGCAGATGACCCGGCTGGTCTCAGGGAAGTTGAATTCAGCCGTCTTTTCAGAAGAGAACAATAGGCAAAATATCACTTGTCTGGACTCCTTCCAGTTCTCCACCCATAAGCATTCTGAGTACCCATTTCCCACACTGAAGAGACCAGTCTCTCATCAAGCTGTCTCTTCTTAATTATAGGTGAAGAGATTGTGGAAATCTCCTACGCACTGGTATCTTGCCATCTACTTGTTCTTCCTGGAGATTATTCTCACCATAGTGATGATATGGCAGCGGTTCTCCCATACAGAATATCATAGCCAGCACCAAGGCAGAGTAGCACATCTTCTGATGGTCTGGAATAAAAAAGAAACCCACTGGTTTAGTTATAACATCAACATAGTACACTGTCACATGATGTAGCTGTGGCAAGTGTCTTGAACAACTACCTACAGGAAAGAGCAGTCCTATGTCCACAGTGGAATTTGGCCTACCGGCCCTTTCTCTTGGGCAAATTTCTGTGACATTGAAATAACCCACCAATGATTGGGAAGTGGTTTTTACAGTAAGTGCAACAGTTCTGAATATAACTGTTAAGTACATTTGGACTTCCTGCCTATGTCAGCTCTTGAGCACATATCTTTATCTCTATATGTGACACCACCAACCACAAGGAAACCTTGTCAAAATATTCATCACGTATAGCAATTTAAAGAGAATTGTTCAGAATCCCCAGTTCTGTTACAGACATTTCTTTGTGAGCACAGGCTTATTAGATCATTCCCTATGTTCCAGGCTACTACTGTCTAAGGAAATGACTTATAGGAGTAAATTACTACTGAGTATGGAAAAGCAGGGCCAGATTAAGGCAGTGAAAATGACTAAGAGTGCTTTGCACCAGCATATGCTGTGCTAAATCTGCTGATGGAGACAGAATGAACACCACTGCGGTTTTGTAAAAAATATCTAGAAGGTTTTAAGTTTATAATTACTTCTAAAAGTAATTTATTTCATTGTACAGCAACTGACAAAGGATCTCCGGATCTGAAACGTTGAACGTTGTTCAAGTTTGATTGAAAGTTGTTTTGAACATTTTTAAATTTTTATATTTCGGATAAAAATTTGGAAAAGCAGGGCCAGATTAAGGCAGTGAAAATGACTAGGAGTGCTTCACACCAGCATATGCTGTGTTAAGTCAGTTACACCCTTATACCTGGCTGTGGTCACACATGCTTTTGCATCATTCAGACTGACCTACTGTAACACAATTGACATAGAGCTAACCTTCCAAAGCACCTAAAGTCTTCAGTTAGTTCAGAATGCCATTGCCCAGGAGGTTGCCTGGGGTTGTCTGGACAGGTAGGTCAGTATATTGAAGTTTACAAACCATTTTACACCACACATTAGTCTAATTGCAAATACAGGAGAACTATTTGGGCAGCAGCTTGCTGGCTGGGCAGAGATTAACTGGACTGGTTGCATAGCTGCGTAACTGGGCTGGTTGCATATCTATTTCTAGTCCCAAATCAAGGTGCAAATCTAAAGCCTTGAACAGCTTGAGGTCTGGGTACCTTAAGGACGGCATTTTCCCTTTCCTTTGCACTCTGTTCAACGTCCAAGGTCCTGCTCAGCGTCTCCTTACAGACTGAAATGCGACCGGTGGGAGCAAGGAGCAGGATCATTTCAGTTGTGGTGCTAAAGGTACTGTCTCAACAATACAGGTTCTTGTTGCAGCCTTTTAATGGTTTACTCTGTATGTATATGCAACTGCTCTATCACATTTTGCTTTCCTCAAAAGTAATAACTGTATATTTTAATTTGTGCTTCTTTAATAAATATATTCCCCGTTGGTTTTGAAGCCTTGTGCGTGTGTGTGGATCGTTTGAGGCTCAGCTCTTTGCCAAAGACAAACTAATGATGAACATGTGTCTTGTAGTGCAAGTCTCTACATGTAAGAGGAGCCCATTCAGTAACATGGCCCGAATAGCCCCGTCATTATATGCTTTCTCACAGGGGCTGAGCTTACAGGGATTGAATTATTATTATTATTATTATTATTATTATTATTATTATTATTATCTGCTGATGAGAGGGCCAAGTATTTCTTTGCTAATTTTTCTGATTGCTGTCATGTTATAATTGATCATTCAGGTGCTGCTGTTTTACTCTCTTTCCTTCTTTTAACTTTACATTTGTTGTTGAAAGTTGATATGTATTTTAACTGTGCTTTTTTTTAAAAAAAATTATGTAAACTGCTTAGAGATTTTACTATATACAAATAAATAAATAGTTTTATTCTGTTCTGATTGATTTGGGTTTTTTTGGTGCTTTTTTTTAGTTCCAAATGGCAAGAAAAGCAAGCTAATAATAAAAAATATTTTTTGATGAAAAAAAGCTTTTCTCTTTAAATAATATTTCAGATTTCGATTACTGACTTTCCTGTAGAACATATTTCTTTTCCATAGATCAGCATGGCTAAGTTTGGTTACGAGTCATCTGAGATTCGGAAACATTCCAGGTGTGCATTTTCCCTTCCTTTCCAGTGCACATTTGTATCTCATGCATCAATCTGTCCCACAGCCTGCTAGTACAGCAAAATTTCCACCGGCAGCGTCTATACATGAACGCTCTGCAGAATCACAGCCACTGCCTTTCCTGAATCTTAATTAGTTGGCATGTTCCAACAGGGGTTTTATATATGAAAAGCCACGTGACAGGGGCATATGGTCATAATGTAACACACTCTGTACTATTTACAACAGATAATTAAAGCATGGAGGGATTTACAAAGCCTAGATGTTATATGCAGGGATGAACAACCCAATAAAAGTTAGGCCATTTCTATATGGGCTAGCACTCGGGTTATGTATTTTACGAGATGATTAGCTGAGAAGTACTTGGCCTCAGAAGCGTGGATTTGTCCATTTCTCTTCCAGCACCTCCTTTTATTTCCTAGGCGGGCCAAAGCTCTGACCTGACACAACCGTTCCCCCTTCCTTGGCTCCCCCTGCCATGGAAGCAGATGAACATTACAATCTGCGACAGGATTGGGCCCAGGTTACCCTGAAGCTCCAGTACAGGGCAGAGGGCTCCCGTGATTCAGATGCACCCTTCCCCTTTGCTTTTGTATAGGTGGATGCATTATCAGAGGGAAACCCCTTAAGGCGTGTTCCAGATTCTGCCAGCTGATGGATATTGTGTGTCCAGCTGCTTGGGAAAGCACCAAAGAGCTTGAAGGGAGGTACAGAAACAGGCCAGCGGTGGGGAAGAGGATAAATGTTCTGACAATGTGCATTATTTCAGCATTTCTACCCCATCTTTCTATGATAAAACATAACATGGCTTACAAATTAAAAATACATATTTAGGATTGGTTTTAAACAATAAAAACCACCACAACACAAACAAAAAGAAGAGTGATGCTTGTTGCAGATCACAAGCTGAATATGAGCCAACAGTGTGATGCAGCTGCAAAAAAAACAAATGCTATTTTGGGCTGCATTAATAGAACTATAGCTTCCAAATCACACGAGGTACTGGTTCCCCTCTATTCAGCACTGGTTAGGCCTCATCTTATTATTATTATTATTATTATTATTATTTATTTATATAGCACCATCAATGTACATGGTGCTGTACAGAGTAAAACAGTAAATAGCAAGACCCTGTCGCATAGGCTTACAATCTAATAAAATCATAGTAAAACAATAAGGAGGGGAAGAGAATGCAAACAGGTACAGGGTAGGGTAAGCAGGCACTGGGTAGGGAAAAACTAACAGTAGAAAGTAACAGTAGAAGTCTGCACAACATCAAGTTTTAAAAGCTTTAGGAAAAAGAAAAGTTTTTAGTTGAGCTTTAAAAGCTGTGGTTGAACTTGTAGTTCTCAAATGTTCTGGAAGAGCGTTCCAGGCGTAAGGGGAAGCAGACGAAAATGGACGAAGCCGAGCAAGGGAAGTAGAGGCCCTTGGGCAGGCGAGAAACATGGCATCAGAGGAGCGAAGAGCACGAGTGGGGCAATAGTGTGAGATGAGAGAGGAGAGATAGGAAGGAGCTAGACCGTGAAAAGCTTTGAAGGTTAACAGGAGAAGTTTATATTGGATTCTGAAGTGAATTGGAAGCCAATGAAGAGATTTCAGAAGCGGAGTAACATGGTCGGAGCGGCGAGCCAAGAAGATGATCTTTGCGGCAGAGTGGTGAACAGAAACCAACGGACTGATGTGAGAAGAAGGAAGGCCAGAGAGAAGAAGGTTGCAGTAGTCCAACCGTGAAATAACCAGTGCATGAACAAGCGTCTTGGCAGAAGAGACAGACAAAAATGATCGAATCCTGGCAATATTATACAGGAAAAATCGACAAGATTTAGCTACTGCCTCAATATGAGGAATAAAGGAGAGCGAGGAGTCGAAGATAAAGCCAAGGCTACGAGCTTCCTTGACCGGAGTAAGCGTAACATCATTGACAGTAAGAGAGAATGAGAGATGAGGAGAAGGTTTAGGAGGAAAAACAAGCAATTCAGTCTTTGCCATGTTAAGCTTCAAGCGACGATGAAGCAGCCAAGCTGAGATATCTGAAAGACATGCCGAGATACGATCGTGAACATCAGGAGAAAGTTCCGGAGATGACAGATATAGTTGTGTATCATCGGCGTACAGATGATATTGGAGGCCATGAGATTGAATAAGCAACATGCCTGAAAACTTAGGGAAGCTGAGACTCTTGAGTACTGCATCCAGTTCTGGGCACCACACTTCAAGAAGGATGTAGACAAGCTGGAGCATGTTCAGAGGAGGGCAATGAGGATGATCAGGGGTCTGGAAACAAAGCCCTATGAGGAGAGACTGAAAGAACTGGGCATGTTTAGCCTGGAGAAGAGAGAATTGAAGGGAGACATGATGGCACTCTTCAAATACTTGAAAGGTTGTCACACAGAGGAGGGCCAGGATCTCTTCTCGATCCTCCCAGAGTGCAGGACATGCAGGACATGGAATAATGGGCTCAAGTTACAGGAAGCCAGATTCCGGCTGGACATCAGGAAAAACTTCATGACTTTTAGAGCAGTACAACAATGGAACCAATTATCTAGGGAGGTTGTGGGCTCTCCCACACTAGAGGCATTCAAGAGGCAGCCGGACAGCCATCTGTCAGGGATGCTTTAGGGTAGATTCCTGCATTGAGCAGGGGGTCGGACTCGATGGCCTTGTAGGCCCCTTCCAACTCTACTATTCTATGATTCTATGAAATACTATTCTCTGTGTGGACAGACACACTTTTTTGTAAGATGGCTACTAGTCCTGATGGCTATGTGCTACCTCCACTAGCAGAGGCGACAAGCTTATGTAAATCAGTTGCTGGAGAACATGGATTGTCAGGTGTTGTTGCCTCAAGTCCTGATTGTGGGTTTCCCATGGGCATCCAGTTGGCCCCAGTGTGAACGGAGTGCTGGACTAGATGGACCCTTGGTCTGATCCAGCAGGGCTCTTCTTAAGGAGTCTCAGCTTCCCTGATTAAGCTGCGTGAGCTTAGCAACAATGGATCAAGCTGGGCTCCTGGCACCAAACAGCTTGGCTGTGAGGAATCCCTCCCTCCCAGACTAAAAGAGGCCACTCTTCTCGGCTCTAAGTTTTCAGGCATGTTGCTTTCAATATTAGACAACTCAGGAACAAAATATACTGAGCAAATTGTTTGTAGGCTGCTGCTGGGTTAAAATGTTTTATCCAGTAAGCCATTACTTGCTGAAGAGGGAAAGGATGAACAAGGGCAATTAAAGATGTGGAAGAAATCCATCTGGAATGCTAGATCTTGAAAAGGCATGCAGCCTGTAAGCAAATGTAATTATTCCCTGAGTATTAAATTCATTAACTACCAAGTCACAAGATACGTTCCACGTGCCTAGTTATTTTCCTTTCAGTCCTGGCTAAATGGTGTGTTTTTAGCAGGCATCTCTGAGATGCAACAGATTCTCTTTGTACCATGGACAACAGAGGAAAAAATGAGGGGTTACCAATAGTTATAGGAAGCATTTAAAAAACAACAATAGAACAATCAACCCCATTCATTTTGAAGATACAGTAGTGGAATTCACTAAGGGGACTCTGCTGATGCCCAACAATATACACACTGCTGTGGCCAGCTTATGAAGGGCAGAGGTGCCTGAAAACTGCATTTCCCACAGTTTTGAGTTCACTTCGACATTGTTTGAACTTAACCACAAAGCCAATCCTCTGGACCATAAATGCAGCAAAGGAAGATTATGACTTTGGAAGGATGGGAAGATTGAGGCTCAAGAAAGCAGAACTGACAGCAGAGTTGTGTGTATATTCCACAGTAACTTGGGGCAGGTGATTATAGAGTGGATTGTAACAGAATTGTTCTAGTTAATTCTGCCTTGCTGTGTCCTATAATAAGCTGCCTTAAAAATATATGAAAAAACACCATGTTGAAAAGATTAACAGGCCACAAGCATGACAGACTCTCTGGGGGCAAATGCATCTACCCCCAAAAGCTGGACAGCAGCCAAGGTGCCTGCGTTGACACATGGGGGGAGTATTATTTCATCAAAAGCATCCAGAATCCATGCAGAGAGTTTTAGCCTCCAGTGTTCCTCTTTAACATCAGGCAGGAGCCGACAGAATGCGTGCTTTTGGCTTGACAACAATCCCTAGTTGCCTGAGAGCTGGCATGGACTGCTCTGGTCTCTGCCATCCGCAAAAAGGATTAGATACTCTGCAGTCTATCAGAAGATGGATCAGCCTCGATTCCCAAGTTCCTGGCACCAAAATAAGCTTCTATCACCTCAACACTCAAGGTCATTTTTCATGAGAGATTCTGTTTACAGTTCTGTGACAGCAGCAGAAAAATAATAATCCAAGCCCAATGTGACTAAATGGCCCCTAGAAAGAGAGAGAAAGCCTGCAATGAAAGGGGTGGCAAAGAAAATACCACCCCTTGCCACTTCTCCATCATCTTCAGTGATTACAGTCCTGTTTCCTTTTGAGCTGCTATTCCAAACGAACTGCCGAATGACACGAACCAAGGTGCTTATGCACCAGGTACTTTCTCGCTGTCGAGAAAACACGTGCCTGTCAAAGTCTGCCACTGCTAACACATGAGCAATAGTGTATATGCAAGAAGATTGATTCTCTTGAGAGAGGGAGGGGGAGGCTCAAACTGGAAGTAAATGTGACAAGGGGCAGACATCCCTTTCCAGAAGATGAATCAGACAAATGAAAGTGTGTTACATTCATAATCTAAGCTTATGTTTCCCTCTTCCAGAAACTTGTTGTATTGCATTTTGGAATTGCCAAGAATCAAAAAGCAGGATAATAAGTAATAATAAATTTATTTATTTATTATTGCATTTATATCCTGCCTTTTTTCCTCCAAGAAACCCAAGGCAGCGTACATAATCCTCCTCCTCTCCATTTTATCCTAACAACAACCACCCTGTGAGGTGGGTTGGGCTGAGTGGGGACTAGAACCCGGATCTCCCGACTCCCAGTCCAACACTTTAGCCACTACACCACACTGGCTGGTATAGTGCAAGTACACAATAGTTAATGCCAACTGGAAAGCAGATGTGGATTCCAAAGGGATGGAGTTTTGTATTGTGAGATCATCAAGGAGAAGCTCAGCACAACCAAAAGGAGAAGCTGATCTGCACATTTTCTGTGAGCTAAACTGGAGGGTGAAGTTATGCAGGTACTAACACACAGCTCTTGTGGGGTAGGCTGGGGGGGCGGAGGGAGGGAAAGGGAGGCAAAGGAGCCACCAGAAACCTCCTCTGGCTGCCTGACAGGCAATCCTGAGAAGCCTTCCTCAACCTGGTGCCCTCCAGATATTTTGTACTTCTGCTTCCATCAGGCCCCAACCAGCATGGCCAATAGTCAGGAATGCTGGGAGTTGTCACCCAAAACATCTGGAGAACACCTGGTGAGAACGTCTGCTGTAGAGGCTTAAAAGAACATCCAGATAAACTCTGAATATCCAAGTGATGGATGAAAAAAGCAATCCCTTTGAGAGAAGCATTGAATATAGCATAAACACATTTGCCTGGAGACAAACTTATAAATCAGTGATGGAAAGGTTGTTGCTGGATGGCAGAAAGCTAGGATTAATTATGAAATAGGGACAAGCTTCCTGCTCAAGTGAACAACCCCATCTTCAAGTATTACCATCTTAACTACAGAACAAGGCAGCCTATGGAGACTTTTGCATGCCAAAGATAAAAACACTAACACTTCAGACACTGCAGACGGTCAATAAACTGCTGTGCTAAAAAGAAAGCTCTTGCGTATGTAAGCATAACAAAACTCAAAGTGCGTGTGCATAGAAGACTGTCTCTGCATGGCAAGCAGGGCAGAGGAAAAGTGCACTACAGAGTGTAGTAGCACTCTGGAGTCCACCAGCTCAAGCCGCTCAACTGCACACTTTGTTTTCCTACGTCGTTTGTGCTATGTGCGGCTGCCAGTTATTTTTTTAATTCAAGGGAAGGTCAATCTTGTTCATCTGCATACAGATAACCTACTGCTCAATATTCCCTCCCATCCTCTTGCAACTCAGCAGGGCTTAGAGTTGCTTGTGGTCAAGCATAGAACATTCCTGTCGTCTAGCCTAGCCTGGACTTCTCTTGGCTTTAATTAATGCTCTCTCTCATAACTTGCTGCTTCCATGGGGAAAGGCCATCTTTACTGCCATATGAATTTGTATTTATTTATTTTTATTTATTATTGCATTTATATCCAGCCTTTTTTCCTCCAAGGAACCCATGGCAGTGTACATAACCCTCCTCCTCCTCTCCATGCTATCCTAACAACAACAACCCTGTGAGGTAGGTTGGGCTGAGAGTCTGTGACTAGCCCAAAGTCACCCAGTGGGTTTCCATGGCTGAGTGGGGACTAGAACCCAGATCTCCCGACTCCCAGTCCAACACTTTAGCCACTACACCACACCACACCTATAAATCCAGTTCCCAAGCACCCAGGGACAACCCCAAAATGATGTTTTCTCCTGGAAGGTTTCCCTCCAGAAGTTTTGTTCTTAAAGAACAAAAGAAAGCAGCTAGGTGGGCCGATTAGACAGATCTCTTTGCATTTTACATAGAAGTGCCACTCATGGCCACAACTACACTGTGCCCATTTGGTAAATATGCATCCATGTCTTCTTAGGGGAGAAAAAGCAATAAGAGACTACAATGCCCATCATTCCATTCTATTCACCATGCTGCCCGGGTCTTCTGAGAACTGAAGTGTAAAACATCCAGAGGGAACCAGGTTGGGAAAGGCATTACACCTCTCTGGAACAACTGCTATGCAATTGGTTGTTTTTATTTTAAAAGGTCAAGAATGAAAACCGCAGAAATGATATTTCATGAACGATTCATCTACTGTGATGAGTGAGCCTCTTGGCTAATACCAGTTGCCAAATCCTGGTATGCCACCCTATATCCCAACATGGTTTTCCACCCTTTGCCATTTCCAGAAAAATATAAATAAAATAAAACAGAGGCTAATAAAAGACTATTTTTATGACATGCAGGACTCGTTTTCAACATTTGCTATGAGTATTTGCTATGAGTATGAAAAAGAACCCTTAAACTCTGGATTAAGGTGACCATACTATCAAATCCTTTAGCAGCAGCCTTGGAATGACCATCTGACCGCAAACCTCACTTTAGACCAATAGCTCAGATCTATATAGAGGAGGATACCTTAAATGTACAGCTAACTTCTCAAAGGCCTTGCCCTAATATGGAAGAGCGGTTTGATGCAGGAAATGTGCTTCAACATCTTTCCATTACATCTAATTATATTTTAAATCTTTTTTTAAAAAAAAGGTTTTTTAATTATTTCAGATAATTCAAACTAATTTGAACAAATCTAGTGGACAACTACACTACAGATGTAAAACCATGTATTGGTTTCCTGGGCCAATTCTCAACTCGAACATTTACAATATCGGCTGTAAAGAGTCAGTATCCAGATGATGCATTCAATGAATATATATATATATATATAAAGAGGTGGTGGGAGAGAGGGGGAGAGAGAGAGAGAGAGAGAGAGAGAGAGAGAGAGAGAGAAAAGCTAAGCAATAGTTTACATGCTGAGGACCCACAACAGTGTCACTAGTCAGGGTGGATTGATTTAAATCAAAGTGATTTAAATTACCAAGAAAAAGGGGCAATTTAAATCACTGATTTCAATCATGTTTCCAATTTTCTAATTCATATACTTCCTGAAGAAGAATGCATACTAATTTGTTGCTATAATTAAAAATATATTGGTTTGCAATTGCAGCTAAACACAACCTTTATGCTACTACCATAGCTTAATCCAAAACTATCTAGCCTATATGCCCTTTGCTCTACAGAATTTATATTAGTTTAGAGACATAAAGGGAAGCAATTGTGGAATTAAAGATTTCTGCTTGGCTCTCTCTTTACACATATCAAGACACCGAGCAATAATAATGCTTCATTTATAACGCCTGGCTTCAAAAGCCACATTTTTGCCCTGGGTCATTCTTTTATATAGAAAAAGAGATTATGCCTACATAAATTTGACAGAGAGTCATGGATTCAGTTTTCACAGGTTATGAGTATAGATTTTAACGTGTATGCTTGTATAATTCAGGTTTCAGATTAAGTCAGGTTATTTTTTCAGGTTTAACAAGAACCTTTAGTTTTTGTTAACTAAAATAAATGTGCAGTTAAAATCTGGTTTTGATTTCATTTATTTAAAATAAGATTTTTTAATCCTCTTTTGTGCCAGTGTACTAGATGGAAATAACGGAAACCATGACTAATATGAGTACAACGAATTTGCCCAGCCATTCCATTTCTTCCTTAATTGCCAACAAACACATGTTCAGCAGCAGAATGCCAGTGCTGGAAGGACTGCAGATGCAACCTGCTAGAAAAACGCCATGGGCTTCTTTCTCCAAGATACGCACGCGTTGCCCGTCAAAGCCAGAGAAGTGTTAGAAAGCCAAGAGACCTAAATCAGCAATTGGCAACAAAAACAAACAAACTGCAGAGTTAATTTATTCAGGCTGCTGCATATTTTATATATCGAAGAGCAGAACTGGCGAGCTCTCCTAAACCTATTTAATAAAAAATTATCTGCCTAATGAAGGCACTTCACTTCCAATCCTTTTCTGCTTCAGAAACATGCCTTCAAAGTTGAAGTCCCACATGAGGTCACCCCAGAGAACCGGATCTGGCACGACCTTTGGCTACCCTACACCAAAATCCTGCCCCCCTTTTTTTAAATTGGCCAGACCTGAGAAATCCCCATTTTTCTAAACCACAGCCACATTAATCATTTCACCCTTTCCTCCTATCTCCATCAAAGCACAAAGTACTACCCTCACCCCCTTAGATAAATATACATTCCCCTTATAAAATTATCGGCAAGGTTTGATTCCTCAAAAGTTTTCATGGACAGTTCCTAAACTCACCCTAGCTTTCATCTTTTTAGGGCGCAATCCTGTGAATGCACTGACCAAAAAAAGTCATACAATTCCTATTATTCCCCAGCCAGCCACAATGGGAGCTGTAGAACTTTCCCCCCTATCTAAACATGCACAGGATTTCACCCTTAGGCACTTACAATTTCTCTAGGACTCATGCATTTCAAGAAACCCAGGTCAACCCAAAAGCCTGAAACTGAACTTGGCATTAAAAAACAAAATTCAACCACAGCTTGAAACGAACACCCCTGGGGCCAAATTCACAGGACTTGCTCCAAATGCTCAGACTTGCAGAGTTTAGCTGGTCAACTGGAGATAAGCAACTACTCAAATGATTCTTTAAACCTAAATAAGTAAACCCAGAAGGCAGCCTTCCCCAACGAGATACCTTCCAGATGTGTTAGAATGCAACTCCCATGGTTCCTAGCCATACTAATGGGAGTTGCAGTCAAACAGATCCGGCGGGCTGGTCTAAGCCCTTACACCAGTACCTTACCCAATCAGGAATTCAGGAGATGCTTACAAAATGCTAGCCCAAACCCAAACTTGTGAACATTGCAATCCTAAACATGACTACTTGGAAGAAAGCCCCATCGAGTTCAATGTGAGCTACTCCCAGGGAAGCGAGTATCAGATTACAGCCAAACAGAACTGTTGGGTCATCTCTGGCAACCCTGGGCTACACCCTCAGCTTACAACAGGCCTCCCAAGAATGTAGCAACATCCAAGGAACTTTGTGGGTAGAGAAAGCTATCAACGGCGGCTACTAGTCCTGATGGCTATGTGCTAACTCCAGTACCAGAGACAGTATGCCTATGTATACCAGTTGCTAGGGAATATGACTGGGAAGGTACTATTGCCCTCATATCCTGCTTGTGGGTTTCCCATGGGTGGCTGGGTGGCCACTGTGTGAACAGAATGCTGGACTAGATGAATCTTTGGTCTGATCCCACATGGCTCTTCTGATGTTCTTAACTAATCAAGGGTTCAGGTATACTTCCAGATCTATTTCACCTCTCTTCCCATTCAAATTCCAGCCTTGACACTGATTTGCTTTGACTTGGTAGCAAATCTTAAATTCTTTTTCTTACCATCTGTCTCAGAGATTCTTGCAACAAAAGATGAGTCCATGGTCCAAATATTTACTGTTATTTATTGATTAGTTAAATTTGTATTTTGGCGTTCCACCAAATAGTACTCGATGATACTGACTTCCACTCTCATTCTTGCAGCAACAACTTTGAATGCCAACCCTTAAAAAGCTCACAATCCCTTGACATATCCATGACAAGCAGCAAAAAGAATTTGAGGTCTTTCAGAGATGCAGCAAAACCCATTAAATAAGCATGCCCCACCTTGCGTGTGAGTCTGCATGTCCCGTGCCAGCTCCATGGGCAAGACAGAATTCACCAGAGCAGAGATAATAGCAGCATCCAAGTTGCACATTGCTCCAAAACACTTCAGAAGCAGCAGCCGTAATGGGACTCTGTGCTCCTAAAAAGGAGGAAGTATTTTAAGTGAAAAGAACACAGGCAACTGCAAATATTATCATTTGTTTTTGATACAGGTAACGTTAATTTGAAAAGCCGAAGATTTAGTTAAAGCAGCAAAGCATATAAAAACTGTGTTGATCATAGTAGTTTCAAGCGAGCGAACCCGCATGGGAATCAGCCTTTTAGAATACAAGACATGGTGATACCAATATTTTAGCATTGCTTCTTCTTGTCCTATTCTCCATAATCAACTGTTCTTCCTTTTCTTTCTGATATAATATTCAATACCTGAAAACTGTCAAAATATCTCTTTGCTGCTAAACTGTCATCAGCTGGAGATAGTAGGTGATTTACGGAAGCACACCATTTCCCTCAGCGATTACTTATGATCTGTGTGCCAGAATCATTCAAAGTATTTTGATACCTAGATGTAAAGCAAAATACTTCAGAGGACATCTCACTGTAGCTGACCTGGGCAATAGTAGTACTTCCGCAACTGGTGTATGTGTGTGCGACCTGAATTGGCATTCATTCATTTTTATGAATGAACTTACGAAACGGAAACATTTCCACGGAAAAATGAAGCACTGGAAATTTTTCCACAGAAAGTTTCCCTCCGTCCATTACTGCAACACAGTGCTGGATACTTCTTTCCTGCTTTATGCATTTCATAGAATCACAGAATCATAGAACAGCAGAGTTGGAAGGGGCCTACAAGGCCATCGAGTCCAATCCCCTGCTCAATGCAGGAATCCACCCTAAAGCATCCTTGACAGATGGTCGTCCAGCTGCCTCTTGAAGGCCTCTAGTGTGGGAGAGCCCACAACCTGCCTAGGTAACTGATTCCATTGTCGTACTGCTCTAACAGTCAGGAAGTTTTTCCTGATGTCCAGCTGGAATCTGGCTTCCTTTAACTTGAGCCTGTTATTCCGTGTCCTGCACTCTGGGAGGATCGAGAAGAGATCCTGGCCCTCCTCTGTGTGACAACCTTTTAAGTATTTGAAGAGTGCTATCATGTCTCCCCTCAATCTTCTCTTCTCCAGGCTAAACATGCCCAGTTCTTTCAGTCTCTCTTCATAGGGCTTTGTTTCCAGACCCTTGATCATCCTGGTTGCCCTCCTCTGAACAATTTCCTTTTATCATCATCTTCCAGTGAGTTTATGCTGATTTGTTGTAACACAAGTCACACAACAGAAGGTAACAGCAAAAGGAGTACACTAGCAAGACGTTATTTGGGATGAGAGGATCATAGAATCATAGAATAGCAGAGTTGGAAGGGGCCTACAAGGCCATCGAGTCCAACCCCCTGCTCAATGCAGGAATCCACCCTAAAGCATCCCTGACAGATGGTTGTCCAGCTGCCTCTTGAATGCCTCTAGTGTGGGAGAGCCCACAACCTCCCTAGGTAACTGATTCCATTGTCATACTGCTCTAACAGTCAGGAAGTTTTTCCTGATGTCCAGCTGGAATCTGGCTTCCTTTAACTTGAGCCCGTCATTCCGTGTCCTGCACTCTGGGTGGATCTTCTTTTGAGGAATGCAAGAGCATTCCTCAAAAGAAGCCTTCTAGTTCATACTGACAGGGAACAGATCCCTCAGAGTGATGCATCTACAAACCATTTCTATTCTTGCACATGCAAGTAGGTTGACACTTTCACACTGAAGCAAAACCGGCATAAGGAAAATTGGAAGAATATAAATATAAAAGCAATGTTATGCATTTTAATACAGTAACTAATATATCATACAGCAACCCTGTTCAGATGACATACTAAGCCATAGTGGTTAAGCATTTTGAGCTAAACATTACGACTTAGCGTGTCATGTGAACCACTCCTAACCATGGTGGCTATATAACCATGGTTTAAACACACACACACACACACACAAACTAACCATCTGCTGAAAAGGGGTTAGCGGCCTAACCATGGCTCAGCGTGTTGTTTGAACAGGCCCAATGTGTTAAAAGAATATTTTAAAAAACAATGAACTAGCAGTCCAATGCTTTCCATGCAATACATAGTGCCAATATAGTGACATTGACTGCTATCTAATATTATATATTAGATATTGTATTAAAATGTGTAATATTGCTGTTATATTTTTATTCTTAAATTTCTCCTTATACCTATTTTGCTTCACTCCTGAATGTGGTTAAGGATAGAACCATTAATTGAAAATTGCTGTTGTCTATCATTCACACTGCCAGCTTCGACTGCATTCTATTCTCTGGATTCTTAATAAAGAAATGTTGAAACAAAAGGAAGCCCTTGTGGCAGCTATGGTACCGGACATGAGGAGAGACTAAGGAGAGTAGTTATCTAGCCCAGACTGCTATAGCAGCATCACATCCTCAAAAGGGGATAGTAGTATTTTTGTAGGCACCAAAGGCAAACTCCCACATGTTCCTTTGCATACTCGATTTCCTTCCTTTGTCCCAAGGAAGTCTCTTCATAACCTAATTTCCAACTCAACGCTGTTTACCAATGCACAGATGTGCCTCAATTAAGAGAAGCGCAGGAACAGCCCGCCTACATTCCCAGGGCATTCTTGGAAATCCTTCCTCCCGAAGACAGCAAAGCTGCTACCTCTATTCCTTAGTGCAGCTTTTTCAGAACACGGCAGATAGCTTTATCTTTCAAACTCGTAGCAGGGACTCACTTATTCCTTATTTCTACTATGGAAGAACGTGTCTGTGACCCAGATAGAAGTTTTCACCCGCTCATTTCTGGAGGTAGTCAATCCAAAATAAATTGTGGAAATCAGTGGTGTATCTCATTGGATTCGTTTACACCTTATGCTCTCTGGTTTTACTGGGCCAGCTCAGATTCCCCATTTCTTCCCCTGCTTCTACCTTTTTGCCACTTGATCGTATTGCAGAATAGCGCTGCCTTCACACTGGCTACTGATTTCACTGGCTAGAGACACCGCTTGGAAATATTCCTACAATATGAAATGCTGCAGAAGTCGAGGGGAGCAGGGAGAAGAGGGTCTTGATGGCCACTGTCTCTTACTCTTGTACTCCCCTATTCACTTACTCTGGTCTAAAAACGTTCTCAACCAACAGATTTCATATGTGAACAAGAGTTGCATTAAAGTGATTTAGGATTTAATAAAAATGTATGTGCCCCAACGCTCTGCTGCTCTAGAACAAAGAATACTGAATGCAGTCTCGTACCATCTGATAGTATGTAACAAGGGACAAAACCGATTCAAAGTCATTCTTCCGGCACATCTTCTTGCAAACTTCAGGATCTGCATCTGTCTGGAAACAAGGATGAAAAAATCAGTTTTCTGGCATATCGAGAAAAGATTGTTTCTTTGACAGTAACCAAGGAAGACAGCTACAGACCTATCCCAAATCCTGGTCTTTCCATTTCCAAAACATAAACCAATAGCACTGAAAATACATCTGCATCAAAGCAAGCATCTGAGCAAAAAAATACATGTTTTACCGATGTATAGATCAAACAACATACATATATAATTTCTGAAAACTACATACATAAGCCCTTGAAAGGTTAAACAAAGCCATAAACGGTTAATGGAAAACTTGTTTCAGACTACTACACAGCCAGCCTCACAACAACAAAACATCTAAAAAAAATAGCCATCTTGTTTAAAATATTGGATCTAAAATTAGCATGGGCCATATGAAAGATAAACAGTATTACTCGCTTGGAGTGTACTGGAAAAAAATGTTAAATCATCTTTACTATTCTTATCCGCTTTATTCTAACACTGCCCACCTGAGGCAGGTTAGATTAAGGGGCTGTGTTCATGGCACTGGCTTTGTGCCACCTCCCTCCTCAGCGCCATGCTTTCCATCTCCTGATGCCAAGGAGGGAGCGCGAGGTTTCTGGGCGGCCATCTGGGTCCCGGAGCTGCCCCCCCCTTCCTAGTGGAAGGCGACCAATCGGTGGTCACCTTCTGCCAGGCTCCACCCCTGGGTTGGTCACAGAACAACATTACACAGCAACATCACACCTTTTGAAAAAGTTGGGGTAAATCCCAGACTTTTTAAAAATGCAACATCGTGGGGAAGCCCAGAGATGGCTGCAAACCTATGCCTGTGTTGTTTAACCGATGGGGCACAGATCCACAGTCACTGTGGGTCTTTCCCTGCATGTAGACAGCCCCTAAGGGATAACAATATTCCATTTAGGGTGGGAGCCAGCTCCTTTCCAGCAATTTGGAATAACTAGTACATTTCTTATTTTTTACCACTTGTTTTTAAGTATTTATAACATGCAAGTTTAAATCACAAGAACAGAATCACATCTTTACTTACAAAAGCAGACACAAAATTATTTTTATCTGTCATCAAGTGGAAGTTTATATGCAATTAGCCAATTAAACAGGTTAATTGATTTGGTATGCACAGCGTACTTAATGCTCAGGTTTATTTTTAGGTAAGTGTTTAAATTTGCCAAAAATTGCAGGATAATTGGAGATAAAATTTAATCTGTTCCATCTCACATTTTGTGGAACCAACACATTTTTTTGCAGTGTGGTACTGCTCATGGCTATCTCTCATAGCAACAGAGATGTAACATTTCCAGAAAGTTTGACACCATGATTGGGGGGGGGGGGGGGGAGAGCATTTCCCCCAGATAGACATGCATTTGGGGGGGGGGGGAATAAACACATGATATTTCTTCTCAAACTTAAAACTACTTCTATAAGAATGCAAATTGTTCACGTTGTTAAATTATTTAATATATTGTTAAATTTGAAAAATCAATAAAAAAATATTTTAAAAATGTGAAGTGCATGATGCATAACTAAACAGATAATATCTAACTGATAGTACTGTTTGTATACTTATGAAATGAGAGAATCAATCTTAAATATATTGAAGCAACAGTTTTAAGACACCCAGATGCAGCTTCAAGCTACTACCTCTAGTTTTTACTAGTTGAGAAAATAGGAATAAAAGTTGGAAATAAAAAGTATAAATGCTGTAGTAAAGATAAGGAAGATGTTATTATTTGGGCTTAGAATGGGTAGTCTGAATTATTTATTATTATTAACTACATTTATATTGCTGCCCTACAGCAGGAATTCTCTAAAGAACTGCTCAACTACTGGCCAAAAGCAAATTTGGGCTTTCCCTCCCTCTTGAACACATTACAAATTGCAAAGAGGCTTGCCATAATTTATAGCAAGCTTCTTTGCAATTTGTAATGTGACGTGGGGGTGGCGGGGAGAAGGTGTCTACTATTCAAAAGTAGAAAATTCCATGAGACATGCTCAAGCTCTTAGACACTGCTAACATAGCGCTTTGGATCCTGGCCAGTATATGAACCTCAGCGTTATCATGAGAAAACAGAAAGTACTAACATTTTTTAATTTTTTTTAAAAAACCTCAGAAACAACACTATAGCGTAATTAAGCAGAAGCAATACATATGGATAGTTCTTTAAACTCAAGACTCTTGGATTGGATCAAACCCTGAGGATGCTTTGTATTCTACAACATCCAACATCAAGTCTTTAGAGTGTTGATTGTTTAGGAATCCTGTCAAATGCAGTATCATCACTATCATCACTATCTTTGGAGTCTGAATCAAAGGTTTGCAGCAGCGCAAATCAACTGTTAAAGTAGTGTTGTAAAACAATACTAACAAGTATATTACTCATCATTCTGGAAGTAAAAATAGCTCATAAGAGGTTGCCCACCCCCAGGCAAACGTCCATGTTTTTCATTTCAAGCCTTCTGGGTGGGGGTGGGGAAATTGGGGGAGGGAAACCCTGTGTCTCTCCCCACAATAGTCTTCACATACCACATATGAGAGATACAGTTGTTGTGGAAGGCTTTTCCCCAGTTTGCTAATAGATACATCTTCTGAAAGTGTTGGTCTCTTAATGAAAATTCCTACCTGCAAAGTCCTTACTAAAGTGCTTCTAAATTTCACTCTCAAAACAAACAATGCTAGGCAATTTCATATTTCAATTCACATCCATGTCATAATGTATTAATAGTGCAGGGCTCTAGAGTGGGAATGGATCACGACTGGGTTATTACACCACATGCACAGCAGAAACGAATCTATAGCATTCATTCAATTTCCATTGCACCCACCCCACAAGTTATACATTAAGCTATTGGTTTTATATTTCCACTACACAAAACACTGAGCAAGTAATCTTAACGAAAACTCCAAGCCTGCCAAAGCCAGAGCAGGAAGTTACCAGGATACGAAGCAGTTCCTCCAAATAACAGCAAATGACATTTTCATCTTCGTAGAGGGCCCAACTGCGTTGCTGGGCGTCATCTTTATGACGGGCCAAATCTGCAAATATCACCTTCAGCCTCTGTTCATCATGACAGATCTGTCCAGAAGGCAGCCCAGAACACAGATCCTGCAAGAACAAAAATAATGCCTCCCTTTAACAGTAAGCAATTATTGCAAAAGCTCTAGTATTCAACTTTAATTCACCTTCAAGTAGCCAAAAGCTTTTACAGTGCCTAATTTGTAATGTTGTACACTGCACGCAAATACAGTTCATCAACTTTTTTTTTTTGAGCAACTTGTAGATTTCTCATTATGTGGGGTCTCTAAAATCTTGACCTGACTGCTGCACCTTACAGTGCAATCCTATACATAAACTACTCAAAAGTAAGTTCCACTTAGTTCAATGAAACTTACTCCCAGGTAAGTGTATATCAGATTTCAGCCCAAGTGGCTTTAAAACAGATTAAACAAATTCATGGTGGATGGGTTTATCATGGGCTATTAGCCATGGTAGCCAGGAATGGATCTTCAAATGTTCAGACAGTATTTGATTTTGATATTTATGATTTAAGACATTTCTATCCTGGTTTTTGACCCAAATGGAACCTCAAAACATCTTACAACAAATTAAAACAAGCACCACTAATTATTCATTCATGAATTCAATAGATCCCAAACGCCATCTGAAATAAAATGGGGCCCATCTGGAATCTAAGAACTAATAGAGAAGGGGCAAGAAGAGCCTCTGTGCAGAGAGTTTTGTAGCCTGAATGTTGCCACTGAGAAGGCCCTGACCTCCACACCTCTGAGTGAAGATGACCCAAGGGAGCACATAGTTTTGTACTGAAAAAGGTGGTCTATGGGGCAACCCAGGCCCCAGACTACGTAAGCCTTTGTACCTCATTATCAGATGCAGATGGTAATCACCTATCTCGTCTCATCTGTAATTCACCTACTATAGTGCTCTAGTTGGCCTTTTAAAGAGAACTACTGAGCTAAGTAAACCCATGACCTGGCACAATATGGCAACTTTGTTGTTCATATGCTCTCAGAAGGTAGGTAAACCCAAAAGGAGAGCCTTTAATATGTTGTACTGTAGGAACAGAATATTTGTCTGAAACAGAATATTTGTCCCTCTCCTTCTGAAGTGCTGTCGCTAGGCAAAAAAGTCCATCTAGCAAAAAATGCAGGGCAGGAGACTGTCACTAGATGGGCAAAAAAAAAAACATCTAGTGAACAACACAGGGCAAGAGGAGGCCACCCTTCCTGCACTGCAATGGATGACTGGAAACCCTTGAGTTCAGGGGTTTCTGATCATCGAAGCCACAATCAACAGGACTGAGTTAGTCATGAATGCTGTGGACGTCATATATCTTGACTTCAGCAAAGCTTTTGACAAAGTGCCCCATGATATTCTGATTAACAAACTAGCTAAAAGTGGGCTAGATGGAACAACTATTAGGTGGATCAACAGTTGGCTACAGAATCGGACTCAAAGAGTACTTATCAATGGAACCTTTTCAAACTGGGGAGAGGCAACGAGTGGGGTGCCGCAGGGCTCAGTCCTGGGCCCAGTGCTCTTCAACATTTTTATTAATGATTTGGACGAGGAGGTGCAGTAAACGCTGATCAAATTTGCAGATGACACAAAATTGGGTGGGATAGCTAATACCCTGGAAGACAGAAACAAACTTCAAAGTGATCTTGATAGGCTGGAGTGCTGGGCTGAAAACAACAGAATGGAATTTAATAGGGATAAATGCCAAGTTCTACATTTAGGAAATAGAAACCAAAGGCACAGTTACAAGATGGGGGATACTTGGTTCAGCAATACTACAAATGAGAAGGATCTTGGAATTGTGGTAGATTGCAAGCTGAATATGAGCCAACAGTGCGATATGGCTGCAAGAAAGGCAAATGCTATTTTGGGCTGCATTAATAGAAGTATAGCTTCCAAATCACGTGAGGTACTGGTTCCTCTCTATTCGGCCCTGGTTAGGCCTCATCTAGAGTATTGCATCCAGTTCTGGGCTCCACGATTCAAAAAGGACGCAGACAAGCTGGAGCGTGTTCAGAGGAGGGCTACCAGGATGATCAGGGGTCTGGAAACAAAGCCCTATGAAGAGAGACTGAAAGAACTGGGCATGCTTAGCCTGGAGAAGAGAAGATTGAGGGGAGACATGATAGCACTCTTCAAATACTTGAAAGGTTGTCACACAGAGGAAGGCCAGGATCTCTTCTCGATCCTCCCAGAGTGCAGGACACGGAATAACGGGCTCAAGTTAAAGGAAGCCAGATTCCGGCTGGACATCAGGAAAAACTTCCTGACTGTTAGAGCAGTACGACAATGGAATCAGTTGCCTGGTGAGGTTGTGGGCTCTCCCACACTAGAGGCCTTCAAGAGGCAGCTGGACAACCATCTGTCAGGGATTCCTGCATTGAGCAGAGGGTTGGACTCGATGGCCTTATAGGCCCCTTCCAACTCTGCTATTCTATAATTCTATGACTAACCTGTCCCATCTACGCATGACTAAGGTTGGATCGAACCTAATATTATGCTGTAAGTCACCACTACAGCACATTGAGCTCTGAATGGCCACTAGAGGCTGAATGGAGTTAGTGTCACTTATGAGAACAGCATCATAAGCATCTGAAAACTGAAATGCCTGCTCTACTCAGGTGTCCTGGGAAACTGAAGGCAAACAGTGTTAGCAATTAGACAATTCATTCAGTACACAGGAAATCGTATTCCTCAAAGATGTGCACATCCCGGGGAGCTGAAGCACCAACACGGCACAGTTCATTGGACACAAGCACACCTGTAAGGAAGGAGGAATGGTTGGGTTTTTGCACCTGCCTAGCTATGTCATTAACCTGATTAAACAAATTAATTCGCATTTGCAGCGGGGGTGTTAGAGGCATTGTTACTCTCTTCTGGCTAAGGATGCACTGGAATCCACTTCTCCATTTTTGTTTTCTTGGGAGACATGAAACACCAGAATGACTAATCTGTGCTTGCAAAAGACGTCATAGCTCCAGCGGCCCAGCTAGGAAGATACGGAAGTGCCCTTGCGCCCTTTTTGAGTTAGAGACAGTAAGAACTCCCCCACCCCATCCCCACTCACTGCACTCACCCAAATTCATTTGAAATGAGCATCATGAATGGAAGGTCTGTTATATCTATACCAGCCTTACCCAACCTGGTGCCCTCCAGATATGTTATTTATTATTATATTATTATTATATTTATTTGTATCCCGCCTTTTGCCCAATGCTGGGCCTCAAGGCGGCCTTACAAAGTTTAAAATATACATGGGGGGGGGAGGGAAACAAAACCATAAACAATTAAAAAAAATACACAACAAAATTATAAGACATTAACATACATGGAGGGCTGGATTATTCTCCAAAGGCCTGCTTGAACAAAAAAGTTTTAGCCTGCTTCCGAAAGCCCATCAAGGAGGGAGCCAGCCTAGCTTCCCCAGGAAGAGAGTTCCAGAGCACCGGAGCAGCCACCGAGAAGGCCCTCTCCCATGTTCCCACCAAGCGTGCCTGTGAAGAAGGAGGGACTGAAAGAAGGGCTTCTCCAGAAGATCTCAAAGCACGGGCAGGCTCATAAGGGAGAATACGTTCTTTCAAATAACCTGGACCTGAACCATATAGAGCTTTATAGGTCATAACCAGCACTTTGAATTGTGCCCGGAAACAGACTGGAAGCCAGTGGATCTGTTTTAACAGGGGAGTTGTGTGCTCCCTGTAACCAGCCCCGGTCAACAATCTGGCTGCAGCTCTTTGAACCAGCTGGAGTTTCCGAACACTCTTCAAAGGCAGCCCCACGTAGAGCGCATTACAGTAATCCAATCGGGATGTAACTAAGGCATGTGTCACCCTGGCCAGGTCCAACATCTCTAGGAACGGGCGCAGCTGGCGCACTAGCTTTAACTGTGCAAATGCACTCCTGGCCACCGCCGAAACCTGGGCATCCAGGCTCAGGGCTGAATCCAGAAGTACACCCAAGCTGCGGACCTGCGTCTTCAGGGGGAGTGTAACCCCATCCAACACAAGCTGAATCCCTATTCCCTGATCTGCCTTTCGACGGACCAGGAGCACCTCTGTCTTATCTGGATTAAGCTTCAATTTGTTCACCCTCATCCAATCCATTATTGCCAACAAACACCGGTTTAGCACAGAAACCGCTTCCTTGGAATTGGGTGGAAAGGAGTAGTAGAGTTGGGTGTCATCAGCATACTGGTGGCACCGCACCCCACAACTCCGGATAACCTCTCCCAACGGTTTCATGTATATGTTAAATAGCATGGGGGACAAAACAGAGCCCTGAGGGACTCCACAGGCCAATGGCCAAGGAGTCGAACAGGAGTCCCCCAGTACCACCTTCTGGGTCCGTCCATCCAGGAAGGAATGGAGCCACTGTAAAACAGTGCCTCCAAGACCCATCCCAGCAAGGCGGCCCAGAAAGATACCATGGTCGATGGTATCGAACGCTGCTGAGAGGTCCAGCAGAACCAGCAGGGACACACTCCCCCTGTCCAGTTCCCGGCGAAGATCATCCACCAAGGCGAACAAAGCTGTTTCTGTCCCATAACTAGGCCTGAAGCCAGATTGAAATGGATCTAGATAATCCGTCTCATCCAGGAATCCCTGGAGTTGGGAGGCCACCACACGCTCCAATACCTTGCCCAAAAATGGGATGTTGGAGACTGGCCGGTAGTTATCCAATACAGTGGGGGCCAAGGAGGGCTTTTTCAGTGTGGGTCTTACCACTGCCTCCTTCAAACAGGCTGGGACCCTTCCTTGGCGAAGGGAGGCATTGACCACTTGGACTACAACTCCCCAAACTCCACCCCCCAGCCTGCACAATGGGCAGGAAACCTTCACATGATTGGTGGGGGAAGGGGGCGTGACCAGAGAAAGAGGTGTGGCCCTTTGGGGAAGCCAGGAGGGCTGGATTAGGACTCCAGGTCCCCATCCCTGACATAAAAGGTGATCCTTTAACTGCTTTGTTTATACAAGGGTGGGCAGAAAGCAGAACTCAGGGTGATTTGCAGCAGACCTGCAAGGATTTCCACCTCCCAATTGTTTAACAGTAACAGCATCAAAACGGCTCACCTCTACACAGGGATGTCAATTATACCGCTAAAATGAAGAAAGCCTGGGGTCATCAGGAGTAGATTTTTGTGTGAAAGGACTGCGCGTTCTGTTCAGTTCCAGGACTCAAAACAAATTCCTGGGCCCATAATTCTTTCATTCTAAGTGTATGTCTTTTGCACAGGCTTGTAGAAAAACCAATACAAAAGACACTCCACAACCTATACATACTGGGGTTTTACTGCAGAATCACAAGAGAGCTTCTTGCTCACATTCTGTCCCAACATTTACGCACATTTCAGACCTCCCCGCTCTGCTGTTTGCTGCTATTTGCCAAATATCAAGTGAAGCTTGATTTACTGTTGCCTTTCCAAATACATTTATCAAAAGTATATGAAAGAGCATCCGAAACTCCAGCTCATGCTGGTCCCCCAGTGATAGAGACAACTGTGAGAATTGTGTAGAAGACCACACAGCCTGCACACCTACTTTCTTGCTATAACCGTGGAGGGGGGGAGGGGGGGTTCCAGGAGAAAAGTATTTTCTCTCAGGGTCTCTGCTGAAATGCTAGAGTTCCCAGGAAGGAAAGGCGCTCAAACAGGAGAAGTAGGACGACCTCCAAGAGGCACTGAAAAAGTATTATTAATTAATGATGCTCAACACATTTCAAGGCAACTCTTCTTCAAAAGCATTACAAAAGATAAAATCATGCACATTCATGTAACTATTTTTCAAGAATGCAACATTTTAAAAGGTTATTTGAAAGGTATCCATCCATAGGAATAAAATAATAATAATAATAATAATAATAATAATAATAATAATAATAAATCAGCCTACTATTTTAAAAAGGGTCAGACAAAAAAAAAAAAGGTTAAATCAGATGAAATGTTGGGCTTTATTAATAAATTATACTTTTTCATACAACTTATGAGTCGTCTCTCCCAGAGTTCTTGATCCTAGCCTACCTTTCCCCAACCTGGTGCTTTAGACTATAACTAGATGTTTTAGACTATAACTACCATCATTGCTGGCTGGGGCTGATGGGGTTTGAAATTCAAAACACCCAGAGGGCACTAGGTTGGGCAATGTTGCCATAAGTGCACAGGCCATGGACAAAAGCTGCGAGACGCATTAAGAGAGAGCTAGGCACTTTTTTGTACCTTCCTTAACTTTTCAAAAATTGATCCATCGAGGTCTCACTTATCAGCATGCACCTAGACTGTGTCTGCACTAGCAGCTCTTTATAAGATCTGCTGCTAGCATTAATGCACATGAACATAGAAACACAAGGCCAGCAAGGGATTAAAAAAACTGAAATAAAATTGTGACTACAAAATGTTGGGGGGAAAGAGTCTACTGTTTTCTTTTTTTGCAATTACTTCCAGGCTCCTTTTCACTGCAAAACACTCAAATCTACTCCCTTCCGTTCCCCTGGTTTTCCATCTCACACACCAAGCTGCTAATGGACTTGAATGAGATCAATCTATTAGCAAAGCTCTCTAATCCGGCTAACTTCTTGACGTATCATGTGCTGACTTAATGCGATTTCAGCACTAACACCGTCTCTTTCACTCACACAGTCTGGGTCAGGATCTGCTCTTATTAAGCAACTGGCAGCTATTTCAGTTGTACAGCCACCCTATAAGGTTGGTTCCAGGAACCAGACTAGGCTTCCGGAAGGCATCAGACAACTTAAATGACCAGATCATGCAATATGTGAAAGATCTGCCTTGAGCTCATTTGTGTTTGTCGCTCTGCATTTGGAGGGCAAAATTATATGCGGGAAACATCCAATCATGCCTTTTCTATTGACGGGAATGTGATTATTTTGGGAACTTCTCTTCTCTCGCCTCACTACTAACAGATGGAATGCCAATTCTGGTGTGCAAACTTGGCTGCATTCTGCCAACAGCTGCTCTGCTTCGATCCTTCCTTGCTAGCTTCTCCAGAGAAACAATGACAATCATCCTTTTAGTTTTCTTTGCGTAGGTGCTCTTCTCTTCATCCCACAGCCAGTTGAGGCATATTTGGTGAGGATGCGAGACCGGGGCGTTCTCAGCCGCAGTGCCCAGGCTCCAGAATTCCCTGCCGAGGGAGGCCAGGTTGCTCCCTCTTTGGTGTCCTTCTGACTGCAGGCAAACAAGTTTTCATTCAGGCAGGCCTTTGGCATGTTATGCTGGCCTACTGTTGGAAGAGGCTTAGGCCCATATTATTGTTGCGGATTAAATTGTGTTTTAATTTAATTTAATTAAATAAATAAATACCCTTTGAACGCACATGTACACACACACACACACACACACACACACACACTGTACGTTGCGCTATGCTGATGAGTACATGATAAACCTTGTACTACCCAACAATTAATGTAAGAGAAGGGACCATCATTTCAATAGCACACCCCAGGAGACCCCAACCCAGATTAACAGTGCAGAGTGAGACAGACACTTAATTCAATTTATCGAGCCACTCTCTAGGGTAGTCCCTTTGAAAACTTAGTGTTTCATTTAGGAGCAAGATCAGCTCCTTGGCTGAGTATGTAGTAATTACTGGATGTGTCCCCCCCCCCCCTTTCTGGAGTTATAATCCTGTTATCGAGAAGTCCTCTTTTACGCAGCAACAGAGGCAAGTGCACCGCTTACGGATGTTCAGCAATGTCAGATAGGAAGAAGGCTTTCTTGGCTTCTACTAATGGATTAATTACACTGACCCAACTTTCCTATCAGATATTCCTGCCATCTGTAGGCCAATCAATCAAGCATTTCCCACAGATTTATTGGGCAGGAAATATCCCTCACTGAATGCAACCCGTAATTAAGGACAAGGCACATCCGCATAGCCAGTGATGGTAGCCTAAATCCTTGTAAGGGGTGCCTCTTCATGTGGTTCTTCATTTAGTCTGTGTTTGGCTCCCTCACTGTCGCAGAAGGCAACATCTAGTAGCATTCTAAAATGAAGTCCCCATATTAGAAGAATTGGGCATGGGCCCCCACAAGAAAAGCAAATTCTGTAGTAACTTTCAACTCAACCCAACTGATACCACATAAATCTAAAAGTTGTGTGGAAAAAGCAAATTAAAGCTGTCTTTCTAAATACAGATATTTCATGCAACTTTCATACTAACATGTCACAGAACTGAAGCTAGCTGCTTGCAGCAAGTGACTTCCCAACTTCACAAAACAGCAAAGAACTCCAGTCAACTGAATTTCAAGGCCTAGTCCTGCCACCTATGCCAGCCTGGAGAGGAAGCAAGCTCTTCTGAGCATCAGAAAAGCACAAAGACCTTGGAAGCAATGGATCTCCAGGGAGAGTATGGAGGAGTAATTACTATTACTCTGCTTGCCAGATATAACACTCCAAATGACTAGTAAATGGAGAAAGGGAAAGCAAGCAAAAGGACTAACATGAAACAATGTTAGGATCAGGCTTGTTCTCCCTAGGGTGGAGGAAGGGGTTTCAGGAGATCAATCAGACAGACTCAGAAGAAGCAGGACTAGAAATTTACCAGACAAGACAGGAAGCGGGGGAGGATATCCTCCAAGACTTCAGGGGTCAAGGAGGAATCTTCCCAGGAACTTATTGAAGAGAATGCTAATGACTCAGAGTCCATCCTCCCCTGGTCTCTGGGAACTCCCCCAGTCTCTGGAGTGGGAGGGCACTTCGGAGTTGACAAATCCCAGAGTCCACCACAGAGTCAAGTGGAAGGAGTTGAGGGTTTGCCAAGCTAGCCACTCGCCAAAAACTTCTCCAAAGAGCCCCTCCCTGAGCTAAAGTAGCTCCTAAACTGCATGGCAAAATCTCCCTTTTAGTTGAAAGAGCAACCGCCTAGCTTAGTTTAGCCTAACTAAGCTTAGAAGAAAGCTCCTAGCATTCTCACTCCCTTCAGGTGTGAAGAGATGTTTATTTGCTGAATAAAGCTTTGTGGATTACACAGCAGACCTCTTTATTGTCTCGCATCTCAGCAGGGGGGCTTTGAGTCAAGACAAACAATAAGGAGAGGCCAGTATCTCAAAGTCTATTCACACTTTCCGCAAATACTGCAACCCTTAGGCAGCCTTCCATCCTGCCTCTGCACATTGATATAATATCCAGATGTGGTGAACACAGACACGTACCATCCTAAGTGTGCTCACAAGAGCTTGGTAAACGTCTGAACTTTACAAGACAGTTCTAAAGCTCTATCTAAGCTTTACAAGACTGCTTTAAAGGGGGGAGGTAGAGATATTGCACATATGAGGCAAACGTAGCTACTTTGCCACGAGGTGATCCCATGTGGTTGCATCACAGAGGTGCCTCTTGGGAATGTGGCTCCCGCACTGTTCTGGCTATGCCTGAGTCCCCATCTTCAGGATCCTCCCCATCAAAGATTTTTTTGCATAGGCAACAGGGTGTCTTGGGGAAGGGAGCTAAAATGGTCCTCAGTGAATTTTTTAGTAAAACAGTGTCTAGAGGATCTTTTAACAAACTTGTGCAGTCCTAGAATATCTTCTGAGAGACCACAACAACTTGTAACTCTGCCCTCTCTGGGCAAAATGAGGTTTGGGGGAAAAAAAGAGCTGAAACCTTTTCTAAGATCCCCCCCTCGACTAGAATAAGATATCATCATCATTGATTAAAGCTTCCTTCTGTTCTCTACTAAATCTCTCACCCCTTTTTCAAGCTTTATATTAGATTCTTTAATTAGTTGTATCCTTTCTTCTGTCCTCCTACTTTAAATTAAAAGTCAAAGCACTACTTTACTAAATCAATTTTAGAATCCATTACCACAAACTTATTCCCAGTGTGCTCTTTTGAAGGACGAATTGCTTGTGGTATTTTTCATTCAGGTCTGCCTTGCTGCTCTGTTCATGCAATACAAGGATCAAGGGAAAAGAAATATACCAAATACCTCTGATGTCGCACATAGTCTGCCAGGATATCCTAGAACGTGTACTCTGTAGTGGAAGGATTTTCAAAAAGGGAGAGTGTATGTCTCTTAAGTTACGTGTATCCTTAAATGAGACAGGGATGGGGTGAAAATGCAGGTTGCTTACCTGTAACTGTAGTTCTTCGAGTGGTCATCTATGCATTCACACATATGGGCTTTGCGCCTGCGCAGAGACCAGACCGGAACCTACTATAGCTGAGTGGAACGTTTTTGGCGGGAACCCCTCCCCCACGCTACCGCGCATGTCCATTGGGTTCCCGCCCTTACCTCAGTTTACAGGAGTCCGACATCGTGCCCCCATAAACATGAGTGTAATAAAATAAAGTACATTCCATAATATAACAGTGTTATTTTTAAGTCTCACACCACCAAGTGGGGATGGTGGGTGGGTTGTGTGAATGCATAGATGACCACTCGAAGAACTACAGTTACAGGTAAGCAACCTGCATTTCTTCTTCGTGGTCTCTATGCATCACACATATGGGCAAGTAGCAAGCTGACATACCTTTGGAGGTGGGTTGGTGCATCATCTGAAGATCTCTGAAAGCACTGTCCTCCCAAATGAGCAGTCCTGCCTCGCACGGGTGTCCAAACTGTAGTGCTTGACAAACGTGGATGGAGTGGACCACGTTGCGGCTCTACAGACGTCTGCCAAGGGAACACCTCTGGTGAAGGCCACCGATGTTGAAACAGCTCTGGTGGAATGAGCCGTCACAGGTTTCACTAACTCTAATTTAGAAATAGAGTAGGCCAATTCTATTGTCTCCACTATCCAGCGTGACAACCGCTGGCAAGAGACAGGGAGTCCCTTAGAAGGCTCACCATAACAAATAAACAATTGCTTTGTTTTCCTTAAAGTCTCTGTTCTGTCTTTGTAAAAAGCAAGAGCCCTTCTTACATCAAGAGTGTGCAAGGAAGACTCAAGAGGTGTAGTTGGATTAGGGAAGAAAGCAGGCAAAGTAATATGCTGGGACAGATGAAAAGTAGACACTACCTTAGGTAGGAAGGCTGGATCTGTGCGTAGCACAACCTTGTCCTTATGAAAGATAGTGTATGGAACATCTATCCTAAGAGCTTTAAGCTCACTTGCCCGTCTTGCCGATGTAATGGCTACTAGAAAGACAGTCTTTAAAGTAAGTAGCCTAAGGTCTGTCGACACCATAGGCTCGAAGGGTTTGCGTGTCAGAGCTTGCAGCACAACTGACAGGCTCCATGGCGGCACGATACTCTTCACAGTCGGTATCGTGTTCTTCAGACCTTTCAAAAATTTCTTGGTTGTTGGATGGGTAAAAGGTGTAAAACCATCTATACCCCGGTGAAAAGATGTAATCGCAGCAAGGTGAAACCTGATGGATGCGAGCTTAAGTCCTTGCTGGAAGAGTGTCAATAAATAATTGAGGATGAAAGACAAATGGCAAGATTCTGGTATTTGACCATCTTTTGAAGCAAAGTTCTGAAATCTTTGCCACTTTGCCGCATAAGCCTTTCTTGTGGAAGGCTTTAGTGCTGCTAATATAATGTGGTCCACAGTCAAAACTCTGATCCCAGAAGAGAAGTGGTTGCTATCCTCCATGCAGTCAACTTGAGGGTCGACAGATCTGCGTGTCGAACCTTGCCCTGGTGTCGAGACAGGAGCTTCGGTGTCGACGGGAGCCTGATGTAATTCCCCTTCGATAACCGAAGAGCGTGAGAGAACCACGTCTGTCGAGGCCACCACGGCGTGATCAGGATGCAGTTGGAGTTGTCCCTCTGGATCTTGGCTAGCACCCTTGTCAATAGTGGGAAGGGAGGAAACATGTACAGGAGATTTCTTCTCCAAGTCGTTGTGAAGGCGTCTCCTAGAGAGTGCTTTCCTCTTCCTGCCCTGCTGCAATACTTGGCGCAAATTGCGTTGTCTTCGGTAGCGAAGACATCGACAGAAGGGTGGCCCCAGTATAGAAAAAGGCTTTCCCGCACCTCGGCGTCGAGTTCCCACTCGTGGTCGACAGGGAAGGACCTGCTGAGGGAGTCCGCAATAACGTTGTCCTTGCCGGCTACATGGATCGCCGTCAGGTAAGTCCTTCTCTTTATGCACCAGTTCCATATCCTGAGTGCAGACCGGTTCAGAGGGTGTGATCTTGTTCCACCCTGCCTGTTGATGTATGCCACCACGGTAGTATTGTCCGTCGCGATCAAGACATTCTTGCCCTCGATCAACTGTGCAAATGCTCTTATTGCATTTTCTACAGCCATGAGTTCGAGGTGATTGATGTGCTGTTCTCTCTGGGATCGAGGCCAACGACCTTGAGCAGTAAGGGAGTTGCAATGAGCTCCCCATCCTTCTAAGGATGCATCCGTCGTGATCGTTACCGAAGGCGCCTGTTGTTGGAATGGAACGCCTTCGAGAAGAGTCGACATCGAGAACCACCATTTCAGCGATGCCCTGACTTGCTTCGGTAACGAAAGGTAAGTTCGTCGAGCATTGAGCCTGAGATCGAAAGTTCTTAAAAACCAGGCCTGCAATACCCTCATTCTGAGTCTTGCAAACCTGATGACTGCCGTAGTGGCTGCCATCAGGCCTAATAGTCTCTGGACTGTCCAAGCCGATACTTTCCGCCGGCTCTCGATGTCGATGGCTAACTGCTGCAAAGTGTTCGCCCTGGTTGAAGGTAAGTATGCTCTTCCGTCTCGAGAGGATAGGGTTACTCCTATGAAGTCCAACCTCTGCTGTGGGGTCAAAATGGACTTTTCGTGGTTGACCCACAGCCCCAACGAGTCCAACAGGTTGAGGGTGGTTAGTATATCCGACTGGAGCGCCTCGCTGCTGTCCGCTACGAGAAGCCAATCGTCCAGGTACGGATACACGTAAATGCCTTTCTGCCTTAGGTGGGCGCATACCACCGCCATAACCTTCGTGAAGACCCTCGGCGCCGTGGCCAATCCGAACGGAAGAACGGTGAACTGGTACTGGGACGCTCCGATCGAAAACCGAAGGTAAGCTTGATGCGACTTCCTGATGGAAATGTGGAAGTACGCATCCTTCAGATCCACCACTGCAAACCAAACTCCTTTCTGTAGAAGCTGCAGAATTGAAGTAACCGTTGTCATACGGAACTTCCTCGGGGTGATGAACTTGTTCAGTTGTCTTAAGTCCATGATCGGTCGAAGACCTCCATCTTTTTTCGGGACCGTGAAGTAACGAGAGAAAAATCCTTGATTGAGTTCCTTTGCCGGTACAGGAGAGATGGCTCCTTTCGATAGCAAGGTCTGTACCTCGAGCAGCAGAGGAGAGGATGGAATCGTTACTTTCACGCCGGAAAAAGGAGGAAGGGCATCGAGCTTGATGGCATAGCCCGAGTTGATGATAGTGAGCACCCAGGAGTCTGTTGTAATTGACTCCCATAGATGGTAACGGGGTGCTAGGCGGTTCGCAAAAGGGGGTGGATCTGGGGCCGAAGAGTCAAACACGCTGCTTTTTAGAAAAGTCAGGTTGCCTCTTGTCTTGTTGATATCGGCCCTGGTATGGCCTCTTCCTTTGCAACTGCTGTTGCTGCTGCCGAAGTTGAGGCTGGTACTGAGGCCGGTATTGCTGGTGCTGTTGCATTAACGGTCTCATCCATCTCTTTGGCTTGTACTGAGGTGGAGGAGCAGTGAATCCCATCTTTTTAGCCGTTGTTCTGGCTTTGTAGATGGAATCCAGTGTTTCATCGGTGTTAGAATGAAAAAGTCCCTCGCCATCGAATGGCATACTTTCTATCCTCCACTTGGTCTCATGGCTCAGATTAGCCGATCTGAGCCACGCGTGTCTCCTTAGAGATATTGCGCCCATCATGGACTTCGAATGGCAGTCCACTTGGTGTCGAGCCGTGGATAACTGCTGCCTGGCGATGGCTGAAGCCTCATTTTGAAATACCCTCGCCAGTTCCTTCTTGTCCTCCGGGAGGTGTTCGCATAATGAACCCATCTTTTCCCATAAGAAAAGCTGGTACCTCGCCATCGTCGCTTCGTATGATGACGCTCTAATGCCTAGGGAAGAAGAGGAATAAATCCTTCTGCCAGTCTGGTCTAATTTCCTCCCTTCCCTATCCACCGGTGCCGAATGAGCCTTTTGAGATTGTCCTTGGGCTGACTCAACCACTATGGAGTTAGGCTTTGGATGTTGAACCAAAAATTTTGCGCCTTCCTCCTGGACTCGATAAAGAGTCTCTAATCTTTTAGATGTAGCCTGAGTCACAGCAGGTGTCTTCCAAGACTCTTGGGCAGTTTGCTTTAATGCATGTGGAATGGGGATAGCCAGTCTTTGATTGGTAGTAGCTTGGAACACATCATAAATGGGATCCACAACCGATTCATCCGTTTGATGGATATCTAGTCCTAACGCCTGTGACATCCTAAGCATATGGTCAGAGAACCTGACCATATCGTCCGACGGAGAGGAAGGGTCGTTCTCGTGAACCTCATCCTCCGGCGAGGGCATCGTTGGAGTTGCAGACACCCTCGATTCCGAGTCTGACGGGTAGTCTTGCTCAGGAGAAGACATAGTAACCACTTGTAACTGAAGTTGGTCTGTTGGTACCGTGGGAACTGCCTCGGTCGATGCCGAAGGTTGCATACGGTGTCGAGGAGTAGACACCCTTGATGCCTGATGGTCAGGCGATGCAGGTAATGGCAATCGGCACATCCTTGTCATAGGTGGCGGTTGCGCGTAGTAACCTTCCCGGGGACTCTCTCGATCCGGAAGGTAGTGCTGTGGACGGTATCGCTCCCATTCATAGTCTTCGTATCCCACGTGAGGATCGGAGTATCTGGAAGCTCCATCCCATTCACGGCGAGGTGTAAGTCTTGGCGACGGTTGAATTGGGATCAATCCCTGCAAAGTCTGAGGCCTTGTAGGCTGTTGAAAAGAAGCCGCTGACGCAGAATCTCTTATTTCGCCCTCCGAAAGACTGAGCGAGCGCGTCGGTACCGTGGCCATCGGCACCGACTGAGATCTCGATGCCGAGGGAGGCCTCGACATCGAAGCGATCGGAGCAATGGGAGGAGTAGAATGACTCCTAACCGCCTCAGGCGCTCGAGGAGACGCTAGGGTGGATCTCTCAGCGTCCCTCTTTTTCTTCTTCTTCTTCTTCTTCTCCAGCTCAGAAGAAGGCTGAGGAGTTCTGGCTTTCTTTGAAATCTTCTTTGCCATAGAACTCGTCAAAGACCGGCCAGGTGTGAGGGGTATCTGTGCCCTATGAACTCTGGCTTGCACCTCAGTGCTGCGGTCTGCTGGTTTGTCGGTAACGGACTTACGGATTGCCGTTTTTTCAGTAACGGACTTACCAACTGCCGTTTTTTCCATACTGGGAGCCTCAGTAGCCTTGAGAGCTTTCTCCCACAATATAGAGCGAAGTCTGTCGGCTCTATGCTTCCTAGTTTGTTTTGTGAACGACATACAGTGGTGGCAGGCTTCCACCACGTGTCCTTCTCCCAAACAAACGAGACAAAGGGAGTGCCCGTCCGTTGGAGGAAGTTTCGCTCCACACCGTACACACTTCCTAAACGGGGCTTTCGTTGCCATACGGGCCTCAGGCGACCGAAGTCGCTGAGAGAAAACTATCTACAATTAAATTTTTTTTTTTTTTTTTATATAGAAAAGAAAGAAGAATTAGGAAGAGAATGAAGAATGAAGAGATTGAAGAAAGAAATGAGTAAGTTAACTAGAAAACGCTAGAGGTTCGGTTAAGCTGGTCTATGCACGATGGCGGACGACGAAGAACTGAGGTAAGGGCGGGAACCCAATGGACATGCGCGGTAGCGTGGGGGAGGGGTTCCCGCCAAAAACGTTCCACTCAGCTATAGTAGGTTCCGGTCTGGTCTCTGCGCAGGCGCAAAGCCCATATGTGTGATGCATAGAGACCACGAAGAAGAACTAGCCAAAGGTAATGCAGGTTCTCTCTAACATAGGAGAGACTACTTAAAAAGATTTTAATTATTATTTATTTATTACAGATTTTATAAACTGCTCTGCATCAAAAGATATTGAATCAGTGCACAAAAAATTAAAATACAATTAAAAAAACAAAAACAAAACTAAAACAGGAACATCAATAAAACAGTGGCTGAGATTTAGTTATTGGCAAGGAAATGCTTGCCTGAAAAGAAAACAAAGTAGCAGACATGCATACCTAATTTCAGTTGGACCAGCATTCCACAGGGACGCCAATAGAATAAGACCAAGCTACCTTTCCCACAGGCTTTGGGCTTCCATTTTCTTCTCTAAATCTTCTTTTGACACATTGCCCCATTGGGCGACTTAACATAGTTCCTTATCATGACGGGCAGGCTGAACTCTGTGAACTGCCTATGTGGTGAGCAAACAGCTGTGTGCTCCTGCACATTTGATTTAAATGTGGCAATCATGCATTCATCCATATGTCCTAGCCTGCTAATGTGGGCAAGTCCAGAAAGGATCTCATTTGGCACATTATTTGATAAGTTCTACCATAGTGGCTCTATAAGAAATGTTAAGCTACTGCACCGGGCAAACTGCTGATTTAAGACCTTCAATACATGAACAGTTTTTTGGTCCATATGTATACAGCACGTAAACTAGGCAGCACCAACCAATTATGGCTTCCCAACATGTGTAGTCAGAAAAAAACATCTTTGTCTTTTTAAGTACAGGTGCCCAGTACCAGGTATTGACCTTTGACTCCTTTTATCATGATGGAGAGGCTGCTCATGCCTCCTCAGATGACCAAATGATTTGCCTACCCCTGGATAGCACAGGGTTTGTTCACGCTTATGCTCTCAAACAGCAGTTCTTTACTCCATCAGTAACGTAATTTACTTCTGCACTGACTTACACTACCAACTCAGTCTCAAACAGGGGGCCAACTAGGCTTACACCCCACTGGATTAATCGTATGGAGAACACTGAAGCGAAGTACTTTACTTCTAAAGTTGCGGCTGAGGTAAAATATTGCTGTTAAGTAAAGATGTTAACTTGGTTAACTTGCTGGATCACCTTGAGTTACCTATCCTGCACGCACCTTAGCATGGTACAGCCTCTTTGCACTTGTTTGGATCAAACTATGGTCTGGATTAGGTTGGCTAGACTGTCTGAGGTAGATTGTGCCTTGGACCAGCAGAACTGGATGATGGCTTGCTGATCCTTTCCATCAACATGAGCCTTGGTGAAGATACAAATGTTCATTTTTTTCCACAGACTTTCAAACCGGGGGCGGGGGGAGTCACAGAGCTATTTTCCTGAATTGGGCCAGAGTCACAAGAAAAGTTGGACGTTTTAACTTTAACTTCACATGAGGAGTTAGTACACAGGTTTCACACATCTCAGCCTTCAAATTACAAATTAGTTTTGGTAGTGGAAACCTGTTTTATCAGGATATGGTCAGCTCAAAGTATTTTAGCTGCTTAGTTTGGGTCCAAGCCACAGGACACAGATCAGAAACGCATGGTTTAAGCCAAATTGTAGACGGGTTGTTGTTGGTGGTGGTGGGGAGAATGGGGGAGAGCAACGGCTGCAGCATGAATTGGATAGAGGTTTTTGCTGAAATCTAGGCTGAGGGTTGATACAGCACCTTTATCAAGTTGAAAAAGCAATTACCCTGCAGGTCACATGGTCTCAGAAATATGAAATTCTGCTATTGGTTATAGTGATTTTATTCACTATGGACAGCTAACTGGATTAAGATTTGATCTGAATTTTGAACAAACAACAGCTTTCTATATCTGAATACTTCTCTGGACACTTTGGTGTAATCTTGCCAGCAGCAATAAGGTTTCATATTAGGGAGTGGGTTGGAAGCTCTCTCTTTACCACTAGTGTATAACAGAAAGAAGCTGCATTGGTTTTTTCATACCTAAAGCCAGTTAACTTGACTGACTCTTCTTTTAGTGGCCATTATAAATGCACAGATTACTCAATGTGAATGTAACACAGCGGGATTCAGTGGCCTGAAGATGATGCATCATGAGTTGAAAAGGGATTTGGAAACTAACTATGAACAAAACCATTGGATGAAAAAGGAATTAGGATTGCCTCCTTGGCAGTTCCATTTTAGGGATGACAAATACACTATAGCGAACTTGCCTCATCCTCAGAGGTGTGAGAGACAATTAACCATGTCAACACAAGTCACTGAAAGCACTTCAGCTCTCATTCCGTTATCTCTTCCTCCTTCTCCCAGCCATGCCTTCTAAAAACTAAGAGTTCATCAACAAGTAAACCACAAAAAATGTTTTTTTAGCTCATGTCCCTTCAACTACAACCCCCCCTCCAGCATTTATTGTAAAATGTACAAGTGCCAATGTTGCTAACTGCGATCACTTGAACCTTCTCTGTGCTAGTAGTCTGATGTCATCTGAACATTTGCTTCTTTTCTCTTGAAATGGTTATTGAAAGACGGAGGAGACCCAGCAGAACTCCTACCATACAAAGATCTACGTTATCCATGCTCACCATGCCCCTCTCTGACTTGTTGCCTTGCCATCCTATGTGAATGGCAAGCTTATTTATCTGAGCTTTTGATTTTTTCCTCAAGCTTTAGAGCATTTCCTAATTAAAGGAAACTGTAACACACACACACACATCACAGAGACAAAACTGAGCATTTCCGCCTTACCTTGCTTTCCACCAGTGAGATGAGAATCTGCTCCATGATGCTATTAGTGGCAGGAACGGACGTTTGAATGTGGCCAATCACCACACCTATGGCAACCCGGGAGAGCTCATAACTGAGATTTGTGTTCCTGCGGACAAGCTCAATCAACTCGGCACCTATGGTCTTTGGCATGGATACTACTAGGCCTGGAGACTCCTCTTCCACGTCCTCCAAATCAGCGGACTTCTTATCTTCCAGGCAAGGAGAGTCGACGTCTCCTAACCCTGCAGGAGCAACTGGCGCAACCTCCTTGGCTTGCATGCGCGTCTCACCATTGGCATCTGAAGCCTCCGTCTGCGCGGGAGGTGGTGGGGCAGCCCTTTTGGACTGGGGAGACTTGCTTGCACTCCCGTGCTTCCTTGGCAGTACAGGGCTGACATCTAAGCTGCGTGACACCATCGTATGGGCACTTCTGCTGGGAACAGGGGGAGGAGTGTTGCTAGGGCTGGGAGAAGCAGTTGGGAGACCCGACTCGGTCGAACCCGTGTACAAGGTATCCAGTGAAGTTGTGCTTACAGACGAGGCGCTAGAAACCGACCCAGAGGGGATTCCAACCGCACCTGAAAGGGAACAATTAAAATGTCTCAGCAACAGCTTCAAAGGGAAAGGAGGAGGGGGACCCAGTTGGGGCAGCGGAGTCCATTAAGAAGCTCCCTGTGCATTGTTCCTAAAGTAGTTTAACTACCCTCCTGGTTCGCTTATCTGAAAGCAAAATTGTATTAACTGCCTCTGGAGCATTCCTGAGCACTAACCTCTTTACAGCAAGAGAGAAAAGGCTGTTCTACAGAGATGAATTTTCTTCAAAGATCTCACTCTTTTGATAGAATAATATTAACTCGGGGTTGGAAAGGATGTTTTCCCCAAAGGATTAAGCAATATTTTTTTTTCATTTTAAGCGTACAGCTATTATTTTTGAATAATGTGAAAGTAAAAGAGAAGCAAATTGGCTGTTCCTCAAGTGTCCCCTTTTTCTCACTGCAGTTACTTTGATGTGCCAAAGCAGCATATGGTAGAGATCATCCAGAGCCAGAGATCATTCTTGGGGGACAATCGGTTTCGTTCAAACATCTTCCTCCTCTGGGGAATTTCGGAATGTTGCTTAGTTTTTAACAACAATGGTGCTAAATTTACCAGTTTTATTAGGGTCAATAATCAAACTCTCCCAGTTTGGACCTTCAAAGCCCCTTAGAAACCCATTTCCTCCCTACTGCTTCCTCCTATTTGGGAATGGGAGTAATGATGTGGGTGACCATTGGCTCAAAAGCCTCCATTATTCCCAAGAGAGCTACTTAACAATTTGAGAGTCCTGGAAGTTACATTTCCCATGGGACCTGGTGCTTGAAACACTGCTCTGGCAGTGAGTTTAGGCATAAGAGAAGCTCTAGAACCAGCCTCCCTCCTGTGGTGGCAGCAATGCAGGCATGTTTTGAGGGAAGGGAACAGCACTGGGTTGAAGGCTGGGGCTAAAGTGACTAGGCCTTAATGCACTCTCAATGCTGTCATCAGTAGGGCAATGGGGCTCAAACTTTGAACTGGCTCAAAAATAAGATTATTTCTCCAGTTAATTTGGAAAACAAATGCATTTGTTTTAGTTCGCTGAGTCCATTCACAATTGAGATGGAGGGAGCATGCCCAGCAATAGTATGGAGCGGTCCCAAACCAGTATCTTCTCCTATGTCTAAGTGAGATTTTGCATTAACTTAATGAGAGCATCATCTGGGACGCTCATTCATTCCATAATCTGTGATTACACAGTGAACTGTGGAGCCTATTCATGCATTTTAAGACACGGAGAGGTCTCTAAACTTGATCGATGCACAGATGAGCTTTGAAAGTTAATGACGTTTCCTAAAATCTTCCTTCGAAGAAGAGAGTATGTCTTGGAAGATCTTTGTGTGATCACAAAGAACTAGCATTGGTTGGTCTGGCTGTGTGTTTAAAAACAGTTTTAAATGTTAGTTGTTTTTATGTTTTTAAATTTTGTATATTGATTTTTAATACTGAGTCTTTTAATCTTTGTAAACCGCCCAGAGACCTTCGGCTATGGGGTGGCATATAAATGTAATAAATAAATAAATAAATAAATAATCATGGGGAACAACTGTCTCCAACCTTCTCAGCTCCTTGTTCCTTACGAGGGAGCCTTGCCTGCCAATATGCCACAATCCCCATTCATCTCTGCTCTCTAGCATTGCATTAAACCGCAATTAGCTCCAAATATCTAAATTTCCATGGCCGGAATTGTTAAAGTAGTGGTATTAATCAGTTGCCTTCTCCTCTAAAGATAATGGAAGCAGCTTGTGTCCAATAAATCACCAATTAATGAATCAGACTCACACAAGCCATTCTGTTCAGCGAGCTTGTGGCACATTGTTTCTCTCCTTGCCATGCTATTTTGCTTCAGTAAAATCATACCTACCTGAACCAAATACTCAAGGTAAGCAGAGTTTATTTGCATTCACAGTCTAACTGCTGGGCTGCCTTACTTAAGATTCTGCCTGTGTTGCCTTCCCTGAGTTTTATTCCTTATCTTCCCCCCAAAAATAGGACACTACAGATCCCTCTCAGCCAGTCTTTCGCTGTTAAGACAAGGCAGATTATGTATGGTAAATAGTGACACAGATAAACAACTTGAGAGCCTTATCTGCAGAAGAAAAGAAGCCGTACATTCAAATGGCAACAATACTGATTCTAATACTTGATTAACTTTATCACCCTCACTTTAGTCACCAGTCTTCTTAGGAGCCCAAAGGGAAAAGATTTAGTTCCCATTTCCAAAGCATTTTTTCTCTAATTGCTCATGAATCATCTAGCACAAGGCACACAAAGCTCACAGTAGCTGAGCCCCAGAAACTTGCCTTTACCACCAAAAAGAAAAAAGAAATAGTTAAAGGGAACCTGGAAACCTCTATGCTACTGATCTCTTTGCTACACACAAGAGGACTGAAGTAATGCATGGCTTCCCTTATGGAGCTCTCTACAACGACTCTGTTTCTTCTCTCCAAAGACATGATGCTTTAACAATGGTTTGTTTTCCTTAAACCTAGCTTTCAAATTACCATTTGCTTGGTCACCTTGGGTGAGTATAAAATTCCCCCAGGAGACCAGGGCTGATGCAGCATGTCAACTTTGCAGCTCATCTCCAGCATGACTCTAACCTTTAAAAGAAAAGAAACCAACTGCAGTCTAGAGTTCAATGACCTCTCGGTACCTGTGCGTAATCCAGTACTTTGATTTTCACACCTGAAGGCTCCTGTTCAGTTTTACAAACAGTGGGGCTGTTTTTGTATTATCTTTCATGCCTAGCCGAGACCCAGTAATTGTCTGAGTCAGCTTCTTTATCTGTGCTTGGCCTAGTACTGTGGGCTTATCTTCTGTTTACTTTCTCCACCATGCCCCAGGGACGCATCATTTGGAATCTGGAAGGTTAGCAGCTCCTTCTATCCTTCTTTGTATTCACAGCCATTTATCTCTGAAGAGAAAACAAACTAAAAAGAGAAGCTTTCTGGAAGCAGTTGACTCCCATGTGCTTGTTCCTAGATGTGTTGTCGGGCCGTTTATGACTAATGAGTGTAGGTTTCAGGATTGGGTCAACAAAGCTGGCCATGAGAATATGGATGCCCAACTTCAACTACAGTGCTCTACCATGAAAATTCCAGCCTGAGCCTGTACATGTTTTACTTGGAAGCAAGTCCCACTGAGTTCAATGGAATTTATCCCAAAGTACGTATTATGAATAGGATTCCTGTCTTAATGCTCTAATTCCCAAATAGTTCCCCACCCCTCAGTTTTAAGGATACGAGATTAAAACACAACACCTCAGAGGAAGAACCCCAACCCCGGACCAGTCTGCACTACCTCGGCTCAGGACATGTTCTCCTGCACTGTCGGGCTATTACTCTGGCAATGCAACTACCTTAACCCACCCTATCTGTCTGCACTTCTCTGTGCCTACCTTCTTGCTTGCTGCTACTGCTCTTGACCAGACCAGCTCTGGTTAATCCCGTCCCACGCCTATCTTACTTCCCTGCCTACCTGCCTTCTCTCTCCTCATTTCTTCCTTTAATTCCTTTCTCCCCATACCTGTCCCTATGGCTCGCTCCAATTTCATCTCTCCCAACTTAGTTCCTATTCGGTGCCTCCCCCCTTCCCAGCTGCCTTTCTCGTGTTCATTATGGAACTGTCGCTCTATTGCTTCCAAGGCCCCTGTCATCCAGGACTTGTTTTTCTCCAGACCCCTTCACCTCCTTGCTCTAACTGAAACCTGGCTCCCTGCCCATGATACCGCCACCTCAGCTGCCCTCTCTCATGGAGGACTCTCTTTCTCTCACTCGAGTCGCCCAGAGGGTCGAGGTGGTGGTGTGGGTCTTTTATTATCGAGTTTGTGCCAGTTCCAGCCTCTTCCAATTCCACCTTCACACTGTTTCTCCTCCTTTGAGGCACATGTGGTGAGACTCTTCGCTCCGCTGCGACTGCGGGTTGCAGTTCTCTACCGCCCCCCTGGCTCATCCTCTAAATTTCTCTCTGATCTGGACTCATGGCTGTCCTTTCTCCTCTCTGACAACTCTCCTACTCTGATCTTGGGTGACTTCAATATCCATGTGGATGACCCTCACGATGCTGCAGCTCTACGATTTCGCTCCTTATCTTCCTCTTACGATCTCAAGCTCTGCTCTGAAGCACCCACACATTCCCTTGGACACTGTCTGGATCTTGTCCTCACCCGGAACTGCTCTGTCCTGGACTTTTCTACTGTTGACTTTCCTCTGTCAGATCATCATCTAGTCTCTTTCAATATTACTCACAATCCCCCTCCTTCACGTCCTGCTTCACGCCCTTGTCGTGACCTGCATTCTATCAACTATGAGGCTTTCTCTCAGTCTCTAGCCTCCTCTCTTCCTTCTGTCTTCACAGCCGTCTCCTTGGACTCAGCCGTCTCCTCCTTTAACTCCACATTGTCTTCAACTCTTGATAATCTTGCTCCATCTACAACTCGGATAATTCGCCCCTCTCAACCCCAACCGTGGCTCACCTCTTTCCTCCGCTACCTTCGCTCTTGCTCCCGGGCAGCCGAACGCCTGTGGCGTAAGACCAGGGACTTGGCGGACTTTGTCCACTACAAATTTGTTCTCTCCTCCTTCTCTTCTGCCATTTCACTGGCCAAACAGCAGCACTACTCAACGCTGATCCAGTCAAATGCTAGACACCCTCAGCAGCTCTTCAAGTCCTTCAATTCTCTCCTGAAACCTAATCCACCATCTCTCCCCGCCTCTCTGTCTGCCAATGACTTTGCCTCTTTCTTCAATGCTAAAATCCAAACTATTCGCTCCGATCTGGCCAGCTCTGCTCCGCTCCCAGCTCCTGTGCCTCACCTGTCAGTTCCTCCTGCAACTCTCTCGGCGTTCCCCTCAGTCTCAGCTGATGAACTGTCTAAAATACTGCGCTCGTCGAAGCCTTCCACTTGTTCCCGTGATCCAATTCCCTCTCGCGTCTTTATTAATCTTATCCCCGCTATCCTCCCGTCCTTGCTTCACATCATTAATTCTTCCCTGTCCTCTGGCTCATTTCCCTCTGCTTTTAAACATGCTACTGTCTCTCCCATTCTCAAAAAACCCACTCTTGATCGACTTTCTCTGTCTAACTACCGACCTGTCTCTCTGTTGCCCCTTGTCTCAAAGATTCTGGAACGTGTGGTCTACTCTCGCTGTCTTGACTTTCTCTCTAGTAACTCTGCTCTGGATCCCTTTCAATCTGGATTCCGTCCTCTGCATTCCACTGAAACAGCCCTTACCAAGATCACCAATGATCTTCTCACTGCCAAGTCTAAGGGCCATTATTCCGTCCTTATTCTCCTTGATCTAACTGCAGCCTTTGACACGGTTGATCACGATCTTCTCTTAGATTCCCTCCATGACCTTGGACTCTGTGGCTCTGTCTATAACTGGTTCGCCTCCTATCTAGAGGGTCGCTCTTTCAGCGTGTCGGCTAACGGCAGCTCGTCCTCCTCCTTTCCCCTTTCAGTAGGGGTTCCGCAAGGCTCGGTGCTTGGCCCGCTGCTGTTTTCTCTATACATGCTGCCCTTGGGTAAACTTATTCAATCTCATGGCCTCCAATATCACCTGTATGCCGATGACACACAACTATACCTCTCATCTCCGGAACTTTCTCCTGATGTTCACGATCGTATCTCGGCATGTCTTTCAGATATCTCAGCTTGGCTGCTTCATCGTCGCTTGAAGCTTAACATGGCAAAAACTGAACTGCTTGTTTTCCCTCCTAAACCTTCTCCTCACCTCTCATTCTCTCTTACTGTCAACGATGTCACGCTTACTCCGGTCAAGGAAACTCGTAGCCTTGGCTTTATATTTGATTCCTCGCTCTCCTTTATTCCTCATATCGAGGCAGTAGCTAAATCTTGTCGTTTCTTCCTGTATAATATTGCCAGGATTCGACCATTTTTGTCTGTCTCTTCTGCCAAGACTCTCGTTCACGCACTGGTTATCTCTCGGTTGGACTACTGCAACCTCCTCCTCTCTGGCCTCCCCTCGTCTCACATCAGTCCGCTGGTCTCTGTCCACCACTCTGCCGCTAAGATCATCTTCCTGGCCCGCCGCTCTGACCATGTCACTCCGCTTCTGAAATCTCTTCATTGGCTCCCAATTCATTCCAGAATCCAATATAAACTTCTCCTGTTGACCTTCAAAGCTCTTCACGGTCTAGCTCCTGCCTATCTCTCCTCTCTCATCTCACACTATTGCCCCGCTCGTGCTCTTCGCTCCTCTGATGCCATGCTTCTTGCCTGCCCAAGGGTCTCTACTTCCCTTGCTCGGCTTCGTCCATTTTCCTCTGCTGCCCCTCATGCCTGGAATGCTCTTCCAGAACACCTGAGAACTACCAACTCAATCACAGCTTTTAAAACACAGCTAAAAACTTTTCTTTTCCCTATAGCTTTTAAACTTTGAGTTTGTTCTGACTCTATACTGTTAGCTTCACCCTTCCCGGTGCCTGTTTACACTTCCCTGTGCCTGTTTGCATTCTCTTTCCCTTCTTATTGTTTACTACAACTTTACTAGATTGTAAGCCTATGCGGCAGGGTCTTGCTATTTACTGTGTTATCTGTACAGCACCATGTACATCGATGGTGCTATATAAATAAATAATAATAATAATAATAATAATAATAGTTAATAGCAATATGCATGTGTATGTGAGGGGGGGGATTAATCCATTTATGTGCAAGCAGGCTGGCTAATAAAAATGGTTGTGGAATGGTAACTTTAGGGTACTTATTTGCAAGGAAGCCTAAACATAGTTAAATATTACAGCCAGGTTCACACGTAACTCAGAGTATAGGTTAGTATGGGTTGTCATTGAATTGTGTTTTTTTGTTATGGCTGAACCCTGCACTATGATTTAACCACAATCTAGGAAGAGAACCCATAGTTTGTTGTTGGGTTGTGAACTCTGGGTTATTCATGGTTAACAACACATAGTTAAACCATAGTTCAGGGCTACGAATGACAACCCATGATTCAACAACAACCCCACGATTCATTGACAATTCATACTTGATCCGTACTCTGGGTTGTCGTTACAGTGCATAAATCACAGTTAAGGATTGGCTGCAAACCAAGATGTGAAACTGTGGACTCAAAGTGGGTATGGAAGTTATGGTTAAGGCCCATTCCCCACCTCTCAGCCTCTCTGCTTGCAAGGTGACAAGTGGGTGTTGCCTGTGTCTCCTTCCACACTATGTAAGGTCAACATTTGTCATCTTAACTAGGGCTAAAGAAACACATGGTGAGTTGCATTAACCATGGTTATGATTTATGTCTGCACTGGGCCTTTCTGAAGAAAGCAGTTCCGATAGGGAAGCAATTCAAGCAAGACCACAGCACCTGAGAATTCTTTGCTTTGTGTCAGCAACACTTGGGAGTCCAGGTTTTAATAACATGGCAACTGACTGCCAGCACTTGTGTTAACTGACACACCCTCTTGGTAGAAGCTGAAAGAGAAGGGCTCCCCAGAGCACCGTTTCTGCAATGTTCAGAGCTGAACAAAAGAGCAAGATGGACTGTTCCCAGAAAGCTCCATCTTAATTGAGCCCTCCATCATTGCATTATTAGTGGGCTCCCCCTGGTGATCTATGGAGTTATCACATCCCATCCAGGAAAAAGCTGGAATGCGCATCCTGCTTGACTGTGATACTCCCAAGGAAAAGCAAGACACATTTCAACCTATGCTCCTTAGCCAAGGTGACTCAGGGCACACAGAAATGTGCTCTTTTCCCAAATCTTGCAAGGACTTACAGTCCATTTGGGAAAGACTTAGCATGGCCAATTTCAAGGTTTGGCTCATCAGAAATTGATTGAAACGGAAACATCAGGGATGATGGTCATCAGACCATTTTTTCTTTTCTGGAGTGCTTCTTCCAACTTATATCCCTAACTAAAATTCCTTAAGGTGGGAGACATAGGCACATGCCTGTCTACAAATGATTACAGGACGGAAGAGGATGCCAGCAATATTCAGCATGCCCTTGCCAACCCACAAAGTAGACACGGGTGCGCCAAATAATTCCTGCGTTTTCTAAAATAACCATGCCTGGTAAGGCAGGCAAGCCTTCCCGTATTGACAACCTTGATCACAAGAATGGTTTGCTCTGACACCCCTGCGACTTAACAGCAACAAAGACTTGCATATGGAAGCAGACCTCAGTTCTCAGCTAACGAAACTCATGATGGAAGAACTTAAAATAGGAGTGGGGAACCTCTTTCAGCGCAAGGGCTGAATTAAATTTCGGAGAAGCTCTTGGAGGTCACTTTCCACTGTTGAGCATCGCCAAAGGCGAAAGAGCAAAATTTAACAGCATTTTTGAGCTTAAAAGCTCTTGCAGCCAGTAACTAAACCTTAGGAGAGCCATTTCAACCTTTTAGGGTGTGATCCTATGGCCACTGGACCCAAGCTATCCTGTCCATAGGATAGCTTGGTTTCTGGGAACTGCAGTTGGAGCCTGGACTCTGACCACGGTTCCAAGAAAGTGCATTCCCCACACCCACCCTCATAGCCAGCATGGTTCCCACCATGCCAGCAACATCTCCGTGCTCAGAAACTGAGTGCAGAGGTCAGAAAAGAGGGGTAGTCTTGGGGAGGAGACCGTGGATGCTTTACAGAGCTTCCTATTGGGACTCCAGGCCCCTTCCCTTCACCTCCCGAACGCCATGCCCAGACGGTCAAAATTGTCCATCTAGGCAAAATTGCAGGGTGGCTGGAGCACAGAGGAGAGGATCTCCTCTTGTGCGCCCAGCACAGAATAGTCAGCAGTCTCCAATTCCATCCTTAAAATGGGATTGTGTCCCTAGAATGGGGGGAAAATGTGCAAAAGCTGGAAAGCCACCAAATGATCAGCAGTCAGGGGGAAAGGGGGCGTGATCAAGAAAAGGAGGCAGAGCCATCTGAGGAACCTCAGGGGGATGGATTTGGCCCAGGGGCCTGAGGTTTCCCACCCTTGCCTTAGAACAATAGGAAAACACTTTGTTTCATGCATACTTTGTGGTAATATATATATATATATATATATATATATATATATATATATATATATATATCACGAAGCAAATATTTAGCATACACGTTCCCTTACTTTTAATAGAGGCAGCCGTCTGCACGTTCTTGTGTTTTTCCGGTGGTGGGGGAGTTACAGGAGCAGCACGGCGGGGCTGTGGCGGGATCTAGAAGAGAACATTTCAGAACAATCAAAGACAGCCACAGCAAACAAGAAAGACACGTCAGAAAACTTTTTCTCCTCTAGGTGTGTGGAAATTTGTCCCAATATAGCTCTTTCCATCCCTTTCAGTTGTCTCCAGAGCACAGGATTGTTAATTATAATCAGCTCCCTCCAAGAGCAAAGAAGAACCCTCTGAACACGTCGCTTTCCTCCCTCTCGATGACAAGGAAAGCTGTGTGTTTAATTGCTATGTTCAGCAGTGCGCTGCGCTTGTGTTGCACAGACCTGTCAAACACGTACACTGTGTGTTGCTCTCAGCCCCTCCACAGAGGCAGCAAGCCATGTGCATATTAGATGCATTTGGAGTGATCCATGCAACAAATTATACTCGCGAAGGGATAAAGACAAAGACATGAAGCGTGTAGGTTTTCTTCACATTGATGCACTCAGAGCAATTTTTACTAAGGCTGGGGGAATCTCAGGCTAGGCAAGGCCATTTACAATGCCATTCACTCCCTGCAGACACTCCTGATAGGCAAAGCTTCAGCCGCTGCGCCGTGCTTAAGTTCCCCATCACTAGTATACTTCCAAAGCCACGCACTTCTCCTGTGAGCAAACAGAAGTTGGAATACTGATTGCATGGTTTGATCTGTGAGAGGAAGAGAAGGGGGTGCAGTAGGGCAGGGGCTCGACTAGGCAGATGCCTCTGTCACTGGACCGGGGTTGCAGGCCTGCATCGTTAACGCTCCACTTCCCGCCTCTTGGGAGCATGGAAACAAGATCACCTGCAGCATATTTTGTAATTCAGCCAGAGATGCATTTGTGGCCTAATGGTTAATGCCACCCTGAGCTTTGTAACACTGCCTGCTTCCCCCGTCTTAGGCCTTCCAATGTCTGCATCCCCCAAACCTCTGCATGATCCTGCACTTAATCTCTTTCACCTTGGCCTTGTTCTCCTTCTGGAATTTCTCTGAATTTCTCCACCAAGAATCCCACTCTTTGTCCCAAGATCCCTCGCTTCTTCCTCCCCTATGCAAGTCTCCATGCCTCAACCTGCCTCTCTCTTCTCTCCATTTGGCCAATCTTCTCCTCAGATCCTGGATGCAGATCCCACCTTTCCTTACTCCTCTCTGCTTTAAATAACCCTTTATACCAGCAGAGGGGAACGTGAGGAACTCCAGATGTTGGTGGAATGCAACTTCCATCAGCCCTATCCAGCACAACCATTGATGAGGGATTGGAAGTCCAGTCCAACTACATATGGAGTGACATACATAGCCAATACATCCTGCATCCTCTTGCTTAGATCCTTGAGAAAGATCTCTCCTTCAGGGTCCCCCATCTTCTGCACTCATCTCTGGATCCCTCTGTTCCTCCTTCAGAGGCTTAGTTGCTTTGCATCTTATCTTATGGGACTAGTGAGGGGCCCTACAATATTCCCCAATGATAGGAAGTTACCATGTATACTAGGTAGTGAGAGAGAGAGCTCTTAGAAAAATATATATTTATTTTATTATTTATTACATTTATATTCCGCCTTTTTTGCTCCAAGGAACCCAGGGCGGCGTACATAATCCTCCTCCTCTCCATTTTATCCTCACAACAACAACCCTGTGAGGTAGGTTGGGCTGAGAGTCTGTGACTGGCCCAAAGTCACCGAGTGGGTTTCCATGGCCGAGTGGGGACTAGAACCTGGATCTCCTGACTCCCAGTTCAACACCTTAGCACTACACCACACTGGCAATTCAAGACAACATTTACAAAAGGAATGACCAATGCAGTTCATTCATAGGATGCAATATTTAGATAATGGAGGTATTTTCTACTCTGTGAGAAATTTAGTTTTATTGTACCATTGTGCTAGGGTTGCTTCATTTTGCTTCCAAACGTTAGTCTTGGACTTTATCTACATAAACAGGATTTAACTTAATCAAACCTGGCTTCTTTTATACTACTGCAGAAGAAGAGAATTTAAATTGCAGCAGTCTCACTATGGGGTTAGGAAGGGGACACGGCATGAATGCGAAGCACACATTTCAGTTTGGAATGAGTAATGTGTGACTTTGAGTGAGACCGACGGAAAGTGGAAGTCAAAAGGAACACTCTACTCAATGTAGATTTTTCATCCCAGTACAGATGGGGAAAATGAAAACAACGTATTAAGCATCATATGTTGAAACAGCCTCAGGCAGTGTAATCTACATTAGTAAAGGATGCGGGTTTAAAGGCTATGCTGATAAATTTAAGTGGTAAGAGAAGATGTTGCTTTTACAGGATCTGCAACTGCATTCATTTGAAAAATGAGTTCAGATCTTTAGATGTACACAGGCCAACCTAATTGTTGAGCTCCAAGTACTATGTTAGGAAAACGTTTTTGGAGGTGTGTATATGTGTGTCGTTCCCACCCCTCCACCCCCAGCCCCACCAATGAATCTCAAATAGCCATAGTCATTTGGCATATCTATTATAGCTGTGTATTTACAACATATTTTGGAGAAAAGAGATTTACACATCCTTTTCATGGACACGGCAGCTCCATGACTAGTTTACTGAGTATTTTATATAAACATAATAATGTGTAGGCCAGAAATGTAAACTAAAAGAAACACGGGCATTTAATGTGACACATTTATTCATTTATTTTACTATTATTATGTTTATATCCTGCCTTTTTTCCTATTGCAAGAAACTAAAGGTGACTTACATGGTCCTCCTCCTCTCCATTTTATCCTCACAAGAACCTTGTGAGGTAGGTTAGGCTGAGAGTTAGCGATTGGCCCACAGTCATCCAGTGAGCTTCATGGCTGAGTGGGGAATAGAACCTGGGTCTCTTGAGACCACCACTCTAACCACTACACCACATTGGCTCTCCTACTTATCACATAATGTATTTATGCAGAAAATTTAACATTCAGATGTTAAAGTTAAAATTATGGTGTGTAGAGTTGGAAATTGCTACAATAAATTTGTGCATTTTACATGGTCCTTCTTTGTCCTTTCAGCTATCACAATCTGAAACTTGCTTCCAAAACTATAAAGGTTTGTATTTTTAAAAGGAAAGATCAGATTTTAATTGACTACATCCTGTGCCTTGCTGAAGCATGAGGCCTACGCGCTCATCTCCATTCCCTCTCGCTGTCTTCCACCAAAATTCTTTATCCCAAGCCCAAATAATAACACAAATATACAGAATCATAATAAAGCAGGAGATCAGGGAAAATGTAACAATAAAACCGATATGGGAAAGAGACATTGAAGAGGAGATAGAGGATGGAGAATGGGGGGAAATCTTTGAGAAATTCCCCTTTCAAACAATATCCACAAGAATAAAATAAGGTGCGCTAAAATTAGTTCAGAAGTAGTATCTGACACCTGTGAGGTTGGCAAAAATCATTAAGAATTTGTCACCTCTGCATTAGAAAGGATGTGAAAACAATGGGACCCAAATTCATATGTGGTGGGAATGTAAAAAGGTTAGGAAGTTTTGGGGTAAGATTTCCCAAGCAATAGGGAAAATTACCGATGAAGAGATTTGCAAAACACCAGAGTTAGCTTTACTGAATATGTATGTTAAAGAAAACAGAAAGATAAAATAAAAAGTACTAATTGGTTTTTTGTTGACAGCCACAAAGCAATTAATAGCAAGTAACTGGAAGACAGCTCGGATGTTGACAGTATCTCTGTGGAAAAAGAAAATTTGGGATATAGCAATAATAATAATGACATAGAAGTTACGAGTACATAGAGGAATAAAGAAAAGAGATACTTTCAGGATGGACTGACAAAAATACATAGACTATATGAAAACAGAATCGAACAGAATAACTTTGGCAGAAGTTTACAGAAGTATGTGGGACTCATGAAAAGAATAGAAATAAATAACAGATTAATACCCTGGAAAAGAAAAAGGAAATGAAAGATGTAAGAAGAAAAACTTTGGAATGGACTAAGCAGGGGGATGGAACAGGGAGGGATTTTGAATTAGTATCAATGTGTTTCATTATTGCTTTTTCTTTTTTTACTGTATTTTATTTTGAAAACTCAATAAAAAACAACTTTATCCCAAGCCCAGAATTGTCAGACAAGTGCTTAAAAAAGGAGGCTTCAATGAAACTGAAAGTTATTTTCTGTGATTCAGTCTTTACTTGCATTTTAAGCAAACTGTGACTATTTGAAAGTGGTGGTGCTTACTCAGGATCCAAATGGAAAGTAAGGCAACAATGAACTTATTTGTTCATTTAGAAATTAACAGTCTGCAGTCTAAAAAGATATCACAGCTGGGAGTCAGGACACAGAGGACGACTATTCAAATGACTGGCAAAACGCCCTTTCCATTTTCCCGGGGAGCTTCTGTAAATACACCTGGCCGAGCCTAACTTAATCTTAATGACTTGACATCCTGTAAATGTTACAGGCGCCTCAAACTGCTCGAAGTGACCCAGAGCAGTGGGGCTGAGTTCTTCACATCCCCAGTTAGCTGACTTAAGGGGAGGCTGGAAGGAAAGGCCTTCGATACTTCACTGCTTCCCATGATGCTTCTCGATTTGACCCCTCCTTGTGCTTTATTTACAAAGAAGATTAAAATCTGTACCTTGAGTGGTTGCTCAGGAAATCCATTTTAAAACAGAGTGCAATGCAGATAAGATGTTCTGAAGTGATGCCTTTGCTATTGTGACAGAGGATGCGAGTGCATGTCAGGCCATCACTTTTAGTCAGGGGTGGGCAAATTGTAGCCCTCCAGATGTTTTGAGCTACAACTCTTCATGATCCTTCACCAGTGACTATCTTGGATAAGGCTGATGGGAATTATAGGCCAAAACATCTGGAGGGCCACAAGTTGCCCACCCCTGCTTTAAGTGCATATTACACCAGCTAATAGATATTTCTCAAATACATGCAGGCCAGTTAGCCTGAATGGGGCGGGGGGGGGGGGGACTGAATCCTTTCAGTTGATTTTCCCCTGCAAATTCTCCCACAGGACATTTTCACTAACAGCTGAGCTTCTTTTAGTTTCAGAGTCCATCTAGGGAAAAAGAACAAGGGGAAATAACCTGGGGGGTGAAACACTGACCAATGGTTGAAAGAAAGGTTAGCAACACACACACACCCTACCAAATTCCCCCATGTAAATGCTGCCCACCTCCAATTAGCATTACGAGGCAAAGCCAAGTCTGAGAACTCCACTTTCCCCACATAATATATAATATTATACTCTCAGTTTTGGAGTCAGCTTGAGTTTTCTCTGCTATTGCTTGCTTCATAGAAGGACAAAAATAACCCTGTTTTAAACTATTTTGTTCTCTGCTGTTTCTCTGGACACTGACCAGAAGTGAGAGCCTGTGAAATTGCCAAGAATCAGGTCAATTTCATGCTGCTGATGCTTGCTAAAAGAAGCACCAACAAAATAATAAAAGGAATGTAGGACAGAAACAGCTGAAGAATTTCCTCCCTCTCCTTTTGCCACCCCAGCAGGATTCATATATGAGACCACACCATCAATCATAGCCTTAAATTAATTCTGGTTGTTTCAAGTTTATCACACACCTGCTGGCCAGGGATACTTGTGTAAAACCTACGGACAATCCAAACTTGCCAAAATTTCCAGAAATGTCCCTAATTTAGGGTTTCAGAGCACAATGCTTTTTCCATGGCCATTTCACAATGCTCCTCTTTGAGCAGAAAGAGGGGATCCACTACTAAGCTACCCAAAGTATATGTGGGATGAACACTGGCCTCAGAGTATGTGTGCCCTGTGATGCACGCCTGCCAAACTCCATAGCCCCCTTCCTAAGATCACTTTGGTAGTGATGGCGGTTTGCTGCCCCTTGCAATGTTTTCCACAGGAGCCATTACTTGTTTGCCTTAATTAAAAACAGGAAAGAATAGCAAGGTTGATGCTAACCGAAAGGTTAAAGCCAAGAAAGGAACGAAAATCTGCCTTAAAAGTCAGGACAGCTGGCAGATGTGCATTCTTCAGTTTGGATGTGCAAAGGTTACAAAAGTAACCTCTTCAGTGATTCGAAGTTCATCATCTGCTTATCACAGTGCAAACCACATTCTGTCCAGAATGCACTCAAAAGAGATTGGCCATAAATCCTCCACAGAGTGGGTAAAGGAAACTTCCTTCTCATCCGTCCAGGCATTTATTTATGCTTTGCTAGAGTTTCACTGATACTAGAGGGTCATGATGAAGAATGTAGATGGGGAGAGGTTTTCCATTGCTCATCCTCCTGTATGTAGAGAGGCATCACAAGTTTTTCCTGCTCCTTCGAAAGGATGTTTAATGAATTTGCCTTGGGTGTGGATATAAATAGTTCAAGAAAGGAATTATGGCAGGTAACATTCTCTGTTCTATTAACAGACCTCTTTAGTGCCAGTCAACACTAATGTCACAAAAATCATTAAAACAAACAGCTTGCCTTCTTTTGAAAAAAGAAAAAACAAGAAAAAAGGCACACCCAATCCCCTTTTAGGGAAGGGATGTCCTTCCAACCCATACTATTCTGCATCAATAATTCCACCACTATACTATCCAGTTCAGAACTCAATCTACTAATTCAAAGACATGCTTGGGCATCAGAGAAACCTTGGAATCCTTTTAAAATGTAGACCAATCTCTGCTAAGAAGTCACATTTCCTAAACTTTCTTCCTGGGCTTATCATTAGCAGAAAAAAGCAGCCGAGCTGTATTTGCATCATGCATTAAGCTAGGGAATAGGAAGCCTCCGTAGTTATCCTAGTAAGAAGCAGATCTAACAGTCTTCCCCATATTTAACAAGGGTTTGGGAGATGGAGGAAGCGAGGCAAGACAATAAACTGCACTGTCCCACATACATTTTTCCTGCTTCTTCCCAGAAGAATATTCATCTCTTTAAAAGCATGCCATGAGACTGTTGAATACCTTAATTAGCTCTCACAAATCTCTCTTAGACTGGCCTCCTCTTGGGGATACCCAAAAGCTTTCAAAATGAAACTCCGGAACACCACAGCCAGGTCTAATATAACAAGCGATCCTAAACAGAGGCAACGTAACATCACGTTTGAAGCTGCCACTTCATTCATCCACTCACGTGTGCTCACTACCTCCATTCTCAAAATAGAATACTCCAACAGGGAGGGAGCCAGAAGGTGATATGCAGGAATGGACAGATCTGTTCTTTAGGGTTTCTCATTTTTCCGCGTTTAAGTTCATTTATTCCTGTTTCCACATCAGTCTGAGATTTCTTTTAAGGACTGCATGCATCCATAATTCATATGCATTTATTCGTATGCATTTTCATGCATATTTCTCCTTATGTATGCAGTTTTGCCTAATGGGTTTTTGTACATTGTTTTCAATATTATACACATTTTTGCAGGCAATTTTGCCTAATCTATACATATTATTTGTATGCATTTTTTGACTGGAGAACTTTATTGCAAAATTCAGAGTTCTGCTAGTATTGAAGTATAATTTTTAAAAAAATTTAAAACATTTCTTAGTCGCCTTTCAGGGCAGTACGACTGTGCTTCAGTTCAGTTACAAAGCCCTATGAAGAGAGACTGAAAGAACTGGGCATGTTTAGCCTGGAGAAGAGAAGATTGAGGGAAGACATGATAGCACTCTTCAAATACTTAAAAGGTTGTCACACAGAGGAGGGCCAGGATCTCTTCTCGATCTTCCCAGAGTGCAGGACACGGAATAATGGGCTCAAGTTAAAGGAAGCCAGATTCCAGCTGGACATCAGGAAAAACTTCCTGACTGTTAGAGCAGTGTGACAATGGAATCAGTTACCTAGGGAGGTTGTGGGCTCTCCCACACTAGAGGCCTTCAAGAGGCAGCTGGACAAGCATCTGTCGGAGATGCTTTAGGGTGGATTCCTGCATTGAGCAGGGGGTTGGACTCGATGGCCTTGTAGGCCCCTTCCAACTCTGCTATTCTATGATTCTATGTATCTGTTTTGGAAGTGTGAATTAGGTAAAAACGAACGTCTGCCTCATCCCTAGTGGTATGGAACATTTTTCCTTCTAACATCCATGCCCAATAAAAATCCATGGAGTTTGTGAGTTTACAAAACTTCTAAATACCTGACCAGTCAAAAAATAATAATTAAAAAATCCCAAGATATTTACTTATTCTCTCCCTTTCTTCAGGATCAGCATCTGTACCCAACAACAAAACATTAAATGTTAAGAAGTGAAAATTATCTCCCTATAAAGGCAAATGTTAACCATGACTAGTTCAAGCAGAACAGACTTTGTTAAGACAAAGGTTTAAATATGCTAAAGATGCTACCTGATAAACACCACTTTCATCCTCTTGGGGGTCTGTGTTAGGCAAGCTGTGGTGTCGCTCATACCCAGTCCTGCAGACACCATTGGGTTGCCTGGAGAGGTCCAGATGGTGATCGCTGGAAGATGGAGTCATCCCTTGAGTGGATGATGAGTGACTTTTGCGGGAAACCGTTTCCTTCCGATGATGGATCAACTTTCTGGCAATATAATATAAAAACACTTTAAGGTTTCGGTACCATGTTTTAAGACAGCTCCCTCCACTGACTCCAAGATTATAGAAATCTTTGAAACGTTGATAGTTGCCCAGAATTCCTAATGATGTTACCATGAGACTACTATGGCTAATGGGACTACCGTGGCTTTATCTTCTTCCATGGAACTTTAATATGAAGCACTGAGACCCACAGCCCCTTCTCATTTCAATAAAGTATGTAAGTGAATAGTTTCTAGACAGTTTAATGATGAATAAACCTGCTTACAAATCTCTCCTCTTACTCCTGGATGCCCAGCACTTTCTACTTCTTTGCTCTCCTATATTTACACAACATACACCTCATTATACCCCCCAATCCCACAAAGTAATTCAGAATGAGACAGAATGCTTTGGTGCATGATCACCTTAATTTGCATTATATTTACATCTATGGTTGGAAGGAACCCAGGAATAACCTAAAATCTAGTCCCTAATAAAGTAGCCTATGAACTACATTGTGTTCTGAATGTGGAAAACAGGAATGGTCAGGAAGCACCCCAAGCAGATTTACATTGAGAGCAAGGAGTGTCATCTAATTCACCAAATCCATTCAGACCAAACAAATGAGATATGCTATGCATTATAGGGAAGGCCAAGATCACTAACCAGTATCTATCTATCACTCATTTTCAGTATTTTTAATCCATCTTTCTAAAATTTTCAAAGAGGCCAATATGACTTAGAAGGAGATTCCTTACTAACCCAAATGTCACAGACTGGACAAAAAGAAATTTCAGCAGAGTTTGTTCTTGAGTTATAACTCTGGGTTGCTCTTTCCTCAACAACCTGGAGTTCTGGGTTCAGATTGTATCGAAAACAACTGGACGTCCGTGGGTTGTTTACTGCACCAACTGGTTGGGAGCCAGGACACTCACATGCTCCACAAAAAAGCCATAGTTAATGAACTGTGCATTTTTTTTAATTGTGTGAACTGAATCATTGTTTGTACTGGATACTACAAGGAAGAGAGAATAAAGAAAAGTGACAGAGGGGCACAGCTTAAGTTTGGCCCTGAATGGCAACTGCAGGCCCTAAACTAATTTGAATTCAGCTAATGTGTTTTCATTATCCATACCGTCTTGAATAGTCTTGCTTGCTCTACTTACTGGAGGACATCCCTCTGTTCCAAGTTGTATTTTCCTCCATTCTTCATAGCCACATTATGAATGGCCTCAATAGCTCTGTCAATCGACTGCAGAACCACATCTTGCTCCAGCACCTAAGGAATACAACATACTAGGTGTTAAGCACCTTCACTTTCATCTTCCCATCAAAGTTTATAATGGCAGTATGAAATTGACAAATGGAGCCATCTTAGTACTGTTTTCTAGACAGCAAAACCTTTGAAACCTTCTCATTGCTTTAGTACACACACAACCACAGCATACATTTATAACAGAAATCGATTTCCCCTTTCTATTTTTATAGATATTTGACAAAGGATTCTGTAAAAATAAACACAAAAAGTGTGGTTTCTTTAATATACATACACACACACACAAAATAGATTCTGTCTGTGCAAGATTTATTAGCAGAGTAGAAAAACATTTGTTTGAAAGCAGCGGAGGATACATCACAGCTCCACTCACCCATCCTGGGCCCTGGAGTCCCAGCCATTCATTACATGAAGATCAATGGCAAAACTTCAGAGGCGCAAAGCAGCTCTTCAGATCAATTTCATATTCAAATTGCTACAGTGACTCTTCCACCCTCCGCTGCATGTTGTGGCAATTTTAAGTTTCTTTCCTTCTGCTGTCTTTGTTTGCCTATTGGATAGTTGAAGGCTATCCACCCCTCCCATCAAAAAAACCTAGGCCCTTTCTACATCTAAGGGTTATCCCAGGAAAATGGAGCGATCGTCCCTGCCTGCTCCCGGGATCCCCTGTGTGGCATTTGGATGTACAGGAACAATCCCAGGATATAGGGCTGGTGTAGACATGCCCCTAGGCACTAGCACTGAATGTACACACATCCAGGTACCTGAAACACCTATCCCTTTCACAATTTCCCCTCATGCTATCTTTATTTTGTTGCTGAAACAACCCAGATTCTGGCTGGTATCTTTATTGTATTGTACCAACTGTTCCCCAAGAAAACCCTTCGACAAAGATTCTGGTCTAATCTTTTTATGACAAATCGTAGCTCTCAAATTGATCAAAATATTATTTGAACCAGAAATCTAGCATGCTTACATTGGAACAAATGAATTCCAATGATTGCCAGCTCCAGTCTCCTTTGTTAAACTGCAGACATGTCGTCATTGAAGTTCATTGTATCTTCCAGCCATGGCCTACTATGACCCTCAAGATTTGAGTTACTGAGAACGGAAACGCTCAAGCTAATTGTAACATGCTACTGTTAGCGGTAACTAAGAAGAAGAATGAGTGGTGGGAAAATGGGGAAGTATTATGGTGAGGTGAAGCCAAGAAAGAGAAAATCTTGCCACTCAAAAACATGGTTAAATTCATTTATGATCTTCCTGTAAACAAAGGATTCTCCCTTTCAATCCCAGGGCCAAATTCATTTTTGGAAAAATTCTCAGGGGCCATAATCCAGTGGTGGGTGGGGCCAAAAATACAAAAAATACCAGCATATTGATGTTTTAAGCTCTTTCTGCCAGTAACTAAGCCTTGGGAGAGACATTTCAACCTTTTAGAAGGGGGGGTTTAAGACTGCACAAAAGCTGGGAAACCCCCAAACCATCAGTCGGGCAAAAGGGGATGGGGGCATGGCCAACTGTGGAATCCCCACAGGACTGGACTGGAACCGTGAGGGACCAGATTTAACCCCTCAGGACTGCGGTTCCCCACAAACCAGTAAATGTTTAAGGGCGGAATCCTATCCATGTTTAGACAGAGAATTTTCCTACAACTCCCAGCATGCTCAAGCATAGCTACTCTAATTGGCAGTTAGCCAAAAGGGTCCTGATCTGCAGCCAATGGTTGGACTGAAGCCAGGAAGCCCTGTCCTGTCACCCACTCTAGCTACAACAGCACAAGATTGTGCTAGCAGGCCAGCAGCTTCTCCATCATGCACTCTTTCTTTCTCTCTCTCTCTTTTGCTCCACCTCAAGGCCAGTGCAGCAGCAGCACCACCACCATGACCTACCGCTGCCCTGATACAGCAGTTGGGGAAGCTCTCAAAGTTGGAGCAATGATACAAGATTCTTCCAGTGCTAGAAGCCTAATATCCAATTTACACAGCTGAGCCCAGAATATGCCACATGGCCGACCTAGTTTAATAAGAGAGTCGTTTATTGGCATTCACACAGAAGCCTCGAACAGAGCTTAGTGACAACACCAAAGCTGCAACTCTTCAGCAAGCTTGGAATAAATGCTAAAATCTGATGACCACCTTTGATCTTTTCGGGCGTCACTCTCCTGCCCAGCCAAAGAATGCTTGAAACCTTATAAGGACACGTCTCAATTAGCCTTGGGTGGGATTCTTGTATCGTAGCAGAAGGCACCTGCTCCCCAAGGAGCTGGGATCACTGATGCCCTTGCAATGGAATAGAACTTCCAATAAAGCACTGTACATTATGTATGCATTAAAAATTATTATGCCAAAGGTGTAATTTCCTGTGAATGGTACATAATTGTGTTTTTCAAGCATGATAAAGGGAATTAAAACCCTAGGCGTCTGAAATTTAGCTTCTGTGCTACTGTTACCTGGTCTTTTAGATCAAGGTGAAGTTTTAACATTTTCAAATCATAGTGTTATCTTATAACAAACACAAGATCAAGAGAAGATGGAGAAGAAGGAAGAGAGATTCTGAATCACATTAGAACAACACTGTGTGTTCATTAAAATATCAAACCCAACTCCTCTAAGGCAAGCTACCTTGTTGTTTTCATACTACTTTGTGAGGAAGACCTCTCAGCATCCCCTACGGAAGGAACAGCCTTCCTCAACCTGGTGCCCTCCAGATGTGTTTTTGTTGTTATTGTTATATTATTATTATTAGTAGTAGTAGTAGTAGTAGCAGCAGCAGTATTTATGTTTCTATGCCGCCCCGCAGCCTAAACTCAATGGGCGGTTTACAAAAGATTAAAACATTAAAAATTGATATGCAAAATTTAAAAAACAAATTTATATATAAAAAGACAGCATACAAAGAGACAACATACATCTAAAAACAACTTTGGGCTACCAGCCAAACCTAAAAATAGATTTGGGATCGATTAAAAACTCAATATATGATGCTAAATACCTGGGAAAAGAGGAAAGTCTTGACCTGGTGCCAAAAAGATAACAAAAGTTGGTGCTATGCGGGCCTTGTTGGGGAGATCATTGGGGGGTCACCACTGAAAAGGTCCTCTTTCTCGTTGCTGTCCTACCTTTTTGTCTTCCTTAAGGAATCCAAGGTGGCATGCATAATCTTCCTCCTCTCCATTTCATTATCTCATAATATAACCCCCAGCATCAGATTTAGAGAGATCCTGTGTGGTTAAAAATCTAAGCAGGAACTAATTGAATCCCATTTGCAGGGAATGTCCAGCCAGCAAAGCAATCATTTCCATTCAGAGTGGGATGGAACCAAATGACACATGGTCCAATCTCCCACCCAAATTGTAGGATCTGCCATCCCCTCCTCCCAATTCATTCATGCAATTAAGACCATTAGCATGGTGTATTAGCAGTGGGTAGAGAGCACATAAATACATATGACTCTAGTATTCATTGGGTGTGAGGAAGAGACACTCTCTTCTATGACAACAGTAGCCAACCAGTAAGTGTTCCTTCTCATATTTGGAAGCAGTTATCTTAGGAAAACTATATGTGGATGTTTTTTTTTAAAAAAAAGTTTAATTAAAATAGCATTTCTCACCTGAGTCAATGCTTCTTGTGCTACTATGAACTACTCTTTTAGTCTATAATGAGATGCTTCTCCTGCTCCAAGAACACCAGTATCAAACTGTGCAAACCTCTCAACAGAACAAGGCACGTGTGTTTTATTTCTTTGACAGCAACTCACTGATGTCAGCTAAAAGTGAACAATTAAGACATTCAGAGCATCTGTGTCCAGTCTAATCTCATCTGGGTTTCCTTTCGCCCTCCCCATCTCCCTTAATCCTGTGAGTCAGTCACTACATAATTTCCCTTTTAATACATAATGAAAGATTCTCCGCGCATAAGATGTGCTTTTCTCATGTTTATAGTGCAATGCTATGCCACTCACATGCTCACAGGGCCTTCGAAACCACAAAGATCACATTAACGTGTAATGGTAAAGTACTCCCCCTTCTCTCACAAATTAAGTAATTTATACAGCATTTAAAATACATAAAAATCAAATGTAAGTTATCGACATTCACAAAAATACCACTGCTACACCATTAGAAGCAACAAGTTAGGTCTCAAAGCTTCCACCATCTTAAAAAAAAGCATGCAGGTCTTAAAGCATTGGGACTACTGCAAAGGTGGCACTTAGTAAATATAGAAATCTTAAACAAATCTATACTTTCTGGTACAGAAAAAGATGCAGGTTAAGTTAGAACCTCTGACCAAAAGGATTCCTGAGTCATTGGAGGTCTAGGTTCACCAGGATTCATATTAATAAATGAGAAAAAGTCCAACCAGTTTTCCACAAATGTGTCTGATATTATTTCTCCTCTTGCTAACCTGCTATGTTGAGTCAACTTATCATTTAAAGCTAGTTTCCAAATCTTATTAAACCAGCGTTGATGGTCAAGAGGTCTGTCGCTTTTCCAGAATTGGGCAATTTCCCATCTGGCTGCAACCAGCAAGTGGGTGACCAAGTCTTTGGGAATAATGTTTATATTGCCATTCCTAAAAATAGAAAGTAGAGCCAGTGCTGGATCAGTTTCTACTTCAACATGAATAATGTTTGTAATGGTTTGGAAAACCCTTGACTAAAAAGTTTTGACCTGTTGACATTCCCACCAAAGATGAATATAAGTGCCAGGAACTGAGCAACGGCGCCAAACAGAGTGGGGATATATTACCACTAATATGGTGATATACCACCTGTGAGTGATTTTCAGAGTGAGCTCTTTAATTTTTGCCAATATTGTTTTATATGGTGTTGATTGCCATAAGCTTTGCCATTCACCTTCAGTGAAACTGGTGTTCAGATCATGTTCCCAAATAATTTTTAACCCTCCCTTATCTGGGCATTGACAATTCAACATCATGTGATATATATTAGAAGCTCCCCCTTTAACCTTTCTAGAATAAATCAGGCTAGCTTTCTCAAATATAGTAAGCGAGCGTGGAATGTTATGGAATTGATATAGAGTATTTGCAGAAGAGACTATTTGCATGCCAGGTACAAGAGAGTGGGCTCAGTTTTGCCTCTAATTGTTGCATTGATATGATTTTTCCTTGTATAAAGAGATCATGAATATGGAAAAAACCTTTTTCTTCCCAAACTGCAAATTATCTATACTTAAATTGATTTCTGAATTGGGGGTGGTCTAAAATCGGGGTTAGGGGGGAAGGGGATGGTGCAAACCATTTTGCTCACTTTGCCCATACCTTTAAATTTGCTTTCAAAATGGGTTTTTAATTGTTTTTTCAGTGTTGGAAGGAATGGGATCGCCCTGATCGTAGGGATGCAGGGGGCGCTTTCAATTGACACCCACGGGATTGCTGTCTCGTTTCTAATTATTTTGAGTAGTTGCCTCAATTGAAAAGCATCAGGGCACAGCCTAAGATTTGGGAGGCATTTTGATCACGCTGCTTCTCCTGCACATAGCAGGAGATAACAGCAAGTTCCATCCCAAAAATAATTCAGATTTACTGGGGTCTTTTTTTTTTTTTTTGGCACGCAAGAAAGGCTAGAAGGGGCAGGAGGCGTGCAGGATGCAGATATCGTGAATAGGACACGTGAAAATCCATGAGTGCCCAGTAATAAGCATGCAATAAAACGCTCACCTGATGACACCCAAGGTCCAGGTGGACTAGAAGGAGGAGAACAGCTAATTTCTCAGCAAAGGCAATGGAGTGGAACCTGCTTTCCATCTCTCCCTCGGCTGCAGCCTGCTGGAATGGCTGCTGCCATGTGACAGTTGAGGGAGGGAAATTGCAAACCATTATGCCTGGATTGGTGTTGAAACCATAGTCTGATTCAACAGGGCTGTTCTTAGGTATGTACTTAGGCAGGTGTTTGCACAACAAACACCTATGATTTCTAAGATTATTTAACTGCCCTTACACATCTACTAGGAAAGCAACATTCCATGAAAGCAACTCTAGAAAATAGTAGTTTCCTGTAGATACTTCAACAGTACAATTTCCTTGCTCCCACCAAAACAACCACCAAAGAAACCTGGAGGGAGAATATTGAGGTTTTCGCACAAGGGATGGAATTCGTGAATGTGGGCAGAGAGACGGAAATACACATGGAAGGTTAAAGCATCAAGGGATACAGAGCATGCCTCAAGCGGAAGAAGTCTAAGCATTTCGCATTTCATATACGTATTACATAAGTCAAAGAGAGACTGGTTGAAATAGTTCACCCCACTGTAGGCATAATATGGGGCAGTGATTTGACCCCTGAGCCATGTTGTTTCAGACCAAGCGTGCATCTAGTCCAGCATTCAGTTCACAGAATGGCCAATGAGCTGCCAGTGGGAAGCCCACAAATAGGAAATGGCATTCATGTAGTCACTGCTTTGTGTAGACTAGACTTTCGGATGTGTTGGACTAAAACTCCCAGCATCCCCCAGCTAGGAGATGCTGGGAGATGTAGTCCAACACATATGGAGACACCAGGTTGGGAGAGGTTAATGCAGACTCCTAAAGAGGCCTGAATCACCATCACACACTGATTGTGCAAAGGTGCCTTCTTTACAGTCTAGCAGAGGCAAAGTTATAGAACTGAATCAAAACACAGAGGTTTCTAATTTCTCTGCTAGTAACGTGAGCAGGCAGGACATTTAGTCACGGATTTCCAGGGGCCTCCACACTTTTCCTTCACTGGACAGAGTCCGCAAATAATACAAGTAAGAAGTTTAAAGCTCCACCCCACTCGCTTGTGTCTGTGATTTAGACCAACACAGAGAAGAAACTGCTCATTTCTAAACTGCTCAAAGGACAGATTATTTTCACACCTCCTTTTTTAAAAAAATAAATAAACAAACTCAGTTACAGAACATATATGCAAGTGTTCAAACGGCTTGCCAGAATTTTTACAAAGGAGCTGTCTTTGCCCTTTCCCTATAAAATTTCTCTTTCCATCTGCAGTCATTGCTCAGAAAGATCCTGACCGTAGCCGATTCAAGCTTTTGTACTGCTCAGAAAAACAGATGACGGCAGCCACGATCCTTTTCTATACCCCATCCCCCCACCACTTTTCTCTTTTCCATTTTCTCCCTCCCTTCGATACACTTACACACACACATCACTCCTGCAGAGTACTTCTCTAAGTGTCATTCTAGCCAACACCATGGTTGTTTAAATGCCAGTCACATAGGAGAACTTGTTCAGCAGTCTAGAATAATCATACCTTTCAGAAAACCGTTCTTCTAGACAAATGGGATCTTATAGGGGTGCGCTGACAACACCAAAGATGGACTGCAGGCATGCGCTGTATGTGCAATTTACATATTTAAGGCAATGGGCCTATTACAGCTATGACAAGCCCCTGAAAAATGTGCTTTTCAAACCAAGCTTTTCTTTTCCTTTGGGAAGGTTAGATTAAGCGCCATAATATTCTACTCCTTCCTTGTCTCTCCCAATTTAGGGGAAAGCAACGCAGACTTAAAACAGTTTCATTCCAAAGGTCACATGCTGAATTAGAAGCAAGACACTTTCTACATTCAGGTTAAGAATTTGGTTCACTTGCAGTAGCTCATGTACCACATGCAAGTGTCAAGAATAGTTTGACTCCTCTTACTGTGCTTGCTGATGGAGACAAACAGTACACACCAGGATGTTGTGCATGGGTTTTTTGCCACTGTGGTCCTATGCAGACGTGATGCTTAACGATAGTTAATGGTTTTCGGTCTTAAGCCTAGTTAAAATCAGAGGTGAGCTCGAAGTTCTTTAGGGAAGAATGCAGCTCGACAGCAGGAAGCATAGGTTAGGGTGACCATATGGAAAGGAGGACCAGGCTCCTATGACTAACAGTTGCATAGAAAAGAGAATTTCAGCACACAGCACCTGGTGAAATTCCCTCTTCATCACATAAGTTAAAGCTGCAGGAGACCTGCCCTATTTTGTATCTGGTCACTCTAGTACAGCCTCAACAGCTTTAACTGTTGTGATGAAGAGGGAATTTGACCAGGTGCTGCATGCATACAAATGACACCTGCTGAAATTCCCTTCTCTATACAACTGTTAAAGATACTGGAGCCTGGTCCTCCTTTCCATATGGCCACCCTAGGTTACATGAAACACCCACACATGCTTTTTTTGGCATGGTCCTGACAACAGCAGAAATCATGCTTGCCACTGGGTACCACTTTCTTACCCAAAAGATGCCAGAGCGAGGGCAGCATCAGACCACATGGAGAGGTAACGAAGTTACCTGAATTACAGTTTGCTACTGCAGAGTTAATGCTTCATCATGTTTAATGCCCACCTGCCCTAAATCATGTATTCCCATCTAGTTTAGGCATTCCGAGACAGCACTAAATCATGGTTAGGAAACAAAACCTTTAAGTGTCATGCTGTCCCAGGGCCAGGGTTATTGCATAGATTGTTGAGACAAAAAGGACAGTTCAAGCTGCTGAATTCATCTATGAAGCCAAATAGATGACCATATAACCGCATGGGAAAAGGTTGGCGCGGACCTGCTTGTACACCTAGAGAACCGGCAACCATGTCCATGGTTGTAGCTGCACTTTTTGTTGTAGCCATAATCTCAGTAGCTAGTGCAGGTTCCCCGTGTTTCAACCTACTTCACACTAACTTTTGTCCATGTGATCACATGTACTGGGAAGACGATTCTGTGGAAGAATGTAGTGTAAGTCAACCTTAAAAGTCTGATATGCTGCCTACATTATGTACATGGTTTCTAAAAATTTATTTCAACAGAGAAGATTTATTTATTTAACTGCATTTTTAAACAGCCCAATAGCTGAAGTTCTCAGGGCGGTTCACAAAAATTAAAACCATGAAAACCATTCAGAATATAAAACAAACAACAGTATAAAAACATAGTACAAAATACAATATAAAAGCACAACCAGGATAAAACCAAGCAGCAATGCAGAAATTAATACAGATTTAAAATACAAATTTAAAACAGCAAAGTTAAAAATTAAATTGATAAACTGTTAAAATACTGAGGGGGGAAAAAAGGTCTTCACCTGGTGTCTATAAGAGTATAATGTAGTTGCCAGGCAAACCTCTCTAGGGAGCTCATTCCACAGCCAGGGTGCCACAGCAGAGAAGACTGTCCTCCTGGTGGCCACCTGCCTCACTTCCTTTGGCAGGGCCTCATGCAGAAGGACCCTGAGGATGATCTTACAGTCCAGGCAGGTACATATGGGAGGAGGTGTTCCTTCAGGTAACCTGACCCTAAGTCTGTTAGGCTTTTGAATGTTAATACCAACACTTCGAATCCAGCCCGAACCTGGACTGGCAGCCAGTGAAGCTGGAAAAGGACTGCCATGATGTGGTCTCGTTAGCCAGTCCCTGTTGGCAAACGTGCTCCCCTGTTGTATACTAGCTGAAGTTTCTGGACTATTTTCAAAGGCAGCCCCACGTATAACACAATGCAGTAATCCAGACGAGAGGTTATCAGAGCAGGCTATCTCTGTCCAGATAAGGGTGCAGCTGGTATATCAGCCTAAGCTGATAAAAGGTGCTCCTTGCTACTGAGTTCACCTGTGCCTCGAGTGACAGTTCTGGATCCAAGAGCACCCCCAAACTACGAACCTGATCCTTTAGGGGGAGTGTAACCCCCTCCAGAACAGGGTGAACATCACCTAGCCAGACAGACAAACCACCCGCTAACAGTACCTCGGTCTTGTCTGGATTGAGTCTCAGTTTATTGACCCTCATCCAGTCCATTACCGTGCTCAGGCACTGATTCAGAACAGCCACTGCCTTACCTGGGTTTGATGAAAAGGAGAGGTAGAGCTGGATTCAAACAAAACAAGCTGTTACTCAGAGACCAGAAGTGGCCACAACATTCTCCTCCCTTAGACAAGCCAGATTGCTCTAAGTGACGAACTTCTTTCCAATTTAAAATTAATTATACACAAGTCATGGTACAGGGTTAGTATTTTACTCTTAAATCAAAAGATACCCACGGAAGCTACAGAAGGCACGATATACAAATCCCCCCTTCCATTTGTGGCTTGAATAATTCTAAAGCAGGGATGGGTAACTTTCAGGCAGTCCAGGGCTATTTTCACTCCCATGGTGTGCCAGAGAGAAAACCTGATGATTTGCTGCCAAAATTTAGCAGCAAACTGCTACAGAGTGCTAAATGGGTCGAATTTAGCTTGAGAACAACACTATTGTGGGGGGAAACAAACTTTTCCTAACCTTTGCAGCAATTCCTTCCCTCCTTCCCAAACAAACCTGGCTATCAAGCTTTAGGTTCACTATTAATAGCTTAAGTCTAAAAAACAGAAGAATAGAACTCAACCTAGTCAGGATTACTGTATCTATGTTCTTTTCCTTATCTGAAAAATACATTCATTCCAATAAAATATAGGTGAAGAAGAGTGGAAGCAGCCCTAATCACTGCTGAACAAGCTGGCGACACAAAGTACATGGTGTTAGATAAAAAGTGACATCTGAACAGATCACGTTTCCAGTAAGTTGGGTTAAAAACACCCAAAATTGCTTTGGATGGCTTCCTGGTGCCTTGATATGGGGGGACTCATGCTGCTTCCAGCTTATTGGATGTGTGGATTCATAGCACCTCAGTCAGGCAGACATTTTACACTGCTGTTGACTACCACGGATAGTAAACAAAGGAAATGTAGAAAGCTGTTTCAGAAAGGCTTGCATTACAATAAATATTTCCTAGCAGGGGACATCCTGATTTATAGTGAGGTGATTTTCCTGTGACAGCCTAGACAAAAACAAGCAGACCTGTTCTGCCAAGAGCAAACTTAAAAGACTGTAAAATCAGATTTTAACTGAGAATTCAATTTCCAGCAGAATGTACATATCTTATTTGGACTGGTTCATTAAGCTGAGGCTCTGAGAAATGACTAAGATTATAGGTATTCCAGTACGAAAATTTGGTTACATCTACTATACAAACATTCATTTCATCTTACAGGAAGCCTCCCAGGAAACTTATATTAAAAAAAAAAAAAAAACTAGTATCTTCCACTTACGAAAAGCTTAATGTAAATGGCAGGGTAATACACACTTTCAACTTCCTGCCATCATGAAAGCATGGAGAAGAGTAAAGTCAGCAAGTTCTGCTCATTGTATGTGTGTGCCTGTGTATGTGTTTTATAATGGAATTTATTCAAACCAGAAGTAAATTAAGAGGAGGTTGGACTAGATGACCTCAAAGGAAACTTCCAACTTGATAATTTCCTGTTATGGGAAGACAACTACATCTTCATCTGCTCCCAACCCCCACAAAAAAACCCCATTATATGTCAAATCAGTGAATGGATAATTACTACACAGGAAAGTGTATGTTATTATCCCTTTCTTTGAAGGTGGGGGTGGAAAGACAGTTACATTCCTTCTGATTTGCAGATACAAGGCAGAGAGCACTACTTCCCAGATGCCCTGTATTAGCTATAAGTTCTGAAGCACTCATAGCTCTAAAGGGAGTTCCTGTACTGACTTGACAGGAAAGGAAAAGTGAGGAAGAATAAACTGACCTCGCTCCCTTGTGCAGAAGGCTCCGCTGGCTGCTTGATCAATAGCCAACATCAGCAAGTTGTTATTAAAGGAAAGCTGCCAGCAGTTGCAGGGCCCTCCTGTCAACAGCTGAGATGGCCAGGTGCAAAGGGGGAGAGAAGGCCAGGGCTGGAGATGAAGGAATCAATGAAGCCACAGTGGGGAAGCTGTGGACTTAGAACCCGTGCCTCCCTCATGACGGAGGGGGACACACACACACCAAAATATAGCTTTCAGGTAGAAGCTACATAAGCAAAGCCGTGTGTATTTTAATAAAGCCACTAATGAGGGGAAGGCACTTCTCTTATGCGCAGGGGACAAACTTGGAAGAAAGCGCCACTAGTTACGTTTTTTTTCTTCCTGGACAGATGTGAGAAAAATCGTACAAAGAGAACAGTAAACTAGAGACACAAATCCCAAGGATCTTTTAAACAGCAATCGGAAGAGAACCCAAGGGCTTGACAGAGCAGCCTGCACTTCTTCCTACAAAGCTGTCATTGTGAAATTTAAAAGGCATCAGCACAAACTTTAAAGAAACCTTGAGATGTTCTCTGAATACATTTTGTATTCTGATCTAGAGGACAAGGCTCTCCCTGCTGCTACAGGACCTGCTTATATTAAATAAGGCTATATTCACAGGGCTGCTTTCCTGAAATGAGGTCAGTTCTGGACCATCACTGCTCAACAGAAATATCTACACAAATTCTTCTTGCAAATATATTCAAAATGATCCCCACTACAGCTCATTATGATGTGAATCTTGGGTCACAGAAGGGGACAACAAAAAAAGCCACTTCCTGGTGGGTGGATGGGATGTTGTGGAACTTGTATATGGCAAAAGATATCTGGCGATTTATAGGAAGAAGGCTTGCCAATATATTCTTCTTGGAAATATATTAAAAATGATGCCCACTACAGCTCATTAGCATGTGAATCTTGGATCACAAGGTGACAACAAAAAATAATAATTCATTTTTTATTTACTCAATTTCTATGTCACCCAATATCCAAAGTTCTCTGGTCAATTTAGTATCATTTGGAATGGAGCATGACTTTTTTTCCTTATGGATAGGGTTTTGTTAATATACAGAGGCTAGAACCTAATCTAGCATTTCCCAAAACACTCAGATTATCCTGTGCCCAGCATAAGAACCTAACAACCACCCTGCTGGTTCAGACCAAAGGTGTGGCTAGTCCAATCTTCTGTTCCCACAGTGGTCAAACAGTTGCTTCTGGAAAGCCCACAAGCAAGACATGAACACAATAGCATCCTCCCATTTGTGTTTCCCAGCAAGTGAGATTGAGAGGCATACTGTGCCTGAGATACTGGAGGCAATATTTGGTATTGTGACCAGTAGCCATTGATAACTTTATCATCACATGCAAAGATTCGGCCTAAGTTATACATGGAGGGGGGAGAGCTGTAGCTCAACAGCACAGCTGATGTGTTGCATGCAGAAGGTCCCAGATTCAGACCCTGGTATCTCCACATAAGGCTGGGGAAGATTCTTATTTGAAAGCTCATGGTCAGCCAGTACAGGCATCACTGAGCTACACAATGGTCTGACTCACTGCAAGGCAGCTTCCTATCTTTTTTGATAGTCTTTCAACATAGATCCACACACCAATACACTGCAGAAGCCCCTCTGCAACTGAAGGGAGTGCTGGACATCTGTCACATGTATCACCTATTAAAGAGATCTACAGCCACAACTATCACTTGGGACTCACATCAGGGCTGAACGTTTTAGCACAAGAAGAAGCCCTGTGCAACACGGAGCCATTTCCCAATCAGAAACAAATGCAACAGTAAACCTTGTTGCAGTAGTTTGGGCAGCACTTTGGGATAGCTTTATTGTACCATTGTGTTTATATCACTGTGTTTGTAATTAGAGATAAACAGCACCATAATCCTTAGAAACAGCGCAAGCAGCTAGGTTAAGCAGCTAATGTTTGCAAGGATTTTCCGAGATGAACATCAAAGGAAAGACCTTGGGAGATTGGAATGCGTGTAGCGGGAGAAGAAGTGAGTTTGTTCTCTCTCTCTCTCTCTCTCTCTCTCTCTCTGTGTGTATGAGATAATCTTCATTTCTTGATTTTTGAAACACATACATAAGCCCTCAAATTTAAAGAAGCAGTGATCAGACACAGGAACTAGCTGAAGTAATTCAGGTTTGCAACGGAAGTGCTTCATTTCATTAACTGGGCTAAACTGGCTCATCTGTGGTTTTTTTTGTGTTTTTAAAGATTGAAAAGTAGCTTCCTCCCCATCCATTTTCCTTATTACGTTATTGATTTCTACCGTCCACCTTCCTTAACCCCATGGTTCTCAAATGGCTGCATATCCTCCCTCTGCAGTTAGTCCTATTCTTTGCAAAGACCGGATGCAGCAAATGTGTGATCTGCCTGCATCGGTCCTTTACCAACATGCTTGAAAATTAATTCAACCCCAGTTGTGAACAGAGGCCCCTGTGCACTGAGAAAAGCTTTAGGCATTCTTTTCCCTTTTTGCAGACTGTGGCAAACATTTTTCCGGTGAAAGTTGAATGGGAAGATGCTACGTCTGGTAAATATAGGCCACGTAAGGGTTTGCCCCTGGAAATGTGAATGGCAATGAGGCCGTTTAGAGAGGTACCTAGTGGAAGGCAGCATGTTTCCCGTTTCAATAGTAGCATCGGGAAGGGATGCTCCCTTAGGTGAATCCTGGAGGGATGGTGAGTTGCAATTCCCTTCCAACAACTTGCTGCTTCGAATCAACTGAAGCCAATTGCTCTGTAGGTTTATGTGGGAACGGAAGTTAGAGAAATGGAAATCAGGTGTAGTGTCGCGGCTAATGGTCATCTCGTCTGCCATGTACCCATTAGACAGCTTCAGTTAACCCATTCTCTCTATTGTTCTCCTCTCTCCCATCAATAGTAAGCGATTATAATGCTAATCTGCTTTACAAGGCTGTTGTAAGGATTGTAAGATCATGTACATGAAGAGCTTTGAAAGCATAGAGCTACAGAAATCCTAAGTATTTGTATTATTGAGGTATCCTGTGTTAGTGACACCCATCTCAAATCAGTTGCAGTGGCTACCTATTTGTTTCTAAGCTCACTCTAAAATGCTGATTTTAACCTTTGAAGCAGGGGTTGGCAACTTGTAGTAAGGGCTTGGTGTTAAGGCAGGATGATCAGCATCAATATTATACAGTCTTATACACAAATTCCAAGAAAGCAAACTCCAACTGTATTTTCCTTTCGACCACGCTAGATATGTGCTCTAGCTTCAAAAAGCACACCTTTTCTTTCCATTTCAACCCAAAGAGCTTTCCCCAGCACTACCAATAGGCTCATTCATGTTCTATCAAATGAGCCATGTCAACATTTCACTTGCCCACATTTAACGAATAATAACACTAGCAGAAGTAAAATGGCCGAAACTGTTTCACACACTCCGCAATGGAGGACACAGCCTCCAAATAAAAAGGCAGCACATTCAGCACAACAGAACAAGGGTGGTTTCACAAAAGACCAGGAGGTCATTGCACCTGAGTTCTAGTAACCAATGTTTCGCCTGCTCTTTTGAGGTTCGATTCACACAAAGAAGTAGTTAACTTGGAATGAAAAGGGATCTCTCTCCAGACCGCTGCTTACTAGTCACACAATGTCATTTTGCTAACAACAGCATGGCTATTTATGATAAGGCTGCCATCACTTGTCATAAAAAATAATGGCAGTGAAAGCTGAACATCAATGCTGACATTAAATTAAAAGGTTCCAGTTTTTAAAAACCTATTTTTAAATCCCTGAGTCTGGGGCAGAGATAAACCTCATTACTTTAGAACAGCACTTTGATGATCAGCAATGCTTTCTTGAGAAAAAAAGCGATCTAGACTAATATCTTTGATTCTACACAGCTCAGGAAAACTTCCCGGCTTATCCATTTGGTAGCTTACTAACCTTTATATCCACTAAGCCTAGAAATGACAGGGCTATGGAATAATGTCTTCCAAATGCTGTGGAAACATGCACTGGTCCTTAAGACTGGACACAAACGTCTTGACTACTGTAATGTGCTCTATGTGAAGCTGCCCTTATGCATGGTCCAGAAGCTGCAGCTACTGCAGAATGCAGTAGCGAGATTGTTATCTGTTGTGCCTAGCAGCTATCATATACTGTAGCATGATTGTTGAAAGAACAGTACTGGTTGCCAGTTTGCTACAGGGACAGTTTTAGTATTAACCTATAAATTCCTAAACAACTTGGGACTGGGATACCTTGGGACTGGGATACCTGGATAAATGCTTTTCCCCATACAGATCTAGCCAACTGATGCAATCATCATCAGAGACCATCCTGGTTGTGCCACACATCCTGCAGATGCCCATCTGGCAACAATCAGGAAGAGGGTCTTTTCTGTGGTGGCACCCACACACTGGCGTATCCCTCACCCAGAAATAAAACATAGTTCTTCATTTAGGAAAGAGAAGTTAAATGCTCCAGTAGTATAAGATGGTGGATATCTGGCGTGGCAATAGTATGGGTGAAAAGGATCTTGGAGTTGTAGTCAATCACAAGCTGTATATGTGCCAGCACTGCGATGTAGCTGCAAAAAAGGCAAATGCAATTTTAAGTTGCCTCAATAGAAGTGTACTTCTATTGAGAAGTAACACTTCTCAATACACTTTCTAATAGAAGTGTAAATCACAGGAAGCAACAGTTCTACTATTTTGTGCTGCTCAGAGCTCACCTTGACTACCGTGTCCAAATCTAGACATCACACTTTAAGAAGGATTCAGATAAATTGAAAGCAATTCAGAGAAGAGCAATGAAAATGATCAGGGGACTAGAAACTTAAGTCCAATGAGGAAAGATTGAAGGACTTGGTAAGCATAGCTTTGAGGTGAGAAGTATGAAGGGGAATAGGATAGCACTTTTCAGGTACTGAAAAGAGGGCTGCAACCTTTTCGCTATCATCCAAAACTGTAGGACACAAAACAATGGGCTTAAGTTACAGGAAGGCAGATTTCAGTTGAACATCAAGGAAAACTTCCTAACTGTCAGAGCAGGCAAACCATGGAACCTAGGGAGGTGGTAGGCTCTCTGTCTGGATAGCCATCTGTCATGATTGTTTTAAACTGGATTCCTGCATTAAGCAGGGGGTTGGATTTGGTGGTCTATGGTCCCTTCCAAATCTATGATTCTATAGGATTTGCTTGCCTTTTAGATGCACCCTTTTAAAATAAATCCCCAGTAAAATATATAATCCTTTGCAGTACTAAACTATTATGCACTCATGGAATACACAAATGGTATTACTTTACAAGCCATAATGGGATGGCAGGGAGGGGGAGCAGGGAGGGAGGGAGAGAAAAGAGATGAGAGCATTTGCCAGTCAAGAGAAAGACAGACTGCCCTGGTTGCACTAATGTGGGATTTCTGACTACATATATTTTTCCTGTTCTGCAAACTGAAGCAACCGAGTTCAAAATGATCTGGGACTGAGGGGAAACTGCTCGGGGCAACACCAGTTCCCAGTGGTGCCTTATACAGAAGTGGCTGCTGAAGTTATATAGCAATTTGGGACTACCTGGAAGTGCAGACACCCCGAGATGGAGAACCAGAGCTCTAACAAATCCACACACTCAAGCCGATCCAGCAATGCTACTATGCTCTAAAGACAGAAATGGAAGTGTTGTGTATGTACGTATACACACACACACTCACACAGCCCCATACAAGAATTGTTTGCATTGGAACAAGAAGACAACAGTCGAAAGAAAAACAAGCAAACCCAGTATGACTAGAGACAATACAGTAGCTCCCCCACCCAAGAGCTGGACGTGATATCAAACATGCATCGTTGCTCCTGGTGTGCACCCAGCCATCCCAGTGTCGTCTCTGGTAAACATTTTTATAGTGCTTCGAAACCCCGAAACCCTGTTTTTACAGTGAGAGAAAAATGAGTGTGCCTGTGTCATATCACTGGCAGCTCTCTCTAAAGAACCATTAAACAGGTACACCCAAGTCTAAAGCAAAAGCAAAAAACAACAACCAGGCACTTGGCAACAGCATCTAGGGAAAACAATAACAACATTTGTCATCAGTGGTGTTTACGTCTCCTCTCAGCCTTACAATGAAGTACTCCAATTTTATTTTAGCAGCAATATAATGAATTAGAAGAGGAACACTGTATTGATTATTACTGCTTTAGGGAAGAATCTTGTTTGTTACCAGTAGGACCAATTCCTTTCCCTCTTAGCAATACACGAAGATTTACTTTATTTGTCTGTGAGCAAGAGTCACCGAGAATCAAAAGATGTTTAACACGGGGTCATGCAAGAGGCTGCACTTTCTTACTGCAGTACAATAAGCTAGAGCGAAAGAGGTTTTCATTGGCACTGACATGCTTCACAAACACACAACCTGTTGATACACAAGAAAGGGAAGCCTGTGGATTCGGTATAGAAATGTGTTAGGATCAATGAGGCTCCAAATTGGCGGCTTGGCATTTGCAACCATTTATTCAAAATGCATCCAGTGGAAAAGCAAATTGCACAACTGCAATTGAAGAAAGGATGCTATCTAAGCCTCTCTGGAATCATGATTAAATACATGTATTTACATTTTTAGTATCTTGCATAAAATGGATCCTAACAACCTGGTGACTACAGAATTTAGGTTACTGCTGACTACACAATGTTTCAGTCTCTCTGATGTCCAGAGACTAAGGGTTTTATGAGATGACTTTGTGATGCTATGGTTGTGCACTGGGGCTATTTTGTATTTCATTTTCAAAACCCTTTCAGGAATTTATCATTTTACTAGTTCCCAGATTTGACAGCTCAGTAGCTGAATACATAATCTTCGCTAGGGATGGAATGAAGCTTAAATCCTTCACTGGGTTATTAAAAATTCTGTTTATTTTTCATTTACACTGAAATTCTACCAGAAGATAAAAGATGAAATTTTATAACAGAAAGAGAGCCCTACTAACAACGTTAACCATCAGAGTCGGGTGTTTCCACAGATTTCAAATACTTGTCATGTACCATCTCCCATCAGCAAGGAATAGCCAATGACAAATAACTGCATTTCCAAAACTGTTTTCTACTTATCAATGCTCTTTAAAAAAAGAAAATAGGGCCTAGCTTTCTGACCAAACCTTTTATGTTACTCCCACCATTCCATTTCTTACCAAGCTGTGTTTAGCAGTTGCATCCTCCACCAAATCTTTACAGGGCCCCTTTCCTCCTTCTTCCAAAGATAAACAAGTCAATACCATCATTTTTTAAGATACTGCTCTTGTGAGCACAGCCTTTCTCCAACTTAACCTGCACAGAGGTTACTTAAGTAGATGCAATAATTAAGTATACTGCCAATACCCTCCATAGAGCCCAGGAATCTGGCATAGGTTTCAGCACTGCTTTCAGCACAAGCCACATCTCAACTCTAGTGCTTAAGTACAACAAGGTGCTCAGAAACTACTTATCTGTACACATGCACACTCCACGTAGACACATTTTCCTTTTAGTTTGGGACCAAAATTGCAGGTAAGAAAATACAATTCAAATGAACTTGCCGAATGTCCTTGTTATTGCCAAACATCCTTCTTCGCCAGTGCATGCAAACTTGCATATGTACACGTTTACCCAATGAAGCCGAAAACGTGCAATGCACACAGTATATTATGCACTGTCCTCGACCAGCCTTTCTCAACCTGGTGCCCTCTGGATGTGTTTGATTACAACTCCCATCCTGCCCAGCCAACACAGAGTTGGCCCACAAGGAGTACGTTAACATGAGGTGAGAATGTTTTAGGACTGGACCGTATTTCCACTAAGGCTATAGATTGGCCAATTTAAGCTACCCTCATGAGTCGCTTGACTAAGTTTGGAGGTTAAGAAGGCATTTGCATTTATCCAGAGTTCCCTCACTTTGCAAACTGCAGAAGGGCAACTTCTCTTAACTCAATAATGGCCCACAAAGGCGGAGTTTCCCAGTAACTAAGTCTATCTAGCCAGCAATATTTGCCCTGACTGGAAGCTGCTTTCCTAAGCCTCAGGTAGAGGGCTTTTCTCCCTAAGCCCAGAGACCAGGAATCCTTGCACGAGTGATGCTAGGGACCACGTACCCTGCCATGGAGCAAGAAATGAGAAGCTAAGTACAACAGTAGGCATTGAAGGGAACTCAAATAACTCCTAACAAATGTAGATGGTAACTATGCAAGCCATGGAAGTGCTAGTGATCACATGCTTAAAAGCATCTTCGGAGTCTCACGCCTCAAGAGAGGGCATAGAACAGTGCCCTAAAATTGTGTTGGACTACAAATCCCAGTATCCCCTAGCCAGTCCTGCTCAGAATTGCAGTCCAACATACCTGGAGGGCACCAGGTTGGGCAAGGCTGACGTAAATATGGCATTGCCTGCATACTTTTTAAGAAAGGAGAGCTACTGCTTGAAGCATCTTTGAGGTACCACTGCATGTGGCTTTGATGACCAATGGCAAAATCTTATTTCCAGAGAGGCTTTGAGAGTTGTGATAGGGACAACACCAGAGCAGGAGTTGCAGGGATTCCTCAAGCCAGGCTGGGAAGCAGCAGGATCTCCTCTCAATCATCCCAGAGTACAGGACACGGAATAATGGGCTCAAGTTACAGGAAGCCAGATTCCGGCTGGACATCAGGAAAAACTTCATGACTGTTAGAGTAGTATGACAATGGAACCAATTACCTAGGGAGGTTGTGGGCTCTCCCACGCTAGAGGCATTCAAGAGGCAGCTAGACAGCCATCTGTCAGGGATGCTTTAAGGTGGATTCCTACACTGAGCAGGGGGTTGGACTCAATGGCCTTATAGGCCCCTTCCAACTCTACTATTCTATGGTTCTTTGACCCAAAGTATTCTCCTGTAGCAAAAGAGATAGGTATGCTCATCTCACATCAGCCATGGCTTCCAAGTAGCCAAGTCTGTATGGCTACTTGGAAGCAAGTAGGGAAAATACAGAAGGCTGGCTCCGCCCCTGCCACCAGATTGGCTGGATGTCTCAAGGGGCGGGATAACAGCTATAAATGTAACTTTTCAAATGGGCATTGTGTGATAGATCCTATGAACAGAATCAGGGGGACACTACATCTCAGTGTCTCCTTGGGGCACCCCTATTTCTCACATCATGGGAGCTTCTTTTCTAGTATAGCTTATTTATCTTTGCTGCAAGGTAACGTGCCAGTAAATGTTAATCATTACATTTAGCACCAATGGCAACTGCATTTCTCTTCCGTGCTTTACATTCCAACTGAGCATGTTATGGATTTGCACACATTAATTCACAAACTCATAAGGGAATAGAAGCATTATTGAATTTTTGTTTTTAAAAAAAAGGAAAAAGGAAGCTTAAATGACTTGCTTGTCATAATTCAAAAAACCTTTAGAAGAGCTAGAATTTAAGATTAAATATGTTCACACTTACCTTATCAAATATAAATGGAGTACTCTAACATTAACTTCACCAGTGAAACAACTATACTTCTGAATGGTTTGCTTTGCCTCTGCAGCCTCAACTCCGCGAGCAGGATTACACTGGATCAGTTTCAGTTGGTGAGTACCGAGGACGTGGACAAGCTGCTTGGAAGAGTGAGGAAGACGACTTGCCCTCTCGATCCCTGTCCTTCTTGGTTGGTCGCCCAGGGAGGAGATGCGGTTAGATTACAACTACAATGTATTATTAATACATCTCTCAGGGAGGGGAGTTTTCCATCATGTTTAAAAGAAGCGGTGGTACGGCCACTTCTAAAAAAGCCCTCCCTGGACCCTCTGGATCTTAATAACTATCGACCAGTATCAAATCTTCCATTTCTGGGCAAGGTGATCGAGAGGGCGGTTGCTCACCAACTCCAAGCAGTTTTGGATGACACAGATTTTCTAGACCCATTTCAAACTGGCTTTAGAGCAGGATACGGAGTTGAGACCACCATGGTCGCCTTAGCGGATGATCTACGCCTGAGTATTGACAGGGGGAGTGTGTCCCTGCTGGTACTCTTGGACCTCTCAGCGGCTTTTGATACCATTGACCATGGTATCCTTCTGGATCGCCTGAGAGGATTGGGAATTGGAGGCACTGTCCTTCGGTGGTTCCGGTCCTACCTCTCGGGCAGGCTCCAGATGGTGATGCTTGGGGATAGCTGCTCCTCAAAAAAGGAGCTGCTGTGCGGTGTACCGCAAGGTGCCATCCTTTCCCCAATGCTATTTAATATTTACATGAAACCGCTGGGAGAGATCATCCGGAGGCATGGGGCGGGGTGCTATCAGTATGCTGATGACACCCAAATATATTTCTCTATGCCTTCAATAACAGCGTCAGCTAAGGATAGTGTGTCTCCTCTGAATGAATGCTTGGAGGCGGTAATGGGCTGGATGAGGAAAAACAAACTGAAGCTGAATCCAGACAAGACGGAGGTGCTCGCTGTCAAAGGCCACAACCTAGGTTTGGAGGTGTGCCAACCGGTTCTGGATGGGGTTACACTCCCCCTGAAAGACTGTGTTCGCAGCTTGGGGGTGCTTCTGGATCCGTCGCTCCAAATGACAGCCCAGATAGATGCGACGGCCAGGAGGGCCTACTATCAGCTTCGGCTGATACGCCAGCTGCGCCCCTTCCTAGAGTTGGAAGACCTAAAGACGGTAGTGCACGCACTGGTAACTTCGAGGCTTGACTTCTGTAATGCGCTCTACATGGGGATACCTCTGTGCCTAGTTCGGAAACTTCAATTAGTCCAAAATATCGCAGCCAGGCTGGTCACTGGTACACCTAGGGGTGACCACATTACACCAGTTTTAAAATCTCTTCACTGGCTGCCGATTAGTTTCTGGGCGAAGTACAAAGTTTTGGTTATTACCTTTAAAGCCCTACATGGTTTGAGTCCAGGCTACCTGCAGGATCGCCTTCTCCCGTACAATCCGCCCCGCACACTCAGGTCCTCTGGGAAGAATCCACTTCAGCTAGCAAAAACTAGATTAACAACTGTTACCCAGAGGACCTTCTCTTCTGCTGCTCCCAGACTGTGGAATGGCCTGCCGGAGGAGATTCGTCAACTTGACAGTCTTTTAGAATTTAAAAAAGCAATAAAGACTGATCTATTCCGGCAGGCCTATCCAGTGAAATTTTAGAATGTTTTCAGGATGTTTTAATCATGTATGGTATGTTTTAATTTGTTTTAATGTGTATTTTATCTCATGTTTTTATACTGTTTGTTTTACACTTTGAATTGTTTAAGTTTTTGTGAACCGCCCAGGGAGCTTCGGCTATTGGGCGGTATAAAAATGCAATAAATAATAATAATAATAATAATAATAATAATAATAATAATAATAATAAATGATGCTCTTTGCTTTATCACCAATGCCAAGTGGAAAGTAGCAGTAATCCCATATTCCTGTCCTTTGAGTAAGGGAGCATGAAAACTCACTGCTCACACAGAGAGAGAGAGAGAGAGAGAGAGGGAGGTATTTCTGACTGGAAATTACAAATACTTTCTCTCTAACCAGGAACCTTTTCATTGTTTCCTTACAGATTTCTCTGGATGCTTGAAACTACTGCTAGGATCTTCTTGCAATCACTGAATACCAAACTGTCGTTGATAAAAGTGAAAATCTACAGGACAGAGCTACTTCCAGCAGCAATCCTAGGAGGAAATCAGTTACAGCAGACTGCTAGTATGGACACATCTTCCAGGTGGTCTGGACAAACATGAAAGAGAGCTCTATCAAGTGTGTGTGTGGGGGGTGAGGGGTCCCTTTCCAAAGATGTGTAGCACCCCAAAATTCAAAAACATGTATTGTACCATTCCGGTTGAAGAGAGAGATCATAAAGAATTCATACCATGCCCCTTAGCCACAGGTGAGCCTGGCTTTCTCCTGCCTCTGCAGTGTGAACAAGACTTGCATACCTGCAACATTAGGTCTGACCATGGGTCCATCTAGCCCAGCACTGTCGACACTGACTGGCAGCAGCTCTCCAATTTCTTTCCTACCTGGACATGCCGGCAATAGAACCTGGAAACTTTTGTATGCAAAGTAGATGCTCTAATACTGAACCACAGGCCCTCGACTACTGTTTCTGCTGTAATTCCTGCCCTTCTGCACAAGTTATTTGCAATCCACCTGCTTAATTTTTTTAAAGTATTGCTTGTAATGGTTATCCACTCATTGCCTTAAGAAAAGAAAGTCTCATATTAACACAATGCTTTTACAAGCACGAGGTCGGGGAACTTGGTGACATCAAGACATGCAAACCAATCAGTGCCACATGCACAGCAAGTTTATACTACAAACTTAAAGAGAACATTTTCTTTTACCTTGAGCTCCATCTCAGAGGAGAAAGGTATGTTTGGATTGAACACAGAGGGATTCTAAACCAGCGCCACAGGAGAATATGGCAGGCCTCCAAAGTTATGCAAGGTCTGGGTAAAGTGAACTTAAAACCTCTTTCATAATACTAGAAATCATGGGCACCTAATAAAACCACTGGCCAGTGGATTCAGGACAGACAAAAGAAAGAAATTATTTACATCATGCATAACTTATGGAATTAAGTTCCACAACATGGCACTAAAATCCATTGTGGACGGAAAGTGGATTGGGCCACATTTTTCTCCTTCTCCCATAATATTAGAATCCAACAGGGGTGATCCCATGAATCTGATTGGTGGGAGATTCAGGACAGATAACAGGAAGTCCTTCTTCACACAGCCCATAAACTATGGAATTCACTTCCACAAAATGTCGGGATGGCCACCAATTTGAATGGCTCTTGGGGGGCATTCCAGGGCCAAAGGCAAAAGAGGTGGGGTCAAAGGCAAAAGGGAGGGGCAAAAATACTAGCATATTTTAGCTTAAAGTTCTTACTAAGCCTTAGGAGAGGCATTTCAACCATTTAGACTGGGGCAAAACTGCATCAAAGCCAGGAAACCACCATCTGCATGGTGTTTGGGGGAAAGGGAGCGGAGCCAAAAAGAGGGTGTGTGGCCTTTTGGTGAACCCCTAGAGGGCCAGGTCGGAACCCAAAGCGGGCCAGGTTTGGCCCCTGGGCCTAAGGTTCTGCACCCGATTTAGAAGAATCTCTTTTGCTTGCAGCAGGCACTCTGGAACACAAAAATGATCACTTATCTTTGCAATCTCATTAGAGCAACAGTGTTATTCCTATATATATCTACAACAGTATGCTGCGGGTGTGAATTTCACAGACTGCATGTTGGCAGAGTATTTACTCTCAATTCATGGCATGCCAGGTTTATTCTTGTATGAACAAGCGGGGTAGAAAGGGAGCCTTAGCTATTCTGGCTTAGAATATTTTAGCTCCTCTGTTCATATCTCGTTTCTCAGCTATGCCATCCCAACTGTTAGAATTTCTGTCAACATCTTTCCTACAGTTGCTACTACATTTCCTGTTGCTACTCTTCCCAAAAAGACAGATCATTACATTTTCTTGTATCAATTGTTTCGTCTTTCCAGGTCAGCTATTTACTGGTAAAAACATAAAATATGATAAACGGACGTCAGTTCTGAAAGACTCATCTCCAGTTCAACGCATTGTTTTTATCATTCTGGTAACTAGAGACCAATGCTATAGCTAATCATCTTTTAGCTATATATAATATGTTATTAATATTAGATATTTCCAAGGGTGGAGCATGTTTGGAGGCAGCTGTACAGAACTACCAGTGAGGAAAGGCAGGCAAAGCCATTTTTATTCAGCCAAGCTTTTGTCTTTAAAAGCCACCTTGTTTGCTGAACTAGGTTTTAAGTGGAGGCTGCTGTTTATTTTTTTATTGTTTAAATTGTGCTTTAAACTTTGTATGCTTTAATAATTTGGTATTTATCTGTATTTTATTATTGTTAGCCACCCTGAATACTATTTTTAGTGGAAAGGAGAGATATAAAGTTAATAAACAGACAATGGCCAGATCTATACCTTGGTCAAATCATTAAGAATATGGAATAAAAAGCAGGAAATAACACTATGAAAGCAGTATATGGAATGTGGCCTGTGCCCCACCAGTTATCTTTTTTTTCATTCATTCATTGTTATTTATTACAGTCACAGACCAGCAAAATCAACACCAAAACATACAACGGATAGATAAAAAGTGACATAAAAACAAAATACAGCTTGGTGAGTTGCTTCTCTCAGAAGGATTGCAATGTTATTTTTCTAATTTGCATTGAGGTCATGAGAAACTTAGAGACCCTTTCAGTAATATGGGAGGACACATCCCATAAACAGATTAATACCAATGTTGTGGGGCTATATCCAGAGAAGGCTGTTAATAAAGGAAAGATTAACTTTTTTCTGCATTCCTCATACATGTTACAATGCAAAATGACATGTTCAACAGATTCTATTGCTCCACAACCACAGGGACATATCCGTTCATTAACCAGGATCTTACTAAATCGTCCTTCTAGTAATGCTGATGGCAACACATTAAAGCGAGCAAGCGTAAATGCTCTCCTATACTTGGAAATGGTTAAAGCATACAGATATGAAGCTGCAGTGAGCCCATAGTTATTAAAATTATTGTAGAGCAGTGGAGAGCAAGATTTGTTAGCAGCAGTTCTTAAATACTGTCCCACCAGTTATCAGTGCGCTTCAATACTGCTATAAAGCAGTAGTGTAGATCTAGCTACTGTATTTTAAACACCAGGAGAGAGCAAAAGTAGACGAGATGACAGATCCTAGACTGGATCTCCCATCTCTTTACATTTTGGCACATAGCAACCACCAGGGGCCATCTTGGGTGGGACTGTGGTGATGGGGAAGGGATTGCAAGTAAGCTCAATATGGGAGACTGTACAGAGCATTTACTGCTTTCATGGTATAGAAATTAAGGCAAGAGTGTTAACTTGTAATTCCTATACTTTTGGGGCGCATGGGTAAATTGACTGAAATCTTCTCTTAAACCAAAGGTTTTTTAACCCTAGAATTTATTTTGTTGCTTTTTTTTTTTAAAGGAAATTAACTGAACTATATAAACCCACCCTGAGGTGGCAAAATATAACTCAACTGTAGCTCTATAATAGTTAGCATTTGTGGAATGGATCCAACGGGGTCTGGACGATGGTGCTATTTATGTTGCGCTAGCAAAACCAACGATTGTGCAACATCAGTGGCTCTTGCTACCAACAGCACAATGTCAACACCGCACACTAGGAAACCTGTTGTGCTAGCAAGTGCTATTGATGTTGCGCAAGCATTGGTTTCTGCTAGAGCAACATAAATAACAATCACGGATGGTTGGATCCTTCCCTGCGTTTGCATTATAATGTGCCACAATCACTTTTAATCACCCTTGTAAAAAGTAGGCCATTTTACTACCCGCATGTTAATCCCTGTTTATATTATATCCAGAGTTTGTCAGTGGGTCAACAACTGCACTAGGCATACGATTCTGCAACATCTTCTGTTACTCCCACATTGCCCCAAGGGGGAAGGGGATAAAGCTGAGACAGAAGCTCTTTTCAAGAGTTCCTCCTCCCATGTTGAACGAACACATGAAGAGAGGAGGACTCCAACCCCACCACACTTCAGCATTGCATCTGTCACCCTGTACGCATGGAGGGCGACGACATGAAAGAAAGAGCATCCTATCTCTGTGGGGGCTCTACCTGCAATTATGAATCCTGGGGAAATGTTTACATCTAGCCTTACAAGCTTCCAGGGTTGTTGTAAGGTTAGTGGCTTACAACAACCTGGAAAGCAGGCTGCTATTATCACAGAGAGCAAATCAAGGTACAATGATTTGTTTCACAACAGGGCATTCATAGTTCAAGGAATGAGCTAAGCCTGAGACTATAACTGAAGTCACAATATGTGTGTGCATGTGTGTGTGTGTGTGTGTGTGTGTGTGTGCATGTGCACACACAGAAATCATGTACATATTTTACAGATTTCGGGAATAGAGATCAGGATGACTTAACCAATGTGACCTCAATCATATACACATGCAGCACCCAATCCTCCTTTCTACCTTCACTCACCCTCCTTCCCATCTCTCATACCTGAACACAAAGCAACCTCTCTCTCTCTCTCTCTCTCTCTCTCTCACACACACACACACACACACACACACACTGGATGCAGCCCATGTCACACACACACACACATTGTTGGCTCCTTCTGCTGCAGCTTGCTCCATCCAGTGGCAAGGGATCCAGCTCCCCTACCCCAAAATTTGTCTGGTGATGGATCTTGGGCCTCCCTCACGCACCCACCCACCCCCAATTAGCTACCACTGTGGCTGACAAGATGGATGGGATGCAGCTTTGGACATTTTACCTTTGTGAAGCAGGCTCCACCTGGGCTTCAGTCTGCAAAACAGACAGGTGCCGTGCAATGTGCTCCCATTCTCTTTTTATTAAATGTGTTTATTAAAATTTTAAAGGTACACAATAGATTTTTATTAACATATTGAAGAAAGTCCCCTACAACATACCTGAATGCACGGTATAATCTAAGCTGACAAAAGCCAAAATTTAAGGTATGGCTTTGGAGCAGCAGTGGGGGTGGGGGCTACAAAACCCGGTCATGAACAATGACACACACACACCTCAATGCAAAATTACGGAACTGCTATAACTCAGCCATTCATCGTGCAATTTCACTACAGGTTATTCAGATACCCCTTTCCAAGGAAATTCCTGGTGCTAGGCTTTATACTGATAGAAAAACCACCTGCTTTTGACGAAGAGAATTGTCAGGCTTTGTAAATGGCAAAATGCTGGGCAAACAAGGATGTTATTACCCGTTTGCTGCTACTGCAGTTCCATAATAAGAAACAAGGGACAAAATGTAGCACCAAAACTTCAGTGATAAGTCACAAAATAGGAAATGGGGAGAGCTGTGTAGAATTGAATAAAGACGTTCACAAAAGAAAGCTCCACAAATGTATTTACTACTACATGGAGGCTACAAACCTCTGCACTCCGACCTGGGAGAAAATCTACAGAACACAGTGGAAGCTACTGCTAAGTAACCACGCACAGGAGTGAGGTTAGCACACCAAGAGCATGTGCAGGACAGAAGGGAGGAAAGGGACATGGTCCTGGCTTCCTGAAGGGGAAGAGTCTCAAAGCCCCATCACACCGGGGGTTAACACCTTCTCTACCTTCACTTCTCTGCCCGTGTTTTTGTTCCTCAGTTACTTCCTCTTTCAAAAAAGGAAGTATCCAGTGAGCACGAGGCCCATTGAGTCCGCTACTCTAATGGCGCTGCTTCTCCTGCACACAGCAGGAGAGAGCAGCAATTCCGTGTTTAAAAATACATTGGACTTAACAAGGATTTTTTTCTGTTGCACAAGGAAGGCCAGAAGGGGCGGGAGGCAGATGATGTCATGTGAGGGACCTGAGCAAACTCCGTGAGTGTCCAGTAACAAGAGTGCAATAAAACACTCATTGGATGGAGCTTTCACTCAGCTTCACCTGATCAAAGAGAGTTCATTGCCTACCTGATTGACCTTAGGTACTGCCACTAAGATTCTTTTCCCCCTGTGCCCTCTCTTTAGCACTAAAAAGCAATGAAGGTTTTAACTGCCAGTATAATAGAGCTGTCAGAGCCAGAGTTTGGTCCTCAAAGGCTTTAATTAAAGCAGGGAGATCAGAGCAAGGCAGAAGCTACAAACACTGTTATAATCCATGGGCAATGACTTCATTTTCTCTAAAGAGAAGGCCTGAAATTAGACTAATAAACCAAGAGGAACAGCTCCTTTTCCAGAACAGGCATTGCAGCAGTACCTCCTTTGTCACAAAAATCCTCTACTCCACTAGGAAAGAGTATTATCTCCATTGCGCACGGCTTAAAATAACCTATTATTAATCACACAAAAGTGTAAACCCAAGCAATTAAAAATGAAATTCCCAGATCGGCAAAAAATATCCAATCAAAAGCAAGAGTGACAACTCCTCCCTTTTTAGCCCATGGAAAAATGTAACACCCCCAAAATCATGCCACGATGAATAGACTGGAAGCAAGTCATGGAACTTATTATTATTATTATTATTATTATTTATTTATTTATTTATTTATTTATATAGCACCATCTATGTACATGGTGCTGTACAGCGTAAAACAGTAAATAGCAAGACCCTGCCGCATAGGCTTACATTCTAATAAAACCATGATAAAACAATAAGGAGAAGAGAAAGCAAACAGGCACTGGGTAGGGTAAACAGGCACAGGGTAGGGTAGAACTAACAGTATAACAGTATAAAGCCCAAACTGTGTTCTCCCTTTCCCCTACCCTGCTCTTCTCATCTCAATTTCCACCTGCCTTTCACGGTGAAATCCTCTATGTATCTTCTCAGAAATCAGTCCCATTGAATTCAAAATGGGTTACTCCCAGGTAAGTGGTATAGGATTGTAGCCTAGGGTGTACATCTGCATTGACCTTTATGCTAAGCAGGTTCCTTCTTGTTTGCAAACAAGCTTCAAGTCCTAGTCACAGGAGGAGCCCTAGACAGCTTTAACCATGGTTAAGGTCAGGGCAGATGTAACTCTTAAACAGGATTAGCAACATCAGGAAAAGAGAAGTAGAATTCTTCTGGTAGATACAATCCTCCTCTCTTAACTATGGTAGAGACTGGGAGCATTATGCCAACATCACACCAAGATGAGCACCATTAAGACTTGCTGTTCAAGAGGAAAAAAATCAAAACCCATCTCCTCACTGAAAACAACACCCCCCCAAAAAACCCCTCAAGAGCAGGTTCTTCTCCCCCCCCCTTTTTTTTTTAGATCTATATGCTTTGTCCAAGTTATCAAGAGCTGGGTATTGTTGGATAGAAAAAGCAAGTTATAGGGAAGCAAAAATCTTGTGAAAGTAGGCAAATTTCCCTATAAGTCACTTGACCAGGAAAGAGAGGTTAACCACCAGTTCCCCAGTTGGGAAGGAGGAAGTTGTCACTATGCTTTTTTCCTCAAAGAAAAGTACACAAACATATACATAGCACTGTGGTTAAGAACATGAGCTGGGATCAGGGGTCCAGACCTTTTAGCCAGCCCAAAGGTGTGCTTGCTGTGACCAGAGGGAGGACAAGGGTCTTGTCTGACATCATCTATCAGCCCCAGCATGGCTGCGAGTGGTGAGTCCACACTTTGCTCTGAGCTGGGAAGGCAAGCAAGGGCTCACCTCTGTGGCACAAGGGCTTAGAATGCAGTGAAATGTCTTGCTGCTTTCCAAAGGTCTCCAAGGCTCAGTCAAGCATGAGGGATCTTCTCCTAAGCAATAGTCGGTCAGGGACTCTCCTTGAAGCAGCACCTATTACTGAGATATTGGGATGCGCATATTTATTTATTTATTTACAATATTTATATACTGCTCCCCATTGAAAATTTTGGAGCGGTGTACAAGGTAAGATAAAATAAAAACAGAATAAAACACTTTAAAATAGATTTTTAAAGACGCATAGTCACTGAATCATAGAATAGTAGAGTTGGAAGGGGCCTATAATGTCATTGAGTCCAACCCCCTGTTCAATGCAGGAATCTACATTAAAGCATACCTAACAGATGGCTGTCCAGTTGCATCTTGAATGCCTCTAGAATCTAGGTTCCTTTAACTTGGGCCCATTATTCTGTGTCTTGCACTCTGGGAAGAGGGCTTTGTTTCCTTGTTATTCTCCTCTGAACCCCCTCCAGCTTGTCTTACTGCTTTCAGAGTGTCTCCAAATGTATCCAACAGAGAGGGGGAATCCTTCCCCATCTTCAAACCTAGACACATGGCTCCCAGACTAAAAGATGTGCTTGTCATATCTGTGCACCCCTGACATGCAGGAAGCAGCATAGAAGCATTCACTGGTATTAGCTTCAACTGCTGTTTTCCCTTTCCCACCCCACAACTTGGCAAATTTCTAAAAATGTAAGAAAGAAGGGAGAAAAACTAGGAGATGAGAGGGCTGCTGCTAAGTCCATTACAAGTAGAAGCAGGGTGTGGTGTGGTGGTACAGAAGGCTTGAGGATATCTGAACTAGGGAAGTATGTCACTCCTCCTTCCTGCAATGTCTGAAATTTTTCTCCATCCCTAACCGCTCCAAATGTTTTCTGCTCTTAAGATCTAGCAGAAGAACTGTTTCACATCCCCATACGCTATTCCACTCTTCTTCTACCTGGTGCCACTCCAGATGTGTTGACCTATAACTATCCTCCTCCTCAAGGCTGCTCTACTACTTCTGCTATCCATTACCCTTATCCTACAGGCCTTACCATCAAACCCTGTTTTCTAGTTCTCAACCATCTGGCTCCACTAGTTCCTTTAAAAAAAACCACCTATTTTAATTGCCACTCTGAAGAAGTCTCCCTCATTATGCTCCCTCAACATATAACATTTCCCCCCTGATTTAAAGTACAGCATTCCCCCTTTAAGTCCTTCTCAAGTTTAAGGCCTCTCCCCATTTCTCAACCTCCTCTGAAAACTAGGCTATTTAGGATCACTCAAAGCACTAGTCTTTTAAAGACCCTTTCTATGCTCAGCTGCCTGAAATGCTCCAAGAGTCTGGCATGAAAGAAAGGTTTGAAATGACCTGCCGCAAAGAAAATCCACAGTGCTCAAATGTCCCAGACCTGATTCACCCATTTGCAGCCACCCACATGACTGACCATCCCTAAACCCATCGCATGGGCAGAGCTACATATTGTGAGCCATTTCTGAGAGACGTTCTCCTGCATGGTCCAGATGGATTAACTACATCAACGCAAACCTTGTTTTCCTGGAATTGCCTTGGCATGATGAAAACCCATCTGAGCAGCGCAATGAGCCCACTCATGCGAACGCACGTGGAGTTCTGCTGCGACAGGCTACCCATGTGGCTGGTTGCACATATGCAACACATCACAGAGTTTCAAAACAGACGACTAGTTCACTGGCCATTTCCCCGAATTGAATAGAGAACCTTCCTTTACATCTCAAGAGACAACAGTCCTACAAACAGCAGGAATGGGTAAGAATGCCACTTCTTGTCTTCTTCCCAACAGTATTGCTCCCACTATCACCTTTGCAAACAGATATTCTGGGTAGCCATGGTTCAACCAACAGCATCGCAATCTAAAAGCTGAAACTTGGCACAAATCCAGATTCCCATTAAGTGATTACATGTTTCACTATTAAGATAACATATGGACTGTTTAACCTAACTGTAAGACCCCCCTCGTTTGTTACATCAGGGCATTCTTTCCTATTCAGCAACTCTTCACTTCCTTGACACAAAGAATAAATCCCTTTCTCCCAAGGAAGCTTTTAAATTGATTTTTTTTATTACTTCATATAAAACTTCAGTCTTCTACCATAAATTATTCTCTGCCTCAGATGAAAGCCTCCATTGTAGCCTCCACAGTTTTCTGCTGTTCGCAACCTATTTAAGTAGCACTCTCGCACATTGAGATCTTCCAGCAACTGGCACCCTCCCGTTGAATCAGAAGCTGTGAAGTTCTTAGGCTGGTTCCTCTACCACAACATCTGCCTTGTATTAAAGCTATTGGCAGTATTTATTGGTGCACTCTCAAGAACTCCGGGCAATTAACTGGATGCTGCTGCCAGGTATACACTTCATACTTCTCAGCTGTAGCACCTGTTAGCTCCATTGTTCCCCCCAATAGCATCGATCTAAAATCCAGCATCCAAAAACCTGGCTAACACTCTCCAGATACTAAAGACTTGCTTACATTAAACACTGCCAGTATCACTCCAGCTGAGTAAGTGGTGGTTCTCCAGATCTTTATGGGGTTTACATACCCATTTCAAGGCTTTATATACATGGCAAATATTTTACTGCCGTCAACAACAGCGAAGCACTCATGTTAACTCTTGAAGTTGGTTAAAGAGAGCCCCTGATCCAGATTGGGATTGTAGCACAGGTGGAGGAAGTATTTCACCCTTTCCTGCATTGCATTTCTGATGACAATTGCCCCTTTGAAGCTGCTATCTGTCCCAAGAGAGAAGCTGCTACAGCACATAGGCTAGCTTCCCTTCCAGGACAAGTAGCAGTTTCAGGGGGACTTTACATCATGGAAAATGGTACAGAGGAAATCCACCAGTCCACACTCATATATACACCCCCCTTGCAGTGGCTTCTATTTTTAAAAAGACCTAAAATATCTATGTATTATATATGTATTATATTTTATTTAGTGTTGTTCCCTGCCTCGATCCCGAGGAAGAAGCGGGTAATAAATATTTTATTTATTTATTTATTTATTACATTTCTCTACTGCCCAATAGCCGGAGCTCTCTGGGCGGTTCACAAAAATTAAAAACATTCAAAGTATAAAACAACAGTATAAAACCATAATATAAAATACAATATAAAAGCTCAATATTATTATTATTATTAAGGTATGCAAACACAAAGATGCATTTAAGATATTGTCTGCTTTGGACCAGTCATGGAGCATGGAGAATTCTCAAGAGCAAGAACCAATAAAACAATTAGGATAAGGAAACTAGATATTATTTATCTTCACTAAATAGTCTGATAATGTTACTTTATCTATACAGGTTACAAAAATACAGTCATTAAGCAAAGAAAGAGCAAAACCAAGTTGTTCGATCATATCATTCAATACCAGAAATAACCAGAGCATGACAAGTATCATAGCACAGGGAGGGTTCCCAAGAGCAAACATTCTTCATACCACCAGTTACTGAAAACCTGTAGGAGTATCTTAACCAGTTTTCATGTTATGAACTGCGCATAATTCCACACCATCAGTCAATGTGATGAGTAAAACGCAGCCAGTGTCTGGCAAATGCAAAGATATACATTTGCGAAAATAGATTTCCTAATAGAAATTGGTGTGTATTTTTTTCTATTGATGTGAAGTAGTAACTGGGAAATTGTAGATCAGCTATAAAGGAAATGTGCAGGTGGCACGAGCAGGTGTAATACCTTAATTTAAGATGGGGATCCCACTTTAAATGACATTATTTCAATTGCCCTGCTGTGATCTCAGTCCATCGCTCCCACTGGGAAGTTCTATCACGGAGGAGGTTTTTGTCCTTTGACTGTAGCTCTTACAGCATGTGGAGTTTACCTGGAACCTGACTGCATTATTAATGAAGGTAGCTGCTGGGTTATTTTTTTGCAACAGTGACTCTCACTGGAAACACATCCTCTCTGTCGTCTCAACACACTGTCACTTATCATTAGACGCAATGTTCTCGCTGGCAACAAAAATGACCTCTTAGCGTCTTGCCACTAAGTAGCACCAATATTCTTACTAAATGAACAGGTGTAAGAACAGACAGCTCTTGAACCCTTAAGCCACTTCCTTGGTCAAACTCTCACAGGCTTTCCAAAAAAGGTTTGGTTCATTTCCCAACGTTATTACTGCCGTCTCTGAGCAAACACTTCAACGTCACAATAGATGCACACTTACATTATGAAGTCATTTGAAACTATTCTAATGCACACTACTCTACAATCATAACAGAAACACACTTCAACCGTCCCACATTTATTTCAAGTCACCTCCCCAAATCAACCATCTGTCAGGGATGCTTTAGGGTGGATTCCTGCATTGAGCAGGGGGTTGGACTCGATGGCCTTGTAGGCCCCTTCCAACTCTGCTATTCTATGATTCTATGATTCATTTGTGGGTGGCTACAGACTCATCTGTTTCCTTAAATTAGCAAATACTTCTTTGAAACTTTAAAAGTTAAGGGTGCAATTATATGCCTGTTTATTATTTTATTTATTTATTGCATTTTTATACCGCTTAATAGCTGAAGCTCCCTGGGCGGTTTACAAAAGATAAAACCATAAAAACCATTTAAAATGTAAAACTAACAGTATAAAAGCATAATATAAAATACAATATAAAAACACAACCAGGATTTTGAAAAGCATTGGCTGGGGGATGCTGGAAGTTGCAGGACTTATTTCTGTCTAAACAGGCATAGGAGGGCGTCCAAAAGAACCCATTTAGGTAGCAACCCTAGGCCCAAGTGTCAACATATTGTTCCTTCAAAAGACTTAATATGACCTAACCAGGCAACAAACTGCAGTTCCAACTTTCATTCTATCAGGCATTTTATTTCTATTTATGCATCTATTTCTTGTTTGTTTAAATGCATTGTTATGCTGCCTTCCTCAAAATCTATTATAGGGAAGTTTGCAAGGTTAAAACACATTACAAACCTATCAACATAAAACCGCAAATAAAAGATGAGACCAACGCATCAAAGGGTAGTCAACAATACTTACAAGTAATTTAAAAGCCAGAGCAAATAAAAAAGGGGGTTTGCCTAATGCCTGAAAGGCAGATGCTTGGATGCCAGGTAAGTCTCCCAGGGGACAGTGTTCCATAACAGAGGTGCTAAAACCGAAGAAGCCTTCTCCCTAGTTGTCATCCACTTCACTTCAGACAGAGAAGGGCATTAACAGATGAGCTTAGAATGGGAGCAGCTTGGCATGGCAGTAAGCACTCCTTCTATAACGTTGTTATGCAGACTCTTTACTTGGTATGATTTCTGAAGTACGAAGTGTTTCTTTCGGCTTTCAAGAGATTGTAATGTATCTATACCATTTGCATCAGGGTAGAAAGTAGTTTTCCAGGTGGGTTGGACCTCAACAGCATTCTTGAGCCTGGGCTACAGTGACAAGGACTTCTAGGAGTTGAAGTCCCAAACATCTGGAGATCTCCCTTCTGCCCACTCCGAGTTTGTACATTACTGCAGAGATGTTAATTGATTCAAGTCTGCCACATTTATCATTTGTGCAACAAGAAGACACAGTCCACCTCCAACCTTGATTTTGGCTAAGATGTCCACTCAAGAAATCCCAGCAGAACCAAAATCTATTCTTTTGAACTAAGGAAAAATTAACCAAAAAGCCATCTTAATGTTTGCTGCTTTAAATTGTTACCCTTAACATATGATCAGAGTGGCTGTATATATGCAGAACATAAAGCTGGAGAGAATTTACAGAAACAGCAAACCAAGATAGTTTCAAGTTGCAACAGACTGGACACTCCCACCTAGCAATTAATGCCTCAGGCTCATGAGGCCTAGCTATACTGAAGAAATTTCAAGCGAAGACATGTTGTTTTGATTTAATATCAATGGATGGATAACTTCGCATATCCTTGAAATCGGTGGCTAATTATCCTGCAATACAGGATATTATGATTAGGCCAACTAAATTCCAATGTAAGTACCTAACAGAATGGACTCTTGCAGGAAATGTCTTCAAGATGGTAAGGAAGACGGTGAGGACTAAATTAACCAAGTAGAGCAGCAAGCTAATTAACAGTGAGTTGCTATAGAATTAAGCCATGCATACAGTGACCCAGAACAGCTAGCTTTCTGGAGCTTGATAAATAATAAAATAACCTCTTATGCAAAGTGCTCAAATCAAAGAGAACTGGTCATTGAAAGCAGAACTTATCAGATGTGAATTTGCTATGCTGGCTCCCAAATCCTTTCAAAATGCAATACAGTAGTCTTCCCTCCAGCTGTGTTGGACTACAACTCCTATTCTCCCCAGTCAGCAGAGTCAATGGCTACAATCTAAAAATGGAAGTGTTAAGAGATGGTCCACTGGATGATAACATTCTGTCTGCAGGCAAAAAGATCACAAGAAATTGACCCAAAACACAACTGGGGAGGAGAAAACACCAGCTAAGCACAAGTCTGATGCTCTAATCCTGAAATCTGAATCAGAAAATTTGGGGTGGGTGGGTGGAATGCTATTTTTATTGCACGCACAGGCAGGAATAAGATGGAGTCAGTGCCTCCCCAGGGAACTTTGTGCCTCCCTATTGAACCCCCCTTTCCCAAGTGCAATTATTTATAAAGTTACGGAAAGTGTTCACAAAAAGCCATACTACATTTCGAAAGATATCCTGGAGCTCAAAATAAGCCTTTCATGAATGTTGTAAGTAAAATAAATCTCGCTCTATGGTTTGCCTGTCCTGAATGGGGTTGCACTTTCCTCTGAAGGAGCAGGCTTGTAGTTTGGATGAGCTCCTGGATCCATCTTTGTCGCTGGATGCCCAGGTGGCTTCGGTGGCCTGGAGAACCCATTACCAACTGCACTGCATAAAACCTGTGTTAAAAGAACTGCACTGGCCGCCTGTTAACTATCGAGTCTTGTACAAGCTGTTATTATCCTATAAAGCCCTAAACAACTTGGGACCAGGATACCTAGCAAAACGCCTTCCCTTATATACACCCAGACTACATTTAAGATCCTCAGAGGTGCCTTGCTGGTCTTTCCAAAATGAATGGAATGCTGCCATGAAGACCCTTGACGGTGGGCCTTCTCTGTAGCAGTGGGCACCCACCATCTGGAAAAACCTTCCTCAAGCGGATTTGGGAGGTAGAAAAGGTAGCATCCTTTAAACGCCTCCTGAAAACACATCTTTTCCCACAGGCTTCCCCTGGGCTGTAACTACTGCAGGGTTTATTTTGGTTTTACATGGTATTTTTTAAACATTTAAAGCTTTATATTATGTTCTGATTTGCTGTGTCCTGTGGTTTCAGTTGTGAACTGCCCAGACAGCCTCAGCTATTGGGCAGTATAAAAAAATGTAAAAAATAAAACAAATAAGAACAAGTACATATTTTACAGCAAATGCAACTTTCAACGAATGTTCAGGCAAGTGTGGCCCTGCCACTGTAGCAGAATTTAATTTGGGGGCGGCTGTAGATACATGACTGAAAAATTTCAACAATATCCATGACTATGTTGCAACCCTCATCTGGCATGACTGCTTCCAAGATAAGCTGGCCAGGGTGATTTTTTTGCTTATTTTTATTCTTCTGGCTCCCTCCCCAGCCATTAAAGGTGCAGTGGCAACAGAGTTGGCAAAAGCAATCATCACCGGTTGCACCAGCTGAGGCCCTGAAGAGCAGGTTCCAGCAGCATCTTGGTCCAAGCCTGAGGCCTCTGACACAGATACACCACAGCAAGGATAGTGCCAATAATGCAATTTCCATAAGGACCCCACATCTCTGGAATCTATATTTTAAATTTAACTCCAAGCTACTAGTTTGTGTGCGAACGTTCACGCTAAATGTTGGACATTAAATGTATTATCACATTTAACACATGTGAAGCCTAATCTTTATTCTGAAGCAAGTTCTACCGAATTTAATGCATAGGGTTACAATCTTTCTAGGGTGATATAAATAAATTTGCCCCACTTTTCCCCTCTTTACAGAGGCACCTCAAATCCTTACACACCCAAAAAACCAGAATAAATGTAATGGCAGTCTACATCATGCTAAAAGTAATAATACAATAATAAACTACAAACAGCATACAGAAACACTTAGAAAACCATCAATAAATAATACATAACAACTCAAAACAGAAGCTGTGGTTAAAACGTTTTCAAGTGTCAGACACCAGTAAAGGAAAAGATGCAACTACCTTCTTGGGGCAGGGTGCTGCCACATAAAGATGCAACTACCTTCTTGGGGCAGGGTGCTGCCACATAAAGATGCAACTACCTTCTTGGGACAGGGTGCTGCCACATAAAAGGCCCTTCTACACACTCCCACCAGCCATATCTCAGAAGGCTTTGGTACAAGCAAGAGAGCTGTACGTGGCATGGGGAGTTTTTTGGGTTTTTTAAACCTTTTGCCCTCCACCATGGTCCCAATCAGAATTGCCGCCATCCACCCACCCACCTTGCCCCCACTGTTGCTTGTTACTCAGAATGGAAAGAGAGCTCCCATTGGCACCAACAGGAACTTCCTTCGCAATGAGAATGGGAGATGCAGGAATGGGTGTGGGGAGGCAATTTCCATCAGGACCACAGCAATGGGACTCCCCTACAGCCCTAATCTTTCTCCCCCTCCCTGAGCTATTTGGGGAAGGAAAACAATCAACTACACAAGAGGAAACTATGTGACAAACATCACACCTAGTTTGGCCCTTCATTCTATAACTTATAACAATTAAGCACAAAAGCATGGTTTCTGAATACAGCTATTTCAGGCGCAATTTCAAGTCTTAAGCATTAGAACAAAACACTTTAGCCCAAACTGTGTCTGTTCTAAAGTGAATTCTTGTTTCAATGTTTATGCTTTCCCTAGGAATTCTCCACTAAATACACCCCCGCGCTGGAGCGGAGGGTGTTATCACTCATCACTCTGATTCCTATTTGGGCTGAAGCAATCTGTTCTTTCACTTTCCATAATTGCTAACATGTCTGACTTGGCTATAATTACTGCCACTATTGTTACAACATTTGTTCAAGCTTAGCCGTCTGGCCCCCTCATCAGTAGTTGGACAGGCCTGTTATTAGCCTCTCTCCATTATATTCCATGTTATAGAAGGCTTGCAACAACCAAAGCTACTCTCCCTTACATTCACTGAGTTGCGTTCTTCTCTGCAGATTCAGAAAACCAGCTTCTGAGACAGATTCCAAAACCGCTGCCTGATTGTGTGCGTGCATACACACAAGTGTATATAGCAACATAATCAAGTAATGCAAGTAAAGCTTTACACCCTTTGTGATGCCTAACATCCAACACACACACACACCCTCTGGGAATAACTGCTTCTTCCCTTTTGCCTCTCAATGCTACAAATGCCTTCACATTCCATCCATGTCAATCCACTTCAGCTCCAATGAGCTATATATCCTGCACATGGAGAACAGGTGTGCACTGCACAACATGCCACTGGAGTACGAGACACTAGAGATGGGGGAGGCAGTGCTCGCTTTCTCTCATGGTTTGTATGTAGAATGAATACTAGGGATTGTCTGCAATTTATCCTTGATCTTGTTCATATTAGAGCTCAACTTTCTCGTATGAAAGTTACTACCTAATGAACATATGAGAACACTTCTGGGACAAAAAGCTGGCATGGACTAAGCGTCTTAGGACGCTCCTAACCTGGAACACTATCCCATCAACTATTCTCCACAGCTTTTTCTTTTGTATTCCTATACACCAATCGCCATCCAGCAAGGCCATTCTGATTAATTTCGCCTCACACACTGATGCTTGGAATTGGCTAAAGTATGCTCCCTCTCCCTTTTCCTCTCTTATTCCTTGCACACTAGTGCAGTTACTAATATAAGGGTGTACAGTGTTCTCTGCAAAATATTCATTCCATTTTAAAAATTTTACCCAGCCCAAATGAAAGCACACAGCTTTAAGAAAGCACATATGGGCAAAGTGTGTCCTATGAGCAGTACATGGCCACTGAGGGACAAGACAAGGACAAACCTCCACAAAACTCAAAAGATCTGCAACAGAGAAGTGTAAACACCAGAAAATCTGTACCTTGCACTGTAAATGAAAGTTGCCCTTTATCAGGCTGCACCCATGGGACAAATAGTGCTTCTTCCCAATGCGGGCCCATGCCATTTGATGCACACCAAAGTGTAAATTGTAGCCACTAACTTTTGAGAAGGTGCACACACCATTTCCAACATGCACCCAGCACCTCTAATGATAGTGGATTGGATCCAGGCTTAACCTTACTTTGATTAAACCCAATGAAATCAATGAGACCAGATATAAGGAAATCAATGAGACCATGATGAACTTAAATCCCATTAATTTCAATGGGTTTGCTTGAAGTACGTCTAAGTCAGGATCCAACCCAACAAGTATAGGGCCGCTTCACGCCATCCCCCACCCCCATGTCAAAAGCGCTTCTGTGTAAGAAGCTGCCTGAAATCTTCCCACAGGCACCTCACATGTGACAGCCAGTGGGTAGCCATGGCCAGCTATATTACCCTCCCTACCACATGTGCGTTCATGAAAACACGTGCAGCGATCACAGGTGGCTATTGACAGGCTGGTCTCGTGCTCTTTCATACGCAGAACGGCTCTCTGCGCAGGTTTAAAAAACCCCAAGGATGACCATAAGGAGGATAAGGATGCGTGAAGCAGACCCAGAGCAGCCCTGAGTGACCGCCTCCTGTCACATGGCAGCACAGACACGGGCCTTGGCCCTAGACGTGTGCACGCAGCATTCGCACTCCTGGAGGGGCACATGCCTAGCAAGGCCACCCCAGACCACCAACAGCAGGACAGGAGGCCGGACTTGCGTCCACCTTGAGGCAGCTGCCCCCGCCGTTGCTGCCTCCTGGTCCCCCCTCGCCCGCCTTTTGCCCCGTGCCTGACCTGTAGGCGCTGCAGGTACGAGGCCGGCACGTAGCCTGTCTCCCCGGAGCCCGCCCGGGTCACCAGCCACCAGTGCTGGTTGCTCCGCTCCAGCAGCAGGAAGGTCTCGCCGGCGGCGAAGGCCAGAGAGCTGGGCTCGGCCGAGCGGAAGCCGTACAGGGCCCGGTACATGGCGCGGCTGGGGCGTGAGGATCCAGGCAGGCGGGACGGGGGGCAAAGGGAACTGCCCGGCGCGGCGTCGGACGGGGCCCCCGCGAGGCAAACGCCGCCGCCGCCGGCTCCTGATGTAAACACCGCTCCGCACGCTCCGCCCCTGCCCCGGGCCTACGTCACCCGCCCCGACGACGTCAGCACGCAGGCACGCCCCCTCCCGTTCTGCGGTACTGCCGCGCCACCTGCTGGAAGAAGCGAGGCTGGACCCGGCCCTGCTGAAACGTCCAGCGCGCCCGCGACGGCTGTCTCTCGTAGGCCCGCTTCGGGGCGCGTCTCTAGGGCTGACCTTTCCAGTGGAGGCTGGTGGCTCCGATTTTGGTGAGGCTGTGAGTCTATTCTGGGTTTCAGTCAGTACCAGGAAGACCTCTAAAGGAGCTATCCGAGGTGCCGAACCCTAGTCCTAAACTAAGTCCAGCACCTTGGATAGCTCCTTTAGAGTTCTGACTGCAGCCCGGAACGGATTCACAGCCCCACCAAATTCGGAGCCACCAGCCTCCAGTGGACCCTTCCTTATCTCAAGTGTCCTCATTCTTCATTTCATAGCAACCTCGTGCCCTCCAGATGTTTGGGATTACTATTCCCAGCATTCCTGACCATTGGCCATGCTGGTTGCAGCTAATCGGGGTTATTGTCAAAAACATCTGGAGGGCAGCAGGTTGGGGGAAACTGCAATAACCCTACAGTGGCAATGACAAAGTAGGGTTGAACTACTCACTTTAGGATGCAGTCCTGTTCATTGCCCAGCCAGTGTGGCTGGCTGAAGGGAGTTGTAGGACTTTTTTCTTTCTAGATGTACATAAGATCTAACCCTTATGCTGCAATTCTATATCTATTTACCTCCTGTAAGATGGCCCAGTTGACCTCAATAGGATTGACTTCTGAGTAGACATATGTAGGGTTGCACTCCTAGTTGATCAAGGAGTTAGATTAATCTATTGAAACCCTCTTGGTCAATTAAAAAGCTGCTGCCAGTTTATCAGGTACCAGTTTTATTAAAGGCAATTAACTAACCTGCATAGAGGAAGGGGGCTACGATGGGGTGGAAATGACCCTTCACCAGTCGAGGGGAGTGTTGTGGGTAGCGTGGTACATCTTCCCCTGAGGCCTCTGCTATACCCATGGAAAGCTGCATGAACATAGGAGTATGCCAGTTAAAAAGACATAATGTAGGCACCAAGCGGCTCTTTCTGAGGAGGGCATTCTATAACTAGGGTGCCATAACTGAAAAGGCCCTTCACTCGTAGCCACCCACCATACTTTACTTGGGAAGGGCACATGAAGAACAGCCTTAGATGAAGACCTCAGGATCTGTGCAGATCAGGGGTGAAGAACAATATGGTTCTCTGAGGTTCCCCAAATGCTCATGCCCCTTTCTCCCAACTGGCTTTTGTGCATGTTTGTCCCCATTCTAAAAGGCTGAAATGCCTCCCCAAATGTTTTGTTACTCACAGTACGAACCTGAAGTGACAATATGCTGGTATTTTGGCCCCACCCCTTTCCCTTGGCCCCACCCACCACTGGAATGTGGCCCCCGACAGCTGGTCCAAAACTGAAATTTAGCCATCAGGCTGAAAGAGGTTCTCTGCTCCGGTGTACATGCATGTGGAAAGAGGTGTCCTTCCAGTCAGGAGGACCCAAGCCCTGAAGAACCATAAAAGGTCAAAAACAGCACTCTGAGTTGGGCCCAGAAACAGACTGAGAGTCAATGAAGCTGACACAGTACTGATAGAATATGTTCAAAATGCCCACACCCAGTTAGCATCCTTGCAGCCATATTCTGCACAAACTGAAGTTTCCAAACTCTTTTCAATGGCCACCCCATGTACAATGCGTTGCAGTAATCCAAACAGGAGCTACTAAGGCATGGGCCACTGAAGCAAGCTATCTTATCCGGGTTCAGGCAGGATAAAGCCATCAGTGGTTACTAATCATGATGCCTGTATATTACCTCCAGTATTGGAGGATGTACTCTGTCAGGAATTGACTTAGTACTAGTTGCTGGGGAACAGGATTGGGAGGGTGCTATTGCATTCATGTCCTGCTTGTGGCCTTTCAACAGGCATCTGGTTGGTCACTGTGGGAATTGCCTGCACTTTTGGTGAGTTTCTTTTTAGAGCAGGAGAAATGTGACATTTAATTGTGAAAGCAAAAGAAAGTGCATTTTCCTCTTGAGTATTTGTGCTATTCTGCCATAATACAGTGCCATCTAGAGGTTATGTAGCACAAAAGCAAGAAAGGAAACTCCATGTAGTGCTCGGATCACAAATCTATGATGAACCAAAAGTAGACACAGCTGATTAACAACCAATTAACAGTCTCATGTAGAAAAGCTCTGGTTCTAGTAGCATGAGGGGCAACATCATCTGCATACATAGCTAATTTGTTTTCTCTGCCTCTCTGCTTCATTCTTGACCTGAGTTCTAGTTCATATAGCTATAGCTAATATCTCTTTACAAATAACATGTGGGGGACAGGCGAAGCTTTGTCATCTCCCTCTGTCAAGAACAAAGTTAACAGTGTCGCTTATGAACAAATACCCTACACAAAGACTTTTGATCCCAGTCTGAGAGGCAGGGATAGACCTTACAGTGATGACATTTATTTATTCCATTTATTTATTATATTTATATCCACTCTTCCTTCAAGAAGCTCAAGAGGACTCTTCTGCTCCCACACACACACATTTCAACCTCACAATAACCCTGTGAGGTAGTCTAGGTGGAGAGGTAGTGACCAGCCCAAAGTTACCCAGTGAGCTTTACAGCTGAGTGGCGATCTGAGCCTGGGCCTCTCTAGTCTTAGTCCGATACTGTAACCTGCCACCCAGCAGCTCAGCCAGAGAGATCAGCTCCTGTTGACCTGTCAGAAGAATCTGGCTCTCATGGTGCCAAAAGGAAAATGGGGATGGGGGGCGGGGGGCAGTTTGTCATGCTCTGGTCTGTCTACAGCTTCCAAATGCCCCCTCCACATTTTCTCAGTGGGATGTTGCAGCGGCCTGTGGGACCATCTCCCCTTTCTCAAGAGGAGGGGTACCCAGTGGCCAAGAGAGCAGCAACGCCATAAGTGCTACTTTTGGACCAGCCAGCCCAGGGGGTGAGATGATGACAGCTGGTTTGGATGCAGCATGCAAAGTGCTGCTTCTCATTTGGCTGCTGGCTGCCCCTCCTCTTGGGAAATGACAAAGGACCCTGGAAGCCACTGCATCCTTGCAAGGGTCATTAGGGCAATCTCTCATTTCACAGTGGGGGAGCTGACCAGCGTCAGCAGAGGGAGGCCATGGTAGCATGCAACTCTTGCCCTGAAGAGATGGAGGAAGAAGCAGACATGACTTGGCCAGCTGCCATCATCTTGCTCACCGTGATGGTCTCTTCCCCCTCCATCTTCCCCCAGCTGCCACGGGAAGGGCTCCTGAGGAAGAACCATGCTCTGAGGGGATGGGGGAAAGATGAACTCAATGGCCCCATTCAGAAGACACCTTAAACCATGGTTTTAACCTTAGTGGTTAAACCAGGAAGTTAGGCTGTGTTCAGATGACACCTTAAACCACATCTTTAACCGTGGTGAATAAAACAAAAAAGGCTTATTCACTATGGTTAAAGCCATGGTTTAAGGTGTCTTCTGAACACAGCCTAGCTTTCTGGCTTAACCACCATGGTTAAAGCCATGGTTTAAGGTGTCTTCTGAACGGGCCCAATGAGAGAAACTGCAGAAGAGAAGAGAGAAAACTGGAACAGGCTGCCCCAGAAGGGCAACAGATACCATGCAAATCTTGAATACAATTAGTTCCAGAATAGCTATGTTCCTATCCATCTGGGCAACTGTATCCAACATTACCATTGTGCTTTTTTTCCTCCTCCCAATCCCTTTCTTTGTGTATTGTGTCTGTAGTGAGTTTGACACCAAAATAATTTAATTTATTTATTTATTGGATTTCTATACCTTCCAATAGCCGAAGCTCTGATGAAGAGTCAGGTCAGTTCTTGAACTTAGACAGTTTTCCTATATGCTGTTTATGAAATGTATAAAGGCCTGTTTAAAGGGCAGTTTTCTTGCTTCTTGGAGTAGCCCCAGATATATCAGGCAATTCTGTAGGCTTCTTGCACGGGGAAAGTGGTCTGACACCAATCCACGTGCTCAAGATAGCTAGCTGTCTGATGCTGATAGTCCTCAAGTTAAGCGGCTGCCTAATTTCCTCTGTTTGCTTTACTTTTTTTCATCTTGCTAGGGAGATGAAGAGGGTTGCTTCTCCCACCCTCTGTGCACACCAACCTGGAGAACTTGGAGTTCAAGGAATGATCTCTATTTGAAGTTGATTTGGGGCACCAGCAAATGCCAGCTCGTTGGGAGTTACCAGCTGCGTGAGGATCTTCAGGGGCAGAAGTGTGAGCTTTCTCTGTGTTTTTATTCTGCATCCATTTTCTATCAATAAACTGTCATTGCTTTCGCAAGTGATCCAGTTCCATCTTGGTAATCCAAAGAATATACTTTGACTGGGTCCAGAATATATCAGACCTCTGGAATAAAACAGCGTCTTTTTGGATTGTAAGCCTAATGGCAGAGACTCTCTAATTATGGATTCATGTAAACTGTTCTGGGAGCCCTTTGCCTGAAAAGTGAGATAAAACGCTTTATTAAATTACTTCCCTCACATGCTCCACTTGGCTTTGCTAGCACTGTTTCCCCAGTAGGATCACTTGGGGAGTGATGCTAGCCAGGCCAAAAGTAGCTCAAGAGAGCCATACTCCAGTCCCTCCACTCCTGCCAGGGATGGCAGGGTGGGGATGGGGGGCAAATGGAGAAAGTGATAACGCAGGCTGGATGTTGGCTGCAGGCATCTCTGTTATAATTAATGCAGAGCTTTTACTTATTTCTATGGCCGTTTCTACACCAGCCCGAAAATCCGGGCTGGTCACGGCCGAGTCCCTTTGTGTCCAAATGATGCACAGGGATTCCTGGGGGCAAGGGGGGATGAGCATGGGATAAACAATCCCTGGGAAAACCCAATTCTTCCTGAGGTCTCGGTATCATCCCGAGATCATGGGACGTGTGGGTGCCCGTCCCAGCTTCTTCCCTCCTCCCCGCGAGTAGCGGGGGTCAGTAGAGGGAAGGAGCCGAGATGGGAGGAATCAGGGGTGGCAGGAGCGGGGTACGGGCTTCTTTCTTTTTTACCTTTTTTTTGCTGAAGCGCAAGTGCACTCCAGCTCTTCTTCTTTAAAAAAATGGTGGCCGCGACAGGTGCGATGCCTGGGACATCGCGTGGCCATTTGGTCGCAGGGCAACAATCCTGGAAGCAGGTAAATATGGGATTATCTCCCCTGTGTCCCTCTGCACCCTTATGGTGTAGAAAGGGCCTATGTCCATCTGTCTCATACTTTAAAGAAAGTGCCACCTTCAGTATGGATCTTAAAAGAGTGCCTTTATTAAGGGACTGTATTATGTAAATTTATTAAAAATGTCACTCATGAATCAATTGACCCAGTTTAAAACCAGAGACTTAATCTTGTAAGACATCTGGAACTGGCTTGACAATCCCAACAGAAATGAATTGTACGGAGCACAGATCTCTCTCTCTCCTTCTCCCCTCCCTTACTGGCTCATAGTATAAGGACAGAGTGACAATCACGCAACGTTGAGAATGAAAGCCTGAGAATGAAAGGCTGGGAATAAAAGGAAATATTTCAAGGAGCCTAGGCTGTGACAGTCTTTTTCATGCATTACTGTTGAGGCAAGAAAGTAGAAAGAACCCAAAGAGCAGGGAAATCACACAGCTAAGAAGAGCTGGGATGATGTAGTGGAGCATGTTGGACATGAACATGAGTTCAAATGTCTCCTCCAGCCACTGATAGACCTTGGGTCAATTAACAACTCTAAGCGTGGTATACCTCACATAGGTGTTGCGAGGACAGTATGGGATAACCTCATGTATGCCACCCTGAGCTCCTTAGAGAAAGGAATACAAAAAAAGCAAATGCTTAAATATTTTTTAATATTGATAGATGAACCATAAGCAGAAGGTGCTTTCGTGTATTTTTCAGTCTCTGCATGGGTATCACGAGGTGGCTACCAGGTCTGGTCCCATGGAGCATTACAGTACTAAGAACAAAACAAGATCTTGACCCATGATAGGTATATGACAACTACCTTTCCATTCTGACTCATGATGTCACACAGCACAAAATCATTTTTACCTTGGTTCCCAATAGTGCCGCAAAGTTCAGATGCAGTGGCTAAAAGCAAAACCGCAAGCATAATGTCAGTTTCTCTTAGGCGTTGTTTAATTGTGATCAGCAGAGGGCGCTCAAAACTCACAAAGCAGAGCTTGGGCTATCATTTCCCTTAATACATTACCAAATACAGAAAAGCCCAGTTTTTTAGCTCTGTCCGCTGCTTATCTTGAACAGGATTTGCGCTTGGGGGCGGCGGGGGGGGGAGATTATTTTGTATTACTCACTCCTGGCTAAAAATAACAATTGAAAGCACACAGGTCTAGAAAAGTGCTGATTCACTGCGCTATGAACATTTGTAGATCATCTTGTTTTACTGGCTTTGTGTTGAATTTTCAACAAAATAAATAAATAAACAGAAAATTTAGAGGGTATCTAGTGCTACAGAAGGGAATGAATGGAGAGGAATGATGGCAGAGTGGATAGAGCTAGGGTGTGTGTGAGAGCAGAACTGGGGTGTCTGTGCACAATAAATTTGGAGGCTACCACAAAACCCTAGAATTTAAGAGAAAAACAGGAACAGGGGTGAGGTGAGGGTTTTTGCTAGTTTAGCTCAAGTCAGAATCTATATATTCAGTGACCTTCACTACTTTGGAAGCAGGAACCTCTTTGACTATAGCCACTGCCATCGAGGCCACTGGGGGGCTCTTCTCCCCCCCAGGGGGGGGGCTGTTTTCATGGCGCCGGGTTGGTACCGCCTCCCTCCTCAACTTTGTGCTTTCCTTCTCCCAGAGCAGCATCAGATAATCCCGACGCTGAGAAGGTCCCAGAACCTCCTGAGGTCCCAGGTCCCAGAACTTCGCCTTCCCTCTTCCTGGTGGAAAGCGACCAATCACTGGTCGCCTTCCACCAGGCTCCGCCCCCTGGTTGGCCACAGATTGGCCACGGAGAGACATTACATGGCGGAAGCACCATGTTGACTTTGCTTCCTTTGAAAAAGTCACGGTAAATTGGCGACTTTTTCAAAACACAGCTTTGCGGGGAAGCCCCACGGTGGCTGCAATTCTGTGGCTGCATCGTCTAACTGATGGGGAGCAGATCCACAGCAACCGTGGGGTGTTTACTGCATGTAGACAGCCCCCTGGTCATGCATTGTGCAATGGACCCATCTGGAGGCCTTTTGAAGCCTCTCCTCTCCATGCCCCTCCACATTGTCTAACCAAGTCCTCATCAGTCAGTCACCAAGCCATCAGGCAGGCAAATTCCAGCAGGCTCATTCATAAGAACACAAGAAAAGCTGTGCTGGATCAGTCCAAGGGTCCATCTAGTCCAGCATTCTGTTCACACACTGGCCAATCAGCTGCTCACGGGAAACCCACAAACAGGACCTGAGTGCAACAGCACTCTCCCAGCAACTGTCGTACATAGGCACACTGCCTGCGATAGTGGACTAGTAGCCATTAGGAAGCTATGAGATCTGTGCACACTCCATACATAACCTTTATATGAAGCTTCCTAGTACATAATATAAGAACAACCTGCCAAGTAACAGAGCTGATTTCTGGGAAGCTGAAGACATGCTGGATCATTCTCATCATCAATCTATTATCAGTACTAGGTCAAGTGTACCTGGCCCCAAACCAAGACTGGATCGACGGGTTTTGACAAACAGCAGAGATCTGTTTGTTGAACAAGTTTCCAAGGAAAACAGAAGTTGCATGATTGTATACAAAATGTTCCCATGCATTTGCAAGAGGCCCTTGTAGCTAGGAATCTTTGTAGCCCTCCTGAGAAATCCTTCTTATCACTGGTTATTTGGAGCAAAAGGGACAAGGACCTCTCTCTGTTTTCCCTTTGAGCAAAATTCAACTCTTGTCCCAGTTTTATTTGCCCCCTATGTGGAGCAGTATTCCCTAACCTAGCGCCCCCCCCCCAGATGTTTTGGACACCATGCCCATCAGCCCCAGTCAATATGGCCAATGGTCAGGGATGATGAAAGTGGTCATCCAAAACATCTGGAGGTCACCAGGTTGGAGAAAGCTGGTAGGGAGAGTTTCTTATGCTGTTCATTGATTGGAATAACTGATGATTAGTAGAGCTGATCCCCATACTCTATGCCAACCTTCCCCAACCTGGATCCCTCAAGATGTTTTGAATGAAAATTCCCACCATCCCCAGCCAACATGGCCAGTGGCTGTGCCGGCTGGGAATGATGGGAACCCAGCGTAACGGGAGGGAACCAGGGTTGGAGAATGGTGGCCTTGGCTATGCTTTCAATGGGCCCTAGGTGGGGCTGTGTGAAACTCTCTGAGAAAGTTCATTGGTCTAAATGAAACTCTTTTTATTTCCTTCAAAATTCCTCAGATGTTTTGCATGAGCAGGAACCTCTACACTCACCTTGACACTTTGCTTGAGGCAAAAGTCAGCAGTGTTTCGATAGCTACTTGTGCAGGACTTATTTATTTATGACGTTTGAATCCAACCTTTCCCGGACACGGTGTCGACAGGTCCATTTTATCTTCACAAGAAGCTTGTGGCATCAGTTAGTGGCAGGTTCAAGGTCATCCAAGGAGATGTATAGCTGAGTAGGGATTTGAACCTGGATCTCCCCAGCCTTCCGCCAACATCCTAAACATGACACCATCAGGCTCTAAGGCCCACAGAAGGGACCTTGGGCTGCCAGGCTAATTCTGGTGGCATTGAAAGCGAAACCAAACCACACAATTGCCTTTGTCCTCCTATAGATGCACTCTTAATATCAAGGATGAAGGGTCTATGCAATGGATTATAATCCAGTGAGCTTTTAGGAGCCCTCATACCATTGGGAAGAAGAAAAAGGCTCTGCACATCACATTAGCTGCAGCGAATTGCCAGGAGAAAATCAAAGGCTGGCAGCAAATTTGGCAAGACCCCTGCTTCCCCTTCACCCAGTGTTCCCCCTCCCTTTCTTCCTGACATTGTGGTCCACCACCCCTTACATGGAGCACTGCAGGTAGGCAGGCACAGCTGCAGCAAAAAAATAATAATCTGCATTTCAAACATCGGTGGGTTTTTCCATCAAAATAACAAGCACAGGGGATGAGAGAAATTAAGCTTTTCCCTCCCTGTCATGGCCCTGATGAAAATCATGATTAACATAAGCCCCACTGATTCCAATGGTTCTACTCTAAGGATCACTACCCAGAGAATTGAATGCCATTTGATTGAGGGATCAATGTTCATGGTGGGTACAATATTCCACTTTCACCCCTGAGTCCCGTGCGAATGGCCAATGTAGGGATAATCAATGCATTGAAGGGGAAGAAGGTTGAAATCCACTGGCTCCCTTCCAGTCTCCAAGCATCTTCGGGTCTTCTGCACAGAGACAACTCATGTGCAGAAGACATGATCAACATTCAGAGAGGCCAGGAGTAGGGCCAGTGGGCATGATCCCCCCCTTTATCCCCACATTTTGGATATCTGCAGAGGACTGTGGTAAACAGGTCCTGCAGGTTTTTGCATCATCTCACTAAAAGATACAATGCGCAAAAAGTGTTTTGCCTTTCACAACCCATTTCAAACTTTTTAAAACAACAACAACAGCAACTGTCTGTTTCCAGCCTTGGTGCCTCTTAGGATCAAGCAGTAATGGAAAATCGGCACCCAAACCCAACCCATGAGGCTCTCTGCAAAATGTTCTTCTCCTTTGCATTTCTATTTGAAAGCAAATTCTTCCCTACCAAATGAAATGAGAACGGTCAAGTTCAAACATGGGAGAAATGTTCAGCACAGCACTGAGTATTAGTGCAATGTTTGTCAATGTGATGCACTGTTGATGTGACTGTTCTACGCTGTCATACATGTGCCAAAAAATAGCACATTGTTAAAACTTAATTGTAATTTTAAAACTTAAAATTGTGTGTGTGTGTGTGTGTGTGTGTGTGTGTGTGTGTGTGTGTGTGTGTGTGACGTATGCATTAGAAAGCCACAGTGAGGCTACCTACACCGGCATGAAAGTGGAAGCTGAAACATTTCATAATTATTAAAGAATATACAGTTATTTCTGTTTTGCCAATTGCTTTATTACAAATATAGATTCTTATTGTGGTTGGTTGCATTGCTCAGACCGCATCACTGTTTAGTTGCTTTGTCTATCGTTATTCTCTCTCCCTCCCTCCCAGCCCTCTCTCTGCATATATACGTGCCTTGAAGCAGATGTTAATTAATCTTTAAATATCTAACCCTCAAGAAGAGGATATGCTTTCAGTATAAGATAAAATACTGAAATGCAAGGGTAGTGTTATATGTTCAGGTTTTCCTGAAATGTTATCTCTTTGGGTTGACAGATTTTGGATGACCGTGACAGCCAGTCAATATTTGTGGTGGCCCATTGATCCCACTCCTGTCTCCCCCAAACCCACAGGTCTTCTGGCCCATGAAGAAGGGAGGGGAACGGGTCAGCCTCTCAATTCACGCCAATAGGAGGCTGATGGCTCTGATTTTGGTGGGGCTGTGAATCCATTCTGGGTTTCCGTCAGAACTAGGCAGAATTCTAAAGGAGGTATCTAAGATGCTGAACCTGTTTAGAGTTCTGTCTGGTTCTGACTGAAACCTGGAATGGCCCTTAAAAACCTGGAGCTGGCATTGCCCGTCCTCCATAATTTTGCAAGACAGCAAACTGAATTACATTCCCAGAATCCTCCCGGAGGTATGATTCTGCTTGTGAACAAGAAATGCAGTCCCTGTGTGCCTTGTTTCTTTCCAAAATCCCTGGTTCCTTTGCTGCCGCCACTACCACCACCACCACCACAAATTTAGTGGAAGCAACACTGCTACAGGGAAGAGGTGTAGCCCCTGGTGAGCTATGGGGGGGGGGGAAATATGGCCGACTGACCCCTGGAAGTTGCCCACCCCTGGTGTGTACTATTGTAGCTTTAATGTGTTATTATGATGCTTCTAAGAGTATAATACAACACCAAGCTGGGATGTGGCTGCAGCAGGATTTTCATTTGAAACAATAACAGAAGCAGTAGCAGCACCAAAAAAATTGGCCCAGTCCAGGGTAGAAACTAATGAGGAAAAATCACCAATAAATAACTAAATATGACAGCAGAAATTAATAATAGTAAGATTTGTTATACAAATAGCAGCCAAAGAAGCAGGCAAACAGTTACGATGAGTCCATGCAATTCAGCGGAATAATGTGCTGTTTTCCTGGAATATACTACTCATTTCTTGCAGGGATCCAATAATATGTGCTGGGACAGTGAATATATCCAGATTTGAATGTTTTCAAACTCGGTTTCCTAGAATACCACCTGGGGCCTTTTTAGAAATAGGGTTTTCCTGGAACATTCATGTAACTCTTCTACTCAGAGTCAAGGTCAGCTACATGGATGCTCCTTGCACGCACTGCTCTTGCTCATTGCCCAGCACTTGGGGCTCATGGGCTGACGTTCCTGGTTTAAAGCAATTCTCAGACAAGCAAATGCAACTATGCGCCACAGTTTGCTCTGCAAATGCAGTTTGCAAGAGTGTTGTGGCGGGTACCTATTAGACAGGGCCCATAGCTTCCCTGCCAGGCAGAGCAATAGTCCTCCCCCTCCTCAGCCACATTCCAGGCCCTCCCAGGGTATTCCGCCTGGCAGAAATGATGCACATTGCATCAGTTCACTGCCAGCGACCATGAGATTTTCTACATGAAGCATTTATTGTGCAGTTGTCATTCCTTACTCTCAGTTGCTTACGATCTCTTTAGATGATGTCATCACCCTTCAGTTTCACTTCTGTTTTTAAACCGAACTTTCCATGAGGTTTTTTTAGAACAGTATTAAAATGTGGTATTATTTAAAGAAAGCTAAAGAAATGTTATTTTCACTTGTGCATTTGCCCTATTCGCCTATATCCAGTGGAGCTCGGAGGCTCCGATTTTGGTCGGGCTGTGAATCCATTCTGGGGTTCAGTCAGAATCAGCCAGAACTCTAAAGGAGCTCTCCAAGATGTTGAACCTATTTGGGGGATAGGGTTAAGCACCTTGGATATTAAGCCATGGTTTAAGGCTGAGTTAGGATCCTCTAAATCTTCTCATTGTTGACTTTGGGCATCAGTTTTTGCCAGGATCCTCTTAGCTTGTTGTTAGCACATAGATATTTGTTTATTTTATTTTATTATTACATTTATATTTCACCATTTTTTCTCCAAGGAATCCAAGGCAGCATACATAATCCTTCTCCTCTCCATATTATCCTCACAACAACAACCCTGTGAGGTTGGGCTGAGAGTCTGTGACTGGCCCAAAATCACCAAGTGAACTTCATGGCCAAGAGGGGGCTAGAACCCAGATCTCCCAACTCCCACTCCCAACACTCCAACCACACTACACACCAGCTCTCACTATATATATTGATTGTGTGTGTGTGTATTCACATACATACACAGTTATATATATACACAAGCAATCTCATACATAGAGTCCTTCTTCATAAAACACTCAATATTTTAAAAACCTCATTTTAATCTTGTAGTATAGTGAGATTCCTCCCCCCCATACCATTTCTCAAAGGAGCTTCTAGGCCAATGACGTAATAGCAGCCTGAAGGGCAGGCCACATGAACTCCACACTGCCTTCTGGGGCAAATTAAACATGGTGAAGAGCAGGCACCCAGCTCTCCAGGCAGGAACAGAAGAGAACTCTCTGAAGATTTCTCTGTGAATTTGCTTTTCTTTTTAAATGGCAGTTTTAATGGTTTCATTAAATGAAAGCAATTAAATGGCAATTTAAAAAGAACTATGTAAAAGGTGCTTAACTGAGTTAATACTCAGCTAATACACAGATGAGAGGAATTTTAGTATCAGGTGAAGGCTGCACAAGCATAGCGATGAAACATACCTCAAATTCAGGGCATGGTCAGAGGTTTCTAATGCTGAACAAATGTTTCTTTAGAGCAACAACTTCCCTCCCCACGCCATTCGCACTTAAGGCTCAATACTCTGCTTTGAGGCCTGAAATGTACTTGTCATGTTACTTCAGTGTCTTCCATTGCACCTGAGGGCAGCAGACTAGCTAAGGGGCTGTAGGGCAGGCGGTGAAAATGTCCCCCTGCCTGGTAAGGGTTAGTAAGTGGGGGAAGAGAGTGAGCATTGAGGGGAAAGAAAGAGAATTGAGGGAATCTCTTCTGAAAGATTGTTTTTTTAAAGAGTCAAGTGTGGCAACTGCATTTGGTGTCCCACCAGGCTGCCAGGCCTCAGGCGGGCACCTGTTGGTCCAGTGCCCCTGCACATAAAGGCAAACCAAATGCCCGTAGGAAGCTTATGGGCAGCACAGAAGAGAAATCCCGTTCCTGCGGCTGGTATTCAGAGGTATACTGCCATTATAGTGCCATTAAAGCTGCTTTAATTGTCATCATCATCATCATCATCATCATCATCATCATCATCAATATGTATTTATTACCTGCCTCTCCCTCTGGATCGAGGCGGGGAACAACACTAAATAAAATATAATACATAAAATTAGTTAAAAGAGCATATAACATTTGTGAGTAGGCAACTTGAGGCATTATTCTCTTTACTCTATCTCCCCCCCCCCCCCAAAAAAAAAAGTTCACATGCCTTTTTGAACCAGAATGAGACCACGGTAGTTTTCCATGGGCTGCCAAATCAACAGTGGCTTCATAATACGATGGCAAGAGGCTCAGGTTACCTGACTGTCCCTCAGTAGAGGTAAACTAACACCAAGGGTTGTATTCCTGCAAAGAAGGGAAAGGAACAGAGGCCTCACCTCAGTGTAATGAGTGGACTACTGAAGGAGCACTTACATTTCAAAGGTCAGGAAAAAAGGGCCAAAGGTCAATGGAGTGAGACCATGATGCTTCTCCCGGCATGAGGAAAAGCCCAAGTCTCTCAAGAAATGGAAGCTAAATGAAAGACTTGGCTGTAAATAAAGGGGGAGAAGAATTCCAGAAAGCAGAGTGCTAAAGGATACTCAGGCTCTGTTCTGTTTTCAACCCAGAAAGGCTACACAAATAACGCAGCAGAGAGAAATTTCTTGGCAGGTACAGGTGAGATATTATGGACATAATTCATCAAGTTCCAGTTGATTGTATTCAAAACACATAAGAACATAAGAAGAGTCATGTTGGATCAGACCAAGGGTCCATCTAATCTAGCATTCTGTTCACACAGTGGCCACTTGTGGGAAACCAAGGTAGCATCTACACTACGGCTTTATAATGGTTTATAACGCTATTGACAACTGTTGGGGCCCAAGACACATTCCATATGCCATTTTCAAACCACTTTCAAATTGTTATATCCTGCTTGTTGTAGATCTGGCCCAACAAGCAGGACATGAGCCAACAGCACTCTCCCACCACGTTCCACAGCCACTGGAGTACATAGGCATACTGCCTCTGATGCTGGAGGCAGCATATAGCCAACAAGACTAGTAGCCAATGATAGCCTTCTCCTCCTTGAATCTGTCTAATCCTGTTTCAAAGCTATTAAAATTTGTGGCCATCACTACATCTTGTGGTAGAAAATTCTATAACTATGCGCTGTGAGAAGAAGCAGATGCTCTCCCATGGAGCTATGGTCCTTCCCCAGTTGCAGTGTATCTTTCCAGAATTTTCCAGCTCTCGACTTCTTTCTCTTCTCCTGAGCTGCTTTATATTGAATCGGACATTGGATCCATCTAGGCAGGGATGTCAAGTCCAACTCCTATTAAGTTGATGATGCTAGTTCTCTGGAATGCAGGGACAGTGAAATGGCTCATCAGGTAGCATTTCCCAGGCTGCAAGGAGGACCGATCTCAGTCCCTCCCACGTCCTGCCGTGCTGCGTGCATTCGCTGTGCCTTTTCACATCAGCTTGGCCTCTGCTCGGTACACAGGTGGCTCTTTGTGCCAGGTGTGCGCGGGCAACTCCTTTTGTTCCCTGGAATGTGCTCAGCTGCTGTTTACACTCCAGATAATTGAGCCGTGTTTCCATGAAGTCAGCAGTACAGGAAGTGCCACGAGTTGAAGGCAGCACACTCCTCCAAAGGACAAAAATCATGGCCCGGATTTCTCTGCTCCTTACTTGTCACAGCATCCGCTGCAGCCTGTGCTGAGATGGATGGAGGGGCTGTCTGTGATCCCCTTTCTCTGGTGCTTTCAAGAGCTACCATTGCACAGGGATGGAGAGCCCGGACTTTGAATGAAATAACAATAGAAAGCTCTTTCTTCTTTTTTTTTTGCAAACAAAGTACTGTGTAAACAATACATATCCTCCAAAGCAAACAGCGTCTCCATAGCAAACAAGACGTCTACAAAGGCAGTTGTCCTGCCTCTGCCCTCTGGTCCCACATTAGCATTAGGAGACAAACATGGGATAGCAAAAGCCCCGCGTTTGCTTTGTAATGGCTAGCTTCACCATAAAAAGCCTTGCAGGGAGGAGGATGCAATTGTAGGAGCAGAACTAAAAGGAGAGGGGCTTAACCCTTCCCCCTGTCACCACGTCTCCCCTGCAACCCCCTCTTCCGTACAGGTTCCTAGATGCATGCAGTGGGGGCTGATGGCCCCGATTTCGGTGGGGCTGTGAATCCACTCTCGGTTTCAGTTAGAACCAGCTAGAACTCTAAAGCAGCTGTTCAAGTTGCTGGGCCTGTTTTGAGGATGTGATTCAGCACCTTGGGCAGCTCCTTTGGGGTTCCGGGTGGTTTTGACTGAAACACAGAATGGATCGACAGCTCTACCAAAACTGGAGCCACCTGCCTCCACTGGCTGCTGGCAGTCACAGGAGGCAATACTGAGCAAGATGGAAAAGTACATAACCTAGTTTAATAAACTTCTTGCATTAACAACATGTGTACGAAGCCCGAATCAGTAGTTGAGTTGCAACAGACAAGACGTTTCATATAGGGGCCCTCATCTGATACTTGCAGTTGGCACCAGCTTTATTTTGCATGCATACTTGGTGATGAAGCCTCTGCATGATGTGAGAAAAGGTCCTTGGTGTAAACAAAAACCCGGCATACATTACTGGGGCAGTTCCCAACTTCCCTGAAATGCCCCATATATTCCGGAGTATCATAAACATGAATTTCCATGTTCTCTTGAGCTTTATATAATCTTGAGAGCGTTTGCATAACAGATGAAATGCCACAAGCCAATCAATCATTCTGCAGTCAAATGTTGTTTTTGTTTTGAAAATGGTTCTGCTCCACCTCCATATGGCACTGAGCAAAAGTACATGGTGCTCTCATAGGGCTTAATGGCCCCAGGGCTGGAACAGGAACAAAAGCATGAAACACCAACAGTGTACTTTCCTTCTGAAATGAAACAAAGAAACAATGTTTAAGCTCGATGGGTCAGGATGAGTAAAAGTGCTGGATCATGTTCAGAGGCTGCCAGACTACAAGGCGAGGAGAAGCAGCTACATCAGGCACACAATTTGGGTTACATTTCTGGGTCTCAGAATGGGAGACAAATAATCTGACCCATGGGACACAATGGGTAGTATCCAACTGTGACTTTCCACAAACTCAAATAGTGCCAGCTGAGCTCCGCTACATTTTTCTCTTGTGCAAATGGATTCCTATTATGCTTGTGCAACTGTGCTTGTGCAAAAGTGACTTCAGTTGGATTCTTCTCTTGCGCATAGTTCAGAACCTAGTTTCCACTAGCGTAATATCATTTGGACTAACAGAATGACACAGCTGGATACTGCCCAATGCATGTACTGGGAAGTTGTCCTGCACAAGCTCTATTGGACTGAACAGTTGGCGACATGTTAATGAGCGTGCAAGAAGGATTCTATTTAGATTGCTCATCTTAAGAGCAAGAAGGCATGTGTTCACCCTGAGTGTGTTTCAGGGTTATATAGCAGAAGAAAACCAGCAATAACCACTTCAGATTTTTATTCTTTTCATTTTCCTTGCAAAGAAAACTTTAAGTGAACCGTTAATTGTCGAGGGTCAGTAGCTTAATCCTGCAAGAGTTTAAAAACATGACTGTAAGACATTCTGCAAAAAGAGAGGTTAGCACTAGCAGGAACATGTCCTGCCGAAGTTTACTTGGATAACACAAAGGAAAGGAACATCTCTCCTCTCGAGCCAGAGGAAACAATTCACTGCCTGCTGTTGTCTGCTCAGGAGCCTGAGAGGTTCGTTGTTCTTCTCATGCCAGGCAGATCTATTTACCCCTGTCCTCAGTGCTTGATTACACACAATAAATAATGTTTGCACAATGTGGCACCATGACATCATGCTCCATGGACAGGAAGTCATGTAGGGAAAAGGTCCCTCCTAGCAAGCAAGAAGCGCACATGTACTGGCTGGGTCAGATGTGCTGGCTCAGCCGATGTCATCACCAATAACAGAGTACCATAACATTCTTTTGCGGGGAAATTTCACAGCACTTTGAAATAACATTCTGCATTTGTATTCATTGCTGGAGAAAACCTGGCTACCTTAAGGATAGACTTTTTTTAAAAAAAAATTACAAATCACTTGCTTGCCTTCAGTTTCAGAATTAGGAGCAGAACGTTGTTTCCCAGTTTTCCAGCTTATCTCTTCTCCACTGGAACACCCAGCAGTCAGCCAGGGGGTAGGTCTATGGCCCCACAAGTAAACAGAAGGCTCCATACATTACGGAAAACAGAAAGGAGTGGAAGTTTCAGTGAGTCATACTTCCAATTACCACATTTGGGTTGTAATGCTTAAAAGGTTATGATTCAGGATAGTGAAAAGCAAGAAGATTGTAAAGAGCTCTGGAAGGATATCTTCGAAGGGTGTGAATGGGTGATGATGAAAAGAAAAGACATATTCCATGCTAGGTGTGATTAGGAAATGAATTGAAAAGAAAAGTGCCAGTATCTCATAATATCTCTGAATAATCTATAAAGGTGTCCGTCGCTGGGAAATCCAGTTCTTTTTTGACACGACAGAGTCCTTCAATGTGTATGACTTGTTTTGCATCTGTGAGCTGAGCCCCCCCTCCCAGTTTCTGCCATTTGAGTAAATTTGACCATAATTTGTATAAATCAAAGTAGAGAAGCTTAAAAAATATGCAAAATTCCTAGAAAAGCCACAAACCAGCAGATTGAGATGTGTGCCAAAGCAGGAATCGACTCTAAGTCTGGGGACCAAGCCTAGGAAAACCTGTTGAACTACACCCCCAAAACCTATTTCTCCAAAATCCTTAATAATCTATTCTATAATAAAGAAACAGTTGGACTAAGACTGTGTACAGTTCTGGTCGCTCCAGCTTAAAGAGTGTATTATACAGCTGGGAAAGGGCAACCTCTATGCTGAAACACCTCTCCTATACTGAAAGACTACAGCAGCCCTCCCCAATCCAGTGCTCCCCAGATGTGTTGGAATTTGGGGTAGGCTGGGCTACAGCGTTTCAAGCTTTATAAATTGGGGGGAAATGGAGGGGGACATAACCAAAGTTTATAAAATTACAGAAAGTGCTTAGCAGTTGGATAGAGGGATATATTCTCCCACTCTGTTAACACTAGAAAACAGGGATCACCTGTTGAAATTGACTGGGGGTTGGATTCAGGACAGGCAAAAGTAAGATCAACAGTAGAATTCGCTGCCACATGATGTAGCAATGTTGACTACTCAGGTGCCATTTTCTAAAGGGTTAGACCAATTCATGGAGGTTATGTCTGTATATGGCTGCTAGCCATGACAACAGCTATCTGAAACCCCCAGATTCACAGGCCAGTGGCTAGAATATACCTGTTGCTGCAAGGAGGCAGACAACGCCTCACTTGTGAGCTTATCCTGCAGAAAACAACATGCTGGATTAGAAAGAACTTTAGTCTGAAGGCTTTTCTACATGAGACTTTTAATTTGCCATTTTATCAAGGCTTCTACTTCCAGATTCTTTGTGGGATTAAAAGCCACTCCTTTACACATGTTTTTTTTCAGGGGATTTCTTTCTCTTCCTTTCTACATATTCAATTACACAAATAATTATGCAAATACACGAGGTTTCATAGCACCATTCACAAACACACACATCCCACGATAATGGTTGCAAAGCATGGGAGAAGCCCTGGAGGATGACGATGTCGATACCTACAAACTACTGTCAGTGAGGAATCAAGAGTGGACAATAAATACCTCATGTTAGAAAGGCTCTGATCTTGCCAGGTCTTTCTCGTGTACTTAGATATCTTCCTGTATGATGAGACTCATGAACTCTAGAGGCAGAAAAACAGGTCATGCATCTCTCAGGAAGGAACATGCAACTCCTCTCTTTGTGCATGAGCCCAAAAGTGCCAAAAGAGGGGACCTGCAGTCACAGTCACAGAATTATATGAAACAGCTAACTTGGATGGACAGACACAGAAACTATCTCAAACCTAGCCAGGCTAGTTGTCCATCTAGCCCAGTATTGTATGCTCTAGGGACAGGCATTGAGGTGCCCTCCAGATGTTCAGGAGAAGAACTTCTATAATCCATGACCATTGGCCATGGGAGTTATAGTCCAAAACATCTGGAGTTCACCACACTGCCTATCCCTCCACTCTGATTGTGGATGGTCTTGGTCAGAAAAAGGGCACTCAGTTTAACTGGAGATGCCAAGGACTGAACTGGGGCCTTCTGCATGTCCTCTTCTACCAAGCTACAGGCCTTCTCCAGGCATCCATTTCATTCAACTGACAACATAGATTGACTGAACATAAGGGCTCATTCTGCCAGTGGGGGGATACTGCTGAGGATCAGGACCTCTGCAACCTATCTTTTCCCCTGCAGGCCCACCATGAACCCTCCAAATTTGCTCCAGAGGGTTGGAGGACTGCCCACCCCCGAGTAAATTTGGAGGGCATGGAGGGGCTGCTCGAGGGAGGGAGGGATGCAGGAGCCCTGATCAGCAAGCAGTATCCTTCCAGTGGCAGAACAAGGACCCAACCAATATTTTTCTCCTCTAGAACCCATCCAATATAAATAATTCCATGTAAAGACAAAGTCTGCACCGAAAAGAGAGTTCCTTTTCCCCTTTTTGTCTCCTCTTACCCTCCCTCCCAGTCCTTGTTCCTCCCCTTTTCTCCTCTTACAGTCCAAACACTGATCCTGTTTCTTAGTCCCATCACTGTTTAGTTCCCTTTGCCTCTTACAATTCAGAGGGGATTCCAGATCCAATTCATTTCTATCTCCACCAAGGGATAAACACAAAAAACAAATGTCTCCGGCGGCTGGTTAGCAGCAGCGGGGAAAAGACAATGCCCACACAGTGAGAATAAATCATCTCCGCTGCCCTCCGACTGAGGACACCCGTCTCTATTAGCAGAGCATGTAAACACAGGGTCAGCCTGCTGCCAAGAAGGAGTGAGGGAAAGAGAGACGCCAAGGAAGAGCCCAAATTGAAAACACCAGCACGTTCCCTTCTCCCTCCCCCGCCCTCTCTTCCCCCCTGGCTTCCAACAAGTGAGAAATAAACAAAAGCCCAAGCCAGAGGGTCTGCCTGCATCTGGGTGGCTCGCTAGGACTGTTTTTGCAGATACAGCAAAGCCTTGTTGCTTCCTTCCTTTCTTTCTTTCTTTCTTTTTTGGTCCTTTTTCCTGGTTCTTTTTTTTTTTTTTTCTAAAAGGCTCCGTTACATAACCTGTTGTGCAAAGAATCTATAGACTCCTGGCAGGGGCCCAGGGGCCCTCCCTTGAGGCTGCAAAGAAAGAACATTCAGCTGCTGTCAACAGCTGGAATTCCTAGAAGTGAAAAAAAAAGAAAGACAAAAGGTCGTGCCGGGTCCAGGGAACAAAGCAAAGGCGCCGGAGAAGGAGCCAGTTCTCCTAAGGAGGATGGGAAGGAGCGCGTAAGGGGACCCCCTGTCTGAAAATGTGCACACAAAAGGTTTTTGGGAAAACAGCAAGCCATTGAGGACGCAATCCTATGCGTGTTTAAGACAGAAAAGAAGTCAAAGAACTCCCAGGATTCCCCAGCCAGCAGTAATAATAATAATAACAACAACAATCCAAGCATGTGCAGTTTTACATTTTAAACCGACTTAAATCATAGCACCCTCATAAGAACATAAAAAGAGCCAATGCTGGATCAGATCAAGGGTCCATGTAATCCAGCATGTTGCCCAGGAACCCACAAGCAGGACCCAAGTGCAACAGTACCCTCCCACCCATGTTCCCCAGCAAGTGGTTTGCATAGGACTACTGCCTCTGCTACTAGAGGTAGCACATAGTTATCAGGACTAGTAGCCATTGATAACTACAGGGATCAAATGGAGTTTGCTTCCACTGGCCATATGACTCATCAGTCTCTGGGTGGAAATTTAAGGGACCCAAGAGCTGTAGGGCCCTGGAGTTTAGCCAGGTCCAGCACGTACTCCACCACTGAGTCTACGCACTCCTCGGTACCACATTAAAATTCAAGCTGAAGATGAATTCCTGGCTTAGCCCCCATCCCATCCACCCAGCCCCTGAACCCTGCAATCACCATTTTCCTTTCCTTCAAACTCTTTTTACTAGCCATGATGGCACTGTGGAAGGCAGCAGCACTCCACTTGCAGGGAAAAGGAAGTCATAGAATCATAGAACAGTAGAGTTGGAAGGGGCCTATAAGGACATTGAGTCCAACCCCCTGATCAATGCAGGAATCCACCTTAAAGCATCCCTGACAGATGGTTGTCCAGCTGCCTCTTGAAGGCCTCTAGTGTGGGAGAGCCCACCACTTCCCTAGGTAACAGTTAGATATGAGCTCACTAATATTCCTAATGAATATGCAGTGGAAGTGAAGAACAGATTTAAGGGACTAGATTTAGTAGATAGGGTCCCGGAAGAACTATGAACAGAAGTTCGCAACATTGTCCAAGAGGTGGCAACAAAAAACGTCCCAAAGAAAAAGAAAACCAAGAAGGCAAGATGGCTGTCTGCTGAGACACTGGAAGTAGCGCAAGAAAGAAGGAAAGCAAAAGGCAACAGTGATAGGGGGAGATATGCCCAATTAAATGCAAAATTCCAGAGATTAGCCAGAAGAGATAAGGAATTATTTTTAAACAAGCAATGCGGGAAGTGGAAGAAGACAATAGAATAGGAAGGACAAGAGACTTCTTCCAGAAAATTAGAAACATCGGAGGTAAATTCCAGGCAAAAATGGGTATGATCAAAAACAAAGATGGCAAGGACCTAACAGAAACAGAAGAGATCAAGAAAAGGTGGCAAGAATATACGGAAGATCTGTATAGGAAGGATAATAATATCAGGGATAGCTCAGACGGTGTGGTCAGTGAGTTAGAGCCAGACATCCTGAAGAGTGAGGTTGAATGGGCCTTAAGAAGCATTGCTAATAACAAGGCAGCAGGAGACAACGGTATCCCAGCTGAACTGTTTAAAATATTGCAAGATGATGCTGTCAAGGTGATACATGCCATATGCCAGCAAATTTGGAAAACACAAGAATGGCCATCAGACTGGAAAAAATCAACTTATATCCCCATACCAAAAAAGGGAAACACTAAAGAATGTTCAAACAATCAGACAGTGGCACTTATTTCACATGCCAGCAAGGTAATGTTCAAGATCCTGCAAGTAGACTCCAGCAATTCATGGAGCAAGAATTGCCGGATGTACAAGCTGGTATAGAAAAGCCAGAAGAACTAGAGACCAAATTGCCAATATCCGCTGGATAATGGAGAAAGCCAGGGAGTTCCAGAAAAACATCTATTTCTGTTTTATTGACTATTCTAAAGCCTTTGACTGTGTGGATCATAACAAACTGTGGCAAATTCTTGGTGGTATGGGGATACCAAGTCATCTTGTCTGCCTCCTGAGGAATCTGTATAACGAACAAGTAGCAACGGTAAGAACAGACCACAGAACAACGGACTGGTTTAAGATTGGGAAAGGAGTACGGCAGGGTTGTATACTCTCACCTTACCTATTCAACTTGTATGCAGAACACATCATGCGACGTGCTGGGCTTGACGAATCCAAGGCTGGAGTTAAAATCGCAGGAAGAAACATTAACAATGACACTACATTGATGGCAGAAAGTGAGGAGGAGCTGAGGAGCCTTATGACGAAGGTGAAAGAAGAAAGTGCAAAAGCTGGGTTGCAGTTAAACCTCAAAAAAACCAAGATTATGGCAACCAGCTTGATTATAACTGGCAAATAGAGGGAGAAAACGTGGAGGCAGTGACAGACTTTGTATTTCTGGGCGCAAAGATTACTGCAGACGCTGACTGCAGTCAGGAAATTATTATTATTATTATTATTATTATTATTATTATTATTATTATTTATATAGCACCATCAATGTACATGGTGCTGTACAGAGTAAAACAGTAAATCACAAGACCCTGCCGCATAGGCTTACAATCTAATAAAATCATAGTAAAGCAATAAGGAGGGGAAGAGAATGCAAATAGGCACTGGGTAGGGTAAACAGGCACAGGGTAGGGTAAAACTAACAGTGTAAAGTCCAAACAACATCAAGTTTTAAAAGCTTTAGGAAAAAGAAAAGTTTTTAGCTGAGCTTTAAAAGCTGCGATTGAACTTGTGGATCTCAGATGTTCTGGAAGAGCATTCCAGGCATAAGGGGCAGCAGAGGAAAATGGACGAAGCCGAGCAAGGGAAGTAGAGACCCTTGGGCAGGCGAGAAACATGGCATCAGAGGAGCGAAGAGGACGAGCGGGGCAATAGTGTGAGATGAGAGAGGAGAGATAGGAAGGAGCTAGACCGTGAAAAGCTTTGAAGGTCGACAGGAGAAGTTTATATTGGATTCTGAAGTGAATTGGAAGCCAATGAAGAGATTTCAGAAGTGGAGTAACATGGTCAGAGCGGCAAGCCAGGAAGATGATCTTAGCGGCAGAATGGTGGACAGAAACCAATGGACTGATGTGAGAAGAAGGAAGGCCAGAGAGAAGAAGGTTGCAGTAGTCCAACCGAGAAATAACCAGTGCATGAACAAGCGTCTTGGCAGAAGAGACAGACAGAAATGATCGAATCCTGGCAATATTATACAGGAAAAAACGACAGGATTTAGCTACTGCCTCAATATGAGGAATAAAGGAGAGCGATGAGTCAAATATGAAGCCAAGACTACGAGCTTCCTTGACCGGAGTAAGCGTAACATCGTTGACAGTGTGAGAGAATGAAAGATGAGGAGAAGGTTTAGGCGGAAAAACAAGCAATTCAGTCTTTGCCATGTTAAGTTTCAGACGACGATGAAGCAGCCAGGTTGAGATATCTGAGAGACATGCCAAGATACGATCATGAACATCAGGAGAAAGTTCCGGAGATGAAAGATATAATTGTGTATCATTGGCATACAGATGATATTGGAGGCCATGAGATTGAATAAGCTTACCCAAGGGCAACATGTATAAAGAAAACAGCAACGGGCCAAGCACCAAGCCTTGCGGAACCCCTACTGAAAGGGGAAAAGAGGAAGATGAACTGCCATTAGCCAACACGCTGAAAGAGCGACCCGCTAGATAGGAGGCAAACCAGTTATAGACAGAGCCACGAAGTCCAAGGTCATGAAGGGACTCTAAGAGAAGATCATGATCAACCGTGTCAAAGGCTGCAGTTAGATCAAGGAGAATAAGAATGGAATAAAGGCCTTTAGACTTGGCAGTAAGAAGATCATTGGTGATCTTAGTAAGGGCTGTTTCAGTGGAATGCAAAGGACGGAATCCGGATTGAAAAGGATCTAGAGCAGAGTTACTAGTAAGAAAGTCAAGACAGCGAGAGTAGACCACACGCTCCAGGATCTTTGAAACAAAAGGCAACAAAGAGATAGGTCGGTAGTTAGACAGAGATAGCCTATCAAGAAATCAGAAGACGTTTACTTCTTGGGAGGAGAGCAATGACAAATCTTGATAAAATAGTTAAGAGCAGAGACACCACACTGACAACAAAAGTCCGCATACTTAAAGCAATGGTATTCCCCGTAGTAACCTATGGCTGCGAGAGCTGGACCATAAGGAAAGCTGAGCGAAGGAAGATAGATGCTTTTGAACTGTGGTGTTGGAGGAAAATTCTGAGAGTGCCTTGGACTGCAAGAAGATCAAACCAGTCCATACTCCAGGAAATAAAGCCAGACTGCTCACTTGAGGGAATGGTATTAAAGGCAAAACTGAAGTACTTTGGCCACATAATGAGAAGACAGGATACCGTGGAGAAGAGGCTGATGCTAGGGAAAGTGGAAGGCAAAAGGAAGAGGGGCCGACCAAGGGCAAGATGGATGGATGATATTCTGGAGGTGACAGACTTGACCTTAGGGGAGCTAGGGGTACATTGTACATGTACATTGATGGTGCTATATAAATAAATAATAATAATAATAATAATAGGGGTGGCGACAGCCGACAGAAAACTCTGGCGTGGGCTGGTCCATGAAGTCACGAAGAGTCGGAAGCGACTGAACGAATAAACAACAACAAACTGCTCTAACAGTCAGGAGGTTTTTCCTGATATCCAGCCGGAATCTGGCTTCCTGTAACTTGAGCCCATTATTCAGTGTCCTGCACTCTGGGATGATCAAGAAGAGATCCTGGCCCCCCTCTGTGGCCCTCCTCTTTCAAGTACTTGAAGAGTGTTATTGTGTCTCTTCTCTTCTTCAGGCTAAACATGCCTAGTTCTTTCAGTGTCTCCTCATTGGGCTTTCGTTTCAGACCCCTGATCATCCTGGTTGCCCTCCTTTGAACCCCCTCCAGCTTGTCTGCATCCTTCTTGAAGTGTGGTGCCCAGAACTGGATGCAATACTTGAGATGAGGCCTAACCAGTGCCGAATAGAGGGGAACCAGTACCTCGCACGATTTGGAAGCTATACTTCTATTAATGCAGCCCAAAATAGCATTTTTTTTTTCTTTTTTTGCAGCCACATCACACTGTTGGCTCATATTCAGCTTGTGATCTACAACAATTCCAAGATCCTTCTCGTTTGTAGTATTGCTGAGCCAAGTATCCCCCTACTTGCTGCAGGAGCCCTGCCTTCTTTTGTATCTGGTCACTCTAGTATAGCACTTGAAGCTGTAATTGTTGTGATGAAGAGGGAATTTCACCAGGTGCTGCATGCATATGAATGACACCTGCTGAAATTCCCTTTTCAATACAACTGTTATATATAAAGAAGCCCTGTCCTCCTTTTCATACGGTCACCCTACCCAGTGGCCCTGCAGTAGGCCTCCTCTGGAGATTTCATTTTCCTACCTCCAGTCTCACCTCTCTCTCTTCCCTCTCCCACCCCTTGCCCTCTGGTTTTCAAGGGAGATAATGCATCAACATTTGCTTCAGACACAGAAAGATGTGTAAGACTGCCAAAGTGAATAAAAATACAGCAAGAATTATACCCTAGTGCTCCAGTGCATGTCACCATCTCGTTAGCAAAGGGATCAACATCACCACAGCTCTTCCAAGAGGTTCCTCTCTGCCCACCAGGTCTTTCAGGGGCACAGGCATGGTTGCTCAACAGACTGTTGGGGGATCCTGTTCAAAAATAAAGTGAAATAAAACAAGTGGATGGATCAGCCAAGCTGTTCCAGTCTATTCTGAGGGCTCTGTAATGATACCCCAAGGGTCCCAAGGGGGTAATTGTAAGGCTCCGGCCTGAGGGCTCACAAGACCTGACCTCCCACATCAAAACACTTTGCTGCAGAAGCATAAATTATACAGCAGCATAAGAGAGATGGAGGGATAATTGAAGGGCGCTGGAGCAAAGCGGTGTAAACATAGGGCCACAGAGACGGTATTTTCAGCCTTCCAATAATAGATTAAATTTATTTTTATAGTGCCAGAGTAGAGACACTAAAGGAGTCTCCCAGTTTTGCAGCCCTATCCATTAAGAACAACCCAAAACCAAATCCATTGTCCATCAATTTTGTGCTTGTATCAAGCAGGTTTTTAGTTTCTCCTTACTCTCTCATTCTTTCCTCTTCTCTACTCTGCTGATACAAACACATAAGTATGTGAGAACATGACAGGTAAATGAAGGAAAGCATTTCCACATTGCTCAGCTACGTCTTTGGGCCTCAGCCTGGTGTACCTTCCGGTCCATTTTTATTTATTTATCTATTTATTTAAATCATTTCTAATCCTGCCAGTCAAAAGCTTGCAGGGAGCTTCCACAAAATAAAGCAGTACAACCAACAATAAAACAATTTTAAATAATAATAATAATAATAATAATAATAATAATAATAATAATATCAATCGCACCAGCAATCTCAGGCCTCAAAGCCTACACAGCATCCCCAAGACCTTTGAGAAGAGGTAAGTTTTAACTCCTCACAAAAAAGGCCACAAAATCAGAATAGCTCCAAACTCCATGAGTGAGGTCATTTCACAATCTCAGAGCAATCGTGTGTATGATTTAGAACTTTGTTGCATTTAGCCAAAGGTCTTTTCAAAATTCACCTCCATCCATCCATCCAGCCCTCAAATTAGTAATTTACAAAGTAAAACGTACACTGATGGTTTACATTACAAACTGTCATAATTAAAAAACACATCTCCACGTAAAACTTAACCGGGGCAGGATCTACTTTACTGCTTTAAAATGGTTTATAACAGTAGTGACAACTGTTGGGGCCCAGGACACGCTCCATATACAAGTTTTCAAACCATTTTCAAAGTGTCATATCCTGCTTGGTGTAGATCTGGTCCCAGTGAAAATCACTAACGAAATTCATTAAAATTATGGTAAAGAGCAATGGTGCTGAAGGCCTGGTTCTTTGCTAAGGATGTTCTCGCCTACTGTAGCGCAGAAAGGGTGACTACTTATGCATCACCAGAAGAGAGGGCAAAAAAAAGACACAGATATGCATACAATTGGCACATGCTAATTTATCTGTAGAGATGCACATTTAGCTATAATTACTTTAATTTAAATAGAAACACAGTGGGAGGTGGGAGACTGTGACCAGATGACATGTGGCTCAGCCTGCCACACAACTGCTAATGATTGAAGGGCAACTTCAAAGCCCAGCTCTTCCTTCTGATGGTACTTTATCTTTATATGGGACTTTGACTGCACAGCTCCTCAAATACAAGACTGTCCTCTGTAAAGTAGTACACATGGCACTCTAGCACAGGACGTTGAGTCCCCTGTAGAACACAGGCAGGTGCTGAGCTAAGCAATATTGGCCATCCTGGCATGCCATACCAGGAAGAACCTGAATCAGGCACTGTACTTTCAGTTTCAGTTCACCATTGCCATCCAGAGTATGCTGCATGGCCCGTTCTCAATATGCCTTATTTATAAAAGTTTTTGACGTTATATCCTCTGTGTGGCCTTCTCTTTATGATATATTTCATTCACTATGGTATGTGAGCCCCAAGTTGTGAAGGACTTCAAGGGAAAGAATCACTTTTAAAGGTTTTTATTTGAGGCCAGAAACTAAATCAGTAACCAGTGTGGTTGCCACAGAATCGGTTAGAGCTGTTCCCCATCCACCCACCCACCCTCTAACAAGAGGCAGGCAACAGAATTCTTCATTAGTTGAAGCTTCCAAATTGTCTTCACGGGCAGCAGGGACACCAAAACTACCCTACACAACCAAGCCAAAGCTGAACTAAAACAGATCATAGAAGGATGCATCACCCATGTGCACCTTCAGTTAGAGCTCCATCAGTTGAGTGTTTTATTGCATACTCGTTACTGGGCACTCACGGATTTTCGTGGATCCCTCTCACAATGTTGTCTGCCTCCCGTGCGCCTCCTGCCCCTTCTAGCATTCTTCGCGCCACCAAAAACCCCCCAGTAAGTCCATATTATTTTCAAAGACAGAAGTTGCCACTATCTCCTTCTGTGTGCAAGAGAAGCAGCAGGATCAAAATGGCCCACTGAATGGGCCATGTGCAAGTTGTTTACTTCCTCTTTCAAAAGAAGAAGTAATGAGGGACAAATGCGCAGGCAGTGATTTTCCCCTGTGCGATGACGCTTTTACTCTACTATCACATGAAAGGGAAAATTAAAGAAAAAGAAAGACAAATCTAAAGTTGGCTAAGTCATCCCTATATAATAACAGTTTTTTCAGGAACAGGTGGACAACCATTGTTTAAAAAAACAAACCCAAAGAAACAGAAAAGGAAACCTCCACTGCTAAAAGATGTTGACCGTTTCAGCCCTCAGGCCTCTCTAAACTCCACTTAACTGGCCTAAACAAGCCAGGATGGGCAAAGATCTAATCCTGTGGCTTCTTTCATAACCCTGAGCTTTCTCTTTTTTCTTTTTTGGATTTTTTTTATTTTTAAACATCACCAACAAAGACATCACATATAATACAAACAAACAAATGTATACATGAAACAACTATACTTACAATAAAAACATTTAAGGGCAAGGTTAAAGTACATTTTTAGTCCTCTTCCTGCCAAAAATGCCAACTAATTTCTTAATTACCATTTATATGTCAATGAAACTCAGTTCTTTCTTATGATTGATCCGAGTCTCATACATTAGATTCACAGATTCATACTCCACTTCTCTCTAATCCCTCCTCCTTTCCTCTCTTTCCCCATCTTAATACTAAAATCCACAAACAAATACACCATTTTTCTCTATCTCTTTCAGATGCTCTGTCAAAGGTTTCCATTCCAGCAATAAACATAGTTATGAGCGTTCTCTTGACATCCCAGAGTGAAACAAGGCTGACGTGATCCAAGCAATGTCTATGATCATTGTCTAAGAGCACAAAAGATGCTCTGGACGAATGCAGGCTGTTGTGCTAGTAACAACAAGGAACGACACAATGACATCCGCATCAGTTAAGCCAAAAGGATTTAACAAGCTCCAGATGATGACAGACAAACAAAAGATGCAGCCAAGATCAGGCCAATGATTTTCTTAGAATGACATCAGGAATTTGTATCCTAGGCTCAGCATGCCAAAAGACACGCATGTCCCGCTATTCCCTTCAAACGAGATGTTCCTCAGGCTGCCGCTGACATAACCTCACAGCAGCACAGAGCTGAGAAGAAAAACCTGTGCAGTGACAAGCCAAGTCAAGCCTTGCAGTAATTTCTACATGTCTGATTCCACTTTAGGAAACATAATTGGGGAATTGTTCCAATATTTGCTGTCTTAGCAACAGGGTTACAGGAAATGCTCACTATTTGCCCAATTTGTTTCTACCGCAGTTTTTGGCTCTTATATCATTTAGGTTTGCCATATGAAAAGAGCTCCTGTATCTTTAACAGTTGCATAGAAAAGCGAATTTCAGCAGGTGTCATTTCATTTGTATGTATGCAGCACCTGGTGAAATTCTCTCTTCATCACAACAGTTAAAGATGTAGGCACTATACTAGAGTGACCAGATACAAAAGAGGGCAGAGCTCCTGCAACTTTAACAGTTATGATGAAGAGGGAATTTCAGCAGGTGCTACATGCATACAAATGTCATCTGCTGAAATTCCTTTTTCTATCCAACTGTTAAAGATACAGGAGCCCTGTTCTCCTTCTCATATGGTCACCTTATATCATTGATGTTTGTGAGGGTAAGACATAATCTGTCCCTAAAATGGGCTGCATAAATAAACATTGTGGCCTAATCTACACCAAGCAGGATATTGGACTATGAAAGTGATATGAAAGCGGTATGAAAGTGGTATGAAAGTATACTTTTCATACTTTATGAAAGTATGTAAAAGGCAGGAGACACAGTACTGCTTTATAGCAGTATTGAAGTGTACTGACAACTGGTGGGGCCCATTGACACATACCATATGCCGCTTTCATTGAATAGGGTGACCATATGAAAAGGAGGACAGGGCTCCTGTATCTTTAACAGTTGCATAGAAAAGGGCATTTCAGCAGGTGTTATTTCTATGCATGGAGCATCTGGTGAAATTCCATCTTCATCACAGCAGTTAAAGCTGCAGGTGCCCTGCCCTCTTTTAAATATCGTCACTCTAGTATAGCTCCTGCAGCTTTAACTGTCGTGATGAAGAGGGAATTTCACCAGGTTCTCCATATATACAAATGACACCTGCTGAAATTCCCTTTTCTATGCCACAGGAGCCCTGTCCTCGTTTTCATATGGTCACCCTAGCTTTCATACCACTTTCATAGTGCAATATCCTGCTTGGTATGGCTACTGCCTTTTATAAACCACTTTCATACTGCTTTCATAGTGTAGATTAGGCCAAAGGAGCACAAATACTGTGCTAGGAAAAGCCAAATTCACTAAGTTGGCGCATTGTTTTAACTGTTTTAATAGTTTTACTGCTTTTGAATTATATATTGTTTTAACTTGGTTTATGGTTTAATTTGTTTTTAGCTGTGTATATTTACTGTTTTATACTGTATGCTTTTATCTGTACACTGCCCTGAGATCTTATTGATATAGGGAGGGATATAAATGTTTTAAATAAATGAATAAATAAATAAATTCTACAATCTGTATAAATTATATATACTTGCATATTTTCTGCTTCAGGCAGGAGAGCAAAGAGCTATGCAGGGTGCTTGAAGTTCTGCCCCCTGAAACTGCCCCCCTCCTTCTGAGCCATTCTGGTTCCAGAGTTTTTAACAAGGCACGTCCCATCTTTATAGTGGGGGAAAAATTGGGCTAGAAAACAGCTCTTTTTAAAAATAGAATTCTGCTGAATCCCATGCTTGCGCAGAATTGCACAGCCCAAAGATATGACAGGCCCTGATTAGGAGGCATCAAAGTCCTATTCAGATTGCAAGAAAGTGGTAGCTTTCTACTTTGCTATCCACACCAGGGCAGGATCTACACTTCTGCTTTAAAATGGTTTATAACAGTAGTGATAACTGTTGGGGCCCGGGACACACTCCATATACAGTTTTCAAACCATCATATCCTGTAGATCTGGCCCAGGTGTTTATCAAGGTGAGTCTCCAATATTACTCATTGGGGCTGCAGTGTTTGGGAACCCAGAGGGGAAAAAAATTCTGGCGATGTATATGCTTACATTAGGGTTTACGCATTTTCAGTTGCTCACACCTCAGCGGCAAAAGCCATAAAGCACAGCCTTATGTGGTAATGAAAGTCACTTTAATTGCTCAGCCTAGGACTAACCCCAGCTTATGTCAACAGCTCTTGGGAATATGGGGTCAGTTATTCATTAATGCAGGAACTGTTGAAGTTTTCACCCACACCTGATATTGGCTAGACCTAAACAGTTCTGACACCTCCACACCAAGTGTCGTATAGCCGTTGCATGCTGATCAGTGGAAGTCTTAGCAATGTTGATCAGGAATTATCAAGTCATGCTGTTCATCATACCGCCAGTAGAACAAGCTTTATGTGGGTCAGTGGCAGGGAGGTTCCTCTCTAAAAAAAAATGAGTCCACACAACTTTAAGACTTCTTATGAAGCATGTTTCCTTCGTTAGCCTTACAAATCTGGGTGGATCGGCTCCGCTTCATTGCTAACCGGAAATTCCATCAATGGGTGGTATCCAACTGTGTCATTCCATTAGCTCAAATGATGTTGTGCTGGGAAAAACTAGGTTCTAAGCTACGTGCAAGAGAAGAATCCAACTAAAGTTGTGTTTGCGCAAGCGTGGTTGCACAAGCGTAGTTACGCAGATGGTTTTGAATAGCTCTTGTGCAATTCATTGTGCAACACATTGTAAAACTGGTTTGCAACTGCTTGCACCGGTTGTGCAACGTGTTGTACAGCACAACTGGTTCACAAGTGTAATCGGCAATACATTGGGGGGAAATCGCTTGCAAAAACTGTGCAGACTGGGAAAAGTGGATACAAAATGTCTTATTAGGAGAAATGTACACAAAAAACATGAACAATTTTTAGTCCTGATGTGTGTGTGTGTGTTTTGGCCAAATTCACAAACTGATGCAGAAACAAGACAAAACAAATTTAGGGTCAGGAAAATGAGAAATTGAGTGAAACTGACATTGACAGAGTCACCCTACCCTAATCTGATCTGCACTCATTAAGCATATCCTGCCCTCACAAGCCAGAAACAACTGGAACTGAAGTGATTTCCACACCCATCTTCAAGGCCTCGTTTACATGCCAAATGTCATAAACTGACTTAACTGACATGCCTTTCTCCCCAGCAAATTCTAGGAATGGTGCTGTGATGGAGCTAGGAAGCTTTCACAGAGAACTCTTAGGGTGCTTAGACAGAAAAAACCAGTCCTAAACCTCCCAGCATCCCCCAGCCAACATGGGACATTGTTTCTGTCTAAATATGCATAGGATTGCACCCTTAGCATCCTTTGAAAAAAATATTGGGGAAAACTATACCAATAAAAGCAAATTCAATCCTGTTTAACATCCAGAGTATGAATGGCAAAAACTAGTGATAGTTAGGTTGACCATATGAAAAGGAGGACAGGGCTCCTGTGTCTTTAACAGTTGTATAGAAAAGGGAATTTCAGCAGGTGTCATTTGTATGCATGCAGCACCTGGTGACATTCCCTCTTCATCACAGCAGTTAAAGCTGCAGGAACCCTGCCCTCTTTTGTGTCTGGTCCAGAGGGCAGGGTTCCTGCAGCTTTAACTGCTGTGATGAAGAGGGAATGTCACCAGGTGCTGCATGCATACAAATGACACCTGCTGAAATTCCCTTCTCTACAACTGTTAAAGATACAGGAGCCCTGTCCTCCTTTCCATATGGTCACCCTACATCCCAGATATAAAGGAATTTATGATTTGAGTGTTCATATAAAAGAGAGGTCAGCATGGCATTTTTTTTTTTGCAGTCCCCACTTCCCCCGCTATTGAATTTGCCACCAAAATTTGGCAGTATGACAGCAAAACACGTTTTGCTGGTTTTTTCTTTAAAATAAGGACAGAGCAGCGCTTTTTTGCTGCCAAACCACTGAATTCCAGTGGCAAATTCTGTGGCTTGGTGGCAGGGGACAGAGGTGCAACCTGGTGAGTTCTGGGGGAGGAATTGGCCCCTGGGCCCCACAGGTTGCCCACCCTGGTATTTATTTATTTATTTATTTACTTACTTACTTACTCATTACATATATACCCTGCTTTCCCCCCTCTTCCAAGGAATTCAAGGCAGCCTATATGATTCGCTTCTCTATTTTATCCCCACAGCAAACTTGTGAGGTAGTTTACTCTGAAAGTCAGTGACTGTGTCAAAGTCACCCAACAGCTTCATAGCTGAGTGGGACTAGAAGCTGGATCTTCCGAGTCCCAGTCTGAAACTCTAACCACTGTGCAACACTGGTATAAAACAGTCTTTCCTAAATGCAGTCACTGCTGCCCCATGCAGCCCCTGATCACCATATCTCTGGACCCAGTACGAACTTGAAGCACAGCCCCTTCCCCTGCCATACAAAAGGCCTTGTCTTCTTCGAGAAATTAGACTAGTGGTGCCCTTTAGCTTCTTTTAGTCCCCTTTGTTTAAGCTTCTTATATTTCCGACTGTGTGATTTCTATTTATAACTAGGCATGGCAATTGATGGGGTAGGCTTTGTACACGATGGATGAGTCCTGAGACCAGAAAGGCGTCTGAATGTTTCAATCTTCTTCTTTTTTTTTACATTCTTTGTCGGAAGCCCAGGCTTAAAAGTGGAGTAACTGGGTTGGTTTAAGGCAAATGAATGAATAAATAAATAAATATGTAATCTATCAATGAGGATGTGTATGGGTCATATTGCAGGCAGAAAGAGTGGAATGTTTTCATGAGGTGAATTAGTGCTACCTTAGTGAGCTAGTGAACATTTTATTTTTGTCTTTATACCAATTTGCAAGGCTGCCTAAAACTAGGGTGACCATATTTGGGAAACCAAAAAAGAGGACACCTAGTGTGTGTGTGGGGAAGCAGCTTTCTGAGTCCTGCAGAAAGTACTTTATTCCCCCGCCACCTTAAAGAACCCGATTGGAGTGGAGGAGGGGAAAGGATTTCATTCTGCACCACCACCATCCACTCCAATTGGGGCCTTTTCTATAATGTCCACGAATGACCCACTTTCCCCTTTAAGACCTCAATTGGAGCTCGGGGTGGGGGAATGATGTGCCTCAAGAAAGCATGTCACTCCCTCCTGCCATGCTAATGGCAGCCTTAAAGAGGAAGGTGTGTCATTCCAGGACATTATTGAAAATTATAGAAAATCCCCCCTGACACCATGGAAAGAACAAAAACCAGGACAAATCCGGGGAAATCCTGACAGTTGGTCACCCTACTTAAAACTGCAATGCTCTATATGTTCATTTGGAAATATACTATTGATTTTGTGATTCCAAGCAAATGTGATGTGCTTATGGGACCTGACCATGCGTCTCCTCTTGCATCGACGTGCTGCAGCCTGTGTAATTAATCCGCTGGGGCACGCATGTTGCCCTGGCTGCTCTTTGTTTTGACAGAACAGCCTGGATCTTTCCCTACCTAGAATGACCTATCAAGTGAAACGCAATGGCTTGGGTTTCGTAACCTGGAAATTTCAAACAAGAAACCTCTGCTCACATTAGTGACTTACCACATTCCCATTAAGAAAGCCCAGGAGCACACCACAGTCAGTTACCACTATACAATTTGACGCGAGCTCTCAGCTTAGAGGTTTGCAGGGATGGTCATGTTTCCCAAGAGATGTCAAAGATTTAATGGCCACCACAAAGCCATTAAAGGGGCTCCAGTAAGCCTCAAACACGTCAGAGTAAGGGAGACAGAGGGTCCAGCTCGCCTCTTCGCTCACAGACATAACAAGACAGGCGTATTACTGAGGTAGCAGGGCCGCCTTTAAATGAATGACATCAGGCATCTGTAGCAAACAAGAGATGTAATTCCTGTAGCGGTTGTCTGCCAGATTGTACCATAGGATATTGTCAGGAATCTGGTCAACAGGCCCAAATCAGACAGTGGTGGGTCCACACGTTTGGACGTGTTCGAGTCACCACCTTGAGTCATCTTGAAGGCCATGTGGCTTTTACTCCCTTCCTGACTTATCTGTCTGGATAAGAGTTCGCTATTGTTTTTTTTTTTTTTTTTAGTTACACTGGTGGAAGCTCAAAAAGTTGTTTTTCTTTCTCATTTCAGGGGGTTCAAGATGGCCTTGTTTAAAGTTCAGATTCTCAAGCGATCTTAACATCATGCATTATAGAGATGCATATGTATAAAGTCACCATGACCAGAACGTGTCATCCTTGATGGCTGGAAAGATCAAGGCATAACTTACGGTGTTGTAAAAGAGAGATGAGGGCTGCCTGAATATCTCAGCCTTCCCCAACCTGTTGCCCTCCAGATGTGTTGGAAGCAACTCCCATCACTCCTAGCCAGTATGGACAATAGCTATGCCAGCTGGGAATGATGGGAATTGTGATCCAATACAACTGAAGAGCAACAGGTTAGGGAAAGCTGAATTATATACTGGGGAAGGGGAGACAGTTCAATATATGCTGCTTGTAGATTAGGAATGGTCTGGTGTGTTTGGATTGATAGAGAAACAGAGGCCTCAGCTAGACCTACGGGTCTAGCGTGATGGAGAGATGAAGATTTCACGATATTGTTAGCGCGAGATCTCCCCCTCTGTTTACATGCAGCACGCGACGACCTCGGAGGGAGAAGACATCGCACCCACCATTTTGTTTTTATTTTTAAAGGAGACGAGCACAGGAGCACTCATATGCAAATGGTGTTTTTTTAATTTAGAACAATTTTTCCTGCTCGCCCCCCATCCCACCCCCGATGGGCACAGAGCTCCTGATCAGCTCTGTGCCCTGTGCGCAGTTCTCAGATCCTTGCGAGTAACCGCAAACTTGGACAAACCACAACGCCCACGTTCTGCGGTCTCGGGATCATCCTGAGACCGTGGAAAAAGCAGGCTGAAATGGTAGGGCGATATCCCAGGGAAAGGGAGGGATCATCCCTTCCTGCTCCCGGGATCCCCTGTGCGTCATGTGGATGCACAGGGGTGATTCCAGGGATCGCCCCAGGATATCGCTATGTCTAGCTATGGCCAGAGAGATAGATAGAGATACACATGTGCACAGCCACAGAGAAATACACACTGTGATCCTGAGAGAGAAAGACAATAGGGAGTATGTGTACCATTATGCTCCTATTTGGATAAAAATGTTATATTTAGGGGGAGGGACATGTGTCATTCTTTCCTGAGGACAGTCCTCTAGTTGAAGGTGTCCCCTCTCTTAGAAGAGTTGCCCAGTCTGGTTCAAAGATAATGAACCATCAGAAGGGAGACTTGGGGGGGGGGGGAGGGATTTGGAAGTTGCCTATTAACAGTGAGCACCTGGAGAGCAGCCTGATCAGGCACCCAGTTTCTCCCACTATCATGAGATGTACCATATTTCTGTTTCAGTTACAGTAATTATTTCCAGATCATCATTTCTCTACATTGGCATTAGCATATGCTAATTTTATGGAAATCTGTGTCCTCTTTGGGGAGGGATGCATTTGGTCTGTTTTGGCAACACATAAGGGGCCACCCTAGGTATATTATTTTTATTTATTTATTTATTTATTTATTTATTTATTTATTTATTTATTTATTCCTTCTTACATTTAAATCCCCCCTCTTTCTTCCATCATGGAACTCAAGGTGGCTATATGGGATTCCCAAGCACTGACCAGACTCAGGCTGCTTAGCTCCAGCAGGATGGTTGTCTCATGTCCCTTCAAATCATGCCCTGGCTGGACCACTATAAACACAGAGAGAGATTCAAAGTGATTGCTGAAAGGCTACGGGTGCGATACGTGTGCCTATTTAGCTATGGAGTTAGGCTGAAGGGAGAGAATTCGGCAAAGTTATGTTTTAGGGAAGTAAACTGTGGTGGGTGCGAAGGAGAGGGGTGGGGGTGGGGGTGGGTGGGGGTGGCAGCGGTGCTTTTTCTGTCTGCAAAGAGAGGAGTGGTGCTGCTGAATCTATTGACCAGTGAGATAAAGGAAGCTGCAATTGGCTTGTGCCTGACTGGGAAGAGAGTATACAGAAGCTACCTTATCTGGGAATCTGTTGTTCCTGGGGTGATAGAGATGGGCCTTAGGTGAACTGGCCCCGGGGTGGGAGGACTGTAAAATGACCTTACATGATCCTTCTCTCTCTCTCTCTCTCTCTCTCTCTCTCCTGTATTGTAAAGGCCAAGGAAATCCAGGTTACATCAATCATCTATCACAGCCTTTCTTCAACCAGGCACCCTCCAGATGTGTTGGACTACCACTGCCATCATTCCCAGCAAGCAGGATGATGGGTGTTGTAGTCACACACATCTAGAGGCCAGGTTGGGGAAGGTTAGTGCATTGTATATCACAAAGGAAAAAAGAAGCCTGTGAGTTTCTGCTGAGCTGCTGCCATAAACCGATTCTTCTGCATCTGCGAGAGAGCATGGGGGTTACCAATAAGCCAGCAGGCAGCTGCCGAGGCTGCTGTTTCATGCAGCTGGAGCAGCTCACGTGCCGCCATCAGGAAGGACACGAGCTGGTGGAGCTCTGTTCTTTGTTCCTCCCCTCCCCTGTTTTGCTGCAACTTGAGTCCCCTCCTCCTCCTCCTCCTCCTCCTCCTCGTTGTCCACTGATCTCAGTTTCCAAAACACTCCTCAGCACTTTCTCTGCCCTCCCAATTGCCTGCTGTGACACTTTCATACACAGAGCTGTGCAGCCTCTGCAGTGGAAATGCAAGGTTTTCATTTTGCATCCAGGAAAACTGAGTCAAGTGGTCCACATCGATGGTCCCAAGGAAGCGCATGGGGAGATCTTTACATTGCTTTGGCTACTTTGCTTTGGCTACTCGTGAGTGAGGTGAGAAGTGATGTGGGTCACGAGAGCCTCACCCATAAGCACCGGAGTCCCCCAGCCAGGCCACCTCCACGGCCTCATTGAATAAATTCCTCACTCCAATCCTAAATGTTAGTGCTGTGTGACGGCAGCACCTTGCGTACCACTTGTAACAGCCAGGTTAGTAAGGCTGCATTTTATAGCACAATTAGCATTCCAGTCCACTGAAGAGTTCTTCATTTGATTCCCTTTTGCAACCTTGCATCTCCTGGACAACTCAGATTCTTAATGTGATGGGTTTCCTCTATCCAAGATCTGTGATCAGAGCTATTGTTGTGGGTTGACTGCCCCTTTAAACCTGACAAAAGACCATAGTTTGTATCATTCAGGTGATAGGCAGAGATGACTCATACTTCTTTCCTACCCCCCCCCCCCCCGCCCCACTTGCTGATCTTGGGGAGGGGAGTAAGCTGGGTGTCTGTGTTGTAAAAGGAAAGGAAAGGACTTTAGTTTGAGTGAGAAGCAGCAAAGGGAGCCCTGGAAACATCTGTCAGGTGCTGGCTGTTAGAGATCAGATGTGGGCAGTGGGTTTGGTTAAGAGCTTCATCACACCAGCATTATACTGTGCAATCACTGTGAATTGGGTGCAAAGGACTCCGAAGTTTTCCAGCTTATAATCCGCTTTTACTGTGAAGCACTCCCATGCATCCTGCTTTAATTGTGCTTCTTCGCCAAAAGCAGCATAGTGTTTTGTACCCCTTTAAGAGCAAATATTTTGTTGTTCTCCAAGCGGCCACTGTGGGCGCAGGAGGAGGATTTGATATTTTGAAAATTAAACAAATGCTTACATCTGTGTAAGTTTTAAAGATAAAGACATCACAATTGGCACAGTAATAGATATTCAGGAGGGCTTTCAGCATACCAAATTTGAATCAGATTGGGTCATCCATTGATTTTTTATGATTTTTTACATTCCCCCCCCCCCAACACTTTTCCTGGTATGCAAAGGATCTTAGGAGCGCCGCTGCCCAGGGTGTGATTTATGATTTTTTACATCCCCTCCCCAACACTTTTCCTGGTATGAAAAGGATCTTAGGAGCGCCGCTGCCCAGGGTGTGATTTAGCTAACAATGATGACGATGACAGCTTTATACTATGGGGATAATTCAAGGGAAACAGGTACGTGGGATAAAGCTCTAACTGTTAGGAGGTTTAACCTGTTTGCCTCCACCAGGGTTGGCATGATTGGGCATCTGCCAAAGGCCCCCTGGATGGGCCACGTGCACATTGTTTACTTCCTCTTTCAAAAGAGGAAGTAATGAGGGACAAAAGTGCGGGTGGAGAAGCGACGGTAAGCAAACGCAATTTCCTCCTGTGTGATGACACTCTAAGATGAATAATAAGACAGTCCCTTCCCTCAGGCTTACAATATAAAAGACATGATGCAAAAGGGAAAGAGCTTGGAAGGGAGGAGGAAAAAAGTGAAACCCAGGCAGGCACCAGTTCTTCATTTTTTCTTCGTATTATTATTATTATTATTATTATTATTATTATTATTATTATTATTATTTTATAGATGTTCTTTCTGGCAAGGGCAAAAACAAGCTCTCTGCAGCTGTTCCTTCTCTGACCCCAGTGAATGGGGTCAGGTTAGTCTCCCCTTTTACATGATGTGCTTCCTGGGAGGGGTGGGGGCAAGGGAGCACAGCCTCCCAGGGGCCCTTGGCTGTACGGATGAGGCCAGAGTCCACAGTTCCTGGGAATTCGATTAATGCACACAGGACATTTGAGGTGATAATGATAATGCACTGCCATAGTCTTGCTAGATTCAGTGGCTCTCCACCAGTGTAAGCAGGCATTAAAATCTGTAAATAAGGAACATCCCCCATGATTCTTGATGTATAATGATCGCTGTCTGCCCCCAGATCTTTGCACATTTCCACCCCTCACTCTCTACAGTGGCCATTTGAAAAATACTGCACACAGATGCACAGTGCCTACATTTCATGTGGCTGTAGCACTTATGTGTGTGGTCTCCCAACAAGGAACTGAGCATGGCTGTTTCTCTTGAGAGATTGGGATTTGGGGAAACAAAAGAGACCCCAGTGGAATAAGAAAAAACCAGCCTCTGGGTCAATTAAACCAATGTACAAATTGCTCCCAGGATTGCCCTTGTGCTTGTGCAACCAAGAGCTCGCTCTGTCACCTGGCTGGACACTGGGCTCTGTTGACACGTCACATTTCTGTCAGATACACCTCTCCGAGGCGACTCTGGGAGTTTCTCACGCTGTCCATAGCAATAGCCAACAGAGAGGCGGATTACAGAAATACGGTTATGTAAGTCTCATTACTGTCCCATTCAGGGAAGGTGGCTTCAGCCAGCTACTTATGATTAGCCCTGATCTCTCGTTGTTCTGCTTTTTGCCCTTCCCATGCCATTCTTAGCAGCCTCCTCTCCCAGCGACACTGCCACAGGGTCTGCTGCGTGAAGAATGACGCTTCCCCCGCCGCCACCAGCATCCCCTTCCCTGACAACCTCGGCCTGTCACCTGCGCAGACCAGTGGTGAGGCTGTCCCTGAGTGACCACAGAGGCCAAGAGGACAGCCAGCACACGCAGAGGCAGCAGAAGTCTGCGGGAGCCTCATGGAGATGGGAGCTGAAGAGGCCGTTGTGTGGAGCTAGGTGGAGAGGCCTACAGGGCTGGATGAGGGAAGCTGCTCCACAACCAGAGCACAGCAGTAAAGCTTAGGGTGGCTAGGTATCCTCCTTTATAGAGGACAGTCCTCTATTTGAAGGGCAGCCAGAGGACCATTCTCTACTTTGACGGCGTCCTCTATTTGAAGGTCTGTCGTGGTTTAAAGATAATGACCCCTAAGGGCTTGTCCACATGTAGCAAAAATCCCGCAGCCTTACCAGGACTTTGACTTCTGGAATCTTTGTGGGTTTAAGGCTCAGCACAATACACATGCTCCCTTTGTTTTACTGGTTCCTTCCCATATATATGCTGGCTGGATCCTTCCCACATGTTTCAATTTTACCACCAACAGATGGCGCTGCTTTATAGGGTGTTTTCCATTTATTACTGCATTTCTGGGTTTTATAAAATGGCGGATTCCCATTAGAAAGCAGTGTGAGAGGCAGCAGATGTTGACAGTCTCATGAAAAGACCTGCAAACTTCCTTGAGCGGCCAATCGCAAGTGTGCAATAAATCGCTCATGTGGAGAAGTGCTAAGAAATGTTGCCCAGACTGAACAGACAGGCCCACAGGTCAGCCTGGTCACAGTCTTCCTTGCTGTGGTGAGATGTACTGTATTTCTTTTTAAATGATCATTATTATTACTAAATTGGCATCTATACATATAAATTAGCATTTCCAATGTTTATGCAAATTGCTATCTTTGTTTGTCCTCCTTTTTGGTGATTTGTAAGTGGCCACCCTAAGATTGTGCCTTCAGGCAGCGGAGAGGCTACTGTTCTTAAAAATTTGATCCTTGAGCTGAATTGTGGGATTTCTCTGGGATGTATAGTTTGCACCCAGCAGAGCGGCAAGCAGAGAACAGACGTCCTCTCTCATTCTCTCCCTCACAAAGCTTCACAATACCACTTTAGTTGTTAATGACCCCCGTAGGATGTGAGATGCTCTTCCCCTCCCGTCTTTATCTTTATATCACATCTAACTGAGCACAGAGCCATTGAAGAGTTCCGGGCAAGTACAACAGAACTCAATAAATCTTTTGTGGGCAGCAGGCAGTATTTAAGTTCTTGCAGTATGGCCAAACTGGTAAATAGCTCAACATGAGTGAGGTGAATATGCAACACAGACATAGCTTCTGTGTCTCTCTCTTCTGGGGCCTCTGTAGGGAGTCGCATGAGCTTATCCACACATGTTTGTCCATATGGTCCTAATAAAAGTATGGCCTGAACATGAGTTTGAATGTTTTTTCTGATGGACCAATACAGCATACTTTGGGCCTGACTATATGTGCTCAAAGCGCTGCGGTGGCTGCGAATCTGTGCTGCATCAGTCATATGACGTAGCCGCAGTTTCTAAGCCACTGCGGGGCTTTTCCACGAAGCTGTGCAGTAAAAATGTTGGGGACTTCCTCAACTTTTTTTGGGTGGGAGTGAGGTCACCCTGGCTTTTTCACCATCTGACTTCACTCTGTGGCCAATCCGGGGGTGGTGGTGTGGGGTCCTGGCAGAAGGCAACCGGCGATTGGTTGCCTGAAGCTAGGAAGAGGGTGGATGGTGGGTTGCTCCAGTAACCAGATGACCGCTGGAAACTCCACGCTCCCTCCTTTGCGTGGGGATTACCCGATGCTACCCCAGGTAAGTGAAACTGCAGGGATTAGGAGGACAACAGCACCAACTCAGCACCATGAAGACAGCCCCTTTGTTTGATGTGCACTTTAGCACAAGGCAGCCTTTTCCAAGCACAGAGCAAGATCTAGCTGCTTTTGTGTGGGTCTGGTGCCTGCATCCAGGTAGTTCCTTTAAGAACACAGGGAGCTGCCTTTATACTAATTTAAAGCATAGCCCAGTATTGTCGACACTGACTGGAAGCGGCTCTGCAGAGTTTCAGGCAGCGTACCTTCCTAGTTCTATCTGGAGATGCCGGGGATTGAAGCGGGGATCTTATGTATGCAAAATAAGTTTTCTACCAATGCGCTATGGTCCCTCCTTTTCTTGTTCCTTGTGGAGATCTGTATACCAATCACTAAAACCTGAGTTAAAGAGAAGATATAAAATGATTCTGTACAGAATTCTTTAATACAATGTATAAAACTCTTATAAACTTGGAGTTTCTAAAAAATCATCTCTAAATATATATAAAAGCATTATATATATATAATTTACGTTATTAATTTACACTACCAGCTTATAGGTAATCTTTGGGAAAGTTTGGAAGTCGGAGAATTGAGGAACTGGTTGGTTTGTGTGTACAGCCATTGTGGTATAGTGCTTCGAGGGGTGGATGTGGGAGACCCATGTCCTAGTCTCTACTCAGACACAAACCTCACTGCGTGACTTCGGGTCAGTCACTGATTCTCAGCCTATCCTACCTCACAGGATCGTCATGAGGATAAAATGAAGAGGAGGAGGGTCATGTACTCTGCCTTGGGCTCCTGGGAGGAAAAGGTGGAATATAAATGTAATAAATAAAATAAAAAATTCCAATTAGTGATCTCTGTTAATGGTCAGACATAGAAGCTTACCGAAGGAAACAGTTTAGTCCTCCAGCTAAAGTTTTACTTTATGGGAATCAAGGTCAGGTGGTGAGTACTTGTCACCTGTTTAAACCTTCTCTTCTCTCCTTTCCTTTTCTTTATGATTTTGATAATGAAGACCTCACATTATTTTGCTTTTTAGATTTTCTCTTTTCAGGCCGCTGATAGCCAACTCAGGCTCCTTTAGCCATGATGCAGAGAAGGGCTTTCTCCCTTGTGGCATCCACCATAAGGAATGATCTCCCCATTGAGATCAGGTGGGGTTCCGGCATGGAGCATTTCCACCACAGACTTCAAACTCATTTGTTTGCTCATGCATTTCTCTGACCATTAATGTGGTTGGCTACCCCTGGTTATTTTAAAGAGATCTTATTGTTTTATCACTGTTGTTTTAATGGTTGGATTTATTGTAATTTATCATAATTTGATCTTGTAAACTGCTTTGGGATTTATTTATTTTTAAATGAAAAATGGTATAGAAATCCTTTGAAATGAAGAAAAATACATACATACATGTTGAAAAGGTGTCTGGTTAAATTTTTAATGCTTTTTCGAAACTTCATGTTCTACATTTTAGTATTTGACTCATTGCATTGGGTATCGTCCTACGGTGTATTAAAGAACCCTGTAAAGAATCATTTATATCTTCTCCTTCATTCAGGTTTTGGTGATTGAACATTTAGTTAAGGTTAGGGTGACCACATGGAAAGGATGACAGGTGTCATTTATATGCTGCAGGCATACAAATGACACCTGCTGAAATTCACTTTTCTATACAACTGTTAAAGATACAGGTGTCATTTGTATGCATGCAGCACCTGGTGAAATTCCCTCTTCATCACAACAGTTAAAGCTGCAGGAGCCCTGCCCTCTTTAGCTAGAGTGACCAGATACAAAATAGGGTAGGGTTCCTGCAGCTTTAACTGCTGTATTGAAGAGGGAATTGCTGCATGCATACCAATGGCACCTGCTGAAAATCCCTTATCTATACAACTGTTAAAGATACAGGAGCTCTGTTAAGAGCAAATTTCACACATGATAGAGCAGGGCTGTAGGCACATTTGGCAATTTGAGAACCTGTCCTGTGCACAAGCACAAAATGGCTGCCATGTGAGGCATAGATAGTCGCAAAGTATCCTGCCCAAAATACTAAGTATAAGGCAGAGGTGGGATCTAAGTCCCAACACACTAAAGAATTCATTTGAAGCCATAGTTTTCAGTGCCAATAGAAACCTATTTCTAGTCAATCTCTTTTTCTCTTCCCCGCCCCCTGCGCCCCCCACACCCCAGTGCCAGCTAACTCATTTCTTCCTATCTCTTTTTCTCTCACACTCTGGATCACCATCCAATCCATAGACATAGGCCTAATCTATACCTGCAGGCCTTCCGGGACTCAGGGGGAATCTTGGGCTTTCCAGCTTCCAGGATCATCCCCCCATGGTGCACAGGCTAGCGCGACATCCCGGAAGTAAAGAGAGATGTTCCTGGCATGGCTTTCTTTATGACAGGACAGGTTTGCGCAACTGCGCAGGCATGATCCTGTGCCAAAGATAAGTGTTTTTTTTGTAGGAAGTTGCAGGACATTTTTTCTGTCTAAAAATGCTTGAGATCGCACCCTAAATCTTTTTGAGTAGACTTTTCATCTCTTTCTTCAGGCAGGCCTACCCAGTGGAATTTTAGGATGTCTTTAGGATGTTTTAATAATGTGTACTATGTTTTTAATCAGTTTTTTTGTATTTATCCTTATTGTTGTTCCCCGCCTTGATCCAAACAGAGAGGCAGGTAGGAAATAATTTTATTATTATTATTATTATTATTATTATTATTATTATTATTATTATTCGCATCTTTTCCCAAGATTCTGCTGTTTCTATAGAGCAGAGGTCTATGTCAGAGGGCAGCACATGGTGGATGTATGTGTCAATTAATAGTGTGCATAAATGCAAATGCATAAAGCAGCCCTTTGCCTATCCTTTAGTGGCAAGAAGCAGTTCGGGTCAGGACACGAAGTGCCCACCCCACCCAGGACCTACGCCAAACTGTCTGCCTTGCCTGTTATTCAACAGTTCCGGCTGAAAGGTTGCATATGTAGCACACCCTTCCCTAAGGGGCAGAAACTATGGCAGTGGGCCAGAATCCTTATCTCTGATACTGATGGCAAGGAAGGCCAATCAGAGATGACTGAGAACTCTTCATTTAACTTGACGTGCGCGGCCTGCCCTGCGGTAGATCTCTCTCTCTCTCTCTCTCTCTCTTTTGATTTCCAAATGACAGGAGGATGCCCAAAGCAGCAGGCTGGATGGGAATGCCACCCACACTTCCTGCTGTGATGTTCCCTTCTGGTGAAAGAGGAAGTGTCTTCTTGTTCCCAAATCCCATTGCCTGACCTCTCTCTGGTTTTTATTTTATTTTATTTTATTGCCATTTCTCTCTAGCCTGTAATACCAAATGCTTTAAAAGCAGGCTCCCCCAACTAGGCCTCTGGAGATGTTGGATTGCAGGTCCCATAAACTCCAGACAGACAGCATGGGTCTGCTAGCTGAGGATGATGGGAATTGCAGTCCAACATATCCTAGTGGGTACCAGGTTGAGGGAGGGTGGTTTAAGTTATTTGAGTGACCACCATGTGATGAATACCCCAGCAGATTCAAACTGTTCAGGCAAAAGGGACTGGAAAAGATCTGTTCTTGCTACATTTTCTGCATCACGGTCCAGAAGAAAGAAAGGAAATCATTATGATCCCATCATGGTATTGCTATATCCCTCTTGAGCATTTGTACATTGTAGGACACACAATGACATTTGTTGTGATATTTTGGATAATGTGGAATAAAAAAGCAGGAAATAACACTATGAAAGTGGGATATGGAATGTGGGTTGTGCCCCAACAGTTGTCAGTGCACTTCAATACCACTATAAAGCAGTAGTGTAGATCTAGCCAAAGAAAGAAAGAAAGAAAGAAAGAAAAGAGTTGGTGGAGCAGGGCAGGACTGCTTCCTTTGTTGTCCTCCTCTCTTAGTGACACCTTCAAGATGCACAAAGTACTCCAATTTCTGTCTCCCTTTCTTTACAATTTCAGGCAAGATACTACATTGCAAGAATCAGATCCTAGCTATTCAATGCAAAAACACTTCATTTATGTAACAAGACATAAAGATGTGCCTTGTACGTACTATGTATGTCTGTGAGCTTCTCTACATGAGTGATTTATTGCACGCTCATGATTGGCCACTCATGGAAGTTTGCAGTTCATTTACATGATGCCGTCAACCTCCAGGACGTTTCCCGTGCCTTCCCCCTCTAATCTCACTTTTAAACACACAGACACACACACACACACACACACACACACAGAGAGTTGAATATTAAAAAATCGTGGGATTAATTCTGCCACTAGATGGTACTCTTTCATTGAACTTTATGGGACATTTGCCAGAGGAGTTTTCAATTACAAATCAGGTAGTCACTGTTCCTCACCATCTAAAGAAGCCCATAGTGAACACAAAAAGATCCAAGAAAGAAAGAAAAAACCTTGGTAAGAGTGTAGGGTTTTTCCTTAATGTAGAAACCCTCTATGTCTGTAAAATAGCTCGACGCTGCTTATCCAGCCATCCAAGGCAGTTTACAAAGCAACACCCAGCTAAGTAGTGTTAATTAGAAGGTATCTAAAGGTCCGCCTTCTTCCCTAACAGTTTACCTGAATGGGGAGCCCCTACTTTGCATCCCACCATCATCTGAGATGTGATTGTGGGGCATGGCCTTTTTTGTGGTGGTGCCCTGATTGCGGGATTTACTGACCCAGGAGATCCAACTGATATGTTCCCTCCCTGGCTTCTAGCAACAAGATTAAAAGGCGGGCCAGTATCAGGCGGGCGAGCAGGGTGAGTATCAGGCGGGGGAGCAGGATGAGTGGCAAATTGTGCCACTCCCCCCCCCCACCAATAAGACCCCAGAGAGTGCTTTAGAGAGCCCCCAGCCCAGCTGCTCAGCCGCCATGGCATTTGCCACAGTGAGTGAATGGCGAGCAGGGATCTCTGGAGGAGCTGCCTCCTCCTCCTGCTTCATTGAGAGCCGCATGAGTGGAAGAAGTAGCTGCAGGGTGATTACGAGACCCAGAGCAAGCTGTTGCAAAGTGTTGTGGGACTTCTTCTGGCAGTCACTTCCTCTGGCAGTGGAGCTCTCCTTAGAGAGAGCTGGTCAAAAGATGCTATTCAGATATAAATTTGCTTAGCCTGTCTGTTACAGCAGTCTGAGAAGCTTGTCTCTTATCTGTTTTGGCATTTGTTCTTGAGACTGATGTTATTTTAAGAACTTTTTTTTTTTTTAAAAAAAAAGATTGTTAGATTAGTAATATTTTGAGTGTGTTTTACCATGACTTGAAGGTCTCATTTGGGACGAAAAGTCAGGCTACAAATATGTTTAACAACACGTGCATCTAAACCACTCTCTGGCTGAGTCTTAGGCAGTGAATTTTCTGTGCCTGCTACTACTCAAAGGCCTTTTTAACTAGCAGTGCCTGAAATGGGATCCCACACATTCAACCCATATGCCACTGGATAAATTAAAACTAAATATATGTTTTGTTTGACTTCTTTAATTTGCAAAGCCAGGCCATTTGATTACCGCAACTACAAATGAAAGCAAAGTTTGAAGTCAGTGCAGGCTGGTGGCTCCGATTTTGGTGGAGCTGTGATTCAATTCGACGTTTCAATCAGAACTCTAAATGAGCTATCCGAGGTGCTGAATCCTATCCCCCAAACAGGCTCAGCACCTTTGGTAGCTCCTTTAGAGTTCTGACTGAAACCCAGAATGGATTCCCAGCCTCACTGAAATCAGAGCCACCAGTCTCCACTGGATGAAGTGACAGGTATACCTCAAACAGCATCAGTGTTGTGTAGTGGCTAAAGTGTTGGACTGAGATTCAGGAGATCCGGGTTCTAGTCCCCACTCAGTCATGGAAACCCATTGGGTGACTTTGGGCCAGTCACAGACTCTCAGCCCAACCTACCTCACAGGGTTGTTGTTGTGAAGATAAAATGGACAGGAGGATTATCTACGTCGCCTTGGGTTCCTTGGATGAAAAAAGGTGGGATATAAATGTAATAAATAAATAAAACAACACAGCATCAATATTTACAACATGGTATCTTCCAGATGTGTTGGACTACAACACCTATCAGCATGACCATTGGCCATATTGGCTGGGACATACTGGGTTCTGTAGTCCAACAGATTTGGAGGGCACCAGGTTGAGGAGGCTGATTTACACAGAGGCATTCATTGTGACTGAAAAGGTCTCCAAAATATAGGTATCCAGACTTGTTACAAACGCTTCTAATTAAAAGAGATTCCAAAAATCCTTCAAGTAACTGCTTCCCTGTCCTTGATGGCTTTTACTGCTGTGACGTTTCCCCGTTCATTTTCTAACCCAAATGGACAGCATCTTGACTGATTTCCAGAGCTGATGTCTAAAAAAGGATGGTCCTCTCTCCTTCCAGGGGTTGTGTCATCTTCAGAGCCGATTAGCAAAAGAAGTAAGTTTTTATGAGAATGCTGCTGGCTGATCATTTGGACAAGGTCTCCAGGTCCAGGTCTCCAAGACCTCTGGGAAAAGGGAGTAAGGTGGTCACTTAATGGATCGCCACAAAAGAGGACACAGATTTGCATTTGCAAATGTTCATTTGTATGTAGAGATGCAAATTTAGAAATAATTAATTTCAGTAGCAATAAAATAGATCGCACCAGAATGGGGGAGACCGTGACCAGATGGGTTGTGTGTCTGCCCAGTCTATGGTCCAGATGCTAACTACTGATGGGCCACTTGAAGGCTGCTGATCTTCCTTCTTATGATCTTCCTTCCTTTACCTTTAAACTGGAACAGGATCAGAAAGCCCTTCAAACAGAGGACTGTCCTCTGCAAAGTAGGACACATGGCCACCCTAAGGAAAGACTTGGATGGCAACATAAGTGGCAGTCAGACCATCAGTTCTGGTGCGAGTTCATGATAACTCCTGATGAAGGCGGAGCAGGAGCAGGGCAAAGTCTGAGAAGAAACAACTTGCGAAATTTTTGTCCAGATTATTTTGCTTGTGCCAAGGGACCATGTGGTATGGCTGGTCGCTATTTTTAGGCACTCGTTTTGCATAAATAAACTCGAATGTAAGGCACATCTTGCAACATATTAAATATAGACTGTGAAAGCTACTAAAGTTGTTTGAAAGAACAAAGCGCATGAAAACTGGCTAGCACAAGCAACATACCCTGAGAATCGGAGCTATTGATTTTATAGCTCAGGTAGCTGCCACATGCTACAGGGTGTGTTGCAAGGACCCCATGGGCAGCTGGCCTGCAATTTGTGATCAAAGCTCAGCTACATTCATGGGAAAAAGCACAATAAACTTCCAGGAATGTGTCTTATGCATGGCCAGCTCCTGCAGGGCAACCTGTGGTGACTTACAGCGGCTTCCCTTCCTGTTCCAGATTAACTCTGAGAATTGACCCATTTACTTGCTCAAGTGAGGGTGAGAGTGAGAGACAAACAGCATAGCTGGTACACAGGAAACAGGAGCAAAGAAAGAAGTAGCTGGCTTGCAGGCCACAAACCAGGTCAAGGACTCTTTGCTCAAACGGACAACCGAGAGAAGAAAGGGCTTGTGAGGAAAATAACTGTTATGTAACTTTGTTGCGGCCTACTCCAGCTACTCAACAAGTAGAGTTTTCCTCAGTATTCCCATTTAAGAACAAGAGAAATGTTATTTATCAGCCCATACTAAGATAACCATGTGTCCTGTTTTACTGAGGACAGTCCCCTATTTAACGGGCTGCCAGAGGACTATTCACTGTTTTGAAGGCACCCTCTTTTTGAAAGGCTGGCCAGTTCTAGTCTAGATGAAAGATTAAAATAATAAAAAATCAGAATGAAGAACTGGGTCTTGAAGTTACCCCATCAGGAGCACCTAGAGACTGAGCAAGGCACAAAGGTCACCTGGTCTTCCACACTAGTGAGATGAACTATATTTCTATATAATTCTTTTTAAATATACCAGTCCTCACAGGCCTCCTTGCCTCCAGATTAACTATGCACATGCACGCACATGCACACGCACACGCACACACACACCAATTGCCAGTAAAGAGGGATAAATCTATCAATTCCACTTTCCACACACACATATGATTTATTTATTTTTTTAAAAAAAATCATGTTCTTTCAATTCTGTTTCTCCCATTTATGAAGAAATTTGGGACTTTGTTAAGTTCCTATCAAAACCAAACAACACTCTCATCCATCTGCACTGGCAAAATTCAATAGGCGGTAGTTATTCCCAGCATGGAGAAGGCCATGTTGTACCTGCCTGCCTGATAGCTGTCAACAATGAGGAGCCTGCCAGAAAAATGAGGTGGAAGCCCTAAATGAACACCACAAGTTTGGTTGAATACACAGGGTTCCAAACCTAGGGCCTTGCTAGACAAGGCCTTAGCGCGCTTTGAGACCCAGTTTCCCTGCTGTGCGTCCACATGACGCACAGGGGAATCCAGGCCCAGGCCGCACTGAAGCCTGCCTTAACGCGCCATAAGCAAATTCGCTTATGGTGTGCCTTTTCCGCAGCCCCGGCCTGAGGCCGGGGCTGCGGAACATCTAGCAAGGTCCGTGGCTTTTTGCGGCTACTCGCTTACTCGCAAGTAGCCGGGAAAAGCCACGGACTGGGCACAGCGCTCAGCGCTGTGCCCATCGGGCCGGGGGGATCCCAGGGGGGGAGATGGGGGGGAAGGCCGGGCCGGCAGGAGAGGGAGAGCGAGGACGGGCGACATGGGACAGCCAGGGAGAGCGAGGACAGGCAACACGGGTCAGCCAGGGAGAGGGAGGACGGGCGACACGGGACAGCCAGGGAGAGGGAGGACGGGCGACACGGGACAGCCAGGGAGAGGGAGGACGGGTGACAAGGGGGACGGAGACGGGGAGGTAGGGTGGGGAAAGAGTGGGCAGGAGGCATGGGAAGGGATCAGGACCGGATGGGGGGGTTTAAGTTAAAAAAAAGGCTCTTACCTTCTCCGGAGTCTTCGGGCGCATGTGGCCCGTTTAACAAAACAAAAAAAATGGCCGATGCTGCAGGGCTTCCGGAGTCCCTGCGCGTCGGCCGTCTAGGAGGCGGGGCGGTGTGCATTAAAGTTAGAGCGCCATCGCCCCGCCTCCAGGCCGGCTCAGCCGGCCTGGTCTAGCAAGGCCCCTAGACTTTTAAGAGGTAAGTGCTCAAAGGCCTGTCAGTTTTGCGGTCTCCCACATTCATTTTTTTTTTAAAAAAAGAAACATCTGAAGTTCCTTCCTTCCCATTTATATTTTCAAGCTGAATTCATGATGCTGGTTTTGACCTATAAAGCCTTACACGGCTTGGAATCACAATATCTGATTGAGCACCTCTCCTGGCATGAACCGACCTGTACTCTATGCTCAAATCTAAGGCCCTCCTCCTGGTGCATCCTCTGAGGGAAGCCTGGCGAGTGGTAACAAGAGGGAGGGTCTTCCCAGTGGTGGCCTACAGTTACGGAATGATCTCCCTGATGGAACTTGCCTGGCGCCAACATTGTTAGCTTTTTGCCACCAGGTTAAAACTTGTCTCAGGCATTTAGCAGCTACAAGGAGTTCAAATTAGTTCTTGGATCATCTCACAAATTGTTTCCAGATATATGTTGTCTGTGGGTTTATGTAAATGCCTTTCTTTTGTATATTGTATAATGCATTTTTAAAAATTTGTAATTTTTGTAAACCACCCAGAGAGCTTCAGCTATGGGGTGGTGTAAAAATGTAATAAATGAAATGAAGAAATGTGTAAATCCTAGACCATTCACTGAGACCCTAACAATTATAATTATTTCAGTGAATTAACACATGCCTAGTTGAAAGAGCAGGAGATCGTTTACATGCAGGCGTCTCTGTGCAAGAAGACGTGGCAGTCCAGACCACACTCACCAAAGAGAATCGCAAGACTTAGGGCACAGCTGGCTGGGGAATGCTGGGAGTTGTAGGATGTTTTTCTGTCTAAACATTCAGAGGATTGCGCCCTTAAAATTCTACTGTTCCCCACCCTCTCCTCTTTCTCTCTGTGTGACTCATTCAGCCAGCTTCTGAGTGCTTTCAGAGCCGAGTTCATTACTGCCTTTGTTATGACTTCACATGTTCTGTCTGGACTGAAGAGGAGCCAGGAAGTCTCTCCACAGTCAAGGACTGTGTTATGGTTGCTGGGCTCCACTGTCCCTGCTCACAGAGTGTGCAATGGCAGTTAGCCAGACTGCACGCACTTCTCTCTCCATTGCCTGTGTTATGCAAGTGTGTTGGCTTTGACAGGCCTTTGCTCCCAAGAGCCTTCCAGCAGCGTTACAGCCTTAAGATGAAAGGATGTCATTCTCCAGGACTGAATCAGGAGCCTCCACAAATATGGTTGATTGTATGGTTGATCATTGCAATTTGAACTTTAAAAAAATCCTGGCTCTCAAGTTTGATTGCATAGGCTCAGTTATCCCCCATAGGTCAGACACTGGGCTCCATCACATGTATTTTTCCCCTGCTTTGTCTCCACGTTTTTTTTACCTCCGATGCATAAGCGCGTCAAGTTTATGATTCCTTTCACCTAAATACGCTGCTCTTTCAATTGTTTACTTTTCCACTCCGCCCCACCCCTTCTCTTTCTCCCTCCAGTTCATTGGTTGCTCCTCCCCCCCCCCTTTAACAAAACATATACGAGCAGGTCCTGTAAACTGCCCAGAGAGCTTTGGCTATGGGGCGTTATATAAATGTAATAAAATAAATAAATAAATAGATGAGTACTTCAACCAGACCACCTTTCTGCCTGGCAAAAATGGAATGACCCTTCAGTCTGGTTCTTTGGGGGCATCAAGGGAGTACAATCCTGTCTCTGCAGAGATTCGGACGTTGTACAATTTTAAAAAAACACTTTCAAGCCTGGGATGCAAGGTTTGGGTTTTATATTGAGGCTTGGAGCCGGCTGCTGGGAGAGATCACTTTTCTCTGCCAGGACCTGATGCAATCCATTCAAGCCAACATCAAGTCTCCCATCACAACACACTCCCCCAACAAAAGAAATTGTAAGAGTACAGCACTACACGGAGGATTAAGGGCACTTTAAACGCGCTTAGGAAAAGTAATCCAGACTTTAGGCGTTCTAGGAAAAGACAGAAAGGGCCTAGAAAGAGGCGGGGTGTCAGCAGGACAGGCACAGTATCATGTGAGTACTGTGCTGCAAATCCACACACCAGGCATGGCAAGAGTGCACTAAATCACTGGTGTGATGGAGCCCATTGTGACTTGAACACAGGTGGGCACAGGTAGATCTGGATGTTCTTGTAGAATTCTGGGTAATTTGCAGTAAATTGGCCAAAGCTTCTGACTTCAACTTGTTTATCACTTGCCCTATGTGGGGTGGCCATCTGTCCACTTTTATAGAGGACATCCTTTTGTTTGAAGGCCTGTCCTATTTTGGTTTAAAAGTAAAGAACCATAAGAACTGCGGCCCATCCACAGTTGGCACCTAAACAGGCTGATAAATTAAAAAAACATACATGCTGCTGAGCAATAGAAATATCACCTGGCTTCTTTTACGTTGCACGTTTCAGTCCTGACCCTGCATCGCAGTCCCTGGACACGCAGCCCCACCCTGGCCAATGCAGGAGAAAGAATAGCAAAGCGAAAAGGAATTTTCCATGCCTGCTTCCTCGAGTTGCTGCTGTATAATCCACAGCACGCTATGTGCTTTCATGTCACCAGCATGTCACCGGAGGAGGCTAATTAAGTCCTTTTCAGTGGAAAAAATCTTGATCCTTTTTCATTAATTAAAATGCCCTAATGCTCTTGAACCAGCTAGAGTCAGATGGCTTGCCGCCCAGATGAACGCAAAGCTGATTGTGGGCCTGCAACAAATGGGAAGGCGAGTGAGCTTTGGGGCAGCTCACACAATCCATCAGAGCCTGCAGTAATCTCAGTGGGGATGGGGGGGGGGATAAGGAGGAGCCTGCATCTCCGCATAGTCCCATCCAAGCACAAGTCCTTGCTTGCATAGTGGAAAGTCATAGCGGGAAAAAGCAAAGGAGAACAAAAATAAGCGGAAGTCATGGTTGCCCTAATGGCTTTGTTGACACTGGCCTGGTTCAGACAACACGCTAAACCATGCTGCTTAACCACAAAATGGTTAAGGGATTCCCTTAACCATTTTGTGGTTAAGCAGCATGGTTTAGCGTGTTGTCTGAACCAGGCCACTTAAGGATAAGCCAGCATTCCAGAGAATCCTGGCTTACTGTTCATGAGAAGTGTTCTGCCTGATCGATCTCACTTAGCCCCTCGCAATAGTGGGGTTGGCTAAAGTACCCATAAACCAACGAGGAAGCAAAAGCATAACGTTACATCCAAACTGGGGCTCCTAGTATGTCCTCTAACAAGCTAGAATCTGAAGCCTGGCCTGAGTTTGTAGTCGGTTTCTGATTGGGAGCAACAAGCCAGGGGGTGCTGGTTCGCATATAATGCTAAACTTTTGCCTCCTGGGGGGCTTCCACACAAAGTCTTCGGGGCGCCCCGAAAGCGCTTCAGGGTGCCCCGAAACTCCTAGTGTAGCTACCTGGTCAGAAGAGACGGAGGAAGAGGCGGCGGCGGCGGCGAAAAGTTCCCAGGGCTCGGCAGCTTCTCTGGTGAGTCCTTGCCGCGGAGCCCAACTCCCCGCCGGCCTCCTCCTGCTGCCGGCAAAAGAGCCACCCGGGTTGGAGAGCTCGGCGGAAGAGCCCGCCTCCACTCTCATTTCCTTCTCCCGTGAGAAACGGTTAGAACAGGGTGAAGAGCGGAACAAGCCGAGGGAGAGTTTCCTCAGCGGCGGCGGCATGGACGGCTCTTCCTCGTTTCTTTTACAGGGAAGTCAGACTATCGTTTTCGGGGTGCACTGGGATCGCATAGAAGTGCTCTGGGAGCGATGTGCGGATCCCCCCCCGGTTAGTTTCTGGTTTCTTTAGTCATTCCTGCTCCCTTAAGTAGCCAATTGCATGCAATCGGGCAGCGTGTGCCAGCTAGAATTCTATTCGTTATGCGCAAATGTAGCTGACTCCAAAAGCCAACCCCAAGCCCTGCTTGAAAGGGAGAAAGAAAACACACCCCTTGCTCTTTCAATTTTGACTGAGTGCTTGAATGAAACAGATCAAAAGCTCGGGGCTGAATCGACTTTCAATCTAGACCTGCAGTTGATCTTCCTTCCTTTCCACTCATGTCCTAGCAAAGTCTTCACCTTGAGGTGTCTCTTAATTCTCCTAACAGAAAGAGAGAGTAAGGCTCGAGCTAGATGTTAAACAGAGTTCCATGATTCTTTCCTCCACCTGCCTTTTTAACCCACAGCAGCCTGAGTTTGGTGGACCTGAACAGATGAAAGGCATTAGGAGAGAAACTGCTTTCGTAGGAACAGAGGAAGCTGCCTTAGCTGGTCAGACCATTGGTCTAGCTCACTATTGTATACCACAGCCCTCCCCAACCTGGAACCCCCCAAATTGTTTTGGACTACAACCCCCATCACTCCAGTATACTGGCAGGGGATGATGGGGATTGTGGTCCAAAACATCTTGCAGGGGGACCAGGTTCCGGAAAGCTGGTCTAAGCTGAATGGCAACAGCTCTCCAGAGTTTCGGACTACAAGCCTGAGATTACAGCTGCTAGCCGCTAGCGATTACCAGAGAAGGGTATAAACAGTTGGGACCAGTGACCATTAGATTTACTGTGTTACTGTTACCATTTGTTGAAACTGTATTTGCTTAAATGCTGGAAGCCTTTCTTTATTCTCGCATCAGTGTTATAGGGTTTTTTTTACTCCCCTTTCATTATTACTTGAATTCTGTAGTTGCCTTTCTTTTATTTCTTTATAAATTTGTGTTAATCTCACCCTGTTGTTGGATCTAATTAGATATCTAGGAGCCTGAGGTCCTTTACAATAATATGATCAGCTACATGAAAGAATCTGCTTTGCTTGGCTGGCCACTCTCTCTAGATTCCGCTGAGATTTCTTTTGCCATGCTTGACTAACTCCTGGTCCCTGGGTTGTGTTCTCACTGCCTTGGCTTACCACCAGCTGGCAAACATTCACAAGGAAAACACATTAAAAGTCATTAATTGCTCTTCCTGGCTCCACCTTGGTCTCCTGAGCCACACAAGCCTCTGGTTCTATTTGAGCAACATAGTGCCCAATAAGGCCTACAGGACCTTCTCTCAGCTGCTGCTGTCCCTGCTGGCCAGCCACGCCACATTCCTGTTCCTTGTTAAATCCGTCCACCTGCCTTAAACGCAGTACAGAGTCTTGTTAGCTGATGTCCTATGAATCTGGAGCCAGCCATGGCACTGAGGAAGAGAGAAACTATGACCAAGGAGAGAGGGGAGTGGTGGCCATGTCTCCTCTTTTACAGAGGGCAGTCCTCTATTTTGAAGGTGCCATCTGTTTGAAGGGATATTCGGTCCAAGTCCAGTTTAAAGGTAAAGAACCATCAGAATGGAAATTGTCCATCAAGAAGATGGGAGCCATAGCGGACATTGTATGAGGCCTGCAGGGGTGGATGGGAGAAGCTGCTTAACAACCAGAGCAGAACAGTAAAGCTCAGGGCGGCCAAGTCTCCTACTTTACAGAGCTCTGTTTGAAGAGTGGCCAGAAGACCATCCTCTATTTTGAAGGTGTCCCCTATTTGAAGGCCTGTCTTGTCCAATTCCGGTTTAAAGATAATGAACCCTAAAAACTGATGCCTTTCAGCAAGCTAGCACCAGGACAGCAGACTTAGCAAGGCACACAGGCCACCTGGTCACATTCTTCCTCACTATGGTGAGATGGACTGCATTTCTATATAAATTATAATAATTCTTTCTAAATTTGCATCCATGCATAAAAATTACCAGCTGCAAATATTATGCAAATAGGTGTCATCTTTGGGTCTCACTTGTGTTGATCTCTGTCCTCTTTTTGGCGATTCAGAAGTGGCCACCCCAGAGAGAGGCACGGTGGTGGAAGCCTAAGATGGAGTTTCTCCTAGAATCACTTTTGCTTGCCTGCCATAAAAGGGCTGCTTCTCTCTGAGGTTCAGGTCAAAGACAGAAAATAGGGTTTTTTTGTTTCAGAGAAACAAAGGTGGGGTGATAGAGGCAATCCTGTGCTGCCTCCAGTATCAGAGGTAATAAACCTATATATACCAGTTGCTGGGGAACATGGGCAGGAGGGTGCTGTTGCACTCATGTCCTACTTGTGAGTTCCTGGTCAACAGCTGGTTGGCCACTGTGTGAACAGAATGATGGACTAGAAGGATTCTTGGTCTGATCCAGCAAAGCTCTTCCGATGCACTTAAATTTATTATCCATACTTATCCCACTTTTGTCTCTAGCTGTCATGATTCTAAGCCCTCCTGCTGAGATGCAAGACAATAAAGAGGTCTGCTGTGTAATTCACAAAACTTTATTCAGCAAATAAACATCTCTTCACATCTGAAGGAAGTGAGGATGCTAGGAGCATTCCTCTAAGCTTAATTAGGCTAACTAAGCTAAAAGGGAGAGTTTTCCATGCAGTCCAAGAGCTACTTTAGCTCAGGGAGGCTCTTTCTCAAGAAGTCTTTGGCATATTGGCTAGATTGGTAGACTGCCTCTCAGCTGCTCGCAACTCTGTTCTCTTGACCATGTGGCAGACTCTGGGATCTGTTAACTCCAAAGTCTCTTCTCCCTCTGACAGAAGCTGAGTTCCCAGGGACCAGGGAGGATGTGCTCTGAGTTGTTGGCATTCTCTCCGATAAGCTCCTGGAAAGATTCCCCCTCGACTCCTGAAGAATCTTGGAGGATCTCCTCCCCCGCTTCGTGTCTTGGCTGGTAAATTTCTAATCCTCCTCCTCCTCCTCCTCCTCCTCCTCCAGATTCTGAGGCCTTAGATAAACCTAAGGATTATCCCAGGCAAATGGAGGGGTCATCCCTGCCTGCTCCCGGGATCCCCTGTGTGTCATTTAGATGCACAGGGATGATCCCGGGACAATCCCAGGATATAGGCCTGGTCTAGCCATGGCCTGAGTCTGATTGACCTCCTGAAATCCCTTCCCCAAACTAGGGAGAACAAACTTGACCCTGACACTAGCTGGGGTCCAGGAAGGCTTGAGCACACACACAGGAGATGGCTAGGTCCCCCTTTTTTTGATGACAGCCCCTTGTGCTTGACAGGCTTTGTTCCAGAGGGATTCTGATTCTAAAAAGGGAGAGAGCTGAAAAACCTTTTTGCATGCATACAGGCAGCCCTTTGGATCCCAGCCCCATAAGAAGTTATAACGCTTCAAGAACATGCAAAATCTCTTTTGACAGGAGACAACAGTGGAACAAAAGAAATGAGTGGGTAAACCACAGGAAACGATGACTCTGTTGTACCACCTGTCTCCAGCCACAGCTATCTGCTCAGAAATCACTTTAACTCCTGGCACTTTCATTTTAGCCCAGCCTAAGTGAAACATGCAAAACTCATTGAACTATATAGTTCAGCATGCAATTGCCTCGGTTCCCACATTCATAAACACAAAACCCAAACAAAACAGCATGTAAACATGGCATCTATTTTTTAAACTGTTGAGGGTGCAATGCGCATGCCAGCCTTTGTTTCACTTTCTCCCAAGCCAACTTTAGAACTTTTGTTTCCTTGTGAGGAGAGAGCATTGGAGACTTGTGGAACACCAGCTTACAAATACACAGGTTCAGTCAGTAGGAAGAAAGCATGCATGCGCACAGGCAGGCAGCAGGACTAGATCCAAAAAGCAACGTCACCCTAGAAGCTGCTTCTGCCAGCCCGAATCCTCTTGGCAACCTTTGCAGGCCAATGGCAAACTCAAAACTGCCCTCCTCCCACACACCAGTCTCTCCCTTTCTCACAACTGTTCCCCAGTCAAGGCAAGTGGGGTGTAACATGAATGCCAGGAGCTTGGGGTAGCTGCAGTTGGCATCAAAGGCCATTAAAGGACTCTGTTGTCTACCCTGGCAGTTTGCTATAATATACTCATACCACTTGCTTGTCCAAGAACTCTTCAGTATCATACAGCACAACCCTATGCATGTTCACTCAGAAGTAAGTCCCACTCACTTACCCTCTGGAGTTAAAATTAGCCCATCTTAGAACACAATTATACCCAAAACACACATTATTGTTGTATTGCAGTGGGCATCTGTAAGTGGTGTGAGATATAAATTAATGATAGAGATAGATAGAGAGATAGATAGTTTTAGGTTAGTTGAACCGTCATGACTTTGCCCAAGGAATCCTGGTAATTGTAGCTTGTTGAAGACACAGATCATTACTGTAGTGACAATCCGATCGAGTTTTGGTTTAAATATTCAGTTTGCAAGCCTAAACACATATACTAGAGAGTCCCATTGAATTCAGTGGGACTTATTTCTCAGTAAACATGCTTAGAATTGCCCTCTCTATCTCCTGCATAAATGGAAAAGAATGAACTAGGCCTGGCATCAGGGCCCGTCATATTAGTGCATCTGCAGGGGCCACATGCCCCAGCTGGGCCCCACTGAGGCTGCCCCCTTGTCTGGACCCTGCCACCAATTCCGCAGCCATTGCCACTGCCGCTTGGGTCCTCTGGTCACATTGGTGATGCTCACCCTGACAGAACTGCTGCCACCAGCCAGACCCCTCCTGGGTGGGCTTATCCAGCAGTGGTGGCACTGTAATGGGCTGAGAGCCAAGCAGCAACTTGGCACCGATTGGCTGCTCAGCTCCCATCCCATTCTAGCACTGCCCCCACCTGGGAAGCCCGCCCACTCACATGCTCACTCACCCGGGGAGGCTGGCTACTGCAGCAGTGCCACCACCAGGGGGCTCAAGTGGCAGTGGGTGCCAGTGGGGGCATTCAGTAGTGGTGAGGAGGCATGGCTGCCCCCACCACGCAAAAGCTGGAACCATGCCTATAATTAACACATGAAGCTGACCAACAGAAATTTTGTTTTTTCAGTCCTACCCAGTCCTAAGGTTGCTGCATTGCGTTGTTGTTGTTTTAGGGTAAACTTGCAAGTAACAAGCCATCCGTTACCTTAGCTTCCCTTAAAGTTGCTTCCTGAACCTTCGAACAAACATGTTTTCTTCTTGCAAAGGTAGAAGTGCCTTGCACCAGACAAACAGGTTAATGTTTCACTCGTGCCTGGTGTCATGAGAGAAAGCCTTTAATTCTAAAACAATACGGTCTGCGGATTCCTGCTGAATCCAGCAGTTTCCATCGGCCGAATAACAGAGGGCAAACACCAAACAGGCACCTGTAGCATTCGCCAGGTAACGTGATCTTTTCTTTGGGACCAAGCGTTGGTGACATGTAAGCTCCCCCATGCTTCTGAAGGATTAAACGGGTTTCTATTGCTCACACTCAAGAGACCAGAGAAAATTAAAAGGAATGTAGGGAACTCCACACAAATACTGTTGGTAACCTTGACAACCCACCTTCGGTAGCTGTAAAAAATTTAATGGCATTTACTGTACAAGTGACGCAATGCAGCCTTCTGAAACATCACGGAGAAAGAGAAAACGGTCAGGCACGGCCAACACTCTTAGAGTAAGACTTTCAAAAGGGAGGGGGAATATTTGGCCAATCCATGAAAAGTCCTGGTTAGATTTTGCACCGAGTTTAGAAAGAGAATGTTTTTCTTGTGTTGTTGTTGCTGCTGTTTTTAAAAAACATTGAAAATCCAGATCCCATAGTGCATTGTTCCTCCAACTTGGTGCCCTCTTGGTGTGTTGGCTATGACTCACATCATCCCAGGGAGCCATCTGGGGATGATGGGAGTTGTAGTAAACACTCTGAGAGGGCACCAGATTGGGGAAGGATGCTGGTATAATGAGAAGCTCTGATCCAGTTCCTTGGCAACGTAAGCTAAAACAGGAATTCTGAGAACTCTGATCCGAATTCCAGTGACTCACGAGTAAAGTCCACTGACATCCACTGACCCATATCTATAGGTATGCATGACGGGTTTGGGGTTTAAGCTCCCTGAAAAGATTTGGGATCCCAGCCGTCATAAAGTCAGCAATGATTCCCCTCCCCTTTTGTTTTGATTGTCAGCCGTCACTGCTAAAGAGCCAACATCTGGCCACCCTGAAGCTTGCTGCACAGCAACATTTACAACAAGGGCTGCTCACTCTTCCGCAGTTATCTGCAGGAAATCACATGCAAATGCAAGTGACCTGGCTCAGCATTTTAATTCTTGGTTCCTATTTTAGAGCAATCTGTAGCCCTAATGACTTTGGAGGAACATCTGAAGCATTGCTAGCATAATAATCAGCGAAAGATCACTGCGGTCAGAGGATCACATTTCTATGCGCTGAAATCTCTGGGCAGTGCTCAGGCAAAGCGAACAATAAACAAAACTTAACGATATATTGCAGGAGACGCAGCCAGCATTTACTTAACACACACTCCTTCTCCTGGCTGCTGCTTGCAACGGGTGGGGAAATGCTGGACATGGTGATGTCACATCACGTTTCTATAACCTGGAAGATGTCTATGTGCATGGGGGAGTTGCAGGGTAGGCAGCAGCAAGCCTGCATCCCCCATAATTTCATTAAGCCCTTCGAGAAACGTGCTTTAAAACAACATACTTTCAGACTTGTTTTGGAGACCACCAGCCTTCTCTGCAGAATCATGTGAAAGGGCCTCCATTATCCTTTTGCTTGCCTAGATCACCATGAGTCCCTCCAGCCCCCTTTGCTTCTTCTGCTCTTCTTCCCAAAAGAGACACAGGCCCCATTCAGACAACACACTAAACCATGCTGCTTAACCACAAAATGCATTCCGTTAACCATTTTGTGGTTAAGCAGTATGGTTTCGCATGTTGTCTGAATGGGGCCACAGAGTTTCTTTCATCCTTGTGTGAGGTTTCTTCTAGTCCCACTGGACTGTTTGTAACTTCCAGAAATGCTCTGAATGTTCACAAGTGAGACAAGACTTCACCTTTCTTCATGCTCAGGTGTGAGAGGGTTGTTGGCTATTCACTACATTCAGACACTAGTGCAAGGGTGACAGATTTGTGCAGGGGGGTCACTTATGAATCACCAAAAAGGAGAAAATGCATTACTGAAGAAGAGGGCAAAAGAGGATATCAGTTTCGATCCAATTTGCGTATGCTAATTTATATGTACATATGCAAATTTATTATTCATTTATTTATTTGTTATGTTTATATCCTGCCTTTTTGCCCAAGCACATAATTGGAATTATTTCTAATTTTTGTAATGTTTGTAATGTTTGTAAATTATAGTTTAGAAAAAATATTATAATTTAACTAGAAATACAGTCCCTCTCACCATAGTGTGGAAGACTGTTCCAGGAGGCCTATATGTCTTGAGTCTACTCTCCTGGTGCTGTTGATAGGCAGCTTCAATGCCCAGCTCTTTCTTTAGATGGTTCTTTGACTTTAAACTGAACTTGGACTGGACAGTCCAATACAATTGCACCCTTAAATAAAGGACTGTCCTATATATAAAAAAGCAGAGGTTTGTGGCACTCCTGGGAGTGCAACAGAAAGGCCCACAGACCTGGTTCTGGCACAGGCCTATACTTGGGCCTGGCTCTCCCACGAAGTGCTCTGTAGATTAGAAGAGAAATCATCCCATGGCAAGAGGGAGTGGGTGGGATTGCATAAGCACTGTAGTGTGAGCTAAAGAGGTGTTATCTCAAAGTTCAATTATTATTTTTTTGATTACATAATACAATTACCACATAAGAAAAATAAAATAGACAAACATACATCGCTTATAATTCCAAATTATACTTATCTAGTTTCCATAATCACATAACATAACATGAATGCTCCCCACCACCTTCCGGGATCTATTCTTGCTTCCAGAGTTCAAATTTGACATGTGGTGCCAAAAGGTTGCACTAATTGATATAGGTCAATGCACACTTTTTTAATCAGTAATGGGTTAACTACTCTCAGCTCAATTTGGAATTGGGTCAGTAATTATGAGCATTCAAGATATGAGGGGGGAATGGTCTGTGTTCTGAGAGTTTTCCTCTAGCTCTTAATGTTGGCTGATGTGCACCACAGCTGTGCACATGTGCATTATCTTATTGGCTCCTCGGAATAGTAGTTCCTGGCACAAACCATGGCATAGAACCACTTGGAAATTTAACAGGCTCCTTCCCCAAAGGAAACACACCTAAGAACAAGAGCAAGTTTTAGATTTGGATAGGGAACGGCCACCTCTTAAAACAATTGCAGGAAACAAACCAAGAAGAAATTTGCTAAATAGAAGGCCATTGAGTTGGATGGCCTAGGCATATAGTTCAACTTTACAGAAATGAGTGGCCTGGCTTGCACATAACAAGAAGCCACCGTAGGTGAATTTTCCCATGGATCTTCTTATGGAGGCCATTTTGAATAGTCAGGGGCATGCCGTAGCTTCTGGCTATGTGTGAACCTAGAGAGGGTGGGCTGTTGGAGTGGTTGACAAGCCACCCACAACCCTAAAATGCCCCTTAGGTTCTGGGTGGTTTTTCATTCAGCTCCTCAGAAGGCTGACCATTACGAGCTCGACAAATGCATATTCTGAACCGGGTGATTGTGACCTTTGACGACGTCAGTCTTCTTCTTATATGCAGACTTGGTTGCCTTTCAATTGACACTCCTTTTCCTCTATATTATATGAATCATAGCGTGTTCTCCATAGTTTGGCGAAAGCTTTGTGAGTGGCAACAGCTTTGAACAATCCAGGGGCAAGTCACCCACCACTAATTTAGGGAAGTTTAACATTTCAAAAGAAACATAATAGCATTTTAATACCCACTAGTTGATTGATGGGAGTCAGGATTCCTATTTTAAAGGTTACTGAATCATGGGTTACTAGAATATCTTAGAGTGTGCAAATCTGCTCATTTGGTAGCAACCGTGAAGCAAGGGGATGTCTAAAGATCACCATACTGAGATACTAATTCTTCATCATCAAGGAGAGAATTCTTTTGAAGGTAAAATTACATTTCAATGCATTGTGGGATGTAATTATTTCCAACCCCTTTCTGAAGTTGCACTAAGATTGTTCCAGAACCATATTTTAAGGATTTTGTTAACATAATTCCAGAGTTGGCGTGATTACTGATTCAACAGTTTGTGACAGGACAGCTCAGGTTGAGTTTAAAGAGAGGGTGGAGAAAATGTGAGGATCTTTTTTTGATGTATGTTCAGCAACAAACATTAACACAGCCTAAAAGGCTTAGCCGTTGAACGTATTGTTATGTGCGTGGTGTGCCCCACTTTTGAGCAGTGAAAACTTTCAGAGATTCCTGTGCTTACCAAGGCTTCAGTTTCCTGAAAAAGAGGTCACTGGAGATAGCATTTCTGCAATGGAGCATAAGATGAAGGGTTCAGAGCATTAACACGTCAAAAAGTTCCTGCTCCCACCAGATGTCTAGGGAAACCCATAGTGCCTCCTTTTCAGACTCGGGTCCAGCACAGACAGACTTGCTAACTCACCTGTTTTGTTTGTTCTCGCCCCAGACTTAATTGGCATATTCAGGGGTGGAAGAGGCCTTCCATTTACAGATCTAGAGATGCCCAAGCTAAACCTAACAAACCGGTTGGGCCTATCCTAGCAATCTGTTTTCACAACACAGCCTCATGGGGTTGGGGGAGATTCTTGAGAGATCATTCAGACTAATCCTCACCTCACCCACATACCATTTTCTGTTGCCCTTTCCCCAACTTCTGTCTTCCCCATATTCCTTCCCAGTCCTGCTTCCATCTACCTGGTGGCTTATCAACCCACAGCCTAGTCTCCTTCCTTCATAGAATAGTAGAGTTGGAAGGGGCCTACAAAACCATCGAGTCTAACCCCCAGTTCAATGCAGGAATCCACCCTAAAGCATACCTGACAGATGGTTGGTTGTCCAGCTGCCTCTTGAAGACCTCTAGTGTGGGAGAGCCCACAACCTCCCTAGGTAACTAGTTCCATTGTCATACTGCTCTGTCAGGAAGTTTTTCCTGATGTCCAGTGGGAATCTAGCTTCCTGTAACTTGACCCCATTATTCCGTTTCCTGCACTCTGGGATGATTGAGAAGAAATCCTGGCCCTCCTCTGTGTGACAACCTTTTAAGTATTTGAAGAGTGCTATCATGTCTCCCCTCAATCTTCTCTTCTCCAGGCTAAACATGCCCAGTTCTTTCAGTCTCTCTTCATAGGGCTTTGTTTCCAGACCCCTGATCATCCTGATTGCCCTCCTCTGCATCCTTCTTGAAGTGTGGTGCCCAGAACTGGATGCAATACTCAAGATGAGGCCTAACCAGGGCCGAATACCTCATGCAATTTGGAAGCTATACTTCTATTAATGCAGCCCAAAATAGCATTTGCTTTTTTTTTTTTTTTTGCAGCAAAAAAAGCAACCACTCTGTCTGCTGTGTTCCTCTTCCTTAGCCCAAGGCCGGATCTACACTAGTCTTATAACGTTGCTAGTGTCCCTTTCTAACGTGGTTCTCTGTATCGGTTCTCTGTATCACGGGGCACACTAGTGTGACTTACGTTTAGCTGTAATGTTACTGCAGGGCACATTGTTAAATCCTTTCCATTGTTCTCCCTCTTCTCTGAGAGTAGCAGAGTTGCTGGGTTTGCTCCACCCACTGCCTGCCTCATTCCTAGCCAGTAGTGCAGGGCAATAGTCATAAGCACACACAAACCCCCTCCCAAAACATCTTAACATAAGTCCCAGGGAATTGTCTGAATGCATAGAAACCAGCCACTTTGCTGAAGCAAAGCTGGGTTGGGTCTGGTCAGGGTTTGGATGGGTGACCAAATTTAAAAGTTTTAGCAGCAGCCCCATTTTGGACTGGGAGCAGAGACCCTTGTAAATTTTCCTGCATGGAGCTACAGCGATCCATTGAGCGCTCCTCAGCTCCTTTGCAAAGAGGGGGGAAATGTTAAAAAAACACCATAAAAAATCAACCAATGACCCAATTTGCAGATGTAAGCATTTGTTTAAAATTCTGTTCCTGCGTCCACAGCAGCGGCTCAGGTGAATCTTTTGCAAAAGGAGCACAATTAAGGCAGGATGCATGGGAGTACTTCACAATAAAAGCAGATTCTAAGGTGGAAAACTTCTGAGTCCTTTGCATGCAATTGTCAGTGATTGCACAGTATAACGCTGGTGTGATTTATCTGCTGTAGCAGATAAGATAGCAAATGGGGTGAAGGAAGGAGAACAGGAAGTGGGCGGAGCAAACCCAGCAGCTCTGCTAATCAGAGAAGAGGGAGAGGAAAATTATCGGTAGAACGAGGCACATGAATCTGTAGCCATGTTGGAACTAAGAACTAGAACCTGCAAGTACAACTCATTTACAACGTTAGAGACCCAGGGTCACGTGACACTATGCATCACAGTAACCCATTCAAAACGTTAGAATAACATCAGTGTAGATTCCCACCTAGACTCTTTTCTGACCCAGACTGACTGTTCTGACTGTTTTTAAGCTATGTGTGATTTTTTTCCCATAAGCTAACTGAACTTTCACTTCTCTATGCAATATTCTATAAGCTCCATCCGACGAACGTTTTACTGCACGGGCGTTACTGGGTGCTCACATTACGTTGTCTGCCTCTCGCGCATCTTCAGCCCCTTCTGGCCTTCGTTGCACCCCAAACTCCCCCAGAAAAAGTCTGGTTGCTGCTCTCTCCTACCAGACTGAACGGGCCTGTTTTCAGGAAGCGACGTTGGACAGAGAAGGGACGGGAGCCGTGTGTTTTGACCTAGATGTGATGGGGCTTTATAACTGACCACTCTCCCTCCAGAGTAAGAATATTTATGAAAAGTCCATATCATCACAGCAAGGGCTAAATAGGCTTTGCAGACAGGCAGAAGCCCTATATATAATTACACAATGCTACTTCTAAATTAAGGTCAGTTTCTGTAAAACAAGCTCTGATGGATTATCACTATCTCTATTAATGCAGCATGTCAGCAGCTTGGGAGTTATTTTTAGGTGTTTGAAGAAGAAAAAATCTCATGTAAAGAAACCCTCAGAGTGTGATGAAAAGTGAATGTAGTGAAATAAGGACTGACCTGTTCTGTGTGTACTTGAAGATCACAGGGAAAGTCAACGTCATCTGAGAGGATCAGATCTGGGCAAGGAGATCTAGTCTATACCAAACAAAAAGATTAAGGCAGATAAAGTTGAGACAAGATTCAACCTCATCAGGCACAGCGAGCTAGGAGAAGGCAGAAGACATTTTGTATAAAGGGCAGCTGCAATCAGGAGCACAGATAGCTCAGAGTGAGCTTTGCTGGTTTGAGTTCTCTTCTATTAAAAACATAGGAGGATGCCATCTCATACCTTAAGCAGCAGAGAGTCTCAGAGCTGGGCCTTATAAGTAGAACTTACAAGCTTGGTCAGCTTCACAGGGGAAGGAGCAATTCTTAAGATACTCTAGTCCCAGGATATTAAGGGCTATAAAGGCCAAGATGAGCCCTTGAATTGAGCCTGGAGAGAAATTGGTTGTCAATAAAGGATTTGAGTAATATCTCAGCAGATAGCTAGAGCCACCTGAAGCCAATAATAGCAGCAGGATTTGAGTAATATGATCCAATCTACCAGCTATTATCAGAGCTCTGGCAGCCTTGTTTTGTTTGTTCCAAATGAAGTTTCCAAACCATCTTTAAAGGCAGACCACCATTGAGCATGTTTACAATAATATGTACTTCTTTCTGGGACATAAAGTTACTCTGTGGGCAGTAAAGACTATTTATTGATTGGGAGAAAACTGGCAATCACAAGGTAGTTGCTATCCCCCCACCCATCTTAAAGCTTACCACTATGGTTCAAATTCTGGGTTATAAGGAGCTGTGCTCTAAAGTTATTCCTTCCCCTTGTCACGTCCCCCAGCTGTTTGGGACCTTCCAGTGTGCAGCTGAGGTCTCTGGTGAAGACAAAGCACAGGCTACTTCCTTAGGGAAAGGACAGTCCGTGCTTTATTCAGACTTGCTTTTAAATAACAGGTGCTGCTACTGCTTTGACCTTTAAATTGTTGCTTTTTGATCATCCCGAGCCATGTTTTGTCTTTTGTGTTATTTTGTTGTACATTTATTATTATTTTTACCTTGTTCCTGAGCCTTAATTGAATGGAAGGGTGGGATATTAATCTGAGAAAACAAAGTTTGCTGAAGACAAGCTTGTTAAAGATCTCAGATAAGGGCCACTGCACCAGAATGGATGGTACAGTATGTTGGGTAGGTCAGCAGGCCCGCCGAGGATCAAATCCCTGCTCCATCATGGATGACTAGAGTATGTCACTAGTCTAATCTATTTCATATGGTTGGTGCAAGCATAAGCCAAGGCAAGCTGCCAAGCACTTTTACCCTCTACACTTGGGCACCAAGATGAATACATAAGAGCTCTGCTGGATGCAACTAAAGGCCTATCCAGCCTATAAGAGCATAATGCAGGGCAGGATCTACACTACTGCTTTAAAGCGCTTTATAACAGTTTTGACAACTGTTTGGGCCCAGGACACACACTCCACATACAGTGGTCAAAACTGTTATAAAGCGCTTTAAAGCAGTAGTGTAGATCTGGCCCAGGATCAAACCAAAGGCCTATCATGCAGGATCAAACCAAATCACTGAATAATAGATGTTGCCCTTTCAACAATGCTGAGGTGGAGTCAATTTTACAAGTCCTTTTTCAATGTAGCTACTATGAAGGGGACAAGAAAGGATCTCTATACTATCTTTCAGTTCTTTCTGGGCAGCTCTATGGAGTCTCTTTTAACTTTTAAACTTTTGTAAACCGCCCAGACAGCTATGGGACGGTATATAAATGTAATAAATAAATAAAATAAATAAAATTCTTCTTCAAGGTACCAACAAGCTAACCACAGTGCAGGAGGCCAAATTTTTGAACTAGGTCATCTCTGCCAGATCACATATGATGACCGGGGGGGGGGGGATTCTACACGTCGTACTGAGGGCGCTTGCATGCGCCCCCAGTGCGCCCCCAAAGCGATCGTGTAGCTTGCCTGTTTGAAGAGACGAGGAAGAGGCGGAGCAGGAGGCGGCTGGAGAATCCGGCCGTGGCTTTGCCGCCGCCCACCTCCCCGCCGGCCTCCTGCTGCCGGCGAAAGAGCCAGCCGGGTCGGAGAGCTTCTTCCGCTCTCCGCCCTGCCTTCTTCCGCCGAGCTCTCCGACCCGGCCGGCGAGGAGGTAGGTGGGTGGCGGCGGCGGCGGCAAGGACGCGGCCGGATTCCCCAGCCGCCTCCTGCTCCGCCTCCTGCTCCGCCTCTTCCTCGTCTCTTCGAACAGGCAAGCTACACGATTGCTTTGGGGGCGCACTGGGAGCGCATGCAAGCGCCCTCAGTATGACGTGTAGAATCCTTCCTGTTTCCCCTAAAATGGTATTATCCCTCAACTGTATTTATGTTTGCCCTTATAATAGTATTTAATGAAATTTTAATGGTCTGTTGACTGCAAATAAAGTATTGTTATAAACCAAAGGCTCCACCCATCTGAGACAATGGCATTGTCTTGCATATATCAGAAAACAAATAGGATGTAGAATGCAGGACTCTCAAAAGGAGTTGTAGTCGAACACATCTGGTGGACTCCAGGCTGGGCAATGCCAGACTTTAAAGGTCAGTGCCGACACTTTGAATTGGGCCAGAAAACTAACTAGGAGGCAGCCAATATAGTTGTAAAACTGGTATACGGTATGTGCTTCCAAGAGCCTGAATCCACTCAACAAACTGGTGGCTACATTCTATACAGCAACAAACACATTCTGTTGGATAATAGGTAATCCAACAAGACTACTGTTTCTGCCGCTTCCTTTCCTCCCACCATGTGCAGCAAAGGAGAAATAGACGGTAAGACATTCCTTTCAGAACTAAGCAAATGTTTTAGACAGCTGGGATTCTAAGGCTGTGGGCTGATTTTGGAAAGGAAGCTGATAGGCTTGGGTTGTCTCTTATAGCAGGCTTTCAGCTTTCACATTCACAGTAGGAGATATTTCCTAGTTCCACGCCAGCTGAACAAAGAAAGAAGGGGGATCATTACCTTTACTTCCATGTGTCTACCAGTTGACACAGGTAGGAGCTCCCTTCCCTTCATAGATGAGCCCGATTATTCAAGGACATAGAATGTCATCATATGGGGGTGCTTTCCCACCACCCGCTTTTGTCCCTCATTACTTTTTCTGCCCAGAGGGGAAAGAGGAAGTAAACAAAGGCCCACGTGACGCATTCAGGGGGCGTCTTTATTGCGCTGCTTTTCCTGTACACAGCAAGAAATCACAGCACATTCTGGTTGTTGTTGTTGTTGTTGTTTTTAAGTCAGATTAAAAGGGATCTATTTTGTTTGCAATGGAAAAATGAGCGGAAGAAGCGGGAGACGTGCAAGAGGCAAATGTCATCACCTAAGGATGCACACACATCCATTTTTTTCTAAGCATGCATAGGATTGTGCTCTAAGCGAATCATATATTATTGCTTCTCCTGTCCACCAAATAATCTCCCTTTAAGCCTGACTGTTTTTCCTTTCCATGTTCTGCAATCTGCTCTGCTACATTTTTATTACTGTGATGAGTCAGAGTTCCTTACAGTTCACAGCAGCCAGCAGTTAATTTGATCAGTTTTACTGTACAGTAGCAGCACTGTAATCTATCTATCTAATCCATCCTGTGACTTGTTTCTGGTTGGGTATTTGCATATTAAAGTCAAAGCACTCTTGTATTGTCTTTTAGGCTCTATTTGTGGTTGCCTCCAGGCTCAATTTTGATGGCTTAGACAGCATGCTAGTGTGTGACTTCCTCATATAATAAGAGAACATTCTGTGAAAAGAAAATCAGCCACAAAAACAAGATTAAAAAACAACACCTCTGTACAAAATCTAGATTTCATGTTTTTTGCTTTTAGATGCAAAAAATAGATTGTTTTACATTAGCAAAGTTGCAAAGTCCAAATCCCAGCAGCAAAATCAAACAGCCTATATCATATTGGCCCACACTCATGGAACTGCTTCAATTATGCGTGCTTAATTTCACTGACTTCAGTGTAACTTAACATGAGTAATTGGGCACAGCAGAGCGTCCCAAGGAATGAAGCTATAGGTGGAGGACCCGTCGGCAACAGCAGGAAAGCAGTAACATGAAGGTCCACAACAGAATGCCACCACCTCCTTGGCTCGGACATCAGGTGATGAAAGACCAAATGTATACAACAGGCAGCAGAGAGATGACATCATTGTGTAATAGTACAGGGCTGGTGTTCAGGAAGCCATCCTTGGTAAGAGAATAGGGGTCTTACAAGCCTGCCCATATTTTCATCCATGAAATATTAGAGGGTGAAGGCATGAGACTGGGGATTTGGGGATGTGATTCTGATTCTATCTGGTTTGTATGCTGGAGCCTTTCTTGGAGAAAACTAGCCTCAGTCCTTCATGCCTTTGTCGCTTCCAGTGAGGTCACTTTTATGCACATTATATGGGGCTACCCCTAAAGACAGTCAGAAGACTTTGCGATTGGTTCAGAAGACTGCAGCCAGTTTTGTGTCTGCAACCTTGTGCCAATTCCATTGACTTCCCATTTGTTCAGGGGCTCAATTCAAGGTGCTGGTTTTGGTCTTTAAAGCCTTCAGTGGTCTGAGACCTACCTAATTCAAGAATTGCCCCTTCCCACATGAACCTGAAATTTGCACCCAGTTCCTGAGATCAGACTTGTTGTCCTTTTGCCAACAGAAGTGCAGCTTGTGGGGAGGAGAGAGAAGGACTTTTCGACAGTAGTGCCCAAAAAATGAAGTCACCTCCCAAAGGAGGTTAATTATGCTAGAAAGTCTGGTGTGACTTACAGCAGAGTTACTTCAACTAGAGAAAGTGTGGCAAGGCGACATAGTATTGGAGGCAATAAACACAGGCTAGAGCCAGTCTAAAAGAAGTTCAAATCAACTTTATTAGTACTTTTATACACATTGTCAGAGAAGGCTGTCTAACAGCATTCAGCTACAAGCATCCCCTAAGCTGGGTGTGTAAATGTAAGTGAGCGAAGGCATGAGATACAGTTATTTGCTTCCTTCAGGGAGAGACCTGCATGATCCTTGTTGCAAAGGGAAGAGGAAGAGGAAGGGGAGGGAACAGGAAATAGGAACTGATCAAGCTACAGGACATTCTGTATTGCCCCCTAGTGTCTGGAAGCAAGCAGAGTTGTTCCTATTATCCAACAAGTCAAACCTCCTCTTTTGCTTCCTTTAAGGGCATAATCCTATCCATGTTTAGATCAAAAAAGGTCCTACAACTTCCAGTACTCCCCAGCCAGCCATGCTTGGGATTGCTGGGAGTCGTAGGACGTTTTTCTGTCGAAATATGTGTAGGGCTGGGTTACACGCTAAGAGTCTTAAATGTATTTTATCCCAGCAGGGATTTTTAGTTGAGTCTTTGATGTGCTTTTTTTGGGGGGGGGGTCTGCTTCTGTCGATACTTTTTTTTGTTTATCATTTCCTTTTGCTTTATATTTTTATTGTAATTACAACTTTGAATTTGATTTTATCATGGAAAGGTGGGATATAAATGTCCTCCCAACAAATACAGATGTGTGGGAGGGGGAGGCTGCAGTGCTCTGCCGCAAATTCTCCTAACCCCCCTCCCCCATTGAAAAGAGTGCATGAAGCAGAGTGGGAAACAGATCACTCTACCTAAAGCTGACGTTAGGGTGGCCGCATGTCCCCCCTTTTTTTTTACAGAGGACAGTCCTCTATTTGAAGGACTCTCAGAGGACAGTCCTCTATTTGAAGGGCTGTCCAGTCCAAGTTTGGCCTATACATAAAGAATCAACAGAAGCCAGGAGAAGAGGGGTCTTAAAGTTGCCGTTCAAAAGTTGCACCTGGGCAGCAGACTGAGCAGTCACAAAGGTCCTCTGTTCACAGTCTTCTTCCCCGTTCTGGTGAGATGTCTTTTATTTCCATTGCTTCTATACATCTAAATTAACATATGTACATTTCATGCAAATCTGGGCAGCATAGGCACTCCTGGACTAGATGGCCTGATCCTGAAAAAAGCAGCCCCTTAATTATCATTTCCTCCAAATGCAGAGAAAGCTGCCAGATTGGGAGGCTTTGGATGTGACAAACTCTCTGCAAAACCCACTCAATTGTACTGCTGTGATTCATTATGATGGCTGATGATCTCCAGGCGAAAAGCAGAAATGAACTATACAGGATGAAACTGCCTCTTCTGTGGGTCTCAGAACCACAGAGGATCATACTGGCAACCGCTAATGAGCTGAACCAAAGCAACTGTGCTTGCATTCAGCCCTGCCTTTCATGAGCACTTGGGTCAGTCTCTCTCTCCTTCCCATTCATATTAGCTCTGCCTGAATTCTCTGCTCTGGGGAATAGATGTACTTTACTGAACGTCCTCCCTACAGCTGGGCCTGGATTATTCAAATTAAATTATGACTAATTCACCAAACCTCATACACAACTTTGAGAGTGTGTGTGGCAGGGAGCTTCTTTGCTTCTGGATTTACCTGCACCGTCTCTGGCGGAATCTATGCTTTCCTTATTGGCTTATCTGGGACATCTACTGTTGTGGTTCTGAGGGACACAGAGGCCTGCTAGTGCCAACTGTTTATCACTGATCACCATGGCAACTAGAGAGCACCTCTTTTCTTCACAGACCATACAGCTCTTGCCTTCAGCCAGAGGTGCAGCGCTTATGTCTCTGAGACATTTTGTGAGCGTCTGTTCTCCCCACCGCCATCTAAAGGAGGTAAGCAGTTCTGAAGGCTTCAAGAGTTTCTGCCTGGCTACCAAGGCTACCCTAACTGGACATTTCCAGGGAGGCACAGCCTCTGCTAACCCATAGGTCTCCTATACTTCTCTGAGGTAATGCCTCTTAAAATAAGCACATAAGATGACACTTTCACATTCAGTGTTTCCTCAGGTACAAGCAGTAACCAGTGAACTGGAGTGTGTTTGCTGGGGTGTCAGTGGCAGGAAACCGTGAACTCAATGAAGTCATGGACTCCCATCCCTTGAGTCACCTGAACTGTATTCACATGTGGGTACCGAATGTGTGAAGGGGATAATCCCAACCCCTGGATGCCAACATGCATGCCTGCCACACCTCCTGCTGCCACATGTTCAGCATTAGTCTGAAGGGGGCCTACTTGACTACAGATGTGTGTGGAACTCCCTCCAGGGGACGGGAACCCTGGTCAATCAGTGTCCCCATCCCTGCTGCAGATGAAGCCCTCTGCGCATATATCTGTACTCACACAAGCTTCCTTCAGAAGGACACAAAACATGTGGCAGCAGAGGGCATGGCCAGCATGTACATTGCTGTTCATGGGGTGGGGCTATCCCTTTCATATGTTCAGTACCCACAAGTGCCGAATACCTGAATTGGGCACTAGGGCTGCCTGGGAATTATGGGAGTTGAAGTCTAGAGGGCACCACGTTGGGGAAGGCTGCCATAATCCAACTGTATGTTCATGTTTGCAGTTTATCACTGGACTACTGTGGGAACTGTATGAGTCACATTTGCCCAGCAGTAATTTTCTGTCCTCTGTGGTGCTTGTAAGGGACGGTTTGATAGGTCAGGAGTAGTATATTACTACTACTGTCACCGTGGGTCAACAAGAGTTGGGTACAGGGCCCTTCCCAAAGGCTGACTTTTTCACACTCCCTCAATATGAGGGGATATATGGGATAGAATAACATCTGTAGTGCAGTGCCCCCAAAGAGGCCAGGCAAACAATTATGTGTGGCAAAGTACTTGTTTGCTGAAGCTGGGCCCCAAAAAATGTTCTGGAGAAAGGCACATGATGTCTTACTGCTACTAAGCACCTTTGGCCCTGTATGTTACCTGTGTAGAGCACCTTAGAAGCCATCTAGACACTGCTACAAGAAGCTTTTACGTGCAGTCCAACACATCTGGAGGGTACCTACACTGGAAGGCTACTGTTCTACAATGTACGTTCTCCCACAATTCCACATGGAAACCATACAGAAGCTGCTGAAGTAAGAATGAGAGCTAGTAAAACACACACACACACACACACACACACACACACACTAAAGTTAAAATGGGAATCAATTATTGCCATTTGAAAAGGTGATACTAAGGCACCCTGGGCCCTTGCTAAATCTTTTATAGTCCAGGGGTTTTGGGCAATGTCCCATAGGATAAATAGGGGGTCATTGGTACTAGGTAACAATGGCCAGGAAAATGGAACATTGGGAAAAGGAAGTTTGGGCAACAGTTGCTGGGGATGGGAATAGTAGGTGGAGAGGAGAACAGCTGGAAAAAGGTGGAAGGGAGAAGAGGAAAAGAAAGGAGGAGGAAATGAGAGGACAGAAGAGGTTTTCTCTCTCTGAAGAGGGAGTTCAATTATCATCACAGCTGGTAAGACTAGACTAGGAACCTACCTGATCATTGGGGGACAGAACGACTGTGAAGAGCAAGTGGGAACAAGGGACCTGCTACATTTAGGGTGCAACCCTACGTATTTTTAGACAGAAAAAAAGTTCTACAACTCCCACTGTGCTGGCTGGGGTGGGGTGGGGGTGTCTGGGAGTTATAGGACTTCTTTCATGGCTAGTTGAGGGATTCTGGAAATTCTAATTTTCAGTAGGTGCTGAAAACCCAGAAGGGTTAGTGTCTGCCTACTTTGTAGCAGTCAGTGTGCACATAGCCACCGGAATCAAGGAGCCACAAGAAGGGACAAAGGGGCTATAAAGAGAGGGTGGGTGGGTAATTTATTGTTATTGGATTTCAAATAGATTTTTTTAAAAAAATTGATTTCTCCAGGTGTTTGACTGGATCCTTTAATTCCCATCTCTGATCTCCATTTAAATGAATTTGTGTCTTCAGTTGCCGCAGTAGTATGCCTGCTGTGAGGAACCACCTCTTCCTTTCCTCTGCTCCTTCTGGAAATTCAGCCACTTCTTCTGGGAAAACAACGCTGGCTGACACTAAAGGCCTCCACAGACGCTGGGTGTCATGGCCCGTAAATATGACACTAGCTTTAGCAGGGTCAGATGAGATGCTGCTGCACCGCCGGAAAGTTCGGCTTCCCAGTTCCACTCCTCCTGTCCATCCAGAAGGTTAAATACCAATAAGGGGTGAGAGACGGCAGCTCCTCGCCAAGCCCTGCCATTCCCAAGAGCTTAGCACTCAGAGCAATTGCCAAGCTGGAGCTCATATTAGCTCTCAGCATAGTTGCTTAGACTTATTAACATTCTTACACACACATACACACACACTGCTTTTTCACACACTCTGAGATTGAATAGTTAGTTCTTGATAGGGTAAAGGGATGAAATGTACTACAGCCTAGTAACTAGTCCCTGTTTCATCTTGGTCTAGACCAAATTCCAGGAGGACTAAATTCCAGTGGAGGCTGGTAGCTCCAGTGTCAGTGGGTTGGTGAATCTGCTCCAGGTTTCAGTCACAATCAGTCACCTTGGATAGTCTCTTTAGAGTTCTGACTGAAACCCAGAGCAGATTCACCAACCCACTGACATTTGAGCCACCAGCCTCCACTGACCACAGGAGGCTTTGTCTCCAGCATTCATTGCATATCAAGGAGGAAACGTAGGTGTCTGTGCAATTTTATATTTATTTGAAGTATTTTTTATTCCACTCCTCAGCCAAGAAAGATCCCAAAGCAGTTTACATATAGTCAGTAAAACAAGACAGTTCTTGACCACAGGCTTACAGTCTAAAAATGCTCAACACTCAAGGAAAAGGGGATGGGGAGGGAAGAGTGGGGGAAATAAATCTTTCATCAGAACTGGTGGAATGGCCCTGCTTCCTCTTCTCATCTCCCTCAATACATCCTGCTGGAATATCAAGATGACACAGAGTAGCTCCGCCCATGTCAAGGCCATCTATGTTCTGGGGCACAGGGTTGAGCTAGGTTACCCATGAGATTCTTTTATAAAGCACTTTATTTTAATGTGAATGCTGGTAAACAGCCTAGTCTGTGAGGAAGAGAGAGCAGGGAGAGTGGCCAGAGGGAGGCCTTGCCTGTCCCATCCTGTCCCCCCTCCACACACACACCTCTGGTGCCTGTGTTAGTTAGCATCTCTTTTATGAGGTGTTTCTCCCCTCTGATGCACATTTAGTGTGACTCACTGGAGCAGGAGGAGGGAATCAGCTTCCTGGAAGCATCGTCTGGCTTCTTTGAAACTCTAGCCCTATTCACTTGGTTCAATCAAAATATGGTATCGAGAAATGCTGTTTTGTTTCAAAATAAAGGTGAAAAAACCCGTATATAATAATAAATCAAAATCTCTAAAGAAACAAGGAAATTCACCCATTATAAACCTTAGTCTATAGCTGCTAGGCTTATGGAACATCTACAGTAAAACGGCCCAAGTAGGAGCTCAGCACCTAATGAAAGTAAAAAAGACAAGTTATACATGTGAGCTGAAAAGGAGCCAGAACCTCTTGATCTGAGCATAAGGATTGGAAGCCAAGAATAGAGAGATTCCAGTTATTTTAGTGATTCCCAGCATAACCACAGGTGTGAACTCTGCTCCTGCTTTTCTCCATAAGATCCTCAGCTATGGGCACATCACCACCCTGAAATACGTTCTCTTTTTAAAAGCACAACACAGAGAGACTTGTGTCCGCTTTGTTTTCAGGTCATTCTCTCTCCTGTGAAAGCGAGCAGCCCAAATGTTGCTGCGTAAGGTGTATCTGTGCACATAACCTCTAGAACAGACCAAAAGTCTGGCTTGTCATCCTGTTCCCTGGGAGGCAGGACGTAACCCAAAGCTAGAACAATGTACTGCATTTGTGCCTAATTTGTTCTCAGAGACACAGACACATACTGCCACTCCTTGGATTGTTCACAGCTTCAAAACACAGAAACACCTGCCATGTACATATGCTTGGTGGCTGAGCGAAAGACAGCAGATGAAAGTTAAAAGTGGAGCCGAGTCAAATAAGAGCAAGGCCAAGTCTTGTATACACACACCAGCTTTCAATCTTATCTTACTATAATGACCACAGGATGCAAGGACACTCTTATTAGCAAGTGTTTACATTACCTTGTGATTAGCACTCTCCATGTTGTCTTATCCCAAAAGCAGATTTTCAACATGGCCAAGTAGGAAAGGCTGGACACACCAAACTCTTATACATAGGCGGCTAAATAGATTTTGCTATTTTTCTTTACACATTCAAGGGACAAAGCAACTAAAGGAAGAGTCAAGCAAACAAATCCAAGGACAGAAGCTTAGCTAGACACCAACTACACACCATGTTGGGATGAAGAAAGAAAAATAGCCGAATATCCCACATAACAAAGTAACCTGAACATCCTGGTATTGCAAGGCAACCTGGCCATCTCAGCCCTTGTGAAGGAAGGCAGGAGTCAGCCAGATTGATTTAAGATTAGAAAAGCCTTCCTCAAGCTGGGTCACTCCAGATATTTTGGGTCACAACTCCCAGTAGCCCAGCCAGCATGGCCAATGGTCAAGGATACTGGAAATTGCTGTCCAAAATATCTGGAAAGACCTAAGTTGGAGAAGCCTGGATTAGACAATTTAAGAGCCACATCTGCAAGGGATACTGTTGATGATAGAGACCAACAGCATCAGCAGTTGTTACTTCTGAAATGGAGGCTTTTATACTTCCTATGGGAACTTGTCTCCTCTGGGTACCCCTTTACTTGGACTTAAAGCTGAAACCCTGATCAACTTAAAGAGGAATTGCCCAGCAATCAACCAATCAGCCTTCTTTCTTAACCCATTTTTTCATTGTTGCTGGAGAATCTGCCAAGATCCTCTTACCAGAATGTGGACAGGGTCCCAAAGCTGTTGGAAGTTGTTGTTGGCAAAAAGCAAGTGCCTGTAACCTTTTTTTTTTTTACAAGGTTATACTGGTTGATTGGATACAAATGACAAAAATGATCTTCCTTCAATGAGCTTGAAAGCATGCTTTTTCAGTTTTTACTATGGTGTCATTTGCACTAGATAAAAATCAGTGGAACACAGCTTTACTTTGAGGCAACGTTACCAAGCATTTCAAATACTGTAAACACAATAATAATAATAATAATAATAATAATAATAATAATAATAATAATGATATAAGAAATCATCTTGATACCTTTTTTATTGATACCTTTTCTTTATAATTTTTAAAGTTAAAAATAATGGATATTCTAAAATAAAGAATGCTTACCGAAAGATAAGAACGGGTACAAAACAAAACAAAAAACATTATAAGCAAAAACTGTGATAGTTCTGCTGTGTGGCGTAGCGCACTGCCACTGCTCAGAATGCGGCTTTTCTAGCTTTGGCTTGTGCAAATTGTAGTGCAGTAGCTGAGAGATCAAGATTTTGTGCAATGATTTTGATGGACATCACATCTGCATCAGGACCCAGAAATCCTCTGGGTGGCCCTGAAAAACTTACTATGGGGGGGGGAGGCCACCCAAGGCACTCCTTGCCCAGGGTGCTATTTATGGTAGGGCCTGCTCTGGATACCACCTTGGGGAAGGCTGATCTCAGGTTATTATCTAAAAAGTCGCTGGAAAGGTTAAACGTTTTTTCACACCACTAGATACTCATAAAGCACAATGCCGATCCGAGATTCCAACATCCAAAAACTCTAGTGGAGCAGGAGCGACAAAGGAGTGAATTGTCCAGGTAAAGAGCCAACAAAAATAATTCCCTCCCACTAAACAAATGATCAATGTCCACATCAACACAGCAGCTGGAACTCCTGGTTTTGGTGCCAAACCTGTTGGTAGCAAAGGTATTCGTGACTGCTTTGACACAGGAAGTACCAAGAGTGAAAAGTGCTGGCATGATCAGACTGAAGGTGATCAACAAGCAAGGCGGGATGTTTTGATTTTGGAGCATTCCATTCCCTTCTGATGACCCTGGACATTCTTCTTTCAATTTCGGCTTTGCTGATGATTGGGTTTTATTGAATTGATGCTACCAGCAGAAAGGGCTTTGCCTCTTAAGACTTCTTGGATGCCAACTCCTTTGAAGTAAGCCATACTGGTACAAGTCACGCTTCCGAAGGGATCTCTATCAGTACCATTTGATGACTGCATTTTTAGTTAAATGAATTCCTGATAGATTTGGAAAACTCTCCACCGGGAAGGCCTCACCTACACATGTCTGGTAGGACGGCTTTCTCCACAATGCAAGACTATATACAGGAATGAATTCCATTGTGTTTAATGGGACTTACTACCACGGAAAAGGGTACAGAGTTGTGGCTTTAGTCTTTTAAGTTCTTTAAGGTGACAGCTCTATGCACACTTACCTGGGAATAAGCCCTATTGAACACAGTAAGTCTCAGGTCTGAATAAAAATGCATAGGGTTGATCTGTATCCTAAAAAGAATATTGTAGAGTTAGAAAAGGTGCAGAAAAGGGCAACTAAAATGAGCAAGGGGCTGGAGCAACTCCCCTATGAAGGAAGGTTAAACATCTGCCCTTTTGAAAGGGCAAGTAAAAGCCACTGTACAAAATTATGCATGGTGTGGAGAAACTAGATAGACATTTTTCTCCCTCTCTCATAATATTAGAACCCAGGTTTATCCCATGAAACTGATTGGTGGGAGATTTAGGACAGATAAAAGGAAGTATTTCTTCATATCATATATCGTTAAAACTATAGAATTTGCCACCACAAGACATAGTGGTGGCCACCAATATGAATGGCTTTGAAAGGGGGTTAGACAAATTCCTGGAGAAGGCTATCTATCCATGGCTACTAGTTCTGATGACTCCATCCTACTTCAAGTAAGATGGAGGCAGTAGGCCTACGTATACCAGTTACTGGGGACGTGAGCCAGAGGGTGTTTATTGCACTCAAGTCCTACTTGCGGATTTCCCACAGCTGGTTGGTGGGCCATTGAATGAAGAGAATGCTGGGTTAGATGGACCCTTGGTCTGATCTGGTATGGCTCGTATGTTCTCCAATTGCAATAGCTTCCAGCCTTTTCAGATCTAGGACTCAACTTTAACATCAACCTGCAACATGGGACCCTGTGTATCCATGCGTGTGTGTGTGCGTGCGTGTCCCCCAATCTTCTCTATTTTAACCCGTTTCCTTCTCCTCTCTCCAGTCTTGCGGGGGTGGGCACTGAAAGAGAATGGTGCTGAGCTGGGACCTAGTTGTGAGTCATGATCCATCAAGTGGAAAACCAATGTTTTAGTGAGCTGAGACACACTCACAGAGCGGGTGGTTGGGCGTTGGGCTTCTCCAAATCAGGCTGAATACTTCCAGCAAGCCCAGTGTGGTGGAAAATCCTACTTTCTTAATCTGCACAAAACTGAAAGACTTTTTTTAAAGTATCCAAACCACCCTTTATATTTTTGGATAACCTGAACTCCAGGAGATGGCCTTGGCTCAAAAGGATCCATAGAACTGCAGTGGGTGGAAAGGTGAGGGAACTGAACTCCAAGCGAAGCCGTTCCAGGCACCTGAAACAGAAGCTCCAGCTCTCATGTTTCTCAGCATTTCAAAGTCCCCGTGCAAATGTTCCACCTCTCAGACAGCCCTTATCAAAGGGCAGCCCTGCGTGTTGTTGAGTCAGTTGCCTGACTTCACCTCTGCAGGCCCAGAGATAAGCCTCTCCGTGCTGTTTCCCCTTTTGCAGCTGATCCGCACCTTACGCAGCAGTTTTATTAGGGCCCTCCCTCACAGCTACATCTGACCTCTTGGAGAAAAGTCCTGCATGGATGTCAGAAATGGGAGGATCCCAGAAGCATGGAGTCTTTTAATAGCGCAGGGAGTGCCTGGCATTGTTCTTCCTTCCTCCAGTCTGCAATCTAAGGAAACAGCAACGCTAAATCATCGTCCAGGCTAAAGAGATAACCCTTGGCCTCCCACTACCCTCGTCTTCTGCCCCCTTCACTTTGCAGCCATGCTTCGATGTGAGCTACTCCCTGAAGTGGAATTCCCCACCCTGTGCTTTGCGCCACCCATGTGCTGACAGCTGATCCTCACTCACTCACCACAGACTCAAGTGTCTCATGAATTATGAAATGGGGGACGGTAATCTAAACCTGCATTTGATGGTGGCTTCAGGAGGAGGCCGATGTAAATAGGCTCAGAGAGCTGTCACCGAAGGGGCACAAGTGTTAGAACGACATGTCTTTCGCTTACGTATCCCTCCAGCGTTCCCCCTCCAGCTGGGCTTGCCGTCTTGGCACAAGGCTGTGGCTGCTGCCTGACGCTGCACGATCTGCCGCGATCTCAGTCACTGACGCTCTCCAAACATGATGTGCATCTCACTGGCACAAAATGTGACTAGGGCATCTGCAGGGGAGGCGTTGCCACGCTGGAATTTGGACAAAATGAAAGGCAAGCTCATTCGAGTGCTGATTTGTAAGTGAAAGCTGCTCTTAATCATACACTCCTTCGGATGCTGCACAGCAAGTCTGGAATAAAGAACAATGAAAAAAACCCACTTGCACCCCCTCCCTGGCATCCTTGTGACACAAAATGTTTTGGAGGCTCTCAAAGGCACAGTGCTCTTAAAATCACAGCGTTGCTTCCAGAACTGTTGGGCAGCCATCCTGTTCCTTCTGCCCCCAGGCATGACACAGAGCAACCACCCCTAGAGCTAATAGGAAGCTGACTTCCACGATTCGTGCCAACCTCCATCTCTCCTGCCGAGCCTTTCCAATAACTAGGGCCGCTTTCTGGAGACAATCTGTGCCACCTGGATACTTGTGCAATAAAAGCCAGACTTTGCTTAAACAATCACTCTCTGTACTTCCACCCACAGACTAATGGTGCTTAATGCTAGCAAACCCAGAAGACGCGGTTATGTAACTGGCATTCTGCAAACATAGGAACTGCGAGAAAGAATTTCAGGACGAGAAGCAAAGGAGGAAAACAAAGCTGACTCTTACAATAGCCACTCTGTAATGTCATTCAACTCTCTCCAAGTACTGTTTGGGTGGAGATTATTCCCCCCACCCCTCTATTTTAAATTCTTGCCTGATTACGTTCAATCTTCAAAATAGCCATCCTCAGCTTCAGCTAACTGACTTTATACAGCTGAAAAAGAATAACTGAATTATATTGTTGCATTACCAACCCGCCTGGTCACTGAGGTCATCTGAGAGCATGTTCTTGTTGGTTCCAGGTGGACCCATGGTCCAATTGGAGTCCACCAGGAGAAGAGCCTTCAGTGTGGTGGCCCCCTTCCTATGGATTTCCCTGACTTTGGAGGTCAGGCAAGCACCAACGTTGAAATAAATGACTCTTAAAGTCATGGCTAACTTGTTCCATTGATTTCAACAGGGAGAACATTCAACTAAATGAGTCTGGATCCAAACCATTGTCTCCAGGGTCATGCCATTATCGATGATTCATGCTACAATGCACAAACAGTTTATGGGATTCCCTACTTCATGATCTGGTAATACCCACTAGTTTAGGATGACGATATTTTGGAAACCGAAAAGGAGGCCATCATAGCTGACCCCCAAGGTGGCATGCCCATCCTGACCTAACTACCCCAAGTGGGTGTGGCCTTGGTCACAAGTCTGATGAATGAATTGTAAACCAGAATCTAAAAGGCAATAAAGTAAGGTATCATTAAGCTTCTCTGAATCCTACTACTAAACCATTATTATTGTGAAATGCAGTCAGAGTGGGGGTGGTGGTAAAGGGGCAGGACTACATCACCTCTTCCCATGTTTATTTTACAAACATGTCTCTCAAAAACAAAAGAGGATTAAATCACTATCAAAGAACTCAAATGCTGAGATTTCAGCAGGCATTATGACACACTTCCAATGACATCTTTGCAGCCATAAAGGTTAGAATCCTTTTTTTAAAAGAAAAGGTCAGATTCTCAGCTGGCTGAACTCTGGGTCCAGCAGTATCGCATCCTGCACTTCTGGCTATTATAGAAATAGGTCAGATCACCAGTACAATTGCTAGTCCCCACCAGAGCAGACACATTGAAGCAATGGAACTTAGACAAGTGTGGACTTACCAAGTTCCCATTGATTCACTGTGACTACTGCAGTTGAGAGTAGCAACTGGATTTAGGCCATCTCCCTTTCAAAACAGAAACAGAATAAGGATGTTTCTCTAATGTGCAAATAGTATCACTACCAGAGTTTGCTATAGCCCATATAATGAAACAAAAGCTTATTGGTGGCATCTTCCTTTCCCTTCTAATATTTTCAAATAATTTAACTGCTGCCAGCACACAACATCTCTTAATTTCCCTTTGCATAGATTTCAAGTATGAAAAACCACAGGCAAAGAGGATCTGGACATACTCTAATTCTTAGTTTTAAAGTTCAGTTGTATTGAACACAAAAGTATCCCCATCAAGCATATTACTATGTTCCACACACTAAAATAAGGCCACTTTCAGAGCAATTAGCTAAATTTACAGGCACGTTCCTTTTAAATGCAATCTCAAACGCTAGGCTTATTTCTGATTTTTTGAGATTTTCATCACCTGGTTCTCTCCCATTAATCTAAGAGAAGAACAATTATATTAAAGAGGTTTCTTGCTCAACTGGCATACCAGCTCACTTACAACAAGATTGCCACAGCACAGTACAGCGTTAGTATAGGGATTTTAAGCACGATTTTTTCAGAAGCAGATTAGATTCAAGACTCAAGGACGTTTTACATGACAATTGTATCACATGCAAGTGAAATGACCCAAAGTTATTCCGTTGTCTGAAAAGCTATGTAGGGGCATATGCTATACATCAAAATGATATACATGTTGATATATACATGAAAATACTTATATTTGACTCCTCGCTCTCCTTTACTCCTCACATCGAGGCAGTAGCTAAATCCTGTCGTTTATTCCTGTATAATATTGCCAGGATTCGACCATTTTTGTCTGTCTCTTCTGCCAAGACTCTCGTTCACGCACTGGTTATCTCTCGGTTGGACTACTGCAACCTTCTTCTCTCTGGCCTTCCTTCGTCTCACATCAGTCCGCTGGTCTCTGTCCACCACTCTGCCGCTAAGATCATCTTCTTGGCCCGCCGCTCTGACCATGTCACCCCAGTTCTGAAATCTCTTCATTGGCTTCCAATTCACTCCAGAATCCAATATAAACTTCTCCTGCTGACCTTCAAAGCTCTTCACGGTCTAGCTCCTGCCTATCTCTCCTCTCTCATCTCACATTATCGCCCCGCTCGTGCTCTCCGCTCCTCTGATGCCATGCTTCTCGCCTGCCCTAGGACCTCCACTTCCCTTACTCGGCTTCGTCCTTTTTCTTCTGCTGCCCCTTACGCCTGGAACGCTCTTCCAGAACACTTGAGAACTACAAACTCAATCACTGCTTTTAAAACTCAGCTAAAAACTTTTCTTTTCCCTATAGCCTTCAAATATTGAGTTTGTTCTGACTCTATACTGTTAGCTTCTCCCTACCCGGTGCCTGTTTACACTTCCCTGTGCCTGTTTGCATTCTCCTTCCCTCTTTATTGTTTACTACAACTTATTAGATTGTAAGCCTATGCGGCAGGGTCTTGCTATTTACTGTGTTATCTGTACAGCACCATGTACATTGATGGTGCTATATAAATAAATAAATAAATAATAATAATAATAATAATAATAATAATAATGTAATAATAATAATGTAAAAGAACTGGAAAGAAAGTTCAGAGTTTTAGCACACACTATTTTCAATATACAAAGACCAATATTACACCTTTCCAGTTAGGAGCTGAAAGCATTGTGTTTGTAAGTGAAAACTCAAAAGACCTCTTTCCAACGAATTGACACTTGACAGCATTATTCCAAGACGGTCCTGAAGAAAGCAAGCCTTGAGTAGAAGACTAAAGAAAATAAAGTGTATATAGCATGGAAACTAAGTTCAAATCTTCATTCCAACACATCCTTATTTTCTTGAATACAGTCCCTCTTCTGGGCGGACACCATAGGGAAGGGTAATGCCCCCCCCCCCGGTCACCTTGCCTCGTGTTCATGCTGTTGTCATTGCCACCACCATGGCCCAATGCTGCTGCTGCCCTCCTAGCCAGCCAGCTAGGGTCTTTCTCTTTGGCTCGCATATGTGCGCCCCACCTCTCCCAGAAGTCTCAAGTCTCTCAAGCCTTCTGGGATGAGTTGTCTGAAGTCTCGCAAGACTCGAGACTTGTGGGATGATATCTGCACACAGAGATATCTTCCCAGTCACACTAATGGCATGGCCAATCTGCGTACTTTCTGGAGGCCAGGAAGATGTGCACCCTGCTCCCCCTGCCTGCGTGACTTTCCTGGACATTTTAATAAATATTTTTTAAAATTCCCATTTGAGGACACAGATTTTCAGACTTGCCTAGGCAAAACAAGACAGTTGGTCCCCCTACTTAGCTAGTTTTTCTAAAAGGCTTAGACCAGGGTGGGCAACTTGGAGCTCCCAGATGTTTTAGCCTCCAACTCCCATGACTCCTCTCTGTTGGCTATGCTGGATAGAGCTGATGGGAGTTGTAGCCGAAATGTCTGGAGGGCCACCAGCTACCCACCTGTGCTTTAGAATTTAGGAAGGGAAATAGGATGCATCTATTAATGACTATTAGCTATGCTCATAGGCTGTGGTGACTTCTACTTTCAAGATTAAAAAAAGTATTCCGTGACAGCCAGGAGAAAAGGCAGAGGTCCAGCCACCAGAAATCACCAGAAAAAGTCGATTAAACAAGACACATTGGCATAACATTTGTAAGTGCTAATTTAAATGTAGAGATTCAAAGTTAGAAATAATTTAAGTTGCAATACAATAGATCTCACCATAACGGGGAAGATGGTGACCTGGTGAGCTGTGAGCCTGCCCAGTCTGCAATCCATATGCTAACAGTTGAAGGTCAACATTAAGGCCCAGCTCTTCTTTCTGGTGGTTCTTTATAGACCAGACTTGCACTGAACAGCCCTTCAAATAGAGGACTGTCCTTTGACAGCCCTTCAAACAGAAGGCTGTCCTCTGTAAAGTAGGACACATGGCCATCCTAAATTACAGCGGATTCAAAATGAAAGCTTGTTTTTGCTCAACTTTTCCAAAAAAATCAGATTTAGACAATGAATACACCACAGTTAGAGAGCCTTCAATTCATCAACATTCATAAATGTATAGTCCTATGATTTTTAAATGCCATTGTACTTTGGAACGAGCTGCCCGGCTTCTCTTTCTTTGTCTCTACTTTACATAGGACCGCCACATTAAGAGATTGTTGCTGGTATATACGAAAGTCAGTGCCATCATGGATCAAACACTTCTGGCACAGCATTTATGTATCACTTACAAACACAGTCCTTTTCAATGAAAGCAGTTGTGCACATTCTGCTTCTAGAGTCATTGGAGGTTGATCAATCTGAGCAATGAGGCTGAGATCAAATGATACAGATGGATGTGTGAAATGGTCCACAAAATATTTATTTGCATGGTTCCCATATCTAGCTGGGAAACATTTACTGTAATGAACAGGAAAGGAACAATGGGTATTCCATTTAAAATTTTAGATTTTATTTCCTGGTCTTTTCAAGGTGTGTCACACAGGTTGTTTTGCAAATATTTCTGTATTACTGGAATTACTTTGGCCTGTGTCCCACGTAATCTAACATCTTGACTTTACTCATGGTTGGTAATGTTAAATGCCCCAGAGAGGGACAGATTGGAATTCTCTTTCCACCCACATAAGAAACTATAATAGGATAAACAAATTAATGCCCAACTGCGGATTTCAGATTTTTATCCTAAGTCAATTCATCCAATAATAAAGGAAGATGATTTCACTAAAATTCATGGCCCTGCCATGGCAACTGGTGCTGGTTGGGGGGCCTTGGGGCTCATCCAATCCAACCTGCTGCTAGATATCAAGAAATCCAGAGCTACAGTGTCCTCAACAGGTGGCTGCTCAGCCTCTGCTTGAAGACCTCTAGTGAGGGAGGGCCCACCACCCCTCTAGAATAATTAGTGGCATTGTCAGACTGTCCTTACCATTAACTTACTTCTTCTAATTTTCAGCCAAAATATACCTTCCTTTAACTTAAGCCGATTAGATCTAGTCTTGCCTTCTGGGGAAGAAAGCTCAGTAGAAACTAGAAAGGCTTAAATAGAAAGTTCTGAAAATGTAACAAAGCCAGTACTATATGAATGTCCTGGAAACTCGAAATTCTGCAACTGGGGCACCATCTCTCTGTGGTCACCACAGCCTCGCCACTGAAGTCCACCATGGAAAATACCCATCCTAAGACCTGACAGGTTTTGACAACTGCAGCCCCCTTTCAAACCTGTCATGGTGGAGCAGCTCCAGTTGATCCCAAAGGATACTGATGATCTGGATTCACTTTGACCTAGTTTCAGTTTTGGTCCTCAGGTCTGAGGTTTCCTACTCTTGCTGTACTGGATGGTGCCACAGTTCTCTTGAGGGATCAGCTTCATGATCTAGGCCTGGGCTTTGCTGTTTAATGCTCAGGCGGTAGCTAGGAATGCATTTTATCAACTGTCCTTGATATTCACCTGATATACCTTTTCCTCTTGGATGCAGATCTTATTACCATCCTCCATGCTTTGGTAATTTTACATGTGGATTATTGCAGCTTGCTCATTGTGGGGCTGCTTTTGAAGATTTTTTAGGAGCTGCAGCTTTTACCAAATTCTACAACCTGTCTATCTGCAGGAATTGATCACAGAAAGCATGTGATTCCTATTCTTGCTCATTTCTGCTGGTTGCGGATTCATTTCCAGGCCCAATTCAAGGTGTTAGCTTTAACCTTTAAAGACATAAATGACCTGGGCTCCAAAACAAGGACCTTCTTCCATGTATTTCTCCCCATCCACTGAGACTAGTAAGGGAAACTCTGCTTTAGATCTTTCCTTTCCAGAGGTCTGCTCAGTGAGGCATCCCTGAGCAGGGTCTTTGCTGTTGTTGCACCAATATTGTAGGACTCCATGGTGCTTTGGCTACCTTCCTTCATTCATTGCCACGTGTAAACCTGCCAGTTTTGTCAGGCTTTTACACCTGTTCTTGTTTCATATAAACTATATTTATGAATTGTTTCCTCTTTTTTCTTTTAAATTGTGCTTTTATGATTAAAATGTTTTATGAATTATTTTATTTTTTAGATTGTTGTTTAATGCATTAAGTACTAAGCTACATTTTAATAAAAAGTATTGTAAAAGAAGCGGAGGCTATATAGATGAGCAAAGAGGCTAAATCAGGGACAATTCAATGAGGCACTGTTTGAAAAGGAGCATAGTGCAGCTTTGCTGAAAAAGTGATTACTTTAGAAAAGTGTATTGGGGAGGGAGGGGAAACGTCCATTACCACTACTTACAAAAGCACATATGCAAATTGTCAGTGCAGTTCATCCTTCTCCTTCCCCATTCCTAGAAAGCCAACACTTGCAGCTCTTCCCAGGGTATATATTTCATTGCTGTGATTAAGCAAGGAAACCAAGACATTCAAATTGGCCACAGCAAACAGTGGGGGAGGAGGATCATCCTGTTTTGCCTGGTGCTGGAGCTGCAAAGATGCACTCAGCCATAGGTTCCTCCTGGTCTCTCCGTTCAGGCTTTACACTGTATCACCTGTAGGCTTCTGAACATGCACCTCCTCACTCAGTGAAAAACAACATGCAAGTGTGACAAACAATTATTCATGTACAGTACGCCAAAGTGGGACTGTGTGGTTGAGGAAGCTGTGCTTGTAAGTGCTTGGTTGCAAGATAATAAGACGGGGAATAAGACAGCAGTTAAGAGGGGCAATCAATAAAGAGAAGATATTAAGTGTAGAACCATCGGTGACTTCTTAAAGGTGTCCACAACCTTCCTCAACTTAATCCCCTCCAGATGTATTAGACTACAAATCCCATCATTCTCAGCCAGCATGGCCAAGTGTTTGGCAGTATCTTGTACATTTCTCTAACATTAAATACTGTGCTGCCTTCCAGTTGTCATAATCTGATTAAAAACACAAGTACATATTTGCACAAGGGGCACCAATGCTGCTGGCAGAAAGTTTAGTCCGGCGCCTGATCTATAGCACTTTGAAAGCGGTTTGAAAATGGTATATGGAGTGTGCCATGGGCCCCAAGAGTTGTCAGTACCGTTATAAACCATCATAAAGCATTAGTGTAGATCATGCCGGGAAGTCTAAACTCATCCCAAAAAATCCAGATCTGGCTCACACCTGTTTTGCTGACCCAACAGCAAAGGAACAAACAGCACACAGAAAATTTTGAAAAAAATGACATGCGTGGACAAACCTGCTCTATTTTTATAGAATGCTTCAGGAAGGACACCCTTTCTCTTTCCTCTTCCTATCTTTACTTAAGTGCTTTGGTTTCGATATTTGTTTTTCAATAAAAACAATGGAAAGCGTTTAACTTAAAGTGTATAACAGGAAACACTCACTTGCCACAGCTTATGGGCCGATGTGCGCAAATCAGCACAGTTACTCCAGGCTACAAAGGAGGAAGGCTACACGTTAGAATACTCCAGTATGCTAATATATGCGCCTGCACACATGTATATATATATATATATATATATATATATATATATATATATATGCGCCTGCACATAGAAAACGAAAACTATCACATCAAAAAGAGCTGATCATGTAAAATATTCCTTTATAAATTTGACAAAAGACACAATGCTTTAATCTTCTCATTACTAAAGCAATTGTTGTTAGTCTATTTATCTTTCTTAGACAGATTTTGTGAGAATGCAATCCTATAATGTCTACTCAGAAGCCGAATTGCATTAGTGGGACTTATGTCCAGATAATTTATAGGATTGCAGTATTGTAGTCTTAACTACAATAAGTTAAGCAGTGAAGACAACTATGTAAAAAGTTGAAAAACTAGCAAGCCACTTGTGGGATGTTAAGTCTCATTATCAGCATCAGTATATCAAATAGTACACACATTAACTGAGGCTTGTATTGATCAGCAGAACACAAAAAATTGGAGGGGACCTTGTTGATTGAGCTTTAATCTCCTTTAGCCCCCTAGTACACATGGCAGGGTCCTTATTTTCACATGCAGGGCCTCTTTGATGTTTCCTGATTTCAATTATTGTGGAAAGGTGAAGTACGGTGGTTGTTTATTTACACAGTAACAGGCCAACTGGTCATGTAAGTAAATACTGGACACAATGACTACTTGCTGAGCCGATACAATGCATAATATTAATCTTTCTTTAGGATTTAGTCTTTCAAACAATATTTAATCCAGTGGCTCAAACTAAACTTAAGAGTAAGAATGAAAAATATTTCTATTTTATTTTTAGCCCTTGGTAAGGCACATCAGCCACACTGACTTGGTTTAGGACTCAAATAAAACTGCAAAAACAAAACAACAACAAGTATTTAGACCAAATACATCCCCACACTTGATAAAAATGCAAGAGATCCCACTGAGGCTGTGCTGATTCTCAGCAGGCTCACTGAAAGAAAAGTATGCAGTTCCCAAGTTAGAATGTTGACATGTAAGTGTTGACTGGCTCCCAGTCTAGCTCCAGTGACAAGAAAAAAACAGGAAGAGGAACCTCAAAGCGATCATCAAGGAGAAAAGCACCAAATGTTCTGCCTCACAACAGAAGAAATGAGAATGCTGGTAGAGCAAACCTATCTGGTAAATTAGAAGCCTGAAACAGCAGTAGCTACCAATACTTTCCCACAAGTTAGAAGAGGGGGGCACTCTAGTGTTGTCACCCTAAAAAACAGTACGAGGCTTCCCACACCCCGGCTGATTGCGAGAATCAATTCAGTGACCTTCTGATCAGAAGTGTTCCTCTAACACCTATGGTCTTTCAAGGAAACAATGGGTTTGGGGAGTTACAACTTGTTCTTGCTATAAGATTGTGGTCATGTAGAATACCACAAACACACTGGAATAGCTTTCTGCAAATAAATACTTTATTTTATAAGGAAGAAGACCTCAAGGGAAAGTCTATCTACCCTATGTGAAAATCCAACTAGTTTTAATAAACAACCATCTCGTTTTAATAAATGATCAGCAAGATTAGAAAGACAACATATATCATTTACAATGAACAAAAAGAATTTTATTGATACATATACACACAGGAATAACAGAGGTATTTGAATAATCAAATATGGAATGTTTACGAGAGTTAAAATAAATAATAAAGATACCCAGATGTGTCAGTGCTAACTCCAGCACCACTAAAAGGAAATGCCCTCTTTTGCACAGCTCTGACTCTGATGTGGCCATCCCAACAGAGTCTGTACAGGTTGCTACCACCAGAAAGTGGTCAATATTTCTGGAATACAAAGAGTCACTATAGTGCTTTCTAAGATTTTGCATTCTAAATGTTTATTCGCTGCTTTCGTCCCTTATTTCTTTAATAATAACTATTAAGTTTTGAAGTCCAAAAACATAACCCGTATCTTGGCCCTCATGTACCACACTATCTTCTCCATAATACCTGCATGTTGTGTGGGCAAAGTCTATCATTCGAACATCAACAGAGCTAGCAGTGGGTTTGTAGGCATACGCGCCTGCCGATTCATCTGATGACTCCTCTGAAAGACCTTCAAGGTCTTCTGGGTCAGAGTCCACAGCTACGTCTTGTAATTCCTTTCCATCATAAATAATGAGCAAAGAGCTGGAGTAAAAGCGGTATGATTCCTGTTTCTCCAAGACTGATTTTAATTCAGTCAGTTTCTTTAGAACAGGTTCAAAGAGTTCTCTTCGCAGGTATTTGCCATTATGAAAGAATTGGTAAAGTGCTTCTTTAAATCCTTGGACCGAAAGCTTCCTTCCATGGTACTTATTCATAAACATTAACTGGCCAGAACCTGGCTGATAAACCTGTAGAACATACAAGACAAGAGAAGTATTACTGGCACAGAATGCAACAGTAACTCTGAATTAAAACCTTCATAGTACACATTTATACATGCCTACTCAAAAGTAAGCCCCATTGAGCTCAATGATACTTATTCCCAGGTAAGTGTTTATAGGTCTGCAGCCTTAAGAAATTAGTCGGTTCAGAAGAGAAGAAAATCTTTCCAAAACTTCTCTGATTTAGAGGTGACATATCCTAGCAATTTCCAGTTGCTCGGTGCATTTTTTTTTAAGTTGCAAAGCAAACTCTTCAAAAAAAAAAATCCATTTAGGAAATAGGCTGGCAGAATTTAAGTAGGATTATAAATTTCTTTGGCCACTGTTTCCAAAGTCAAGTTATTACATGCATAATGACGCTTTATAACTTTGCCCATTAACAAAGATATCATGCCTGTGCTTGTTAACTCTGATTCCAAACCAATGGCAACTGGAATTGCTGCTTGCCATGTCCAGTGGCCTGCCCATGAAGAGAGAAAATATATTTTAAAGAAAAATGATTGTGTGGGCCCACATCACTCTTAGGATGATTGACAGAAAAATCCAGAGTTTGAAGTAACTGGCTAGAATACTGAAACTATCTTCTACCATTCCATTACAAAGCAGGCAGGTATCTGCCAGAACAGTGGTCTTCAACTGGTGGGTTGTAACCCAAAAGTGGGCCATGAGATTAGTCCAGATGGGTCACGTCAAAGCTGTTAAAGCCATGTGGGCAATTGTGAAAGCCGGCGCCATGTTGCAGGTTGGGAGTCTGAGGTGGTCTCAGGTCTGGACCAGTTGAAGACCACTGTGCTAGAAGGATATGAACAATCCATGTTGACCAAACTGAAATGATTGTACCAGCTGAACCCCAACAGAGAAAAATAAAGGTCCTTCACATCTCTCTGCTAGAAAACATGCTGACACAAATATGCTCTCTCTACAAGTACAACAAATTGAGAAACACCTGGAGAAATAGTTGGTCATTTGAAATAAGGACAATGGTTATGAATGGCAGACTTACATTTTTTAAAAAAATAATTTTTATTAATGGTTTTTCCTTTTTATGGTTTGATGGTTTTATTTTAGCTTTGTTATGCACTGTCTTGGTGGCTTTTTGCAAAAAAGGGCAGTATAGAAATATTAATAACAAACTAACTAATATTGTTAAACTGTCAAGGAGTTGCTGCTATAATCCAGAAGGACAGATGTTTCCTACTAAAGGTTACTATAAGACAAGGTGAGAATGACCTCCTCTAGCAGCAGTACAGCAAGAAGGTGAAAAGATGCTACCTTATGACAGTCTTTCAAAATCCCCCTTAAAGCTCTCCTTTCAAAGAGCCAGATGGGATACAAGGTGCCCTATGTCAATACTGTCCCATTTGTTTGTATTCTTCACTTATACGGAGTAAGAACTGCATATTTAGGCAGTAGAACATGTAACTGCCATCACGCAACAGCTCACCAGAAGTACAGCTGCTGCACCTGGCTTCTTCCTCTCTGTCCTTGGACAGTAAAAAATAACATGCAGGCAATGGGTGAGTAAAGTGCAGACAGCCAGGCAATGGACCACCCAATTGGCAGCACTCAAGAGAAATGTGATGGGATGAATGTTGATGTGAACAGCCACAATGACCTGGTGGGAACTGGGTTTCACTGCCAGGGAGTGGGGGGCAGAGAGGATATATTACACTACATCAGAGGAATTTTGCAAAGGGGTAGAAGCAGCCCCAATGTAATAATATTTGACTTTTTTAAAAAAATGCAAGCCCCCTTAGGGATCCTGCAAGACTGAAGGGCAGTACAGAAAAATAATGGCTCGGTTTGGAATTAAGATTCATGTTCGTTGTGAAAGGGATCTTCTTTTGGCTGCTTTTACAAAGACTTAGTTTCTTTTAACGATTTTCAATATGTGTGGGGGTGGTGGGAATTATAATGGGAATAAGAATCTTCCACCATCACTATCAAAATGTTAAGAGAAATTATCCTGTCAACTTTACAAAATCACTTTCCCACTGCAACTAATATAAGTTGGCATGTCCCTTTACAGAAGTATCAATGTTCTGTTGTCACTGGACCCACAAGATATGGGCCTCAATCCAGAATTCACCATGTTTAGAGCAGACCCATTAAAATCAATGGAAGGCAAGTTAATCATGACTAACTAGCCCCATTGATTTCAATGGATCTACTCCCAGCATAACTAAATCTGGATCCAACCCGACTTTTAAAATCCAAAACCAAATCGGAAAGAATGCCCCCAATATGTTTAATGATAAGGTTGTTTGCATCCAAAGCTAGTCTTTCAAGACACCAGGACATAAACTGCAAGAGATTTTGAACATTTTGCCAGTAAAGGATGGTAGAACAGACGCTTTGCTAGACAGGGTGTTGTGTGCATGCTTCATTCCATGCGCATGCATGTGGAAACAACCACTTATATCTCTCACATAGGATTGGCTAATCAAATTAAGGACAGCCTGATAGTTAATAGCAAATTCCATGCATACTTAGAAAAAGGCATGGTGGCTCACTTTCTCCACTCTTGATAAGGAAGACTAATTGCTCTGAAATGGCCCGTCTGCCTGATTACAGTGATAAAGCCACATTCTGTAGCTTTCTTCAGTAAGATGGTAAATAAAATGTAAAATTTCTCAGCTAGAAAAGTATGAAGTGGGATGGTTACAGAATTGTTTAAAATTAATTAACACCACTGAATTACTTTGGATTTAAGAAACTAACCAGGTGTGTTTTCAGACTGTCTTAAAATATTTATTTAAAAATTTACAACCCCATCTGCACTATTCCATGACAACTGTAATCTGCTCATATTTCTCTAATTCAAAGTAGTTTCTTGGAAGAAAGTTAAGAGGTTTTCCTACTGCAACAAAATGTAAGCAGAAATTGGGTTCACACACTGTCTCTTTTAAGTAGAAATTATTCACAGGAACTATTCATTCCAAACACCTCATTTGCTACTATCTCCCCACTCATTTTTTTTTTAAGCTCACCTGCATACCACACACCCGGACGCCTATAACTGCTGAAGTACTCTGCTGACATTTCCGGATCTGATTAGCCTTCTTTTCTTCAGATGCATCATCTCCATGCTGACGGGTTCCCATCTTGAGATCTAACACACAAGGCACCTCATATCGTGAGGTCAGATTTTCCAGTAAGATGAATTCTGTTTAGTTAAGGAAAAGCCATAAGAACTGCAGCTGTATTCTTCTTATACTTGCAGCCAAAGTAAAGAAATTCTCTAAACAATAATTTGAATTCCCACCCTTTCCCCTGTTCTGGATTATTTAGAATTTGTGCAACTTAGCCACCTAAAGTATAATGCCTCAGTAAAACATTGTCCTGTGAAATGATATATGTTTAGGAGAGTGTAGAACCTGTCAGTCAATCTAGCTGGATTCTATCTCTTGATTTGTCACATAATCCTGATATGACCAGGGATAAACAGTTCAAATGCTATTCACATATCTGTATATTATACACTTCCTCAATCAGATATTGAATAACTTCATTTGAAAAACCCATTAGCACTTCTGATGCATGAGATTCATTGCCAGAACATACAGTAAATAGGCTACCTTCGGGCAAAATATAGCAATACATTATCTTTATGAGATATCTCTTACATTAATAATGTAAGAGCCCTGCTGGATCAGAAGAAAGGACTATCTGGACCAGCATTCTGTTCCAACAGTGGCCAACCAGATGCCGATGGGAAGCCCACGAACAGGGCGTGACTGCAACAGCACCATCCCGCTTGTGTTCCCCAGCAACTGGCATTCAGATACTGGAAGTAATGTATTACCATCACAGCTAGTATCCTCCATGAATTTGTCTATTCCTCTTAGAAAGCTGCCTAAGCTGGCTTTACCATCACTATATCTTGTGGTAGTGAATGCCACAGATGACTATGTGCTGTAGGAAGAAATACTTCTTTTTATCTTTTACAGAAGAATTATACTTGCAGACAGCCTCAGCCTGAGGTGGTATTGCCTGAGGCTAGAACACACACTGCCTCCACTTTGTGCCCCTTCCTGGCTGCAGGGATCTCCCAAGAGATAGCTCAGCAACGTCTTGCAAAAGATATGCTATCTGGAGCCCCGCAGCGGCAAAGGTAAAGGAAACTGGGGGCGGAGGCGGACGGATGACAACACATGGAAAACAGTGTACTTGCTCCAGTTGCAAATGCCACAGCAGGGCTATTCAGAACACGCTCTGGAGGCGGCAGTAGGTCCTCCTGGTAGGAATTGGAGCAGCACAATTTGCTGCTCCTTCCGCTCCACTACCCGATGTAGGCATCTCAGTTTGCCTTATGATAGTGTAAGTGCAAGCAGGACTGGCCCCATCATTTATTTGTCTGACTTGACAATTACAGAGCATCAAGGTGGCTACAAGCCATCATCATAGTTATAGGATTTGAGAGGAGAGCTGGTGTTTACATTTAGAACGTTCTGTCTTAATATGCACAGCCTATGAAATAACGTCACTGAGTGCCATTTTTGGTAGAAAGGCAGGATACAAATCAAATAAGTCAGTAAATAAATCTATCAGATATTTTACTGGAAATACAAAATGGAAGACAGAAAATGACAGAAAAAAAAAGAATAGCTTTGTCACTTAAGAACTAAATGTTTTTCTCCATACAACTATCAATGAAAAGCTAGATAACTCCTTGTGGTGGTAAAAACTATAACAAAAGATACATATGATCTTGTGAGAAGACAGGAAGAGTCCTCTAATATCATTCAAAGAGCATAATGCTAGTTCAAGGTCAGGCAATCTGGCACCCTCCAGATGTTTTGGACTACAACACCCATAAACTTCAGCCAACATGGTCAAGGGTCAGGGATTATAGGAGTTGTAGTCTAAGATATCTGGAAGGCACCAGGTTACCTACCCCTGTACTAGTTGTTCCAATACAAAGAAGCAGCAGAACTTCACCCCACTGGGAATATCCACTACTTAAGGGATAAGGAGCTGCTTATATAACTTAGATTTGCACTAAGGTATATACTTGGTTTAAAGACCTATATGTACTTGTACCACAACAGAATGTACTGGTTTAAAGATGGATTACTGTCTTAGATCACCACGTGACCAACATGGCTCCTTGCCTATTGCAGACACCAATGCTACCATCAATAGCCTTTATCGGCTGTAGAGATTGCACATCAACTGTAGGCTGTTGCAGATAAGGCAATTAGCCTGCAGATTTATGCCAGTGCCGAAACAACCTAAGAGCTCTGTGAGAATCTGGATTCCAGTAGCAGAAAATAGTCCTTTACAGACATTATCCATCACCCACTGACAAGAACCCCAACATTACAGTAATAGCTTCCAAAATTTCAATCACACGTCATGTTAACGATAGTTAACAATGTAATATTCCTAAGATAATGTAGTCCATGTTCAGCTCCTTGCAAGACTCATTTGTAGAAAGGATACTATATTGATTCCGATGTTTTGCATTTTCCTTCATTCGCTGTAGCTGCTGTTGATGGCATTTCATACTCCAAGGATTATGATGCTTAAACTGTGAACTGACATTCCCCTTTTTCTCGACACTGTAATACAACACTTCAGATTTCTTCAGCAATTCAAATTCTTCCTCTAACTTATGACTGGAAAAATAAAAACAATCATTAATATTTGTGGCCAATTGAAAGTATCCTGCCCATTCAAAAACCATTTGTAAATTTGAATTGTGCTCTGCTAGCCTTCACTCATGCATTACTTTCAAAGTTATAATATGTTCCAGATATACCTTGTTACTGAAAATAACCCAAACTACTAATGAAAATAGGAAAGCCTAAGGATGCAATCATATGAACAGTTACATAAAAGTAAGACCCATTAACTATAATGGCTTAAATCCAACATGACATAAATGGGCTTCTGGTCATGTGGCATGAAGTCTCCTCTCTCTCCTTCCTCCTGCAGCCCCCATGCACCTTCCAAATCTGCTCCAGAGGGGCCCCAACTCTCCAGAGAAGATTTGGTTATGTTGTGTGGGGCTACAGCAGAGAGGGGGAAACTGTTTGGGTTGGATACAACCCAATGGGATTTAGTTCTAAACAAACATGCTTAGGATTGCACTGCATGCATGACACTATGTAATCAGTAAGACTTGAATATACATCAGTACAATTGCTCTCTTAGTTTTGCTATGTTTCCTAATTTTTAAAAAAATACCTTTTCATTTTTTCTTCTTTTCTGTGCTGTCGGACCCATTCCTTAGTTAACTTTTCATTTTCTAGCAATACAGTCTTTTTATTAGTCCACCGTAGCAATTTATTTTTGGGTTCACAGTCAGAATTATCTAGGCTTTCTAAGTTATCATGGTCCCCATTTAATGGATATGCTATTAGACACAGGTTTCCGTCTTCATCCTCTTCAAAGCTTACGGATACCACACCTTGAGAGAAGAAATGAGACATCCAGGTAAGACTCAGAGAAGTGAGAAGTAAATACATCATACAACACAACATAATTTTACACTAAGAATATAGCAACTTTGGTTTTTCTCTTACCCCAGTCCTTAGTTTTTTATCTTGCCACAGGCCAAAACTCATCTGTCAACCTAACAAATATCAAAACATCTAGACAAAGTGACACCTGACAGAGAAGACAATTTATCATGAAGACAACACATTAATGATGCAGGAGATTCTTCTCTTTCTTGTGAGCAGAATCACAAAGGAATCAAATAATAACAGGAGACGTTTTCAATTATTGAAAATTTTTATTATTATTTTTAAAAGCTGACTTATCTGTCCCTAAGAGAGATGTAAAACATTGTATATTTACATCTTGCAGTGGAATATGCCCTGCACAGAAACACCAAAAGCTTTAAGTTTTGCTTAACAGCAAAGCTAAAAGCATTTATCCAAACACAGGCTTTCAGAAGGGTTAATAGATTCCAGGGAAAAGGAAAGGCTTGCAAGAGCAGAGCAAAACAAGAACAACATCACACATTACAACAGACAACTAATTCCAAGGCTTCCACTTAGAATCACCACGTTTAATTTTACAATTCTTTTTTCCCCTTGGGGGAATATATTTTATTGATTTCAGTTATGTAGCAATCTTGTAAAATAAATAACAAAATGAAGTACAAAACAAATTTGACTGAGATACATCAAAACATGGTGAACCTTGAAAGCATTTTTGCCTCCTCATCTCAAAGTCTCTAGAGCACTGTGTTATATTTTTGAGAGTCTTAGAGGAAAGTTCTGTCAGGGGTGCACCCCGATGCCATATAGGAATGTTATGGCAGAAGTTGTAACAACTGGCTGAATGGGGTTTTTTTTCCTCAGTCCTCTCTCTTTATCCTGAAATCAATCAATCTGCACATTCTTGCCGCTCATCACTAGAGTTCTTGGCGAAAGACTGGCACTTCTGAGCAGGGCAGGCGGCTCTAGGACCTACAGTAGCAAGTGTAGGGAGTGCGGAAGCTTTGACTGACAGTCTTGCTGCCCACACAGAAAGAGCTACAGGAAAAGGGGAAAGCCAGCTAGAAAATGGCCATTGGCTTTATCCTGGAAAAAACAACAAATATGGACCAAATGAGGGGCCCCTTAATCCCTCCCAGACATCCCCAAAAGAGAAAAACCACATATGCTAGTACAATTTATTACATTCTGTTAAACATTTATAAATCACATTTTCATCTATCAATTCTAAAAGCTTGTAACGAGTCATTTTTAAATGTTTCAGTAAGCATGCACACCATACAGCAATACAACTAAGAGCATCTTCCCTTATATTTTCTTCCAATTAATATATACAATTGGGGGGAAATGGTGATTGCTTTATTCAGTGAAGAAATAAAATACAATATAAAAATCTACTCAGAATTTTAAAGTTCATATTAACTTTAATTAAATTGCTGGAGTACCTCATGAAAAGCTAAATGTTTTGATCGCTTAACGCAATGCTAAGAAGAACTGGAATATCCACTTCCACATACCATCGGAGACAGCCTCGTCAACGGTATTTCACCTTTTGCCTACCTAATGGCCACAGTTTTTTTTCCATCTCCTTAAGGGCAAAAACAAGCTGAATATGTTTAACAGTAATGTTTAGCTTTCATTGCTAGGCTGACCAAAATATAAGAGGCAGAGAACAATCCAAAAATCCACACTAAACTTTCACAAGGCAAGCAAAAGCTTATCCAGTTTATTTAATAATAAATAATTTTAAAAAAGTGTACACAACAAACAAATCAGAAAGAAGCACATTATTACTGAAAACATTTACAAGCTGTTATCAATATACTTACCTACCTGCGCCTAAGGGCGATCTATAGGCTATCATCAGCAGAGTTGATCTACTCTAATGCTGTTAGTCAGCCCAAAGACCCACTGGCAAGCATCTCCACCCTGCATCTCCACAGCCTGGCTCAGACAACATCAAAATACATGAAAAGAAACCCCCTAAAATCTCTTCAGCACAGGAGATTTTAGAGACAAAAGAGCACATTTAGGTTTACAAAATGAATAAAAAGCCCAGCCCCCTTCTAAGGTTGTTAACATACCTTCATACTGAGGAGTGAATTTACGCATTTCTCCAGGAAGAGTCTCATAGAACTGGTGTTCTCTCTGGATAAGGGGCTTACAGATGGTCTTGTCATTAAACCGGAGGACACAGGAGTGACCCCCAACCTGGTGAACAAAAGGCTCTAGCAGGACGCCTTTGGAATAGTGCTCCACTTCCATAGCTCCAAATGCCGGGCTCATCCTTGTGGCACATTAGACACACCAATGTGGCAGTTGAGAAGGCACCTCACACAGAGATTTGTCCCTCCAGCTGTTTATTCCAGTTCAAAAAGTCTATGGAAAGAGAAGAAAAGCCCTTTTTGTTTAGCAGCCCGGTCTAAAAAAGCGAAGCTAACAGATTCGTTCGTAACCTCCAGCAAGGGAAACAGAAGTGAAACTCTCCTCACCGAAGCCGAAACTGAAAAGAGCCAACAGATTCTGAGCAGTGAGACAAACAGGAGTGAGATCATGCAGAAGTCTGCATACCACGCCCATCACAGACTTAGCCAATGGGAATTAGCACAGAGCTACTGGGTGTGTCCATTACGAAGGAGCAGGGAGAATGTCAACGCAGAGGAAGGGGGAGAAACACTCGCACTGCTTCTCCCTGTTGTTCCTATTTGCTAACCCTTGCAGCATTTTCTCATCAACAGTAGTCCAGAGGGCAAAACTATAGATAAATGACGCATTTTCACTCTTTCCTCTATAACACGTCACAGATACCAAAGTAGCCTTTAAAAAGCTGGCATATATAATATTTAACCGACACGGTAAACAAGAATTTCCATTTCCTTTTGGCATACATGCATGCACACAGACACACACTATTTAAAATAAAGTAAAAACATTGGCCTCAAACTAGAACAGTCCTTGAAAAGAATCCATAAACTCCGCTTTAGACCTCCAGAGTTAATAAAGCAGTTTGCAATTTTGCTTCTCAATCTTTTAAAGGGGAGGTATCATGGGAAGCATTTTCTTTCACAATTCCCCTATTTTTAAAAACTCCTCAAAATCTGCCATGCATATTTGCACAGAAGTTAGCATTTGTTTAGCATTTCTTGCTGTATTATTAACAAAACTTTTATTTGCATTATACAGAAAGGTAATCTTTAAAATTTAATCTAGCAATCTTCAGAGGTCTCTTCTTATCAGGACAAAGATTATCCAGAAATATGATAGCACATTTAGGGCACAATCCTATGCATGTTTCGAGAGAATAAAGTTCATCCCCCAGCCAGAGTGGACTTCTGTAGGACATGCACACAGGACTGTGCCCTTAGTAATTCAATGGCCCATTGTATCATTCAACAGATCATCTCGGAAAAAGTAAATTAGAGAATAAGATGGCCTAAACCTTATTAGCAAGAGCAAAGGGTCTGTTATAATTTGAGCTACAGCTAGTATCTTTAAGTTTTATATCTAAAAATAACGTGACACTTGCTTCTCCCTTAAAGAGTATTACATGAACAATAATGCAGCTAATTCTGAGTAACAACAAAGTGTTCTAGGTCACAGACCTATTTTTAGATATACTCAAGTACAGGATCACAGTGTAAAGCTGTTCAAAGCAAGTTAACTCAGAAGAAAATTCCACAGAGTTCAATTATGCTTATTTCCAAATAAGTGTGAATACTGCAGAACTTTCTATTAAAACTAAATTCCAAGAAACAAATTTCTTTTCTATCAAAATTGATAAATTTCTAAAAGTATGGGAGGCAGTGGTTCTGAATAAAATGCAACACTATCTAAATTTAACAAAATATTTGGAGCCGAAGAAGTTTATGTCAGGTCCTCCAGAAGCAAACATTCAGAAGATAAGAAATAAACATACTTAATGTTTACTCCTCTTAATGGATTACTGAGATACACATCCGGACTTCTAAAATATTACTGCATTTAGTCCATTTCCAGAAGATGGCACCCCTACTATTTTTTTTCAATTACAGCAAATTACTCCCCCAGGTATATTGCAAGTGCAATCCAATGCCCATTTACTTGGAATAACATACACTGACCTCAGTGGGACATTTTCCTAAGTAAACGAAGATGCATATATGCTGGGGCTCTAAATCTGATTTAAATTTAAATCTTATCACAAATATAACAGGAAAACAGACACAAGAATTGTAAAACTCATCTGCACAATCTCTGATCCTTACAGAAAAGGATGTCTCCACAAAATTAGTTTCACGAAACAAAAGCATGCCTCTCCCCATTCGGTCATCCCCAGCGAGCTCATTAATTTTTCAAGCAATTTCACAACTTGTTTTCTTTCATGTATGTTCCAAGCAGACCATAGGGGATTTTGAACTCTGTATTTACCAAACTGCAGCCTCTTGGGTATTATCCAGACATGATTCAACAGGGGCCCCCACACCCCAAAACAACAAGTGTAAAGCTCTTGTCACATACCAGGGGCAAGCATAATATTCTAATATTATTCAACAGAACTGTGCTTTCATTCTCCATGCATTGGTAACTTCCCACTTAAAGTACTGCAAAATGCTGTACATTAAGACTACCCTTGGATAGATTTGCAAGCTTCAATTAGCCCAAAATATTCCAGCTGCTTGTTGACTGGAATACATAAAAGCAGTATCAACATGGCTGTATCGACTTCCTATTAGCTTGAAGGCCAAATTCAAGACATTGGATTTTTTTAAACCTTTAAAGCCCTAAATGGCCTGTGCTGTATCCTGCATACCACAAAGCACCTTCTCTCAGATATATTTCCTCACTCATTAGTTAGTTGGTGAGGACTGGCTGTACACCCGTTTCTATGCACTGTTAGATCAGGCATGGTGAGAGATCAGACTGACTCCTCCTTAGTAAAAGTTTTGTCTAAAGGTGAAAACCTTTCATTTTAGACTCTTCTATACTGCTTTGAGCTGGAAAATACTGCTGGAAAATACTAGAGAGAAAGTCTTGTTGAGCTGAGATTTGCTGCTGAGTAAACATGCTTAGGATTGTACTATAAGAAGTTGTATCCATAAATATGTGAATATTAACACAGAACCTAATGTGAATATTAACACACAACCTAATATAAACATTCATGTATCAATTCACTTTCAAGCACAGTTATTTCAGGGAATAGATTTAGAAGCACCATTATGTTAATTTATGGGAGGAATATTACATCAAAACCGGTGAGATAAAAAACATGCTTCTCAGTATCCGAAATGACAGTGAAACAGATGGTCCCTGCATGGTTGCTATGAACAACTCTCCTGTGTATATTTACATTACCTATAATTATCACAGAGACATAACACCATAATTTTTCTAAGGCTCATCCAATATGTATTTGGGAGAAAGTGCCATGGATTTACTTGGATCTTATTCTCAAAGTAAGAGTACATAGAACTGCACTCTTGGCCAAAACATACTGCAGCGATGCTAGATTATTATAGACCAACAGCACAATCCTATGCATGTTTATTCACAAATCCCAGTGAGTTCAATGGGACTTATTCACAGCTAAGTGAGTAAAGGACTGCAGCCCAAGGATAGATACTATTGGTCAAAGAGCACTGCCGGCCCTCCAATACATCTCTAGTTCATCTTCTATTTTGGAACCTATATATACAACATTTTGGGCTACGATGACCATGTCATAAAGTACTTCAAATTCTGAGTAAAGAAAACAGAACAAAACAAAAATTACAGTGTGTATCAAAAGCTGGAAGAGTGGCTGCTCATCATACAGAGGGCAGCACCACACTATGGCAGACATATATTTGAAGCCTGCACATATATTTCATACCTCTGTAATACAGGTTGGCATTATTATTCCAAGATAACAGATTGGGGTGGACGGGGGGGAGTGGGGGGTGGGGGTTGACGACAAGAGGATGAAAGTCAGCCTTGCCCATCATATATGGCTAAGCAGAGATTTGAATCAAAGACTTCTTAGCTTTTGCGTTTAACCACTGCACTAAGCTCTCAGGGTTTAGCACCATAAAGGAAAGTAACCGACATAACTTTTATTTATTTATTCCACCACAGTTCCACTCTTAGACAATGCCATTTATATTGATCCTGCTAGTCTGAAGTTTGTTGTTTGGACTAAGAGGGATCAGCATCGGTGTCTGAAAGCAACCCAAGTCAATCTAAGCTACCAGATTTCCCTAGATAAAGTTTTGTTATGTATGGTTTTTAACAAGACTTGACCCTTTCCTGCTCTAACTCAGGGTAACAACAGCATCTTTATTCTTCCACCCCAAACAAGGTTTTCTATCTTTTCCTCACAAGAGCATTTATGTCACTCTAAAGCAAAAGCATTTTAACTCCTGCTAAATCTTCAGAGTATAAAAAGTAAAGCATTTAAATTATTACCAAACTTCCAGAAGTACAGAATAGCCTTCTTAAATATTGAGAAGACGTAGAAAAATTATCCACCTATCTAGGTACGAGGAGTTCCAAGTACTGAAAAACAATAAATGCTTTAGTATTAACAATAACTTTTCTACAAGATTCTTATTTCTCCTACCTGATTTCTACCTAGACTGCAAGCTATCCCATAATGAAAGTTTCCACAACTATTCATCAAACAAACTATCCTGAAAATATTTAAAATACCAGCGACTATGTGGTTTCAAGCTTCGGCACTGTAACAAATGTTTCCCAGAATTAAAAGCCTAGAACAAACATTGGAGCTTTATATATAAATGGAGCTATAAACAGTCACTGTTTGAAAATACATCTTCAAAGACCATTTTAAAATCAGTAAAGATTATTTGAAGATTAAAAAAAGTTTAACCTTTGCTAAAAATCCTGCCCTCCAAGATCATGGCAAGTAAATGCAACCCCCTCACAATGCCACAGTACAATACACCACCACACAACATCTCCCCAACCCCCAAATCTTGCTGAACTGGAGGAAGACCCAACTCTCTCCAAGGGAGAGGCTGGGTGTTGAGGAATGGAAAACTCCCAGACACTTGGGACAACTTCAATAATAAGTAATACTTCCCATATCTTTCTTAGTTATCCCCCCCACCCCCCACCCACACACGCTACACTAACCACCTAGTACATTCTGGATTCACCTTTACCGCATGGAACTTCTCTTTGAGAAGTTGAAAATGAGGTTTATGCATAAAATCATTCCGTTTTATATGAATCAGAAGTAATCCTCCGGAATCTAGCCTTACAATTGCTGGAATTACCATTCCACATTCTGCTTGGAGATGAGAGGAGAGGAGAAATCCACCTATAATACATTTACCCATCCTTTTGTCCAAAGGATCAGGGGAGTTGAAGTGAATGATAGGATAACTCACACCAACCTCAGTTCTGAGAATACACTTCTAGCCGTCTGCAATAGGATACCAATAGCAAGGGAAAATCTCAAAGTAGCCAAATTCTAGCTTTGCAAGGAGCAATAGACAATACTGGGTTACAGGGATCCCCCATGAACTAGATCGAATTTGTTTTAGCAAGTTTAGCTCTTCCAAAAATTCAGAGATTGAAATCTCAGTATCTGACACATAACACAGTTGACTTTGAAAACTGGATGGAAACCCTCCTTCAAAGCTATCTCTGGCAAAAGAGGCTAAAGTCAGTATATCAACACTCGATAGCATTACATAGGAATGGAAAATTTTCAGGAGGTTAATAAGAGTAACAAATCAGCAGCAGTGTCAAGGGTGGAAGCAAGCTGGCTCTTAACAGAGAGGGAGAAAAAACCACAAACCCAAATAAGTAAAGCAAGAGCACAATAATGGAATGGTGTAATGGACAAATGGGGGAAGTGAGTAGAGAGAATTGTTTATTACATTCCCCTCCCCCCAAAGATGTTTTGGAGGCAGGAAGTGTTCAGATTATTTCAAAAGTTTAAAGGCGTGTTTAAATCTCCATAATGCTGGCAAATTTTAAATTAAGTAGCAAGACTTAACTGTGGTATAAGATCAATATTATACAGTTAGCCAATCTCACACACATCTGAAATAAACAAAAGGATGTACTAGTGTCTGCAGTTTGTCAGCTTCAAACAAATTCTGAAAAACAAGATCAACAAAATGTATGTCTATCTTTGCATAACATTAGTCAACATATTGATTTTTTAAGTTGCTGTACAATTTTGAGCTTCTTCAAATCACCTAAATATATTATTTCCTAAAGGCTTCTGGTGGTTAATAATAATGATGATGTAGAACTACTACCCCTGACCCATTTCCTTCATCCATCCCTTCCAACAACTCCCTATTCTGTTTTCATTTTCTTGCTCCTTCTATACTTTCAACCATTAATGGTCCTGGGACATCTTTTTCTTCGCATCTTATTCTTTCATTTTACTTCATATCTCTCACCTTTCTTGCCAATGCTCCCAATTATCTATTTTTGCTTTAACGTAATGGTGGGGCCTCCAACGTGGGACCCATGGGCACCAATGTGCCCAAGGACCCCACTCTTGGTGCCAGCCAGGCTTCATGCTCCTGATTTTTATTTTGTTTCCTAAAGTGTTTTTCTTTTAAATTATTATTTTTTATATAAAATGGGGAGGCTGCCATGCTACAAAGAAATGGGCTGCCCAAGCAGCATCTGTATTTGCGTCAAAAGAGTGGTTTGGTGTTTTGGAGCTCAGTGTCCAACTCTAAATTATACTTAGGTTCTTGGGCAAGTAAACTTGTCTTTTAGTCTCCCCAGTTTTCTTTCTGGGAAATGAGTGTTTTGTGAATGGCCATGCCTACCAAGGCAGCCATTTCATTAATGGGCAAGCTTCCCATGCCAGTTATTTGGTGAGAGCACCCATAACTCTCTCAAAATTCCAAATGTGCCCCCAAAAGGTAGGAATCTAAACAGGAACAGCAAAAAGAATGGGAGCAGATATGCAGGGAAATTGTGACTGTTTTCTTAACAGCAAGAATGCAAATAAACAGTGACACAATAGTAGTTCCTCATTCTTATTTTCCATCTCATAGCCACAAACGCATTTTAACCCTTTTTAAAGCAAAAAAAGGGACACATTTTTTAAAAAAACTTCTAAACTAAGTGAAAAGGAGTATTTACATTCTAACCCTCAATAACCCTATTTTTATGTAAAAATCACCAGTATGGAAGTTACAATGTTACAAAGCTTTTCACCCCAATTACATAATTTACAAAAGCCTAACTTTTCTCTCAAAAACATATTTGCTTCATCAACTGGCTGGCGAGGATATGCTGAGAGTTATAGGGCTTTTTCTGTCTAAACATGCATAGGATTGCACCTAAATAACTTCCCATCAATTCTAACCTGCTAAAAATTAACATCTGACAAATGAATGGTCTATAATACATTCTGGCATCATGACTAAATCTCAAGCAAAAATCAAGGAGGGATGAAGTCAGTGATATGGGTTTTCCAGAAAAAAAATTGAATTGGAAAAATTTCCAACACAAATTGCGTTAATTTGCAAAGGGTTATTTGCAAAGGAAAAAATTCCAATTAATTTGTATAGGATCGTTTGTGTTGGAAAATGTTCAGTTTGCAATGCAAAATTTTCTGATGCCCTAGATAGCTTGGTCCTAGGTGTCTGAGTTCTTCTCCCACTTGCAGCTGGCATGGAGAGAACCATGCCGGCAACCTCAGAGAGGACAGAAAGAGGGCGTGCCAGTGGGAGGGAAGAGGACAGGGGAAGCAGGGATACGAGCTATCCCCAGCCTTCTTCCCCTCACCACCACAGTTAGATAGGTAGAAACACCCAACCAGCTAAAGATCACCTTCATGCTTCTCCAACCTTGTGGTAGGATCCCTGTCAGCCTGTTCAGAGGCTGATGGGAATCCCTTAATAGGATTTAAATGTTGCAGCACGTAGACATTTTTCTTGGAATACTTATAATAATTTAAAGACAAAAGCATTTACTTTCCTTACATTGTTTAAGTTTAAGAAAAGTACCCAAAGGTACTGAAAACTGCTGACATAGTAATTTTAGCAGCCTAAAGAACTATGCATGATATGCTGCCAACTACTATGCTATTTCAACGGATTTCAGCTCTCTTCCACTAAGGTTATTGGGCATCTTCAATTTCTCCCTTCAGTATTTACAAACATTGTAGAGCATTATCAGCATTCACCAACAACATTCACTGAAAAATATATACAACAAAATCATTCTCGTCGTCTTTCCTTAAGTAGCCAAACTGGGTAGGCATTAGATATTATGTGGATTGACATCTGTACATGAGGTTTAGTGCTATTTACTGTTTTACTCTGTACAGCACCATGTACATTGATGGTGCTATATAAATAAATAATAATAATACGTAGAAAGTCTATTTTTTAAAACAAAAAAGATTCAGTACTGATATTTACTGCCAGCATTGTTGACATTTGCTTGAAATCATGCTAAGATATACAACTTTTCAATAGATGTTCATAAACCCCTTACAGTGCAATCCTTGTCTATTCAAAAGGATCACTGAGTTCAACGGGTATTACTCCCAGGCAAGTGGAAACAGGATTGCAGCCTTAATTATGGAGGTTGAAATATGTTAATAATTATATTCTCATACAAAATACATTTGTCCCAGTCTGGACAACAGCAGGGAGGGCTTGCATACTCCCCTACTGAATATGATGCAAAATGTCTAGTGTACATGAGATGGAGATGAAAGTTAACAGCCAACTGTACTTCCCTTCCCTTCCCATTATTATGTCAAAGCTGCACTCTTTGCCCTCCCTTTACTCAACCTGGATGTCCTGGATATCCTGGCTCTGGTGCTGGTGAAAAGATTCATTTTTCTTGTTAAAAAGGTTATTTTAAAAAAATTCATGAATAGGGCTATTCGTGAAGTTTTTTAAAATAACCTTTTTAACAAACAAAATAAAAAATAAAGAATCTTTTCACCAGCACCAGAGCCAGTGTCTCTCTCCTTTTGCACACACTTTTGGTGCTTCTCCCTCCAACCCATTTGTCCTGGATATCCACCACTGCTTCTCTTGAACCCAGAGGGATCCAGTGTTCCAAGAAAGCATCAACAGATAATTGATTCCTGCATTTTCCACTACTTGTTCCTTTGGATTCATAAGCCTAAGTAGTAATCATGAGTGAGAATGCACAGACTGAACAAAGGAAATGTACCAGAGCAAAAAAGACCAAGCCATAGATTTGGACATCAAGTGCCCATTCCCAATGTCATGTGAAAGCATGTTGAGTGGTTTTGTCAGGCTTGTTTGGTAAACGTTTGGCAATGAACACAAACATCCACTTTCTATTCTTTGCCTAGGAAGGGAAGGCAGCAGTCATACCTCTGTAATAGGAAGTTTCCCATTACATCCTTTGCACTTCCTTAAAGGGAATCACTGAGCCATAGGGCACCCAGTTGCGAGCAGGACCTGGAGTAAAATTAAAATGTGATCGGTGAAGTGAAAGAACTGCAAAGGAGAAAAGAAAATTAGAAAGAGAAAAGGGGAAACTATGCTATGTCTATCCAGCTTGGGATTTGGAAAAATCTCCAAGAAAATGTTCCTCCCAATGTTGTGGAAATGGAAGAACTGAGAGGAAAGGTTCCACCCCTTCAGGCATTGTGTTAGGCTCAGAGAGTATTTGTAGACTTAAGCTCTATAATTGTCCAAATGATGCTCTGCACAGGCATAGAATCCCGTCCCTCTGTGTGTGTGTGTGTGTGTGTGTGTGTGTGTGTGTGTGTGTGCGCGCACGCAGAGACACCATGAAGAAGAATGAAAAGAGCATCAAGTGTCATGTCAAGCTGTGAGCTCTTGATCTTCATTCTGCCTTAAAGGACCAGTAGTCCTTAAGGTAGAAAAGAGACAGAAAGGGTCATCTATACAACATTAGATGGCAGCAGACAGTCTCAGCACTCTCTTTCTCTTGAGTGGCAGCAGACAGCTCAGCACTGCACTGAGCAGAGAGTAACAGTGACCCAGCTTCATGCATAGTTCTGCTTCTGTTTCTTGTCGTTCTTAAGGATGTGAGATAGAATGTCACGCATGAAGCTGCCTCAGCACAATCTTACACAGGTTCTTGCCCCCAAACAACAAAAACTTACACTAGGCAAGCACCAACATTCAAAGCTGTTAAGTTTCACATTAACAAATACAATTTCAGCAGCACTGGATGATAGTTGATTATATCTTACATACTAACATTTTCCGACAGAATCAGAACACACATTTTACAGTCAAGATTATTTGAAACATTATATTTGTTAAGTGCAGCTTTGGCCCAACAATGATGTTCCATTTAGCAAATACTGTATGTATTAGGAGAACATTTGCTAAAATTCTGGTCTTCTATTCAGTCAAGAAGGGCAGCAAAACATTGCTAAACTTGCAGTGCTGGCATAGGGGAATACTTCATTTCCTTTGTGAATTAGCACAAAAGAAAGACCTGATCTCTTTGCTATGACACTGCAACCTGGGCCCGTGCCTCTATGTAGGAACAACAGTAGCTAGACATGGAACTCCACTAGTTTTCAATTAAGAGGTGGAAGAGGGTAAAGAGGATAGGCGTCAGAATCCAAAAGGCCACTAGGGCAGCACTACTACAGCAAAAAATAATAAGCTAGAGAGAGTCAACACTTTCAAATTGTAGGTGCTGCAGAATTAGATAGCTCTGCTGCATTTGTCAGATGATGCAGAGCTAACTATTGCGTACACACAATTGCTTGTGCTGCTGCCATTAAACCAGTTGTACAAAATGAGGAGAAAATAAAGTAAAGCCGCTCTACGATTTAGCTGAATTCTTAACTGCTTTGGATTCCAATTCTTTTGTCAGGTACACAATGTGTATCAAGCTGTCCCAAATCCAGCTTTGCATCTCTGCAGCTTACCTGAAAAGATTAAAAAATCCATTACCTGGTAGGTATTTTTTGTTTCCAAGTTTTATCTGACTTTCCTTAAAAGCTTGTATTTTAAAAGCATAAAAGGATATAGCATAGATATAGCATACTAATTTCAATAGTTTGTCTTTGCATAAATTATACATTGTAAAATATGCAATACTGGACTTTATTTAGAAACATTTGCTTGGTTTCAGGATTTCTCTACACAAGCAAAGCAAAAGGTAACACCAAGAGACAAAGGCCTAAGGTTTATCCCTGGATCGTCCAGGGGTCAAACCTGTTCATCTAGGTGACACACAGGGGATCCAGTGCTCAGGCAGGGGCGAACCCTGGATGATCCCAGGATAAACCTTAGGTCTAGCTGTGGCCAAAGTGACATAATTAAAATCACCTATAATTCACTTAAAAGTATAGAGGCACTTCTTAAATAAGGATTACATTTTTCTGTAGAATCATTTAAACAAAAACAAACCTTTCCTAGGAAAGTTCTGGTAAGAGGTTTGTTTGTCATTAAAACTGTTTGTTTGCAACCTCCACGTTCCTTTTATGGTCAAGTGATATTATCTATAATCTACTTGCATCAGGAAGATAGCAATAGATTATAATGATGCCAAGCAATAATACAGCATATCCTGTTAGTGTTCTAGCTTGTATATAATGCACTGTCCTAATGTTTACTATATGTAGGCAACAAAAAAGCCAGTGTGTGCTGTTTTTCCCCCTTCTCCTAAGGACAGCAGAAACTCGCTCACTCCCCACAACTGTTTTTAAGTTCACAAGCCATTCAACATGCTGCTATTATATTATCCAAAGATGTTCCTGCTGGAACAGATGGTCAGTACCATGTTAGTGCCAATCACTTGGGCTGTCCACTACAGTAAAAGGAAGAAAGGCATTCTGGATTCAATCCTTCCAAACAGGTGATGAGTTCTGTCAAAGCTGACAGTGTTAGCCATCTGTTCAGCAGGTGCACGCAGTCCTGATCTAATGACAGGTACTGTACATACAACCCTGAGCACTGGATGTGGATGCTTTTAGACCCTACACCAACAACCATTCGCACATATGGACTATCAAGGCAAATCCAGACACGTCAATAACATTTGTGAGATCAGGACGTTAAGTCATATCTGACTAGTAATCAGAAGATACTGATAGCATCAGCTACAATGATATCTAGCAGTTAATATAAAAACTTCCTACTCTATCTCTGCTTCTGTTTTCTACCTACCCAAGAACCTGTGTATTTGCCTAAGGATGGAGACAGATCTGCATTAACAGCTGGATTTTGTATCTTCAAAAATGGAGATCAACTATTGTTTGTTTTTTCATCCCAGAAGCCCTAGAGAGTCAGATCCACAAAAGCAAGAATAAGCAATTATGGGTATGATCTAGCCAAACCTTTAAATCACACTGGTTTCAATGGAAAGAATTAAGAATGTGCTCATCTCTCCCTTTGAACTAATGAGACTTGAAAGTGCTTCCACTAGATTTGGACCCCATATTCTGTTGCATTTTTGTTGTTTAAAAAAACAACTGCACACAACTGTCGCTTGATATCACTAGAGCCTATTACTCAGCATGCCATATTGTAGTGTTTGCAACAATTCCCCAATACCCGGCTAAAAATACTCTCAAGGTGAAAACAGATCATAAGAGTGAGGCAATTTTTATATGAGAGGCAAATCTAACATCACTTTGGTTAAATATTCAAGCAAAATACCAGAAAGGCCTGATGAATGCAATATAAACAAAATGCAAACTAGTGATGAGGACAAAGTTCAACTTGAAGCAGTTCAAAATATGAACTCTCCATTCAAAAAGCCTTACCTTATGAAATAACAAGTTCCCAGATCTTTTAATACCTTAAATATGTTGTGCCACTCTCGAGTGTATTTTATATTGAAAGGGTAGGATAAAAATGAATAGAAATGAATTAATTCATTCTATAGGCAATCTACCACAAAGCTCTCAAACTACATTCGGAGCACAATGTTATCGATTGTGCCCTCGGTGATTGAAAGCCCCCAACTCAGATGCATCCAATCATCAGAAGCAGGGAGGAAGGAGTGGCAGAGGCAATTTTCACTTGCTCATTCTCTCGCTCTGCAGGCCAGACAGGTTTTTAGCCTGTCTGGCAAGAGCACTTCATAAGGGGAAGGGAAGGTGGCTGGAAGAGGCTCAGGATAAATCATATCCTGGCCTCTCGTCTTCTCCCCTCCCTGCCCGCCAGAATGCCTCCTCCTCCGAGGTTGCTTTTACAACCTTGGAGGGCAGATGGTGTGATCCTTTCCTTGCTGGCTGCAAAGGAGTGAGGGAGGAGGTTTGGGGGAATCTGAACTATCCTATGATCACTAGGACACTTGGCCAGAGAACATATGATTGCTCTCTTAACTGTGGTACCCACATCAGATAATAATACAAAATGGGGCTGAATAACTTTACCATATTAATGACATTATAACATTCCTCCTCAAATGATAATTTCCAGCAGCTACATTTATTGCACCAGTTCAGATATAACAGGATTTATTACTGAGGACGAATGTGGCCATGGCTGGGTCCAATCCCCTGCTCAGTGCAGGAATACATCTTAAAGCATGCCTGACAGATGGCTGTCAAGCTACATCTTGGATGCCTCTAGTGCATCTCCAGGTAGGGCTAGAAAGATTCCTCCCTGAAACCCTAAAGAGCTGCTGCTAAGTCAATATGCACAATGCCAGGCTAGATGGACCAATGGCCTGACTCAGCTTCCTAGGTTTCTATGCAAACTGATCAAATGCAATGCATCACTACCTCCATTTATAAGCCTTAAATAAACCAATAATTATGTCCATATCGTGCTTTTGCACTATAACTCAGCCTTCCCCAGTTCGTGCCCTCCAGACTTCAACTCTCATCAGCTCCAGCCAACATAGCAAACAGTCAGGAATCCTGAGAGTTGTAGTTCAAAACATCTGGGGGGCAACAAGCTGGAGAAAGGTGTTATAGCTTGTCACAGGGAGGTATGAAAAACAATTAATCTGACAAGACCAATGTAATGATGGTTGGTAGGTCTTGTAGCCTAGAGACTGAGGCAGCAGACACACTCTTCATTAATGTGAATTAGTCTCCCCTGTTCCCTGCAAAATAGAGCCTTGGAATACTCTTGAAGCAACAGGGTGCAGTGGTGACTAAGGATGCTTTTAACTATCACCATCTGGAGAGAAGGTTGACATCTTGCTCATTCAGATTTGGCAGCAATCTTCATGCCTCCATCACATTTGGATAGTTCCTGTATCACGGTGTTGATGAGCCTTACCCAACCTGGTATCTTCCAAATGTGTTTGGACTACTACTCTCACCACCTCCAGCCATGCTGCCTGAGGATTATGGTATTTGTAGTCCATCACATCTAGAGGGCACCAAGCTGGGGAAGGCTGGTGTAGACGGTGGTATCTTTGAAAATAACAATAAAAAATATTTCTTACCCACCTCTCCCTTTGGATTGAGGCAGGGAACAACATCAGCACAACAAATCAATACATCTTAAAAATTCTTGGTTTCACATTCATCTGGGTAGTGAAGGATATGTGCCTGAATGGATTTTAGTTATATCAATGGCTATAAATCGTGATGGTTTAAAATGTTTGCTTTGCTTGTTGTACAAAAGAAACAAATGTGCTCTTGCAACCTCTTGTATATCTAAATAAACTGGTACAAGGAACGACAGTATCATTCAGCAATCCTAGTCAGAACAGTCATCATAGGACCTCAGATTGCTGCTATTTATTTATTTATTTCATTTCAGGGCAAATAAAGGTTCTTGGCTGTGCAGTGTACTACTGAGAAAGAAGTCAAGTAGAAGTTCAATTCAATAAAGAACAAGTTACCACAAAATAAGACCAAGCTGTTCCAAAATTTGTGATACAGAACCCCAACCTTCTCTAACCCAGGGCCCTCCAGATGTGTTGGACCACAACTCCTATCTTCAGACAGCATAGTCAGTTGCCTTTATGGCTGGGGATGATAGGAGCTGTAGCCCAGAACATCTGGAGAGCACCAGGTTAGGAAGGCTTCAAATATACAGGGAATGGGAGGTGAATGACAGTAGCATCTGAAAGATCAACCTGAACTGTTTTAAATTGTGGAGTAAAAATGACTCATGCATTCCCCATAACAATAAAACCTTTAAAACACCACACACACACACACACACACACACAGAGGGAGGGGAGTTTTGATGATTACCTCACCATTTTGTGATGTGCTGGGCCTAAACACTAGATTTTTTCATCTTTGTTAGAGGAGAAGGAAAGCCTTCGGAAAAGGCAGGCAGATGCTTTCCTTTGCTCACCATTATTACCACACCACCCCCTGATAACATGCCACATCACAGCCAAACGTATCACTCACACACACACACACAGAACAATGCTCAGCTATGTGACTCGCAAAGCAATTTCGCTGGAAGGAGAAGGGGAGAGAGTCACGAAGAGGATGCGGAAACTATGCGGGACTATTCGAAAGGGAGAAAGAAACCTATATAGATAACGGGAATGAGGGCGCAGGGGTATCGCTCCCGCATCGCACCACCTAATACAAGCTTTCCTTAAGACGCCCCCCAAACTGCTCCCCACCCTACCCCGAAGGATAGTGGTATGATGGGAATACTGGACTTTCAACGGCCTCAGCTGCCGAAGAAGCGGGCCGGACACCTGCTATCTCAAACGGACCCGGATCATAACAATGAGGGAAATAAACGAACCGGTTCGGCTGGGCTGCTCCCACAGACACCTGGGCGAAAAAGAGAGAAGGGGTGAATAATGGTGGACCTCCACACAGCTACCGGCTTATTCTAGCCAATACGGAAGGAAGGAAGCTCTCGGTCACGGGCTGGGACCTTGGCGCCCGTCCTAGGATGCCATTAGAGATGCTGAGACAGGTCCAGGCCTCCTGGCTGCATCACACCTGACCCCTGAGGCACCCGAGGGAGAAGAAGAAGAAACAAGCGGGATGCGATTACCTGCCAACCAGCTCCTCTGCTTCGACTCTTTTGTTTCTCACAGGCCAAAATGGCGGCGCCGAGCGGGGCGGCCCTTCCCCCGCTGGCCGCGGGTAGGCTCCGCCCCGCGCGTCTCCATTGGCTCTGGCGGAGCAAGCCTCCGCTGATTGGGGGGAAAGGGGAGCCAGACTCTGTTGCTAGGGGAGCCAAGGCGGGCGGCGAGGCATCGTGCGCCGCGTGATGATGGGGATGAGGGATGAGGAGGGTGGGGGAGTCAGGATGGGGACGTGAAACTGAGGCTTGAGGGATGCGCTGCGAGGTACCAACACAAAACAGAAATGGGGCCGCGGAAACCTGTTGTAACGGGAAAGGAAGCCCCATTGAAGCCTTGCGCTAGGCTTGCCCTGTCCCCTTTGGGGCTGCCTTGCTCCAGAACATCCCGGCGTCACAACACTTAACACAGGTGCCTCTTAGGGGTGAAATGTTGCTCTGGTGGCAACGCTCAGCCTTAGGCGACGGCTGTCCTCGCTCTCAAGCGAACCAGACGGCGTCCCTAACCTACTGGACATGGGGGTGGGTGTGTCTCCCAGTCTAGGAGGCCTCTTCCCTCAAATAACTGAAGTGAATGGCTCGCTCTGGTGACAGACCGCTTTACGCCGCCACAGGAACTGCTTCGCAAGAACTGCGTCTTGTTCCCCACTATGAATCATATATATAGTGGACTCGGTCAGCTGCAGAAGTAAACAGCTGCAGGCTGCAATCTTATGCATATTTAGACAGGAAAAAAGTCCTACAGCTCTCATCATGCCCTAGCCAGCATGGCTAGCTGGGGAATACTGGAAGTTGTAGGACCTTTTTCCTGTCTAAACATGCATAGGATTGCGTCTTTACCCAGAAATGAACGCTTTTGAGTTAAAGGGGGCTTGTTCCAGGCCCCTGGGGTAATCGAGGTGAAGTGGTTCAACCCACTTTTTTTATTTTTTTAAAGCAGCTTTAAAAAATTATGACATGGTCACTTCATTTAAAGAAAGACGTTTTTATAATAAGGAAATTGCCAGTTTAATATGGAAACCGATATTATTTATTTATTTATTTATTTATCATACTTCTACCCCGCTCCTCAGCCAAAAAAGGCTCTCGAAGCGGCTTACACTTAGCAAAAAAGACAGTCCCTGCCCTCAGGCTTACAATCTAATAAAGACATGACACACAAGGAAAAGGAGTCAAGGAGAGAGGGAGGGAGGAGAGAGAAAGAAAGAGAGAGAGAGAGAGAGAGTCCAGCAGGAGCAGGGCCCGATGTTACTTCTGCCTGCTCCTGTCCCCTCGGTCCTTCTTCTTCCTCACAGGGCCAAGATGGCAGTTTGCCCTGTGGGGGGGGTGGGGAGAGTCCAGCAGGAGCAGGCCCCGATGTTACTTCTGTCTGCTCTGTCCCCTCGGTCCTTCTTCTTCCTCACAGGGCCAAGATGGCAGTTTGCCCTGTGGGGGGGGGGGGAGAGTCCAGCAGGAGCAGGCCCCGATGTTACTTCTGCCTGCTCCTGTCCCCTCAGTCCTTCTTCTTCCCCACAGGGCCAAGATGGCAGTACAGCCACCTGACCAGACCAGCTTTGCTCAACCAAGATTCCCCCTTGGCACAAGGTGTTTTTTTCAAGATCACTCTCACTCTAATTATGCTTAGGTGATGGGGGAACAAACCATTGGCCATCCTAGCTGGGGACGATGATGATGATGATTTATTACATTTCCATACCTCCCCATAGCTGAATCTGTCTGGGCGGTTTACAAAAGATTAAAAGGTTTTTTAAAAATTCACTATACAAAATTTAAAATGAATGTTGTAGCCCAAAATGGAATCTCCAAAGCAAAAATGCACAGAATTAGAAATGTCTGGGGTAATGTTAGCTTGCTAAAATGAACTAATAGCTGTAAGCTAATAAAAATATTTTTACCAGTGAATCTTTATGCAGATTCTGTGTCATAGTCCAAAACATCTGGAGGGCACCAATTGTTTACCCCTCCAGGTGAAAGAAAACACACCTGGTGCTAAATGGGAGGTGGAGAGGACATATGGTGCCATAAGATTCTTAGGCCTTAGCTAGACCTAAGGTTTATCCCAGGGTCATCTCTGTTCATGTAAATGACACACAGGATATCCCAGGAGCAGGCAGGGATGACCCTGGGACGATCCCAGGATAAACCTTAGGTCTAGCTAAGGCCTTAATTAAACACAGCTATATTCCTTGTCACATTACTGAAAGGAAAGTCAGAGAGTAGCAGCAGTGTCTTTTGTTTGTGCTGCTTTCAGGCATCCCTCTTATCATGTCCCCATTTGTCTCCCATCCCCACCATGTCCTTCCCTCATCCCATACTCAATTACTTCAATCCAGAGTTCTCATGAGTGGAACAGTGTGGGGAGGGAATGTTCACTAACCTCCTCCTGCATTTCCTTCCCCTATGAAAACCCTGGAACCATGTGGGAAATGGTGGTGATGGTAGTAATGTGTCCAGCTGGAAGCCACCTGAATTGTACTTCCTTCCAATAACAGAAGGAGGCCTTCTGTTTGCAGAATGGCAATCCTGGATCTAGGGTTTCTTTCCTCCCGCCCCCATCATTTTAAGTGGCTACTGACCCCCTTGAAACACCCTGCTAAACTCAACCACAATGACTGAGTGACTTAAAAGGAAGATTTTTAAAAGCTCATTCAAGGGTGATAGTGATCACCCAGGGTGATTACATACTAATAACATCCTTAATTATTATGTAACAAAAATATCCCTGTCATGTAATTCCGTGCATTGGTAATTCATTTTCCATTACGCTTGACTTTCATAGAGCTTGCATAAGCCCATGTGTAAATCTATCCTTTTCACCCAAGGTTTATGTTTGTTTAGGAGAAATATTTATGTTAAATAGGCAAAAGCTTTTGAACTTAAAAATTGTTGTCCTTATCCAATACATTTCTAATGCTAACAGTTCATAGGCGCTAATCCTATATAATTATCTCTTTTAATTGTCAATATTTTGAAGAATCTCCATGGAAAAAGAAAGAAAGGATGCATTTTATTTCTTTTAAATCTGTTGAATTCCCTCTTTTTTTCCTTTTTCTTGATGCATTCCACATAATGCTGTTTCATATGATTCTTGTTATGCACCTCTTTTCTCCTTGGTCTACGATTTTATCTAAATCCATATTTCATCCTGTTGCAACCAGAGCTTTGGTCCAGATGTGCTATGTATGAAGATGTGACGTCCTTCCTGAAGCCATCTAAATAAGTCCTCTTAATAGAGCTGTCATCTTTGAAAGACAAACAGCAGCTGCAAAGATCACTGCTGTTGTGTTTGCCAAGGGACAGGATTTCTGACAATTAACATTGTTAGGCTGTGCTACCTAATTAATCACATTTCTGGAATGAAAGGACTGTTCAGGCCCAAATTACTAACGTTTTGTGCTAATATTAAACATCTTAAAGGTCAGCAGGGTAAAAAAAGAAAGCAAACACAAAGACATTTTTCTCCTTACAGTACATATAATAAAGTGTTTCTCTGTGTTCAACTGTGGTAAGACCTTTCCAAGCATTCATAGCGAATAATAAAAGTCAACAATGAGATGCTGCTATAGCACATTTTAGACTGTATGAATAGAAACATCCTAGATCGAAAAAGTAATATTATCTCTCTACTCAGCAGTGGCAAAGAACACATTTGCAATACTGCATTTCATTCTGGAAACCACAGTTCAAGAAGGTTGCAGACAAATTGGAAACAATTCTGAGAAAATCTGCATGGAGGGGAATGGATCAAAAACACATAGTTGTCTGGGGAACAGCTGATAGAACCAGACATGTTTACTCTGGGAAGGACAAGATTAAAAAGAAAAAAAGGTTTTAAAAGATTGGCAGTTTTCAAATATTTAAAGGGATGTCAAAAGGAAGAGGGAGAACATTTGTGCCACTCAGCAAAATGTAGGACAAAAAGGAACAGGTTGAATTTACATTAGGTCACATTAGGAAAGGGTAAGAGCAGCTTAGCAATGGAGTTGTTTGTCAGAAAGGTAGCTGAATCTTTCCCTTGAACAAGCAAAGGCATCAGACGTTTTAGCCACCAGACCCCCATCTTTATGGTGGTGCTTGGCGCCGTGAGGCGCCTTGTGCCCACATTTGTGTTCCTTCCTGACATCTGCTACAAGGCCAAGATGTTTGTGCAGTTTATTAATCAGTAACAAAGATATGCTATTAGGCAATGTGAAGACCTTTCATTGTGTTAAGGTGTACATCATTCTGTAATAACAGTAATAAGTGGGGCCTGCAACAAAATGTTGCAGTGTGTCCTTACCTACCTACCTAAACTGGTGTCTCTTTTTAGGGAGCCATCCATATCCTCCTCCAGAGGCCCAAGCTGGCCAATTCACTGTCCCCCACTCCAGTCTTCTTTTCTACCAGGCACTCAAGATTCCATGGCTTGAACATGCTTAGTCCTTTGGGGGCTTTTTTGAAAACAGGATTGCCCCATTTGAGTTTTGTTGTTTGGAAATATTTTGTACTACTGCGTGGCTTAGGGTTCACCCGAGCATGCAGATACCTCCCTCTTGTTTCTCAGGGGCCCTGTTTTGTCTCTTGTTGGCACTCAGCCACGATAGTTTTGTTATTAGTGGGAATGGTAATAATTATGTGTACAGACCTGAAACTACTTGCAATCTTATTAACAACATCGCTTTGAGTCTTGCCTTAGGTATTTGGTCCGGACTCCTTGCCTATTGACAGACGGAGCTCTGCATTTTCCTCATTTGCTACTGCAAGACAAACTTGGGGCTAATTCTCAAAAGTCCTCAGATGAATCTGTCTGCAGATCAGATTATTTTCAGCAAGAGACTCTGGCATTCACAGCTTCCACCCCCACCTCTCCATCTGTCACTCCTCAATCCATCGCAGTTCAAAAATATTTTAAGATCTTTTTGTTCTCTTAGACTTTTGCATTGGTTGTGTTGTGCAAGAGATGAACATAGCTCATGGTGAAGATGCTAGTATGTGCTTTTTTCTTTTTTGATATTCAGTGAGTTGTGTACATCTGTGGGAGCCCTGTACACCATCTTTTCCCCCTTCTTTTCTTCCTGGTGCACAGTACATGAGCAGTTAGTATGCATTCGTTGTGCAGGACACAGGCAGTTTCCCTCAAGGCAGTACTTCTGTTGTGTGCGTTATTTCATGTTGTGTGCAGGTGACCCCAAGATAGCGCATCTATAATAGGCATGGGGCACATACATTTTTTTTAATCCACTTGTCCTGTGTTTTGTTGTTTATTTGTTCAGTCACTTCCAACTCTTCGTGACTTCATGGACCAGCCCACGCCAGAGCTTTCTGTCGGCCGTCACCACCCCTAGCTCCCCCAAGGTCAAGTCTGTCATCTCCAGAATTTCATCCATCCATCTTACTCTTGGTCGGCCCCTCTTCCTTTTGCCTTCCACTTTCCCTAGCATCAGCATCTTCTCCAGGGTGTCCTGTCTTCTCATTATGTAGCCAAAGTACTTCAGTTTTGCCTTTAGTATCATTCCCTCAAGTGAGCAGTCTGGCTTTATTTCCTGGAGTATGGACTGGTTTGATCTTCTTGCAGTCCAAGGCACTCTCAGAATTTTCCTCCACCACCACAATTCAAAAGCATCTATTTTCCTTCATTCAGTCTTCCTTATGGTCCAGCTCTTTATCTGATCTCAAAGGGTCAAAATAAAAACCTTGGTAGACTGCCACCACCTGGCTATTTAATCCAGCTACCCAGCCACACCATATGATCTTCGTTTAAAAAGAGCTCCAGCATTATTTACCTTGGGACCTCAGTCTGGTATTTATGACATGCATAGGTGTAGCTTGAAAAACAAGAGCCACAGGAATGTACATTTTTCAAATTAAAATCAAAATTGACTTGGCATTTCAACTAAAAAAAGGAAGAAAACGTCTAAAAATGACAAAAGGTGCTTTTTTAAAAAATAGAAAAATGCAAGATTTCTTGGGCAAAAGCTTTTCATATTGCTGGCAGAGTTCCCAGTAAACATACATGACATTTCAAAATGGAGTCTGTCCCATGTTATCTGTGCTCTGGATAGGCCCAGGCAGCCATAGATTACATACTAGGTGGGTAGTCATCAGGAAGAGAAGCAAAAGAGCCCTTTGCATTTACTGGCAGATTCGAATTGAATCTCCTCCCATTTCCTTTTTCTATTTTTGGAAACCTATCCAATGAAGATGGACAAAAACGAGAGAAGCATTAAAAACTAGCCATTTTTAGAAGAGGAAGTAAATACAGTTTTTGAAACTTATGTCAGGGGGCATGATTATCTGTTTGTCTATGATGACAAATCCACATTTTGCCCTCCCCTTGTATGAGACAGGGTTCCTATACAGGAAACTAAACATACCATATATAATAGGGCTTTCAGAAATTCAGAGCTGGTCTGTTTAGTTGGCCAGACTTTATCATTTCCATCACAGCATTGGTTTGGGGTTGGCACATAGAACATACCCACATCCCCTATCTGCATCATCTCATGCCCTTTTTATTTATTTTATTTTAATGCTTTGAACTTAAAGGCTAAGGCCTAAACTACACCTGCCATTTATACCAGAGTGGTCATGAGGTCATCTCTGCGCGTCCAAATGCTGCACAGCTGATCCTGGTGTGAACTGGGGACGTGCACTCAGTTTTCCTGGGATAGCTGGGACTGCATTTTCCCCATTTTTTTCCTGCCATCTCAGGACCATCCCAAACTTTGTGGGTGGTGCGGATCTCCCTCCCAAGTCCTCCCTCTTCCCCGTGAATAGCAGGGCTCAGGAAACGGGCACAGAGCTGTGCTGGAGGAGTCTGTGGGCGTTGGGAGTTAGGGAGAGCGCATTTTCACCATCTTTGGGGTGGCGCTCAGCGTCTTCTAGTTCCAAGTTTGTTGTTGTTGTTTTAAATCTCACCTTCATGCAGGACTGTGCCCTAGCATTTGCGCAAATGACTCTTTTTTAAGAAAAAAAGTCACCCCAAACCATGCCTCTTTACTTCCAGGACAACTCGCTGGCATGTGGCCCCTGAGGGATGATCCCGGAAGTCGAAAACTCTTGTGATCGTCCCTCCCTACTCTCCAAAGGGCTGCAGGTATAGATGAGCCCTAAGGCTACATCTTATATGCCCACTTACATGGACATATAAACCCCATTGAATTCATTAGAACTTACTTCAGAGTCAACATACATGTATCAGATAGTGCTGTGAACATTCCCCTGCTGTGCCACTGTAGAATGGAAATGGTCTCATCTAGTGTTTCTTCTACAAGCAGCAGACAGCAGGAAAGTTCCTTTCTGCTTGTAACAACACCTTGCGATTTTTATTTTTATTTTGCTTTTGCTTTAATTCAATTTCATGTCATTATTTATTTATTTAAAGCATTTTTATCATGCACCTCAGCCAAAAAGGCTCCCAGATGGGCTTACATACAATCGCTAAAAGCAAGACAGTCCCTGCCTGCAGGCTTACAATTTAAAAAGACATAACAAAAAAGGGATGAGGATGGAAGAAGTACGGGGAAAGCAAGTGGTCTTTCAGCAGGACTGGTAGAATGGCTGTTTCCTACCTCATCTCCCTCTGTTGCAGCCTACTATGAAGATTCTGGAGTCCATTTCTACCCTGATGTATTTTTAAAATGGCAAATATCAAGGCCTTTGCCCTCTCCCTCTTCCACTTCAACAATTTGTGATGTGTGGAGCTGATATTACATTGTTGTGTTTGCATTTGGAGTTCTGGGACTACTGAGCAAAAGCTGAAATGCAGTCAGGGCATTCATTCTCTGATGAGCTGGATAAACTCTTAATCCCAGTTTATAATGCATTCTTCAGAAAACTATAAATTATGTAATTGTCCCAACGTGCTCATTTTGTTTGTATTCAGCAATTAGTGGAAGGTGAGTGCTGAGAGGTTCAGCCCTTGGAAGGCATTATTGGAAGATACGCTATTATCTTACACTCCCATATGGCTTAGGATAATTGTCACATTATTATAGTCATATTAGATTTCTTCAGACCTCACTCCTCTCTCTCTCTCTCTCTCTCTCTCCCTTTTTAATTCTGTCCATCTTAATTAGCAAGGTGGGATTCAATTCCAGCTTATACAGGTCATTTAGATGCCTTGGCCTCCCATGCTTACTGATGATCAGTTTACCAACTGCTGCAGCTGAAGACTGTAATAAGAGGATGAGATCAGAATCTGCGCACCAGGTGTGATGTTATGGCTCACCTCTCAGGCCTTGTCCCTTTGCTCTTGGCTCATGGGCATCTCATGTTCACTTTCTGAACAGTTGCCTTCTTTCTCCAAGAATCCTTGGATCTGTCATTACTTAGCAATTCCAAAATTGATTTCAGTATTGACCTGGAGTGTAGTCTGATACCGCAGTAATACGGTACTCTCTCGGCATCCTTCGTTTGAGCCCTTTATCCTCTCTGGGGTTTGACAGCATATGTGAGGTTAATTAGCCCTGCCAAAGAATTGGAGCCAGATTTTGTGCATGCAGCTGTGCTCCCCAGAAAAGGTGACAAGAAAACATAGTGTTACATCACTAACACATATATATGCACATGACTCGCGGATGGATGCAGATTCTCACCTACCTAGAACTGGTGTGGCATACTGGTTAAGATGCTGACAGAGCAATGCTATGCATGTCAGCTCAGAAGTTGAGTTGGATCCATGATCATCCTTCCTTGAACGGAAAGGTTCCTCCCATCTGTGGAAAACTTCCAATCTGGTGGAGTATTTCCACTGATATTTATTTATTTATTTATTTATTTATTCATTCATTACATTTCTATACCGCCCAATAGCCAGAGCTCTCTGGGCAGTTCACAAAAATTAATACAACAGGGAAGCAAGCTATCTCCCTTGCTTCCTCCTTCCCCCTGCAAACTCCCACCCCCAATCTGCTCTAGAGACTTGGGAGACCCTCTGGTTGTGGATGCTGCAAAAGGAGGAGGTAATCAGCAAAGATCACCTCTCCCCCCACCCCATTCCCACTAGCAGGAGCATTCTGAGCAGGAGTCTATTTCAGCAATGTTCCCACGCGGCAGGGGAAAAAAACTTGGATTGAAGCCATTGAGTTCAGTGGTGGTTACTCTCTAGTAAGTGTGTTTAGGATTGCAGCCTGAATCAGGAAAGACCCCTATTTGAATCTCGCCTCTAGCATGAAAATTCTATGTACCCATGGGCAAACCTCTCTCTTCCAGCCTCACACCTGCAACATGGGGGTATTCATACTGACCTACCTTTAGGGTTATTGTAATGAGTACAATAAGGGAAAGTAATTGTAGGGCAGAATCCCATGCATGTTTAGACAGAAAAAATCTTGCAACTGAGGAATGCTTGGAGTTGCAGGATTTTTTTCTGTCTAAACTTGCGTAGGATTGAGCCTTAAATGCTTGAATACCTGAAAGCGCTATCATAATGAAAATACTTAGCATTTGAAAACTGTACAATGCATGTTGGCTAGCCTCCTCCTCTGTCTGCTTTTAGACATGTATTTTTTTTAAAAAAAAAATCTTTTCATGTCAACAAGCCTTTAAACATTTAATGATCTTCTCTTTGGAAGGTTGCTTGGCTTTTCACTGGAAAGATACGTCGTCTTACTAATGCTGCAATGTTATTTTGTTACTGTCTTGTACTTTTAGCTTGCATTTTTGATTTTATGGTTTTATGTGTTTTGTTTTATTTTTTGGATATAGATAAATACATCAATAAATACCTATTTGGACTTCTTGTCCTTATGGCTCTATGCTTGGCAGCCATTATGAAACACAAAGGAACTTCTCTTCTCTTAGCATTTAGGGTTTTGAGTGTCTGAGGCTTTGGCAGAAACCTTTAATCAACGGGTTGCTATGAATCACTTCACTCTTTCTGCTGATCTATTGTTTCAGACTGCTAGCAAATTCATCTGGTACCATGACTTTGTAGCTAATATTGTTTAAAAGTATTCCTTTCCTGATCACTACAGCTTAAGTAGCAGCATTGCAAATAAGTCTACAAGACTTTCTAGCCTGCACATTTTTGGGCTACCCTTCAAAGTGGCTAGTAGGCTGAGTTTTCATGCAGGGTGCAGAGGACAAGAAGCACTCTCCTCTACAACGAGCATGGAAATAAAGTCTAGTAAAAATAAAGTCTAGTAAATAAAGTCTAGTAAAAATAAAGTCTAGTAAAACTCGGTGCTTGGCCCGTTGTTGTTTTCCTTATACATGTTGCCCTTGGGCAAGCTTATTCAATCTCATGGCCTCCAATATCATCTGTACGCCGATGATACACAACTATATCTGTCATCTCCGGAACGTTCTCCTGATGTTCACGATCGTATCTCGGCATGTCTTTCAGATATCTCAGCTTGGCTGCTTCATCGTCGCTTGAAGCTTAACATGGCAAAGACTGAATTGCTTGTTTTTCCTCCTAAACCTTCTCCTCATCTCTCATTCTCTCTTACTGTCAATGATGTTACGCTTACTCCGGTCAAGGAAGCTCGTAGCCTTGGCTTTATCTTCGACTCCTCGCTCTCCTTTATTCCTCATATTGAGGCAGTAGCTAAATCTTGTCGATTTTTCCTGTATAATATTGCCAGGATTCGATCATTTTTGTCTGTCTCTTCTGCCAAGACGCTTGTTCATGCACTGGTTATTTCACGGTTGGACTACTGCAACCTTCTTCTCTCTGGCCTTCCTTCTTCTCACATCAGTCCGTTGGTTTCTGTTCACCACTCTGCCGCAAAGATCATCTTCTTGGCTCACCGCTCCGACCATGTTACTCCGCTTCTGAAATCTCTTCATTGGCTTCCAATTCACTTCAGAATCCAATATAAACTTCTCCTGTTAACCTTCAAAGCTTTTCACGGTCTAGCTCCTTCCTATCTCTCCTCTCTCATCTCACACTATTGCCCCGCTCGTGCTCTTCGCTCCTCTGATGCCATGTTTCTCGCCTGCCCAAGGGCCTCTACTTCCCTTGCTCGGCTTCGTCCATTTTCGTCTGCTGCCCCTTACGCCTGGAACGCTCTTCCAGAACATTTGAGAACTACAAGTTCAACCGCAGCTTTTAAAGCTCAACTAAAAACTTTTCTTTTTCCTAAAGCTTTTAAAACTTGATGTTGTGCAGACTTCTACTGTTACTTTCTACTGTTAGTTTTCCCTACCCAGTGCCTGCTTACCCTACCCTGTACCTGTTTGCATTCTCTTCCCCTCCTTATTGTTTTACTATGATTTTATTAGATTGTAAGCCTATGCGGCAGGGTCTTGCTATTTACTGTTTTACTCTGTACAGCACCATGTACATTGATGGTGCTATATAAATAAATAAATAATAATAATAATAATAAACAAATTGTCTTCTACTAAATGGTAGGAGCCACAGAGAAAAGAGCTTCCCTTCCTCTGCAGCCACTACAGAAATAAAACGGGCTAGTGGAGGAGTAAGAGTGATACATCTGCCAGCCCAGTTATTCACCTGCATGGAATTCCTTGTCACCTATGGTGACCAAAAGAGTTGCTAAATACAAGGCTGGCTTATGGATGGTTCTTCTGTTGGTTCTTCTGGACTTCTCAGCAGCTTTCGATACTATCAACCACAGTATCCTTCTGGATCGTTTATCTGGATTGGACTTGGAAGTCACAGCTTAAAGTGGTTCCAGTCCTTCCTTGAAGGACAGCAGTCTCAGAAGCAACTGGAACCCTGGAGCTGCATGGGAGGTTTGCCTTTGGGAGCCTCAGGTTGAACTGAACAAAGGCGTGATCTCACTCTGCTGGGTCCACCTCTTGGGCTTCACCCCATCACTGTTGCCACCGCTCTTTACCAACCTTTCTTGCTTCACTGCCGGCCTGCTCACCCTCACAATTCATCGTTCCCTGTTAAGGGTGGGAGCTACTCAGCTCTACCTCTCATTTCCCTCTGCACATCCCAGGGAAGTTTGAAAATCTTGAACCAGTGTCTGGAGGCTGTTTTGGGATGGATGAGGGTGAACAAGCTGAAAAGTAATCCAGACAAGATGGAGTAGGGAAGCCAACTACGGGTTGGGAAACCAACTACTTCAGATGGAGGTTTACAACTGGCCTTAGATGGCATTAGACTCCCCCTAAAAGACCAAATTCACAGTCTGGGAGTCCTCCTAGACTCTGAGCTAACTAGGGAAACCCAAGCGGCTGCAATGTCTAGGAGTGCATTTTATCAGCTTAGGCTGTTATGCCAGCTTAAGCAGCAGCCCTATCTGGAGAAGACAGACCTTGTCTTAGTTATCCACATGCTAGTGACATCCAGGCTTGACTACTGTAAGGTGCTGAGTGTGGGGCTTTTAATATTTTAACTGTTTCGATGTATTTTATTGCAGCTGAAAGGTAGCCAAGGAATGTTTAAAATAAAATAATGGTTCCTTATACTCATGACAAGCTTTCATTTTTTCAATTTTCTGGATGGAGAAGTGAAGCTGAAAGTTAATGACTTGTCCCAGCCTTTACCAACAAGCCCATGGCTGAGCCAGAATTTGAATTCTCTCACACAGTCACACACACACACACACACACACACACCACTTGCCATTTTTGTATATAAGGAAGAATTTCTACATCTGAAACTGTGGCACTGTGAGGAGAGTCTGTGCTTGCAGAAATGTCGCTTTGACATTATTACAGAGCCCTGCCCAATGATGAGTCTGGAAACAAAACTTCTGTATCCAACCTAATTATTAATAGTGATTATATTTGATATTTGAAAGCTATTTTTGTCACCATGGAGGTACAAGGATTTTTTCTTTAATGTCATTGAACACAAACTTCCATTCTAAAAAAACACACAAAAACACACAACCCACTCACACACCTGCCCTCCTTAGTTACTTGATAGCCTGTAATAATATGTGCCCTTCACAACCCTTTTATCACGGTCAGTGCAATTATGCATATTGGGCTGAAGGCTATGGTTCCTGGAGGGAACTTGAACTGATGATAATGTTTATAAAAACAACATTTAGTAGCGTGATGAAAGAGTTAACCGGTCCTGATTTAATGGATTGCATTTGTGTGAGATGCCATTAAGAGTGATCTGGTGAAAAGGATACTTTGAGAACAGAATGTTACAGAAATGTACTCCGAAGTCTCTTTACAGTCCATAGAGGGCTCATGAAACAATTATTAAAACAAAGCCATTACAAAAGCAAGAATGTCTGATGACTTGGTTGGCCCCAGTCAGTCTTTGGTCTGTTTGAAAGGATGACTTGGCAGAAGTAGGTCCCAACTGGGCACTTTTACTGAGCAGATGCAAAAGAACATGTTGCGAAATCTGGATGTGCCAGGGGTTTATTTATTGAAATTAAAACTTCTGTCATGGAATTCCCCAAAAGTTTCTAGGACAGGTAAGGGGGCAGGTGGGCTCCTGCCATTTCCAACAAGCCAGGGATGGGGGAGTTACTGGAGTGTGTACTTTTCTGGCCTAAGGTGGCAATTAATGGATGATCATTACCTGATTCTCAGCTCATTTTAATTGGCCCAATCATACACAACGAAAACCCTAATTAATCTGAAATGTGCAATTTAAGAGGCATTTGTTTCGTAAATTACAATCCAGAAAAGGCATAGAGGCTTGAAATGTACACTCCATATGATATCAGTTACACAAAGACCAGCTGGCTCAGCAAATTGATAATAAGCAATGGCATTTGGTATATCTGAAACACCAGGTCTTCCAGCTCAGCCCAAGCTGGAAAGTAACTTCTGTTTGGTCTCAAGTGGGGTTCACAAAAATTAAAATCATAAAATAAAACAACATAAAACATGATGAAAAATCTTTAAAAGTTTGAATCTGGATAAAATCAGAGTAAAAACCAGCAGCAGTGTAAAGATCTAAAAACTCAATAATATTTTTTTTTAAAAAAACAAAACTAAGGCTGCAGTCCTATTGTCACTCATAGGGTGACCCTATGAAAAGGAGGACAGGGCTCCCGTATCTTTAACAGTTGCATAGAAAGGGGGATTTCAGCAGGTGTCATTTGTATATATGGAGAACCTGGTGAAATGCCCTCTTCATCACCACAGTTAAAGCTGCAGGAGCTATACTAGAGTGGCCAGATTTAAGAGGGCAGGGCTCCTGCAGCTTTAACTGTTGTGATGAAGAGGAAATTTCACCAGGTTCTCCATATTAAAGATACAGGAGCCCTGTCCTCCTTTTCATATGGTCTCCCTAGTCACTCATATAGCAGTAAGCTCCATTACACTCAATGGGACTGAGTAGATATGTATAGAATTGCACTGTAAAGGACTAAAAGCTTGGGGAAATAAAAAGGTCTTCACATGGCACCAAAAAGATGCCTGGTGAGCCTCTCTGGGAAGACATTCCAAAACTGTGGTGCCACCACTGAAAAGGCTCTCTCCTTAGTAGCCACCCACTACTGGAATGTCCTAGATTCCTTATGCACTTTTGGCTAGGTTGACCATATTTGCAAAACAAAAAAGAGAAAACCTAGTGGGGGAGGCCCTGGAAAATGTGTTTCCCCCTCCTCTGCCTTTTCTATAATGTCTTGGAATGACACACTTTCCCCTTTAGGCCCTGATTGGAGCAGTGGGGGGGGGGGGAATGACGTGCTTCTGGAAAGCACCTCATCTCCACCCACCTCCGCCACGTTAAGGGCAGCCTTAAAGGGGAAAGTGCATCATTCCTAGAACAATATAGAAAATTACAGAAAATCCCCCCTGACACCTAGGATAGAAAAAAACCTTGGACAAATCCAGGGAAATCCTGACAGTTGGTCACCCTGCCTTTGGCTGCTGTACTCTGGATTAGTACAGATGTTGCCAGTGGGAGTACAAGGAGTAAGTGGCATGTGGACTGCAGAATCAATAGTTTCTGGGTACTAGATATCAATAGTTTCTGGGTACTGAGTAGTTGACTGGGTTCTCAGTTAACTACTTATCTGGCTGTTGTTATTATTAACCAAGAACCCTTCCACAGAAAAACTATGATGGTGAAGACATTGTCAGACTCCTCTGAAACATAATTAGACCCAGATCTCCACAGAAATTAATCTGGATATCTATTTTGATTTCTACAGTGTAGAATAGCTTTATTTCTAAAATACTGTATGTTCTTGCAGCAGCTTACAGAATCCAGAAAAATGCACACATATGAAAAGTCACAGAAGAATCAGTACACACTTTAAAACTTTGATCACATACTAAAAAAAATCCATAGGCAGATCAACCAGCCACAACCAGATCATTCAATCACAACAAACAAACAAAAAATATTAGCATCCTTTTATAATTACGGGTGGAGGCAGATGTAACATTTTCAAACCGGTGAAACTCATTTGGAAGCATCCCACTGTGTTCTGCCCCAATGGAGTGTTCCTCTCCTGCTCTGTCTTTCTCTTTTTTATTTCATCCAAAGCATAACTTGGGGATTTTTAAAAGAGAATTCTATTTGGTGAGCAAGGGAAGTTCTGCTGTATTTGACTTTATGCAAACAGACAAGAAGGTTTGTTTTTCTCATTCCCCTCACCCAAGTCTTTGAGAAAAGTGGTTTCACATGGTTTGGGGTGACCATATGAAAAGGATGACAGGGGTCCTATATTTTAAACAATTGTATAGAAAAGGGAATTTCACCAGGTGCTGCATGCATACAAATGACACCTGCTGAAATTCCCTTTTCTATACAACTGTTAAAGTTAGAAGAGCCCTGTCCTCCTTTTCATATGGCCACCTTAACATAGTTGCAGAGGAACAAATCTGGGGCTGTTTTATTGGTGAGTTGCCATTATCCAGCAATAGGAAGAGTTGTGCTCAGGTCTCAGGTTCAATCCCTGGTATCTCCAGGTAGAGATAGGAAAGAGCCATGCGTCAAACCCTGGAGAGCAACTGCTTGGCTAGATAGACGAGAAAGCCTTAATAAAAATAGGATGACGATGAGGATGTTTTGAAGTGGAGGGGAGATAAATACTGCTCACTTATACAATCCTATGTATGCCTACTCAGACGTAAGCCCTATTATGTTTAATGGGGTTTACTTCCAGGGAAGTGTACATAGGATTCCTTTTGCAGGGAGGTTTGCAGTCTGATCTTTTGCATGTTTACTCAGAAGTAAGTCCTGATTTGTGAGCATGATACGGCAGGCTTAATACACTGCCCACCTGATTCCAATCCAATGAATTGACTACTCTTTCAGCCGAGTCCTATGCATGTTTTGTCATTTGTGTGTTTTTTATTTTGCATGGACTCTAGCTTCAGCAGTGAGGGAAAGGCACTCAGAACATTCTCAGAGTTTTTGAAAACAGACTCATTGGCTGAATCCTGGTGAAGTCTTGGCACAAATGAAGTTATGGGGAGGAAGATACAATGAGAGCTTGTGCATAACAAGGAAGAGGTAGAAGAGAGTTGCACAAAATAAGACATCTGTTTTTATGAAGAGTTGCTGGAAGATGGAAGAATGAGGAGGGATTGTTGAATGAAGGGGAAGAGAATGGGTAGGAGGACACTGTTAAGAGCTCAGTGGTGAAAGAAAAGCATTCTGCATATGCTCAGAAGCACTCTGTATTTAAGAACACAGGAAGAGCCTTGCTACATCAGACCAATGTCCATCTAGTCCAATGTTCTGTTCTCACAGTGGCCAACCAGCTTGCCCATGGGAAATGTACAAGCAGGACATGAGTTCTCCAGCTGCTAACCTTGGTGCAATGTAAATAAGTTCCAGTAATTTGCATGCATGTGCAATGACTTGGCTTCAGACCAAATTTGAAGCCCAAACAGAATTGGACAGTATGTCTCAAAATAACATATTTTGGTTTTGTTTCACAAACTCTGGCAGGAGGAGGGAGGAAGTGTGGTTCAATGACTTACAAGGTCCACCTTCTAGTCCTAGGGCACATTTTTACCATTAGTTCCCATCACTATGGTTTGGAGGAGGGCAAGGATGGGATCATGAGATTGTCATTCTTCCAATGCCAGCACACTTTATTACGAAAAAGCCTTAAACTGCATTTCAAGCATCATAATTCTCTAGTCCCTGCTCCTATCCTTCTGAAACTTTGCAGGTTCCTTGCTTGGGAACACCTCTATGACTTTTGATTTTTCATACAAATTTACCCAAAATCCATTGTTGGGGGGGGACTCAAAATTGCAGAAGCAGGATGTTTCCCAAACTGCTGAATCAGGGTCTGAGTTGAAGTGTGGGGGTCAGTGTGTGCCACTATACACATACATATACATACACATACACATACACATACATACATACATACACACATACACACACACCTATTAGAGGTGTGCACTGACCCCGCTTCAACTTGGACATATACCACATGCAAATTTGTGTTATGGGCCTATGCCCCAGATCTTTTAAGAACCTAGCATCACCTCTGTATATGACCCATAATTTTCAATAGAACTTGTGTTTTCATGAAACAAGCAATTTAGTATTACAACAACTTCTCATGTAAGTCAGCAAGAAAATATATTGGCCAAAATAAACGGGACTTCCTTCACGTGCGTGTGACACTTGGACCTCAGTGCCATAGGATCAGAAGTGCCGAAGGACAGTCCATAATGCAGATCTTCGCAGGAATTGACCTAAATGCTCAGGAAATGCCAGGAGGACAAAATGAAAGCTGTCTCCTTTAACCAAGAATGGCATGTTCTTGTGCATTTCATTTGTTTAATCTATGCCCTCTGCTTCAGGCTGTCTTCTGCATTCTATTCTTAGTGTGGCATTGCTTCTGTTATATAACCGGACAGATCACCCTGACTTGCATACAGTCATTTGCTGCAAATATCCAGACATGTGCCAAAAGGAACAGAAATGCTAAGGAAAGAGGAATTCATAAATCACTCAGGGTAACAACAGAGCTCTACACATAAAGTCAGTAACAGAACAGACGCAGTAGTAAATGTGCACTTGATCACGAAGGAAACGGTAGCGCAAGAGAGAATATGGGAATCAAAAGTCCACTTTGTAACAACTGTTTGCTTATTTGTGTTTAAAAATAGTCAGCTTTGCTTGCTGACATTGAACAAGTTAATGTATTGATCCATCACTTTTTGTTTTTCGTATAACGGGACACTGATTGTTCTTGAGAGGGAGAGATGCGAAGGATTGCTTCAACATCACTTTGTCATTGAGGAACATTCTCATGTCTTAAAAAGCTTCATCCCACGTACCTGCTTCCCTCGGATTATCCCCATAGTGCTAAGCTTTCGCGGTTGTTGTTGTTTTTGCTACCAGGCAACAGCGATCCTTTGCATACCAGGAAGTGACTTTAAGGGGGGGAATGTAAAAAAAAATCATTAAAAAATCAATGGATGACCCAATTCAATTCAAATTTGGTATGCTTAATGCTCTCCCTAGTATCTATTACTGTGCCAATTTTGGTGTCTTTATCTTTAAAGCTTATGCAGATATAAACATTGCTTTAAAATCCTGCTCCTGCTCCTGCACCCCAGCGGCAGCTTGGAAGATACACTCAAAATGTGAATCTTTTTGCTTTATTGCCCAATTAAGGCAGGATGCATGGGAGTACTTCACAATCAAAGCAGATTATAAGGTGGAAAACTTCTGAGTCCTTTGCATGCAATTCGCAGTGATTGCAGAGTATAATGCTGGTGTGATAAAGGTCAAAGATGCAGGCAAATGTCAGCCTGTAGGAAAGGGATGCATGCCCCACCTCTTTCCAGCAGTGGTGCAATTAGGTCTGGACCTTTGGGCTAAAGTGCACCCCGAGAATGATCGTGTAACTTGCCTGGTGAAGAGACGAGGAAGACACGTCCTCGCCGGCGCCGGCGCCACCACCCAGCTTCCTCCGCGCCGGCCAGCTCGGAGAGCTCTTTTTGAAGAAGGTGGGGTGGAGAGCTTCTTCCGCTCTCCACCCCGCCTTCTTCCGCCGAGCTATTCATCCCATCCGGCGCGGAGGAAGCTGGGTGGCGGCGGCGGTGCCGGCGAGGACGTGTCTTCCTCGTCTCTTCACCAGGCAAGTTACACGATCGTTCTCGGGGTGCACTGGGGGCGGATGGAAGCGCCCCGAGAACGATGTGTGGAAGAGCCCCAGGACCCCATAGCCAGCCAGCCCACCCCGTCCCCAATGACCATCCAGAGAGCAGCAGGTGATGAGAGCAGCAGAAATAAGCTTCATTTTATTCTTGTAGACATTAGTACTGGAGTGTGAGTCTATAATGCAAAACTACGCATGCTCAGAGTAGTATTTTTAAAAAAATCTGGGTTGGCAAGCTGCTTTGTTGTTTTAACATATCACGAATGTAGAAGCAGTTGTAAAGCACGGATTGGCGATGCAGGTGAAGAGAACTGAAATGTTAGTTGTGTGAGCCAAGAACTGAATCACAACATTCAGGAACCACAAAAGCTGGTTCCAATCCTCACATTAGTTTGAAATGTTCCAAATCAGGGCATTTCATGTCAGAATTTACAAAGATCAAATTCCACAAGCATTTCTAGCTAGAAACATATCTAAAGGTAGTATCCAATGTCAGTTCTACACAGAGTAGACCCACTAAAATGAATGAGACCTAAGTTAGACACAACTTACTTAACTCACGTTCTTAACTAATTTGCGTAGGCCTAAAATTGGATACTACCCTAAGTTTGCAACAACAAAATTACAACTGTATACACTAATATTTTATTAACACGTATTTGTCCATCCCATCCCCCCACAAGGAATTTAGGGTAGTTTACATTAAAGTCTTCACAAGTATTTTATCTTCACAACAACCTTGTGAGGGAAGTTAGGCTGAGAGTGTTTAATTAGATTCATGGAGGAGTAGGAAACCGGGTCCTGTTCTTCCCCCACCGGATACAACGCTCAATAGATGACTGAACTACAATAAGGGTGTTGCTGGTATCTCAGACATAAGAGTTGTGTTGGTGAGGTCACCAAGACACTATCCCCTCTACCCAGGAAGGAAAGGTTGTAGCTCAGTGGTGGTAGAGCACATGCAAAAGATCTTCAGTTCAACCCCCAACATCTCCAGGTAGGGCTGGAAAAATTCCTACCTGAAACCCTGCAGATCCACCGTCAGTCAGTGTTGACAATATTGGGCTGGATAGACCAATGGTCTGACTCAATATAAAGCAGCTTCCTATGTTACCAAGTAGTCCAGATAGTTACTGAATAGTCTTGTTTCTCTCTAAATGTGGGTTTCTCCAGCTCAGAACTTGTACTTACCATTCCTCCTGCAAGTGGACTGGTAGATACAGTGATGTTTGTGACAGATCCATTCATTCCATGATCTAAGCCAGTATTTCAGAATGCCCCTTAATCATAGGATAAATCCATCCCATGATTTATGTGAGACCAGGAGGACAAAGAGTATTCTAGAAGGAATAATAAGAGCCTGTTCCTTCCCTTACATCAGAAAGGAACCAGAACATTACATTCTACATCAGTTAAACTTATTCTGCATCTGAGACTGTCTACACTGTGCCACTTTCACTGCTGATCTCCCCCAAACCCCACAGCATCACAGTTGCGAAGCAACAAGCACTGCAATACGTGGACGGGATTGAACGTGGGATATCATGCCCTCAAACTTCACCGGATTGGTTACATGGCTGTAATGCACAGCAAATGGTGACTAACAAAGGGGCTCTGGAAGAATTATTTTTCTTCTGTTCAGCTCCATAGCATTGAAAGGATGCCTTCATGCACCTACGAAGCTATGCAGCCTTGAATCAACAGGTGCCCACCCATTCTCAGCTGTGCTTCTTTGTATCTGAGAAGCTTTGAATTAACAGGCTTCCCCGCCCCCTGCCATGTACTCATAAAGCAAAATGGAGGAGTTACTTTGAGTAGACATGCAAACATCCACCTTCGTGCCCCTCTCACTCTCCCCATGGTGGGAGGGGCGCCCCTAAGCCTGATATTGTGAATGACTGAGCAGCAGCAGTACTAATAATAATAATATCAGGCCCACAGCTGCTCTTAATCTCCTTTCCTCTCCTCCCCCTGTAGATGTATCTGTCTAAGGAAGTGGGGCAGGAAAGGAAGAGAAGAGAGAGAGAGAAAGAGGTTTACAAAGCACAGATCCTTCCTCCTCCTACTACTACTAATAGTTTGCATGAAAATTTATACACATTTTTGTGCACATTTCTCCTAATACATGCATTTTTCTATTCAATTTTGCCTCATGCACACTTTTGTGCAATAAAATGCACTATAACTATATTTTCACCAATATACATTTTTTGTGTGCACCTTTCCCTAATTCCCTTTTTTAAAATTGGAAAACTCCACTGCAAAATTCCGAGAAGTGCAAATGTTGAAGGATAACAGTTTTGGTGCATGCATTGGTTTGAAATTGCAAAATTAGTTAAGTCCACATGAGCATGTGAACTGACAAATTTCTCCCCCATCCCTAGACTAGTGTTCACAGGAACATAGGAAGCTGCCTCATACCAAGTCAGACTACGGATCTACATAACTCTGTGTTGTCTGCACTGCCTGGAAGCCAGTGTGGTGTAGCGGCTAAAATGTTGGACTGGGAGTCGGGAGATCTGAGTTCTAGTCCCCAGTCAGCCATGGAAACCCACTGCATGACTTTGGGCCAGTCACACACTCTCAGCCCAACCCACCTCACAGGGCTGTTGTTGTGAGGATAAAGTGGAGAGGAGGAGGAGGATTATGTATGCTGCCTTGGGTTCCTTGCAGAAAAAAGGCAGGATATAAATGCAATAATAAATAAACAAAATCTCCAGGGTTTCAGACACGAGTATTTTCCCAGCCATGCTTGAACAAGCCAGGGATTGAACCTGAGATCTTTTTGCAAGGCTAACAACTGTCTGGATATGGGAGTCCTGCACTTAAGAGGTGTCACTTCATGAACCTGTTGTTTACTGTCTTTTTTAACGAATGAGGTGGCACCAGAGCCAAGAGAAATGTTCTTATAATATTTAATATTTTCTGCTTCTTGTTATTGTCACCTGAGGTCATTGCAGAGTGCCAGCTGCACGCTCTCAGCAAGCGGGCTGTCTGCATGCCCGGAAATCCAGTCCGTCGTCAACCGATGGCCCCATTCCTCATGTTTGGACAGCTCTGGTGGGCGGTGTGCAGACTGTGTAAAAGATATCATTTCCTAGCTGAAGAGAGCTGGAGAAACATAGCCTCACTTCGGGCACGACCAAGGGAAGGCTGTTAGTCTGGGAATGTTCAGAATTCCTCCCCAACTGGTGTAATCCCATTACAGTTGGTTACATAATCCAGCATCACTTTTCCTGTCTTGTTTTCATTTGAACTGACTGGATTCGACTCCTGTGCCTCCCTCTGCCATGTTATGTTCTATTTAGGAACATAAATAGATGTTTTTAAGGAAATTTTAAGGAAAGATACATTCTGATCCTGTATTTTAAATTTGTCACAATGTTGCTAGCTTCTGGTGGTTATTTTAATAGCGTAGTTTTAAGCTTTTAAATGTTTAGATTGCATTTTATCATTCTTATTTTATTGTCTTGTATTTTAGTGTTTTAATTTTTGTGAAGCGCCCAGAGAGCTTCAGCTAGTGGGCGGTATAAAAATGTTATAAATGAATACATTTCAAAATATCTGGCAGATTTTTTTTTAGAGCTCTGAAGGAATCCATTTAAGTTCATTTGCTGACAGAATGACAAGCAGAACCAGCAGGGGGTCAATTCTCACTCCTCACTGCAGTCTGTCCATAAAAACTGCTCCAGACGATTGGGGACCCTCCAGGACAGATTTTGGAGGAGATGCAGGAGGCTGCAAGGGAGCGGGGGGGGGGGGGGAAGAGAGAGGGAGAGAGAGAGAGGGAGGGAGGGAGGGAGAGAGAGAACCAGTCCTGTCGCATGTGCAAATTTCCACTCTATGGGACGGGGAGGGCAGAAGGCAGATTCCCCCCTACACTATCCATTCTTCTGCACTATCAGTGCCATACTTTGTTTTTCATTTTCTTTCCATTTTTATTAAATTCAAGCAGGCCTTTACATATAAGCTGGTCGGTTGGATTGGGCGCTTTTTTTATTCTTTTATTGCTGTGTTTCTTAATTGTTTTTTTAGGCAGGATCTACACTACTTCTTTAAAATGGTTTATAACAGTAGTGACAACTGTTGGGGCCTAGGACACACTCCATATACAGTTTTCAAACCGTTTTCAAAGCTGTCTTATCCTGCTTGGTGTAGATCTGGCCTAATTGTTATTATTGTTTTAACCCATTTTTTATTTTAAAATGTTGGTTCCTATGAACATTAACTGCCTTGAGTGGCATTTTCTTGGTGGAAAGGTGTGGTAGAAATCAAATAAATAAATACATCCCTCCTTTTTCTTTGTCCTTTCCCCCATTTTAAAAAACAAAAACAAAATAGGCAAATAGGTATACAGTATCTGAAAGTGGCAAAATAAATTGTTTAATATCTAAGACACATAATTTAACAGACATCACTGACCTAGAAGTTACATGCCCTATATCTCCAGCAGTATAATTGAGAAGGACGAGAGTTGAGATTCTTTTATTATAAAGATCTCAAAAATCTTTTAGTAAATTAAAAATAACGCCCCCTCCAAAAAAGGAGTTGGAAAGGGGGCAGGAGTAAGAGCCCTGCAAAGGAATCCATGGGCCTTGGGAAGGCGCGCAGCTTGGAGGCAAAGTGCATACTTTGCACTTTCCCACATTCAATCCGTAAGATCTCCAGCTAAAAGATGGTAAAGACCTCCAGCTTAGATTTGGGGAGTTTCTGCCAGTCACAGCGCACCATACTGGCTAGACAACATTCCCGGTTTCTGCAAGAAGACAGGGCATTCTTACGGTGCCAGTGGATTGTCCATGTATCCCAAGGACAACAAAATAGCTGCCCTGGCATTCTCTCACACCGTGCCTGGATTAGCTAAGCAGAGCAGGCTGAATTAACAGCCCAAGGAGGGAGGTTTGGGAGGTTTGGATTATGTGAAAATACAGAGTAAAGCAGATCATAGTTAAGGGCTCAGCAAAACAAATCTATCAAGGATTAAATTAAACGTTTAGGGATGATGTAAATAATATTCAGGAGGCTAAACCTTCAGCTGGGTCAGGGGAGAGGAAGGAGAGAATGAGAGAGAGAAAGAGAGGAGACAACATACAGGTGGGAGAGGAGAGAAATGGTGGGCTGGAGAGAGAACCTCACTGGGGATTGTTGGGAAGATGATTAGGAGGACAAAAAAAATGAGGTTGGGAGTTAGGATGCTGAGGGAAAGTGGGATCTAGGATTAGAAGGGAGGGGAGAAAGTCGGGCTGAAGGTTAAGAGCACACAGGAGAGGGAGAGAAAAAGATGAGCAAGAGCACTAACATGGGGAGAGGGCAGATATTCTCCCATGGCCCATCGATTGGAGGTATTGGGCGCATAGGTATTTTTCAGCCCAAACTTTGGCAATTGGTATCTAATCTATATGGGCTGCAGAGATATTTTATGTTTCGTTGGAAATGACTATAATTCTGTTTTCCTGGTAGTGGTCGGTTTTGAAGTGCAGGAGCTCATCATGACAGTCCTCATAGCCACTCCCCCAACAAGTCCAAACGTTCAGGCAGCTGCATTGATCCATGTCAACAAACCAGTTCTAGCAGTTTTAATCTCCACCAGGAGCAGGTTCTTTGTAAACCAACGGGTTCTAACAGCAAAACCAAGCCGCTCCAAAAAACTTTGCATCCTGTTATAAAAATAAAAATGATGGCCCCGACGTCCCTTTCCTTCCAGGATGTCGCACGGCCATCAAGATGCTGGGGGAGGATCACAGAAGCAGGTAAGTCCGCGATCTTCCCCCCTTCCTCCTTAAGGTATAGACATGCCCATGGTTTGCTCAGATTTTTTTTTTTTTTTTGCAGTGTTGCTATCCATTCAATTCTGTCCAAATACAGGGACCAGATATCGTTCCTATAATATGGAGGAGGAATAAGCAATGGATTGAAAGCATTCTGTACATAGCAAGAAAGATGTGCATAGACTTGCACCAGCCACCTCTTTGCGGGGAGGGGGCACATCCAGAGACCCCTATATACTTACCTGCTGGAAAAAGAAAGTGGTAGGTGCAGCAAATGAATGCAATGCTCACTCTGAAATATAGTTGGGCTTGGCTTAACAACTCACCACCAGCACATTCTGAGAGTTACAAGTATGCATTCAGCTTGAACAGTCTCTGGTAAATCACAGAATGCATGGAATCTAAAGCAATGCCAGCAGCAGGCCCTGACCAGATCAGAAACATTATTTAAGGTATCTTAAAGATAGGAGCCGCCCAGTAGAAGCAAGCACAAAAGAATAATCCTCCCATGCAAGATTCAAGTAGGGCATTGCTTCTAATCAGGGCCGGGCCAGCAGCTTTGAACAGCAAAGTAGCACATGCAGCCATTGTCCTGATTTAATAAATCCCATTTAGCCAAATTGCAAAGAGAGTTTGAGAAACACGCCTGGAGAATTCTTTCCCCTGCTCTGTCAGCAGCAGGCATCCTTAAATCTGGGCCATTCATGATATGATGATGATCACAAACTCAGCAGCAGCATGGCCCTGCGGCCAAGGTTAAATGGGACACCCACAATGCTCTGCAGTGAAGGCCATGCAAGAAACAGTGCCATGTCAACAAGGATTGGGCAAGGCAGCTGGCACAGACACATGCTCTTACACGCAACCCTGGCAGACAGAGAAGGGCTCATATTATGTTTCTCTTTCGTCACAGGGATTCAAGAGGCTTAACTCATTCATGTTGATAAAGCACATGTTGTTCCTCAATGGAAGATGCTTAAAAGATTATTATTATTAATAATAATAAATTAATTAATTATCTCCTCTGTTGCTGAAAGATAATATCCCAGAGCACAAGAGAGCCATGGTTATGCCCAGAATGAACTCCAATTAAAAATGTAATAAAGTGATGCGATACCAATCGTGTTTATAGCACATGTAGCTGTTATTTAATTATACTGCAGGTTTATGCAAAATTAATGTGTGGTCTTTGCTTGCCTGACATCCTCTTAGATTGTCCTTGGGAAGCATTGCTCAGAGAAATGGGCAACTGCACATTCTGACCACAGTGAAACAACATGACCGATCATGTGCTCCTGCTTTAAATGTGTGCAGTCACAGAAAGGCCAGGAACACCACCCCAAACACACACACACACACACACACACACACACACACAGATAGGAAATACAAAATAGATTCCTTTTAGCATGCACATGACTTTAGTGTTTTGTTTGTTCTCCCAGCTCATAGGGAGAGCAAACTGAGTGCATAGAGACAAACTGTTTTGATGCCCAACCTATGACTGAGCCTGGAATAACCACATGACTTCCAGGGACTGTCCTCACGGTGCCGGGTTGGCGCTGCTCCATCACCAAAACCCTCATTATCTCTGCTGCACGGTGGTGGCAAGTTGTCCTAACGAGGGGAGGCAGTGCAGGCTTGCCCGCGGTTATTAGGCTCACCGGGCCCGCCCCCTTCCCCTCCTGGCAACCAATAGGTGGTTGCCTTTTACCCAGGAATGCCCCCGGAGTGGCTCTGAGTGAGGACAGACTGGCAGAAGAGCCAGGCTGACCTCAGTCTGTCTGGAAAAGTCAGGGTAAGTCCCCGACTTTTCAGCTGCTCATCTTCGCCTCTTTGCCCCAGGGCAGCTTCAAATCTGGGGCTGCATCATCTAACCAACACAGTGTGGATTTGGAGCCATCCTGGAGCAAAGACGATGTCAAGGCAGCCCTGGTCACACAGATTTCTATATATTATAAAAGCAATGCACTTGACCATATGCCCATACTGGGTTAAAACGTATCTAATACCAGTTTCCAGATCTTTTCACTATAAATCTTGCAGATCAGCTGTGCACTAATCAATATCAATTTAGCGCTGCTCCATGGTAAACTGTAAATGTGCACAATTTACTGGAGTACCCATTCATAATTTAATGCATCGGCAATGCAACTTCATCAATGACAGTGTTGCATGACTTCCTTGTTAACGCCAATGATTCCAATAGAGCAGGGTTAGGCAACCTGGTACCTTCTAGATCAGTGGTTCTCAACCTTCCTAATGCCGCGACCCTTTAATACAGTTCCTCATGTTGTGGTGACCCCCAACCATAAAATTATTTTTGTTCTTCTCTACACGATCCATTGTCATGGGATGGTTTGCTAATGAAAATAATACATAACAATAGCTTTAATAATACAAAAGATGATACATGACATAGTTCAGTCAATACAGTTTCCTAAGACCATCGGAAATATGTGTTTTCTGATGGTCTTAGGCGACCCCTGTGAAAGGGTCGTTCGACCCCCAAAGGGGTCCCGACCCACAGGTTGAGAACCGCTCTTCTAGATGTTTTGAATTACAACTCCGTTAAGCCCCAGCCAACATGGCCAATAGTCAAGGATTATGGGAACGGTAGTCCAAAACATCTGGAAGGCACCAGGTTTCCTACCCCTGCAATAGAGCTTAGGTTGGATCCAAGATCTCCCTCCTGCAAGAGGAAGTGACCTGACTATTAGGGTTGCATTTTCATGGGGCTGGAAGAACTACCATAGAAATGAAAGGACAGGGAATTCCACTTCCACCAGTACAGTTGATCCAGATTCAATTTGTATCCAACCCCATGTCAGAATCCACTAATTGTTTTTATGGAATAAAATTTTGAAATAGGCATTCACTGGAATCGTTAATGGCATAAAGGAACATGAGAAGATTTCTGGGCTCCCGTCTATATGACAACAGGATTGCTCCTCATTGAATATAAATCCAATTTTTTGTAGATTTGAATCTACGCAAAGAGTGTCACACTGCTGCAGCAACAGCAATTTATCTCCTTAAATTTTATTTTTTTGTAGTGCACACATACGCACATATGTGCATACAATGCTATGGAGTAGACACAAGCGAAGCTATAAATTTTATATGCGGAGCTCCGCAGATTCATAGAAGAGGAGAACTGAAGGCAGAAAGGAATGAAGCAGCAGAGGGATGCTAGAGGGGGACTGAACATGTCTCCTCTCTCTCGCTGCCCGTTCCTCCCTCTTTGTTTTAATTTTAAAGCTCCATCAACATGAAAACGGTGGGAAGGAACAGAGACAACCAGAGGATGTGATAGGAGGGAAGGAGGGAAATCAACCAGTCACTTTGTCCTGCCCTCAAAGTTATACCCACATGTCAAAATTCAATTTAACTCCCCCAAGGACACATAACTCTAATGCGGTGCAAACTCATTGATCCAAAACATGCGATAAATCGCAACTACAAATCTGTGCATTACCTGGCGCTACAGCAAATGGGCGCCTGCGTCATGTGCCCTGAAATGCGAATTTGCGCATTTACGTTGGAGTAAAGAAGCTATATAGACAAGCTCTGGATAAGGCAAAACAACTAGTAAGGAAGTGGCAATCTAGCCATTAGTCAAAGCAGCACAGGAGGCTGTAGCAGTGGCTTCTCTTCACAAAGTCAGTTTTCCTAGGTGAGTAATCATGGCTGTTCTATGTCAACAGTCTGTGGCTTAAGCTACTTATGCAGATGCTTTGATATTGGCAACCTTTGCATCTTCATCGATTAAAAGGGTGTAGAGAGGGTAAAGAGTAACTTTCTCTCATTCTGCAGCTGCACTTCTTGGAACCAGCTGTGCCGAAATGCCCTTATGAGAGGGATCAGCCAGAATTCAATAAACATTTTGCTGCTTTTATAATATAGCTCTGGAAAGCTCAGGGTTCTAGAAGTATTCTAAGCTAGTGTTCATTTTAATCTTTGTTGTTACTGTTATCATTTTAGATTAGATAGAAATGAGTTCTTTTCTTTCCTGACTAGCCTAGGGCAACCTCCCCCAAACACAGACTAGGGCAGCCTTCTCCTCCAGATGTGTTGGACTGCAAGTCCCATAATTCCCTGCCAGCATGGTTTATCGGTGGATAATTTCCAGCCAGCACGGCCAAGGGAATTATGGGAGTTAATTCAGCCAACACCAGGTTGCAGAAAGCTAGTCCAAAGTCTGGACATGGTGGAATGATTGATGGAATGCTTTCTATTAACCCATTGAAGACACCATTTGATTGCTTCTCTTTTACATGAAATGTGAGGGATAACACGTTCTGGCCTGCCCTGATGTGTGGGAAAAGCCTACAAAGAGCAGGAGGTGAACAGCAGCTTTCCCCCACCCCCGCTGCATTCAACTTCATCAGAACTTCCATTTGATGTTAATTAGCCCTACCCAATGGTTGAGGTATAGCTTCCTGGTAAAGAACACTGTTGGCAAACTTTCAGGGCATTGGCAGGATACTGCAATTGCATTGTTATTGACTTTATGTGCTCCACCTGCGACACCTCAGAATATTGTGAGCATCTGTCCTCTGCAAAAACCAAGAGACCTTAGTTATTTATTTGCAATATTTATACGCCTCTTCTCATTTGAAACCAATCCGGAAGCAGTTTCCAAAAGAACTGAAAAACAAACAACTGAAAGAACGAGCCGCAAAGGCATCAGCGTCAAGACACAGCCTCTGACCCTGAGCAACAGTCTTGCCGCTGTGGTCAGAGGCTGCTTGTACTAAATCCTATGGTGTGCCTTACCCATTAGCTCTGCAGCCATGGCTTGTGGTTGCAGAGCTAAGGCTTAGCTTGGACCCATAGCCTGTGAGATGCACCCCACTCCTCAACTGTTCAACATCCTTTCTGGGTTGATTTCATAAACAGCAAGGTAGAAGCATAGCTTGCGCAGTCCCTTTCTCCAGTATACTTGCATCCATTCTGCCCCCCCCACCGCAAGCCATCTACATCAATTACCAATTCTCTCGATTGTCACCTCCCGATGCCCCTCCTTCCAAGCATGTATGCCCTGTGTTTCAGTAGTCTAGTTTCAGAGTTCAATTTTAGTTCAAAGCAGGAGGCACGGCTCTGTGGCACAGCCCTTCATTTCTCAGCTGATTCATACAGGCACGTGCAGCTCATGGGAGAAGATATGGGGTTCCTCTTGTTTTGCACCCATGGGGAGAAATGCAGCTTGCAGAGGGCAATTCTGAGTGGACAAACAGCAGAAGGGGGAACAGTTAGGCAGGCCCTCTTCCATGCCTGATTGCAGCCTCCAAGGTTGCTTTTCAGTAAACAAACAAACATTGGATTGTTGATGTTTTAGTTTGATTTTGGGGGAGAGTGATTTCAAGTGGGAAGATGACAGGAAGTGAAAGGGTTCATCACCTATACTCTTCCCCGCCATGCTCTGTTCCTTGGCTCAGATTGGCCAGCCCCCCCCTTAGCTGTTTTCCATTAAAAAGAAGAACATTCAGGAGATGTTTCACTGCCTCCTGTATAATGTTCAGTTTGGTGCCAAGTAAATATAAGTGATTTGAAAAAGGTTGCCTTGAGCCATGTGAGATTGCAAGTGAGGGCTCATACGACCAAACACTCCTCCATGTAAAGATATTTCCTCCATACCAGGACCAGCTCTCCCATGAGGAGGGGTGAAGCCTCCACCTCAGGCGACAGTGTGAGGAGTGGCGAATGGCACTACTCCCCCTGCCCCCACCAGCTGCTTTCCTGCCGTGGCATTTGCCTCAGTAGGAGAGCAGGGCCAGTGGGGCTCTTCAAAGCAGTCACCTGCTTGATGATGCCAGCAGGGGCTTTGGAGGCCCCCACCAGTCTCAGACTCCCGCTGTGGCAAATGCCTCAGCAAGACAGTGGCTCGCGGGGCTTTCCGGAGCAGCCATGTGCCCTTTGTTTTGCTCCGAGTGAAACAAAGAACGTGCAGATGCTTTCCGCCACCCATCGTCTGGCTCTCTGGAGAGCCCATGTGGCAGTGGTGGTAAAGGGGTGGGGGTTTACGATGCAGGAAGTGGAAGGGGCAGAGAGAACGACACAGGAAAGGGTGGGGGCACAAAGTGGTAAAGCAAAGGGGAAGTGGTTGTGATGCAGTCCTGCTAAGGGTAAGGGGTTGCAGCGCAGTGGCGCCCCCTGTTCCCTCCTGCCTCAGGCTGCAGGAGAACTTGTGCCGGGGCTGTTCCACACAGAAAACGAAATGTTAGGGAGAAGGGACATTTCTAGCCTAGCCTTTTCTCTGACATGCCAGCTGTCTCTGCAGAGGAATGATTCACTTTCATGTGAGCGCCTAACAGCAGTATGTAGTGGTACCTTACAGCCAAGACACAGCCCAAAGCTCCCCAGTATGAAATCAGCTCTATACATCTAGTTTCGGCTGCCTCAATAAAATCGATGGTAAGTGTGTTGTTGCCCTTCACAGGACTAGAACTACACCCTTACCCATCTTGGCTTAGTTTTATAGTAGAGCACAGAAGCATGAGCAGGTTCAGGGCTTACCCAATTACGGCATGAGTCATTGGTTATGCATACATGAAAATTCAGCTGACATTTACCGGACAGTCCCCGCAGGGAACATGCCAGGAGAATCTCACACTCAAGATTATCTCTTCACCATGAGTAACTAAAATGCGGAGTCCAGGAATTCTCACACAACCCAGGTTTCTGAGTAAATGGGGTGCTTTTTCTGAAAACAAAGCTCTTGAACTCTGCCTTATGACTTTGCTGGAAATAGCACACTTCCACAGTGCAGGCCTAAATATTTGAGAAAGGCTGGATGACTAAATAAAAGCAGGAGATCACAGTCTCGCCGTCTTTCGCTCTCCTTCACCACCACATTTAGAACATGGGTTTATATGGGAAGTGCTTTTCCAGGGTTACACCAACAGGGTGATATTGGATTAATAGGAGATTCTGTTAAACACATTGTAGATTACAACATCTGAAACCTTACACTTCCTTACCTGAAAGTAAACTGTACTGAAATCAGTAGAACTTACTGAAGCTTCTGGTCAGGCTGCAGGGTTCGTTGTTGTCATTTTGAAAGATAGACAAAATATTTGCTTGGGTTAAGGAACAATAAACAATTATTATTCATAAAAACTACATTTCTCCTCCACTAATCTGGAACAAAAGGTGCCGGAAGATGAAGAAACTTGGGTAAAGCAGCCCTGCCTGACCAAAGGCTCCCCTAAAATTTGAGATAAGTGGTGATGGATCAGACCAAAGGCCTATAAAAAGCTGCCCCAACCTAGGGCCCTCTAGATGTGTTGGGCTAGCCATGCTGGCTGGGGATGATGGGAGCTGTAGTTCAACTAGGGATGGGTGAAGCTATTTTGCTTTCTACAATGTTAGTCTTTTTTCAATGTCCCATCCTGCTTCCATAACAGTTTGCAAATTTAAAAACAAACAAACCAAGCCTCTCTTCACAAAAGTTTTGTATGGATTTGCCCCTAATATACACATTTTTGCAAGCAATCTCTCTCTCTCTCTCTCTCTCTCTCTCTCTCTCTCTCTATATATATATATATATATATATATATATTCTTTTCCAACTTATTCTCCCTGATGTATGCATTTTTGCACACATTTTTTGATCTGAGGACTACATTGCCAAATCCCAAGAAGCATGAAAAACGAAGGATAATTGTTCTGGTTTGCATATTAGTTTGGGGGGGGATCCGCATGTCGTACCCAGAGCGCTTCTATGCGACCCCAGTGCACCCCGAAAACGGGGAAGAAAATGGGGTGGAGAGTGGAAGAAGCTCTCCACCCCGCCTTCTTTCACCGAGCTCTCCTAGCCGGCCGGCGAGGAGGGAGGTGGGTGGCACCGGCGGTGCTGGCACCGGCAAGGACGTTTCTTCTTTGCTTCTTTTACAGGCAAGTTAGACTATCATTTTTGGGGTGCACTGGGGTCGCATAGAAGCGCTCTAGGTTTCTCAGTTGGCCATAAAGAAGCTGGTTTAACCAATAGCTTGTGCACATTACACAAGTCTTCACATCTTTTCTAAAGGCCAAGAGAGTAGGAAGAGATGGAGCTCTGGGGATAGGCTGGGACTTGTCAGGGAATTTAGAGAGACTTGATGTCAGCAGATTTAGAAACCAAAGGACCTGCTGGATGTTAGGGAATTCCTCACTCAGGTTGTTTTAATGGCTGCTTTCTAGTTTCTGATCCAAATAAACAGTAAGTAGAGAGCTGTAATCTAGGCACTGTGCAATTAACGCTATTTTTATAACCTGGGTTGTTCCATCAAAATCTTTCATTTGGCTTTGGGCATAATTTTCTCATGGCTGCACACCCAAGATACACAGATTTCTTGAGACATAGAGTTAACACAACATGGGCCCATATGCTGAATCACTTTTGGTGCATGACACATCAAAAAGCATGATTGTTTTCTGCCAGCATCCATATACTGAGACATATTCACACTAGTGTACACACAACCTTGCAATCCAGCAGACAGATACCCTTTACTTGATATCATGTACATTTTGATCACTTTTTTCAAAAATAGAATCACCTTGAGAGAGCGTTTGCCCTTCCAGGTAGGCTAGGAATATTTTCATTAAACAAATATAAAGGTAGTTTATATTTGTATTTGTAGTTCCCCATTCATTTCAGTGAGGTTTGCACAGGAAACCATCCCAGTCGTGCGCTTAAGGACGCATTTGAAAAACTGGGTGGACCCAAGATTGGAATAGCTTTCGTTGGATGCTGATGGACAGAGGGAACATTGGCAAAGCTGTGCGTAGGAGTGCAGGACGGGAATAGCTGCAAGCGCTGTGAAACCGGGCTCAAGCTGAGACAAAAAGCTCACCCAGAATTACATTTAAAATCCAAGAACTATGGAACAAGAGAAACAAACAGTCTGCTTTAACCAAAGCAATAGGCTAAGGAAACTAACGGTGAGCAAAGGAGGAGCAGCACAGCACCTATAATCAGGAGGGGTAGGGGTGGGGGGACTATCTACAGTCCCATATAAATAAAGTTATTCCTGGGAAATGATGAGAGGAATGGGGAAGGAAAATTAAAAAGGGGGGGGGGAGAAAAAAGTTGGAATAATGCAGCTCACAGGATGTTGTTGTATCTACCGAGGAGCAGTATGTGGCACTTGTTATTTCATCTAGGGGTGTGTGTGTGTGTGTGTGTGTGTGTGTGTGTGTGTTTAATTGTGTTGGGTGTCTTTGTTTTGTTTTATTTTGGCTCTGCTAGTTTGCCCTTCTGGCTTTACCAATTTGATGCAAGCCACTGCTGGTGGAAAAAATGCCAAGCCTTGCTCTTGGTTTCAAAAGGGCCAGTTTCAGCATGCCCATTAACTCTGTTGGTGGGGGATGATGGAACCTGTAGTCTGGCCCATCTGGAGGATGCCAGGCCAGGGCCAGGTCACTCAGAGAGTCACCATGAGACACCAAGGCTTGAAAGCAATGAGGGGAAGGAAGCAAGGAGTAGCTGTATCATCCCCCCCCCCAACACCCACTCTAGCGAAGGAATTAATTCACTCAGCCGGTTTGCTGAACTGAATTGCTAGGAAACTGGAGTGCAGCGGCCCTCATGCTGTGAGCTGCAAGGGATTATGCTGCAGAGAAAGTCAGGAAGAGAGAGATGCAAAAGTAACAGAGGGTGGTTATATCCAAAGTGAGCCCTACTTTAGTGGAGACCCATTGAAACGCAGGGGACTTAAGTTAGACTAATTCGATAGAATGTAGAAATGGAACAAGCCCACCCCTGTGTAGAGATGTGAAGGCCTGGGGGAAAACTGAAGGTTTTTTTTTTAAGGGGGGGACTTTTTTCCCTGAAGCCTTTTTTGTTTTTTCCCAAAAAATTAAAAAAAAAAATTGAAGAAAAATGGATTATGGGATGTTTTATTTTAGCATGATGAATAAAATGTTTAAGACAAAGTATTCAGATATTTCTTTCTCCAAATGATTTCTAAAAACTATATACAGTATTAGATTATTACAATTTCTGTGCACCAACAACAAGCAAGTCCTAGGTTGCAAACTGAGACTACAACTCTTAAATGCAAGAGCAAGATGCATTTCTGCCTCTAGGGGGCAGCACTGCCACTGAAGCAGAGACTGAAACTGATAGTGATAGCTATAGCTCAGGAAATGAGTCTGATTAAATTTCATGCATATTCATTGACTCTTGGTCCTCCCCCACCTTTTGAGGAATGGGTGCTTTATGTCCGCTTGACACTGTGAAGGACTAGGGGAGACATAAATAATTTTCTTTGTTACTAATGTTGCTGGTTTCCTCTGTTGTTGTTTTTAATTCTTATATATAATTTTTTAAATATAAAATTATATAAAAACACAGATGTTTGCTCCCAAACCTGGATCACCAATAAGAAAATCCACCTACTTTGACACTGTAGGATAAGAACACAGGTCTATGGCTGATGAACATTACTAATCCTATCGTTATTCAAAACAGAACACTGGGCTGCAGCCAACCACTCTTTTTACTTTCTAAGAGGGCCTCTGTGGCCCACATGGGACCCAGGGGCATTCTTGGAAATGAAGATGGCGCTAGAGGATGGGAATCCTGGGTGGATTCCTGCATTGAGCAGGGGGTTGGACTCGATGGCCTTGTAGGCCCTTTCCAACTCTGCTATTCTATGATTCTATGACTTAGAGTTGCAGCTTGTCAGCTCCCCAGTTATTATTGTTTTTAATCATTATTAACAAAAAACTTTTAAGAGACAACAACAACAACAACAACAACAACGACCAGGAGGGACAGTGAGCCTGGCAGGTGCTGATTAGGTGTCCACGGGCACATCGTTTCCCACAGGCACCCTGTTGAGGACTTTAGCCAGAAAACATCAGCTTGCCTTTCTAAGGCTCTGGGATTATGTTCAGTCATCACTGTCCATGATAAAAGGTCAGTGGTCTTGTTGGGATGCAGCAGCATTGAGCAGATCAAAGCAGTGCTAATAGCGACACCTTCCCAGTTCCTCTCTGAATGCAGCCCCCCCCCCCACTAAAGCAGTTACATAACAGCCCTGTGTCCCCACAACTGCATGGATTGGATGTCAGCTTACAGGGCTCTATTTTTAGTCTCTTTTGCTCAGCTTTCTCAATTAAAAAAAAATACAAAAAACCACCATTCACTGGGTTGGGGGTGGGGAGGAAATATTTTCATTCTGCCACCAAAGCAACATTGCTGTAATTAATTGTGGCGATATCAAAGCTTCCCCACAAAAGAGAGCGTAGAGGGGAGGGGAGGGGAGGGGAGGGGAGGGGAGGGGGCAGCGTCACTTTGTTCAGCGGTTCACGCACAAAGCCACCTCCAGACGCTTCTTTCGGGAGAGAAACAACACAGCAAATGAGAAAGGCCAATTAAAGCCAAAAGGGACCAACAAGTGAATGGGATCAGGGGAATGACTCAGTTTCATGGGAAGGAGCCTGCCAAATGCTGTCAAGTAGCTCTGAAATGTGAGCAAAACCTATCCCCCAACCTCTAGTCGAGCTCCAACCCTACCTTGGTGGCCTCCAGATGTTCTGAACAACAACTCCTTTCTGCCCCAGACAGCATCAGTCTTTTGGGTTGACACCAAGAACTCCCATCATCCCCAGCCAGCATGGCCAATGACTTGCTGGGGATGATGCTAAGAGAAAGTATCCCTGTGACCTCATCAGTCTTTTGTGTTGACGCCAACAACAAAGCCCTGTTCTGCCAACGGCTGCTCCACATGGCAATGTGAGTTCCTTTTCTTCTGGGGACCAATCTCCCCACCAGAAGGAGGACCAATCTATCCATCACTTGCTATGCATCATAAGGGACTGGTGAGAAGCTTTCACAGCAGATTGACGTAGCGATTTCCTGATCAGCATGAGACTTTCAGCAACGTGATGTTTAAAACGGGGAGGTTGCATGAGCTGATTCTGTAAATTATCACTCACTGAACAGCATTTTGTCCAATTTGTCAGGCAAGACGTGGGGTTCGACAAAAGACACCCAGCACACCAAGAACACTCAAGAAGTAAAAAGGGAAATGTAAATTATAACTTCCTGGGAGTTCGGATTCATTAATCTTGATTATTTCCTCAGTGGGGGAGATGTTCCGGTGAGGCTGTGACTGGATTCCCACTGATAGTTCCTTGAATGAGATAATGAGGAGGGCAAGTCCTAGATTGTTCACAGCTAGCCTTTATTATTAACTGATGCACAGCTGTTCACTTGTTATGTCAGTTCTGGGTAGTCCCTCCACCAGCCGCCCCCCTTATGAATTTAGATCTCATCAATGGGTACCTGGTCTCCATCTCGCCTCCGGAGACTCGCTATACATGTAGATCATTGCAATAGTTAAGGGGAAGACAGAGGGAGCATTTTGATGACTCTCTTCAAATGTCTATCCTTCAAGCTAAAGGTAATCCGCTGAAGTTGGTAGATATTCAAGACTATCAGTCTTCAAAGGCATGGTTTTTCAAAGTGTTCAGTGAGCCTATCAGGGACTTCTCAATGCAAAGATTGGTAACAGTGTACATGTTTCAAATAGGTTGCTCTTCAATATTGATCTTCTTCTGCTATACAGTGGTACAAGAGGAGCATGGTGGGCTCAAAAAGTCCTGGAATTCACCATATTCATGCAATTTAAGTAAGCAAATTAGCTATAATTGATCTGTGACATAAAAGCTATTGCAATATATTTTTAATGTGGCTTGTAGCCTTGCTTGTTGAATGGGATGCTTGCTTCTAATTTAGAGCAGAGTTGGCTTCTCTCTCTTTATGTATAAGACCTCATGATTCTAGCATTGTATGCCAGGTCTCTGTTTCAGGTTGCCTTTTTTCCAAATTTATATAATTTTATTTTGCATTGTTTACAACACATAGGTCGTGTGCATTGGGCAATCCCTAAACATGTGTGGCTGTGATCTGCCTTTGGCCAACTCCTTACTTCTTCCCAATTTTATTTTATTAAAAAGCTGTGTTTGAGAATGGCGCAACTGCGCAATCACACACAGCAGGATGGAGCCTGTTTGTAAACAAGGATCTTTCATATTTGCCATGTAGATTTCACTTACAGAGGGAAGGCTCATTTAGCCCGTCACATAGAACCAAGAGGGGCTGGGGGAATAACCTTGAAAAACCTCATTTTCTGAACCAGGAAGAGTTGGACCAAAAAGTGGTGGTACTGGAGGTTTGAAAGATATGATAAGCTCTATTGACAGGCAACTTTTTCTTTGTTTATTGCGAAGACTTAATAGGCTTCTCTTCAGCCCCAGGGCTACCAGGGTAGCACATAAAGTTAAAAGACAATAAAATCAGATCACATTAAAAAAAAAATCACAAGAAAACTAAAATGAGCAGCAGTGAGACTGACATAAAACAAGAAGGATGTGATGGCCAATCTGCAAGATTTCCTTCCACACAAATTGTTTTAGTGGGATAACTTGACGTGGGTGGAAATGGCCCTCCGACGAACTGATGCAACTGAGGGATGCCCATATAGCAGGAGGTCCAAGGGGCATTTTTGCCCCCCAGACACCCCCATGAGTCACCCTGCCCCTTCTGTAGCACCAAACTTTTATTTAAAAATAAATTAAATAAATTAAAAAGAGTAACTATGGAATACCAAAAGGGTCTAAATTAGCTATGAAGTATTAAAATAGTAAAAAGAAAGAAAGAAAAGGGGGCACTTCAAAATGACTGGCCTAGATACCATTTTTTTAAATGTTTGGGGTTTTTCCAATTTTGGGAACTGATGAGGGCCGGATCGGGTGTGCATGTAGTCCACGAGCAGCACGTTGCCTTCCCCGGCACATAGGGCACCACATGCGTGTACTACAGTTCTATCCTTCAAGAGTTAGCAACCCTACTTTGTGCCTACAACCGCAATATCCTCACACTGACATCAATGCAAGAACAAAAACCAAGATGAGTTCCTGTAAGATTCCGAGGCCACATTTCTCTGGCATTTTTTGTGCTAGCTACAACTAGGCTGTTTAAATAGACCAATCAATGTTCAACCTCAGCTGTTGACTTTGATCTGACATTTTAGAGAGAAAGGAAACACAAGCCCTCCTCTTCGAGGATCTCATTGTTTATCGACAATGAAGCATTTAGTGGAATTAACCCTCCAGTGCCCAGCATTGCCAAAGAACACTGGCCCAGGAGTTACCAATGAGCCTAGGAGAGCCATACAGCTCTTTGGAGGAGTCTGACCTTTCCTGGAAAGGAATTAACTTCCATACTTGTATATTGCCAAAACAGAGGATGTGCATCACCAAAAAAAGGGTAAATTTGCATATCATTTGCATATGCTAATTTGTATGTATAGCTGCAAATGTAGTTGTTATTGTTATTATTATTCGAATAGAAATATAGTGGATGACCAGGTGTGTACCCTGCTCAGTCCGCTGTCCAGGTTGATGGGCAAGTTAAGGGCCAACACTTTTTGTTTTATTTTGTTGAAACTCACAATAAAAAATTGATTTAAAAAAAAACCCTTCCAAGGCTACTAATTTTTATAAACATGCAGTAAATGCCCCCCAATGAGATGCAGCCTACCTCATCCCCCTGATGCATGTACAGCACATGTTCCTATTTTATTTAGGGTTGTTTAGCAAACGCATAGGAACATAGGAAGCTGCCTTGTACTGAGTCAGACTATTGGTCCTTCTAGCCCAGTATTGTCGACACTGACCGGCAGCCATGGCTCTCCAGGGCTTCAGGCAGGATCCTTTCCTAGCCCTGCCTGGAGAAACCAGGAACTGAACCAGGGACCTTCAGAGTGCACAACATGTGCTCCGCCACTGAGCTACAGACCTTCCCCAGTTGGCTAATATCTTGATTAGGACCAATCAAAATGCCACAGAAGATGGTGCATACTTCCGAGTTCTCAGGGTAAGCGGTGAAAAAACAGGGGGAGGAGTTGGTGAAGAACAGAACAGTCCAAAACTTAGGCCAGACGTTGTGTGGCCATGAGGTCTGCAGTTTAGACCAGTCACAAAATGGAAATTGCAGACTGAATGAATTAGCCACTGGTAGGTGTCACGAGTATCAGACTACACCTAGCACTCTGGGACCAAGAAGCAATAGCTGGCCCCCATTTCCGAAGATATAAAAGCCTCCTCTAATTCAGATCTGTCTCTTCCTATGGAGAAAACACTACGGTTCCAGAGTAAAGCAGAGTGCAGAAGTAAAGAGAAACAGGATCATGACCAGCACGGAACATGGACTGGAACATGGACCAGCTATCTTTGTTTGTTTACATTCTCCTCTTCACACTTCACAGCAGTGGTGCAAAACCTCAGCCCAAATCTGCCCCTCCTGGGGTCCCAATCCAGCCCTCTGGGGTTCCCCAAATGGCCCCTTCCCAAGCTCTTCCTCCTCTCCTCTGACTGCTGATCATTTGGTTGCTTCCCAGCTTTTGTGACATTTCCCCCCATTCTAAAAGGTTGGAATTGATGGGATTTATTTGGCACCGCTGCCTCCTGTTAAAAAGGCAGTTAGCAGATAATTTAATTATCCCCAGAGAACTTGTTGCATTAATATCTAATGATTTTCAAGTAGAATTTCATTCAATCCTCCCCTTTCTCCATTATCAGTGTTATGAGAACTAGCTAACTCTTTTTAACCTTGAGCAGGCCTAGGCCATCCATCATGGACACTCTTAAGCTTTTGAGGTCACACAGTCATCTGAATGATGTGGTTGACTCAAGCTAATTTTGACAAGAACATCCCAATAAACCCAGAGAAAAACTAATGCAATATAGCATTAATATCTTTAACCACAGGCTTCAAAAGCATTGGATGTAATTAGATGTGTGAGATGTTGGCTAGTTATTTCTTTAGTTTATTTATTATTGATGTGTTTCCAAACTTTGTAAATCTGCTCCTTAATCCACAAAGGTGCTCAGGATGGTATACCATACCATTTAAAAACAGATAACATACAACAACAATAAAATAAATACAAAACAATAAAATTGAGAGTCAGGGCACAAGACTAGCAAACAAAACAACCAGTTTCAAATCACTGGGCAAATAAAAATGGTTTGGATGGCATCCAAAAGAACACAGAGTTGGTGCCAGTTGTACCTCTTTCAAGAGGGCATTCCAGAGCCCAGGGGCCACCACAAAGAAGGTGCTTTATTTTTGAAAATGCGTAATTGGTCCCTTTAACCTACATCTATGTGCTGTCATCATGCAGAGAGTCATCCCAATAGTCAATGGAGCTTTATTACCAATTGCCAAATATGTTGAATCATAAACTCACAGAGCTGGAGGGGGACATCTCATCCAAACCCATGCTCAATCCAGAGCTAGAACATCCCCAACAGATGGATGTCCAGCCTCTGCTTGAAGATCTTCAGTGAGAGAGAGCCCACCACCCCTCTAGGTAATTACTTCCATTGACGTACTGCTTTGAATAATGCTACCATCTTCCTCGATCTTCTCTCCTCTAGGATAAATCTACCCAGCTCCTTCAGCTTTTCCTCATAGGACTTCTTTTTCATACTGTCGATCATCTTTGCTCTGAATCTGTTCCAATCTGCATCCTTCTTTAAAACTTCTATGAGAAGATTTAAAGAAGGATGAGAAGAATGAGAAACAACCCTAAATACCATTCATACTTTCTTTTTTTAGTGTAATCTCCATTGAATTCAATGTGACTTTCTTCTGAGTCAACATGCACTGGATCACCCTGCACACTGGGCAATCATAGCTGCATGGGCTAATTTTCAGGCTGGAGCTACAACACCAACAGAATTGCTCCTCAATGCTGCACTTCAAAATAGTCAAATATTTGCACTCTTCTTAGAACTGATGGAGACAAATATGGGCTTCTCCACATTTAGCAATACTCCTGTAACCTTACTGGGGCTTTGTCTTCCGTCATCTTCATGGGTTTAACGATTGGCACAATACATGCACTCCCTCCTTGTTTTTTACCAGTTCTTCCCTATATGTTTCTTTTATACTGCCTGCAGATGGCACTATTTTATTGTGCTATTTTGATTTATTAAAGCATTTTCGGGGTTTTACAAAATGATGGGTTCCCACTTGAAAATGTCAGGAGAGGTGTTGGGACCCCCGTAAGTGACCAATCACGAGCGTGCAATAAATCGCTCATGTAGATTGTGAGTTCTTGACATTTGGCCCACACTGAAGCAGCCATGTGATTGCTTCGCTACAGGCTCACATTGCAAAGCACGCCACACATCCCATAAATTTGCTGAAAATACAATGTGTGCCAGCAGCAGGGTAAGCATGAGCTGAGTTGTGAGCAGGGCACATGGGGATGCGCCCACACGTCAACTCCACCAGGTGAAGCATGACTGAGCTGTGTTCCCATTTTGGTATGGCCAAGGAGGAAACACTTTGGGAGGTCTAAGAACCCATAGGATCCAGTTTGGAATGACAAGGAAGGAAAGCGGGGGCAAGGGCGTTGAACATGTCTCCCAGGGTTGCAGAAGGAGCCGATCTTGCTCAAGAAATTATTCTTTGCCACTTAAGCACCCATTAAAGAACTGCAGGCTGATGTCATTGCCTCCTGCATTGCCAAATCCCCGTCCTTCCAAACGACTCATTAAGGTCTGCTTACAAGAGGAGTCAGCTCTTACAGCTCCCTTCAATTACTTCTCCATAAACATTCCATTTCACAGAGGCACGTGGCGAGATTTGACAAACAGGAGGGTGGGGGAATCCACACAGCAATAATTATGCACTAGCTGTGAGGAGACGGCACAGAGAAGATTTCTCGACAATCTTCTCACCCTCGTCCTCTGCCTGACCAAGCCTCTCTAGCATTTCTTGTTGCTGCTGGATGTTTCGGCTGCAATCCTATACTCACTTGGACTGAGTCCAACTCACCGTTGGACTCAGTGGTGGTCACTGTTGAATAGACACGCATAGGATTGCACTGTTAATGGGGAGCCAAAGGGCACATTGCCATGGATGGCACACCAATCACTTTTGTTTGGTTCTCTAAAATGAGTTATCTCATCGGTTAGCCACCCTGGGAATTTGATTGAAGAGTAGAGGATAAATCTTTAGATACATGGTATTTCATCTGATCTGAACCAATTCCAGGGATGCATTTATTTATTGTATTAAATTTATATACCACTCAATCCATCCCTTCAGCCGGCTGTTGGTCCAATCATGTTTGTACCTGTCAGAGTTGCATTTTAGTAACAAAAACTCATTGGAGGATGGTTCATACATCACCTGCATCTAGTTTGCCCAATCTATATTCTGTAAAATCGCACTGAGCAGCAACCATGGGTGACTAGGGAAGGTCTGTTGCTCAGTGGTAGAACATATAGTTTGCATGGAAAAGATCCTGGGGGCCCTGCCTCAGTCCCTGGCATCTCCAGGTAAACTTGGGGAAGGATCCTGTCTGAAACCCTGGATAGCTTGGCCAGTCAGTATAGACAATACTAGAGCTAAGTGTAATGCAGCGTTCTATGTATTCTTGTTTTAGTTTGCTTTATCCTAGAGCAGCCTTCCTCAACCAGGCGCCCTCCAGATGTGGTCTTCAACTGGTGGGTCATGAACCAAAAGTGGGTCATGAGAGCAATCCAGATGGGCCATGGCAAAGCTGTTTCACCATTTTTGGCGTGGAGAAAATTGTGAAAGTGGGTCTCATATTGCAGGTTGGGAGTCCGAGGTGGATCTCAGGTCCAGACCAGTTGAAGACCACAGTTAGACTACAACTCTCAGAATGCCCTAGCCAAAGCTGGCTGTGGTATGCTGGGAGTTGTAGTCCAACACATCTGGAGGATACTAAGTTGGGGAAGACTGTCCTAAAGTTTCCTCAGCCCTCCTCACTCATCAAGAGCTCATAAGACAACAAAACCTTGCTTCAAAACCAATCCTTTTTATATTATATTTTGTAATTGTGTTTTAGACAGTTGGTTGTTTTATTGTGCTTTTCATGGTTTTAATTTTTGTGAAGCACCCAGACAGCTTCGGCTATTGGGTGGTATAAAAATGAAATAAATAAATAAATCCTGTATACCAGGGGTGGGCAACTTGTGGTCCTCCAGATGTTTGGGCCTACAACTCCTGTCAGCCCTAGCTAGCATAGCCAGTGGTGAGAGGCGATGGGAGTTTTAGGCCCCAAACATCTGGACTGCCTCAAATTGTTCACCCCTGCTGTGTAAGGTGGGGAATGGGAGCTTTAGCGGTCATTCACATCTCGGCACATGGCGTTTACTCACAACCACATCTTGGCTCTGCCTGATGCGTTCAGTGAGAGTGGGTTGAGTAACTCTGAAAACACAGAAGGCTCTGCTGCATCATCCTTAGGCCGTCTCTTCTCACTTTTGAAATGGACATGTAGCACTTGGGCATGTCTTCCTATCGGGTTTTCTGCCTCCTCTTTTTCTCCGTTGGCAGCATTATCAAGCAGTCCCACCTGGCCCCCATTGGCAATCTCAATAACAGAGTGCATGAATTATCCCTGACCTGTGAAAGGAGCACAAAATGGTAATGTTATGGGACAAAGCGTCAGCCCTGTGCAACCATGGCTATTGTGGTGTCTCTCCGATCTATAGAACCATTCTAGGAACAATATCCCCCACCCACCCCTTGACGTCAGCTGCATTGGGACAGCTTGGTAGCTTGATAGCTTTTACGCAGCCAGAGCCCTAATGTATCAACATCCCTATTGTCTTCAAGAGATAAACAGCCCTTGCTGAGACAATAGAAGAATTTGAAGGTGTATTAATTCCTGACCCAGCGTACTGAGCTGCACCCAGCTTTCAACAAAAGGACAGGAATCTAGGAAGGCCCTTAGCTGCTTGCTTCATTTTGTTTGCTTCTCCTCTACCCACGTTGCCGTTGCGGGGAATTATGGGACTGATGCGAGAAGCAGCACCTGCACTGTTGGCTTCCTGCTTGTAGCACTGCCATGGGGAAGAAGAGATATTTTTTGCCAGGGATATTTGTTTCCACATCCCCAGCTTTATGCTGTACTGCCACATCAGGAAAGCGAGCAAATTTATTGTGACATGAGGCTTTGCAGACATGAGTCTATTTCACTGGTTGCAAGTAGGAACATTGCTTTTGAAATTCTACTTTGAAGGTATTAAACTGTGTCTTGCTGAGTGTTTTTTTTTTTTTTTGCCTTACATAGGAATCTGGCAGATCCCTTACACCAACACAATCCCAAACAATTCAAATGGGAAGAATAATATACATTCCAATTTGTGCAAGTACACTTGCATTCTTTTTATTGGCTTCGATCCAGCAGAGCTTTTGTGAAAAGAAGTGAAGATTTTGCCATTTTTACCCATTTCCCCCTTCCCTCTGTAATTTTCTGTGCCATTGTCCACACCCATCCCCCCTAACCTTCTAGAGCAGATTTCCAGGTGACATGGAGGGGTGAGGGATGGGGGAGCTGAGCTTCATCAAGAACACCCCATTCCATGAGCAGATCTCCAAACCCAATGCAAATGTATTTGTATCTTTCCTTTATCCCAAGAAACTCAAAGCAACATACATGGGGCTCTGTGTTGGTCTGCATCTAAGTACTGATCAAGACATGCTTAGTTTCAGCATGGTCTTTATCATGTGTCCTCAGACTATATCTTGGGTAAGAATAGAGGAGAAGTTCGAAGGATTTGCATTTTAATGGGCACTAAGCTAATTTCAGACTTTCACACCAATATGCAAACTGAAACTCTAATCCTTTGAAATTTGCACATATCCGAATTTTGCAATGGTGTGTTCCAATCAAAACAAGCCTAAAAAATGTGTATGTCAGTAAAAATAACAATAAAAATGCAACAAATTAGGAAAATTGCTTGCAAAACAATGTGTATGTTGGGCAAAAGTGCATTCAAATATGCATATATAAGAAAAGATGCGTGCAAAAATATGTACATATTTTCATGCAAACATTTTTTTTAAAAAAATTCTCAGAGTCCAGAATGAACTGATCTTAAGAGGGGAACAATTTTCAAAGTTTGGGAAGGACCTAATTTAAGACTGGAAAGATGAGAAACGGAGAGAAACCGAAATTGGCCTTTTTGTCCATCCATAGTCTAGGGACAGAGTATTCCTATAATTTTCTTAAAAGTGTCACCCAAAATTCAGCTCAGCTGTAGCTGAAATTCTGGTTTTATTTTACTGAGCGGCTACAATCTCCTGTGACAAGTAAGTTAATAAAGTGTGCTGTTCCTGTTTTATGGCCCACAGGAAAAGATGCCATGGAAAGTTCTATATGCCAGAAAAGTTTTCTGCCCTGTGATGCTGGAAATGGGTGTGTAGCTAAGATGGCGAAGGGGAGCTGCCCGAGCTCATAAATGAGCCCTTTGAACTATTTATAGTTTATTTGGATTTCTTTTCAAGAGTCAGGACTCCCGCTGTTTGCAAAGGAAAAGGTAAAAGTTTAATAGATAAAGTTAACATTCCTCCCTTTTATGAGCTTTTCCTTATGTTTAGTCTTTGCAACCAAGGCATGGGCTTAACTACACGTACACAGCGTTGGCTGCACTGGCATGACGGTGTGTAAAAGTGAGCTAAAATTACTCTGCTTGCTTTGGATTCTTTCCTTTTTGACATTTTCCTAGTAATATAAAACATTCCAAGATTTAACTTGCTGTCAGTGTCAAGGTCCCTAAATGACATCCTCTGATAGGAGAGAGAACTTCTTCATGCAAATATTTATTTCAGGCTTCCGTGCGGCAAGTGTCTGAATGTGTTTATGAAAAAAAGTGACTTACTGGATAAAAGGTCACCCTAAGCTCTTTCTGTGAAGATGGCCTTGTTGGAAGGAATCCCTCTGCCCTCCTGTCTCATGACATGTGTGCTTCTGCTGTAGGCCTCAGGGATTCCTCACTCCTGACGCCTTCATGATCCTATCATCATGACAAAAAACAGTTTAATGACATGGCCATGCAAACAGAATACTGGACTAGTTAAGTTCTTGGTCTGATCCAGCATGGCTCTTCTTACATTCTTATCAGCTATCAATAAAAGACTCTCTTATGAACAGATGGCAAAGATGAGATCTTCTTGATTGATTGATTTAGAATATTTCGGGGTTTCCCCTCTCTGCTCAAGGAGTGCTTGAGGCAATGTACAAATAAAAAGAAAAGAAAAAGATTAAAATACATAAACTCTAAACTCTTGGTATTCAGAGCTTGGCGGCACAAACTTGTCTTCATCATTCATCTAAGAGGATGCCAGCCTAACCTTCCTGGGGAGGGCATTTGACAACCCCACCTCTCTAAGAACATAAGAAGACCCATGCTGGATCAGACCAAGGGTCTATCTAGCCCAGCATTCTGTTCACACAGGCCTTAGCTAGACCTAAGGATTATCCCAGGAAAATGGAGGGGTCGTCCCTGCCTGCTCCTGAGATCCCCTGTGTGTCATTTGGATGCACAGGGATGATCCCGGCATATAGGTCTGGTCTAGCTATGGCCACAGTGGCCAACCAGCTGCCCACAGGAAACCCACAAGCAGAATCTAACAGTACCCTCCTTCCCATGCTCCCCAGCAACTGGTGTACTGCCTCTGATACTGGAGGTAGCATACAGCCACCAGGACTAGCCTTCTCCTCCAGGAGGAAATGGTGAGACACCTAACAGAACCTTATAGATGATGAATGCGAATTTTGGGCAGGAGGTGGACAATAAAGCCATTTAGGGCTTTATAAATAAGTAGTGGCACCTTGATTTGGGCTCAGAAACAAACCGGAAGCCTGTGCAGCCATTTCAAGGCCAATGTTATACAGCCTGTAAAACGCACGCACCAGATGGCAATCTGAGTTAAAGTGGGTGTCAGTGAGCTCTAGAAATGTCACAACTAGCATTTGCCCTCCAGACAGTTACCGAAGGGCACGGCCAAAAGCAACTAAGTATTTCTTGGCTGCCATGGAGACATTTCAAGGCCATGATAACAAGTGTGGGTGTTGGGATTGGTGACGGTTATATGGAGCACCGCATTCATGGATGGGAATTGCTTTTAGAGGGATTCCCTCTAAAAGCAATTAGAGGTGGCCCTGTGTCTTGATTTACAGAGGACAGTCCTCTAATTGAAGGTGGCCAGGCCAAGACTGGTTTACAGGAGAACAGGATCCTGAAAGTTGCCCAACACAAGTTGTACCTGGGCAGCAGACTGAGTAGGCACACAGGTCTTCTGGTCATAGGGGCTGCACAGTGGTGCTGCATCGGTTATATGACGCAGCAGCCATCTCGAAGCCGCCAAGGGGCTTTCCTGTGAAGCTTCTAATTTAAAAAGTCAAGGACTTGCCCCGACTTTTTACACTGGAGCGAGTTGACTATGGCCCTTCCGCTGACTGTCATTGCTCTGGCGCGGAGGCAGAGGCATTCCCGGGCGGACGGTGACCCCCTGATTAGTTGCCTTCCCCTTGCAGCCAAAACAGAGAGAACCATGTCATGTGCCTCTCCGAGGTCACAAAGGGATGTAAGGTAAAGGAGGTGTTCCTACGGGCAGGGAGGGGAGGGGACTGGGGAGGCTGGATTACGAGATATCCTCCGGCCAACCCAGCCTCCTTCCTTACCCCTCCCCCTCGCCCATCTAGCTGAAATACAGAGCAGAAGGAGGACAGAGGCAAAGACAGCCTCTACACTCCTCCTCCTCTGCATAGGCTGCCCGTCAGCCTCTGACTTCAGAGGCTGTCAAGCGTCTCAGTAACATTGTGCCCTAAAGTGCCTTCAAATCAACAAGCTCGCTACGTGAAGTTGTTGCAGCAAAACCAAGGAAAACAGATATTTATTGTAATATTTACTTTCATTCCGATCATATTCCAAAATACATGCCTGATGCATAAAGCAGATTCAATTGTATCATAAAAAGGAATCCAGAACAAAGATGAGGCTGAGCTGAAAGGGGGAGGTGTTTTCTGTGGACATTTTTCCCCATTGCAAATAGCACCTCCTTTCTGCCCGCATGTTCATGGGACTGTCCCAATTGCTTTGGTAACCAGGACGTACGTCCTCCCATTCACCTTGCCCTCCTCCCCATGCCAAGGTAAAGTGAAGGCAGCGGGTGGCCTTCATTTGCCCTCATTGACGTCATCTGACTCAGCACGAAGCCAAATGCGAGCAGCTACTTGGTGCCATGCCATTGTCGTGCTGACTCTGTGATTGGCTGGGGTCACTTTGGGAAGACACAAGCCCAGGGGGAGGGGAAAATAACCCCAAAGCTGCAGCAGAGGGAAGAAAAGAGTTGTAGACTGCAAACATAAAGCAAAAGGAAAAACAAATACAAAAGAAAAAACTGCAGAGGGAGACATCTATTTGGGAGACATTTCACACCCCGTGTGACACCCATGAGGGATTTCCTCCCAATGCAAATAGCAGTGTCTGAGGAGTGATATTCATCACTACCAACACCAGGGGAGAAAAGGGTTAAGCTTCACTTTCCTACTTGCTGTGATCCCAATAATTAAGAACATAAGAGCCCTGCTGGATCAAACCAAGGGTCCATCTAGTCACACTCTCTGTTCAAGCAGTGGCCAACCAGCTGACGACCATGGCCATATCTACACCAAGCAGGATATGACACTTTGAAAATGGTTTGAAAACTGTATATGGAGTGTGTGTCCTGGGCCCCAACAGTTGTCGCTACTGATATTTTATTTATTTATTTATTTTATTTAAAGCATTTTTATAGCGCCGCCTCACCATTTCTGGCATCAAAGCGCTTTACAATAACATATAAAACAATTCCATTAAAACCCTCAACCCACATTAAGACAATTCCATTAAAACCCTCTCCCTCAAACCATTAAAAGCCCTCAACCCCAATTTAAACCACCCCCTCCCCAAACACTTGTGGAAATAAAAACGCCTTACAAAGGTGTTTGAAGCAATTGAGAGTGGGAGCCTGATATAAACAGTTTTAAAGCAGTAGTGTAGATCCTGCCCAGGAATCCACAAGCAGGACACAGGTGCAACAGCACCCCACCATCCATGTTCCCCAGCAACTGGTATATAGGCTTATTGCCTCTGCTACTGGAGGTATCTCATAAGTATCAGGGTTAGTAGCCGTTGACAGCCTTCTCATCAAGGAATTTGTCCAACACCCTTTTAAAGCCATCCAAATTGGTGGCCATCACCATATCTTGTGGTAGTAAATTCCATAGTTTAGCTATGCACTGTATGAAGAAGGACTTGTCCTGAATCTCCCACCAATCAGCTTCATGGGATGACCCCAGGTTCTAGTATTTTGAGAAAAGGAGAAAAATGTCTCCCTATCCACTTTCTCCGCACCATGCATAATTTTGTACACGTCTATCATGTCTCCCCTTACTCTCCTTTTTTCCAAGCTAAACAGTCCCGGCTGCTATAACCTTCCCTCATAAGGGAGATGCTCCAGCCCCTTGATCTATATCACTGTGTGTCCCCCGACACACACACAGATGCTACTTGCATTTTTAAAGCATGAACTTTGAATGCAAATATGCATTATTGTCACTGTCCATTTAGGACACAATCTACCACCCTCCTCCACTAAGTAGCACTTGCACACATCTCTTACCCCCAATCCTAGAGCAGGCTCCCAAGCCCTGGGCAACCATAGGTCATTGCTGCCTGTACCTGTCCAGAAGGCTTTCCAATTGCGAGTCATCTATGCCCCCACTCCTCCTACATAGCGACTCATTTTACCAATGAAGGCACCACAGGCTTTTAAACTTGGTATATTCCAACAATAGGGTTCCAATTAGCCTTTGCAATAAAAATTACATAAACACACAAAATTATCCGAGTATTCAAATTCCGTCATCATAGGCCATGGCTAGACCGGGCCTATATCCCGGGATTGTCCCAGGATCATCCCTGTGCATCCAAATGACACACAGGTGATCCCAGGAGCAGGCAGGGATGACCCCTCCGTTTGCCCAGGATAATCCTTAGGTCTAGATAAAGCCTTAGTTTCCCAGAGAGAGAGAGAGAGAGCACTCTTTTAGACAGACTCATTTCCATAATAAACACAAGTGCTATTTTTCTAGGTTCTAGCAGCACTCACCCAAGAACATACACAGTGTTCTTTTAACTGAGCCTGTCTCCTCTTCATAATTAATAGGAATGGGGGGGGGGGCTTCATAGTGTTTCATTTGTCACACTTTAAGCCCGCTGAAACGCTTCAATAAGTATAGGGTTTCAGCTAGGCTGACCACAACAGCAGCATTTTTAAGCTACCTTCATCCTGTCCAGCTGTAGCTCTTTCCCCCACCTCTATGATTAGCTCAGGGCTAACCTAGCTAAAGAGACAGACAATTAAAAAGTCCATTTTCCTAAAATGGAATTTTCCTAATCACAATATAGGGAAAGGGAGCCCAAATTCTTTGCTTAAGAAACTCTGGTCTGGTCTTCTAAATTCAATCCCAACAGTCAGTTTTCTCTGCTCCCAACATTTATTTGTCAGCCCAGATGGTTTTATATTTGCACAGGATCCAGATGAGTATCCTGAAGGCTGCTTTTCTATTGGCAGAGAGTATTGCAATATGGCAGCATTCAAATTGTAATATTTCCCTCTCTCCCCTTTTTACAAGTGCAAAAATAGTTTACAACAGCTCTGCGACGTTTGTGCAGCAAGCATTGTGTTAATGGGAGAGGAGAGGGGGAAATATTACTATTTGAATGCTGCCATCATTCAACATTCTGGCATCAAAAAAACAACCTTCAGCATATACACTGGATGCTAGTTAACACAAGGAACGAATCAGTGCAGACAAATAAATAGTGGGAGTGGGGAAAACTGACCATTGTGCAAGGATCATCATCAGCACTACATGCAAAGAGCTGGATTGTGGATGCTCTCAGAACTTGTTGCCCATGGGTACTCCTGAGTAATCCAGTCCTTCTTACTTCTGAGTTGACATGCATAAATTGGATTTTTGGACTGTGCTGCTTTCTTACTGATACTTCTGAGTAAACATGTAGATGGCTGGTTTGGAGCATGCTTTGTGCTGGGTATGCAAAGGAGTGGATTGTGGATGCTCTCAAAACTTGCTGCTGGGTTCCAAGGACTGCTTTTCTCTGTGGCTCTAAAGTTGTTGTAGTTGTTGTTCTGCACACTCAGCTTTGCAGGCATGCTCTGTCAGTGTCCCCTTTTGCAATGGGTTGCAATGAATCATTGTTATTATTTTGTGTGGCTCTGTAGATTTCCCCATCACCACTGATTTGCACTCATGACCTTAAAGTCACTTGATTCTCTGTGCATTGGGAGTTGTTGATGGAACAGAGGAATGGGGTCTAAAGGCCCCAGCCGATTCCTCTATGCCATACATAATTTTATAGATTGCAACCCCTCTCCCTCCATCTCACCATTTTTCTGAACTAGAAAGCCCCAAACGTTGTAACCTGTCTTGCTCCCTCCTCTTTCATGGGAGAAACCAATACTGTCCAAGCTAAGTATTAAGCCATCCCTGAACTGCCAGTGCCAAGGATTTGCCCTATCAACTGGACCCATTCATCATTCTGCTGTTAGACAGCTGAACTATCCTATGGAGGTTTCTTCACTGCAGGTGCTAGTCAGCTTCTACCCGCAAAAGGACAGCTGGATGGCATAATTCCTGACTCATGACTAACATCATAAAAGGCAGCTGTGAATTTTGCTTGCAATGCCAAGTTTTGTCCCAGAAATAGGGACGTGCAAAAGCACCAGGAAGCTTTTATAACCCAATCTTAATAAATATGTATTTATTTTCTGGGAAGCGAGCTCGATGGCACTTAATTCAAAATAAAGTGTGTTTAGGACGGGGATGCTAAACCCTTTGTTCCTAAGGGTTTGGTGATCAGTTGAAACAAGGTGCGAGAACAGCAGGGATTAATTTATTTTTCATACAAGTTACCCAAGCCTACTCTGGGCTGCACTGCAATCTTCTCAGCACCAGGTTAAGACCTTCCTTGTTTCCCTGGGGCATTTTAGGAGGAAATTTCCCTCTGTTTTCATGCTTCAGTCTGTTTTTATTCTGCTTAATTGGCTGCCGTATTCACTTATGAGTGAATTGTTTTATTCGTACTTTTGCATACTGGCCTGGAATCCTTGTGATGAAGGGTGGTTAAAACATATTTTGAATTAAATTGAATCAAAAAAGCATTATACCTAACATGAGCGTACCTCATTAAGCCCTTAAGCAGGGCGTAAAGAGAAATTTCATTGAAATTCTCACCCCTTACCTCTGTTTTTGGATGTGATTTTTTTTTTGCCCCTGGCCCCTGCTTGTCAAAAATAGTCAAAAAGAAATAGATTGAAACATTTGGCACAGCTCAAGTATATTTGCCCCTGCTATGTTCTGCTTGTATACCTGTAAATTAAGCAAGTATTACGAAGACATCGTGGATCTCCACTGAACTCTTATCCAAAGGAAACAAAGGGTGAGTTCAGTCAATCACAGTGAGGGAAGCCACCATCGTGGCTGCTCCCCACCCCTGTGCATGTCGTGCGTGGGCCCACTATTTGCATTATACCCTGCAATGTAGCAGGGTTGATATGTCGTCTGAGCCCGGCACATGGTTTGGTGGAGGAGGGGGCATACCACCCTACAACTTCTACTGCCTTTCATAGGCTGTAGGGTGGTGACAACTCCTTCCCCCACTGTGCCATGGGCCAGGTTCAGACAACACACCAACCCGCACTGCATCACGGAGAGTAATGCAAATGGCGGGCATGTGCACAGCATGCATGGGGGCAGAAGGAGCAGCCATGATGGTTGCTTCCCTTGCTGCGATCGTCCAAACCCAATCAAAGCCTTGTAGCATTGGCACTAGATATCTAACAATTTAGGGAAATTGGGGAGGGCAGGACAGTACCTAATGGAAACAAATTAATGCTGGGCTTACTCCCACTTACCTGGGAGTAGCCAAGCAGAACTCAGTGGAACTTACTTCTGAGCAGACGTGGGTAGAATTACCCTATAAATGGCATGAAACATCCTTTTGCTCTCTTTCTCAAAGTTCCTGTTAGAAACCAGTTTGATCAAAGAAATCCCGGAACAAGCCAGCCTAAAGATATGGAGAGGTTTGAATGGTAGCTTTATTAAAGTGGTCTTTAATGAATCCTGCATGACGGACAGCAGCTTGTGAAAAAACTTGGGGCCTGGGAACAGCAGACGCAACTCTGGTTTAGAATTATCTGCAGCTAATTGTCTTTAGGACTCCACCATTCATGCTAATAGTTACATCCGGTCTAATATACGCTGTTAATGAAGTGGTCTTTGTACCGGAGATAAAATTCTGGAACCCGCTGTAATGAGTAGTGAAGAGTTTCAACATCCCCTTCTGGGAATGAAAGCATATCTGTGGTGCCAGATTCAACAGAGGGCAGGAAAACTCCAGTCAGGAAAGTGTAAGTGAGGGCAGGGTAGGAGGACTGCAAAGACAACCCCCATTCACTTTTTGGCTCAAGGCTTCGGGTGGCCATGTGTCCTATTTTACAGACAACAGTCCTCTCTTTGAAGGACTGATAGAGGTCAGAACTCTGTTAGAAGGGAGCACAGATGCATGGAAGTTGCACATCAAGAATTAGCATCTGTTGACTAAGCAAGCTGCTCACACTATGGTGAAATGTATTGTATTTCTGTATAGTAATTATTTTTAAATTTGCATCAATTAGCATAAAGACATTATCTGTGCCAATCGGTGTCCTCTAATCCTCTTTTTCTGTGATGGATTTCTTCTTTTTGGGTGATTCGTAAGTGGCCACCCTAACAAGGCCCACCAAGGTGACTCTTTGTGCCCTTTGCAGGGTGCAGGACCAGCTCTATAATTAGGCAGAGTGAAGCAGATGCTTCAGGTGGCAGGTGCTGGGAGGCAGCAGGTAAGTGTTGAAGGAGAGACCTGTGTGCTATGTGGCCTGCTCCATACCCACTATATTAGCCTGCAGCCTTCAGGTGCAGTGTCAGAAAATGCCCTATTATCAGTGTTGAAGACAGATTCACTTGCCAGCTGAGTAACTTTTGTACGTGGAATGGGAAGAGGCGCCATCTTGTTCTTCCCCTCAGGCAGCAAAATGTCTTGGACCTAACAGGGTCGATCAAAAGACTTGACAGCATTTTGTATGTATTTTTGACAGTTGCTCAATTTTCCAGCAGACTTCTGACACTGTCTCCTTTTTACCAAGCTGAGTCTGATTCGATCGCCTGGATAGCCTTCCTTTAACAGAGATGCGGCTACAGGTTGTTTTCTAGCAGGTGTTTCCTAGTTGTGTTAGTTTAGTGATTGCGTTCACATTTTCTTGCTTCCCTTTAGTCACTGCAAAACAGGCTCCGGTTGCAAAACATTTTGCGCAGCAGATAATTTCCCACTCACACATTAGCTTTTTTGTTTACTCGGTTTTACATTACAAGAAGGACACATAATGATATGTGACACACTTGTGCCATGTATTTCTTTGGGAAGAAAATGTGTCACTGCAGAATAGCTCAGATCAAAATATGGCAACAGCAGGAGAAGCACTTTTAGTACCTCTTTCATGAGTGAGAGCACTGACCATCATCCAGGAAGAAATTAAAATACTTACTGTATAGATCTTTCTCCTGGCATTTCCAGGGCATAGTAATGGCCAACCTACATTGTTCCCCTGCTGTTCTAGTTCTGAGCTGCTCACGGTGCTTTGCCCATTCTTTTCACTCCTGCTCTACTGCAAGAACCACCAAGGCAGCACAATTAAGAATGTCTCCATTGCTGTTTTCGAGGGTTGACAAGTCCAGAGATTCTGCCCCTCTGAGAGTTTGCAGGGAAGGGAAGAATAAATCCTGGCCAGCAGCTCTTACATTACTGCAATACTGTGATAGGAAAGCTACACCTGGCTAAATCCAACATGCAATGCAATTCGTAGCAGTCCTCTCAAGCTTGACAACAATGCCAAGTTATTAATTGCACTGAATAATATTTTGATCCTGGTTTCAAGGAAGCTGTTCAACAGAGGAGCGTCGCAATCCTCAATGCCACTCAGAAAAAAAAGGGGGGGAACCATCATAGTAACCAGTTTCCAACCATATTTAGCATAATTCATGGTCTTATTTTGGCCTCCCATGAGACTGTCCTGTCCTATTTTATCCTGTTAATTAGTTGAGAGCTTTCAGGATGGGATGGGATGCGGTGGGTTAAGGAATCTTATTATAGGCATTATATAAATACTGTGTTCCTCAATACCTTGTCCCATGTCACAGACTGGGTTTCTAGGTTAAACACTTAGAAACAGCACCACATCCTGGAAAATTTGACAGTGACTTGCTGTTTGATGACAGGCGAGTTGAATTTACTGTAAACAGCAATCAAACTACGATCGTTATCTATCAGTCCAATTAATATAAGCTAGGGTGACCATATGAAAAGGAGGACAGGGCTCCTGCACCTTTAACTGTTGTGATGAAGAGGGGATTTCACCAGGTTCTCCATATATACAAATGACACCTGCTGAAATTCCTTTTCTATGCAACTGTTAAAGATACAGGAGCCCTGTCCTTTTTTTCATATGATCACCCTATTATTATAAGCTCCTAACGCTTCTTCTTTTAATAGTCAGAAAAAGTCACACCTGCCAATCTACTCAAAGAACTGTGGGAGACAGTTCAGGGCCAGGGTTGGCCTAGTTCTGCTAGTAAGCCTATTTCTAGAGTTTCCTGAGGTGTCAGGCACTTGAAAGCTCTGGAAAGTTGGCCCAGCCTGGATGATTAAGAAACAGGATCCTGAGATTACTGATGAGTGCCTATTCTTAGTTAGCTCGGGTAGAACTAGAGTCAAGGAAACTGCCTATTTCCTGATCCTATTACGAGGGTCTATTTTTTGATACCGGCAAGCCAAATACAGTTGACACAAGAGAGTTTTTTTCCCCTACTACTATTTCACTATGTCTTGGAACTATACGGATGGGGAACTCCCCCTTCCCCACAGTAGCAACTATTATTAGCATTCTAACTGTATTTTATTTTCTAATTTGTGGGCAGGGTTCCTGCTTCTGCACTAAGGGGGCAAGACTATACTTTTGACAGGTTTTTAATGACAGTTTTTAAAGGGTGAAATACATGTGGGTGTGAAATCTATGGAGGGCTTTGAAGGTAAGAACAAGGAGTTAGTGCTTCACTGGATCCAGGAGAAGAGAGGAAGCCAGGGCAGAGATTTTAGGAGAGGTGTTTAGAGAGAGGTGAAGGAAGTGGGCAGCAGAATTCTGAACAGGTTTTAAGCTTTTGTTTAGCTAAAAGTTTAAAAGCTTTTATTTTGTTTTATGGTTTTAAAGGAGGTGTTGTTGTTATTGTTGTTGTTGTTGTTAAATTGTTGAATACCACCTTGATGGCTTTTTAAGCAGATAAGGCGGTATATAAACATCAATCAATAAATAACAGAGCTAAGGGAGGCTTTGAAGTCTAGAGAGAAGGTTGCAGTCGTCAAGGTGAGAGATGCTTAGACTGCAACCTGGGGAGGGCAGAGAAAAGGAGCCATATTTTTGCAATGTTGTGAAGCAGGGGTGGGGCACATCAGGAAAAACTTCCTGGCTGTTAGAGCAGTACGTCAATGGAACCAATTACCTAGGGAGGTTGTGGCCACACTAGATTCCTGCATTGAGCAGAGGGTTGGACTCGATGGCCTTGTAGGCCCCTTCCAACTCTACTATTCTATGATTCTATACACCCCCTCCTTTTTTTGTGGTCCCGGCTGCCCCCAAATTGCTGCTGCACCGCTGAATGCTGGTGATGCACAGCAGCAGAGAGCGCAGACCTTATCGTTATGAAAAATCGCACTGTCCCAGGGCTTCTGGGAGCAAGGTGTGCATTCCCCGTGCACCTTGTTTCAAAGTGGGAAATATGTTGTTTTTTTCTCACTGTTACATGGCAATTTTAGCTGCAGCGGGAGCAATGAGGCCACCAGTGATTTCCGGGGCGGGGGAGCAGAAGGTGGCCCCCAAACTCTCCAAAGTTGCCGACCCCTATTGTAAAAGAAAGAAGTGGAATGACATGGTAAAAGACCCAGTACGACAGCCTTTCATGATGCCTGGGGATGATGGGAGTTGTAGTCTGGAGGGGATCTGGTTGAGGAAGGCTGAAATATGTGGACTCCATGGCAATTTATAGTGCTCATAGGGCTTCTTTAGATTAAGGATACATTGTGTTGCCATGTGGAGAGGGGCAATCATGTGGTCTGTAGTGGAAAACTTCCCCTCCTCTCGCTGCTCGCTGCTTGTTGCCCTCTAGTGAGTGATTTGTAGCACAACTCCCCTTATACCTAGTAGAAAATCCTGAGATATTTCAGCAGAATCAGGATATCACAGGATTTTTTTAAAGGCGGAATTACCTAGGGAAGGCATGGGCGATGTGCAGGAGGTTGACGACATCGTCAAAGCGACCCACAAACCTCTATGACTGGCCAGTCACAAGCATGCCTTATTTCGCTCATGTGAAAAAAACCATAACGTTCTGGAGAAATAAGCACCAGACTAAAGATTACAGAATTTTCTCCCTTTAAGGCTCCTGGTGATTACAGAATTTGCTCCTGTTTTCATTTCACAATGGCCATGAATGTCATGTTTCCCAAAAACTTCCACCTTATCGGGAAACAAAAATGGGGTCTGCTAAGTAATCTACAAAGCTTTGTCCAAGCAATAAACATCTCTTCCCACCTGAAGAGAGTCTAATCTCTAGGAACTTTCTCCTAGACAAAACTATGCAAACTAAGCGAGACAATTGTCCTTTCAAGAAGAATGGAAAGCTTTTTCCCAGACCACTTTAACTTCAGGGAGACTGGTTCTGATGCAGCTTCTGACGAGATGCTAGCTGGGCTGACTTTCTCTCACCTTCCATTAGCTCCACCCGTTTTAGTGTACGGCGTACTCTAGGATCGGCTAGCCTCTCTGTGCCCTCCCCCTTGGAAGAATACTGATTTCTCACTGACTGTGTGTTGTTTACACTTAAGAAAATAAGCTCTGGAGAAGGTTCATTTCCAGCTGGTGAAGATCCCGTGAGAGCTGCCTCCCCCACTGGTATAGGCGGGTATGTTTCTGGTGTTGACTTTTCTGCTTCAGAATCTGATTCTGATTGATTGCCTGAAACTCCTTCCCCCAACCAAAGGGGAGCAGGGCTAGACATGACAGTGAATCCATTCTTTAGAAGGCTTTGCAGATCAACCTCTAGGTTCTATATTTTGGTTCTTTCTTTCTTGGTTATGTTGTACAACAACTGGAATATGGGACAAAGGGAAATGCAAACAGGGGAAAGGTAAAAGCATTTCACATGATCCATTATGTAAGGGTCTTAAAGGGCAGGGATGGAGAGCTTCTTATCTGCTGGATTTTTTGTTTGTTCGGAGTAGTCAATTTCAGTGACATAGATTATATTTAGCAAAAGGTGTTTTGTAAGAGGACACAACTTCCTGGCCAGACAATTCCCTGGAATGACTGTGTGTTTGTGTGTTCTTGGGACAGTTACCTCCTGACCTCAGAGTAGTTGCTCAAACCTTTGAGCCTTGAGCACAATATGTGCTTGTCCATGCGCACATCTCGGCTGCCCTATCACACCATTCCAGTTCAACTATGATATTAGCTTGGATCACAGGAGAGGAAGCTCCAGCTCCAGTTCCCTAAGATCCCATCTTCATGTAGGATGAATGGCTTCCTGCAAGTGCATTAGCAAACACACAGCATACCTGCACTATCAGTTCATGAGTTTCGCTGTCATGAATTCCCCACCCCACCTCCAAATTCCAAGAATCTTGGATGAGATGATGGGGAAAGTGCTCAAAATTGCTAGCTTCCTGACAGCACAGAACGGTTTGCCAGAGCTGATGGGGTGGTGACACAATTCAACATGGATTGTGCCAAATCCTGACAAAGTGAGGGGGGAGCTGAAGCCTTCTGCTGCCCACACTTGCCCTAGCTTTTTTTAAACACACACACACACACACACACACACACACACACACACACATATTTCTCCTGGAAGGAATTATTTCCTTCATAGAAGTCATTTCTTATTAGTGGCAGTCCTAGAGGAATAAGGCCTGCTACCTTTGAGTGGGCAGGATCCAATGCTGCCCATCCACTAGCAGAGGTAGCTGCTGATTCTGGTCTGCATGTAGCTCCTACCACTTGCAAAATGGCGATTTAGCACTCCCAAGGCAATCTGTTTTTATGCTTTTAATTTTTGTTTATCTGTTTTTAATGCTCAGTGTTTTTAATCTTTGTAAACTGCCCAGAGAGCTTTCAGCTATGGGGCGATATATAAATGTAATAAATTAATTAATAAAACAAAGACCTGGAAAAAAGGAATGCAAACGCTCATTTCTGGAAGGGGGCAGGTCAGGCAGCGCTCCACTTCCCACACTTCCTGGAGATGCCACTTTTTCAGCTATGAGAATGACATAATGGAAGGAGCAATCAATGGATTAGATCCAGATTTAAGCTGGATCAGCCATGCTGGTGAAAGTGGACTTCCCTCCTCCTCCCTCTTTCTGACAGCAGCCCTTCAGGCTCCTGATAATGGCACACAGATTTGGGAAGCCCTTTCTGAATGGGGTGGAGGGGGGAATCCCCTAAAAATCAGGTGGAGGGGCCTTGAGTGTGGAGCCCTTCCTCTTCTGGAAGATCTCTTCATTGTGGAAGGCAGATCCTGGATGCAGCTTAAGGTGAATGGAAAATAACAAAACATGGGGACTGTGGTGGCATAGGGCTTCTTAAATGCAGCCAAAGCAGTTTTATGCAGTTGCAAAGGACATCTGAGGTGACCCTAGAAGGATCAGTGAGTTCAATGGATGTGTATAGGATATGGACATGTAATTGACCTTACCACAAAATATTTGAGAATCACTGGGACCAATGGTGCACTACAATAACAAGCCACACTCAGGGATGACAGTTGTAACGTACCGCTGAAAACCAATCACCTGGAAATGTCCTAACTTCCTGTCTAATTTCTTTCACAAGGAAGTTGTTGGGATTAATAAGAACTGTACAGAACTTCACACACTAAAGCCAAATATACACCAAGCAGGATATAGCACTATGAAAGTGGTATATAAGAAGCAGGAGCCACACCAAGCAGGATATAACACTATGAAAGCAATATATGGTATGTGTGAATGGGCCCCAACAGTTGCCAGTGCACTTCAATACCGCTATAAAGCAGCAGTGTGGCTCTTGCCTTTTATATACCACTTTCATACCGCTTTCATAGTATTCTCATCTTTAAATTTTATCTATCTTGAATCGCTTTGGACAGATGCTAGATGTAAAGATCATTCTCAATTAATTGAGGAGTCAATCAAAAAGGACCTGTCAAGAACAGTTTCATCTCATCTTAAACTGGGACAACCTTTCTTCATTCTGCGCAGTTTCTCTTTAGATTGAGCCACGTATCATTGGTTCCGTGACACATTTTAGTTTCTTTTGCAGGAAACAATCTCTGGCATGCTTGGGAACTGTGACAAGTCCTTCAGCCCAGTTGAGATTTGCAGCAAGCTGAGATGGCCAGAAGTGCTTGTACTGCTGACATCAAATGCTTAAAAACATGAGGCAATCCCTCAAAATCATTGAACAACATTCCCAGGGTTCTTTTGATTTCTCTTTGTTGTGATGAGTTTGAGCTTCAACTGTTGGACGGTCTAGAAATGTAATTAATTAATTAACAAGCAAGCTTTGCTAACATTTTAAGCTTTTTTTCTACAATCATGAGGGCTTTCACCTTACCTTTGAAAATGAAACCTGGGATATAAAAATGACAGCAGTCCTTTGAAAGTTGCATAAACAAGCCTTCTAGAACAAGCGTCTTGAACTTCTTTCAGCTTGCAGGCCAAACGCAATTTCGGAGATGTTCACAGGGCCACATTGCAACGGTGGGTGGGAATGAAGGCAAAAAGGGGAAGGGCCATAGGCAAAAGGGGGCAGGGCCCAAATTACCAGCATACTGTAGTTTAAAGATCTTACTGCCAGTCACAAAGGGCATCAGACGAGCGTTTTATGGCATGCTCATGACTGGCCACTCACGGATCTTCATGGGACATTTTTGACGATGCTGCAATCCTCCCATGCATCTCCCACTCTGTCTGTCATTTTCCCGCCTCAAAATACCACCTGGAAAATCCGTTTCTTCTGGCTGTTACACTCATTGGCGCTATTTCCTGCTGTGTGCAAGACAGGTTGTGCCATAAAAAAGCCCACTGAATGGGCCACGTGGTTGTTGTTTGGTTCCTCTTTCTTCCCCGTGTGAAGAAAGAGGAAGCTGCTCATCCCTATTGTGGGACAGAAGCAGGAGGCAAAGCAACAGCAGGGAAACGCAATTCCCCCCTCCGCCCGTCTGATGATCCTTAGGAGAGGCATTCCAACCTTTTAGAATGGGCGGGGGGGGGGAACGGCACAAAAGACAGGAAACCACCCAATGATTAGTGTTTGGGGGGAAGGGGTGTGGCCATCAAGGGAGAGCCAGATTGGGACCCTAAGAGGGCCAGATTTGCTCCCTGAGCTCCTGAACACCTGACCTGCACGCCTTTCGTCCCTATACCTAGCTCTCCCATGCTGTATTGAAACATTGTCCATCAAAAGAAAAAAAAAGGCAAAGAAAAAGCAAACTGGTAATGCTGTTGGTAAGTCACATTTCCCAGTCATATAAACAAAACAAACAAACAAACACCCCTCAGCCGAAAGCTGCAGCCTTTCACGTTTCCTGTTTCAGTGAACCATATGGGAAAGTGTGTGCCTGTGGGGGAAGGGCCTGCCGTAATTCATTGAGTCATCCCCACATTGTTGCTTCTGCAGTTTTGCCACACCGTTGACCCCACAGTAGCCAAATTAACTGGGAAACACACATCAACATTCACCAATGTGGTTCCCAGTGGAGCATCAGATAAATGACATGCATGTTCTGCAGTGCAGATCTTCCATCACCTGCTGTGTGGGAAGGTGGGAGCGTGTGGGGTTGGACTTGATGGCCTTATAGACCCCTCCCAACTCTACTATTCTATGGTTCTTCTTCGTGGTCTCTATGCATCACACATATGGGCTTTGCGCCTGCGCAGAGACCAGACCGGAACCTACTATAGCTGAGTGGAACGTTTTTGGCGGGAACCCCTCCCCCACGCTACCGCGCATGTCCATGGGGTTCCCGCCCTTACCTCAGTTCTTCGTCGTCCGCCATCGTGCATAGACCAGCTTAACCGAACCTCTAGCGTTTTCTAGTTAACTTACTCATTTCTTTCTTCAATCTCTTCATTCTTCATTCTCTTCCTAATTTTTCTTTCTTTTCTATATAAAAAAAAAAAAAAAAAAATTTAATTGTAGATAGTTTTCTCTCAGCGACTTCGGTCGCCTGAGGCCCGTATGGCAACGAAAGCCCCGTTTAGGAAGTGTGTACGGTGTGGAGCGAAACTTCCTCCAACGGACGGGCACTCCCTTTGTCTCGTTTGTTTGGGAGAAGGACACGTGGTGGAAGCCTGCCACCACTGTATGTCGTTCACAAAACAAACTAGGAAGCATAGAGCCGACAGACTTCGCTCTATATTGTGGGAGAAAGCTCTCAAGGCTACTGAGGCTCCCAGTATGGAAAAAACGGCAGTTGGTAAGTCCGTTACTGAAAAAAACGGCAATCCGTAAGTCCGTTACCGACAAACCAGCAGACCGCAGCACTGAGGTGCAAGCCAGAGTTCATAGGGCACAGATACCCCTCACACCTGGCCGGTCTTTGACGAGTTCTATGGCAAAGAAGATTTCAAAGAAAGCCAGAACTCCTCAGCCTTCTTCTGAGCTGGAGAAGAAGAAGAAGAAGAAGAAAAAGAGGGACGCTGAGAGATCCACCCTAGCGTCTCCTCGAGCGCCTGAGGCGGTTAGGAGTCATTCTACTCCTCCCATTGCTCCGATCGCTTCGATGTCGAGGCCTCCCTCGGCATCGAGATCTCAGTCGGTGCCGATGGCCACGGTACCGACACGCTCGCTCAGTCTTTCGGAGGGCGAAATAAGAGATTCTGCGTCAGCGGCTTCTTTTCAACAGCCTACAAGGCCTCAGACTTTGCAGGGATTGATCCCAATTCAACCGTCGCCAAGACTTACACCTCGCCGTGAATGGGATGCAGCTTCCAGATACTCCGATCCTCACGTGGGATACGAAGACTATGAATGGGAGCGATACCGTCCACAGCACTACCTTCCGGATCGAGAGAGTCCCCGGGAAGGTTACTACGCGCAACCGCCACCTATGACAAGGATGTGCCGATTGCCATTACCTGCATCGCCTGACCATCAGGCATCGAGGGTGTCTACTCCTCGACACCGTATGCAACCTTCGGCATCGACCGAGGCAGTTCCCACGGTACCAACAGACCAACTTCAGTTACAAGTGGTTACTATGTCTTCTCCTGAGCAAGACTACCCGTCAGACTCGGAATCGAGGGTGTCTGCAACTCCAACGATGCCCTCGCCGGAGGATGAGGTTCACGAGAACGACCCTTCCTCTCCGTCGGACGATATGGTCAGGTTCTCTGACCATATGCTTAGGATGTCACAGGCGTTAGGACTAGATATCCGTCAAACGGATGAATCGGTTGTGGACCCCATTTATGATGTGTTCCAAGCTACTACCAATCAAAGACTGGCTATCCCCATTCCACATGCATTAAAGCAAACTGCCCAAGAGTCTTGGAAGACACCTGCTGTGACTCAGGCTACATCTAAAAGATTAGAGACTCTTTATCGAGTCCAGGAGGAAGGCGCAAAATTTTTGGTTCAACATCCAAAGCCTAACTCCATAGTGGTTGAGTCAGCCCAAGGACAATCTCAAAAGGCTCATTCGGCACCGGTGGATAGGGAAGGGAGGAAATTAGACCAGACTGGCAGAAGGATTTATTCCTCTTCTTCCCTAGGCATTAGAGCGTCATCATACGAAGCGACGATGGCGAGGTACCAGCTTTTCTTATAGGAAAAGATGGGTTCATTATGCGAACACCTCCCGGAGGACAAGAAGGAACTGGCGAGGGTATTTCAAAATGAGGCTTCAGCCATCGCCAGGCAACAGTTATCCACGGCTCGACACCAAGTGGACTGCCATTCGAAGTCCATGATGGGCGCAATATCTCTAAGGAGACACGCGTGGCTCAGATCGGCTAATCTGAGCCATGAGACCAAGTGGAGGATAGAAAGTATGCCATTCGATGGCGAGGGACTTTTTCATTCTAACACCGATGAAACACTGGATTCCATCTACAAAGCCAGAACAACGGCTAAAAAGATGGGATTCACTGCTCCTCCACCTCAGTACAAGCCAAAGAGATGGATGAGACCGTCAATGCAACAGCACCAGCAATACCGGCCTCAGTACCAACCTCAACCTCGGCAGCAACAACAACAGTTGCAGAGGAAGAGGCCATACCAGGGTCGATATCAACAAGATAAGAGGCAACCTGACTTCTCTAAGAAGCAGCGTGTTTGACTCTTCGGCCCCAGATCCACCCCCTTTTGCGGACCGCCTAGCACCCCATTACCATCTATGGGAGTCAATTACAACAGACTCCTGGGTGCTCACTATCATCAACTCGGGCTATGCCATCGAGCTCGATGCCCTTCCTCCTTTTTCCGGCGTGAAAGTAACGACTCCATCCTCTCCTCTGCTGCTCGAGGTACAGACCTTGCTATCGAAAGGAGCCATCTCTCCTGTACCAGCAAAGGAACTCAATCAAGGATTTTTCTCTCGTTACTTCACGGTCCCGAAAAAAGATGGAGGTCTTCGACCGATCATGGACTTAAGACAACTGAACAAGTTCATCACCCCGAGGAAGTTCCGTATGACAACGGTTACTTCAATTCTGCAGCTTCTACAGAAAGGAGTTTGGTTTGCAGTGGTGGATCTGAAGGATGCGTACTTCCACATTTCCATCAGGAAGTCGCATCAAGCTTACCTTCGGTTTTCGATCGGAGCGTCCCAGTACCAGTTCACCGTTCTTCCGTTCGGATTGGCCACGGCGCCGAGGGTCTTCACGAAGGTTATGGCGGTGGTATGCGCCCACCTAAGGCAGAAAGGCATTTACGTGTATCCGTACCTGGACGATTGGCTTCTCGTAGCGGACAGCAGCGAGGCGCTCCAGTCGGATATACTAACCACCCTCAACCTGTTGGACTCGTTGGGGCTGTGGGTCAACCACGAAAAGTCCATTTTGACCCCACAGCAGAGGTTGGACTTCATAGGAGTAACCCTATCCTCTCGAGACGGAAGAGCATACTTACCTTCAACCAGGGCGAACACTTTGCAGCAGTTAGCCATCGACATCGAGAGCCGGCGGAAAGTATCGGCTTGGACAGTCCAGAGACTATTAGGCCTGATGGCAGCCACTACGGCAGTCATCAGGTTTGCAAGACTCAGAATGAGGGTATTGCAGGCCTGGTTTTTAAGAACTTTCGATCTCAGGCTCAATGCTCGACGAACTTACCTTTCGTTACCGAAGCAAGTCAGGGCATCTCTGAAATGGTGGTTCTCGATGTCGACTCTTCTCGAGGGCGTTCCGTTCCAACAAGACGCGCCTTCGGTAACGATCACGACGGATGCATCCTTGGAAGGATGGGGAGCCCATTGCAGCTCCCTCACCTCTCAGGGTCGTTGGCCTCGATCACAGAGAGAACAGCACATCAATCACCTCGAACTCATGGCTGTAGAAAATGCAATAAGAGCATTTGCACAGTTGATCGAGGGCAAGAATGTCTTGATCGCGACGGACAATACTACCGTGGTGGCATACATCAACAGGCAGGGTGGAACAAGATCACACCCTCTGAACCAGTCTGCACTCAGGATATGGAACTGGTGCATAAAGAGAAGGACTTACCTGACGGCGATCCATGTAGCCGGCAAGGACAACGTTATTGCGGACTCCCTCAGCAGGTCCTTCCCTGTCGACCACGAGTGGGAACTCGACGCCGAGGTGCGGGAAAGCCTTTTTCTATACTGGGGCCACCCTTCTGTCGATGTCTTCGCTACCGAAGACAACGCAATTTGCGCCAAGTATTGCAGCAGGGCAGGAAGAGGAAAACACTCTCTAGGAGACGCCTTCACAAGGACTTGGAGAAGAAATCTCCTGTACATGTTTCCTCCCTTCCCACTATTGACAAGGGTGCTAGCCAAGATCCAGAGGGACAACTCCAACTGCATCCTGATCACGCCGTGGTGGCCTCGACAGACGTGGTTCTCTCACGCTCTTCGGTTATCGAAGGGGAATTACATCAGGCTCCCGTCGACACCGAAGCTCCTGTCTCGACACCAGGGCAAGGTTCGACACGCAGATCTGTCGACCCTCAAGTTGACTGCATGGAGGATAGCAACCACTTCTCTTCTGGGATCAGAGTTTTGACTGTGGACCACATTATATTAGCAGCACTAAAGCCTTCCACAAGAAAGGCTTATGCGGCAAAGTGGCAAAGATTTCAGAACTTTGCTTCAAAAGATGGTCAAATACCAGAATCTTGCCATTTGTCTTTCATCCTCAATTATTTATTGACACTCTTCCAGCAAGGACTTAAGCTCGCATCCATCAGGGTTCACCTTGCTGCGATTACATCTTTTCACCGGGGTATAGATGGTTTTACACCTTTTACCCATCCAACAACCAAGAAATTTTTGAAAGGTCTGAAGAACACGATACCGACTGTGAAGAGTATCGTGCCGCCATGGAGCCTGTCAGTTGTGCTGCAAGCTCTGACACGCAAACCCTTCGAGCCTATGGTGTCGACAGACCTTAGGCTACTTACTTTAAAGACTGTCTTTCTAGTAGCCATTACATCGGCAAGACGGGCAAGTGAGCTCAAAGCTCTTAGGATAGATGTCCCGTACACTATCTTTCATAAGGATAAGGTTGTGCTACGCACAGACCCAGCCTTCCTGCCTAAGGTAGTGTCTACTTTTCATCTGTCCCAGCATATTACTTTGCCTGCTTTCTTCCCTAATCCAACTACACCTCTTGAGTCTTCCTTGCACACTCTCGATGTAAGAAGAGCTCTTGCTTTTTACAAAGACAGAACAGAGACTTTAAGGAAAACAAAGCAATTGTTTATTTGTTATGGTGAGCCTTCTAAGGGACTCCCTGTCTCTTGCCAGCGGTTGTCACGCTGGATAGTGGAGACAATAGAATTGGCCTACTCTATTTCTAAATTAGAGTTAGTGAAACCTGTGACGGCTCATTCCACCAGAGCTGTTTCAACATCGGTGGCCTTCACCAGAGGTGTTCCCTTGGCAGACGTCTGTAGAGCCGCAACGTGGTCCACTCCATCCACGTTTGTCAAGCACTACAGTTTGGACACCCGTGCGAGGCAGGACTGCTCATTTGGGAGGACAGTGCTTTCAGAGATCTTCAGATGATGCACCAACCCACCTCCAAAGGTATGTCAGCTTGCTACTCGCCCATATGTGTGATGCATAGAGACCACGAAGAAGAAATGCAGGTTGCTTACCTGTAACTGTAGTTCTTCGAGTGGTCATCTATGCATTCACACAACCCACCCACCATCCCCACTTGGTGGTGTGAGACTTAAAAATAACACTGTTATATTATGGAATGTACTTTATTTTATTACACTCATGTTTATGGGGGCACGATGTCGGACTCCTGTAAACTGAGGTAAGGGCGGGAACCCCATGGACATGCGCGGTAGCGTGGGGGAGGGGTTCCCGCCAAAAACGTTCCACTCAGCTATAGTAGGTTCTTCTTCGTGGTCTCTATGCATCACACATATGGGCTTTGCGCCTGCGCAGAGACCAGACCGGAACCTTCTCTAGCTGAGTGGAACGTTTTTGGCGGGAACCCCTCCCCCACGCTACTGCGCATGTCCATGGGGTTCCCGCCCTTCCCTCAGTTCTTCGTCGTCCGCCATCGTGCCTAGACCAAAAGACTGAACCTCTAGCGTTTCTCTGCTTAAATCTGTTTAAAAATATTTTCTACTTACCTTTTTCTTCAGCTTTCTTCAGCTTTCTTCTTTTTCGCCCTTTTTCTCTTTTCATCTATAAAAAAAAAAAAAAAAAAAAAAATTATTATTATATTCTTGTAGATAGTTTATTTTAGCGACTACGGTCGCGACTGCCGCATGGCAGTAAAGGCCCCGTTCCGCAAGTGTGTCAAGTGCGGAGCCAAACTACCTCCTACGGACGGACACTCCCTCTGTGTCCTTTGTTTGGGCGAAGGCCATATTGTACAGGCGTGCCACCATTGCATGTCCTTTACGAAGCAGACCAGAAAGAACAGGGCAGACCGCCTTCGCTCAATACTTTGGGAGAAAGCCCTCAAAGCTACAGAAGCTCCAATGGATAAAACGGCAACTGATAAGTCCGTTTCTGACCGAAGCACAGGGACGAATGTGCAAGCCAGAGCAATTGATAGGGCACAGATACCCCTGACGCCTGGCCGGTCTTTGGCAAGTTCTGCAGCCAAAAAGATTGCTAAAAAGGCCAGAACGCCAAAATCTTCCTCCGAAATGGAGAAGAAAAAGAAAAAGAAGAAGAAATCTGCGGAGAAAACCTCTCATGGCTCTCCCAGACTATCTGAGCCCCCTCGAGGGCAAACAACTCCTCCTACCGCTGTTACGGTATCGAGGCATGTCTCGACCCCGAGACCTCAGTCGATACCGAGGAAGACGGTACCGACACACCCTCCTAGTCTATCAGAGGGTGAGTTACGAGACTCCGCATCAGCAGCTTCGGCTCGGGAGCCTACAAGACCTCAAACATCCCAGAATGTAATCCCTCTGCAGGTGTCGCCTAGACGAACACCGAGGCGTGATTGGGACAGAGTCTCCCGATATTCTGAGCCCCAAGACAGGCAGAGTTTCTATGATTGGGATCGATACCGTACCCAAAGATACTATGATACAGATCAAGCCTATCATTATCCGCAGGAGGAATGTTTCCCTCAACCTCCTCCTACCACTAGGGTCTGCCAATTACCGCTACGGCCTCCATCAGCATATCAATCTCCATCTCGACGTCGAAGCCACCCTTCGACACCAGCTGCTGCAGCTGCCACGGTACCGACGGAGCGGGATCCTATGCAACTGGTTACCGTATCATCCCCAGAGGGTGACTACCCATCTGATTCGGACTCAATACACACTGTAGCAGCATCGGTACCGTCACCTAATGATGACGTACATGGAGAGGACCCCTCATCACCTTCGGATGATATGGTGAGGTTTTCGGACCATATGTTAAGGATGGCCCGTGCACTCGGCTTAGACCTGGAACAAGCGGTCGAACCGGAGGTCGATCCCATCTACGATGTCTTTCAAACAAAGACTAGTCTGTCAATTGCGATCCCTTTTCTGCCGGCACTCAAACAGACAGCACAACTCGCATGGGAGACACCATCGGTAACACAACCAGCTTCAAAGAGATTAGAATCTCTTTATAGGATTCAAGAACGGGATGCTGGATTTTTAATTAAGCACCCAAAACCGAATTCCATTGTGGTTGAATCAGCCCAGGGTCATTCTCAAAGAGCTCATGCTGCTCCCGTTGACAAGGAGGGTAGGAAGTTGGATTTGGCAGGCAGAAAGATCTACGCGGCATCCTCCCTCGGTATCAAAGCTTCAACGTACGAAGCAACAATGGCACGGTACCAGCTCTTCCTCTGGGAGAAAGTGGGGTCACTATGTGACTACCTCCCAGAGGATAAAAGAGACTTAGCGAGGGTCTTCCAAACGGAGGCTTCGGCGATTGCGAGGCAACAATTGTCAACTGCGAGGCATCAAGTCGATTGCCACTCAAAGAATATGATGGGGGCCATTTCTTTGAGGAGGCATGCCTGGCTACGATCAGCCAACCTCCCTACCGAGACAAAAGCCAGAATCGAAAGCATGCCCTTCGATGGCGAAGGGTTGTTTAATTCAAAAACTGACGAGACCTTAGATTCCATCTATAAGGCTCGTACGACTGCTAAAAAGATGGGTTTTTCTGCCCCTCCTGTACAATACAAACCTAGAAGATGGACAAGGCCTCCCCCACAACAACAATACCAGCAGCGGCCTCAATACCAGCAACCAAGGCAGCAGCAGCAACAACTTCAAAGGAAACGGCCTTATCAGAGTCGTTTCCAGCAGGAAAAACGTCAGCCCGACTTCTCTAAAAAGCAGCGGGTTTGACTCTTCGGCCCCAGATCCACTCCCTTTTGCGAACCGCCTAGCACCCCATTACCATCAATGGGAGTCAATAACATCAGACTCCTGGGTGCTCACTATCATCAACTCGGGCTATGCCATCGAGCTCGATGCCCTTCCTCCTTTTTCCGGCGTGAAAGTAACGACTCCATCCCCTCCTCTGCTACTCGAGGTACAGACCTTGCTATCGAAAGGAGCCATCTCTCCCGTACCTACAGAGGAAATCAACCAAGGTTTTTTCTCCCGTTACTTCACGGTCCCGAAGAAAGATGGAGGTCTTCGACCGATCATGGACTTAAGACAACTGAACGAGTTCATCACCCCGAAGAAGTTCCGTATGACAACGGTTACTTCAATTTTGCAGCTTCTACAAAAAGGAGTTTGGTTCGCAGTGGTGGATCTGAAGGATGCGTACTTCCATATCTCCATCAGGAAGTCGCATCAAGCTTACCTGCGGTTTTCGATCGGTGCATCCCAGTACCAGTTCACCGTTCTTCCGTTCGGGTTGGCCACGGCACCGAGAGTCTTCACGAAGGTCATGGCGGTGGTATGCGCCCACCTAAGGCAGAAAGGCATTTATGTTTATCCGTACCTGGACGATTGGCTTCTCGTAGCGGACAGCAGCGAGGCGCTCCAGTCGGATATACTAACCACCCTCAACCTGTTGGACTCGTTGGGGCTGTGGGTCAACCACGAAAAGTCCATTTTGACTCCGCAGCAGAGATTGGACTTCATAGGGGTAACCCTATCCTCTCGAGACGGGAGAGCATACTTACCTTCAACCAGGGCAAACACCTTGCAGCAGTTAGCCATCGACATCGAAAGTCGTCGGAAAGTATCGGCTTGGACAGTCCAGAGACTATTAGGCCTGATGGCAGCCACTACGGCAGTCATCAGGTTTGCAAGACTCAGAATGAGGGTATTGCAGGCCTGGTTTTTAAGGACTTTCGATCTCAGGCTCAATGCCCGACGAACTTACCTTTCGTTACCGAAGCAAGTCAGGGCATCGCTGAAATGGTGGTTCTCGATGTCGACTCTTCTCGAAGGCGTTCCATTCCAACAACAGGCGCCTTCGGTAACGATCACGACGGATGCATCCTTAGAAGGATGGGGAGCTCATTGCGACTCCCTTACTGCTCAAGGTCGTTGGCCTCGATCACAGAGAGAACAGCACATCAATCACCTCGAACTCATGGCTGTAGAAAATGCAATAAGAGCATTTGCACAGTTGATCGAGGGCAAGAATGTCTTGATCGCGACGGACAATACTACCGTGGTGGCATACATCAACAGGCAGGGTGGAACAAGATCGCACCCTCTGAACCGTTCTGCACTCAGGATATGGAACTGGTGCATAAAGAGAAGGACTTACCTGACTGCGATCCATGTAGCCGGCAAGGAAAACGTCATTGCGGACTCTCTCAGCAGATCCTTCCATGTCGACCACGAGTGGGAGCTCGACGTCGAAGTGCGGGAAAGCCTTTTTCGGTACTGGGGCCGCCCTGCTGTCGATGTCTTCGCTACCGAGAACAACGCGGTCTGCGCCAAGTTTTGCAGCAGGGCAGGAAAAGGAAAGCGCTCTCTAGGAGACGCTTTCACCAGGACTTGGAGAGGAAATCTCCTGTACATGTTTCCTCCCTTTCCACTTTTGACAAGAGTGATAGCCAAGATCCAGATGGACAACTCCGATTGCATCCTGATCACGCCGTGGTGGCCTCGACAGACGTGGTTCTCCCACGCTCTTCGGTTATCGAGAGGGGATTACATCAGGCTTCCGTCGATACCGAAGCTCCTGTCTCGACACCAGGGCAAGGTTCGACACGCAGATTTGTCGACCCTCAAGTTGACTGCATGGAGGATAGCAGCCACTCCTCCTCTGGGATCAGAGTTTTGACTGTGGACCACATTATATTAGCAGCACTAAAGCCTTCCACAAGAAAGGCTTATGCGGCAAAGTGGCAAAGATTTCAGAACTTTGCTTCAAAAGATGGTCAAATACCAGAATCTTGCCATTTGTCTTTCATCCTCAATTATTTATTGACACTCTTCCAGCAAGGACTTAAGCTCGCATCCATCAGGGTTCACCTTGCTGCGATTACATCTTTTCACCAAGGTATAGATGGGTTTACACCTTTTACCCATCCAACAACCAAGAAATTTCTGAAAGGTCTGAAGAACACGATACCGACTGTGAAGAGTATCGTGCCGCCATGGAGCCTGTCAGTTGTGCTGCAAGCACTGACACGCAAGCCCTTCGAGCCCATGGCTTCGACAGACCTTAGGCTACTTACTTTAAAGACTGTCTTTCTAGTAGCCATTACATCGGCAAGACGAGCAAGTGAGCTTAGAGCTCTTAGGATAGATGTCCCATACACTATCTTTCATAAGGATAAGGTTGTGCTACGCACAGATCCAGCCTTCCTACCTAAGGTAGTGTCAACTTTTCATCTGTCCCAGCACATTACTTTGCCTGCTTTCTTTCCTAATCCATCTACACCTCTTGAGTCTTCCTTGCATACTCTCGATGTAAGAAGGGCTCTTGCTTTTTACAAGGACAGAACGGACAATTTTAGGAAGACAAAACAGTTGTTTATTTGTTATGGGGAGCCTTCTAAGGGACTCCCTGTCTCCTGCCAACGACTGTCACGTTGGATAGTGGAGGCAATTGAATTGGCCTACTCTATTTCTAAAATGGAGTTAGTGAAACCTGTGACAGCTCATTCCACCAGAGCTGTTTCAACTTCGGTGGCCTTCACCAGAGGTGTTCCACTGACTGAAGTCTGTAGAGCTGCAACGTGGTCCACTCCATCCACGTTTGTCAAGCACTACAGTTTGGACACTCGTGCGAGGCAGGACTGCTCGTTTGGGAGGACAGTGCTCTCCGAGATCTTCAGATGATGCACCAACCCACCTCCAAAGGTATGTCAGCTTGCTACTCGCCCATATGTGTGATGCATAGAGACCACGAAGAAGAAATGCAGGTTGCTTACCTGTAACTGTAGTTCTTCGAGTGGTCATCTATGCATTCACACAACCCACCCACCATCCCCACTTGGTGGTGTGAGACTTACAAATGACACAGTTATGTGTGGAATGTACTTTATTAAAATTACACTCAGGTTTATGGGGGCACAATGTCGGACTCCTGTAAACTGAGGGAAGGGCGGGAACCCCATGGACATGCGCAGTAGCGTGGGGGAGGGGTTCCCGCCAAAAACGTTCCACTCAGCTAGAGAAGGTTCCGGTCTGGTCTCTGCGCAGGCGCAAAGCCCATATGTGTGAATGCATAGATGACCACTCGAAGAACTACAGTTACAGGTAAGCAACCTGCATTTCCGGTCTGGTCTCTGCGCAGGCGCAAAGCCCATATGTGTGAATGCATAGATGACCACTCGAAGAACTACAGTTACAGGTAAGCAACCTGCATTTCTGTGATTCTATGTCCTGTGGAGGGCAGGACCTAATTAAACAGCCCTGTGTTGACAAAGCCACTGGATCCTTTAGGTTCTGAATAAAGGTGTTATTGTCCAGCAAGGTTAGGGTGACCATATGAAAAGGAGGACAGGGCTCCTGCATCTTTAACAGTTGTATAGCAAAAGGAATTTCAGCAGGTGTCATTTGTATGCATGCAGCACCTGGGGAAATCGCCTCTTCATCACAACAGTGAAAGCTGCCCTCTTTAGCTAGATTGACCAGATACAAAAGAAGGCAGGGCTCCTGCAGCTTTAACTGTTGTGATGAAGAGGGAATTTCACCAGGTGCTGCATGCATACAAATGACACCTGCTGAAATTCCTTTTGCTATACAACTGTTAAAGATGCAGGAGCCCTGTCCTCTTTTTCATATGGTCACCCTACTCAACATGGTGTGGCAAGTCCAATAGTGAGAAACCTATAGTTCAGGTTAGAGCATATTGCAGAAATACATTTTTCCTTCATTTGACAGGTGCACCAGAAATGTTTCCTGAAGCATGAATCCTCATTTAGAGAGAGAGCTCCTCCAGCACCACAGCGCCCCCTAATGCCATACTGCAGCACTGAGAATCTCATCAGGGAGAAAAATATTGAATAATAATACCCATGTGCTCTCCGCAGCAACATGCATCCTCTCTCCTATTTCCTGCAGATCTTCTCCCCCTTTACTTCTATCCATGCCGTCCTATTATTTTATGAACAGCATGAGCTGATGCGGAGTTAGAAGGGAAAGACAATAAGGTTGTTTTATTGCTAGGCTTCACCTTCAGCTGCACAAAAGAAGACTAGCATGAGATGCATTGAAGATGCCGACGCGCACGGCTTGCTTCCAGTCTAAATTGTTCACCAACATGAGCTGATGTGACTGTGCCACATAATGGCCCAGGCTGAAGGCGGGACAAGCCCAGCTTGCAAGCCATTAAACAAAAACATTTCCTGTTGTCTAAAGAGGTTGGTGGACGTTGCCATTCAATCTTCCCCCTTTTACCAATAAGGAGACTGAGGCAAACGCCAAAGCCGAGAGGGTGTCACAGCTGATGAGTCAGCAGCGTGAGTCAGCAGGTTTTGCTTTCCATCTACCCCTCTGATCAGAAACAGGCCTTTGTTTGTTTTTTAATACTGTAGCTCCATCAGTATTAAAAGGCCACGGTAGCTGCTAAGTTGTTACAGGTTAACAAGTGCAAGCATAATGAATGAAGTGCGCCCTATCATACTGACTGACTGCCTTCATCATTAGGTTTGCCAAACAGCCGGCATTTTATCAGTTTGCTTCCTAAAATTACGTTCTCGTTCTCTCTCTCTGGCCTTAGCTAGACGGGGTGAAATCCCGGGGCGATCCCCAGGATCGTCCCTGTGCGTCCACATGACGCACAGGGGATCTCAGGATCAGGGAGGGATGATTCCTCCCTTTCCCCAGGATCTTGCCCTCACCTTTGAGCCCGGTTTTTCCGCAGTGTCAGGATGATCCCGAGACCGCGCAACATGTGGGTGGACATCACAGGTTGTCCCAGTTCCTCGCGGTTCTCTGTGCCCATTGGGGGGTGAAGTGCGGGGAGGGGAAATTAAATTTTAATTTCAAAAAACCTACCTTTCTGCACACGGGTTTTTGTGTGCTCTTCCTCTTTCAGATTTTTTTTTTAAATGGCGGCTGCAACATCCTCTCACTCCGAAGTTGTTGAGCGCCACGTGTAAACAGAGGACGAGATCTCACGAAAAAAATATCGCAAGATCTTCATCCCTCCATTCCGCTAGACCGCTAGGTCTAGCTGAGGCCTCTCTCTCTGATATTTGTATTTCCTGCTTCTCTGCTACTTATCCAATAGATCAGATTCTGTCAAATAAGTAGCCATGGAGAAATCCACCAAACTCCAGGTTCTACCAAACTCTGGATTTATTTAGTTTGACTTGTGCAGACGATCTGCACGCTAGTGCTATATTGCTCAGAATTATGCCTTTCCAGCTTTTCTGCGGGCGCCCAGAAAAGCTGGGTGTGAGGCTGACCAGGAGTCCATTGACTCCCCCATTCCCTCCCACCTGTTCATGCCCCCGTTCTCTCCCAGCCACTCCCCCCCCTGCTCACCTGCCCACCAACCCGGGGGACTTCCCTGAGGCCTGCGTGTGCGCCAGCAAGCCACCCAGTCTCCTCTCTGGGCTCCCCTAGAAAGGGAGAGGCAGGATGCAGGAAGATGGGGGACCACAGAGAAACATGAGAAAGTAGATGGGGAGAAAGAGAGAGAGAAAGCAGTGAAACAGACATGTATAGTAAAAATAAAAAACAAAAAAATTGATAAATACGTTTCTTGTTGCAGATAGATTGGGGAAAAGGTGGATCACAGGTCCAACAGAGTTAAACACTACTACACTAGGCTATTTTCTTCCTACAGTTGTTCTGGGTTTTCACTCATGAATGGCTGTGACAGCGAGTGTAAAAGTAATGGGATGTGCCATTTGTGCCTCACAGTCCTGAGGCAAACATATGGCTCCAGATTCCTGGCATTCCTCAATTCCATTTTGTCTCCAGCCAGACTGAGGCTTGTGTGAATATTGCCTTTGTTGCTATCTGAGAACACAAGGCCGATCTATTGCCATCTGAGTATCCTTGAATAACCTGTTGACTCTGCATTGTCTTCATTTTCAGTACATTTTTAAAACTGCCTTACCCTGTTATATTTTTAGATATCAGTATATAGCACAACATGCTCTAAATGTTTTCATTACTACTACTACTACGGGCTGCTCAGGAACCAAGGGCACAATGCAGCCAAAGTACAACAGATATACAACAACGACCAGGGCTGCATTTGCTCATCTGACTGGAGAACCAGTGTGGTGTCGGGTCAGAGCGTTCGACTGGGACTCAGGAGATGTGGGGTTATAGACCCCACCCGGCCATGATGCTCACTGGGTGTCTTTGGATCTATTATTGATTCTTAGCCTACAACGACCCCACAGGGTTGTTGTGAGGATTAAATGGAAAGGAGAAGGCTCATCTACCCCATCTTGGGCTCCTTGGAAGAAAAAGAGGGATTTAAATGTAGCAAATAAATAAATGAAACTAGCATCCCAGTCAGCTATATAACGGAGAAGCAGAAAAGAGAATGAATCTAATACTCACCTATACCCCTTCGTTTGATTCTTCTACACATGCACACATTGCCCAGTTACTAGATCAGGCTGTCAGATTGCTACCACAGTTCCTGTTTGCATGCATGAATTCCCATCAAATATTTTTAGTAATAATAGTCATCACATTATTTTAATTCTGCCCTTCAATCATATTCCCTGAGTGGTTTACAAACAGAATAAAACAAGCCTCTGATTGGATATAGCCTCTAACTGGATTGGGTTTGAAGCAAAAAATCGCTTTTGTCTAGTTGATTCTAATGGGAGGAAGTGAAAGATGTGCTGATATATAAACAGAGATTTGCGTTTTTGTTTTGCTTTTTAAAGGACAAAGGAAGTACCTTTCAGAAATACTCTACGTGCAGCTGCAATCTGCAGAAAGAAGCCTGTCAACAATTCTGCGGTCTTCTCCTGCTCGTTACACAGAAATGTGGAAACAGATCTTCTGTGATAGACCCAAATGAGCCAGGGGGGTGTTCTGCATGTCGTTTTACGAAATGACGTCACAGCTCCTTTGAGTCAGCTATAGATTCAGAGGAATGCAAAACCACTTCCCCTTGGCTCTAAGGCTCAAAAGGGATGTGACACAGGATAGGATAGTCGGTAGGCAGGAAAGTGAATCTCTCAGAGGAGAGATCAGGAGAGAGATTTGGCTGAGAAATCACAGCCAGGAAAGCGTTCCACTTCTCTTGGTGGCTATTTGTTTACCATGGGGCGGGGTGGTGAAGGTATCCCTGTTGCGCCCAGAACCCTAAAGTGCTTTTCCTGTTCTGGAGACATGACGAATTTTCCCATTGGCTTGTGAATGAGGAAATATGCTACAAAGGATAGACAAATGGGGAAAAGGAAGGGAGGCTGCTCATGTGAGGAAAACATTTGGTGCAGTGTAGCTGGCAAGTGGGTGTGCTAGGATCATGACAAACAACACACACACACACACACACACACACACACACACACACACACAAAATCAAAGGGTAAAGACAGAGGCCTGGGGACACCGCTGGAGCATAACGCAGCCACGGAGATCCCCCAGGCTGGGTTAACAATAGTGGCAGATATTAAAAGGTCGGGGGGGGGGGGGAAGGGAGGGAATGGGAGAAATGAGCTATCCCAGATTTTATTTTAAATACAGTCAAAGGAAGTGAAAATAAGCAAAGAGCTGAGGCCAGCTGGACATCAGGAAAAACTTCCTGACTGTTAGAGCGGTATGACAATGGAACCAATTACCTAGGGAGGTCGTGGGCTCTCCCACACTAGAGGCATTCAAGAGGCAGCTGGACAGCCATCAGTCAGGTATGCTTTGAGGTGGATTCCTGCACTGAGCAGGGGGTTGGACTCGATGGCCTTGTAGGCCCGTTCCAACTCTACTATTATATGATTCTATGATTCTAAGTATGGCAATCTAGGTATGTTGGAAGGAACCATATTAGGGGGCAGTAAGGACAAGACTGTTTCCCCCTCACACATATCATCCTGCTTTGTTTTGTTTTAATGCTCACCTATTAAAAATGGAGCCTGTGCTACATAATCCTTTTAGATATGCAGTTAGATAGCACTTTTGTTTCAATTATTATTATTATTATTTATTTATATAGCACCATCAATGTACATGGTGCTGTACAGAGTAAAACAGTAAATAGCAAGACCCTGCCGCATAGGTTTACATTCTAATAAAATCATAATAAAACAATAAGGAGGGGAAGAGAATGCAAACAGGCACAGGGTAGGGTAAACAGGCACTGGGTAGGGTAAAACTAACAGTATAAAGTCAGAACAATTGCTTGGATGTGTGGCCTCTTCATTTTTTGTTGCATGTAACCCAAGGGTGGGCAACATTTTTAGGAACTGGGTACATCTGGAAATTTGAGAAAGCATCCTGGGCACCACCACAAAATGGCTGCCATGTGAGGCATGGCAAAAGACAGGAAACCAGGACAAAAGACTGAGTAAAAGGCAGAGCTGAGGGCTGAGCCCCAACATGCTAAATAGCTCCTTGGAACCCACAGTTTTCAGCAAAAAGCAAAGCCTATTTCACAGCAATCACAGCTGCTGGTAAGAAAATGCATTAATTTTATTTTTTTTAAGCAGGAGGAGTTTAGTGAGCATTGATGACCACAGATGCCAAGTTGCCTACCCTGACATAACGCCACCAATCGGCTCCTCCACCATTGCATGTTCCAAAGTGTCTTTCCTCTTTTCTGGTGCTGAAACTGTAGTCAGTCCCTGCATTTCAAAGTAAAGAGAGCCGGAAATGGTAAGAGGTCTGTTCACCTCATCGTTGCCTGGAGTCAACGAATGTAATTTTGTCAATTTCTCATTTTACACTTAAAATGCAGCGTACCCACAGTCTGGCTCCAATACTGGTACTGCTTTGTCTCAGGTGGAGAGTGGGGAGAGTTACGTTGAAAAGGATTTTCTCCCTTCACCCATCCATAGAGTCAGAGCATCATCAGACAAGTGTTCATAGCACACTCGTTACTGGCCACTTATGGATGTTCTTGGGTCCTTTTGATGACGACGTCTGCCTCCCACGCATCTCCCGCTGCTTCTGCTGTATTTTCCACAACAAAATAAAACCCAGAAAATCTGGTTTATTTTTTTATTGAAGCAAAACTTGCCACCATTTCCTACTGTGTGCAGTAAAAGCAATTTGATAAAAGCAGCTGCTGAATGGGCCCCATGGTCGTTGCTGCTGCTTCTTTCTTCCCCGTGTGAAGAGAGAGGAAGTTGCTCGTCCCTATTGTGGGACAGAAAAGCAACGGTAGGGAAATGCGATTTCCCCCCATCAGATGACGCTCTCAGTTTCAAGTCAATGAAAAGGTGAAATTGACAGATACTGTCCCTTGTCACCTTATTCCCACCCCCCACCCTCCATGGAGAGGCAAGGAAGGAGCAGGCAGGCAAAATTGTCCCAGCAGCAGCAGTAGCTGCTGGAAAGAACTCTGGTTAAGGGGTACTTATTTTCCTCAGCCTGGCACAGTAGAAGCTGCTGTGGCACTAGTGGGCACTCAAATGGATAAGGAGCCTACATATTGTCAGTTGAATCCGGAATCTGTCTTCTGAGGAAGGAAGGGACCTTCTGCAAGAGGAGGGCTCTGCTCAAGGCAGGTCCCTCTGTCCAATTTTTTGGGGATCCCCCTCCTGCACACATCTCAGCTCACTCCATTCAGGAGGGTCTCCTGACTCTTGCTGTAGCATTTTCAGGGCGCTGGAGGGGCTACTGTGGGAAGGCGAGGGCAATGGAGTCCATTTCTGCCTGCACAGTTGATCCAGCATAAATCTGGATCCATCCCTGTGTCAGTAGCATTGAAACAGGATAATGCAGCCTTACCCAACCTCCTGGTGCCCTCCAGATCTTTTGGACTTTAACTCCCATCAGCCCCATCCAGCATAGCCAATGGTCAGGAATGCTGGGAGTTGTAGTCCAAAACATCTTGAGGCCAAAGCTAGGCTAGTGCTTGAATAGCCAACAGTTGTTGTCATCTGGAAACACCCTGAACATGAGAAATATAGCCAACCCCCCAAACACAGTCAGCACAACTGTGCAGCTGGCTGAACAAATGGCCAGGCCAGTCTCTTGGCTTACTTAGAATATGCCACCTCAAAGCAAGCTGGGACATCTCAGCTTAGCTTATGGCAGAGAATTGTTTTATGTTGTTTCGGTTAGCACTTCTAGCCAATAAGGGAACCGCTCTCGGGGGGCGGGAGGCAGATGGGACCATCTGATCCACTGCGCTGCTAAACTCTAGCAGCAGTTTCCTGTCCCTCTTTTGGTACAAAGAAGAAAAAGGAACCCAGACACAGACCCATTCTAAATGACCCTAGGATGGAATATTGTTTTCCTTCTCAAACCCTGGCACGCTCCAGATATGCTGGACTAAAACTCCCATTATCCTTGGCCAGCACAGCCATTAGCCCTGAAGGGGATGGTAGGAATTGCAGTGCAATACATCTGGAGGCCACGTGGATGGGAAATCCCAGTCTGGAGACAGTGACATACAGTCCATAGAACCACCCCCTGTTCTCCTAGGCCTCACCACTTTCTTAAGATAAACAAAGGTGTGACCATCCTACCAACCCAGCATTGCAAATTATGTACCCAGGAAGTGCTCAGAGGCTCCTCCTGACTCACTGTTACAGTCATCCAGTTTTATACAAAAACACACCTATAACTCTTGTGCACACCCACGCAGGTGCCTCGCTTGCTCACACAGCCAGGCATTTGATTGCTTCTCTACTAAATTGAAATGAGTGGGGAAAGATAATTTTAGCTAACAGGTATTTGATTTTTATCAAGACATTGTCTAAAAATATCGGAGCTTACTAAATGTTGAAACATAACATCTGCAGCCAAAATTCACAGCTTGGAATATTCCATAGTTCTCTGAGTTTTATACGGATCACAGTGCCTTGAAAGTGGCCGATATCACAGGCCTCCAGGGGGGAATCCGCATGTCGTACCGAGATCGCTTCTAAGCAACCCCAGTGCGGCGTGAAAGCGATCGTGTAACTTGCCTTTGGAAGAGCTGACGAAGAGACGTCTTTGCCGCCGCCGCCGCTGCCGCCACCACCCACAGACCTCCTTGCCGACCGTCGAGGAGAGCTTGGCTGAAGAAGGCGGGGTTGAGAGCGGAAGAAGCTCTCCACCCCGCCTTCTTCCCCTGAGCTCTCCGTCCCAGCCGGCGAGGAGGTCTGTGGGTGGCAGCGGCGGCAAAGACGTCTCTTCGTCGGCTCTTCCAAAGGTAAGTTACACGATCGCTTTCACGCCGCACTGGGGTCGCTTAGAAGCGATCTCGGTACGACGTGCGGATTCCCCCCTGTTTATGGTAAAATCACATGGGCAGGGCCATCTTGTAAATTGTGTACCTTCCATACACAGAATCGGATGTTATTCCTTCTGTATGTTAGTCAATGCCATTCATTCCTGTGCATGTCTGAATGCCTTGTCTCAATGGTCTGGGGTGGAAATGAATGTGATGTGTATTGATCTGAAATCTGCATATAATCTTGACATGGGATCTAATTATGCACTGCATAACAGCTACTTATAAATCTACCCGTAATGATGGTCCTAAAAAACACCAGGTACTGCCTTATCCAAAATTTTGACAAAGCTAGAAATCTAGCTCAAAATTAGGGTGACCATATGGAAAGGAGGGCAGGGCTCCTGTATCTTTAACAGTTGTATAGAAAAGAGAATTTCAGCAGGTGTCATTTGTATGCATGCAGCACCTGGTTAAATTCCCTCTTCATCACAACAGTAAAAGCTGCAGGAGCCCTGCCCTCTTTTGTATCTGGTCATGCTAGGTAGGGCTCCTGTAGCTTTAACTGTTGTGATGAAGAGGGAATTTCACCAGGTGCTTCATGCATACAAATGACACCTGCTGAAATTCCCTTTGCTATACAACGGTTAAAGATACAGGAGCCCTGTCTTCTTTTCCATATGGTCACCCTACTCAACATGGCATGGCAAGTCCAATAGTGCAAAACCTATAGTTCAGGTTAGAGCATATTGCATGGCCTCTCTGATATTTCTAATCTTTATTTCAGAGGAGTTAGGGAGGTCAGTGTCTTCGGGTGCTTCCAGAAGAGGCTTTTATGATGCAATCAACCTGCCTCATTCACGGAGGGTCCGGACATCATCATCCACTCATAACTGTCCTGTGTTTTCCCAAAGCTTCTTCCTTCTTTTTCCTTACCTCAGGAAATCCTTTGGGTGTGGGGTTGCCTTTTAATTAAGGCCAGGCTCTGGAACAGCCTGCTGAGAGAGGCTAGGTTGCCCCCTCTCTGGTGTCCTTGAGCCAGAAGGCAAAAATGCTTTTATTCAGGCAGGCCTTGGGCATATAAACTGGTCTGTTGTCAAAGGACTGTTTTTAATTGGTTGGCACTGCTTATTTCTGTTGTTGTGTTTTTAATTTATTTTTCTTAGGCTATTTTAATTAAGATTTTGTTTTTTGGCCCCCAGGGCAGCTGCTATATGATGAGCCACATCCTCCCTGCAAGTCCATTTGGTGGTGGTGGCCCCCGCCCTGCAGTTTCTCAAAGTCCCAAATGTGCCCATGGGTCCAAAAAGGGGTAAGGTGGAGCAGGGGAGGGAGGAAGGCAGCAAGCGGAAGGAAGGAAGGAAATTTGCCAGTCAGCATGAGGCTTCCCTCTGCAGTGGGTAATGGTGCACCCTAGGCTAAGTCTTAGTGGCTTCTATGACCAACCACGTAGCCCAAGGGTGGGCAGAAGGTGGATCTCCAAATCGGGTTCTACTTCCTGCCCACCCCTGAAATACCCAATGCTCAGCTCGGGTTCACATACAGCAATGGATGCACGCCTCTTCTACATCCCTATCCAGTAAAGGCCATGTTGCCTGCAAGTGTGAGACTCAGAATGTCTCCTCCTTCTGGCAGCCTTAAATAGACACAGGCATGACTCTGTTTGGTGCAATGTTATAGGCTCAAGTCCAGTCCGATGACACGTGCCTGGAGGCATAGCAAGACCTTCTGCCCTTTCCCCTCTCCCTTCGGGTCCTGCTGGCATGGAAGGAATCGTTCTTGCAGGCTGTTCTCACAGATGAAGGCCTTGCAAGCTGCAGAGCCAAAATAAAACCTCTGATTCACCCAATCAGTCACGTTTTGCACACTGGGACAAAAACTTCCAAATCAAGTCTTGTCCAGAACAAGGCCGTGCTGTCCTGTTACTCAAAGCTTTGCCATGGCATGATCCTTAGCAAAGAATGCTAATTAATGGGCAATCAAGAGGGCAGATTGCCTCAGCCATTTTGGATGGACTGCCCTCACACACACCTGTGAACTCTGGGAGGAGGCTGTGAAGCAGGTTTGTCAGATCCGGATAGTCACCTGGCAATGGGACAAAGGCAGAGGAAGAAAAGCAGTCTAAAGCAGAGGTGGGCAGAAAGGGACTTCAACTCCCAGCATTTCTGACCGTTGGCCATGTTGGCAGGGACTTCTGACAGTTGAAGTCCAAAACAACTGGAGATCTCTGTATCTGCCGACCGCTGGTCTAAATCAGCCTTCCCCACGCTGGCACCCTCCAGATGTGTTGGACTACAACGCCCATCATCCCCAGTCAGTATGGTGGGAGTTGTGATCCAACCCATCTGAGGGGCACCAGGTTGGGGAGAACTATAGTAAACCTGTTTGAACCTGTTTGAAGGAAGCCAGAGAGATGCTGCTTTTGGATGTTGTTGTTGTTATTGTTTCACGTTGGGTTGATGTTGCAGTGAATCTGGCACTGTCTGCTGTGCGCTCCCTTCCATCCCTACCCCCACCTCCACCCCTTAACACCAGCTCAGTTATACATCTCTAAATAGACAGACCATTGCAAAGCACCGATTGTCTCCAGCACTCCTTTCTCCAGATATAGAGCTCCATTACACCAGTGTTTTATCGCACCGTTGTCCTGCCTTGTTTACTGTTTTGCCCCACAACCCTCACACGATGCCATCCCCATTATGCAGTCACCTCACCTCTTCCCCTCCATTTTCTGTGTTTTTCTAGGGTGGGGAAAGTGCAGCATTTTTTCTCCATGCAGGATAGAACCGCCCTTCCATCCCTGTGTATTGCTGTCCTCACGCTATGTCGCAGAACCTCCTTTCTTGGGGGCGCCTGTGTTGAAGGGTGGTCTTGCTGACGAAAGGGGAGGGCGTGCTGAGTTGCTTGAATGACCAGGCTTGTGCTAAGTCGCTCAGACGTACCATATTTATCCTGGCCCTCCTCTGTGTGACAACCTTTCAAGTATCTGAAGAGTGCTATCATGCCTCCCCTCAATCTTCTCTTCTCCGAGCTAAACATGCCCAGTTCTTTCAGTCTCTCTTCATAGGGCTTTGTTTCCAGACCCCTGATCATCCTGGTTGCCCTCCTCTGGACACGCTCCAGACTCGATGGCCTTGTAGGCCCCTTCCAACTCTGCTATTCTATGATTCTATGATTCTATATTTCTTCGATTCTAAGACGCCATTGATTGTAAGACGCACACTAATTTCAGTACCACCAACAGAAAAAAAGCTTTGATTCTAAGAAATAATAAACGCACCCGCAATTCTAAGACACACCCCATTTTTAGAGATGTTTATATAGGGGGAAAGTGCATCTTAGAATCAAAGAAATACGGTACTTGCGCTGTTCCAACCCCACTTCCATTGCTTTCTCATTGCTATTTCTCCCCCTCAAAAGGCAAAAATGGCTCCTAATCAATCAAACGTTAAATTGTTAAAACAGTAGACAACAAGCCAGAGTTGGGGGGGGGCGCCCACATCCATCACAATGTCCACCCACCACAAGAACCACTGACCTGGGGGGAGAGGCGCCCACGTCCATCACAATGTCCATCCACCACAAGAACCAATGACCTGGGGGGGGGAGGCGCCCACGTCCATCACAATGTCCTCCACCACAAGAACCACTGACCTGGGGGGAGAGGCGCCCACGTCCATCACAATGTCCATCCACCACAAGAACCAATGACCTGGGGGGGGGAGGCGCCCACGTCCATCACAATGTCCTCCACCACAAGAACCAATGAACTGGAGGGTGAAGGAAAAGGCGTGAGGTGGGGTGAGCACAATGGCAATACCAGGAAGCGCGAGCCAGCGCAGGTGAAAAAGTAAACAAGGTGTAAACATGCAAGCATGCACGCACGTGAACATTGTGAAGGAGAGCAAATAGATTGCGCTGGGTAGAGGACAAAATGGGTGAAGGAGTTGGGAGAAGGTAGTTTTAGCATTGTATTTTTATGCCTGAAGTTTTAAATCACAGAGAGCCTCAGCCAGACCACCTGGAGGGGGGAGGAAGGCAGATAGTGAGGCCTTGGCGCCAGGAAGTAACTCCTTATCTACACCAAGGTCATAAACCATCTCAGCAGCCGAGGGAGGTGGGAAGCCGAGGTGCCAGGCCGACGCCAAGGAAGGAGCGAAAGATGAAACAAGAAAAAGAGCATATAGCCAGGATCCTGCCCCAAGCCTCTGGTCTTGTCTTTTGCCAAAGGATGTGCAGAGAGCCGTGGTGGGGGCGACGGCCGGGGCCTACTTAGGAGTAAGTAGTCATAGTTAGGATTTTCTTCTTTTACCAGTTTACTGGGTTTTAATGTTATGCGTGCAGTTAGTTTGTTTTTAGTTGTTCTTCCCATGTACACCCTACCCTTAGTCTTAATAAAGTCTTCTACCTCACTTTTGTGAGTTGTTTATGTCTTGTTCCTGGGGGTCTGTGCTAAATCCACTGGTCCCAGGTTACTGAGGTGCTTGTTCTACCTTTACAAACGGGACCGGCGCTTGACGAGCTAATGAAACGGAGGTGGAAATTGCGGATGCATACCAGGGGGGAAAAGTAGGTGTGACGGAGCCCCCAAACTGTCCTTGTAAAGCTGCCTCAGAACTTTCCACTGCTGCCTGAAGTGGGGAGTGCAAAAGGGTATTTTAAAACCCTGCAAGCTTTTTATCTACTTGAGGTAGCGGAGATTGTACGATGTCAAAATGGAAGAATAATAAGAAAGGCAGAGACGTGGGAAGTACATTTTGCTTAGGGTTATATTAACATTATGAGGGTCACATAGTGAACAGCAAGGCAGTTCAGATAAGCAATTTCAGATAACAGGGGTCTTATTGTACTACCATGAGAGCATCATGTTCTGGGAAAGGCTGTGGAGGCCAGTGGATTGGACAGAATAGTCAGGCACATCCAGACCGCATTAAATTAGATCTAGTCCTCCCTGCATTGTTTTAGATCCAGTCCTCCCTGCAATTGTGACCATTTGGTTCAAACATCTGACAGGTGCTAGTGTAGGCTGAGCAGATCATATCCTTAGCTTCCCGAAGTACAGTATATTAGCAGGGATAGAAAGATGGTACAAAACTACATTATTATGGGTTCTGCTTCCCCCACCCACCCAAAGAAGCAAAGCACTGCTTTACCACATAGAAAAAAACCTGGGGGCCCAAGGACCCTGTAGAGTTCATTGGGTTTCACTTCCTGTCAGCCCCAGCTAACCTGGCCAATGGCAAACAATGATCTGAGTAGTCGTTTCTCAACATATGAAAGGCCACAGATTCCCCAGCCCTGATATAAAGGGTCTCTGACACTCTCTGGTAGTCTGATTCAAACCAGAATGCACCCACAGGTGCAGATTTTGCAAAGAACACAACGTCTGGTTCAAAGAAAAACTAATGTCTCTGCAAACATGTGCTAATGAACTCCTGGAAACTGGAGCCATTTTGTGTGCCAAAACGTCTCACAAAAGAAAAAGAAAAGAAAAGATGCTAGAATATAAGGAATGTGTGACGAAGGATCAAATCTATGAAGCAAGCCTCTTCCTGAAAAAAGAAAAAGAAGATGCTGTGCCTAGCAAGAAAGCAAGAAGAACATTAGAAAACAAGAAGTCAATTTTGTGTGAGTTGCTATTAATTTATAGCGCCATCAGCATGGATGGCGCTTTACCACCTTTTTGGAGCTTGGGCACATTCAGGAATTTGAGACATTGCTGTGGGCACCACCACAAATGCCTAATTAGTGGATCACCGCTTGGGTATCTACCTGTCACATCTGCAAAACAAAACAAAATGTTTCATGTCTGTTGGACATGGCAACATCTCTTTAACAAGGGGTTGCTGGTGATGTAATACAGATAATGTTTCTATTAAATACGTGTTTTGGCAGTGTCCAGTAGATGTTTCTTTGAGGGAGGAGATTATTACACAGATAAATTTCACACTGGAACAGTCTTCAGTATTCACTGATGTACACGCTCTTTTAAATTGTTTACCTGTTCCTGGAAATTAACAAATGGCCAGCATAAATGGATTCTCTACACCCTTTTGACAGCTAAAAGACTAATTTTACAACACTGGAAGGATAAACACTCACATCCTATAATGTAATAGACTGAGGAACTTACAATGCTTTCAATATTTGAATGGATGGAATATAGATGCCACCTTCAAATGGATTCTTATCTGGATATTTCATCCACTTTTGTTGAAGCCTATGTATAATTGCTAGAACGCTGTATGCATTTCATACAAATCCATGGAAGTATATATTTTTAAAAATTATTATCATTATTTCAAAAAATTGAGTGCATGTGGACGTGATGACCCCTTTTTAGGCGCCATTGGAGTCACCCGCAGGCCAGGGCTGGTGCCAGACTATTTTGCACCCTAGGCAGGCACGCCGTTCTGAAGCTGCTGCCCCGCCGCCCCCAACCCCAGCATCCTGGGTTTGAAGCCAGGGGCGGGCGCTGGCTTCAAAGCCAGGATGCTGGGTTGGGGGGCAGGGCGGAGGCTTTGAAGTGGCGTGGCCGGTAGTGGCTTCTGGGCACGCCGTTCTGAAGCTGCTGCCCCACCCACCAACCACAGCAACCTGGCTTTGAAGCCAGAAGTGGCTTCCGGCTGGGCGCTGACTTCAAAGTCAGGACGCTGGGGTTGGGGGGCGGCTGGGGGGGCAGAGGCTTTGGAACAGTGCGCCCAGAAGCCGCTCTAGGAGAGAAGCTTCCGGGTGTGCCGTTCGGCGCCCTCCTTTGCTTGGCGCTCTAGGCCACCGCCTGAGCTGCCTCTATGGCAGTGCCGGCCTTGCCGCAGGCACCACATTAAAGCTGCAGGAGTCCTGCCCTCTTGACCAGATACAAAAGAGGGCAGATACAGGAGCCCTGTCCTCCTTTTCATAAGGTCATCCTATCTGACAACCCTTCAAATAAGGACCTGTCCTCTGCAAAGTAGGACACTCTCTGTCTCTTTTGTACACACTACCTGATGTTTACCCTTCAAGGTACAGACGGCTTCATCTGGGAACAATGCCCACCCTTCAGCAACCCCCAACTGCTAGAGTTCAAACATAGAAGGGAGAAGAGAAACCAGCACCACCTCAGCAGTGCCCTTATGCCCTGGCCTTTGGGGTTTGACAGAAAACCAGTGCCTTGGAGCTGAACCCACAAGCAAGCAAACAAGCAGATGGAATGGAGCGCACAAGGTCAGACCCGTCCTGTCACATCATGTCCGTGTGCCAAGTGCAATGCAAACATTACTAGAAGTCTCTGTCCCTTCCTTGAAGAGCTTACAGCCAGCAAAGCAAAAAAAGCAGAAGAAAAGAATACGGAAAACAAATAACATCACGATACTCTCAGCTGTTCTAACAATGCAAAACCACAGAGAGGTTCTCCAGGATGATAAACCGCCCATTGTTGCTCTTACAATGGTCTGCAGAGAACGGGACACAGTAAAGAATCTGTGAGTGCCCACTACACTGATCTGCATCAATCATTCACCAAGGCCTTTTCCTCTCTAGACACGGGAGGAATAAGGATGCAGTCGAAAGCGCGCACTTACTAGAGAGGAAGTGGCACTGAACGCCAGTGAGATTTTCTTCTCCTGAGCAGACCTGCCCACATGTGAGCTACACGACGTCTCTTAGGCTGCAGTGGAGTCAGCGGGACGGGTGTCCTTCCAAGGAAACATGCCTAGGAGTGCACAGGACGTCAGGTATAAAGGCAAAGTTAGGAGAGACTGAATACACGTTATCAGACCGCTTATATGGACCACTGCAAGAAAAGTACTGTAGGACATCTGGCCAGCTGTCTCCACACCACTTTCTGCTAACCACTTTCTCCACACAGTGCATGATCCTATAAACCTCAGGCGTATTCTCCCTTACTTGCTTACTAAAAAGTCCCAGATTTGGGACTTTCCCCACAGGGAAGGTCCTCCACCCAGCCCAATCCTTTTGGTTGCACTTTTCTTCACCTTTTGCAACTCTACAAGACCATTTTTGAGATGTGGTGATCAGAACTGTATACAAGAGGAGCCGGTAGAAGCTGGTGGCTCGGATGTCAGTGGGGGCAGTGAATCTGTTTCGGGTATGTGTCGCAACCAGTCAGACGGGTTCTGATTGAAAGTCAGAGCAGATTCACTGCCTGACAGACATAGGAGTCACCAGCCTCCACTGGCAGGAGGGCAGATGTTGGGCTTGTGGGATCTACTTTTTGCTTTACTCTGCCAACTTATGAAGGGTGTGAACTTCTGGGTATGGGATCTAGCCGACTCAACTTTTTGGCAAATACAAGTCATGTTAATTTTCAGTGTCCTTCAAACTGCCTTGTTCAACATTCACTCCGGTTCTACCCACCTCTGTGTCCAGGTAGCTCAGGGTTAACAACAGCCACTGTAACACACAATCCGCCGAAGTTCAACCATTAATATTTTTTTTAATATATTTTTTTCTAAACTTTCAAACAATACAAACAATACAGTATAAAACACTATCCCATAATACACAATAATACATACTAAACAATTTAATAAACATATATTTTAACTTAATTCCATTTAATATAATCATTGATTAACATTAACATATTTCCCCCAACCCCGGGATCTTATCCTAATTTCCAAAATCTCATTACTTCCTCTGGAGGTGTTTTCCCTCTCCCCTTTAATAATTCAAAATCAAAAAACTGTTTCCATATTTCTTCAAAATCATTCATTTTTATCATTCCTCTTCTGACTCTCATGTTACATGTTAATTTATCGTTAATAGCAATATCCCATATTTCTTTGTACCAGTCTTCTATATGATAAAGCCCTTGAGAAGTTCAACCATTAATGAAGCTGACAGAGCAAAGTGGACATCCTCTACAAGGTGCAGAAGGCCAGCCACTCTGATCTCTGCTACATATAGAGTGGGGTTAGGGAGGAGAACAAAAGATAGACATGAACAAATCCCAATCGAAGACAGAGATGAACGAAAAGAACCAATGCCACCTCCAGATAACAACGAAGAGACCCTCAATGGGTGTTTCTTGCTCAGTGAGTCTACCTGCTTAGCAACATGGTCACCTGCTGTTGCTGCTTGTCTTCCCTAACATTGCTACCACCTCCTTGTTTGCCAAGCAGAGAGTCAATGAGCGTGCAGGCAGTGGGGTCTATGGCTTCTCCTTCCCACCATCACCACCATTGTCTGGGCCAGAGCAAGTGGTGGGCGAACAACCAGGCTGCAATCTTGAAAACGAGCAGCAGGTCAGGGGGCTCTTAACAGTGGGCCCTCTGCTGAACTGTGGGTAGGAATATACGAATTTTGTGAAATCCATTCTATCTGTGTTTTGCAGACTCTCAGGCACCTTTCATTCCGTGGTCTGCTCATTGACAGAATCTGATACCACACAATGTGAACCGCCCAGAGAGCTTCAGCTATTGGGTGGTATAAAAATGTAATAAAATAAATAAATAAATAAATAAAATATTTTTTATGAGAATTTCATAGAATCATAGAATAGTAGAGTTGGAACGGGCCTATAAGGCCATCGAGTCCAACCCCCTGCTCAATGCAGGAATCCACCCTAAAGCATCCCTGACAGATGGTTGTCCAGCTGCCTCTTGAATGCCTCTAGTGTGGGAGAGCCCACAACCTCCCTAGGTAGCTGATTCCATTGTCGCACTGCTCTAACAGTCAGGAAGTCTTTCCTGATGTCCAGCCGGAATCTGGCTTCCTGTAACTTGGGCCTATTATTCCATGTCCTGCACTCAGGGATGATCGAGAAGAGATCCTGGCCCTCCTCGGTGTGACAACCTTTCAAGTATTTGAAGAGTGCTATCATGTCTCCCCTCAGTCTTCTCTTCTCCAGGCTAAATATGACCAGTTCTTTCAGTCTCTCTTCATAGGGCTTTGTTTCCAGACCCCTGATCATCCTGGTTGCCCTCCTCTGAACCCCCTCCAGCTTGTCTGCATCCTTCTTGAATTGTGGGGCCCAGAACTGGACGCAATACTCTAGATGAGGCCTAACCTGTGCCAAATAGAAGGGAACCAGTACCTCGCGCAATTTGGAAGCTATACTTCTATTAATGCATCCCAAAATAGCATTTGCTCGTTTTTGCAGTCACATCACACTGTTGTCTCATATACAGCTTGTGATCTACAACAATTCCAAGATCCATCTTGCTTGTAGTATTGCTGAGCCAAGTATTCCCCATCTTGTAACTGTGCATTTCATTCTACTTGCATGAATGTGCATTAGCAAGTGCACTTAATGCAAATACAAATTTGCACAAATCCCCCCCCAAGAGTTTTTTAAAAATAAAAAAAGGGTGCAAGTCCACAGAAACCAGACAATTTTGACCAAGCCAGAATTTGCAGGCTGGGTTCATAGAAATCAGATCTCATTTGATTCCACTGCACATTTCTATGACATTTCTAGCCATCAGCCCTTGGCAGGTGTCCAGTCATGCCAAACCTTGAAAGTGGCCTTGATGCCAACATCTGTAACAGAGGATATTTAACAAAATGGGTACACCAGAGAGTTAATCATCCCTGGTTTGTTGAAATCCATGGTCTTAGACTCAATTCTGTGTTGGATTATTGCTAAGGTTATTTTAATACTGGCTAATAATGATTAATAACGCAACTTTCCCAAAGCATTCAAGTCTAGGCTAGCTCAGGAGACGTCCAGATACATAAGCTATGGTGGGAGGGGAGAAACACTTCCTCTGAAGTACATCATTTCTTCAGTCAGAGATATTTTGTGCCCATAAAAAAAAAAAAAGATCTATCCATAGAGCAATTCTCCAGGAATCAGCATCTCCAGTTCTTCCCACCAGCTGTTTCTCACAGTTTTTACATTGTTCTCTTAACCCCGGAGACATCTTAATGGAAGCGATTCTGGTGAATAATGTGCAATTAGCATGATAAATAGATTCAAATCACATCTACTTGCGGCGGGCCTTGGTGATGCCATAACCTCAGTCCATTACAGCTTGCTTCATAAATATGTTCCAAGCAGATACAAAAAATATTGGTTTCTTTGGGTCAAACTACAGGTTGTGCTAAGAGTGCATTTAGAAAAGTGTGTGTTGTGTTGAACATTTGCTTCTTTGAGAGAAAGAAGCCACATGAAGCCTTGATCTGGATTCATAATGCCCCAGAAGTATGAAACTTGAGCAGAAGGGTAGCAGAGACCTAGTAGTGCGTGGGACAGCCAGGGTGGGTGAGTCTTTTAGGGCTGACCCGGTCCTTCATGCCTTAAAGCAGCTTTTCCCAAACTGGTGTTGTCCAAACAAACTGGACTGCAACTCCCATCATTTCTAACCAGTCTGGCCAATGGGAGTTGCAGTCCAATACACGTGGAGGGCACTAAGTTGGGGAAGGCAGCCCTAAAATATATCATTGGTCCATAAAAAATGGGGGGGGGATGTCTCCACATTCTGGAAACAGTTCATCATGCTTATGGCCCATATCCCAACACTCCATGGTATCTGGAGATAAATTCCAGGCGAGACCAGATTTGTAGCAAACACTAATCTGGTAACTCTGTACAGTAGCTGCCAGTGTGGGCTCCAGGTTTTTTTTAGGATCCTTGAGCAACACCCCCTCAATGGCCCTCTCCTTCAATGAGTCTGCCTTCTCACCACCATTTTCACCAGCTGCTAAAGTGTCCAGGAAGGAAGGGGCATTTTCTGCTCCTCCATCTCACCAACACCATGGTCTGGGACAGAGCAAGAGGTAGGTGAAGAAGCAGGTTGTAATGGTGAAGAGGGGGAGCAAGTCCAGGAGGCTCTTGTCAGTGGGCCCCTTTTGGGTTGTGGGCCCTTCGCAGGTGCCCCACCATACCTACCCTTGATGCTGGCCCTGGTACCTGGACTGTAGAGGTGGCCTGATGGAGTATCCACCCTTCATCGCTGCTACTAAGCCAGAAAGGACACAGACAATCTCCTTTCTCCAAACCGTATTTTGTGGCTGAACCATTACCGCAAGAGTAAAGATTTCCACTGTGGAGCAAGTTGCCTGGTGGGAAGCAGAAGCTCCTGTAGCTTGCTCATTCCGAAGACAGAGCGCAAACAACGAGGTCACCTGAGATCAGCACACAAGCCCTGGGAGTGCAAGACCTTTGGACTGCACCATGTCAGATCCCGGGTAGAGGGCAGCTGAGGACTTTGGTTCATCTAGAGATGACAGGAGGAGGAGGAGGAGAAGAACAACAACAACACAGACGTACGACTTTCAGAAATAGAACAAACAGTTGTGGAATGTTTAAAGTCCAATTCACCGTACCTGAACAGATTGCTGAACCAGCTGTGGACTGAAGGACAGCAGTGGAATTTCTGCCTTATAATCCACACTTCTGCTGCCAGGTCTACCCCAACCCGCTTTTGCCTGGAACAGCTTCAAAAAGGGGATGCTTTTATTTCATACACAAGGGCCTAGTTTTAAGCATAATTCTATGCTGTGTTTGAGCATTATGCGCATGAGCCTTGAGCTTGTACTCCCCCTCCCCTCTCCTCCGGTGTAGCCACAAGAAGGAGTTCAGAAGATTTCACTTCTAGCAACTTATCAGTATGTCCAAGAGCAGGACGGAGTAAACTATGGTGAGTCTTAGGTAATGAAACAAGCCAACTTCAAACCTTGGTTAATGATGAGCCTTGAGCTTGTACTCAAGGCTTTTTGCCTTAGTCACCATGGCTAAAGCTGTGGTTTAAGATGTCTTCTGAACAGGGCCACCATTATTTTGTTTTCCTAAACCAGGGATGGGGAATCCCTGACCTGTGGGCCAAATGTGGCCCGCAGAGCTTCCCCAGCAAGGCTATGACTGCCCTTCTCAAGCCCAGCCCAGCCGCTTCCTTTACATCCTGTGTGACCCTTCTCCAAATCGCAACCACTGCCAGCCCTCATGCAACAATTACCCTTTTTAAAATCTGCGACAAATTGATCTTGTCACCTGAATACCACTGTTGTGTGACCAGAAGAAAAATGGCCCAGAAAACACAATGCTGCTGAGGTCAGCCTGAAGAAAACTGTGCCCTTTCCCCAGATAAATTACATGGAAGTTCGTCCCATTGATTTCAAGGACCTTTACTTCCATTCAAGGAAAGTATGCATAGGACGACTGTCTTTAAGGGTCTGTTTTCACAACCAATAAGATTGCTGCTGCTTGTGCTGAATGTGAGTGTGATCAAACCATGCCACAAGCAGAGATACTAGGAACGGCCATCGTTTGCAAACCCAGCCCTTTTTGGGTCCGACAGATTCCCACTGCCTGCCCGGCTAGGCTTGCGTTTGTGCACCGAGCCACAGTTTTCCCAAAAAAATCCAGGCACTTTTTTTTTTGGTTCTTTCCTTGGCACACACAACTTTGGTGGTGGTGGGGGTCGTAAATGGAACATTGTGCAAATTACAGCTGGAATTTGCACAAATTATGCAAATTGGAGCCGCAATTTGTTCAACTTTCTATGTATGGAAAAAAGTGGGGTGGGGTGGGGAATCCACGGGCTAGTCTGACTTGATGCAGATTGTGTTGGGCCATCTCACAAGGGAAGCAAAGTCTGGGGGTCGAGCTGATGGATACTCAGCAAGGTCCACTGCCTGGACAGATTCCTCTGACAGCCTTAAGAGTCATTGACAAGGCTGGTGGCACATATACACACCCTTGCAAATGGCCAGCATTGACCCAATTCAGAGCCACTGTGGGTTGGGTTCTGATTGTATCTTGCAATTATTTCAGTTCCACCCAACAACTATGTCTACCCTGGATATGCAAAGTAGCACAACGCAACGTATTGTTTTTTTAAAGCCCTGTGTTAGCAGAACCCTTGGGAGGAAAGATTTGATTTACTGCATTTAGTTGGAGATCCATCGACAAATATGACCTGGACAGTTTAAGGATAAACAAAATAAAACATGTATTATTATTATTATTATTATTATTATTATTATTATTATTATTAACCTAATTAATGACACAAAGAATAAAAATGCAGCAGGACAGGGGGGGAAACCTTACTAACAAAGATAGCATAAAACAATTAGCAGCTTGGATTAAAATCCATAGTAAAACAGCCAGAGCCCAAGGGGTGTTTAAAACAGGGGTGCAGAACCTCTTCCCGACCATTGCAGAGAAGTTCTCAGGGGCTGCATTCCAGTGGTGGGTGGGGCCAAACAGCCAAGGCCATAATACCAAACATATCAACAGGTTTTACCTTCCTGCCGGTAACTAAGACTTAGGAGACGCATGCGGATCTTTTAGACTGGAGTCGGGGGAGGTGCACAAAAGCTGATAAGCCACTAAAAAAACCAGTGGTCGGGGGACATGGGGTGGGACGAGGGAAAGGGCTTCCCCAAAGAGCCATATTTGGCCCTCAGGCCTGAGGTTATACACCCTGGGTTTATGTGAATAAAAAGTCTTCATCTAGCTCTGAATGTAAAGAAGGTGCCAGCCAAAACTCTTTAGGGAGGCTACTCAAGAGGAAGGGTGCTACCACTGAAAAGGCCCTCCCCTTAGAAGCCACAGGGGTGGGAAATGTGCGATGGACTGCTCCAGACATTGTTGGACTGCATCTCCGATCAGCCCTAGCCTGCTTAGCCAGTGACGAGGGGTGATGGGACCTGCAGTGCAACAACATCTAGAGGCCCACATATTCCCCATCCTTCACCTACCGTAATGATTTCAGTCAAGGTCTATTAGCATTTGAGCTCATTTCAATTCCCGCACTCTTATATACATCTGCACTTCAATGCCAGATTGAAAAATCTTCTGTTCTTACTTTACCATATCTTTGCCATACGATAAAAGAGACACCATTTTCAAGCATAAACAGGACAGGGGACTCCTGAATGGCCAACGCTCTGCTCACTGCCGTATGTAACCCGTCTGGCATAACGCGTGTGCCATTTGCCAATGTAACCTGTGAAGCACCCCAGAGTTTTCCATCTCATTGCTCATTCAGCAAAAAAGTCTCTTTCGTGCAGCTCATCTTTCACACCTTGATTTTTATCGTACCCACACCCTCTTCCTTGATACTTTATCCCAATGATGCTTACCAGGCTGGTAAATAATTAGCTGGTTTTGCACCATCCAGGAGCAAACGAGCAGATAGATCTTGCGGCATGTGCCTTTTAAGGGAAGCTAGATTGGTAGGAGATATCCCATGCCTTCCCTCCCCCAGCCCTCTAAATCCCAACCTGCCTGGGAAAACGACGGTGCGAGTTCTGCTTGGCATGTTCTCCTAATCCCCAGGTCAGAGAGCAGAAGTACCTCAAAGGAGAACCTGCCCCCAGATGGTTTACTTTTCACTCCATAGCAACGGGCTACTGGGCTCATTTGTCTAGCAATCTTCCTAGATGCCGTGCTTTTAAGGCAACCTTCGCCAGGCTGGCAGCTTCCAGATGCATTGTACTCCTCCCATCATCACCATGCTGACTGAGGATAGTGGGAGTTGTAGTCCAACACATCTGGAGGTCACCTGCTTAGGGAATGAAAACGCTGGGAAAAGATTCCTTCACAAACACTCACTTCCAGGTGATGTTACCCCTCCTGTGTTTCAGATCACATGGGACTATGCCTCAGAAGCACTTGTATTAGTGGCCAACAAACTGGTTCTTTATGCTGAGTGGCTGTGACAATATATACTGTATATATCTGCCAGTTGCAGGCCTTTGAATCTTCCTATCAATGTCTTCTGTCAAAATCCACATACACACACAATATAGCATCCTTGGTCAAATGATACGTCCTGGTCACCAGTGGTCATCGACAAAATTACAGCCTGCTTGGCTAGCCGAAGCATCTCCGTCTCCTATAGATAATCATCACTGTAGTCATTTCAGAGCACTGATGGGATTACATATGGCAGACACTAAGGTTACTTTCCATTACGGTTGATCATGTGCTCTGGAGCTCTCTGCCCAATGTTATTGTTCTTTCCTTTTAATACACAAGCTAAACTATAGAGAATCTATGTAAGAAGAACCCTGATGCTGGATCAGACCAAAGCCCAGTCCACCTAGGGCATCTCAAAATGAGCTATTTATAACACGCTCATGACTGGCCCCTCACAGAAGTTTGCGGGTCATTTTGAGGACACCGTGAACCTCCTCGACATCCCCTGCTCCTTCCCCCAGTTATTCCATTTTAAAAAGAAAAACTTGGATATCCTGATTCTTCTGAAATAGCTCAGGATTTCCTACCATGTGCAGCTGTGGTTGTGCTACAAAACATTCACTAGAGGGTGCTGTCCCTTTCAGTACTATGAGAGGAAGTTTTCTATATACCAGGAGGGGAAGTTTTCAATTACAGACCATGTGGTTGCCCCTCTCTTCCCAGGTAATTCAGCTCAGTACAGTTATGGAAGAGAAGCAGGAAGTGCCAGTAAGCAAACGCGATTTCCCTTTAATCTAAAGAAGCCCCTAGTCCATAGAATAGATAGCCACGTGTCTTTATTTTCAGAGAACAGCCCTCTCTTTGAAGGCATCTTCTGCTTGAAGGGCTGTGTGGTTACATTTGGTTTAAAGATAACGACCTGGAATAAGGGAGAGCCGAGGGGCCTTGAAGTTGCCCACCAGTGCTCAGCACCTGACAGGCTGAGCAGGCACACAGCTCACCTGGTCGCAGTCTTCCCTACTATGGTGAGATGCACAATATTTCTGTTTCGATCCCAGTCATTATTTCTAAATTTGCACACACACAAGTTAGCCCATGCAAATTTGATGCAAATCTGGGCCCTCTTTTGTCCTCTGTTTGTTGTTTGTTATTGGTGGCCTTTTTTATGTTGCATTTCCTATTTTGCAGCAATGTGTAAATGGCTGACCATGCACCTTTGCAATCCCATAAGCAAAATAGCAGCATTTTGCAGGGTAGAGGACAGCAAGTACCTTATCTCAATAGCTTTCCCACCTCCCTCCCCAAGTGCTTCTCCCCTCCTCCTGTTCTCTCTCTCTCTCTGGGCTCCTCTAAACAAGCAATTTATTTCACGCACATGATTGTCCATTCACTGACGTTTTCGGGCCTATTTCATGATGTCATCAACAACCAGGACATCTCCCACTGAATCCTCTGAAAATCCTGGGACAAAAAGAACTACTTTTAAAGTGGTAATAGCTGTCACCCCTCTCCTCCCATGTAATTCATCCCATAACAGCCATGCCAAAGAGCCAGGAAGCACAAAGGCCTCAGGTAAACAACATGATTCCCCTTAATGTAGAGATGCTCTCTCTCTCTCTCTCTCTCTTGCTCTCTGCCTTGCCCAATGAACTGGAGAGCAAAATCACACAGTGCATAGTTAAACTATGGAATTTTCTACCATAGATGTAGTGATGGCCACTAATTTGGATGGTTTTAAATTCTTGGAGGAGAAGGCTATCAGTGGTTCTATCCTGATGGTTCTATGCTGCCTCCAGTATCAGAGGCAGTAAGTTATGTATATCACTTGCTGGGGAACATGGGTAGGAGGGTGCTGTTGCACCTGTGTCCTGCTTGTGGGTTCCTGTTCAACAGTTGGTTGGCCACGGTGTGAACAGAATCCTGAACTGGATGGATCCTTGATCTGATCCAGCTGCTTCACCCACCCCACTACCTCTTTTGAAAAATATCAAGTTTGGATTATCTTTCCTTGCCTTCTCAATTATCCACCTTTTCTTTTCTTTTTTTTCTTCAAAAATGAGTAGCTGACAATCTGATGATATACATGTCTACTCAGACATAAACCTAAGTAGAGCCAGTGTGGTGTAATGGTTAGGATGTTAGACTGGGACTCCATAGCTCTGGGTTCTAGTTCCCACTCAGCCATGAAGCTCAGAGGGTGACTTTGGGCCAGTCACTGGCTCTCAGATGAACCTACCTCTCAGGGTTGTTCTGAGGATAAAATGGAAAGGAGGAGGCCCATGTAAGCCACCTTGGATTCCTTGCCAGGGGAGAAAAAGGCAGGGTGTAACTGTAATAAGATTAATAAATAAAAAGTCACATTGACTTCAACAAGGGCTTTAGTACGGACCTTTGCTGGTGTTTAGATGTAAACAAAGCCACAACCCTGAGGCAGCAGGGCTCATTTTGCCACCACCCCTCCCACCTCTAAAGGTAATGCAAGCCGTACGAAGCAACTAATTCACATTACAAAGTGACACAACCCTGTACACACGACCTTTCACACTCCTCCTACTTCTCCCAAAATTACAACGCTATGCACTGGTGTATGGCACCTGATCGCCTTAAAAATCACAACAGATACTGTGCTGTAGTCATGAACATGTCCCCACTGAGCAGCAATTGCCTTTGGGCAAAATGGCAGCACAGGTGGCTCACAGAGAAAAGGGACTCCAGTGTAGATGCTCCCCTAGTTCCTGTTTGCATTCGCATTTCTACTCTAAAATGGCTGCTGCCCCCTCTTTCCCCTGCACAACAGGGTACAACTCATAGATTGCTGGTCACATTCTCAACAGCTGACAGGACATTGCAAAGGATTCTATGTAACCTACGGTGCAGCTCCTAGGGGCAGCTAATTGTTTTAAACTAGCCCTAATCTGATAACGGTGCACCAATTTCTGAAGACAGGAAGACCTGATGTCCTAAGAAAAATCAGAACAGCTGAAAATGGGGGGGGGGGGGACAACAGTACGATGATCCCTTTTAAGGAACATCTCTCAATACCGCAGCTGTCTTGCAACAGAGTCAAGAAATACATTCATGAGCCCAAAGCATTGTAACGTTTTCAGTCTGAAACTCATTACCTGGAAATAGATTCCACTCATTTCAGTGAAAATGTACTTCTGCAAAGATGTGCCTAGGATTGCAGCCTAAAAGCATTTTACAGCCAGAGTGTCTCATTGCTTATAAAATGCACTTTTTCCTTATCAGTCTCCAGAGACAGACCGATCTGCAACGAAAGTGTTTATTCAGGAAATGTGCTGTACAGCAAGAACATTTTACCTAATTCAACTGTTATAGGAAACGGAGATCACACAATGAACTGCAATGCATATTCTTTTTTTAAATATGGCTGAATTCCAGACAGGAATACGCCAGGCTGACAGCCAAACTAGATGTGATGACACGTTTGTTGTTCACATGTCAGCCCTATTCATGTATAAAGTGGGGGGTACAGCAGGTCTAATTTAGGGGCACATAGGAAACAGAAGCTAAACTTTCTGTCCTTCTATGCTGTACCTCCCTGTCACACACAATAAGGGTATAAAGAAAGCTGGGGTTTGTGCATGAAAGAAGAAGATGAGCTAGAAAGAATGGCCCCATTCAGATAACACACTAAGGGCCTTGCTAGACATACCTTTAAATCCGTGTGGAGGGGCCAGCCCATGCTAGAAGTAGCGCGGGCTGTCGCTCCTGTCTACACGTAACACGCGATGGGGTAAAGGAAAGCCCTGTCACGTCTGCCATTTTTTTTCAATTTAAAGGGGCCATGTGCGCAGGAGCGCACCAACGATAACAGTAGGCCTTTTTTTTTTTAAAAAAAAAAGGAGAGGTTCCCCATTCCCCCCTGCCCCCCCACATACCCCGCCCACCATGTCCGATGCCCCCCATCATCCCTGGGCCGCGATTCCTCCCCGATGTCCCCTGGGCCACGATTCCCCCCCCCAATCTCCCCTGGCTTCCATTTCCCGCCTCCCCATCTCCCCATGGCCTCCGTTTCTCACCCCCATGTCCTGTAGGCTACACCATGTCCCCACCATAGCCCTGATGGCCGCAGCGCCTGTCCGCCACTTTTCCACACTACTCGGGAGTAAATGTGGTAGCTGGGAAAAGCAGTGAACCTGGCTACACAGCTGTGGTCTCGGGCTCTGCCCGAGACCACAGGAAAAAACCGGGCCAGAAGCGGTGCGAGTTACCCCGGGCCCAGGGAGGGTTCACCCCTGCCTGAGCCCGGGATACCCTGTGCGTCATCTGGATGCACAGGAGTGAGCCTGGGGCTCGCACCAGGCTAAAGCCTCATCTAGCAAGGCCCTAAGCCACAGTGGTTAAGCATTTTGAGCTAAACATTATGGCTTAGCGTGATGTGTGAACCATGACTGAGCATGTTGTGTGAAGCATTCCTAACCATGGTGGCTAAATAACTATAGTTTAAGCACACTCACTAATCATTTGCTGCAAAAGGGTTAGCGGCCTAACCATGGTTTGGTGTGTTGTCTGAAAAGGCCCGCTACGAACCCTTGCCATTCTTGCTACCCATTGTTTGGGGCTGGATATGCTACTGCCCAATCACAGCTACACTAGAGTTCTGGATTTCCCAACCGTTTTCTCTGGGCAGTAATCATTATTCCATGAGGGTAGATTAAAACCAAAGGCGGGGGGGGGTTCAAAATGAACCTGGGAATCCCTTCTACTGATAAGTCTTCACTCTATAGTTACCTCTATGGCCAAACCTTGATCATAGCTGTGACTTCACTCATTAGCTAAACATAGTGGAAGGTGGTAGCAGGCTTATTTCTCACAAAATGATTGGGCAAAAAAATTGATAATTTCTCACAATGTGCCTGAACATTTTGCCTTGTATCTTGGGTTCTACAAGGAACAGAGACTTGTTTTTTTCTTATTTAAAAGCTGGGAATTTGGGCTAGGTAGTGAGGCCCCTGAGATATTGGATTTTGTGGTTAATCCAACTGTGGTCCTTGTGGTGGTCCATTGCCCAGGCAACTATTTTTCCCCAGCCTGCCTCCAGGGCCAGCCCTACCATGAGGCTGAATGAGGTGGTTACCTCAGGCAGAAGGTGTTGGGTGTCATGAAAGGGCAGCAAATGATTCATTATTTAATTTATTATTGTATTTTTACTGCCAGGGATATGGAGAAGTGCTTGTGGGATTTTCTACCTCAGGTGCTAAAATAACTTGGCTGGCTCTGGATAATATGCACTTTGACTTGGGTGTCATTTGCTGCTACACCTCAGGCAGCAATATGTCATGGGACAACCCTGCCTTTCTTCCTCCGATACCAGTTGGGCTCAGGGAAACATCCTCATGGCAACAGACCACAGGGAAATATCCTTCAAAATTATCCATTAATTTCATATCCCACCTCTACTTTATTCATAAATAGGGCACAAACATGAACAACCCAAGATGGCTGCTGCCATCACATCTACATTTGGTTCCTAAATTCCTGTCATCCATTCTCAGACATATTCAGAAGATTTGTCCAATATTTTTCATGCAATTTCCAAGAACCAAGCACAGTCTGATAGAGCTGGCTTGAAGCAAACTGCATCCTGTCAGGACAAGTGAAGTTGCCTAGTAATAGTGGGAAACCATGCATGACAACCTGTGTGAGGAAAGCACAATATTCTGTGGGGATTTGTATTCATTATCCTGGTCTCACAAAGCCCCTGAAATCTCAAGGTCGTGCTGGAAGGCTAAGTTTTTGCTGTGTCTGAGCAGATGACAGGCGAGGTGGTGGTGGTGGTGGTGGGCGTCACAGCATGGAATGCTCCTTCATACAAATATATCTCCATGCACACAGAAAACTAGATGTTGGAAAGAAGAATAACATCTTCTTTCTAGAATGTCAGTGTGGAAAGCCTAGGCCTGTTACTACTCAAGTGAAGATGGCCATCAAAGCCAGCAAACTAGATGAAGAAGATCGGAGAAGCAATTCCATCAAGCACTTCTTCACCAGTTGGGTTTCGTATGCTGAATTCCAAAGAGGAAATAAGGATGTTGTAATGGAAAGAAATGACCAACAAAAACAATGAGGGGTGTCAAGCAAATTAATACCTTTCACCTCTGAGGAACTTGTATTAGGTCACAGCCACAGTGGGTTTGGTGGACTCAGTTTACTCTGTCTTCCAGTTAGTTGTTTCCTCAAACAACTCAAACACCCTTCAGAGAGTGACCATTTGAGATAAGGAACCCCCAGTCTAGGATCATGAAGTGTCAGCGCGAAGAAAACCAAATTTCTACATATCCTCATTTCAACTTTTATATAACCATAGAGACTTGTGAATATGGCCTAGTGAAAAAATGTAAACAAAGTTGCTGCCAAAAACAAAAGTTGAATGCTAGTAGAGAGAGGAGATGGGACAGAGAGAGGCGGGAGAAGGGGAGAGTTTGAGATCACAGGAGGCCAAGGCTAGAACAGGGAGTGCTAAGCGGCAGTGTGGAGGACAAATGCAGAAGCTGGAAGCGGAAGGTCCTGAGATGTTGTGGTACATTTTGAAGTGGAGGTGCCCATTATGACAGTTCTCATAGCCACACCTGCAAGGAGAGTCCAAAAATGCAGGCAACTGTGTTATTCCTTAAGAGAGAGAGAGAGAGAGAGAGAGAGAGAGAGAGAGAGAGAGAGAGGGAAGGGGGTGCATGTGTCAGGACTACATAGCATAATGCCTAACTTATTAGGATGAGCTGACAGTCATAAAATAGTGAGTCGGCAAAGGACAGCTGTAGTGGTTAGCATGTTGGATTTTGGCTGGAAAGACCGGAGATTGCATGAGAAAGGGAAAGAGAGGGGCACCAGAACTCCCCAAACAAAGTAAGAACACCTGCTCAAGGTTTTCCCAGAGCTTCTTTTCCCAGCACCAGGGAGAAACAGTTTATCTCAAAGTCAACAAAGCAGTTCTAGAGGTCTTCACCTCCACCAGGAGGAGGTCTTTTGTAAAGTGAATGGGTCTTAATAATCCACACTCATCCACTGAGGCCATTGCTAGATGAGGGTTTAGCCCGGTGCGAGGCCCAGGCTCCCTGCTGTGTGTGCAGATGATGCACAGGGGATCCCGGGGTCAGGCTGGGCTAAACCCTTCCTTAACCCGGGATAACCGGATCCACATCTAGCTAGGGGCAACGGCCCACGCTAGCTGTAGAGCGGCCTCGCCCCTACTCCCCACCGGATTATCAGGTAGATCTAGCAAGGCCCCCAGTGCAGGTTAGTGTGTTGTGTGAACAGCCCCTAGAGAGTGGCACCTGGTGAGGACATCAGGGCAGCAGAAGCAAACTCCATTTTATCCCTGTATTCATGATGATGCCATGATTTAAGTGAGTTTTAAAATGGGAAACTGCAGAGTATTTCTTTTTCTTTCCTTTTAATCATGGATGGCAAACTGTCTTTGCTTGGTTACTGCTCTAATGTATCAGGAATGTAGAAATAGTTGTAAAGCAGGGAGAAGAGAATTAATATTTTAGAGACCAAATAGCAGCTTCTGAAATCACAAATAGCAAACAGTTTCAATTTCCCTACATTAGTACATTTATTGGGTATCATTCCATTTGCATACATGTACACAGCATACCAGCCTTCAAGATGTGTTGCACTAAATCTCCCATCACCCCAGGAATGATGGGACTTGTGGTGTCACACATCTGGAGGACGCCAGGCTGGAGAAGGCTGCATTACACCTTCTCCTTTTCCATCAAGTCTGAAATCTTCACTGGTTCTCACTGTCTGCATGTGTACGTGCTGGATGAAAACCCCAGGGAGAGATTCATCCCACCCCCACCCCCAAACTTGGCTACAGAATTTTGTTTATTGTATTGGGTAATACGTTGGCAAGGGAGGGACTGCTACATAAATTCTCAAGAGATACTCTGCAGCTCTTTCAGCATGGGAAGGAGGGAGGTTCTGCTCAGGATAATGGACATGTTTTAACAAGGATCAACACCTTCTACTTAGGGCCAAAACACCCATGATGCAGACGATCTAGGATTGTAACTCTGGGGATTTTACTCTGTTACTTGGAAGTAAGCAAAGCACCCCAGACCTAGCCAGTACTGTCTATATCAGCCTTCCCAGACTAGGTCTTGTCTATATGGCCTATATACCCTGTCATAGCTGTGCAGTTGCACCCCATTGTTTAAACGACACAGCCGCCAAGTTGCAGCCATAGTGGGGTTTTCCCCACAAAACTATGCTTCGTCACAGTGTCATCACATTGTTTCTTGGGGGAGGGGGATCTACACAGCGTACTGAAGGCGCACGCAAGCGCCTTCAGAGCGACCCAAAAGCGTGTGTGTAGATCCTGCCCTCAAAGAGGCGGAGGAAGAGGTGGAGGAAGAGGCGGAGGAGGAGGCATCCTTGCCGCCGCCGCCGCCCACCTCCCCGCCGGCCTCCTGATCAGCCCGGAGGACGTGCTGGGGCTGGGGCTGGGCAGGGAAGGAGGAGCCTGGTCCGTGGCGGGAGGGGGTCTCGCCCCCCACCCCCGTGGCTGGGACGAGGCCGGCGGGGAGGTGGGTGGCGGCGGCGGCAAGGACGCGGCCGGATTCCCCAGCCGCCGCCTCCTCCTGCGCCTCTTCCAGGAGGATCTACACACGCGCTTTCCGGTCGCCCTGAAGCCGCTTGCGTGCGCCTTCAGTACGCTGTCTAGATCCCCTCCAGGTTTGCCAGTGGTGGCTTCAGTTTGGGTTAATACAGTGGGCGTAGCTCTGGGTGGATCCCAGTGCAGGGTAAGCCCAGGAACACAGGGCAGCGGGTGGGCTTGACAAGCTGAATGGCTGCCATGGCGATGTTAACGGAAAGAAAGGGCAGGTCCTATTAAATGAAGGCCTTGTCCCATTAAATGAACTGTAGCAATGCAGCTCTCAAAGCTGTGCAGCGTCGCAAGAAAGTTTTTCATGGTTTTCTGGCCCCTCAATCTGCTCCCCATTCCCGCCGTCCGACAACAGCGCTGCAGTTTTTCCTGGCAAGATAGCTTGTGCTACGTCTTGCCACGTAGGTCTGCTGATTCCACCACACAACAATGATGCTACGGGGCCTTGAGGGAATTAGCGAGCAAAGCAGTGTTGTATAGACACCCCCCTGGTGCCCTCCAAATGTTTTGGACTACAATTCCCAGCATTCCTGACCATTGTCCATGCTGGCTGGAGCTGATGGGAGTTGAAGTCCTCTGGAACAGGTTTTATGTGGGTGCTGCGGGTGGGGGGATAGGTTAGGGAAGTCCCATTCCACAAGCAGAAGCCTTCCACTAGCAGAATGATTGTTCTGGATGCAACCCGTAGAAAGCACCAGGTTGGGGAAGCCTTGTAGACCGGCAGCCCCTCTGCAGACAGAGTTTCCTAATCTTATTTGGACATGCCAGGGATTGATCCTGGGACCTTGCACATGCAAAGCATGTCCTCTGCTACTGAGTGATGGTCCTTCCACAGGGACTGCACAGAAATACCTTTCCAGTAGGAAGTTTGTAATGATCAAACAGCCCTTATTCAAGGTACATCACTCATCTTTCTAAAGTGCAGAATGACCTGCAGATGGCAAACATCTGCATTCTACCTTGGTTCAAGGGAACAGAGTATTTTGACACTCAAACTGACCTTCACCCAGCTGGATAGACTCTATACTTACGCAACTTGTACTTATGCATCATTATTATGAAACCTGAGCATTCAGGCATTATCAGAGAGGGATAGAGAGAGATGAAACCTTAAAGTGTTAACTACCTCTCTTACAACTTGAAAACGTTTTTGGGTCTTTCCTTTACAAATGGATCTGTGGGCAAACACATCTTGTCTGAAATTTGGTAGGGCCAACTGATAAAAGGACTTTTGACTTTACTTATCTCAGATGTCAGCATTGTTCTAATCTAGCTGCTATTATTTTCTTCTACCTGATCTTTTTTCCAGTCTCTTAATTTCTTTCCATAGATCAGGGACAAAAGGGGGGGGGAACCTGAGTGAAAAAATTAAAATAAGGCTCCACAGTGGAGTTACCCAAGACCTTGAAGGACTTGATCTGGACACCTAAATTCTTAGGGGGTCTTTTTGTAGGTTAATGATTTAGCCCTGTTCAGAGCTGACTTGCCATTACATTTCCCAGTCTAGACATTTTATGGAATAAGAGGATTTAACCTTGACAACTATCAGCTCCAAAGGGCCTAAAAAGACCAACTAGTACCCAGCCAAGCATACATAGCACTCTCTGTTAGAACGTAAGCCTATGTGGCAGGGTGTTGCTGTTTTATTCTTTTATTATGTACAGCACCATGTACATTGATGGTGCTATATAAATAAATAATTATTATTATCTCATCATTCTGGGTATTCTGTTAATCTAGATTGCACTGAGTAATACAACTTTCAGAGGACAGTGCTAAAGATGGTGATCATCACAACCACTCATGTCTCCTCTGAGAAAAAGAGTGACAAAACAACAGCTCAGTGGGTAGAATCTAACTAAAGTCCTACTTAAAGTAGACCCATTGAAATAAATAGGACTTAAGTTAGTCATGACTAACTTCGGTCTCATTCATTTTAATGGGTCTTCTCTACATAAGACTTTAGTTTACCCAATGATGCCAGACAAAGTCTTTCTGCTGCCATTTGAAACCCATGCCCTCTTTCACTTTGCTGGCCATTTGGTGTATTAGAACAGTGAATCTCCATTAGGGTGACCATACGAAAAGGAGGACAGGGCTCCTGTACCTTTAACAGTTGTATAGAAAAGGGAATTTCAGCAGGTGTTATTTATATGCATGAAGCACCTGGTGAAATTCCCTCTTCATCACAACAGTAAAAGCTGCAGGAGCCCTGCCCTCTTTTGTATCTGGTCATGCTAGGTAGGGCTCCTGTAGCTTTAACTGTTGTGATGAAGAGGGAATTTCACCAGGTGCTGCATGCATGCAAATGACACCTGCTAAAATTCCCTTTTCTATACAACTGTTAAAGGTACAGGAGCCCTGTCCTCCTTTTCGTATGGTCACCGTATCTTAGGCCTATGCAGGGGTTCAACCTGTTTACATGAAAACAAAAAGTGGGATGGGGATGCACAAGCAAGCGCTGTCCCACTCCCACAACATCTCCATCCCCACATGCTTGGTCTCTGACTTCCTCATATTGAGAAGGAAGGTGTGAAGGGGGGGTTCCACTCACGTGTTCATGAGCAGAAGCCTCTGCACGATCGGAAACCCTGCTTTATCAGGGTTCCTGATCATCACCTAGAGTAGAAGCCCCTCCTCCTTCAGATCACCGTGCTCAACATGGGGAGGTCAAGAACTAAGGGACAATGTCCCCTCCCCGCCTTTAGCCTTCACATCAGCAGGCATGATATCTGCATAGGAATCCCGTTTTAAGGTGCAATCCTATGCATGTTTAGATAGAAAAAAAAGTCCTACAACTGCCAGCATGCCCAGCTAGTTGTCTTCCAATGCCCATGCTGGCTGGGGATGATGGGAGTTGTGGTTCAACCCATCTGGAAGCATCACTTTTGGGGATCTCTGCAGTAGTGATGGATCAGAATTGTATTAATACTGAACTTTCGAAAACATTCAAAGAACAAAATTAACAAGAGCAGCTGGAGCAGGGGGGATGGGACGGGCAGGGGATAACGACTTGGCCTACAATCTCCATATGAAAACAGACTTACCCTGGCCATCAGGGGCGTGTCTACACACTGTATGTACTTTGTTGTGACTGCGAAGTGGTGCACTTTGGTTTACATTACGCAACCGTCAATTGGCACCCACATCGTGGTTTCCATCGTGAAACTGCGCGTTTTCAAGTCTTGTTCTACCACATATTTTTACTTTGCTCTGCTGCTGCCACAGTTGTTTGTGCATTTGTCAGTGGTGGCTTGGCTGCAGCTTAGGGTGCCTCACCTGAACACACCTCTGCACATGTGTGAAGCATCGTGAGACTGCATGGTAGGAAGTGGGGCCCAGATGAGTGTTTATACATGGTCACCATAGCAACAATACAGTACAAAACAAGGTCCTACAATTGTACGCAGGTGCACAGATAGAAGCTTTCAATGCTACAAAGTTGTGCAAAGTTTTCAAAAACAATGTTTAAAAATTACTTAGACCATTCCACCATTACTCAATCTTTGCTGCGCATGACCACCTTGTGACAATGGTGCTGTGAATTTTCCGGGCAGGAGAGTCCACGTTCAATCCTGCCATGTATCACTGTCGCTGCCGCTTTGCAGCTGAAATGCTGCAGGTTTTGGCTGGAGGTCAGCAGCAAAAGCAGCACCGCGTAGATCCCCCCAGGTTTGGGTGTATTACGCGCTTGCTTCTTTTCTTGTTTTCTCCTGAAGTAAAAGAGTTGAATGAAGCAGAGGTAAGGAAAATATATAATTTAGCTTTGCGCTGAAACGTGGCCACCAGAAGCCAATCCTTGGGCTTTGGGTGCCACTATCAACATTCTCATGTTTGGTTTTCCCTTAAAAAGGATTGTACAACTTCATTCAAAGCCAGCAAACAGTTCACTTGCTCTACACATGTTTTGTTGGGGGTCTTGTAATTGGGTCAGTCATTCAAGAGTTGGAAGTCGGGGCCCAGGATTTAAAGCTCAATGAATAGGCACTGTAGAAGGAAGGAAAAACAAATATCTTGGCTGAAGTGGAGGTGAAGAAGAAAGAAAGACTAGCACCCTTACTAAACAGAACAAGCCTTTAAAAGGAAGGCAACACTGCCACCTGCTGCCACCATTTTGAACTTGCACCATCATTTCCCACATGCAAAATCTTCTCCTACATGTGTCAGCAATAACATTCCCCTAAATGTACCAGAGCTTTTAAGTGACAACGAATCCCTTTACTATCTCAACCTTGAAGAAGGGGGGGGGGGGAAAGGGCTTGTTTATCCTTGTTACATCTCTCTCACCTGAGTTACTCCAGTAAAAAGATACCCTCTTGACTAGGCTCTGGGCCTCTATGCTTTCTTTGCTTCTTCCCAGGTGAATGCCCTTTCTCCCTGAGAAATGATGATACCAGCAGTGCTTCCTATGGGTTCTCTAAACGAATGAGTTATAGCACGCTCGTAATTGGCCACTCATGGAAATTTGGAGGTTCATTACATGACGCTGTCAACAGCCAGGATGTCTCCTGCGGTTCCCCCTGTAATCCCATTTTTTAAAAAAACACAGAAGTAATGCAGTATCTAATTTATTGCAGGATTTATTCCACCAATAGATGGTGCTGTTTTATTTAAAAGCATAGCTTTCCCTTTTCAATTTAAAATCACATGGTCGCTGTTGGTCACTGGATGCAGGAGGTTCTGTTCCTCCGTTTTGTCTGTAATGATAAAAATGGGGTGGGGGCTGTTTGGCATCCTACCTGGGTCTTCTCAGTGCTGAGGGGAGAGCAGACCCCATTGGGGCATGGACACCTGACTAAATTCCACGCCTGGAACCATGGCAAGCAAAGATGAAAGATTACACTCAAATATACCACCAACAGCAGGGGTCAATCTGTTTTTTAATTAGGGGGGCAGAGAACCCACACCCACACACCAAGCCCTCCACAGCCAGATGATATCAGTGGGCAGTGGTACGTTCACTGGCATTGCCCAGTCCCTGGCCAAAGCATCAGCTCAGGTTCCACCAGCACAAGCTTTGGTCAGGGACCCCACTTCACTGTATGAGGGCTTTCCCCATCTCACACAGTGACCTTGCCCTGACTGCGGTGCCAGCTGGAGGAGCCCACCTTAGCTGAGGTGGTTTTCAGTGAATGCTGGTGGCTCTGATGTCTGTGGAGTGGTGAATTATCTCCAGGCTTTAGTCAGAACCTTAAAGGAGCTATCCAAGATGCAAAACATGGAGGGGATTTGTTTGCTGCTTCACTGACATTGGAGCCACCAGCCACCATGGCCACCTTTGCCCGCCCTGTGGCTTCCCTCATTGGGCAGGATGTGTGGAGGGTGAAGCACTTAGCATCTTACTCACCCTCTGAACTGGGAAGGGGAGGGGCTCACTCAGGGCAATCCTGCTGTTATCTCTAACACAAACTTAACATACTTCAGCACATCTTGGTTAGGCCTCATCTTCAGTATTGCATCCAGTTCTGGGCACCACACTTCAAGAAGGATGCAGACAAGCTGGAGGGGGTTCAGAGGAGGGCAATGATCACAGGTCTGGAAACTGGAAGTGATATTCTGCTAATGGCATCTTCATAAAAATAAGGTTTTGTGTATTGCTTGATCTTTAAACACAAACATACCCATACCTCTGCCTCAATTGCCTCCTTCACCTTTAGGATTCATCTTTAAGCCCCCAGTCTTATTTACTGCCCTTCATGGCCTCTAGGTGGTGCTACCTCCCTTGAAAAACCCGTAAGACTAATATTATTTTTGTGATGTGTATTTAGCAATGTACAATATGCATATCCTTCATTGCTGAGGAAGTAATTTCTCAGCTGCAATTTGGACTCATGTTGGGTCTCTCCACAGGAAACCAATGCCTCTCATTTATCCAGGAGCAAGGGCTGCCAGGTTGAAAATACTTATGATAGCTAGCACGGACCTCCAGGGGTGCCAGGTGTCTCATTTTCTAGACTATCAATGCTCCATTGAACATGGCGGCTGTTCTTTATTACAAAACACAACAGCTGGCAGTACTACAAAAAAAGAGATGTCACAGTTCAATCGGGCTTTTAAAGAAGACACTTATTACTACCAATGTTTGTGTAGCATTCAGAATGGCATCTCTCATTCTTCTCAGTTTTCTCTCTCAGTGGATTCCTCAGGGGAAGATTAAAAAAACAAGAAATGGGTCTAGGGATTCTGCCACAAAGAAGCACAATCAACTGAGCACTCTGTGATTTAATAGTTTCTGACAATCACAATGGGATGCTGTTAAGACACTTACATGGACTTTTCCCACCCCCATGTGGTGATATTAAGCTCGTTGCCTATTCAGTTCCCATTAACAGCCCCAAGAACTATGGATTTCTTCGCTCTCTCCCCAGTTCTGCTCACAAACACCATGGAAACAGGGGGAGTGCATGAAGAGAAGATTGAGGGGAGACATGATAGCACTCTTCAAATACTTGAAAGGTTGTCACACAGAGGAGGGCCAGGATCTCTTCTCGATCCTCCCAGAGTGCAGAACACGGAATAACGGGCTCAAGTTAAAGGAAGCCAGATTCTGGCTGGACATCAGGAAAAACTTCCTGTTAGAGCAGTATGACAATGGAACCAGTTACCTTGGGAGATTGTGGGCTCTCCCACACTGGAGGCATTCCTGGACAGCCATCTGTCAGGTATGCTTTAGGGTGGAATCCTGCATTGAGCAGGGGGTTGGACTCAATGGCCTTATAGGCCCCTTCCAACTCTACTATTCTATGGTTCTATGATTCTATGACTCTACATCCATGTGCACCTTCTGTGTCTCAAGGCAGCCTGTGGTAACTTCTCCTCATGTCTCACAAGAATTAAATTTGGCCACGTTCAAAAGTATTAAATCAGCCACAGAAAACAATGGATGCAAACAATAACCCTTTACAACAAGGGAAGAGCTTGAACACCACTTCGGACCATCCCAGGTAAAAGCTGAATGGACATTTTCCTTTCCTTCAGAATCTACCACAGCAGTGACATTTTCAAATTGAACTTCCAGAGGGGGAAGCCGTGCTCTTCGTTGTTTCCAAATTGAAATGTGCCACCTCCATGAAATGAACAGTACTGCTGAAATCTATCTCAGCATTTTAGACACCAGACCACAGTTCCTTTTTGCAACACAGTTAAGATTGCATTGTAATATCACATCTCTCTCTCTCTCCGCACACACACACCGACACACACACACCCCACACACACTATACCAGGTGGGCAACAAAAGATCCCTGGGCAAGTGCGGCTCTCTCAGCCTCCCAGTGTGGTCCCCACACCCCAAAATTCACTACCCCCAAATCTAAAATGTGTTTTTGGGAGAGACCAAACAAAATGGCATCCAGAGCTACTACAGGAAGCCCAAAGGGTCAAAAATTGTTGAAAACAAGGTAATTTTGACCTTTTAGGCATTCCTGGTGCCTGCACCATCCACATTTTCAGTGACTGCACATAAGAGAAATGGACAACTCAGGTTCTGCCGTAGAGGATAGAAAGGATGGATTTCTCATAAAGCCAAAGCTAGGAGGAGGCAGTTCCTCATGGGCCCCAACACAAATCTTGTTTTCAAAACAGGCCACTGGTGCAGAAGGGTTCCTGCTCCTCCACGGACTGAAATATTTCAAAGATCTTAGGAAGAGATCTGGAAAAGTCTGCAATGGGGCTTTCAAGATGTTCCCACAGTGGAAAACAGGAGAATGCAAATCACAATCAAACGAGACGCAAGTTAAGCCGGCAGTATTAAGGCTAAGCCTGGGAATAGCAAGGAAGGTGAAACGGATATCATCAAGGTGATGTCATACTTAACAAAATTGTATGAGGCAGGTCCTTAAGGGCTACATCCTCCAGCCTGTAAAATTAATCCCCCTTCACTGTTGCTAGTGAACGGCTAGCTTCTCATTAAGCACCTAACAGAGCATATATGAATAACAATTGTTTAGGATTAAATCTATTGTAATTGCTTTAATTATAAAAGACCAAGCAAGAAGCCAATAAGAAGAGTCACAACTAGACAGAATTTCTCTCCTGCTAAATTTATCTTACTATCCCCCAAGAGACATTGCTAAATATAGTACCAGTTTAAAACCATGGCGGGATGGTTGGGGGGAAGCATCTTTTTATGGCCTAGATCTTGATAAAAAGGAGACACCCATCTTTCAAGCAAGATTTGAAGCGAGTTCTACATTTAGATCTGAAAATCGAGAAGCAAATGATCATATTTTATCACAATACTGGACAATACTATTTTATAAGAAAGCGTGTCGGATGAAGTATGGTATGCTTTACCCTTGATCCTGAAGAGTATTACTGAAAGTGTTTTCTTCTCCCCAGCCCACCCTGCAATGTTTTGTCTTGCTTGCATATATACTGTTCAGCCTCATTTCTCTGAATGGCCTAGTAGAGAAAATTTAAAATGTTGTGATCATCAACTAGGCTGAAACAGGAGGGGTATTTCCTTAGGGCCAGCATCTGGGGTTGGTATCATTATAGAATCATAGAATAGTAGAGTTGGAAGTGGCCTATAGGACCATTGATTTCAACCCCCTGCTCAATGCAGAAATCCACCTTAAAGCATCCCTGACAGATGGCTGTCCAGCTGCATCTTGAATGCCTCTAATGTGGAAGAGCCAATGACCTCCCTAGGTGATTGGTTCCATTGTCATACTGCTCTAACAGTCAGGAAGTTTTCCTGATGTCCAGCCAGAATCTGGCTTCCTGTAACTTGGGCCCATTATTCCGTGTCCTGCACTCTGGGATGATCAAGCAGAGATCCTGACCCTCCTCTGTGTGATAATCTTTCAAGTACTTGAAGAGTGCTATCACGAGAGTCAGTGTGGTATAGTGGCTAAAGTGTTGGACTGGGAGTTGGGAGATCTGGGTTCTAGTCCCCACTCAGCCATGGAAACCCACTGGGTGACTTTGGGCCAGTCACAGACTCTCAGCCCAACCTACCTCACAGGGCTGTTGTTGTGAGGATAAAATGGAGAGGAGGAGGACTATGTACACCACCTTGGGTTCCTTGGAGGGAAAAAGGTGGGATATAAATGCAATAATAAATAAAATGAAATAAATAAACTGTCTCCACTCAGTCTTCTCTCCTCAAGGCTAAACATGTCCAGGGGACCTGCTGAGGCTCACCCTCCTTCAGGAGTCCCACTGCCAATCCCTGGAAACTCCTGGCCCTGCTGCAACCTCCTTGCTACTGCTACTGGGGCAAGATCTAGACTACTGCCTATAACGGTTTATAATGGTTTTGACAACTGTTCAGGCCCAGGACACATTACATATACTGTTTTCAAACTGTTTTTAAAGTGTTGTATCCTGCTTGGTTTAGATCTGGCCTGGCCTCTCTGAGCAAGCACGCAGGCAGAAGGAACAATAATTTCCCTGTGCCTTGTTTCCCCTCTCTCTGCCCAATGGAAGAGGCAAGCAAACAGGCAATGGCAACAGCATCAAGGCGATGCTGTTAACTCTTGGTGGAGGTGAGAGCAACATGCCCAAGGGCCCCCACAAAATCTGGGATTGTATTCATTAGGCTACATTGCCGTGAGATTAGACAGTGAGACCTGTAAGAAAATGTTACAGCATGGAGTGTTCCCTGCTCAGGATTCCAGCTACTCCATTCCATTCCCCCTCTTCTCCCCAACCAGTTTTCTATTCTCTCCCACCCCCAACCAAAGCCCCAGTCCATCAGCATTCTGTGATCACTGAGCACACTCAGTTCTCATTAGGTCAATTTGGGGATTTGGCCAACATAAATATCAGCACCCACTGCCTGAACTTCAGAAACAGAGGGAATAAGGAGGAGAGCAACCATATTCACAAAAACTTACATATTTTATTTCAATTACATTTAATCAACTCCTTCTGCATACAACACATTGACTTCTGAAAACCATACCAAAAGGGGTGGGTGGGTAAAAATGCCTTAACTCCTTGTTCTCCTCTGCTGGTTTTGTATGCATTAAGATGGTAAGTCTCTTTGTTTTCCGCCAGCTGTATTAGAAATATTGTTCAAGCAATTATGAGATGAAACACTGATCAAGCAATTATGAGATTTTCCTAAACTTTTCATAGGAAAGATGGAAAGTTTCCTTTCCCCAGCTGAGCAAAGGACAGGCCCACATTGGCTCTAAAACACTAGGATGCAATATATATATTTGAAAATGTGCTGCAAAATAGTTCTATGGCAATCATAAATGCAAACTTAAAATACATGGAATTCTTACAGATGAGAAAAAATCAAAACTTGATATCCAAAATACTGTGGTTCTCCATCTAAACAGAAAGAACACCAGTGAGCAAAGTATGCATTGAGTGCCCACTTACGTTGGAATTGATTCATTGACTGGTTGTTGCTACTCTGAATGGGCTACAGCTGGGGTCTCCAAAATGGTGCCAACGGACACAAACATGCCGGCTGACACCTCTCTTCAGATCTACCAGGCTCCCTGTTCTGATTTTTATTTTATTTCTTAATATTTCTTAAAATTATTTTTCCATTGGGATTGGCATGCTGCAAAGTGAAGTTCTGCCCTCCCGAGCCATCTTTATCTGGGTTCAAAACAGTATGTTTGAGTTTTGGAGCTCAAACCCCACCTCTGCTTTGTATTTGGGCAAGTTACTTTTATAGCTCCATCAGACAAGCATTTTATTGCACGCTCATTACTGGGCATCACAGATTTTGGGGGGTCCCTCTCATGACAGCGACTCTCTCCTGCACGCCTCCCGCCCCTTCTAGCCTTCTTTGTGCCACAAACACCCCAGTAAGTCTGACTTATTTTTAAAGACGGAAGTTGCCGCTATTTCCTGCTGTGTGCAGGAGAAGCAGCAGGATCAAAACGGCCCCCTGAATGGGCCACATGCAGGTTGCTGACGTCCTCTTCAAAAGAGGAAGAAATGAGGGACAATCATACGGGCAGAAAAGTGATGGTAAGTAAATGTGGTTTTCTCCCATTTCATGTCGCTCTTAGTCTCACCAGCATGCTTTCTGGGAAATTAGTGTTTTGTGACCATCCATGCTCACCCTGGCAGCCATTTTATGAATGGGCAACTGCCCCATGGCAGACATTTTGTAAGAGTGTTCATAAGAAGCCTTCAAAGTTCCAAATGTGCCCATTCACCCAAAAAGGCTGGGGACCTCAGGGCTATAGCCTAAATACCCATACCACTGTAAATGATTACCAAACTTAGCAACATTATTTGCCAAGTGTTTCTTGCCATGGGGGATTTTCAGGGATTTTTCTCCATGTATTTTTTAAAAAAGTAGTGGTGAGTCAGTTAACAAGGTGAAACAAGCCTGCTTTCTTAATTTGATAAAGAAATGTCACTCAGCTAAAGAGTCGCAACTGGAAAGAAGTAAAAATATCCAGAAACAGAAAGACTATTGTATTTGCTATGCAATGTACCAATAAACTTGAAAATTCTGTTGGAGATTATACCGCATCTGATAAATGATTTACTTTGTAAGAGTTTGGTAAGCAAACAAGCCTTTTAAGTACCCTAATTATATTTTATTGTTACACATTTCATCCCTTGTACATCCCCCACCCCGCCCCCAAAACATTTCCATTCACAGAATTCACAGAATTCATTAAGAAACTCAACTATTTACATCAAAATACTCAGCAGGACACGTAATTAAGAGCTGAGAAAACAGCTCATTCCAACTCTAACCTGAATTTGATCACTTGTGCATCTATCTACATACAGTATTATTGCTTGGATCAGGTCCCATCTAGATGGAAAAAATGGCTCCAGAAATGGCTTCAAAATGGCTCCACTTGGTTTATTAACTGTACAGAAATAGCACTTTTCACAGAGAATTTGCTAACCGCTTAAATCAGGAGTAGTCCCACTGATTTCAGTGGAACCAAACCTGTATATATGCGCGCGCATGTGTGTGCAGTATTTAGTAAGTGAATTGCCCCTTAAACTTGAACACCTAAACCAATTACTCCAAAACTGTTTGAATACCACAATTGATCACAGAACACATCATGATTAAAGTCAGGCCAGGTGATACCAATATTTCAGCATCGCTGACTATTAAGGCAGTACATACATAACAGAGCTGTGGAGGAATACAAAAACTCATCCATAATCAGCGTAAACACGCAGAGTTGCACAGTCTATGAAACTTCCAAATCGTTAAAAATTGATGTGTTGCTTTCCTTCTCTGCTGAAATCATAAATTAATGAGCTACATAAACAGCAATTTAGCAGACATCTGGATCGTCAGAATCTTTTGTAACTATTGCTCGACATGCAAAGCCGTATATACCAAGAGGTGGAAACGTACCATAGCTCTCAGTCTATGACGTTTTGCTCCATACCATACTTCCTATATATTTTAAACAAATGTCATTGACATCTACATTCCAATTAGCCGGATATTATGCTAGATCACATAACATAGCTGCATAAACCTAGGAGTGGCCAGTACATTCCATGATACAGAATTTTCTGATTTCAGGTCATATTCTAGTTTATATATTATATAAATAATTATATTACATGTATGCTATAGGTAAAGCCCAATGGATAGGTAGGGTGCATATTTTCCAGATAGTTCAAGAGATTTGCAAGATCTGTCCCTCTTTGGACTTTTTTCCTCATGATCTAGATTTAAAATCTAATGAAACATTGCCAAAGACAGACTAGGAAATGGGCGCATTGACTAGATATGGCAGGCCTGCCACCTTCTTCCTACTTTATCTCGCTAACATGCACATTTTCCAGCCAAAGTTGGAAAAGCAATTAAAGCATTATCCAAAACAAATTGATCGTACCTGAAGGTTAAGTTAGTGGAGTCACAGATCTACCTGATGGGTCTTTTGCTCCTCCCAAAGTATCTGGATAATGCAAACTTTATTGGACTTTATCAACAACACACATATCTGTAGATTGCTCAGGATCCCATGAGCCAACGCACTGACAGACCTACATGTTAAATATTTCAATTATTCTGGTTTCATCAGGGATTTTGGCACAGTCACCAAGTTCTGTCTAAGAAGATCCCTGAGAATTGATTAAATTAGTAGTATTTCATCACAGCTGAAACATCTAGCTTAAGGGGTCAACTTGGTGGTGGTGGACGTTCAAGCCAGCTTCTTATTGTTCTCCACATTCTGCACTGCAGCTAAAAACTCAAGAAGGAGCTTTGCTGTTTTTCTGGGCCGTTCCACGACCACAGTGTGTCCACAGTTTTCCAGAATGTGTACTTGGCAGTCAGGAATCGATTTTGCTAAAACATCTGCTCCCGAAACATCCAGAACCTAGATGAGAGGAAAAGGGGTCAAACGCAAGAAAGGGAAGGATGCCACCCACGTGGCAGGCTCTGCATCATCACAGAACTGGGAAAAATGCCGAGGGCCATCTTAGGGCAACCTTTTGCAGCGGCCCAGCTCCTGAAATCAGTGGCTTCTTCCAGGACATTCTTAAGCATTCAACAAGGCTGGAATTAGAATACAACTGCAATACGGCCAGGAGTGCCTATTCTCAGCTTCGGCTGATATGCCAGCTGCACCCCTTCTAGAGTCGGAAGACCTAAAGATGGTAGTGCACGGAGTGCTAACTTCGAGGCTCGACTTCTGCAATGCGCTCTACATAGGGCTACCTTTGTGCCTAGTCCAGAAACTTCAACTAGTTCAAAATATGGCAGCCAGGCTGGTCATCGGTACACCTAGGGGTGTCCACATTACACCAGTTTTAAAATCTCTTCACTAGCTGCCAATTAGTTTCTGGCCGAAGTATATAGTGTTGGTTATCACCTTTAAAGCCCTACATGGTTTGGGTCCAAGTTACCTGCTGGATCGCCTTCTGCCATACAATCTGCCCCACACACTCATGTCCTCTGGGAAGAATCTACTTTAGTCAATCAAAGTTAGGCTGACAGGTATTACCCAGAGGACCTTCTCTTCTGCTGCTCCCAGACTGTGGAATGGCCCGCCGGAGGAGACTCGTCAACTTAATAGTCTATTAGCATTCAAGAAAGCTATAAAGACTGATCTCTTCCGGCAGGCCTATCCAGTGGAATTTTAAGATGTTTTAGAATGTTTTTAGGATGTTTTTAACAATGTATATTATATTTTAATTCAGTTTTATGCATTTTATATTTACTGTTGTTCCCTGCCTCAATCAGAATGGAGAGGTGGGTAAGAATTATTATTATTATTATTATTATTATTATTATTATTATTATTATTATTATTATTATTATCTTTGCAGATGCATATTTTATTTTATTAATTGTAGTTTGTTATTTATAAAATACATTGTCCCCAATGGGACTTTTCCTCCCGATGCAAATAATCACTGGGGGTTGCAGGGGGAGGGGAAGGGAGTGGGGAGACACCCAAGACTGCTGTGAGGGTCAAACCGTCAAAGTTTGCCTCCTACCTGTACCTGGGTCCTAATCAGGGGGCCATTCCTGAGGGTTTCTCTCAAAAGCACTCAATCACAATCACACTAATTGTGTGAATGGTGATGTGGCTATTTTGGCCCATAAATAAACATAAGCCGAGCTACACTGGAAAATAAATCACACGAATAAGAAGGGAGAACTAAAGACAATGAGGATGTTAAATAAATAAATTAATTAATATTCTGATAGACAGAGTGTTAAACAAGAATCTAATAAAGAACCAAAATATTGAATTGCTTTTTCCTCCAATGTACTTTAACTCACATTTATATATTCCTGCTCATCTGCAGGGCAGCCTTCGCCAACCTGCGCTTGACTTCAATTCCCAGCATCCCTCAACCAGCATGGTGGATGCTGGGAATTGTAGTTCAACAGATCTGGGCTGTACCAGGTCGGGGAAGGCTGCTCCAGGGTGCTGCAGTACTAAAAGTCATCCTGCCATAGGAAACTCACACAGATCCAACATTTACACACATAGAGGCCTCACCACCACTGCCACCAATCCCCCAATTCCCCACCAGAGCCCTTCTTGCTTTCACACCAATACACTTTACACACTTCATACCTAAGGCCTTTACATTTGGCAGTCATTTGAGTGCTTATTTCATCCTTTGCCTGGGGTGTACACTGGTTTATTCCTACTCCAGCATTGCTGCAGTTCCAGAGCAACCATGGAAATTTGAGGTGGGGGAGTGGAGAAAGATCAACCATGCATTGGGAATAAGGGTAAGGAAACCGGGCTTTAGAAAAGGGGCTAGGACTAGTCCCATTCATCCAGTTCAGCGTCTGTTAGCTTTTATCCAGCTCTGCCCCCGTTAGCTTTTTTCCTGCTCCCTCAGAAATAATCAATTCCTCCCACTCATCGCTAATTTCTTCACATGCCCCTTCTCCCCTTCCTGCAGTCACGTTTTTTCAGCATTTCTCTTAACCCTGGCAGGAAGTCTTAGAACAGCGTCTCGCTCCTTAGAGTTGTCATGGAAACGCCTCTCTCACCAACTACAGAGCTGGTGCAAATGGCTCCTTCTCCTAAAAGGCAAACAGAATTCCGAGTGAATTGGGATTCACCCCAATCCTGTCTTCCTTCGGCCTCTTGTGTGACACGCCTTCACCCTAATCCTACAATTATTGTACAGGTGCGGGAGCTCTTATGGACACATGGAGCCCTCGTCATTTCAATGAAGTCAGAAGACTTCACCAGTTTTAAAATCTTTACAGTGGTTCCCAATTTGTTTCTGGGCAAAATATAAAGTGCTGGTCTAGGTCCTACGTGGTCTATGTCCAATGTACCTCAGGGGGTGCCTCCTCCCTATGTTCCAATCCTCCACATAAGGTCCTCCGAGGGTCATCTGCTGCAACTGCCTAATGAGATATTTGCAGTCACACGCCAGAGGACCTTTTCCTTTGCTGCCCCTCAGCTGTGGAATGACCTACCGGTGGAAATGCGCCTTGTCCGGGAAAGCCGCCAAATGGCTTGACAAAGAAAGATAAGACCAGCCGGTAGCTAGGTAACGAAGGTGTTTATTTACAGAAGCTAAACAGTGCAGGGAAAGGAGGGGAAAACGGGGGTTTGACAGCAAAAGTCAAGCAACAGGAACAGTTCAAGGGGCAGGCTTGTAGAGTAGTCAATGTCCAGTCCAAAGTCAAGGGAGCGTGGCAAAGAGGAGATTCGATAATGCAGTCCAAGTTCAAACACAGCCAACAGTCAGCGACAAACCAGTAACACAGTCCAGAGTCAGGGGCAACAACAGGCAAGACGTAGTCACAAACCGGTCCAAGGTCGAAGCAGGAATCCAGAGTAGGCAGACGTGGTCACGGGGTCCGGGAATCAAGACAGGAATCAGAATCCAGGCATTCAGGAACAAGGCACGAGGTCACAAGATCCAAGAGCAAAGGCTTCCGCCAGAATGCTCAGATAATCTCTGACAACTTTGCAGGGCTCCCAGCTGCGCTTTTATCCTTAGTCAGAGTGCTGAGTCATGGCCTCTCAGCTGATCCCTAATTGCCCGGTGTTTCTGGTGGAGGCGGCGAGACCGGCGTCTGGTTGCCTTCTCCGCCCGCAACTGGCTGAAACCAGGCTTCTCCGCCTCCTCCTCAGACCTCTGCGGCTCCTCCGTAGTCTTTGCTGGCATCAGGCCCTCAGAGCTAGCAGAGGTCCCAACTGGCCTTGACTCTTCTCCCTGAGGCTCTGCCACAGTCTCTGCCAGTCCAGCCTCCTCACTACCTGAGCTGGACTTCTCGGTACTAGGTCCAGCCTCTGCCACCTCCTCCTCATCTCCTGACTCCATCTCTATGCAGGGCATGACACTACTCCACCCTCCATTATCCCCTTCCCCCGAACCCCGAGGGCCCGGCTTCCTGGGATAACGGCGGTGGAAGTCATGAACCAAGATTGGTGCGTGGACATCCGAGGCTGGTTCCCATGATCGCTCCTCAGGGCCATAGCCCACCCAGTCAATCAGATACTGGAGTCGACCATGGTGCCTCCGAGAGTCCAACACCTGTGCCACCTCAAATTCCTCCTCCCCATCCACGAGTACTGGAGCAGGAGGAGGCCCTGCCCCCGAATCCGGCCACACCCCAGTCGCCGGGACTAGCAATGAGTGGTGGAAGACTGGGTGTATGCGTAACGTCCGAGGAAGCTGTAGCCGGAACGCCACTGGATTTACCTCTGCAGTTATCAGGTACGGCCCCATGAACCGAGCATCCAGCTTCCTGCACGGCCGTCGAAGAGGCAGATTTCGGGTCGACAGCCAGACTCGGTCCCCGACCTTTAAGGGAGGTCCTTCCTGCCGCTTCCGATCTGCCCCGGCCTTGTATGCTTCCTTGGCTACCTCCAACTGTTCTAGAAGCAATGACCGAGCTGCCTGCAATTCCCGCAACCACTGGTCTGCTGCAGGGACCGCCGAGGAGGGAACGACTGCTGGAAACCATCGAGGATGAAACCCCCCTGTTGAGAAAAAAGGGGTCTGCTGGGTGGAGGCATGGACCGAGTTGTTGTATGCAAACTCCGCCAAGGGGAGCAACTCCGCCCAGTCATCCTGCTGATAGTTTGTATAACAGCGTAGGTACTGTTCCAGCGTGCCGTTAGTTCGCTCCGTCTGACCATCCGTCTGGGGATGGTATGCTGACGACATGTGGGCCTTGATGTCTAACAGCTGGAGGAGACTCTTCCAGAACCTAGCCGTAAACTGCACTCCACGGTCTGAGACTATTCCCTCTGGGAGGCCATGGTACCTGAACACCTGATTTACAAAGAGCCTCGCCGTTTCTTTTGCCGTGGGCATCCCTACGCAAGGTACAAAATGGGCCATCTTCGAAAATAAATCTACTACCACGAAGATGGTGGTATGGCCTGCAGACAGAGGAAGGTCCGTTATAAAATCCATTGAAATCACCCGCCAGGGACATGAAGGAGTCGCCAAGGGGTGCAGTAGCCCCGCCGGCCGCCCCCGCAAATCCTTTGCTCGGTGGCAGACTGGGAAGCTTTGCACATAGCGGGCAACATCCGCTCGGACCCGAGGCCACCAAAATTCCCGAGTCAGGAGGTGCAGCGTTTTGCACAGTCCAAAGTGCCCGGCAGGCTTTGAATCGTGACACAGACAGAGCACAGTGTCCCGACACGGCCCTCCCGGTACATAGAAACGGCCCCGATGATACAGAAGGCCGTCCCGCATGGAAAACGGAGTGGGGGGATCGTCCCTGGCATGTGCTGCCACCAAAGAGTCCTGACCCTGTAGGTCCCGAATCTGGTCGATCAACGTGGAAGCTACTGGTGTAGCCGCAAAATGCTCCGGACGCAGAATTGTTGACCGCTTCTCCTCCCCCAGCTCTGTTGCATATTCGGGCTTCCTGGATAACGCGTCCGCCTGTCGGTTCTAGGAACGTGGGATGTACTTGAGTTTAAAATTGAACCGGACGAAGAACAGGGACCATCACTTCTGGCACTGCGTCAGTTTTCGCGCCGTCTGTAAGTACTCCAGATTACGATGGTCTGTTCTTACCTCCACCAGGTGCGCCGCTCCCTCCAGCAAGTGCCGCCACGCCTCAAAAGCTGCCTTAATGGCCAGCAGCTCCTTCTCCCAGATGGTGTAATTTCGTTCTGGGGGCGTGAGCTGTCTGGAGTAGAAGGCACAAGGCAACAACCGAGAGGCCTCCTTGTTTGGCTGCAGCAGCACCGCTCCGATAGCGACATCCGAGGCGTCCGTCTCGACCACGAAAGGGGTCCGAGGGTTGGGATGCTGCAAAATCGGGGAAGAGGTAAACCTAGTTTTTAGCCTCTCAAAGGCCTGCTGGGTACTCGTAATCCACTGGAACGGGGCTTTTCCACGGAGCAACTGTGTGATAAGCTCAGCGAGGGTTGCAAAATCGGGGATGAACCTCCGATAAAAATTTGCGAACCCCAAGAATCGCTGAACCTCCTTCCTGTTCCTAGGAGGCTCCCAGGACAACACCGCCTCCACCTTTGATTGGTCCATCTCCACCCCCTTGGCTGAGATCCGGTACCCCAAAAATTCCACCTCCGTCAGATCGAACTCGCATTTTTCCAATTTGGCATAGAGGCGGTGCTCTTGGAGTCTGCGAAGCACCGCCCGCACATGGACGTCGTGGATGGTCTGGTTCGGGGAATAGATCAGAAAATCGTCCAAGTACACAATCACGAACCGATCCAAGTAATCCCGGAACACATCGTTCACGAAGTGCTGAAATACCCCGGGAGCATTGCAGAGGCCGAAGGGCATGACCGTGTACTCATACTGGCCATATCGGGTCATAAAGGCAGTCTTCCATTCATCCCCGGGTCGAATACGCACCAAGTTGTAGGCTCCTCTTAGATCCAATTTTGTAAAAACGCAGGCATGACGAAGGCGTTCCAACAGCTCTGGGATCAGGGGTAGCGAGTATCGGTTGCGGATGGTAATTCTGTTCAAGGCTCTGTAATCATTACAGAGGCGGAGTTCGCTCGTGTTTTTCTTCTTCACGAAGAGGACCGGAGCCCCTGCAGGCGACGTGGATGGCCTGATGAATCCCTTCCTCAGGTTGGACTCCAAAAAGTCCCATAGGGCGGCCAGTTCCGGTTCAGACAAGGAATACAGGCGCCCCACCGGTACAGGGGCCCCTGGAACCAAGTCTATGGCACAGTCATATGCCCGGTATGGAGGCAGTCGCTCAGCCTCCTTTTTATCGAAGACTCCTGCAAACTCCTGATATTTTGCGGGTAGACTGCCAGAAGGTTCCCTGGGAGTTGTTTCCAGGACTGCAGGGATCCGTTCGGGCCAACAGTGCTCCTGGCAGTAGGGCGACGCAAACAGCACCTCCCGCCGAGTCCACGATATACAGGGATCATGCTGGGTCAGCCAGGGCATTCCAAGAACCAATGGGAAGTGCGGAACAGCAGCCACAAAAAACTGGACCCGTTCCACATGGCCCTGGATTTCCATAGTCAGCACCTCCATTTGTTGGGTCACGGGGCCTGACTTCAGAAGCCTTCCATCAATGGTCTCCACCGGCCGGGGTTCTTCCAGTCGCTGCAGCGGAACCTGATGCTGGATGGCAAATCCCAGGTCCATAAAGCTATTGGATGCCCCAGAGTCTATCATGGCGCCCACTGACATCACCTGGCCCTCCTGCCCCCTAAGGGTGGCTGTGACCAAGAGCGGATCCCTTCGGGGTTCTGAATGGGGTGGGGTAGCGGCTGACACCGGTTCTCCCAGGCTTCCAACCCCAACTAAGCCTGGGAGGGTCCGTTTCCCGACAAGGGGGCCCCTCGCTGCTTGAGGGGACACACACGGGCAAAATGGCCCCCCTGCCCACAATAGAGGCAAAGCCCAGCTCCTTTTCCGCTGCTGAAAGGTGTGGACGGGCTCCTCCCAGCTGCATCGGCTCCTCTGGTGGGCTAGGCACAGGAATCCTGGTTGGAGTGGCAGGCATCTCTGGAGAAGCTGCAGGACCCCGCAAAGCCCACCCATCAGACCTGGGCGTGGTCTGTACTCGGGCTAGCCTGCGGGCGGTCAGCCTGCCATCAATCCTGGCAGCTTGTTCCATAAGCAGAGCGAGGGACTCAGGTGGAGCAGCTTGGGCCAGTTCATCCAGAATGTCATCTGAGAGCCCATACCGGTACTGGGCTTGGAGGGCGCTATCATTCCAGGTCAAGTCCTGGGCGATGAGGCGGAACTCAGTGGTGTACTCCCTCACTGAGCCCTTCCCCTGGTGCAGTTGATGGATGCGCCTCTCCGCTGTCTCCATCCTGACTGGATCTCCCCAGGTTGCCAGCATTTCCTTTAAAAAATTGTCCAGCTGGTTCAGGAGAGGGCTGCTCTGAAGCAAATATGGGGTGGCCCATCGCTGTGCTGGTCCAGACAGGAGGCTGATGAGGAAAGCCACCTTGTGGGTGTCCATGGGGAAATCCTCTGGCCGGATTCGAAAATGCAGCTGGCATTGTGCCACAAAGCCTTCCAGCTGCTGCGGATTGCCAGAGAATTTCTCAGGCAGAGCAGCCAAACACTTACTCCTTCGAGGGGGGGGGGCGGGGGTTGAGCAGCTTGCGATTGTAACACAGCCACGGCCGTTTGCAATTGAGCCACCAGCGTCTCCAGCTGCTGATTCCTCTGCACTAACTCTTCCATTGCTTTTTCTTTTCTTTGTCAGCCAGGTCAGAGATTATTCTGTCCGGGAAAGCCGCCAAATGGCTTGACAAAGAAAGATAAGACCAGCCGGTAGCTAGGTAACGAAGGTGTTTATTTACAGAAGCTAAACAGTGCAGGGAAAGGAGGGGAAAACGGGGGTTTGACAGCAAAAGTCAAGGAACAGGAACAGTTCAAGGGGCAGGCTTGTAGCGTAGTCAATGTCCAGTCCAAAGTCAAGGGAGCGTGGCAAAGAGGAGATTCGATAATGCAGTCCAAGTTCAAACACAGCCAACAGTCAGCGACAAACCAGTAACACAGTCCAGAGTCAGGGGCAACAACAGGCAAGACGTAGTCACAAACCGGTCCAAGGTCGAAGCAGGAATCCAGAGTAGGCAGACGTGGTCACGGGGTCCGGGAATCAAGACAGGAATCAGAATCCAGGCGTTCAGGAACAAGGCACGAGGTCACAAGATCCAAGAGCAAAGGCTTCCGCCAGAATGCTCAGATAATCTCTGACAACTTTGCAGGGCTCCCAGCTGCGCTTTTATCCTTAGTCAGAGTGCTGAGTCATGGCCTCTCAGCTGATCCCTAATTGCCTGGTGTTTCTGGCGGAGGCGGCGAGACCGGCGTCTGGTTGCCTTCTCCGCCCGCAACTGGCTGAAACCAGACTTCTCCGCCTCCTCCTCAGACCTCTGCGGCTCCTCGGTAGTCTTTGCTGGCATCAGGCCCTCAGAGCTAGCAGAGGTCCCAGCTGGCCTTGACTCTTCTCCCTGAGGCTCTGCCACAGTCTCTGCCAGTCCAGCCTCCTCACTACCTGAGCTGGGCTTCTCGGTACTAGGTCCAGCCTCTGCCACCTCCTCCTCATCTCCTGACTCCATCTCTATGCAGGGCATGACACGCCTGTTGACTTCTTTTAATGTCTTTAAGCAGGTATTAAAGGCTCTTATTCCAGCAGGCCTTCCCATTTAGGACTTTACTGTTGATTGTTATAGGTTGTTTTATGCCGTATTGTTTTATTGATCGTTTTATCCTGTTTAAATTGTTTTTAACATTTTGCACATAGGGGGATATATTATTATTATTGTTGTTGTTGTTGTTGTTGTTATTATTATTATTATTATTTATACATAGGAATAGTGCACACAGATCTCCATCAAAATGAATGGGGCAGCCTGTGAAAACCTGACTCTCTGAGAGATTGGCATGTGCTTCAGAGCCTACCTGGGGCTCTGAAGCAGGTTGGTTCTCTTCGCCAATATTCTTTCCATGATCTCTGATGCCATTTAACTCTTGCAAAAGGCTGGGATCTTTAGTTCTCCTTGGTTACACAGCAGGCAAATCAGTAGCACCTACTGGATAGGTCATGAACTATCAGGAATTCTGAACTTGCAACTGGTGAAGCAGAGTCTGGTCTACAAAGCCCTATCCCAGAATATGTCTGCTGATCTTCCAGTTGCCATGGGGCTCTTTGTTGCTCTCCCTGTTCGTTAATTTATTATTTATTTATTTATTTATTTATTTTATTACATTTATATACCGCCCCCCAGCCGAAGCTCTCTGGGCGGTTTACAACAATTAAAAATAGTAGACATTAAAAGTATACAATTTTTTTAAAAAAAACATAAAAACAGTATAAAAACAACCACAGGATCCATTTAAAAACAACAATTCTTGGGTCCATTAAAACAAACTTAACGTTATTAAATGCTGCTTAAAATGCCCGGGAGAAGAGAAAGGTCTTGACCTGGTGCCGAAAAGATAACAACGTTGGCGCCAGGCGAGCCTCATCGGGGAGATCATTCCACAGTCGGGGGGCCACCACTGAGAAGGCCCTCTCCCTTGTTGCCATCCTCCGAGCTTCCCTCGGAGTAGGCACTCGGAGGAGGACCTTAGACGTTGAGCGCAGTGTACGGGTAGGTTCATGTCGGGAGAGGCGTTCCATCAGGTATTGTGGTCCCAAGCCGTGTAGGGCTTTATAGGTTAAGACCAGCACCTTGAATTGGGCTCGGAAACATATAGGCAGCCAATGCAAGCGGGCCAGAATCGGTGTTATATGCTCAAACCTCCCTGTTCCAGCTATCAATCTGGCTGCCGCATTTTGCACAAGCTGCAGTTTCCGGACCGTCTTCAAAGGCTGCCCCATGTAGAGGGCGTTGCAGTAATCTAATTTGGAAGCTACCAAAGTATGGACAACTGAAGCTAGGTTATCCCTGTCCAGATAGGGGCGTAGCTGGGCCACCAACCGGAGTTGGTAGAAGGCACTCCGTGCCACCGAGGCCACCTGAGCCTCAAGGGACAAAGATGGTTCTAGGAGAACCCCCAAGCTACGAACCTGCTCCTTCAGGGGGAGTGCAACCCCATCCAGAACCGGTTGAACACCCCCCATCTGATCAGAGGAACCACCCACCAGCAGCATCTCAGTCTTGTCTGGATTGAGCTTCAGTTTATTAGTCCTCATCCAGTCCATTGTCGCAGCCAAGCACCGGTTCAGCACATCCACAGCCACACCTGATGAAGTTGAAAAGGAGCAGTAGAGCTGCGTGTCGTCAGCGTACTGATGACAGCGCACTCCAAAACTCCGGATGACCGCACCCAACGGTTTCATGTACATGTTAAACAGCATGGGGGACAAGACCGACCCCTGTGGAACCCCATACCGAAGAGTCCACGGAGCCGAGCAATGTCCCCCAAGCACCACCTTCTGGAGCCGTCCTGCTAAGTAGGAGCGGAACCACTGCAATGCAGTGCCCCCCACTCCCAGCTCAGCCAGACGTTCCAGAAGGATACCATGGTCGATGGTATCGAAAGCCGCTGAGAGATCAAGGAGAATCAACAGAGTCACACTCCCCCTGTCTTTCTCCCGACATAGGTCATCATACAGGGCGACCAAGGCTGTTTCCGTGCCAAAACCAGGCCTGAAACCCGACTGAAATGGATCCAGATAATCAGTCTCATCCAAAAGTGTCTGGAGCTGTCCCGCCACCACCCGCTCAAGGACCTTGCCCAGGAATGGAACATTTGCTACCGGCCTGTAATTACTAAGATTTTCCGGGTCCAAGGAAGTTTTCTTCAGGAGTGGTCTCACTACTGCCTCTTTCAGACGGTCTGGGACCACTCCCTCTCGTAGAGAGGCATTAATCACCTCCTTGGCCCAGCCGGCTGTTCCATCCCTACTAGCTTTTATTAGCCAAGAGGGGCAAGGATCCAGAGCAGAGGTGGTTGCGCAGACCTGTCCAAGCACCGTGTCAACATCCTCGAGCTGTACCAACTGAAACTCATCCAAGATTACAGGACAAGACTGTACTCTGGACACCTCACTAGATTCACCTGCTATAACACTGGAGTCTAAGTCCTGGCGGATTCAAAAGATTTTATTCTGGAAGTGCCTGGCAAATTCATTACAGCGGGCCTCAGATGATTCTACCATGTCCTTGGGGCCAGCATGTAATAGCCCCCGGACAACTCTAAAAAGCTCCGCTGGGCGGCAAATTGAAGATTTAATAGTGGCAGCAAAGTATTGTTGTTGTTTTTGCGGCCCTCAGGGCCCCTGAATATGCCTTACTATAGGCACTTACCAATATCTGATTGCATCCGCTAGAAGTTCATCTCCACCTGCCTTCTCCTATTTTGTTTCATCACTTTGGTTAATCCTTTGTACTTACTTATTACTCATTTACATTAATTGCCAGGGTGTGGAAGCAAATTGACTTGATGTACCTGATCTTGTTTTCCCCAGATGATCTGCGTTGTGGCTTTGATCTTGCTCATGCTTTCATAAAGGGAGTTTCTTGACTTTTCATCTACAATCTCTAAAAATACTTTCCAAGAAAGAAAAAGAAGAAAGGGGGGGGGAGAATCAGTTTACCACATGTTGGACATGGGGCTGTAATTACTGTGGGCAGAGTTTTTTAATCCTTTGTCAATGAAACGGCAAAGAAGGAAAAGGTTTTCCATAAGGCGAATAGTAAAACGAATGCTTGCACAGCTATCGGAAGGTGCGCAAAAGAGTGTATCTATTTGTTTGCGAAATTTGTTTGCTGCTTTCCACCAACTGGTGCTCAAGAGTTCTTCTCCTTTCAAGGACAGACCTAGACAAGATCCTAGGTATGTGGCTAGCACCAAGTTCAGCATGGTCGTGTTGGGTTCTTCCCAAGCCACCCCGCTCCTGGAGTGCATGTTCCAGGAGTGTCGATACTCTTTCAGACTGAGGGCCGAATTCCATTCCTGCAGCTGCATTCCAGTGGTGGGCGGGGCCAAAGGGGTGGGCCCAAAAAAATTAAAATACCATTATATTGTAGCCTGAAGTTCTTCCTGACAGTAACTAAGGCCTAATCTACACCACGCAGGATATAACACTATGAAAGTGGTACATGGTATGTGTCAATGGGCCCCAACCGTTGTCAGTGCACTTCAATACTGCTATAAAGCAGTACTGTGGCTCCTGCCTCTTATATGCCGCTTTCATAGGGGAATATCCTACTTGATGTAGATTAGGGCTAAGCCTTAGAACAGACATTTCAACCTTTTAAAATAGGGGGGAAAGTTACACAAAAGGCCAAAACCCACCAAATGATCAGTGGTTGGGTGGAAGGAGCATGGCCAGGGGATGGGGTGTGGCCATCTGGAGAACCCTGCAGGACTGGGACCCCACATGGGTGAGATTGAGCAATGGGCCTGAGGTTCAATACCCTTGGTTTAGGCAGACATGCGTGCACCGGGGCATCATAATATCATGCATATTTCCCTACCGATGGAGCACACAACATGGTACATCTGAATAAATATTAACTGGAATGAGAAAGTTGGGAACAAGCCAGCTCAGCAATGGCTCTTCAATTCTGAGATCTACATGCCTTCAGCTGCACCTTGCACTGCCAAATCATAACTATTAGACACAATAGTCAAATGGATTATATTACGATTATATTAGATGCAGACAAAAGATCCACAGCACACGGCTATCACATTCATTCCCAACTTGTGAGTTTCCCAGAAGCACATGGCTGTTCCCTGTGGAAAACAGAATGCTAAACTAGATGGACCTTTGATCTTGCATTATGCAGCTGAGTCCTGATTTTGTTCTTGCAGTGGCAAACACAAAATTTTGAACCTGCCATGTTGCTTCAGAACTGGGCATTCATTCAAAGCTGGTGTCATGCTAGCCTTAGAGCCAAACTATCCCAAGGGAAAGGAGGGTTCTACATCCGATACACTCCGGGCTTCAGAGAATGAATGTGCTAAGACTAGGGATGTACGGATTTTGTTCAGTCCATTCCATCTGCATTTTGCAGACGGTCAGGCATTTTCCATTTCGTCTTCCGCTCATTGCTGAGTCGGATTTTTTTTAGGGATGTACAGGAATCTCATTCCACTTGCGCACTAATGCACATTAAGACAACTACACATTAAAACAAATGCAAATCCCTGCAAAAGGTTAAAAAATGTTCTGCAAGTCCACAGAATCCGTACGACTCAGAAAAAGCTGGTCCGCTACAGAATCCGCAGGTCGGATTCATAAAAATCCAAACCCATTTGAACCCATTGTGGATATCTCCAACATCCCTAGCTGAGACACGCACATCCCTCCACACGTTAGAGCCATCTGGAAGTGCCCTCCATCAGGGCCCAGGAGGAAATGATGCAACACACTTACATTTTCGGTAAAAGTCATTGTGTGGGAGGCGAACATCAACGAGGCCCTGCAAGATCTGCAAATACATAATGGTGCATTAGAAGAACAGAATCATAGAATCACAGAATAGTAGAGTTGGAAGGGGCCTATAAGGCCATTGAGTCCAACCCCCTCGCCCCCCGCTCAATGCAGGAATCCACCCTAAAGGCACACCAGATTCATTTGCTGGCACTCTTATTTACGGGGGAGACCACCAGGAGCAGCCTCAGTCTGGATGCACACAGCATCTGGCAATCAGACCCTCACATACTTGAGTGTTCAGCTTGTGCCTTATGCGGTGCAATTAAGGGGGACGTCTATTTAAAGAGACATTGCAGCAAGAGCTTGCGGCAAGGCACTGTGTGAAAGAAGTCCCTTTTGTGTTGCTACAAGAATAAGAGCCACCACAGAATTTATTTCAACAAAGGAGCGACATATTCCTGTCGGGTAAAAAAGGAAATGTCTTTCATATAGGAAAATTGGAATCCTCTTGTCAGAAAGGTTCCTGGGGGGAGGGGGAGGGGAATGTGGGCGGGGGGGTGGCGTAAAAGTCCTAACCTCCAGTAATTCTTTAAAAAAAATCATCCTGGACACTTAATTTAAGATTTGGCTTTCCCTGCATCAACCCACACAGATCCTTCACAACAGAGAATATGCTCTCGTTACATTTAGTTCTCACTTTTGCCTCTTGCATACAAACCCAACAAGATGTCCAAATACCCACAGGACAGAAAGTGTGTGTGTGTGTGTGTGTGTGTGTGGTGGGAAGGAATTAAAGCTAAAGAGAGGGAAAGTAATATGACCCTTTTGGAGAATGTTAAAAGGTCTCACAATTCGGTCTCACAATTAGGTGTGATCAGCAGTCAAGCAGGTCCTAGGTTTAATCCTTGGCTGGGAAAACTCCCTGTGTGAAACTACTGAGAGCCACTCTTGTATCCAACTCAGTGCCCAGGGACACAATGTGTCCATGGACTCTCTTGGCACCCATTAGGCTCCCTGCCCCCCTGATTTTTATTTTATTTCTTAAGATTTCATCATCATCATCATCATCATCATCATCATGGATGCTGACATGCTGCAAAGTGTTGCCCTCCAGGAGAGTGGTTCTGTGTTTTCGAGCTCTGCCCAACTCTGACTTGTTCTTAGGTTTTTGAGCAAGTTGCTTTCCTTTTAGTCCTCACCAATTTGTCTGCTTAGAAATGAGACCAACCATGCCCACCCTTTGATGAATGGGCAAGCACACACACAAACACACACCATGATGGCAGCCATTTTATGAGCATGCTCATGACCCACGCAACATTCCAAATGGACCCAACAACCCAAAACAAGTTGCTGTAGACAATGCTGAGCTACACTGACCAATGGTCCAGCACAGTATAAGGCAGCTTCCTATGTTCCCAAGTGTTATGGGCCATCCTGGCTGATTTCTGTAAACAGCTCAAATTGCGAAAGTGAGGAAAGGACAACATTCTTTCTAGACACTTTGGTGGAGTTTGGGGTAGAATTCATTGTTTAAAAAACTCACTAGACCTCATGGGTTTCGAGATAAGGCACCATGTCTAGGGTGACCATATGAAAAGGAAGACAGGGCTCCTGTATCTTTAATAGTTGTATAGAAAAGGGAATTTCAGCAGGTGCCATTTGTATGCATGCAGCACCTGGTGAAACCCCCTCTTCATCACAACAGTGAAAGCTGCATGAGCCCTGCCCTCTTCTGTATCTGATCAAGAGGGCAGGGCTCCTGCAGCTTTAACTGTTGTGATGAAGAGGGAATTTCACCAGATGCTGCATGCATATAAATGGCACCTGCTGAAATTCCCTTTTCAATAAAACTATTAAAGATACAGAAGCCCTGTCTTCCTTTCCACATGGTCACTCTAATCATGTCTGAAAGGCACAGAAATGAGAACAGAAGGCCTACAAATGTATGATATTTCAAAGTCTTACAGTTTGTACACTTGACAGGTGACTGAGGAGCCATTTCATATTATTTTAGTGGGGTTAGAAAGATGGGCAATATGAAAATTCTCTGTATATCTTTGAAATGTTCTGGGGAGAAAACAGGGGCTTCCAATAGTATGGGGAATCATGCGGACCATGTCTAGCGAATAGAGAGAAGCTTCTGCATTAACAGGATAGTTATCACAGGATTAGTGTACGCCAGCCAGTTACAGGCCAATATTTGCCACATACAAAACATTGCAGTGTGTTAATCTAATGTTTACTAAAATAGCATCCAGCGATCAGAAACCACATCTGGCAGGGGGTTACACAAGATTCTGAATTAAAGACATCCCTACTATTCACACTTCTTACCTGCTGGGGCACTTTGAAGCGAACGTAAGAACAGAGCTTCATCATGTCTGCCATTTCCTCAGGGGTGGATGGAATTAAAGGAATCCTGTCCATGCTCTCGGACTCCTTCAGTCCCCGCAGTTGCTTAATAAATTTGCTTTCTTGTGCATTTGGCAGCCCTGCAGTGAAAGGAGAAGAACCTCCTACTTACTAAGGTTCAAAAAGGCTACCATGGTATTCCTCCAACATTTCAGCCACAGGAAACATATGCATTGTTTCTTAAAACACAGGTAGGGAAAAATTAATGTCACGTCCTGACTCTGGAGTCTCCAAGATGGTGCCCACAGGTACCAATGTGTCCACAGATACTTTTCTTAGCACCCACCAAGCTTCCTGCCTCTCCCGATTTTTATTTTGTTTCTTACGGTTTTTGATTTTTTTTAATTACATTCAAAACATTTAACTGGGAAACTGGCATGCTGCAAAGCGAAGAGATGCCTCCCAGCGCCATCTTTATTGGGGTTTAAAAGGTCAGTTTTATCTTTTGAAACCCAGACCCCACCATCACCTTGAACTTAGGTTCTTGAGCAAGTTACTTTTCTTTTAGTTTCACCACTTTAGCTTCTAGGAAATTAGTGTTTTCTGATTGCCCATGACCCCCCCATGGCAGCCATTTTATGAATGGGCAAGCCCCCCTCCACAGCAGCCATTTTGTGAGAGCACCCAAGGCACCCTCTCAAGATTCCAAATGTGCCCAGTGACCCAAAAAGGTTGGGGACCTCTGAGTTCTAACTCAATTGTATCTTCAAGTACGCATCTGATACTTGAGCTATATAGGATGGAACTATAAATTGAATTAAATGCACAGCTGTCACAGAAAACAGCAATTATGGATTTAGTCTCCTTTGCTGCAATATCTAGGATGACTCATCTGTGTCCTGATGCCATAGTGTTATCCGTTTCTCACTCATCACTGGCTGCCATCAGAAAGGGGGTAACTAAAGGCACAAGTCTTTGACACCAGGATATAGCCAAGTTGCTCTAAACTTTCCCCAACCTGGTGCACTCCAAATGATTTGGACTACAACTCCCACAATTCCTGACTGTTGGTCATGCTCTCTGGGGCTGATGGGAGTTAAAGTCCAAAACATGTGGAGTGCACCAGGATGGGGGTGGCTGTTCTAGACATTACTGCAAGAGGGTGGGGGAATTACAAGCATAGTTGTTTTTAATAGCAGCCACACATTTAATATAATGTGTAGTTCCTTCCTTAATTACTTAGGTGCTTATTGAGCAACATTGAGCAATGTTGCCATTGAGCAACATTGATTAACAGGGATTGGTCTGTTTGAATTGCAGCTTCTGCTCCTCCCCTCCTTTTCAGGATTCTCCTTTTCAGGTACTTAGCCTCCAGTCTGCTGGAGAGCACAAGGGCTCTCGGCCTGTGGCTCTCTGCCGTGGGCGCGAAGCCGGTCAAGCGGAACTTCTACTCTGGAGGAAAACCCCAGCCACGGTCCGGTCGCTGCCACTTTCTGATTCAGGATACGATCTTCTCATTGTCTCCTCTCAATTCTTTTCTCCTCATATCTGTTCCTTATGGCTCGTTCCAATCTCGTCTCTCCTAACTTAGTTCCTATCCGGTGTCTCCCCTCTTCTCAGCTGCCTTTTTCGTGTTCCTTATGGAACTGTTGCTCTCTTGCTTCTAAGGCCCCTGTCATCCAGGACTTGTTTATCTCTAGGTCTCTCCACCTCCTTGCTTTTACTGAGACCTGGCTTCCTGCCCATGATACTGCCATCTCTGCTGCCCTCTCTCTTGGAGGACTCTCTTTCTCTTTCTCTCACACTAGTCACCCAGAGGGTCGGGGTGGTGGTGTGGGTCTTTTATTATCTAGTTTGTGCCAGTTCCAGCCTCTTTCCATTCCATCTTCACATTGCTTCTCCTCCTTTGAGGTACATGTGGTGAGGGTCTTCGCTCCATTGCGACTGCGGATTGCAGTTCTGTACTGCCCCCCAGGCTCGTCCTCAAAATTTATCTCTGATTTTGATTCATGGCTGTCCTTTTTCCTCTCCGATAACTGTCCTACTCTTATTTTGGGTGATTTCAATATTCATGTGGGTGACCCTCAAGATGCTGCAGCTCTACGATTTTGCTCATTATCTTCCTCTTATGATCTTAAGCTTTGGTCTGATGCACCCACACATTCCCTTGGACACTATCTGGATCTTGTTCTCACTCGGAATTGCTCTGTGTTGGACTTTTCTACTGCTCACTTTCCGTTGTCAGATCATCACCTAGTTTCTTTCAATATTACTCATAATCCTCCTCCTTCACGTCCCGCTTCTCGCTCTTGTCGCAACTTGCAATCTATCAATTATGAGGCTTTTTCCCAGTCTCTAGCCTCCTCCCTTCCTTCTGTCTTTTCGGCTGTCTCCTTGGACTCAGCTGTCTCCTCCTTTAATTCCTCCTTATCTTCAACTCTTGATAACCTTGCTCCATCTACAACTCGGATAGTTCGCCCTTCTCAACCCCAACCGTGGCTCACCTCTTTCCTCCGCTACCTTCGCTCTTGTTCCCGGACAGCTGAACGCCTTTGGCGTAAGACCAGGGACAGGGCGGACTTTGTCCATTACAAATTTGTACTCTCCTCTTTCTCGTCTGCCATTTCATTGGCCAAACAGCAGTACTACTCAACGCTGATCCAGTCAAATGCTAGGCATCCTCAGTGGCTCTTTGCGTCCTTCAATTCTCTTCTGAAGCCTAATCCGCCATCTCTCCCTGCCTCTCTGTCTGCTAATAACTTTGCCTCTTTTTTCAATGCTAAAATCCAAACTATCCGCTCTGATCTGGCCAGCTCTGCTCCTCTTCCAGTTCCTGTTCCTCATCTGTCAGTTCCTCCTGCAAATTTCTCTGCATTTCCTTCGGTCTCAGCGGATGAACTGTCTACAATACTGCACTCTTCGAAGCCTTCCACTTGTTCTCGTGATCCGATTCCTTCTCGTGTCTTTATTAATCTTATTCCTGCTATCCTCCCTTCCTTGCTTCATATTATTAATCTTTCTGTGTCCTCTGGTTCATTTCCTTCTGCTTTTAAACATGCTACAGTCTCTCCCATTCTCAAGAAACCTACTCTTGATAGGCTATCTCTGTCTAACTACCGACCTGTCTCTTTGTTGCCGTTTGTTTCAAAGATCCTGGAGCGGGCAGTCTACTCTCGCTGTCTTGACTTTCTTTCTAGTAACTCTGCTTTGGATCCACTTCAATCTGGATTCCATCCTCTGCATTCCACCGAAACAGCCCTTACTAAGATCACCAATGATCTCCTAACTGCCAAGTCTAAAGGCCATTATTCCGTTCTTATTCTCCTTGATCTAACTGCAGCCTTTGACACGGTTGATCATGATCTTCTCTTAGATTCCCTTCATGACCTTGGATTTTGTGGCTCTGTCTATAACTGGTTTGCCTCCTATCTAGCGGGTCGCTCTTTCAGCGTGTTGGCTAATGGCAGCTCGTCTTCCTCCTTTCCCCTTTCAGTAGGGGTTCCGCAAGGCTCGGTGCTTGGCCCGTTGTTGTTTTCCTTATACATGTTGCCCTTGGGCAAGCTTATTCAATCTCATGGCCTCCAATATCATCTGTACGCCGATGATACACAACTATATCTGTCATCTCCGGAACTTTCTCCTGATGTTCACGATCGTATCTCGGCATGTCTTTCAAATATCTCAGCTTGGCTGCTTCATCGTCGTTTGAAACTCAATATGGCAAAGACTGAATTGCTCGTTTTTCCTCCTAAACCTTCTCCTCATCTCTCATTCTCTCTTACTGTCAATGATGTTACGCTTACTCCAGTCAAGGAAGCTCGTAGCCTTGGCTTTATATTTCACTCCTCGCTCTCCTTTATTCCTCATATTGAGGCAGTAGCTAAATCTTGTCGATTTTTCCTGTATAATATTGCCAGGATTCGATCATTTTTGTCTGTCTCTTCCGCCAAGACGCTTGTTCATGCACTGGTTATTTCACGGTTGGACTACTGCAACCTTCTTCTCTCTGGCCTTCCTTCTTCTCACATCAGTCCGTTGGTTTCTGTTCACCACTCTGCCGCAAAGATCATCTTCTTGGCTCGCCGCTCCGACCATGTTACTCCGCTTCTGAAATCTCTTCATTGGCTTCCAATTCACTTCAGAATCCAATATAAACTTCTCCTGTTAACCTTCAAAGCTTTTCACGGTCTAGCTCCTTCCTATCTCTCCTCTCTCATCTCACACTATTGCCCCGCTCGTGCTCTTCGCTCCTCTGATGCCATGTTTCTCGCCTGCCCAAGGGCCTCTACTTCCCTTGCTCGGCTCCATCCATTTTCTTCTGCTGCCCCTTACACCTGGAACGCTCTTCCAGAACACTTGAGAACTACAAGTTCAATCGCAGCTTTTAAAGCTCAACTAAAAACTTTTCTTTTTCCTAAAGCTTTTAAAACTTGATGTTGTGCAGACTTTATACTGTTAGTTTTACCCTACCCTGTGCCTGCTCACCCTACCCTGTGCCTGTTTGCATTCTCTTCCCCTCCTTATTGTTTTACTATGATTTTATTAGATTGTAAGCCTATGCGGCAGTCTTGCTATTTACTGTTTTACTCTGTACAGCACCATGTACATTGATAAATAAATAATAATAATAATAATAATAATAATAATATTGAACCAAGAGCAAAGGGGGATTCCAACAACTCAAGGTCCCAGTTGTTTGAACTCTGCTTCCCCCCAGTGTCTATTATGCAAACCCTGGGCATCCATCCCCCCCCCCAATTCCTCAGAAGTCAAGAGTTCATTTGTGTTGCTCACCTGCAGGACAGACAAGACTTAAGCTGCAGATCTCCGCTGGGTATTCAGCAGCGTAAACACCAGCAACATTCCCACCCATCGAGGTTCCGACTAGATGAAAGGGTTTTCTGTTCAGATTGATACATTCAACAAACTGAAAGATCAAATGGGCAACAGAACATTAGCACACTACAGGGCAGCCATTTCACAGAGAGCTGGGAGAGATCAGAGGTGTTCATTTCAAAAGGAACAGCAAAGCAAACTATCTTGTGAGATTCCATTGCACAATGCCAGAACAAAGCTGTCTCTGTCTGATTGCATCAACTTGCTTCCATTTCTAAAGGACAAATTTGTACACAGCCTTCCAGCTTATCAAGTCACTGCCCTGCCCTCCATTGGGGCAGGGCAAAATCCCCAGGGACATAAAAAAATGTAATTCTGTTTCTGCGGAGGAGACTACCGGACTCTAAACAGTCCACTGACAGCACTAGAATTATTTCATAAAAATACAAATGGCTTCGGGATCAATAAAAACCACTGCTCCTATCCTGAGCAGTTCACAATCTAGAATACTATTGTGGGAGAGAGCATGGTCTTGCCACAATTATTCACTTATGTAACTCTTCTGGGTGCTGAGCCCTTCTCTTCCATATTCACAACTGCCCTGACACTGAGCTAAATGTAGTGGTAACAGGCCTTTGGTAGCAGCACAAGGGAGACTTTGTCTGCAGGGATACTGCTCAGTTCACTTAAAAGTAGGAAAATGAGCACGTCTCATAAACAGACCCCCCAAAATATAAAACAAAATAACCATCTTGTCAGAGGAAAAGGTTGTGAGCTAAGGATTTGGAGACAGTGCTCTGGGATGCTGCGTCTGAACTGTGGTTTTATACATTTCATATACTTAAGTTTATGGAAGCAGCATTCTGACAAATGAGTCACTCATCAGGCACTGAGCCACTGACAGAAAGGAAGGAGACATTTTTACAAGGTAAGAAAAGCTTCTTCAATGACATTCTTGTAACTCCAGCCCATTGGGAAAGGTACTTATTAGCCACGTTCGGAGATCTGATTACTATGGAATATAGAGGAACCCATTGGCATCAAAGTGAGTCCTGAGCCGCCGGCCAGTCCACCTGCTGCAACTTCTCATGCTCATTGGTGAAGTCGGATCTTCAGAGGGCAGGATTTGAAGAATTACGGAAATTAAGGATTTGAGGGTCAGAGTGCTGACCAGAAAACCTTTGAGATGGTGATGTGAATAGCTGGTGAATGCAGGAAGTATGGAAAACTTTCAGGTAGCTCGATCCAGTGACTGACGTTGTTGAGATGGTGGGTGTCCCAATCACTCAAGGGAGGGCAATGGGGTTCCCAGTGCTCACTCGGGTAATATTCTCAATCCCGATTATGTCTGGAGTCCACTGAGATTGGAGATTGGTCTCTACGCCACTCTCGAGTCTCATGGCCAGATAGAGGCGGTGGTTCACGTTGGGAAGGAGAAGGGTCCTGAATCTCTCCCTCTGACACTGAGGTTGAAGGTACAGGACCTGGTCTCGATACCAACAGATTATCGTGAGCCATCAGTACCAAGACGGAAAGTTGCAGAATAGGCACCCCCAACACAAACCCCCAACATGGCGGTATCTGTAAAGGAACAGTCGGTTCCAACGTCTGAGATTTTGAAGATTTATCTTTCTTCTTCCTCTTGTGTTCGACAATGGCCAACTTGGCAGTATGAACCTTTTTTAAAAGTTTTTCACAGTAGTCAAAGTCAGCGATCATCCAGGAAATGGTGAATCAGAGGGGCCTGCAGTTGTGGTCGACATTCCTCAGTTCTGAGAGGAAATTGTGACCTTCTTTGTGGCCGTGGTTTTTGAATGATCTGCAGCCTCCAAGGCCCTTTGCCAAAGCAGAGCGCAAAAGCGATCTGTTCTATGGCATTTTGTTTGGTAAACTTTGAGCAAAAATGGCAGGTCTCTACAACATGTGTTTCACCCAAACACAGTAGGCATAAAGAGTGCCCATCCAACGGAGGAAGCTGACTGCCGCATTCCAGGTGCTTTCGAAAGGGGGCCATTATGGCCATACGGTCCAACGCGGCCAAAAAAGTGACAAAAAAATTAAAAATTTAAAAAATATTTTTATAAGAAAACTAGTAACTATAGAAGAATAAGAATAAATGGAAATAACTCTCTCAGCACTTTGCTTTCCTAAAAAAATGCAGAAGTTCCCCAAAAGACGCCCGTCTAGAAAGTTGGTTGAAAGAGAACGGAGGAGAAGGGCAGGAACCCACGGACATGCCCAGTAGATGGTGGGGGAGGGGTTCCCACCGAAAACATTTTCCTTGGCTATGGAAGTTTCCGAATGAACTCCACGCAGACGCAGAGCCCATATGTGTGATGCACAGAGACCACGATGAAGACTTTCAGGTAGCACCACCTCCGTTCCAATGCTGGCATATAACTTTGGGGGGTTGCTGTAACCCGTCCTCTTTTTTTTGATACAATATAACCTCATCTTGAAAAATAAAAATGAAATTCCTCCTCACCAAAAGTCAAGTCATTTCAGAACAATAAGCTCAAAACTGGCTCCTGCACTCAAGGATGTGGGACCGAGAGAAGGCTGCAACAGTGTTGAGGGCCATGTCTGGAGTCTTTACCTGGTGTATCCTTTTCACTTGCCCATAGATGGAGAAGTCATCCAGGGATGACCGTGTAGTGCCCTCATGACCCGGCATGTCAACACAAATCAAGTGCAGGTTCTTCGGAAGGAACTGCAGAGAACAAACACTAAGTTTTAGGGAGCTGGAGGAGATGTTTTACTAAAGCAAATAATCAAAAGCAAGATCTAAACAAGTTTCCAGCCACTGCCATTCTTCTAAGCACAGAGTTGCCATAGCTCAGTGGTAGAGGCCCTGAGAAGGTCTCCGGTTTAATCCCTGGCATCTCCAGGCAGGGCTAGGAAAGAATCCTGCCTGAAAACTTAGAGTTGCTGTCGCTCAGTTTCAATAATATTGGGCTAGATGGACCAATGGTCTGATTCAGTCTAATCAGCTTCCTGGGTTCTTTTCTATGCAATGGGAAGGGTTGAATGGTATTAATACTGACAAACTATTACATAAAAACAGAACCCTATGGGATTCTGGGATACAAGTGGGATGCAGAATCCTCATTCCATTAGTGGAAGCATACTGCTTGCGGAATGAGACTCCCACATCCTCTCCTCCCCGCTGCAGCCCCTCTGTGCATCCTCCAAGTCCCCTCTGAAGGGCTCTCTCCAGGGAGGACTTGGAGGACGCGCAAGGGGAGGAGAGAATGACGAAGTCCCATTCCGCAAGTGATATCCCCCTACTGGAGGAACAAGGATGCTGGATCTAGGCCATATAAAATACTTATTACAAGAGAAAAAACGCCTGCACCATCACCTTGAAGTGCTTTATGAGAGTCCAAGCATCCTCAGCATAAGTTATTTTTAAAGACACACGAGATACACGTAAGCAAGACTGCATAGTCTCTTTTTCCCAGTCACATCATCATAACCCATTTCCAAAGTTAGCAAACAGCAGTCCCATCAAACCCAGAAATAAAGAGTCTCCAGAATAAAGACAGACTCCCTGGCACATGCAGTGATAGGCCAAGTATTCCACAGAGCTAACAGGGACAAGCACAGGATGTTCAGTTCGTACATCTGGCTTCCTACCGTCAGCCTGTGGATGATCAGGAAATGGTACCTACCTTCCCCCTTATGTCCAACTGGGCACTATCCCAACCAGAAGAATAATCTGGATTTAACCTCAAGGCTGATTCATACATTACTTTTGTAATACAGATGACAACACAAACCCTATTGCCCTAAGGCTATTTTCAGTGCTGCCTAATAATATATGGATTTTTATATAGCAGATAGGCACTTCTCACGCCGACATCAGGAGCCCCATGGGCTATGCAGTACACACATCCAGGGGCAGTGTCAGTTCACCACAGAAACGTGGTCTGGGATAGCTAATCCACTGTTAAGGCCACATGTGAACCAGCCTTCAGCAACACCTTGGCATAAGAGCAACAGCGTTCTCTCACTGTTTTACTGCCAGAGAAACAGAAGCGTACCTTGACTACAGAGAGCCACATATCTTTGTGGGCAGAGAATCCATGCAGCATGAGCACAGAGACTCTGTGGCCGGGTCTCCCTCGGTAGGAATAGCAAAACTGGTAGCCGTCGTAGTTCACATATCTAACTTGCATGCCCAGCGCTCGACGCCAATACCTGGCAATAGCAAGAACATGACAGACCAGAAAAGGACACAGTGCAGCGATTACAGTGCAAGAGTCAAAACATTTGTATCCTGGCCTTGCTTTGCTGAATTCAAAACATACTCCTCCTCTTTTCCACTTACGCCCCATCTTACTCCTCCCCTTTTCCACTTCTGTCCCAACTTATCAGACACTGTCCCTGTCCCACCCATAGTAGAGCAACACACTTATAACATAGGGGCATGAGGAATCTTAGTGTACGAGTACTGGTGGCTGTTACCATCCTGGTTCTGGGACCTTTTGAAATAGGCCTGCTGCTTATCTTGAAATCAAAAGAAGGATTAAAATGAAGGGACACTGTTCATTGATCAACTCAGTATAGTAACCTTAACACTGGGAATTGCGCACAAATATTGTTTTTTCTAGATACACTACGGATAGAATATATAGAATATACTGCATTTTCTGGCGTATAAGACTACTTTTTAACCCAGGAAAATCTTCTCAAAAGTTGGGGGTCGTCTTATACACCCAGTATAAGATGACTTTTTAACCCAGGAAAACCTTCTCAAAAGTTGGGGGTCGTCTTATACGCACAGTCGTCTTATACGCCGGAAATACGGTATATTAAATTAATATTGCGATCCAAGGAAGCTTAATGGCAAGAGTCTCAGTATAGGCAAAAGGAAGGACACAGTACATACTTATAGAATTCTGTGCCACAAGGTGTGGTGATGACCAAAGGTTGCTCTAGATGATTGGGTGTTTCTCCTCACATAGACCTGGTTCACACATAATGATAATCTAAAGTAGGGTTCAGTTTGGGTTGACATTGAATTGTGATTTGTCCTTGAATCATGGGGTTGTCATTATTTATTTATTTATAAGGATTTTTATGCCGCCATTCAGCCAAATAAGGCTCTCACGGCGGCTTACAAAAGTATTTCTTGACAGTCCCTGCCCACAGGCTTACAATCTAAAAGACATGACACAAAAGGAAAGGGGATTGGGAGGGAGGAGGAGGGGGGGGGGAAAGGAAAGCAAATTCAGGCATTACAATCTTAGTTGGAAAGTTCAGCAGTTACAGGTGACAGCAGGAGGGAGGGTGCTCTCAGCTGGAGCTGGACCCAGGCACGGTGGAGAGGTGCCTGCCTGCTGCTTCCTCCCTCACTGGTGGCCTCTGCAGAGACAGTTGGTAGCAGGAGGGAGGGGGCTCTCAGCTGGAGCTGGACCCAGGCACGGTGGAGAGGTGCCTGGCTGCTGCTTCCTCCCTCACTGGTGGCCTCTGCAGAGACAGTTGGTAGCAGGAGGGAGGGGGCTCGCAGCTGGAGCTGGACACAGGCACCATGGAGAGGTGCCTGGCTGCTGCTTCCTCCCTCACTGGTGGCCTCTCCAGAGACAGTAGGTGGCAGGAGGGAGGGGGCTCTCAGCTGGAGCTGGACCCAGGCACGGTGGAGAGGTGCCTGGCTGCTGCTTCCTCCCTCACTGGTGGCCTCTCCAGAGACAGTAGGTGGCAGGAGGGAGGGGGCTCTCAGCTGGAGCTGGACCCAGGCACGGTGGAGAGGTGCCTGGCTGCTGCTTCCTCCCTCACTGGTGGCCTCTCCAGAGACAGTTGGTAGCAGGAGGGAGGGGGCTCTCAGCTGGAGCTGGACCCAGGCACGGTGGAGAGGTGCCTGGCTGCTGCTTCCTCCCTCACTGGTGGCCTCTGCAGAGACAGTTGGTAGCAGGAGGGAGGGGGCTCGTAGCTGGAGTGAGAACTATGTGAGAACCCTGTGCACTATGGTTTATCTATGGGTTGTTAATCATGAACAACCCAGGAAAAGATCCCATGTTTGTTGTTGGATTGTGAATTCTGGTTTGTTCGTGGTTTACAACCCATAGATAAATCATAGTGCAGGGTTTGCACATAACGACAACCCACGATTTAATAATAATTCACAATTCAACAACAACCCGAACTCAACCAATTATCTACCTATACTTTCAGTTGTCATTATGTGTGAACCAGGTCTATGTCAGGAGCTGCTGGGACTCAAACTGGTGGTATTTGCAATTGTGTGATGCTGCCCCATGAGGTGAGCTACCGAACTGCAGATTGCTGCATCCTTGGCTGACTCCATTCACCCATGCTGGTCATTGGAAGAAATATAAAAGAGCCTTCCCGAGCAACACGATCTTCCTAAATCCTTTGATTGTTCTCCAGTCCTGACTTTTGACTCACTCTTTGGTCCTGGCTTGTCCTTTCATCCCAACTTGCTCTTCAGTTGTGACTCCTGGCTTCATCCCTTGACTCTGATCCCCTGGCATAACTCTCCTTCCTGGCTTATCTCAGACTACTACCTATGACTCAGCCCTGACATTTTGTCTTGAACCAATATAGCTTTCTTTAACATCTTTTGTAAATTTTCTGTAGAGTTCAATAAAATATTTTGGGGGACACCTAATAACCAAGTAAGATTAGAATGTGAAATATATTGTAATAATTATCTATATACATAAATTAATTTATCTCAATATGGTTTGATTTGGCTCCAACATCGGATAATTGACCTTTAGATTGTTCCGGTATTTCAACAGTACAATCTACTGATATTTTAATGTATCCGTTTAAAAATACATTTTAAAGGGTGCACAGGCACTGATGTAAGGCTTGTTACTCTTTCTCTATGCAGCTAAAAGTGAGTTCAAGGTCTGCCTCCCATTTTTCATACCATTAATACATTGACAACATGTTAACATGCAGAGAGGGGTTAGTCTTAAAATAAAAATCATACCACTTCTTAGATGTAAAGTGTTACAAAACCCTTATGCCAGTCATCTTCACAGGATGAAGATGAATCACTACTCCAATTTTCAAAATGGGAAATAATATTGGAACTTGCAACACAAAGCTATTCAGAAAAAAAGGGGGGACTCACACACATCAGAAGAAATTTGAACTCATTTATTCCAAACCCTCAAGCACTATCCAGCAGAACATATTGCTTTAGGTGCATCTAATGGAGCTACCATTGAACCATGGTCAAAAGGATGCAAAGCACTACTCTTATGCATGTAAACCCAATCCCTTTTTTCCTCTATCCTCTACACATCCAGTTTTGAGGAATCTGGAACAGCTGTACAGCAGATCTGGAAAGGTGTTCCCCGTATCTTGATAGAGATGCTCCATATTGACATTGTCATCACAGCATACCCAAAGGAATTAGCACTACAAAGAACAAATTAATTTATCCAATTCACTGAAGTGATCCCTCATGTAGCATCAACCTGAGCTGCTGATGCCCCCAGTAATAAACAGGAGTGTGAAGTTAATTTCAGATACAATGAATGTCTCACTTGTTCTTTATTCCAGTGATTTTAACATTAAGATGTTACGTACAACAGGTTTGTCTTAATTGTGTGCTGTAAAATCAGACATTATTATTATTATTATTATTATTTATTTATTTATTTATATAGCACCATCAATGTACATGGTGCTGTACAGAGTAAAACAGTAAAGAGCAAGACCCTGCCGCATAGGCTTACATTCTAATAAAATCATAATAAAACAATAAGGAGGGGAAGAGAATGCAAACAGGCACAGGGTAGGGTAAACAGGCACTGGGTAGGGTAAAACTAACAGTATAAAGTCAGAACAAAATCAAGTTTTAAAAGCTTTAGGAAAAAGAAAAGTTTTTAGCTGAGCTTTAAAAGCTGCGGTTGAACTTGTAGTTCTCAAATGTTCTGGAAGAGCGTTCCAGGCATAAGGGGCAGCAGAAGAAAATGGACGAAGCCGAGCAAGGGAAGTAGAGACCCTTGGGCAGGCGAGAAACATGGCATCAGAGGAGCGAAGAGCACGAGCGGGGCAATAGTGTGAGATGAGAGAGGAGAGACAGGAAGGAGCTAGACAGTGAAAAGCTTTGTAGGTCAACAGGAGAAGTTTATATTGGATTCTGAAGTGAATTGGAAGCCAATGAAGAGATTTCAGAAGTGGAGTTACATGGTCAGAGCGGCGAGCCAAGAAGATGATCTTAGCAGCAGAATGGTGAACAGAAACCAACGGACTGATGTGAGAAGAAGGAAGGCCAGTGAGAAGAAGGTTGCAGTAGTCCAACCGAGAAATAACCAATGCATGAACAAGAGTCTTGGCAGAAGAGACAGACAAAAATGATCGAATCCTGGCAATATTATACAGGAAAAAGCGACAGGATTTAGCTACTGCCTCAATATGAGGAATAAAGGAGAGCGAGGAATCAAATATAAAGCCAAGACTACGAGCTTCCTTGACTGGAGTAAGTGTAACATCATTGACAGTAAGAGAGAATGAGAGATGAGGAGAAGGTTTAGGAGGAAAAACAAGCAATTCAGTCTTTGCCATATTAAGTTTCAAACGACGATGAAGCAACCAAGCTGAGATATCTGAAAGACATGCCGAGATACGATCGTGAACATCAGGAGAAAGATGTGACCAAGGCTCAGGTGGACATGACTGTGGCGTTACACCCCACAAGTCAGTTCCCTAATATATGTCTGGAATTGGTAAGTCTGTGGTGCTTAGAATGTTGACCTGAGTGGGTGGAGTTAGAATGTCTTAGGAAAAGGGAGGAGTGATTGTTGGATCCTGGAATGGATCCTGGTTATGTTTCCAGGGATTTACTAATTGCTGAGGAGCTGGAGGAATCAGAAGACTCAGCAGAAAACTTAAAGGTCAACGTTGCACCTGGACATTGATGTCAGGATTGAATAATTGGTGACTTGATTGTTTCAATTAAGGGATTGCAAGCAGTTGCATCACTGTACAGTTAGCCTATAAAAAGGATTGTATTCCCATGTACATGTAACTCACTCACTCCATCTATGTATCAGAGCTGTATTGACTGACCGTATGTAAGTATTTGTATTTGTGATTGCCATAACTAAATTATATTTTTATATGCCAGTAAAGGTTTGTTTAAACCTACTGAAAGTCTCAGTCTTAATCTGTGTCTGTGCTGACTTTGCTGGAAACCGCTGCAAAACTCTGTTATAAGGTTATTGGCCAGAAGCCCAGTCTGGCAATAACTAAAATAAGGTTGTAAATATTAGACCATCATATCCCAACAGTGATATATAAGGGAATGACTGAGAGGACTGAGAGAAACTTTTAGGTACTTTTTGAGTCTAGCCTTGAGTGCTTTAGCTCTCTCTGTGTGTAGAGTACTATTGTTCTGGAGAGTTTGAGGATCAGTGTATAGAGGGGTGTCTTTTGAATGTTGTGTGCACATAGTCAGTTGAGGTATATTAAACAATACTAATAAAGAAAGCTCAAGAGTGATAATTGTCTATTATCTTTGAAAAATCATGGAAGACGGGAGAGGTGCCGGACGACTGGAGGAGGGCTAACGTTGTCCCTATCTTCAAAAAGGGCAAAAAGGACCAGTCAGTCTGACATCCATCTCTGGGAAAATTCTGGAGCAGATTATAAAGAAGTCAATCCATAAACACCTTGAAATCAATGCAGTGATTACTAGAAGCCAACATGGATTTGTCAGGAACAAATCCTGTCAGACTAATTTGATCTCATTTTTTGATAGGATAACCTCCCTTGTGGACTGTGGGAATGCTGTGGATGTCATATATCTTGACTTCAGCAAAGCTTTTGACAAAGTACCACATGACATTCTGATTAACAAACTAGCTAAAAGTGGGCTAGATGGAACAACTATTAGGTGGATTCACAGTTGGCTACAGAATTGGACTCAAAGAGTACTTATCAATGGAACCTTCTCAAACTGGGGAGAGGCAACGAGTGGGGTGCCGCAGGGCTCAGTCCTGGGCCCAGTGCTCTTCAACATTTTTATTAATGATTTGGACGAGAAAGTGCAGGGAACGCTGATCAAATTTGCAGATGACACAAAATTGGGTGGGATAGCTAATACCCTGGAAGACAGAAACAAACTTCAAAGTGATCTTGATAGGCTGGAGTGCTGGGCTGAAAACAACAGAATGAAATTTAATAGGGATAAATGCAAAGTTCTACATTTAGGGAATAGTAACCAAATGCACAGTTACAAGATGGGGGACACTTGGCTCAGCAATACTACAAACGAGAAGGATCTTGGAATTGTTGTAGATTGCAAGCTGAATATGGGCCAACAGTGCGATATGGCTGCAAGAAAGGCAAATGCTATTTTGGGCTGCATTAATAGAAGTATAGCTTCCAAATCACGTGAGGTACTGGTTCCTCTCTATTCGGCCCTGGTTAGGCCTCATCTAGAGTATTGTGTCCAGTTCTGGGCTCCACAATTCAAGAAGGATGCAGACAAGCTGGAGCGTGTTCAGAAGAGGGTAACCAGGATGATCAGGCGTCTAGAAACAAAGCCCTATGAAGAGAGACTGAAAGAACTGGGCATGTTTAGCCTGGAGAAGAGAAGATTGAGGGGAGACATGATAACACTCTTCAAATACTTAAAAGGTTGTCACACAGAGGAGGGCCAGGATCTCTTCTCGATCCTCCCAGAGTGCAGGACACGGAATAATGGGCTCAAGTTAAAGGAAGCCAGATTCCGGCTGGACATCAGGAAAAACTTCCTGACTGTTAGAGCAGTGCGACGGTGGAATCAGTTACCTAGGGAGGTTGTGGGCTCTCCCACACTGGAGGCATTCAAGAGGCAGCTGGACAAGCATCTGTCAGGGATGGTTTAGGGTGGATTCCTGCATTGAGCAGGGGGTTGGACTAGATGGCCTTGTAGGCCCTTTCCAACTCTGCTATTCTATGATTCTATGATTGTGTGAGAGAAAGGAAAGCGTGTATGTGACGAGAGAAAGGATTGGATGAGAGGTTTTAAAACAGTTTTGAAAAGTTTTATTTTGAAACAAAGTTTGTGAACCTTAAAATAATTTTTTTTCAGTTTGTTTTAACTACCACAAAAATCCCACGTGTTTCTTTGGCATTTATCATCTGCAGTTATATACATTTAATACCCACTCTAACATAAAATCACCATCAGCACATTTAATTCACAGCGCTTTGATTTATTACTGAAATCCTTCCTATTTAACCCCTTTCTCCACATAGTTTGGAGAAAGGCGGTGTTTGTCCCTCGCCTCAGGCTCCTCAAGTGGTGGGGTTTAACTTGAGCAGGGAATGTCCGCAGCCAGGCCTGTTGTTCAGAGCCTGTGTCGTGGCATATTTTGATTTTAACATTAAGATGTTACATACAACAGGCTTGTCTTAATTGTGTGCTGTAAAATCAGACATGTGACCAAGACTATGCTCAGGTGGACATGACCCCCTGGGGTCTGGACATATGGTCACCCTACCCATACGTAGAATGATTTGTAATATACACATCACTGCTGTAATCTTTCCTGCTAGCTTGAAGGGCAAGCAGAGGCCTCTAGTCTTTGATATTTTAAAAGGAAAGTTCTAAGCATGTTGTGAGAACAAACAGAGAGGAAGGCCTCAGCACTTCACTGCCCTATTTCCACAAAGTATGATGGACGATGAAGCACCAACTTGGATCTCTTTGCTAAACATGGCAAGGGGAAATTAATAACATGTCACAGGGGAAATCAATAACATGTCCTATTGATGGCAGAGCAGGAGCGAGAGTTGGAAGGTGGACAGCAAGGATAATAAAGGGAAGGTAGGATTGGAGGTATCCCTTTGGAACCCTCCAGATAACTTCTTTCTGGGGAGTATTCATGAGAGCCAGGCAGCAGATGAATGGACAGAGCTTGTGAGGGTGACCCACTGATGGGGGCAACCAGGATGCTGACCCGCCGATTGCTTCTCACTTCCATTCTCCATCTCCCCCAATCCCCCCAGCGTCCATAGATGTCCTTCACTTGAAGGGCTCTCCAGTCCACATCCAGGTTAAAGATAAAGAACCATAAGCAGCCAGAAGAACAGGAGACTTAAAGTCACAGATCAAAACCTGCATCTGGGCAAGTCCTCTGGTCAGTCTGGTCACCATTCAGGTGAGATGTACTGTATTTTATTAAAATTACAGTCATGATTTCTAAATTTGCTTCTGTACGTCTCAATTAGCATACGCTTTATGCAAATCTGTGTCCTGTCCACTTTTTTCCTCTTCTTTGGTGATGTGTAACGGGCTGCCCTAGAGGTGGCCAGTTCCTGACTATCACCTATAACCCCGCGATACACCTGCGTCATACATTTGTATCCATCCCCCTCCATGCCTACCCACATGGAGTGCTGGTGGGACAACAACGTTTACCGCTTCTGTTAACCCAGAGAGGCTCAATCAGAAAGACCTAGGGAGCTTTCTTGTGTGATTACAAAGAGGAGACGTTGCTGTTGTGTGAAATAAAAGCATTTACATTGAAGCCTCAGAGAGATGTAGCTATGTCACAAAATTCATGGGCACTGCTTACAAAGAGTTGATAATTCGGAGCGGCTTGGCCACTCTGACAGCAGGTGGACAGAGCTGCTGGAGGCCTTAATATGGTAGCATATGTTTCTCACCTGCCCAAGGGTCTCTACTTCCCTTGCTCAGCTTCGTCCATTCTCTTCTGCTGCCCCTTACGCCTGGAATGCTCTCCCAGAACATTTGAGATCTACAACTTCAATCACAGCTTTTAAAGCTTAGCTAAAAACTTTTCTTTTTCCTAAAGCTTTTAAAACTTGATGTTGCTCAGACTTTAGACTGTTAGTTATACTGTTATACTGTTAGTTTTACCCTACCCTGCGCCTGTTTACCCTACCCAGTGCCTGTTTCCATTCTCTTCCCCTCCTTATTGCTTTACTATGATTTTATTAGAATGTAAGCCTATGCGGCAGGGCCTTGCTATTTACTGTTTTACTCTGTACAGCACCATGTGCATTGATGGTGCTATATAAATAAATAAATAAATAAATAAATAAATAAATAAATAATAATAATAGCAGCAACACAAAAGGAACTCAGCCCCATTGATGCTTCTTTCGGTAAGACCCCCTTCATGAGAGGCTCACTGTGCAATTCTACAAGGTTCTCTCAACTCGATGCAAGAGGGATGGCCAGAAAACTGCACAGAGAATGTCCTCCTCCTCATCAATACGATTATTCAGTGCTGGAGAACGTGAGATCCCAGCTCTGTGCCTTCCAGCAAAACTGCTTTTCTCTGGCTGAGCAGAATCATGCCTTCATCCTTCTCTTGCACCATTGCCTCCCTTTCTGGTTCTTCTTCCCTGCACCAATCTTTTCTGCAGTTCTTCTCTTGCTAAATCTATTCCAATCCCACTGTAACAATTACTCCTGCTTAGACATTTAAAATAGCTTTTCTGACTGCCTATCCGGCAAGCAATTTGTCCCCACTCAGAAACGAGCCAATGGCATCTGTATTCATGGGGAGCTAATCTCTCTAGTCAGACAAAGTAACCAAGGTAATATAGTACTGCCTAGCAACCAGCAACAAAGACATGCATTGGTAATAAGATAATGCAGAATTCTTTCAGCAGGATTTATATTAATGGAACACTAACACTAATCACCATTTTATGGGATAGATGCATAGATGCGTTGAAGGTTTCCTTTTATTCTAGTCTTGTTACTCACCATATGTTATATACTATATAAAATGTAATTTTTGAATATAATATATAACTTAATAGCTGTGCCTTCTGTAGGCATACTAGGGAAGTGTAGGCATAGAAGGAACAGGGAACAGGTGATGGGAAAGAGCTCTACTTGACATCTTGCAGTTCTGCTGCCCATCAGAGTAAACAACATTGGGCTAGATGAACCAATTGTCTGACTTGGCGTAAGCCATCTTGCTATGATAAGGCGGCATGCACAGATGAAGCTCTCAGAAGAAGGGGGTTGGGAGACTGAGAGAATTATCTGCGGATACGGCTGATCATGTTATATCAGGGGTGGGCAGCTTGTGGCTCTCCAGGTGTTTTGGCCTACAACTCCCATCAACCCTAACTATTAGCTATGCTAGCTAGGCCTGATGGGAGTTGTGGCCCTCTAGATGTTTTGGTCTACAATTTTCCCATCCCTGCATTACATTGTAGGTATGGGCGGGAGCACAAGAGTATTCATGCTTCTCCACCATGTCTAGAGAGGAGACACATTAGATGAAAATGCAAACCGTATGTCAAAAAGAACACTATCGGCACAGTCCAGTGATAGGGAAAGTTCCTGCATCCTTTTGACTAGCCCCTGAAAACAGTCCCAGTTTAGTAGTCCTGCTGTGTTGGTCCCTGGTCAACGCTGGTTGGCCACTGTGTGAGCAGAGTTCTGGACTAGATGGATCCTCGGTCTGACCCAGCAGGGCTGTTCTTATGTCAGAATGGGATCCAAGGAACCCTGCGCTCCCAAATGGCTGTGTGTGCACACCAGCTTGTGCCTCTTCCTACTGTGAGTTAATCTTGCTACACTGGACCTAGGCTTTCAGGGAGTTGTGATATGGAGGAGGTAGCTCCAGAACAAGACAAGAGTCCCCTCTGAAATTAATACAACTGCTGATCTTCCACTCTAATTAAGGCAAGGGCAGCATAAATTGGAATTGTCATTCTTGTATCTCACATAATGAATAAAGTACTTACCAGTAGTATATTCTGATCAGTGCTGAAGGCCACAGGAGGAAAGATGCTACAAATGCCAGAATGGGAATGGCCAGTGTGCCCCCCGCAATCACAAACATGTTTAGCACATCAAGGTCCATCTTGCGGGCTTCACTGCTTTGTCTCACCTGCATGAATAACACACACGCTAAATATAAGTTTGGTTGATTGATTATTGATAACATTTCTATAGTGCCCAATAGGCAAAGCTCTCTGGGTGGTTCACAAAAATTAAATCCACAAAACACGACATGATGAAATATATTTAATGGTTTTTATAAGAGGGGTGGGTGGGGGAAACGAAGTAAAAGCCAGAATAAAAGCCAGCAGCAGCGTAAAGATCTAAAGACACGATAGCACATTTAAGCAACAAAACTGAAGAACTAAAAAGCCTTTTACCTGGTGCCCAAGAGACCACAATGCAGGCGCTAGTCAAGCCTCTCTGGGAAGCATTAGAATAATGAACAATTATTAGACCCATTGTTATGGTGAGAAGTAGAACCTGTAGGACAGGACTAAAATGAAAGTGCCATACAGCCAGGAGGTGTGGTTTGCAATTCTCTCCTCTAGGGAAGAGAAACCTTTGCAGAATTAGCCCCCGCAAGAGCAGCTCTGTGTCCCACAACTACAGATCAAGTCACTGAATCCAAGCCAGCTCAACCTGTGACTTGCTAAACTGAGGGCTCCATCACACCTACTTTTTTCCCCCGGGTTGTGTCCGCGATTTCCCTCTCCGTTTCCTGAGCGAGTCAAGTGCAGGGCACTTGCACATCTGTGCGATGTTGCGCTATTTCAGCTCATGTATCTTTTCACCTGTATCGCTACTATGCCAGCGAAATCTCCCGCCCCCTATGATCTCCTTCCCCCTGCAGTAAATTTTTTAAATTTTAAAAAATATTTTTTATTTCTGCGCAAATACCATAGTACAGCAGCCCGAAACTGTGCAATTACAGTAAAACAACACACTATGCTTTCCCCTAAGATCATTAAACAATATAAGTAAAGGTTAGAGAAGTTTGTGGTCAATGTTGGCATGGCAAGGGGAAGCTGACATTGTTCTGGTCAGGAAACCTAGACATGCCTATTCAGGAGTAAGAACCACAGAGTTGAATGGGACCACGTCCCCGGGCGGCAGCAGCCTCACTCGCCTTCTCCACGTTCGAGCACCCTCTCTCCCTCCCCCTTCACAGTTGAGCAGTTGAGAGGAGAACCATCCCACCCTCCTCTTTTGTCAGTAAGATTGCACTTTGACACACATGCCCCAAACAAAAAATGGGATGGTCTGATATAGTGCAAGGACAGCAATACATGGGAGGGAGGAGCAGCTTTATTGCACACGGAGGGAGGGGAAATACCAGACTTTCCCCACTCCAAAATAAGGGTTACGGTTAGAAGAAGAGGTGAGATGAGATGAGCACAGGACAGGGATGACGTCATGTGAGTATCACGCTGCAAAAACACCTACCAAGCATGGCAAGAGCGCAATAAATTGCTGGTGTGCTGGAGCTCTGAATGCTTGACAACCCGTTTTGCAGTTCACAACGTTGTACCAAACCAATGTTAGTGCCGCGTCATTGGCACTTGCTAGCCAAAGGAAAAAAGTGATTTGCCACTGAATCTTAGTAGTGTGGGGGCAAATCACTGCTTTTTCCCTTTGCCTAGCAAGTGCGAATGATGTTGTGCTTGCATCAGCTCATGCTAGTGCAACGTCATTAGCACTAGCGTTGTGACAGTGATAGATACTGCCCAGACAAGTTTTGTAAGCTCTACACACCCAGTGAGCTACCTGTAAATTCATGGATCAAACCTCGTGCAGGCTTGACATCAGTCAGTCCTTCCCACCACACTCTAGGAACCAGGGCATGTGGTGAGTAACAGTATCCCGTGGATGTTGGAGGTAGTGCTCCAGGTTAACTATCAAGGACACTCCCTAGACCACCCACCACAGTCCCATTTGATACCTAGGACCCATCCATTCATTCCTTTTGAACAGAAGAAGAGATCCGTTGAAGCAGACCAAAGGCTTATCTAGTCCAATGTTTTGTTCACATAGTGGCCAACAGTGGTGAAGCCCACAAGCAGGCCATGAGTGTTCTTAATCACTGTCAGCTAGGATTAACACATTTCCCCCCTCTAACAGGGGCTTTTTGGCTTTAAAAGATGCATCACAAATAGTCATATAGCTGTTAAAATACACAAAGCAACTCCAAATCTGGCATCAATAGTAGTGAGGCTAAAGAACAAAACAAAACAGAAACCTTTTTGGTCCCTGGTCAATCAATCAATTTATTGATCCAGTCAACAGACTTCAAAAGTCAATATCATGATATATTAGAATTGGAAGAGACTGCACTGAAAGCAACATAATAAAAGGTATATTTACAACGGCCAGCCCAAAATTTAATTCCATTCTTAACAGTATCTCTTGCTTATGCCTGTTCAATTACTAACCAAAGAACGTAAATTACGTCCCTGAACCTACATTCATCTTTTATATATGTAAAGTGAATATTCTCATTCACAATATTAGATTCTCTCAAATATTTGAAGAATGGAGTCATAGCATTGGTTAGCATAAATATAAGTGGGGTTGATATACCACTCAATAGTATTAAGCAGAACTGATCAAGGAAAAACAGGACAGGACATGTCAGTGTTTGGAAATCTTCTTCAAAAGATTTCACCTTAGATGTATCACAGTGTCTTATTCTGCAACAAAATTCCCTCTAGACTTTGGTTGAGGTTACTGGGACAGTTTTTATATACTCAAAAGTACAGAAGACACTTGGAAAGCAACAAACGTGACCCTGATCACAGACCAACAGTTAACCACATCAGCTTGCCATGCTAACAGAACCGAATTTTATATATCAGATAAGTAACAGATAGGTCACATCTAAGGGAGTGCATACTACTGTACATACAATCTTACGAGTTTGGCCATTTTATGGTCACTGTGAATGGCCATTTGGCAGGCTGTGGACTTGAACAAAAGATTGTTAATCTTTCTGGCTAGGAATCCAGTCTTTGGAAGGTGACACTCTCCAGCCATATGAAGCAGTAGAGAAACAGATTGAAAACAGATTCCAGCTTGAAAGGAAGATTTGAGCACAGGAACTGGCTGAAGGTGAGAACCTGGAGTCATCCCATGAAGCTGATTAGTGGGATATTCAGGTCAGATAAAAGGAAGTACCTTCTTCACACAGCACATAGTTAAACTCCAGAATTCACTACAAGAGATGGCGATGGCCACCAATTTGGATGGCCTTAAAAGGAGGGTTGGATAAATTCCTGGAGGAGAAGGCTGTCAATGGCTACAAACCCTGATACTTATGTGCTACCTCCAGTAGCAGAGGCAGAAAGCCAATGTACACCAGTTGCTGGGTAGGAACATGGGCGGAAGGGTGTTGTTGCACCATGCCAGCTTGTAGTTCCTTGGTCAGCAGCTGGTTGGCCACTGTGTGAACAGAGTGCTGGACTAGATGGACCCTTGGTCTGATCCAGCAGGGCTCTTATGTTCTTAAGCACCTGAGGTGCAGGAGCTCTACCTTTCCCTCTTGCTCTGGAAAACTGGTGCAAGGTGAGCCAATTTGCTGCCTGCTCTTACGTATCTGTTTGCTTCTACGTTGCTCTGCATGTGTAAACTTGCCTAATGTCAGAAGCCCTCTGCCTGCAATCAGTTCAGACCTCTGGCAAGAGTGATCTGTCCCTTCCTTTGCATCCCATTGCTTGGGAAGGAAGGAGGGGAGGGCAGCTGAAAGAGAAAAGGGGTGACCCACCTACTTTTGGCTCTGCCCTGACCACCACAGACATGTGGCCCCCGACACTGCCCTCAAGGGAATGTGGCCCTCGACAGAAATATGGCTGGTCACCCTGTTGCAAATACAGCAAATTTTATAAAGGGTTTATAAGCTTCCCATGTTCTCCCACCCCTAAAAGGAAACCAAAGCCTGGACCATCTCAAATGTCCTATCCCGACATGTGTACAAGTGTGTACACATTCCAAGATACACCAGTCTAAGATTAGGAAATTTCCTGCCAATAATAATATCACATCTGGATGGTAAATCACTCTGTGCCTCAGGTTGACTTGCTCCATACTAGGTGGAGTTTCTTAAAGTGAACACACCATATTCCGCCAAAAGTGTGTAACAATATATGACGGGGGGGGGGCATGCTGAAAGTAGCCCCAACTCAAAATACATTCTGAAGCCAACTATGTAGAAGCAAATGCAAAAAAACTTTCTCACTACATGCCTCTACTGCCTCCCTGGAGTTGCCTGATCATTTTTCCTGGTCCTCTCCTTCTAACATTTTCTCAGTCTGTGAACACTGAGGAACAGGGCATTGTTCTATAACTCCAGCCAACCAGCACACAATACTTTTCACTCATGTCAGCAGTTTCTCGCTCAGTGCATCTCTCAGAATTTATTACATAATCCACGCAGCAGATTCCTTCAAGGGATGTTCAGCAAACTGAAGATAGAATGGATGCATCTAGAAAAGCTGGGCCAACGGGCCAATCCTGGATTAAAATGCTTCCAATTGTGAGAATCGCATTTAGTGCTCAGATTTACATAGAGAAAGCAGGTAGATAGGTATAGGCAAGGGATGTACATATTTTGTCTGTGTTCTGTGGATTGTTAGACATCTTTTGTTCTGTTATATACAGAATTGGATTTTTTTTACCAGAATTTTGTTATACTTGCACTAATTCGCACCAGTGCAAATGCAAACTTGTGCAGATGCACAAATTAGCACAAATCCCACATGCATGAAAAAATGGTCCACAAGTCCACAGAATCTGCATGACTTGGGAAAAGCCAGTCTGCTGCACAATCCACAGATCAGATTCACAGAAATCGGAACTCATTTGAATCCATTGAAAGATTTCTCTGGCATCCTACATACACACACGCACACACACACACACACGGTCCTCACGGACCTTCAGTGCTGAAGAAACTGCATTAATCTGTAATACTCAGAACCAAGTCAAAATAGAGCCTTTAGACTACCAAGATAAAACTGGACCACTTGTAAAAGGAATGACAAGTTTATTGATAGAAAATGGATGTAGAATCAAAGTACAAAGAAAACCCATGCTTCTCTTCCGCAGATGAAGCTGGCACCTTCATCACAACTGAGTGTATGCAGGGTCCCCATCAACAGCATACGAGATGTCACTCCTCAGACCAAAGTTCTCCAGGCTGGTTGTGCACATTTTCCCCTGTGGAGCAAGGCCAAACTGATAGGGCTTAGCCCAATCTTTTAAACCCTTTTCTGATATTTTAGAATGTGCTCAAAGCATCACAGGTAGGGAAATAATTTCCTTCCCCTATGACTAAGTGGTCCCAACATACCAACAACACGAAAGGAGGAAGAAACCCTCTTTATTTCTCAAGTGAGATTACACACCACACCCTTATCTACTTAGAAAGGTAAAGCAAATAGATGGATGTTAGGCAAGTGCAATACTACTAACATGAGGATTACATAGTGTCGGACAGCTAGCAATTGTTAATGTATGTATTGGTGCCTGCTTGATACGGATCCGCCCATGTAAGAAGCTTATAGAGACTGTCCACTATATGTGGGGCATACTCTAAGAGACAAGAAAACTGCCCTTATTCTATATTAAACAGGTCACTATACATTTAATAAACTGTGCAGGGTATGGCTGTGGAAACTCACTAGACTCCTCACTGGTTTTCTGGTGTCAAACTCACTACAGAAATTATTAACCAAAAGAAGTTGTAAAGTTATGAAACAAACTGCATCTGTACTATGGAGAAACTTTTTACATAAATTCTATGTTCAGTCTGATTTGCTAATTCTAGTCTTATAAATCAGCACTGGACAGGTACTTCAGCACTAAGGACCAAATCAGTAAAGCTTTAGGTTAGATAGAGTGACACGCTGTACCTGCATATTTTCTTGAACATGGTAGATGTCAACGTAACAGTTGCAGGACAAATTCTACTTATAGCACAATCTTTTGTCTACTCAGAAGACAGTTGCACTTATTCCAACAGTGCTTACTACCAGGTAAATGGGTACAGGATTGCAGCCTTAATCTACAATCCAGCTACTCAACCTTTGAAAAATCTTGAAATACAGACATTAAAATCTTAGGAAAAGCCATGCTACACTGCAGAGAAGTTGAATGAATTCTTTGCATCTGTCTTCACTGCAGAAGATATGGGGCAAATCCCCATGACTGTACCAATATTTTCAGGAAGGAAGTCTAAGGAACTGAAGCAAGTAGTGGTGACACAAGATGACATTCCATACTTTACTGATCACGTGAAAACAAACACATCTTTCTGAGAGTTCTTAACTCAAATGCAAAATTGCTGAACTTTTAACAAAAATATGTAATGTGACCCAACTTCTGTATCGACGTCATCATCATCATCATCACTTTTAATTTGTATGGCACTTTTCCGCATTATGTGCCCAAAGCAGCTCACAATACAAAAACAAGAATAAGAATACATAATAATAATAAATCCATAATAATAAATCAAATGCCTTAGTGTTTTAAATTTGTGATTTTGCATTGCTGCTGTTTTTATCTGGTTGAGCTTTTATATTGTATTTTATATTATGGTTTTATACTGTTGTTTTATACTTTGAATGTTTTTAATTTTTGTGAACCGCCCAGAGAGCTCCGGCTATTGGGTGGTATGGAAATGTAGTAAATAAAATAAATAAAAATAAAAAATCATTGCAACAGCAACCCAAACAATTCATTTCACTAATACTAACATGACCTTTTAAATTAATTACAGAATCAGCAATAGCAGCGATCAAGGCACAACGTTAATTTAGATGAATCAGTAATGCATAAGACAAACCTTGTCAATGCATTGAGGAATTACCTAAGGACTGGAAAGTGGCCAATGTCATGCCAATTATTAACAAGAATCTATTGATTTTTTTTATTATTATTCTTTTATCACTGATCTCCAACATACAATTTACCTCTGCAATCTCCTGATTCTCCTTCAACGATCTTTTAACTGCTGGATAGGATTGTGTCCTTCCAATCTCCATGGCTGTGGATACTGTGGACTTTGGCAGTGTGTTGGAGTGTTTCATCTGTGCCTCCCTCTATGCTCAACCAGCCACGGGGCTGCAGAGATTGTCCGAACTGGATTTCCGTGTCTCTCCAAAAGTCTCTGGATAATGCATTTCCCATATGCCTTTGGCCTTTTTAACTAGCTATCATGTCCTCCTGTATGCTCATGGCCTATTTCTTCATTTGGATGATCAAATACATTTCCCCATCTTTATTTGGATGACCAAATGCATTTTCACCTTGATGCCCTAAGGATGATTCAACCGAAACTGGATGCTCTCCACCTCTTTAATATTTTTAATTTATGATTACATTTAATGCTTGCTATATGTTTAACGAACTTCATAATTATCTAAGGTGTTGGTATCCTCCCTGAAACCTTGGTGATATAAGTTTGGGGAATGACCACAGAGAACAGGAACGATCTGATTTAGAGACTTCCCTAAAGGAGCCTTCAAAACATTTATCAACTTGCTATGCTTACCGGGTGCAGCATTTACATGGGATGGGTTTCCTTTTGGAAGGAGGTCACTGGAGACTAACTGGTGTTTTGTAATATTTGCAATTACTTACAAATATGCACAGCTGGAGGCACAGCTGAAACACTCCAACAGACCATCAAAGCCCACAGCGTCCACAACCAAGTTGACAGCCAAAACCTTAAGACACTTAGGACCCAATCCTATGCATGTTTAAACAGAAAAAAGTCTTACAAACCCCAGCTGTAAGACTTTTTTCTGTCTAACCATATATAGGATTTCACCCTCAGAGAGCCCACATTCACGCAACCTATTGTTCTTTTCACACAGAAACAACTTGCCCCCTCCTGCTGGCTAGAGCAGGGATGGATGGGGAAGATCAGGGCGAGTCATCTCTTCTGACCATCACCTAGCATTCTTGGGACAACTTAGGTCGCATAGGGACATGCCACCTAAATATGACAGGCTATCAACACTCTTTGGTCAAGTCCAAAGATGGCCCAACACACAGAAATATGATAGAAAGCTGTCTTATACTAGGCCTGTTCAGACAACACACTAATCCATGGTTAGGTCACTAACCCTTTTGCGGCAAATAGTTAGTCAGCGTATTTAAACCGTGGTTATGTAGCCACCATGGTTAGGAATGGTTCACACAACCTGCTAAGTCATGGTTCACACAGCACACTAAGCCATAATGTTTAGCACAAAATGCTTAACCATTGTGGCTTAGCGTGTTGTCTGAACAGGTTCACTGAGTCAGACCATGGGTCCAGCCAGCCCAGTACTGTCAACACTGACTGGCAGTGGCTCTCCTGGTTTTCAGACAGGAAACCAGGAGAGCTTTTCCAGCTCTACCTGGAGATGCCAAGGACTGAACCAGGGAACCTCTGCATGCAAAGCAGGTGCTCTCCCACTTAGCTAAAGCAGAGGTCAAGGGTTGCCCATGTTTGAACGGATACCTAGAACTGGGCCTTTAACAACCATGTCATCTGCAACACTTAGCAAGTGATAATGCACTTCTCCATGCTGTGAAAAGCTTCACCTACTGATTCCTATGGCTGACACTGCTTTTAATGCACGAGAGGGGTGTTTCTCCCCACCCCTTCCCTCAGCTGGTTGGCAACCCAAGGCACAGGAGTGACAGCCAGTGAAAAACTGTCCCTCCTAATCCATTGGCTGCTTCATCCTGGAACCTTTCAAAAGCCATATATTGCCTATGACAGCTTCCCCAACCAAGTGACAACCAGATGTTTTGAATGTTAATTCCCATCAGCCCAATGGTCAAGAATACTGAGTGTTGTAATCTAAAACATCTGGAGGGCACTAGGTTGAGGAAGCCTGGTGATATGTTGTAATCCACTCACATTTGGAACACAGTGTTCCGAATTGCTTACCCAAACGGCTTTTAGCTAACCTTCTTAATTTCATCCTAATAGATAAAACTAAAGCTTATCACTTTTTCATCTTTATTTGCAGACAGCTTTGCATGCAATCAGCGGATGTACAAGGTTTTAAGACTCTTTAGATAACCTCTCATACATCCAAGGCAAGTTGCATGAACAGTGTGAAACTAATTCACAATGTTGCAATTTCTCATCCTTAGGTTGTGTCCAACGTCAATCCTACTAAGAGTTACACCCACTAAAAAGAAAGGGACTTAAGGGACTTGTGAACCACCCAGAAAGCTCCGGCTATTGGGCGGTATAGAAATGTAATAAATAAATAAATAAATAAATAAATAAATAAAAATTAAGTGAGACTAACACTGGAGGCAACTCAACCAGTTCTCAAAAACTATAGTAGCCACTGACTAATGCTGTTACGTAACAAAAGTCTGACTGCTACTATGCCAGCAAGGTTGCTTTAAAACAGTGGTGGGCATGTTCCGTGAGTTGTTGGAGGTACAGTAAAGTCCTTATTGCTATTAGCATAATTAATAAATAACTCCCAAATTCCATAGAAATTATCAATATATGTCTCAGATCTATACTGCTTAACCTGTTTTGTTAGCTTTTCCAACAATGCCAGAGACCAGAGTTCATTTCTTCATATAGTAAGAGATGCTGATGGTTCTTGATTCCATGAAGATGCTACTGTCATTCTAGCAGCAACACACATGAAAATAAGTTCTTTGTGTGCCAGGTTTTTATTGTTATTTTCCTTCAAAAATGGCTAATAAGAGTCTTTTTGTTGTTGTTGAGTAATCTTTTCAGCCTCTTTGAAAACATTTCTCCAGAACTGGTTTACCAAGGTGCAAAACCACCACATAAAGTAGGTGTCAATTTCATCACATCCTCTCCAACATTCATGTCCACTCCTGGATATGACATAAAAGTTCCTATATGAGCCAAGGAAGGCATTTTCACCTGTGTTCAATTGGCTGGTGAGTCCTCCTTCAGCTACTAGGGTATGTAGCATGGCTCACTGGTTGCCATCATCAGGAGGCAATTACCCTGCAAGCAACTTTTGTTGATTTACCTTCTTTCTGCTCATGGTGTATGAAAAGGCAGAACTACAAAACTCAATGATCTAGTTCACACAATCACAGGGTGGTTAATCTGATACCCACCCTGCATGTTCCAGCCTCACACCGGTGGAATTAGCATAATTACCCTCATGAATGCAGCTTCTTGTGTCATGCGAACCCAGCTTTTTGCTGTGGGCTGTTGTAGGGTTCTATGTTGCTTGTTACCCACAGCAATGGGTCCGCACAATACAACAAATTCCACGGCTGATAGTAATTATGCTAATCCCCTGGCACGTGACCAGTGCAAGTAGCTAGGGAAATAACTACTGTAGCTGATTTCGCCAGTGACAATTGTGCAAACCAGCCCCTGTGGGCGCCAGTGCCCAGAGAGTTCTGACTTTGGGGACACAGAGGTTGGACACAAAAGCCTCTGATATCCTCCCAAACTCAATTTCATGTCATCTGAAAACATCAAAGAGGCAACCTGGTGGTTAAAACTGATCTAAGCATGCTAATTCTGGAACAGACTTCCAAGTAATACATGTGCTTTAGATCAGGGGTAGTAACCTAGTGCCCTTTTGAACCATAACTCCCATAATCCTCTCCATCGCTTATGCTGTCTGGATCTTGTAGTTCAAAACATCTAGGCTTGGATCCAGCATCTTTGTTCCACCACAGGAGGATTTCACTGGCAGAACGGGATTTCCGCATCATCTCTTCCCCTATGCAGCTCCTGGAGGCGGGGGGGGCGGGGGGACAATGTTGTCTGCCCCTGCTTTAGATGATAGCCCAGGAACTCTACCGGAAAGCAACCTGCCCTTGATTCTCACATGCAGGGATATTGACTGATCTTGCTCCAGATCTTTCTATGCCACCCTTCTACAAAGCTCTAGAACAGGATAACATAATTAACAGGCATAATTAACATAGTCTAAAATGAGAAAATCTAGAAAAGCATCACACAACAGAAATGGAATTAAATAGTTAATTTAAAGTAAATTAAAACACCCAAGGAAATACAAAGGCCTGGGGCCAAAATGACATCAGCGTAAGGAACAGGAGTACAGCCTACATATAATAATACCTGGTTCTCTTAAAAGTAGCCACAGCATATGTTTACGGTTCAAAACCACTTCCATTTAAGAAACTAAAAAGGAGCCACAGAAACTGGGTCAGACCAAAGGCCTAACTACTCTGGCATCCCATTTCCCACAGTGGCCAACTGGATGTCACAAGGAGGACAAAGGAAATAGACTGGTAAGTTGACAAATCTCTCCCGGCAAGCCATTCCACAAACTGGGAGCGGCAGAAGAAAAGATCAATTTTAGCAAACAGGTGTCGTTGTTTTTGAGGGGCGTTGTTCTAACGTATCAGGAACAGAGAAGCAGTTGTAAAGCATGGAATGGTGGCAGGGGGGTGGTAGAGAAATGTTTTTTTGGGGTGTAATACGCATAGCTATCTAAAGCCCCCAATAATTCCAGGGTCTAAAATTACCTAGCTGCAACGCAGTCCCAACTCACCTCAGTCCCAATCCTGTGTGGGTCCCACTACCATGACAATTTGCATTTTTAAAACATCCTTATTAAATACAAAAACACATTTTTTGTTTGACACGATCACATTTCTACACAGCAACCTAGAGGCTCTTCTAATTGCCAAAACTATAGCTCACATCATCTGGGAAGTAAAAATAAGTACTCAGGACTTCATTCAACAATTTCTCAGTACCAGGGATGGTTCACTATATTGTTACGACAGTGACACAAACCAGATTCCAACGCCCTGGGTGTCAGCTGACCATAAAAATATAGGCTTGGTTCACACAATAACCCAGAGTATGGGTTAAGTACAACCCAGAGTATGGGTTAAGTATGAGTTGTTGCTTGAATTGTGGGTTGTTGTTACGTGCAGACCCTGAATAACTATAGGTTGTTAACCTCAAACAACACTGAAAGAGAACCCATGGTTTGTTGCAGTGTTGTGAACTCTGGGTTGTTCATAGTTAAAAGCCCATAGTAAAACCTTAGTGCAGGGGTCAAACAGAACGACAACCACAATTTAACAACAATCCACAATTCAACAATTAACTTAAATCCCATTCATTTCAATAGGCCTATTCTACGTAAGACTAACATTGGATACTACCTATACACGCCAAGTCTGTCAAACACAGACCCAAGTGCATTTTCATACATGACATATCAAATGCTCTGAGGTGCTTTTTGTATGCCATATGAATGTGAGTACAGGTATGAAGCAAAAGAGGGCTATTTTTTTAAAGTACTTTCTAGGCAATGTAGCTTTTATATTGGCATTACAGCATGTCATGAGTGAAAAAAGCCAAGCCAACCAACTCACAAGGGTCACTCATGAGATCACACACACCTATCTTGAATTAATCCTGAATAGCTGGTCATTAGCAGCACTTGAGTCTGTCCTCCCAAGCACTAAAGCAGATTATAGAGTTACCACTCTGACATAAACATGGGCGAAAGAGTGGCAAAGCTGTCTCCATCCCGAGAACAGGCCATGTGTTAAAGAGCAGCCTGCAGGACCGACTGCCCGGTAAGGATGCACAAGGTGGCCACCCTATCATATCTTTCAAAGGGCTGTGCGAATGCCGCCAGAAAGAATTTGCAATTTAACCCAGCGGCAAGACGGCTCTGGACTGACATCTTCATACTCTGACCATGCAGACATTCTGACTACAACATCTAGCGGCCCCTTTTGTCTTTTCTTCCCCCCCCCCCACCCAGCTGACTCACCCTCCAACACCAACCTGCTTCTTGTAACATCTTGCCTGATGAACAGATCTGGAGATCTCAAAAGCCTACTCATTTTTTGAGTGATCTTGTCATTGTGCAATACACACTACCTTTACGAGACGGGGGCTTAATAAAGGTATTAGACTGGATTTGGGATTTCATTATTATGGTCAGCACTGCCCTGAAATTGGGGGAGGGGGTCGCCCAAGCCAATCACTCAAACGCAGCCAGATTTTTTTTTTGGGGGGGGGGGGTTCTATTCAAAGCCAAGGGAAAGATGGGCCTTGGAGTTCCTTTGAGCGGAGCCAGCATCCCCTCCCCCACCCCCTTGGTCGCCTTTGCTATCACGGGACAGCAGCCAAGCCATTAGGCAGGCTTGTGCAGAGCTTCATAGCTGGGATGGCCGCTTGGCTCCCGACACAGCAGGCCCTTCTCTCGCTCCCACAACAGAATGGCCGCAGTCATCGCACCCCCATCCCCACCACCACTGCACCACCGGGGCCTGGGGCGGGCCACTAAAAGCGACGATGCCGCCCCGCCTCGCACTGCGACCGCTTCGCTTCCTTCTGCCGCTGCAGCGGTTGCCGCCTTCTCTGCTGCTGCTGCTGCGTCCCCGAACCATTCACCACCACCCCCGACCGTCTCTCCCAGCGCCCACTCCAACCGCCGCCGCTCTGCATTGCAGGCACCCCACGCTGACCTTGCGCCACAAGGCTCCTCGCGCTCCGGGTCCACCGCGCTGCCTGTCCTCGCTGCACTTGCTTCCGCTGACCCGGGGCTCGAGCCCCTTGAACAGCCGCACCAGCGCCTCCCTCCGCCTGTCTGTTCCGCTCTCGCTCTTCCGTCCAACCTTAAAGGCAAGGATCACGCGTGATTCTTCGCCTTCCGACAGAAAAGGGCTTGGCTGAAAAGATAACCTTGTGCCGCCGCCCACAATTCAGGCCTGTGCCAATGAGCCGCGTTTGCACTAAGCTTCGTCTTCCTTCCTGCCTTTAACTAGGGACGGGGAGACAGCTCAGCAGGCTTGGCCGCAATGAGATAGTGCATCCATCATCATCATCATCATCATCATCATCATCAATCAATCAATCAATCAATCAATTCAATCCTCACTTGTGAGAATATCCCTCAACCAGTGAAGGCTCCGTTTTTGGTGGAGCTGTGAATGTATTCTGGCTTTTAGTCAGAACCAGCCAGAACTCCAGAGGAGCTATCTAAGGTGCTGAACCTATTTTGGTGATAGGGTTCGGCACTCTTGGATAGCTCCTTTAGAGTTCTGGCTGGTTCTGACTGAACCCCAAAGCGGGTTTACAGCACTACCGAATTCACACACAGCCCCCACTGTCCTCAACATTTTCTTTTAAGCCCACCATCAATGCTACAAAATGTGCAGCGTGCATGGCAAGCCTACACATTTTTTAATAGGAACGCACTGGGTTCAATAGGGCTTCCTCCCTGATGTGCTTAGAACTGTGGCCTTAGAATCTACAACATTTGCAGCTCTACGCGTTTGTTGTTGTTTTAATCCATTTAAGGCGCAACTTTATGCATGTTTAGACAGAAAAAAGCCCTACACCTTTGGGGAGTTGTAAGACTTTGTCCTGTGTAAACATGAATAGGATTGTGCCCTTAGAGCTCCCCCCCCCCCTTCAACTCATCCGCCAGAGAATTAGCAGCATAGATGGTGCTATATAAATAATAATAATAATAATAATAATAATAATAATGCTTCGGGAAAGACTCAGGCCAGTAGCCAAACTACCCAGGGGGGGTGCTGTGGGAGGGGGGCACCAAAAAGGAGGTTCAGAGGCCTTTTAAAGTCAAAATTGTAAACTGTTTTAATTGTTTGTTTGTAAAAGAAATTAGGAGGGGCAGAGAAAATTCAGTGGTGCCCCCAACCTACTCTGGCCTGACTTTAAGGGTGCAATCTTATGCATGTTCAGATGGCAAAAAAAAGTCCTGCAATTCCAAGCATACCCAGTAAGCATGATTGGCTGAAGGGATGCTGGGAATTGTAGGACTTTTTTCTGTCTAGACATGCATAGGATTGTGCCCTAAATGAATGAATGTATGCAAATGAACAATGCCTTTTTTCCCCCTGTGAGTGGAGCAGCAACCTTAAATACAATATATTTCTATTAGATTTAAAGCTCTCTTTAAAATATATGGCAACTTCTGAGACATTTTCGGAAGCCACCGTTGTCCCTTTGGGGAAACAAAATAACTTTGTTTAAGATTAACTTTATTTCATGGAAGACAATGGGGGTACGCGCAGTACTATGTTCGCAGTGAGGCTTAAACTGTGGTAAACTGCCAGTGAGCGAGGTTCAGACTGAGCAAAATGGCCGCCTCATCTTCGTCTTCTTCAGCTGGTGGAGTTAGTGGAAGCTCGGTAACTGGATCTGGGTTCAGTGTGTCAAACTCTGCCACGCCACAAAAAAGCTCTCTTTACTTACCCCAAGGGAGCTGGGGAAATGTTAGAAGATGGCTCTGAGCGATTCCTCTGTGGATCTGTTTTCAGCTACCAGGTTGCATCCACACTAAAACAAGTGAAACATGATCAGCAAGTTGCTCGAATGGAAAATCTCGCTGGTTTAATTGAAGAACTGGAAGCAGACGAGTGGAGGTACAAGGTACAAGGTAAAAAGCCACTCACTCAGGATACATCTGTGGCTGCCCAAAAGCCAGTCCTTCCCTGTGTCATTGGCTTCAGGCTTTTTAATCCACAATAATCAAAGGAATTTTTTTTGAAGATGTAGGAACTGTAGGAAGTTTCCTTATACTGGATCTTATAGACAAGAAGCCATTTGCCCAACAGGACAGAGAAGCAACTGCATGGCTTAAGGCTCCTGGTTATTTAATCACCAGACAATTCTGGTACAAAGCTTCAGGAAAGGATTGAGAGTATAATTTTTATGATGAGAGGTAATTGCCTCTTATTCACTGTGAACTTTGGTCCATTTTTTAACAAGCAGCTTATCAAGCTTGCCACTATGGTAACACAATGTTTTATAAGATCCTAAAAGAGGAATAACTTGTGTGACAGAGGCTAAAATGAATGGCAGTTCTCCAAGGACTTCCTCACAGTCTCCGAAAGGAAGGAAAAATCTACACCCGCTATTCTGCAAAGCTGTGAAGGAGGGGGTGGAAGAAGGAGAGCACACCTTCATGGATGCAGAGGTGCACAAGTGTGAAGGACTGAGGTGGGAAATAATTAAAAAAATAGGGACAGCCCACTTACCATGACGCAACATTTAAACACCACTGTGTTGGGGCGCAGACACACCCCTAGCCATGCCTATTAATGTGTATCAGGGATACAGGGCACACTCCTAAATAGTACTACATGTTAAAGGGAAAATCCGTCACAAAATGACTTTGCAAAAACGTGACTTTTCAGGCTGAAAAATCCACAATTGATGCAGAGTAGGGATAACGTCATGTGCCATGCCCGTGTGTGAGGCGCAGTAGCACCACAATAAATTCCTCATGTAGCTTGTGTTTCAGCAAACAGCACAGGGAGGGGCAGTTTGCACAATCACTGGCACCTACCGTGGCCACCCCAGAATGCTACTACAGCCCATGGGTCCTCGGTGGCTTGTTATGCATGGCAACAACCATGCCACTCAGTCTGATCGATATTCCTGCAAAAATTTATGCTAAGCACCTCTTACAAAAATTAGAGGACTGGGCAGAGGAAAATGCCATTTTTGCAGAAGAACAGTGTGGTTTCATGAAACAACGATCTACTTTGGATAATTGCTTCACATTACAACATCTTATAACTAAGTACACAGCTAAGGGCGGACAGCTCTTCCCTGCCTTTATAGACTTAAGTGTTGCATTTAATTCTATAAACAGGTGCCGCCTTTGGGAAAAACTGGCAAATACAAATATAGATCGGAGGCTCCTATTATTAATAAAAGCCCTCTATTCCGAAACCTATCTGAAGGTTAGAGCAGGCTCAAATTTTGTCCTTACTGATCATATCCCTTCACACAAGGGTGTGCGACAAGGATGCATCCTAGCACCATTTCTTTTTAATTTTTATATTAATGACATAGTGGCATTTGTTCATAACCAGAGCTATCATATGCCCAAAATCTCAAAAAGAGCGGTAAACATTTTATTGTATGCTGACAACATGACTTTGCTTTCAACATCTCAAGTGGGTTTGAGAACACTCTTGAGACAGCTTAGTGCATACTGTAAAGAAAATGACCTACTTATTAACAATAACAAGTCCAAAGTAGTAGTATTTGGCAAAAAGAGAAAGTCCTACAGATGGTTTATTAATTCCAAGGTCCTAGAGCAGGTAAAACATTACTGTTACCTTGGTCTTAACTTCTCTGCATCTGGATCCTGGGCATTACAAATCAAGAAAAATGAACTAAAAACAGTGGCCTCTTTACAATCTCTAAACAGACTGTTAAATTACAGTTACCCAGGCACATTATGCCCAATTTTAAAAATTTACAAAGCAAAAGTGATACCTTCGCTAATCTTTGGTGCAGAAATATGGGGCTTTGCAAACCTTTCAAAAATTGAAGGAGTTCAAAGTCGCTTCTTGCGTCTGATCCTGGGGGTCTCTAAGTCCACCCCAGCATACTTAACCAGAGCAGAACTGGGTACAGAAAAGATCTCTGGGTTGATATATGCAAGGATGGTAAACTACTGGTGTAGAATAAGTAACTTAACTGAAGAGAGACTCCCAAAGATTTGTCTGGAGGAACAAAGGTCCACTGTGCAAGGGAACTTTTGGCTGCAGAAACTTTTCAAACTCCTTCGAAACTTTGGATTTTCTCACCAGGCACTCAATCCAACACTGACAGCTAGCAGAAATATTTTTAAACAAAGAGTGTTGGACGTAGGAGCGCAAACTGATATAACAGTGCTCACATCCTTAAGAACAACAAAATGGCTAGCTAGCACAAAATACCTACACCAACTTGAGAAATACCTATCAGTACCCATGAAAATGGAACACCGGAAAGCCCTTACACATTTAAGGTTTGAACAAATGGATACTGTGATGAAATGGGGGAGATTCCATGGCATACCAGTTGAAGACAGGTTATGTGTTTGTGGAGAGCCAGTTCCAGAGGACATAACACACTATGTATTTGACTGCCCCTTATATATAGATATAAGGAAAAGTTATTTAGAGCCTTTTTTAAAGAAAGTGAAATACTGGGGTGCTAAGGAAAAACTGAGTTATTTATTATATTCAACCAACCCATATGTGATACAAAGGGTTGCACTATTTGCAGTGAAAGCTAATAGATGTAGAGCAAAGTTTTAGATACTATTGGTGTGTGTTGTTATAAAGATTCAGAGATATAAATGAAATGTCACTGAGAAGCAATTAAAGGTTCTGTGTGTCCGCTGTGCTCCTATCTTACTATCCTTTTAGTAATGCATGTTACATTTTTGATAGCTCTGTAATTTTTAACCATATGTAATTTTTATCATGTATAGTATAGCAAAATGTCAAGTTTGTATGTGTTGCAATGATCTGTGGATTGAGCAATAAACATATTGATATGCATGGCAACAAGTAGGGGTGTGCACGGACCCCCCGCTCTGCTTCACTTCCAGATCTGCGATTTTCGGATCGGGCCGCTCTGCCCCGCCCCCACTCCGCCTGTGTCCACTCTGCTCCGCTCGGAGCTCCGGATCCAGATCGGAGCTCTGTTTTCCCCCCCCAATAGACAGGGGGGGTTACCGGGCCCTGCCGCCATCGCCGCCCATGCGGCGACGGCGGCAGAGCCCGGTAAGGGACCAAGGGAGAGGGGGACCTTACCTGCCTCCGTCTGCGGTCTGTCGCCGTCTTCAATTGAGCCCGCAGTTCCACCAGGAAGTCTGGGCCGCAAGCGGCCCAGACTTCCTGGTGGAACCGCGGGCTCAATTGAAGATGGCGACGGACCACGGACAGAGGCAGGTAAGGGAGAGGAGGGCGGGGAGGGGGATTACCGGGCCCTGCCGCCATCGCCGCATGGGCGACAGCAGCAGGGCCCGGTAAACCCCACTTACCTTTCCGGCGGAGCTCTGGATCGAGGCGAAGGATCCGCCTTCACCTCGATCCTCTTCGCCACGCTCCGCCGGCCCCCCAATCCTCTTCGCCTCCGCCTTAAGGGCAGGCGAAGCCCCCCGCTCCGCTCCTGCTTCTCCGGTCCGATTAGAAGCGGAGCACATCCCTAGCAACAAGCCACCCTGCCCAGAGTTGCATGTCAGGATAAACTGCGGCAACTGTCTGCCACAACTTGAATATTCGCAATGGCAGCTGTCCATTAAATAAGCCATGGTTGGTGCTGCCAATGGTGCAAACCAGGTCAGACGCTACAGGAGAGGCACTGGTTGACACTGGTGGTTAATTAGTTTGCTAACCATCCCAAGCCCCCACCCTCACCAAATTTATTGCTTTATTTATTTATTTTAACATTTTCAATACTGCTCTTCAGCAGAGCTACAAGGTTGAGTTATAAAGCCAAGATAAGATACAAATAAAACATGAACAATATACTTTGGGGATTCATTAACACTCCAACTTTACTAGGGCTGTCAGAATAAGCGGCACATCCCATGCCCTGTCATTCCAGTGCACCCTGGAACACTGCTAGAACACTGAGAGAAGGGGGAGGCAGATTTTTTTTCCCTTCTATTGACTGCAATGGGAGGGAATTTACTACACTAGCCCCAGGGCTATTCCGTGGGTGTGATGGGTACTTTGGGTCAGTTGATTCCCATCTGCCCTGACACGTCCATCCCCCTCACTGGCAGAACACTGGCAACAGGGCTTCTGTACTTGCAGGGGACCTCATGCCACATAAGTAAGACTTCTGTGCTTGTAGGGGATCTCCAGCTAACAGCCAAAAAGAGAGGAGAGGAGGAGGAGGAGGAGGAGGAGGAGGAGGAGGAGGAGGAGGAGGAGGAGATATCGGAGGGATTCAGTGATTCAATGACATCAGATGCATCAGTACAACGGAGAGTGGGAAAGGACTTTAAAAAGAAATCAAAACTTTATACATTTGTCCGGACTGGAGCAATTTTAACTGAGGGATTATGTTTTATTGTGTGGTGTTTTTATTTATCCAGAGAATAATGCACATTGCAAGAAGCAGGCAACAATTAAAGGCCCCTTTATACAAATCTCCAAATATTCAAAGTGGGGCATTTACTTTAAGCCCACAGTGGAGGAAAAACTAGAAGACTCCAAAAATATTCAAAGCCCCTCTTGTTGTCCATTAAGAGTACAATCCTATGCATGTCTAAACAGAGGAAAGCCCACGTGACTTCAATATTAGTTATTATTCCCAGGTAAGTGTATATAGGCTTGCAGCCTAAATCTAGGCTATTGATCTAGAATGTGTTGCAGTCCTGTAATTTAAAAACAAACAAATCTTGCTTTTCATATGTCTAAAAACTTAACCCCACTGGCCTGTCTTGGAACTTTTTTCATCTTTTAAGAAAAGTATTCCCTATAATAATACTAGGGATGGCGAAAGTGCAGTCCTGTGCGTGACAGTTCAGAAATAAGTCCCATTAACATCAATGGGATTTACTCCTAGGCCCAACAGCTTAAAGGACTCACATGACAAGAGAGCTAAAATATTATAAATGCTGCCATCTAGTGGATATAATTCCTTAACTGGAATTTCTTGTTTCCAGCTGCAATGACAATTGTTAACACTATAAAACTGTACAAGTGTTTGACAACCTGGAATATTCTTTATTACCTGCCCACAATTCAATTTAAATCAGAACAAATTTGAGTGAGGTAATGATCCCAAGCTTCCCTTCAGCCATTTCATTGACATTTCACACAGTTTCCCGGGTAGCGCTAATCCAAGAAGGAAGTTTTAATTAGTTTGACAGTTACCTTCAAATGCCAGGATGTCACCATGTGATAATTAAGAAGCAAAATCAGTTGCAGAATGTGTGATAAGAGGAATGAAAGGAAAGGAAAGGAAAGGATACCTGTTTTTGCAAAACATCCTTTCATGATCTCGATTCGACCACGGTTTGATTTTCAAGGTTATTTTCTAACATCGCTGTCATTAACCTTTCTGAAGCGTGCACCTCCAGATACTGAGATCTGATTATTTACCATGTCTTAGACTATTTTTCCTTTTATGAGTCACAGAATGTATGGTGTGAGAGAGCTGCTAATTAGCTGTACAGAAGGATGAGCGTTATAGGCTTGGCTGTACGATAACATGTACAGCCAAGCCCAAACTGCTCCATGGATTCCGAAGACTCATATTCCCTGGGCCTAGACTGCTCACCTTCAGAGTGGACCTTGGTGATGCTACTGATTTCCCCCCCCCCTTATAAACCTAAAGTCAGAAAGATGGATGCTTTAAGTGTAGACCAGCCAAACAGTGACCCAGAGGTTTAATTCAGCCTCAAGGTGCCTTCTGAGTGTCTTCATTCCAAAGAGCCCCTCAACCATTATTATGCACCTCAGCTACATCCCCCCTGCATGAACCCTTGGTGCTGGCACTCCCTATGAGGAAGGCCACTGCTGCTCTCATTTTTCCAGAAGGGAAACTCAGGCTGAGCTACTGGCTCGTGGAAGGCCATGGCTAAAGCTAACCAGGATTCCAATTTAGATCCCCAAGGACCTCAGTTTAGAGCCAATCTACTAATTGGTTTGTTTGTTTGTTACATTTATATCCTGCTTTTCTCCATGGAGTCCCAAGGTGGCATAAATGATCCTCCTCATCCTCCTCCTCCTCCTCCTCCTCTCCATTTTATCCTCACAACAATCCTGTGAAGTAGGCTAGGCTGGGAGTCAGTGAGCAGACAAAAGTCACTAAGGTGACCGTTTTGCCCGGACACTCATCAGGCTTCATGGCTGAGTGGGGATTAGAACTCTTCTCCCCAATCCCAGTCCAACACTCGGACCACTACACCACACTGGCAGTCTAGACAGGAAATAGGGATATCCATGATTGGATCTCCCAAAATGCTTGTTTCTTTAAACTTAAAAGCAGCCATGGGGAGGTTGTGTGTGTATCTGATTGGGGCCATGATACTGAGAGATAGGGATTAACCTTCCCTACCCACCCCCACAAACCATTTTCCTAATCTAAATTGCTGCTGGAAACTCCATGTTAGGCATTATAAGAAAAGGAATTGAGAATATAACAGCCAGTATCATACTGCCTTTATACAAATCTATGGTGTGACCACGCTTAGAATACCGTGTACAGTTCTGGCCACTACACCTAAAAAAGGATATTGTAGAGCTGGAAAAAGTGCAGAAAAGGGCAACTAAAATGATTAAGGGGCTGGAACATCTCCCCTATGAGGGAATGTCACAACAGCTGGGGTTGTTTAGCTTGGAAAAAAGGAGGTTAAGGAGAGACATGATAGAGGTGTACAAAATTAAGCATGGTGTGGAGAACGTGGATAGGGAGACGTTTTTCTCCCTCTCTCAAAATACTAGAACTCAGGGTCATCCCTTAAAGCTGATTGGTGGGATTCATGGCAAATAAAAGGAAGTACTTCTTCACAACGCACATAGTTAAATTATGGAGCTCACTACCACAAGATGTAGTGATGGCCACCAATTTGGATGGCTTTAAAAGGAGGTTGGATAAATTCCAGGAGGAGAAGGCAATCAGTGGCTACTAACCCTGATGGTTGTGTGCTACCTCCAGTATCTGAGGCAGCAAGCCTATGCGCACCAGTTGCTGGGGAACATGGGTGGGAGGCTGCTTTTGCACCATGCCCTTCTTGTTGGTCCCTGGTCGACAGCTGGTTGGCCACCCTGTGAACAGAGTGCTGGACTAGATGGACCCTCAGTCTGATCCGGCAGGGCACTTCTTATGTTCTTAAGCTGCACTTTGTTCCAGAAGGGAAACATGCAACATATGATTTCCTCATACAAGGCAAGTAGCAGCCAGAGGGGAGCAAGTTAATTTGGGGGAAATAGTGTGATTAAAAGGGTAAACCCTTTCCATCAGCACTTTTTAACTTTTTTTTTAAAAAAAAATTGTAGGTCTAATTGTGGATATGGTGATACATGTCCTACTTTACAGAGGACAGTCCGCTGTTTGAAAAGCCATCAGAAGACAATCCTTGAGTTGAAGGTGTCCCCTATTTGTAAGGCTATCCAGTCAAAGGCCAGTTTAAAAACTGTAAGAAGAGTGAGCAGGAGGCTTGGAATTGCCCAATATTATTATTATTATTATTATTATTATTATTATTATTATTATTATTATTATTTATATAGCACCATCAATGTACATGGTGCTGTACAGAGTAAAACAGTAAATAGTGAGACCCTGCCGCATAGGCTTACATTCTTTGCCGCTGGACAGAAGATGGAGCAGGCATGCAAGTCTCCTAGGCCACAGCTAGACTTAAGGTTTATCCTGGGATCATCCAGGGTTCGCCCCTGCCTGAGCACTGGATCCCCTGTGTGTCACCTAGATGAGCAGGTTTGACCCCTGGACAATCCAGGGATAAACCTTAGGTCTAGCTATGGCCCTAGTCAGTTTCCTTCATTTTGAATTTAAGCTATAGTAATTATTCTTAAATTTGAAGCTATAAATATAAATAACCACCTGCACATTTTATGCAGATCTGTGCCTTCTTTTGTCCTTTTCTTTCTTTTGGTGATGCATTTCCTCTGGGGCTTTCTGGCCATGTGTAAGTGGCCTCACTACTTTTGGATCATTTCCTTTGGCCCTTAGCAAGTTTGAATGCTTGAATGGAAGTGGTATATGGAATGTGGGTTGTGCCCTCAACAGTTATCAGTGCACTTCAATACCACTATAAAGCAGTAGGGTAGGTCTAGTCCTTGTTTAGTGGGAGGTAGTGGCTGCCGCTCTGTTTTAAAGCTCCATCCGACAAGCATTTTATTGCACGTTCATTACTGGGCACTCACGGATTCCTCGGAGGTAGCTCACATGATGTTGTCTGCCTCTCACATGCCTTCTGGTCTTCCTTGCATTGCAAGAAAAACCAGAAAAAGTCTGAAATATGTTTTAAACCGAAGTTGCTGCTCTCTCCTACTGTGTGTTCACAACGAGGGACTGAATGGCCCTCGTGCACCTTTTTTACTTCCTGTTTGAAACAGGAAGTAAATGAGTGTCCATGGAGAAGCGATGGTAGCCAGCATTAGCCAGAGTTTCTTCCAGGGTGTGATGGAGCTTTTAGTCATTGATGCCAAGATCCCAATACAATAAGTATCGTAACCCTTTGCCACATTTCCTGTGTTGGTTCTGCAGTTTGCCCGCCTGACATCCTGCTGTCTGCTCTAAAGTAAAACATACAGTTACCAGTCTCACAAAGAAACTTCCGCTCTCCCTGTTGTTTCTCTTGCACAAGTAGCAATGCCTGCAAAAAGTTTCCTTACATAGCTTTTACATTCAGCGAAATGGAAGGAAGGGAAAACAGTAGGCAGATCTTTACAATAGAACTATGTTCTTTCCATCTTTCTCATTATTTATTTCTGGAGGACTGAGAGATGGATAGGCATTGCGTGTGTGTGTGTGTGCGTGCACACACACACACACACATCAAATTAGATTTTAGTTACAATGGGGAAGGGGAAGCCACCTCTAAGTTCTGCTCTCACATTCAACAGGCTCCACCCCATAAGTTTGAGTCTGCAAACTCAGTAGCTCCAGCAAACAATACAAAGCTGGATATGATGTGAATTTTTAAGCCAAAAGTCCCATGCGATTCCTATATACAGACGTTCTTTGTAAGGTTACCACAAGGAAGTGGAGCCTACAGTCTACTAAAATATTAATTGCCCCTTACTGAAACAACACGAGGCAACAATGAATTGTCTGTTCTTCTCAAGGACCTCTCCTTGATAAGGAGTTCCTTAATATCCCAGTCCTCTGGAGGTAAAGAAGCCATTTCCGTGTCTTCCTGAAGTTGCCAATAAGGGACAGTTTACAGAAGAGTAACTATGTAGACAAAGGAAATGATATTTTAGGAATCCAGTAGACGGTCGGTGTTGCCAACAAAGGCATCTGGCAGGAAAAGTCTCGGACACATTTGCTTTCCAACCGTTGATCTGCATGTCGTCAACACGTATTTTCAAATACAACACAGTAAACATGGATAGAACTGGCTTCTGGTAGCGTATTACTAGTTCTCACCATAGTCATTAATGGCAATGCACATTATCAGTAGACGTCTTTCTTGCACACATAAAGAACAGCAATGTAGGTGCATTTAAGAGTTTTCCCCTAAGTCAACATTCTCCAACCTGGAACTCTACAAATGTTTTGGGCTACAACTCCCAGGATTCCTGCACATCGGATTCCTGGCTGGGGCTGATGGGAGTTGAAGTCCAAAACATCTGGCAAGCACCAGGTCAGAAAAGATTGCCCTGGGTTTTTTGAAGTGGTTCAGCAGATGTGAGTATCCACAGCCATTGCTTGTTGTACATAGGGCTGTGTCTGCCCTAGCCAAGCAGGGCCATAGATAGCCATTTTCTTGAATCTGGAGGGTATGTAGTCCAGCTCAGGAAGTTGGTGGGTTGAGATGAAAAAACTGGAGCTTGAGATGCAGGAAGACAGAGGGGCTGCTCTGATTACCAGGCAAAGGCAGAAGTCCAAGGCTCTAGTATTTATATCAGACCTTGCCAATCTGGGGGATTAATATTTCCCGCCAATTGCTTGGGCTGGTGATACTCAAGGGGCACAGGAGTGCCCATTTACTGAAGGTGAGTTACCAAAAAAAAAAAAAATCTTATGCTGCTGTAAGCCTCCATGTTCTTTTGCTTATAAAAATCACACCTGTTGAGTGAATAACTAGAAATGTAACATCCATGATCTACCTGATGAAGTCTACGAAAAATGCAAAATTTCAAACCAATCGAATAAAAATTGCCACCCTTACAGCAAATAACAGCATGCAGAAAATAAACACACTTACCTTTTTTTTTTGCTCCACTTTTTGCTCCACATATCAAGTCTTTCTTTCACCTTTTTTGTGAAAACTGCTGATGTCTTTTATTGAGGCTTGTCAAGGAAGGCAAACTTCCATTGGTTTGGTGCTGTCCTGAGCAGCAGTTCGAAAGTTATGAAGATTTTCTTGACCCCTTCAAGCCTGTGGCAGCAACTACTGCCAACATTGTAAGATGAATGCTAAGTTTCGTCCTGGAACTAGAATGCTGCCAGTACTCCAGTGTTGCAGAGGGATCAGACTATTTGAGCAATGCTTGTTCTTTTAGTTATGGAATGTGACCTCTCATGGTGGGTGGGTGACCAGGGCGTTGCACAACCTTTCTGAAAGCAGAAATGCAGCACAAAGTCCCCAATCCCTGTTCTTCCTTTCCATATACTGGTAGGAAAATGATATGTGAGGACTGGGACCCTTACACTGCTTTTCAATAAGCAGAAATGCAGCATGAGACTCCAATCACTCCTGTTCTCTGTGGTGAGGAAAAGATGTCCTGGAATCGGGGCTTCACACTGAAGTTCTGCCTTCAGAAATGGGTGTGGTACTGGTGGGGTACAGAGAAGGCATTTATTTATTTATTTATTTATTTATTTATTTATTACGTTTCTATACCACCCAATAGCCGGAGCTCTCTGGGCGGTTCACAAAAATTAAAAACATTCAAAGTATAAAATAGCAGTATAAAAGGCATGCAAGGTGTGCATCTGAAGCAGCAGGTAGGGGTAGTGGGAGCTGCTGAGTTGCCATCCCCTCCAACTTGCCCATCTAGGTGTGTTTTGGAGAGATTTGGCACGTGACTTTCCCTTGATCAAATCTCCCACTATCACAAGCCACCACCACCACCCCTGGAGCCTTAGCATCACAATGAGAGGATATATCTGTTCATTCCCCCAAAGAATGGGTCCCTTCCCTCTACCTTGGGGAGACGCCCTTCTTTCCCAAGGCCCCACTACACCTTCCATGACTGCCACAGAGCCTGTGATTGGGATGCCACTATTAGGGCCCTGAAGATCTCGCCCACAAACCCATATTGCCCCTTTGCCTCTCTTAGTTCCTCCTGGAGAGCAAACTTGCTTTAAGGGGACAAACTTGTTCTCTTAGATAAATTCAGTCAAATGGTCTCTGTGCAAAAATTGCATCAAGAATTTCAAAGGGCCCTTTGCACACCAGTCTAGATACCTGCCAACTTTTGAAGGACTGATTTGAGTTATGATCATTTATATAGCAACTTTAAAATACTAGTAAAAAAAATTAGTATCCAAGGGATGAAATATATCCTATGGACTATACAGCTGTGAGTTTCGCTAATGGGGATTATTGAAATGTAATAAATAAATAAATAAATAAATATGGAATGCAGCATCTTTTGTATTCCACAGCTCCCATAATTTCCATTTGACGTTCTGGTCACACCACCTTTGTAGTTCTCCCAGGCTGAAGCACTGTTTGTCATGTTTCTTTTCCCCACCCTTTTGCCAAAAATGCATCCAGCTTGTTTCCATTTATTCTTAGCTATTCATCTATTTTTGAAACACTTACATCAGTGCCTTCATCTTTATATGCTTTTTGACCCCCAGAGTTATTATAGAAGGTTAAAATTTGCCACCTCACTGGAACGGCACTGCTCGTTTGTGCATGCAATATATAAAATTGGACTGGGGCTTTAACAGGGGGGGAAATGCCACTTTGAAATTCACAAAGGGGATGTCTATATGGGTTCTTTACCCTGAGCTAAACTCGCAGATTTGTGTTTCAGGACAAATGACGCAGCTGTCCATTTGCCACAACACCGGGGTTTTTAACGCGATAATGCGCGTATTTGTAGTTGCAATTTACCGCGCCTTTTGGATCAATGTCTGAGTTTGCACCACATTATAGTTGGGGGAGTTAAATCACATTTTGACATGTGGGTGTAGCTTTGAGGGCAGGACAAAGTGATTGGTCGATTTCCCGCCTTCCCACCTATCGCGTCCTCCTCTGGCTCCCCTGTTCCTTCGAGCCGTTTTCAGTTTGAATTATATGATTCTGTGGAGCTCCACAGATAGAGTGTATAATAGTAAAACAGTGAGGGGGGAACGGGCAGCCAAAGTGAGGAGATGTGTTCAGTCCCCCTCTTGTGTCCTCCTCTGCTGCCTCGTTCCTTCCCCCCCCTTCCCGGTTTTTCTCTTATATGAAACTGCGGAGCTCCACATATAAAATTTATAGCTTCACTCATCTCTACTCCATAGCATTGTATCACCGCATGTGTGCATTAATAACTGCACTCCAAAAAAAAATTCAGGAGATAAATCGCTGTTGCTGCTGCTGTGTGACGCTCTTTGCCTAGATTCGAATCAATGAAAATTTGGGTTTATATTCAATGAGGAGCAATCCCGTTGTTGTATAGACGGGGGCAAAATGGCTGTTTCTTTCACTTTCTCCTGAGCAGCTGCTCTCCTGAAGTCTGACCTATTCTTGATGGGCTGTTGTCAGAGAAATGAACTGCACTGTTCCCTTATCTCTAACTCCAGACTTCCTCTCTGTCTTGGAAAGGATCAGAATAATTGCCAGGTGGCTGCTTCACAACTAGCATCTGTTCCCCTTGGAAATCCCATTTCTACTTCCTTGTTCTGCTGTGAGTTTCCCATGCGGCCTTGGGCTTCTTTGCCTTGCTTTCTCAGGATGTTTATTGTTAGGACAAACACATGAACGTCTGTAAAAAAAAATGTATGTGAAAGTAATTGAAGATTTACAGTGCAATCTTCTGCACATCTACTCAGAAGTAAGTCCCACTGAGCTCAATGGGACATTTCCAAGTAAGGATTGCAGCCTTTGTTATTTCCCTTTTCTCAGGTTTATGGAACAAGCTGTGATGCTGTCATCCAGCTATGGGGGGAGTCCTCCAGCTTTGGACTTCTGCAATCCTCAAATGTTCTCATGCACAGGGGGAAGGGATGAGACCCATGTCTAATTTGCAGTATTGTTTATTCATTGTATCAAATCGGAGTTCATCCCAAGCCATCTTTCATCTCATCAGGGTTGTCATATAGTGCATTCTGGTTCCCATAGACACAAAAGGATGATACAGCCAGCACCTCCACATAGGATGGTCAGGTGTCCCCTTTTACAGAGGACAGTCCTCTATTTGAAGGGCTGCCAAAGAACCATCCTCTATTTGAAGGTCTCCTCTATTCAGAGGGCTGTCCAGTCTGAATCTGGTTTGAAGGTAAAGAACCACAAGAACAGTGGCACATCAAGAGTTAGCACCTGGTTAGCAGACTGAACAAGCACTCAAGTCACTGGGTTGCAGTCTTCCACAGTATGGGGAGATGTACTATGTTTTATTTAAATTATAGTCATTATTTCTAAATTTGCATCTATACATATAAATTACCATATGCAAATGTTATGCAAATCATTGCCTTTTTTTATTTTCTTTTTGGTGATGCATTTCCTCTTTTGGGGCCAATTCATAAATGGTCACCCTACCCACTTCTGACTGTTTCTGAATTCCTTAATTTCGTCATTCCTACCATTTCTTCCCTGTCGGTCAGGATTACCTCCAGAAGAGCAGATTATTCTTCCTTCCACCTTCTTAGAGATGAAGTTGTCAACAAAATAACTCAAAAGCTTATTGGATGCTCCATTCTTTGCAGAGTTAGACTTCCAGCAGATGTCAGGATAGTTGAAATCCCTTCATTACTATCATTGCTTGCCTCTGTGAAAATGTTGTCGTTTGTTCTAGAAAACACCATCCATGTCTTCTAGTTCCCTGGGCAGTCTGTAGTAAAAGGCCACAACAATAACACTCTTGTTTCTCCCTCCCTCCCAACAGGGCTGCTGTCCTCAGAATGATGAATTTCCACACCAGTGTAAACATTCCTTACAGATAATATGGGATGCTGGAGGAATCTGATTGCAAGGTAGAGTTCTGCGGGCTTTGACTAGCTTAACCCCTTGGAATCTGGTCCAACACCCTCCAGCTGGCCCAGCTCAACCCAGACCAGGCCAGCTGGTGTTTTTTCCACCTTTGCAGAGTGATGTGGCAAAAGCAAGCTAAGCCAGATCCGTCTCAGGGGCTGGATTGCCTCACAATGACAACTCTGCACATAATGCTACTCCCTGTCCTTTCCTGTTTGGTCTATTGCGTTTAAACAAGGGATTCCCTTCAATGGCTATAATTGCAGTTATGAATCTCATCCCACCGAATCTCCATGATCAGGGATGTATGGATTTTGTGAAATCTGTCCTTGCTGTGTTTCACGGATTCTCATGGATCTTTCATTCCGTCATCCACTCATTGACTAATTTCAGATGAGAATTTTATTTATCTGCAAGGGTGCATTAGCGCCAATGTGCACTTGCATTGATGCACATTAGCACTAATGTGCATTTGTGCAAGTGCACATTTGCAAATGGACACAACTGCACAAATCCCCCCACAGTGTAAAAACCAGTCCACAATTTGCAGAATCCCTGGAACTCAGAAAAGGCCAGTCTATTGTGTAAGTTCAGTTGCAGGCGGGATTCATTTGAATCCATTGAGGTTTTCTCTGACAACCCTATTAGTGATACCTATCAGATTGTACTTACCATCTTGTATTGGGATTTCAAGTTCACCCTCTTTGTTTATCATGCCCTATGTGTTAGTATATAAACATCAGAGGCTATGAATGTTGCCCCTTGAGTCTCATGATTCCAAATCAGGAAGGAATCAATTTAATCACCATTAGTTTCACATTCTGCTTTTGTGTTTGGTATGATTGTCCAGAGGAATCAGCCAATCTGGCTCAACCCAGAAAAGTAACTGTTGAGCCTGAGAAATACAAGTTGATCCTTCAGTTACCACACTAGAGGCAAGAGAGAGAGAGATGTAGACTGCATGTGTGTGCATATGCCATAGGGATGTAGAGCACACATGGATATTGTCTGTTTTTATGCTCTTTATGGTTTTAAATTTTGTATATTTGTTTTTAATGTTCACTGTTTTTAATCTTTGTAATCCGCCCAGAGAATTTTGGCTATGGGGTGGTATATAAATGTGAATTATTATTATTATTATTATTATTATTATTATTATTATTATTATTATTATTATTTTGCATATCAGAGGTCCCAGATTAAACTTCTGCCACTTCCAGTTACTGCAGCAGGCAATGGGGGACACATCTGAGGCTGTAGACAGCTGCTTCTACTCAAAGTGAACATTACAGGGCTAGATGGACCCATCCATGGCTTGCTTCCCCACACTCTTTAAGCTTCATCCCATGTACCTGTTTCCCTCAAATTATCCCGTACAGCACTAAGCCTTCACCTTTGTTGTTGTTGTTGTTGTTGTTGTTGTTGTTACTAGCTAAATCACACCCCGGGCGGCAGCGCTCCTAAGATCCTTTGCATACCAGAAAATGGGTTTAAGGAGGGAAAAGTAAAAAAATCATAAAAATCAATGGATGACTCAATCTGATTCAAATTTGGTATGCTTAAAGTTCTCCTTAACATCTATTACTGTGCCAATTTTGATGACCTTATCTTTAAAACTTACACAGATGTAAGCATTTGTTTAATTTTTCTTTAAACATGATCCTGTGCCCCCTGTGGCTGCTCAGAAAACAACAAATGATTCTCTTGAAAACTAGCAGCTAAATACCTCGATTCTTTTCCCTTTATAGCACAATTAAAGCAGGATGCATGGGAGTACTTCACAGTCAAAGCAGATTCTAAACCGGAAAACTTCAGAGTACTTCACAATAAAAGCAGATTATAAGATGGAAAACTTCGGAGTCCTTTGCAAGCAATTCACAGTAATTGCACAGTATTATTATTATTATTTATTTATATAGCACCATCAATGTACATGGTGCTGTACAGAGTAAAACAGTAAATAGCAAGACCCTGCCGCATAGGCTTACAATCTAAACACTGGTGTGATAAAGCTCTTTCTCTCCATTTCATTTTCCCCCCTCCCTGTGTGTTCCCATACCAGAAGTGAGAGAAACCTGCCGGAGAAGGTTCCTCAACAACATCTGTTAATCTCAGAATCTCAAAATCAAGAAGTTGAACGGACAGCAAAGGAAGCCAATAAAAACATGCCTCTTAATTTGCATAGAGGACATGTAATATAACAGTTCAATTCCACTGGGTGTGTGGGTTTTTTGCACAGTGAGTGTTGAGTGAGGGAAGTATTCTCACTGCATTGTATTTTGGCTCAACTTGAAAGATGTTACGCATTTGTCTCTTTCTGCTCTTTGCTTTCCACACAGCTCTGAGCCTAAGAATCTGCTCTTTCAACGTGAGGTCATTTGGAGAAGCTAAGAGAAGACAACCAGAAATCATGGGCAGCATTGTAAAGGTATGTTGCTCATCCGGTTCAGATTAAATGGATGGTGGGACATTCTATCTAACTCATCTTTCAGGACATTTTATCTTCACACGGGGAAATTCCAAGTTAACAAGTGAATGAGCATTAATAAATTTGTTGTGTTTCTAAAAGCATAAAAATCAATTTGCAGACTGCGTTCAGCAAGATTTGTTTACACATTAAATCCAGCAGGAATACAATGAAAATAATTCCATAAATGTACATGAGGGATTAATTGTTCTCTTTTCATCAATAGTCACTTCAGATATTTCTTCATTACTGGCATTCTTAATTTGGTTAATCACCACAGTGAAATACCCCAGCCTCGTTAAATAGAAATTATCATCACAACACAATTGGCTCATGCAGACAAAAGCAACTGTTTTATAAACACCCTCCAAGGAGACAAGTGATTGAAGCACTTTGGTACCATTCAAAAGTCTGCACATCTGATGCATATAAGCAAGAATGGTACATTATCTTCACATTGCAACAAGCTCTGTTTGAAGCCATTTAGTGCTTTTAAAATGTAGAAGGAAATAGTTGAAGTGCAACCACTGCTCTGAATCCTTCATCTCCCAGTAAATTACGAACTTCAAATCTTGCATTTGACAATGACACAATGAGGTCACATGCAGCTTTTGGTAAAATGACTATTTTCGTATCTGCTTGCAGACCAATTGCTGTAATTTTAAAAAGTGTGAGCAAAAAGTTCATTTAAATTGTGTGGAATGTATTCAGTTATTCAGCACACAATTCATGAATTCAAGTCAGCATTTTGCATGCTTCTATGGATCTTCTGTCACTCGTAGAACGATAGCCTCAAGGGCATTTATATACCTTCGTTTGTTTGTTTGTATTTAGGAATATAGGAAACATTCATGTACTGAGTCATACAATTGGTCCTTTTACCTCAGTATTATCTATATCAGTGATGGAGAATCTCAGATGGAGTCTGCCACCAGGTCTCCCCATATAGCCTACCAAGTTTGGCCAAACCCCCTCACTTTTCCCAAAGCCCTCTCTCTTGGGAAGGGCAACAGCAGCAGGAAAGAGAGAGCGGCATTTCTGTGCTGTGAGGTGAGGTGTCACCTCCATTTCTCTTCGCCCAGCACAGAAAAAGTGCAATGTAGACACAGAGAAAGGGATTACTCTTTTTCTCAGTGTGAAGATTGCTTGGTTTCTCTGCTGCAAGATCCCCTTTCCTAGGGCCGGCACTCCTTCTCGTTTGCAATACTACAAACGAGAAGGATCTTGGAACTGTTGTAGATCGCAAGCTGAATATGAGCCAACAGTGCGATATGGCTGCAAGAAAGGCCAATGCTATTTTGGGCTGCATTAATAGAAGTATAGCTTCCAAATCACGTGAGGTACTGGTTCCTCTCTATTCGGCCCTGGTTAGGCCTCATCTAGAGTACTGCGTCCAGTTCTGGGCTCCACAATTCAAGAAGGACACAGACAAGCTGGAGCGTGTTCAGAGGAGGGCAACCAGGATGATCAAGGGTCTGGAAACAAAGCCCTATGAAGAGAGACTGAAAGAACTGGGCATGTTTAGCCTGGAGAAGAGAAGATTGAGGGGAGACATGATAGCACTCTTCAACTACTTAAAAGGTTGTCACACAGAGGAGGGCCAGGATCTCTTCTCGATCCTCCCAGAGTGCAGGACATGGAATAACGGGCTCAAGTTAAAGGAAGCCAGATTCCAGTTGGACATCAGGAAAAACTTCCTGACTGTTAGAGCAGTACGACAATGGAATCAGTTACCTAGGCAGGTTGTGGGCTCTCCCACACTAGAGGCATTCAAGAGGCAGCTGGACAAGCATCTGTCAGGGATGCTTTAGGGTGGATTCCTACATTGAGCAGGGGGTTGGACTCGATGGCCTTGTAGGCCCCTTCCAACTCTGCTATTCTATGATTCTATGAGGCAGGCTGAATCCCCTGATCAGCTGACAGATCAGGAGGAGGGCCAGATTGCTCCCCCTCCATCACCACCAGAAGGGCCCTAAGGACACTGCCTCCCACATGGGTCCCACTCACTTGTGGCAAACACCACATGGGAGAGCACCAAGCAGGGCTCCCTGGAGGGACATCCACCCCCACCCTCTTCTCTTGCTCTGAGCCCTCTCCCAAAGCGAGAGAGCAGGTGGGCCAGTTCTACAGGAAGGCCATCTGCCCAATCTCTCATTGGGAGCGGGGGCAGTGGCAAGCAGCAGCACACAAAATGTCCCACCACTAAAGGTGGGACATCTTGCCCCACTGCTGCCCCACAGCACAGAAGTCAAATATTGTCTGGTGTCTGGGGGGGGGGAGAAAATGTAGCAAGTGTGTGAGAGAAAATGGGGTGTGGCTGTATATGTGATGTATGAATTGGGACTGTTGGGACTGTATGCCAGCAAAGGCAGAAGCACATCCACTTTGGCTTGTGGGCCCACTCGCTGCTGGCATGCAGCCACAAAAAGCTTCCCCACGCCTGGCCTACGCTACTGGCAGCAGCTCTCCAGAGTTTCAGACAGGAGTCTTTCCAAGCCCTTCCTGGAGGTGCTGAGGGTTTGACCTGGGGCCCTTCTGCCTGCAAAGCAGTAACACATGTGATCTATCACTAAGCTACAGCCCTCAGTTTGGAGGTTGCAAATAGCTTCATATTGGAACCTGACAAAGAATGGCTCATGTGCTAAACTTCCCCTTTTCAGTATGTAATTCCTATGCTTAGGGAACTGCACTGGCTGCCTATTTGCTAAGGGGCCAGTTTAAGGTTTTGGTACTAGTGTACAAAGCTCTAAACAACTTGGGACCAGGATACCTGAGAGGGCGCCTTCTCCCTTACCAACCAGCCTGGTCACTGAGGGCATCTGGTAAAGTGACCAACTGTCTGGTTTTGCCCGAACATGTCCTCCTTTTCACAAGCTCGGGGGTGGGGGGTCCGGGGGGGGGATTTTAAAAATATTTGAAAAGGTCTCGGAAAAGTGCGGGAGCTGGGAGCAGGCCACGTGCTTCTGGGCCTCCAGAAAGTGGGAAGATTGGTAGATCGACCACCCCATAGCCTGGCTGGGGTGCACACAAAAAGCCTGCTGCCTAGGCTGACCATATTTTGGAAACGAAAAAGGAGGACAACATGTCCAGCTCCCACCAACATGCCCAGCCCTCAAGGGGGAAATGGGGACAGAGAGATCTCTTCCTGCCTTGGCACCTTGCAGGGCAGGGAGGAAAGGGGAAAGAAAGAGGGGGTGGAATGGGGACAGAGAGATCTGTTTCTGCCTTGCAGGGCAGGGAGGAACAGTAAAGGAAAAAGAGAGAGAGAAAGAAAGGGGGAAATGGGGACAGAGAGATCTCTTCCTGCCTTGGCACCTTGCAGGGCAGAGAGGAATGCAGAAAGAAAGAGATGGGGTGGAATGGGGACAGAGAGATTTGTCTCTGACTTATAGAATCATAGAATCATAGAATAGTAGAGTTGGAAGGGGCCCATAAGGCCATCGAGTCCAACCCCCTGCTCAATGCGGCCAGTGGGGATGTTCAGACTTGGCACCTTGCAGGGCAGGGAGGAAAAGGGAAGGAGAGAGAGAGAGAGAGGGGAAAGAGAGAGAAAGAAGGGGCTGGCAGAAAGAGAGAGGGGGAAAAGTGGTAACCAAGAGGGTGACAGCACAGGAGAGGAAGACATTGTTGTTTCCCCACCCCACCCGGATAACCAACACAGCAGCTGCCAACTTATCTTCACCCTGCTGGTGCTGCTTCTCCTCTGCCACCACTGCTCCTTTGCCACTTCTCCTCTGCAGCCATGCTGCCCACTGCTGTGCCCTCCTGCTGCTGGCTCCAACGCCAGGCCAGGGCTTCAAAGACAGTCCAAGAAGGTCCAGGGCCGGGCCGGCTGGCCGTGGGCAGGCTGTCCGCTGCTGCCCACTCTTTCGATGATGGCCATGGAAGGGACTGGAGGCTGCGTTCCCGAAAGTCCAGGAATGCGCTTTTCAGCACCCCCAGGGCCGATGCAGGCCTTCCCCTTTGCCTTCTCCTGGGCTGGCATGATCGCGCCGGCCCAGGAGAAGCCTAGATCAGCCCTGGGAGGACTGGAGAAGGGGTAGATCAGAGAAAGGCTAGATTGGCCCGGAGTGTGGGGGCTGGAAGATGCATTCCTGGAAATCCGGGATCATGTCTTCCAGCTCCTCACCCCAGGGGCGATTTTGGCCTTCTCCTGTGCTGGCGTGATCGCACCAGTGAAGGAGAAGCCTGAAATCGGCCCTCAGGGCAGGGGACTGGAGGATGCGTTTCTGGAAGTCTGGGAATGTGTCCTCCAGCCACCACCCCCAGCACTGGTCTAGCCTTCTCCTGCTCTAGATCGGCACTGGGGGAAGGCTGGAGGACACACTCCCAGAAATCTGGGGACACATCCTCCAGCCCTTTTCCCTGGTGAATTGGGGGCCAGACCCAGTTGCCCCAGAGACCTCCATTTTTCTGGAGGTCTCCAGAGTTTCCCAGTGCATCTGGTCACCCTACTGCTGCCCCCTCTGCCCCCTCCCCATCCCAATTGAGGCTTGGGCCTCTAATACAAACTTTAAGGGTCCATTTCCAGGCCTCGATTGGTGAAAGGGGGAGGAGTCACGTCTTCTTTCCCTGCATTTTCCAGAAGCCTGAAGTCTCACGAGGCTTTGAAGTCTTGCCGGGACTTTGAAGTCTCGCAAAACTTGAGACACCTCATTCTGGAAATGTGTGTGACTTGAGGCTTCTGGACGAAGAAGGTAAGGAAGATGACTGCTTCACCCACCACATCAATCGAGGCTCGCCAGGCATGGGACAAAGAGTTGGAGCTGCTGGGTCTCCAAATCAGGGAGGTGGAGGAGACACTGGTGGGGCCAGACAGGGAGCAGCAGGATCAGAGAAGAAAAAGGTGCGGAAACTGAAGTGGATGGCCGGGGGTGGGGCAGGGAGAAGGGAGGGGGCAGAGCCAGACAGACAAACAAACAAACCGTAAATGCAAAGGAGCACCTGCTCCCCCAGCCCAGCCCAGCCTTGCTCGAGGAGTCCACTCCCACCTCCACCAGGTGCTCAACCAACCTCTTTCCCCTGGTGGCCTTTGCTTTTGCCGCAATGAGAAAGCGGCCAGTGGGCTGTTCAAAGCAGCTGTCCCCCTTCTGTTGCTGCAGGGCTCTGAGATCAGGACATCTAGGGCCCATTCTCTCCATTCATTCAATTTTCCTCCCCTCCCCTCTTGGAGATCTGTATCTTTCTCTCTTCCCCTGGCTGTTCTCTGCTGCCAGTTTACCAAAAAAAAAAAAAAAAAAACCAGAAGAAAAACAATTTACTTTTAAGCAGCAACTTGCTCTCTCTAAAACAGAGGAGGTAGGAGCCCTTCTAGGCAAGGAAAGGGTTAATATACTGCTGGTTACCTGGTTCACTTAACCCTTGCCAGCCTGGTCAGCTCCTTCTGAGCAGCCGCTGTATGAGTGCATACAGCGGGAGAGCAGCAGCAGCATGTGCCCCCATTGGTGCTCGTTGTGTTTGGTGGGAGGGCTTCAGAGACAGTTTCAAAAATATCATCATTATCATCATCCTGGTATGATCTTACTGCAATTTTTGGTAATGTTCCTTGCTGCTGGTGGTTGCTGATCTCCTCTGTTCGCTTTTGTTTCAACAAAATCCATTCCCATCACAGTGCAATAAATTCATGTAAAAATCTTTTCATGGAGTTGTGACTGAAGAGGAATGTATTTAAGTCTGCGCTACCATGTTGGGTAAAATGTATTTGGGCTTGGTGTGGGTGGGTGTAGGAGGCAGAAAGAGAGCGAAAGAGAACCATTTTGAATATAGAATTGCACCTAAAATACCCAGCATGGCTGGCTAGAGCATGCTGGGAGTTGTAGACCCTTTTTCTGTCTAAACATGCACAGGACTGTGTCCTTAATGTTTATATCCTAGACATTCAAAATATATCAAATAAAACATCATTAAAGACACCAGTTTGCTTTTTCCTACAGATTATTTCTCGCTGCGATATCGTAGTACTGATGGAAATAAAGGACCGCAGCAACAGACTGTGTCCCTTTCTATTAGAGAAACTGAATGGGTAAATTAAATAATTGAAATATATTAAAACCTGCAGTATGTGCCCCACATTCGGGGTGGGACCGCCTCGGGCCAAATATCCTCAGCAGACCCACTCCCAGAGTGGGCCCATTTCCTTGCTACTGTCTATTCATTTACCCTCCCCTTCCAGGCCCGGTTTACACTCTGAGTCTGAGGAGTCCAGCAGACTTCATCCTCTTACTTGGAAGATCCCAGAGTAGCAGATGATAGCTCACTGGAAGCTACCTCTTCCACCTCAGCGTCTTCCTCTGAGCAAGATGGAGGGCCAGAGAACATGATACATGTGGAGAAATAGTAATATCATTGGCGCATGCCTTATATACCTGAGAGGAGGCTGTTCCAGTTCTATCACTGTAAAGCCCTCTTCCAATTGGTGGCCAAGTATATCAGTGATGGCTATACCACCAAGAGAACTTTAACTGCTGATCTCAATGAGTGGGCAGGACAATATGGGAGAAGGCATTCCACCAGGTAATAGACAGTGCAGGTAGGGAAATCTGCTCAAAGCCGTTCCTTCAGATGTCAATGCCAGGAGTACTAACCATTGTTTGTGCCTTTTAAAACTTCCGGTGCAATCCTATGCATGTTTTGACAGAAAAAAGGCCTATAATTCCCAACATGGCTGACTAGGGCATGCTGGGAATTGTAGGATTTTTTGCCCATCAAAACATGCATAGGATTGTGATCTTATATACATCCTTTCCATACAGAATACAACGTGGGTCTGTGGTATAGACTCAAATCAATTTTATTTTTCTCCCTCAGTCACTCACAACAAAAGTACAATTATGTGGTTAGCAGACGGTTAGGAAGAAACAGCTATAAGGAGCAATATGCTTTTTTCTACAGGTAAGTGAATTCCCTAGCTTTGCGCATGTGACACCATTTCAAAACTGCTAGGAAGTAAGCTGATATAGCCTGTAGCTACCCATTTTGCCTTTTAAATTCCATCTGGGCAGGGACCTATCTGTTTTATACTTCTGAAGCTCCACTTCCATCCCTTAGGATTGGGCGTAATGTTGCTGTTTTGTTTGTTAAACTTAACGCTAAGCATGTGGGGGGAAAGCATGTGTCTTTCTGCCTCAAACCAGCATTTGTGCTGCATTTTCACTCCACTGACACAGCAGAACAGTGGACGTCTACAGCTCCAGGTTAACTTCACCTGCGTCACTCACTGGCCCCATTCAGAAGACACCTTAAACCTCAGCTTTAACCATGGTGAATAAGGCTTTTTGCCTTACTCACCATGGTTAAAGCTGTGGTTTAAGGTGTCTTCTTCTGAACGGGTCCACTAAGACCTTTCAGACTAAGGAAACTCATTTGTTTTTCCTGTGATATTTTAATTATTGATTGTAGTTTTATCTGATAGCCTCCTCTTTTTTTTGCGGAAGAGTCTGGGGCAAAAAGCAGCTTATATATTAACATAAATAAGCAGGACTAAACTGTCCGTACTTGGAATAGCTAATCTTCTATCTATATGTACAATGACATTGCAGATCAAAAATGGTGTCTGTGAAGCAAACTTATCAGTATCCCGATTTGCAGCCTGGCGACGAAGATGCATTTTCCAGGGAGCCTTTTGTCGTTTGGTTCTCCTCTCCCAAAACTGGTTAGACACTGTTGTTAGATCAATGTTCTTTTCACCCAAGGACGAAATCCAAACAGCCCTTAAGCACGACTCCACCATTCCAGCGACAGAGGGTGCAAAAGCGCTTTATTGATTAGTAATCAAGGCCTGGTCTCTTCAAAGGGAGCAATCAGACAAAAGACATAGGGAATACAGTACAGTATTTGAGCTTGCAAGGGGCAGGGCCCTGTTGCAGCATTAACCAATCAGAACATAACACTGGGGCATAGCTAATTATGCTAAACAATTCTCTCTGTTCTGTAAACAATACCTTTGGCCTTACACTAAGTTACAAAAAGTTAACTTTGACACAGCAGCACTGGAGCCGGAGCTCTTGTTTATGTTAGATAAGAAGGATGCACTCAAGGAGACATTCTCACATACAGGACATCATGACATTTTGCTTGCAATTTGATGGCTACTTTACAGTTTCCTGTTAAAAATGGAGAGACTTCTCTAACACTGTTGAGCATGCCCTGGACTTCCTCCCTTCCACCCAAAAGTTCTTAGTTGGTGGTCTAAACACACCTACAGAATAAGAAGAAGTACTGGGGAAGCTCTATGAGAGAGAGAGAGAGAGAGAGAGGGAGGGAGGGAGGGAGGGAGGGAGAGCACTATTCTCTTAGAGCAGAGGTAGGCAATGTTTTTGAGCACATTTGTCAATTTGAGAAAGTTTTCTGGTTACCACCACCAAATGGGCGCATTGCAGATGAAAGCGTCATCTGCAGACACTCGGCATCTTCACTTCCTAACAATGTCTCTGCGCCTCACGTGTGGCCCAGAGGCATGAGTGGGAAAAAGAGATGGGAGCAGCTAGAAGCCCTCACTTTGTGTTGAAGTCATCCCAGCTAAGAAACTTTGTTATTAAAAAGGGAGGGAGAGAGGGAGGGAGAGAGGGAGGGCATACTCGTTCCCAGCTGGGAGTGGGGGCAGTGGGCAGTGGCTCCTGGTTCCCTAAAGTTGCCCCCCACTGATCTACAGGTAACCTGAGAACTGGCTCTAACAGGTTTAAAGACAAAATGGTATGCTAAGATCATTGTTGTCCTAGCAATAAAAAGTGCTACAATCACAAAGATTGGTGTAACATACACTGAAAGAAAGTCTTAAGATACTGGAAGGAAGATAAATAAGGCTTTTTTCTTGTCTTTGAGAAAATTCCTATCTATATGCTTTAGTAGGCTCAGATGCCACATGTGCTTGAAAAAAGCCACTCAGATATCCTTGAGCTCCATCAGACAAGTGTTTTACTGCACACTTGTAAATGGGCACTCACAGATTTTCACGGGACCCTCTCACAACGTTGTCTGCCCCCCACCCCTTCTAGCCTTCTTCCTGCCACAAAAAAGACCACGTAAGTCTGACTTTTTTAAAAAGATGGAAATTGCCACTATCTCCTGCTGTGTGCAGGAGAAGCAGTGGGATCAAAACAGCCCACTGAATGGGCCATGAGCACGTTGTTTACTTCCTCTTTCAAAAGAGGAAGTAATGAGGGACAAACACATGGTCAGAGAAGGGACGATAAGCAAATGCAATTTTCCTCCATGTGATGATGCTCCTTGTGTTTTAAAAGGCATTATGTATAATGGGGTAGTTCCAGAAATAGATGATAGACCTGCTGGCACAATATGGCTTTTCTGGTTCCTCCCTTTACTACAGCCCCCGCCGAAAGCTGCTCCTGAGAGTTGAGGGACCCTTTGGAACAGCATGTGATGAGGCGTGGGGAGCTGTAGAGGGTTAGGGAAATCAGAAGAAATTGGCAGGGGATGCTTTGCCACTTGCCATGCCTTTCCACATGTGCAAGTTATCTCTGGATTGAAGCCCATGGACATGTTAAATTTGTCTGTATCTCTAATCTTGATGACTTTTTATATGTTTATGTTTATTTGCTAAGTGGCCAAAGAATTTGTGATAATCCCTCTGCACACAGCTCCTGAAATGGCTGTGCAAGAAATTGATGAACTCTACGATGTGTATATAGATGTCAAACAGCACTGGGCATCTAAGGTTAGTCACTGTTATTTTGTGTTTGCACTGCTGAATAAAGTCCTGAGATGAGGTCCAGTCAGGCTATACAAAGTTCCTGCCCTACATGTTACAACACACCACCTCAGAATTAAAGGTCTAATTTAGCCTCCCCCAACCTGGTGCCCTCCACATGGTTTGGACCATAACTCCCAAAAGGCCCATGCTGTCTAGAGCTGATGGGAGGAGGAGTTCAAACAAAACAACTGAAGGACACCTATTTAAAAGCTGGTCTAGTTTTGTTTTGTTTTTAACTCTTTCTTTCTTTCTACACACACACACACACACTTCACTTTCTCCTAGTTCAGCTTTCCCCAACCTGGTGCCCTTCATGTGTTTGGACTTCATCTCCCATCAGGCCTAGCAAGAATAGCCAATGGACAAGAATGCTGGGAATTGTGCTCTATTTCATTTCTCCACTACTCACCTGACATCAGCCTTTGCTCTTGAAGAGTTATGGAAGCAACTCTCCCCTGTGGTTGAAACACCCAGGGCAAGTCATTGCTGGGAGTAAGCCTGATCTGGACGCACACCCTATCATGATAGAATGGCTCTGCAACCAAACCCAAAATATACCATTCCCGCCTTGTTCCAGCCACTTGAACTTCCTCAATATTAACAACTGAGGGTTATACATTTCTTACTTGCTTTCAGCAATCTTAGTTCTTGCTTGTTTCTGAGGTTGCCTTTAACAATCCCACTTTTTAGAATTTCATCTTCATGGGAGACTTCAATGCCGGCTGTAGCTACGTTGCAAAGAAGCACTGGAAGAATATCAGGCTAAGAAACCACAACCAGTTTGTTTGGCTGATTGATGACAACCATGACACAACCGTGAGAGCAAGTACCCACTGCCCCTATGACAGGTAACAGTTTACCTCAGACTGACTCATTAATATTCGGTCCAGGGCCTCTACTAAATACCTGCCTATTATTTGCAGTGTTAGAAGAAGCCTCCTTATTCAGTTTACAAAACTCAAGTACATTATTTTATTTATAGATTTCATTTGTATCCTTCCTTTCTACCAACAAATACAGTAAGAACCAACGTTTACCTCAGGTTAGCTAGGCAGCCCATTTGATATGGAGTAACTATTGCATTCTGGGGTATGGCTCCAGGATCTGTCTTCTACAAAATAAGGGATCTTCTACGAGAGGAAGGGTTCCATTTGCAGAAAATCTCTCTGCCCAATTTGGGGGAATTCTCCCCCCTCCCCATACCACAGTTCATCCCGTTCAGCAGGGTCTCCTAACTCTCTGTATAGCCTTTTCCTCGGAGGAGTGCAAGGTGGTGTACATGATCCTCCTCTTCTTCGTTCTATCTTCACAACAACCCTGTGAGGTAGTTTAGGCTGAGAGTCAGTGACTGGCCCAAAATCGCCCAAGTGAGCATCATGGCAAAGTGGAGACTAGAACCCAGGTCTCCCCAGTCCTGTTCCAGCACTCTAACCACTACACCACACTGGCTCTATAGCATTTCCAGAGGGCTTGCTGGGGTGCTGTGGGAAGGAGGAGGAAGGAAAGTCCACTTCTGCAGGGGTAGTTAATCCAGCATGAATCTGGTTCCAACCCTATGTCCCTCAGCTGCGGGAGCATCACTTCCAGTAATTAATCCACGGGCCTCCAACTTGGTGCAAGTGGCAACTTAGGCACCGGGAGCAGGAGTTTGCGGCCTGTACCAGAGCAGGTTGGCCTCCGCTGTTGCCATACTTCCTGAGCTCAGTAGACTAGAGATAAAGCTACATCAAGCCACAGCGTGTTTCTCATGCACTAAGCCTTTGCACCTTCCCTCTCGTGCGCTTCTGAAACAGGGTGTCTACTGCCGCACTAACCCACGGACTGAAAGCCAGAGAAAGAACCCTGGGTGACCCACCAGCTTCTTAGGAAGGTAGCTGCAGCATTTCCAAGAAAGCATGGCTAGATTGTGCATTTTCAATCCCGCTTTTACAAACCCTGCCTCTGATATCCGGAGGGAAAACTTTTGACCTTCGTGAAGTCTGCCAGGATAATCGCTTGAACAGAATGTTCCATAGAAGTCCATTCCCCTCCCTTGCCCAACTCATCCCCCTCTGCCTATGCTTTTGCCCTTGGTCTCGTCTCACCTTGTTCCAGGAACAGCTGGCAAGCGAGGGCTCCATTTTATCTGAGGGTGCTCTGGAGTCAGAATCCAGCTTCCTTTCCCAGCAGTGTGTAACAGAGAGTGCCAGGATGATTAAGTGATGCCTAATCACAGTCCTGCAATGACAGGCAATTGAGGAGGAAGACTTCACCTGGAGAAGCTCTCCTCCAAGTGCCCTTTGCAAGAAGGCCTGTGCAAATGGGCAGATGGGAAAATGTCCTGTGGCACCTTGCAGTGGAATGACCGACACCCGGTTGAGAAGCAAAGGCTCAGTCCCAAATGATGCCCTGAATTCAGCCTGCCTCAACTTCCACTGTCTTGGACTACAAGCTTTTCTACACAAGGCTGTTAATCAGCTGTTAATCCTCTGTATCTACTGTTGCTTTTGTCACAGAATTGAGGTTGGAGCACTACACCTTTCATGCTTTTCCTTTCGAAGCAGTACTGTAGTGTAGCTGAATAGTGCAAATACACAAGAGGAATTTGCACTTTCACTTTCACAATGAAATGCCCCATTTCCCCTGCTCTAAAAAAAACTGTGGTTAGACACAGAAGAGAAATTGGAGGATCACGTTATCATCTAAAGGATCCATATCTGTATGCCACCCTGAGATCCTAGTGATATAAGGTGGGATACAAATGTTTTAATCAATCAATCAATCAATCAACTGTTAGCAGAACAGCAAGAACCTGACGGGCTGAGCTATGTGAAATCCTGGCTGAAGGAGCACATTGGAGACTCTTGGTCAAAGAAATAAGAAAGCTTACATGTAATTGCAGGAAATTCATGCAGGATAAGAGGGTCCCCAACCCACGATGGAGGGAGACCCCAAAAGATGTCTCTTCTCTGAGAGGCAAGAGTATGAAGAAGTAGGAAGTGAGGTCAACAGCCCTAAGATTATCAGTCTAGCAATAGAACGAAGGTCAGCATAGGTGAGAGGACAGTCTAGGAAGTTTGGAGGTCCTCTCTCTATTCTTTGTTTTCCTTTTGAAGCTGAGTTGCACCCACACTTCCAACCTAAAACAACCATGAGTAGGGAATGATGAGCACACGATAAATGCCTTGTGTAGAAAAGCCCTACAACTCCAAGCAGCCCACACATGGAGTGGGAACATTGCTCAGTGGAAGAAGACGTGCTTGGCATGAAGGAGGTTCCAAGGGAAATTCTTGGCATCCTTCCTTTTATTCCCAAAGCCCAGGAGTGAGTGTGCCAGGCTTATGTAGCCAAACCAACACCCTTCATGACCAAGAGGAGGTGTCAGCAGGTTTAGAGGAATCCCGTGGTTTGCAGGAATACAAAACATCTTTGGGGGGCGGGGGAGGGAATCAAAACCCAAAAGGGCAGGACCCCAGAACAGGCCAATGAGGACTGAGCATGCTCAGTGGCCATGGAATGCTGACTTGGGGGTGGGGGACAGAAAAATGGGTGGAGAGAGTAGTGGAATGAAATATCGTGGACAAGGGCATGTCTGGCAGACTGGAAAAGTGAACAGGAGCACATCATGCTGCAATATTTTGTTGCAGCTCCCACTTATCTCTAACAAAAAGGCTAACAGAGATCTCAGTTAGCTGAGCTAGGAAGGAATTATCTCTGCCTGAGACGTTAGAGAGCTGCTACCAGTCAATGCTGGACGAGCTGGAGCAAGTTCTGACTCAGTCAAGGACAGCTTCTTATGTTTATATGCTAAAGCGTGGTCCTAAGCTTATTTTTCTTGGAAGTAAGTCCCATTGAGTTCAATGGGCTTGATCCCATGTAACGTGAGCCTAGAAGCATGACCTTCCCCTGCCTTGTTCTCTTTCTGGGAGAAATCACCACTGCCCTTTCTCCCCTCCATCTGTGTGGTCCTCAGCAGTTCCAGCTCTCTTTGCAAAGAAGCTCTTTGTTGTTTGCTCCAGCCAAGCAAACAGCTTCTTTGTAAGGGAAGAACCCCATGCACAGTTACATGGGAGGAAGACCCTCTGATGCACTCAGTGGAGCTTACTTTTGAGTATGCATGCCTAGGACCAGGCAGCCTTCTTGCGGAACATGTGGCAAGAGAGAGGCAGGCACACAGAAAAGAAGGTGTGTGGAGGCTGAGACAACCTGAGAGGCAGCAGAAAGAGCATGCATCACGGTCTGGCTGGCTGGGTGGCAGGGCAATGAGATCCTCCCACAGTCTGCTTCTGATGTTGTGGGTGGGGAGGCCATTGAGCACATTGGAATTTGCCAGTCAGGAGATTGGCTCCAGGCCTCTGGTGCTGTTGTGATTTCATCTTTGTGCTCACATAATCCACCCCTCTAAACTGCTAGCCTTTTCTTGCCGACAGTAACAGGTTTCTTCTATTATCGTCCAGATGGCTAATGCGGAGTGGTCTTGTTTTCACCTCTTATTCTAGGATTGTGCTCCATGGAGATAAACTCATAAAAGCCATTGTGCCAAACTCAGCAAATATCTTTGATTTTCAGAGTGCCTTTTCAATGACTGAAGTGCAGGTTGGTACCACATGGGTAACACATAAATAGAGTGGGGTGTTGCTGTTTTCCTTTTCTCGTCCTGCATCTGCCAGTGTTTGACAGTCTGCTGGATCCAAGCTGGGAAAGTAAACTAAGAGAGATCCAGGTGTATGAGTGAGAGACAGATGACCAAACAAGGGAGAACAAGAGACAGGTAGAGCTAAGGGGCAGGAATAAGAGGGAGCCAAGTGTATAATAAGAACCGGATTCCATCAGGGAATTCAAGGCCCCTCCACATGGGGGTCAAGAAGGGAGGCTGATGTGGACTGGTTGTACATAGGAGACACGTGACTTTCTCCCCTGCCAGTCCGTACACAAAGCAGAGAGCTGTGTGGATCAAGTGGAGCAGCCTTCTTCCCCAACCTGCTGACTTCCAGATGTGTTGGCCTGTAACTGCCACCATTCCCAGTCAGCCTTTGGGGCAGGGATGGGGGACACGTAGCCCCTTAGTGTTGTTGGACTGCAACTCCCATCATCCAGGTGATGTGGTAGCCACCACTAGCCAGACTGGCTGGAACTGATGGGAGTTGTAGTCCAATACCACTGCCACTACAGAAGGCATCTGTTTAAAGTGAAACAAGGTGACTTGGGAAAGCTGAGCACTGACACAGTGCATTGTATGTGATCATAGTCATTGTCTTCTCTTTCCCCTCGTGATATAATGATGACCATGCAGGTTGGTTATACAACCAAAGTGTGATTGCCCCATCTTTGTGCAGCTGTACCCATAGCCTTCTTGTGGCATGTCTACAACAGGGTTTTTTCCCGAGGTTGTTCCTGGATCATTCCTGTGCATCCCAATGATGCACAAGAGCAGGCAGGGATGACCCCTCCATTTTTGTGGGATAATTGGTTGCCCAGTTATCCCGATTTCCCCCTGGTCCAGGGACCATCCCAAGGACTGTGGATGCTGTGCCATGCAGTCCCGGAGCCTGAAACAGGCATGGACTCATGCACAGGCAGCTCCATGCCCATAGAGGGGGCAGCAATTTCACCATTCCTGGGATGGCGGGGTGCGTGGGCATGGGTTGTTGTTGTTGTTACCTTTTTTGCCACGCCCGCGTGCATGTGCAGCTCCTCTTTTGAAAAAAAAAAGTGGGGGGAGGTGACATCCCTCCTTACTTCCGGGATGTCGCGCAGCTATCAAGACGCTGGGGGAGGATTGCGGAAGCAGGTAAGTCCACAATCCTCCCCCCTCCCTCCCTCTACACCCTTAGGTGTAGACATGCCCTTGAGGAATTCATCTTTGGGACTCTATAAGCATAGCAGCCAGTTATACAAACAACTTACCTACAATAAGGGTTATGGGCCTGAGTAAGTATAAAACCAGGGGCTGAGTCTCTCTCTGGATGGCTCCGTATAACAATGAATGGCAATTACTCAACATGAAATTTAGTTTACCAGTGGAAAATTTTAAAGTGCAATCACTCAGCATGACAGTCTCCATAGCCACACCACCAAAGAGAGTCCAAAAATCCAGGTGGCTGCATTGCTCCATTTCAACAAATCAGCTCTAACAGTTTTCATTTTCACTAGGGCCAGGACTTTTGTAGAGCTAATGGGTCTTAAGTGCCCACTCAAGACTAAATTACCCTAAAAGAATTTGCAGTACAAGAAACAATATATTCTGCAGGGGAAGTTCATTTTTCCCAGCTGCTGTGAAGGTTGCGAAGAGGCTCAGAAGGAACAGGAAAATCTGAGAGGGGTGGTGGCAGATAACGTCACTGTCCCTGCTGATACAAAAAGTGACGGGGTTGCGTCGCTGCGAGCCCTGGTTCCACGACACCACAGGTTATGCTTAAGCCTTGCGCAATGTATTAGATCAAGGACTGAATTCATTCATGCCTAATCAAAGCATGCATTGTGCTGCATTACTTCACAGGCTTTAGCAGTGAGTGATCACTTTCCGGTAGAGTTCCAGCTGAGAAATTCCAAACGATCCCCAAGAACATAAGGAAGACACGGTGCTGTGTGACAGGCCCAAGGAACTGCTGTTCTTCAAAATCGAAGATATTAAAATGCACACTTCTAAGGAAAGAGCAGAGTTCACATTCTGACATGTTTTAAAATGTACATCTTCCTCCCGTAGGACATACTTCACTCAAACTAAGCAAAATAAAATCTTTGTATTGTCCAACGTGTTAAATAAAATGATGAGGTAAAATTAACTTTGCCGCTACCAAAAGACAAAGGCCGGGAGACAGCTTGAATGCCTTAATGGTGTCTACAGCAGGGGTTGTCTTGTGAAGCAGTTTGTTCAGGATTGTTTGTGGTGTCTCTGGCTATTCCCAATTTATGTCCTCTGGCCAAAGAGAACTGAACGATATGAACTCAGAACTGAGTTCTACGAACACAGTTGGCAATGCCAAAGCATGTAGATGCATCACATGCTACCACATCACCTGTTTGACGCCAGAGATGTACTTAATTGTTGATTTGGGTGGCACTCCAAAGGTCACAAAGATAAAATTCATAGTAATGATACAGATGCGTTTGGATTACAACTCCTGTTACGCCCAGCTGGCATAGCTATTTCCCCAACCTGGCACCTTCCAGATGTGTTTGGACTACAGCCTCTCTCACCCTCAGCCATGGCCATGCTGGTTGAAGACCACGGGTGCTGTAGTTTAAAGACCTCTGGAAAGTGTCAGTTTAGGGAAGTCTACCATAAGCACCAGAACCAGTCCAACCATCCTAGATTTAAGCCACAGAAGACTACATCCTTTGATCAAACCCAAATTCTCAGTCTGGATCAATTAGGATTTGCAAATGGATAGGAAAACTCGTATATCAAGTGTTTTGCATTTGCCTTTGTAGTCTTGGGGGAAGGGGCAAAGGGGAAATAAACATGAAAGATGATCGCAACCAAAGATGGGGCAGAAGGATTAATGGTGTGGTGCTAAAGTAGATTTTATTTCACAGCTTGATCTTACTTGATTGCCCAAGATCTAATTTCTTACTATATTAAGGTGACATTTAAAATTACTCTCTAGTGAGACTGATTAATGACTTTGGTGGATTTTTGTCTCGGTTTTTGTGCCATCTGTTTTTTTCTTCACCAGCTTTCTGTTATTGTTTTTTGCACCCTGAGCAAGTGAGATGAAGTCTTCAGTTGGAACAATAAATACTAAGAATGTTGGACGTGAAATCCAAGTACACAGGGCTTTTCTTCACATATCAATGTTCAAGCAAAATATGAAAGCTGGCATGACACATCAAGTTGGCATAAACAGATACAAAGCAACAAAGGGTAGGGGGTGTACAAGAATCTTGTTTCAGTTTGCAAACCACCCAAACTTTCCCCATTCTCAACCTGAATGTGAACACGAACAGGAGCAATTGTTTTCGAAAAATGTTCACACATCTTTGAATTTGCGATTGCATCAAAAATGCATATTTCTTGGGGGGGAGAATCACACTTGGAAATGCACATTCTTTAAAAAAAATCTTACCATGTTTCAGTCAATGGCAAAAAGCGTGCACTTTTGAAAAAATGTGCAGAGAAATATGCACTTTTCCCTTTTCACAATGCACACTTTTCCAATAAGTAGGTTGCAAACAAAAATGAAGTGAAGTGAATTGAGTTTCGAAGTGAAATTCAAAGAATTTTCACGAACTTGAACATTCTCGTGTTCTTCGGCCCCTAACAAAAGTTATGAAGATTGAGAAGGAGGCATATACTTTTCACCCCTCTTGTTCAAATCTGTGGCCATGTCCAGACAGTGCCTTCTCTCCCGCCTGTTTGGATATTGCAACGTATTAGTGTCTGCTTAAAAAAATACCTTAAGGAAACCTTTTGGCACTCCAACTTTCTCTGTGGGAAGATCTGCATAAGTTACAAAGCCCATGGTGGTTTCATGTGTGAACCACATGGCCAGAAGTAGAAAGATCAGCATGGGAGTGTCATGCACCTCCCTGACATTAATCACCTATACATGTCCTATGTGCTGTCCGTTGTCTGTGGCAGATAAGACTTAGTCCTATGCAGCCATAAATGCAACAAAGTGACCCTACTGTCCACTAAGAACAATCCTATATTCATAGAATCATAGAATCACTGAGTTGGAAGGGGCCTACAAGGCCATCGAGTCCAACCCCCTGCTCAATGCAGGAATCCACCCTAAAGCATACCTGACTGATGGTTGTCCAGCTGCCTCTTGAATGCCTCTAGTGTGGGAGAGCCCACAACCTCCCTAGGTAACTGATTCCACCGTCACACTGCTCTAACAGTTAGGAAGTTTTTCCTGATGTCCAGCCGGAATCTGGCTTCCTTTAACTTGAGCCCGTTATTCCGTGTCCTGCACTCTGGGAGGATCGAGAAGAGATCCTGGCCCTCCTCTGTGTGACAACCTTTTAAGTATTTGAAGAGTGCTATCATGTCTCCCCTCAATCTTCTCTTCTCCAGGCTAAACATGCCCAGTTCTTTCAGTCTCTCTTCATAGGGATTTGTTTCCAGACCCCTGATCATCCTAGTTGCCCTCTTCTGAACATGCTCCAGCTTGTCTGCGTCCCTCTTGAATTGTGGAGCCCAGAACTGGACACAATACTCTAGGTGAGGCCTAACCAGGGCCGAATACAGAGGAACCAGTACCTCACGTGATTTGGAAGCTATACTTCTATTAATGCAGCCCAAAATAGCATTTGCCTTTCTTGCAGCCATATCACACTGTTGGCTCATATTCAGCTTGTGATCTACAACAATTCCAAGATCTTTCTCGTTTGTAGTATTGCTGAGCCAAGTGTCCCCCATCTTGTAACTGTGCATTTGGTTTCTATTCCCTAAATGTAGAACTTTGCATTTATCCCTATTAAATTTCATTCTGTTATTTTCAGCCCAGCACTCCAGCCTATCAAGATCACTTTGAAGTTTGTTTCTGTCTTCCAGTGTATTAGCTATCCCACCCAATTTTGTGTCATCTACAAATTTGATCAGCGTTCCCTGCACCTCCTCGTCCAAATCATTAATAAAAATGTTGAAGAGCACTGGGCCCAGGACTGAGCCCTGCGGCACCCCACTCGTTGCCTCTCCCCAGTTTGAGAAGGTTCCATTGATAAGTACTCTTTGAGTCCGATTCTGTAGCCAACTGTGGATCCACCTAATAGTTGTTCCATCTAGCCCACTTTTAGCTAGTTTGTTAATCAGAATGTCATGTGGTACTTTGTCAAAAGCTTTGCTGAAGTCAAGATATATGACGTCCACAGCATTCCCACAGTCCACAAGGGAGGTTATCCTATCAAAAAATGAGATCAAATTAGTCTGACAGGATTTGTTCCTGACAAATCCATGTTGGCTTCTAGTAATCACTGCATTGATTTCAAGGTGTTTACAGATTGACTTCTTTATAATCTGCTCCAGAATTTTCCCAGGGATGGATGTCAGACTGACTGGTCTGTAGTTCCCAGGTTCCTCCTTTTTGCCCTTTTTGAAGATAGGGACAACGTTAGCCCTCCTCCAGTCCTCCGGCACCTCACCCGTCTTCCATGATTTTGCAAAGATAATAGACAAAGGTTCTGAGAGTTCTTCTGCTAGCACCTTCATTACTCTTGGATGCAGTTCATCGGGCCCTGGAGATTTGAACTCATTCAAGGAAATTAGGTGTTCTTTGACCATTTGTTTATCAATCTCAAACTGCAATCCTGCCCCCTCAACTTCTGCTTCACTTTTTCCAGGGGGGTCATAGACCCGCTTTTGGGAGAAGACCGAGGCAAAGTAGGAATTGAGCACTTCAGCCTTTTCTTTGTCGTCTGTTATCAATTTGCCATCCTCATTAAGCAGTTGAACCACCATTTCTTTCCTCTGTCTTTTACTACTCACGTATCTGAAGAAAGCCTTTTTATTGCTTTTAGCATCCCTTGCTAATCTCAGCTCATTCACAGCTTTAGCCTTCCTGACGCCATTTCGGCACTTCTGCGCCACTTGTCTGTACTCTTCTTTTGTAGCCTGGCCTTCCTTCCACTTCCTATATGTATCCCTTCTGAAGTAAGTCTCATTGAATTCAATGGGGCTTACACTCACGTACATAGGAATACAGGAAGCTACATTATACTGAGTCAAACAATGGGTCCATCTAACCCAGTATTGTCAACACTGACTAGCAGCATCTCTCCAAGGCATAGGCGTGCGCAGCACATTTCATTAGGGGGTTCAGCCAGGGATTTTTTTTAAGGTAAACATTGATTAAATATACAGTAATAAACGACTTTTTTTCATTCATCAAACAAACAAAATAAATGAAAACTGAAGTAAACTGTATTTTTTAATTAACAAGTAATCTGTACTTTAAAAATACACATTTTAAAATGGAGACTCTGAATACTATTTTTTTGCTGTAGTGATAACCAGGCATATATAAAGACACAGTCAATTTTCACCATCTTTAAATTTAATCAGATAATGACCTAATCCAAACTTTCTAAAACAGATTCACATTTAAAACAGATTCTATCACATTAACAACGAGTGTCATCTTAAGTTCCAGCACCATACATAGAATACACCATACATAAAATGCCCTAATAATGATTTTAAAAGATTGCCCTGTGTGCTGCTGAGCAAAGAATTTGGAATGAGGTCCAGGAGAGAGACTTCTGGGGTGAATATAGTGAGGACGAGGGGTGGCTGCGAGCCTAGCATAAGAGAGGGCTGGCTGGCAAGATTTGGAGAACTTGTGGGAGTGTAGGAGATCTGGAAGTAGGGACATCTCTGGAAGGCCGCGAAGGGGCTATTGGCAGAAGACAGGAGATGAAGGAGAAAAGAGAGGATGGGAAACCGTCACAAGGGCACATCAGTCTTCTTTACTGATCAATTGTAAGCCGCTCCGGGAGCCTTTTAGGCTGAGGTGCGGGATAAAAATACTCTAAATAAAAATACTCTAAATAAAATAAGGGCAGAAGAAGAGGATTGGCGTAGGGGGAGCCCTGGGGAAAGAAGAGAGAGAAATGCCCCTATGTGTGGGGGTAGAAGAGGGAGAGAGGGTGCAGACAGGAAAGGTAGGAGTGTCCCGGAGGGGAGAGGAAACAGAGGTAATGTTTAGCCTTGAGGAGAAGCCTGAGGGGAGACATGATAACATTCCCCAAATACTTGAAAGATTGACACACACAGGAGGGCCAGGATCTCTTCTCGATCATCCCAGAGTGCAGGACACGGAATAATGGGCTCAAGTTACAGGAAGTCAGATTCCGGCTGGACATCAGGAAAAACTTCCTGACTGTTAGAGTATGACAGTAGAACCAGTTACCTAGGACGGTTGTGGGCTCTCCCACACGAGAGGCATTCAAGAAGCGGCTAGACAACCACCTGTCAGAGATGCTTTAAGCTGGATTCCTGCATTGAGTGGGGGGTTGGACTTGATGGCCTTATAGACCTCTCCCAACTCTATTATTCTATGATTCTATGAAAACAGTAGTGTAGATCCTGCTTGAGACACCTGGGCCCTGTACACCTAGGAAACCCAATGTATGTTGTTCAGTATCTAAATTATAGCCAGCTCTTGCCAGGGCTGGCCCAAGATATTTTGCTGCCCAAAGTGGAATAGCAAATGACATGACCCCCCACCCCACCCCCAAACTCACAGTGCAAAGCCAGTAAAGTCATTTTGGCACTTGAGGCCAGTGGACAATAGCTTATTGTGCCATAATAAAGTTGTGAGTCTTCCAGATCTCACAGGATACTTTACGGCTTTTGAACACAAAAGAAGAAGAGGACTATACCACAACCTGGCCTTGTGGGTCATGTAACCAGCAAGTACAGTCCAGAAAGGAAATCCAGACACAAGCAATTCAAGCCAAACCACACCACATACCCACATACTGTATTATTTTGCCCCAGTCCAAACATTGGTGCTCATATCCCTTTTTGCTGCAGTGCCACTTCTGCCCCCTTGACCCAGATAAGGGGCCTGGGCAGCTTGGAAGAAGCAACAAGTAAAGAAGGCCTATGGCACTCCACTGAACATGTCAACAGCCAGTCTACCCACTCCTCCCTTTGCCAGGAGTCACGCTGCCTATAATGGCAAAGTATAGTAATTGCCTGGGCATCTCTCTCTGCATAATCAGGTAGTAGCTTACAATGGTGTTAAGCAATTTTAGAAACCATATGTAATAGTCTTATAGACCCCTTTATGTCTTAAAATGCATTGCTTCAGTTCAAATGGCAGATATATCTTCCACACTGACAGCTGCTACATTCCTGATACTAGACCAATAGTATATATATGATTCAGCACATGTGAGGAGTTTCACATTTTAAACTCATTTAAGGTGCAAGCCTGTGCATATTTAGAAAGAAAAGAAGTCCTACAATTCTCAGCATACCCCAGCCAGCCATGCCAGCTAGGGGATTCTAGGAGTTGAAGGACTTTTTTCTGTCTAAACATGCATAAAATTGTGCCTTTAACTTATCATGTCACACTAACAGGAATACAGGAATCAAATAGGATTTCCTTCTTCAGTGGGACACACTTACTTAGGAGTAAGTACCATTTTGTTATAGGAAAGGATAATATTTTTTTAATTAAAATTTAAAAATAACTATCACCTGGTATCATCATTATCTACTTATATAGCACCATCAATGCACATGGCGCTGTACAGAGTAAGACAGTAAATAGCAAGACCCTGCCGCATAGGCTTACATTCTAATATGCACAGGCTTGCACCTTAAATAAGTTTAAAATGTGAAACTCCTCACATGTGTTGAATCATATATATACTATTGGTCTAGTATCAGGAATGTAGCAGCTGTCAGTGTGGAAGATATATCTGCCATTTGAACTGAAGCAATGCATTTTAAGACATAAAGGGGTCTATAAGACTATTACATATGTACAGAGTTTTCCTATGGAAGACCTGGCTGGTTCACTGTTGTAATTATTTGATTGGGACTGAAGTAGAGGGGCACTAATTTTGCTGTACTTATTGTCTTTAAATATGGTTAAATATCCCAGTGTGGGATGTACTTAATATGGTTAAATATCCCACAGTTACTTTGCAATTCTATTTCTACAATTCTTTTTCTCCTGTCCTTTCTTCATCCTCTCTTCATTTTCAGGCTGCATCCGGTGAACATTTACCTCAGAGTAAGTTTGATTGATCTCAGTGGGGCTTACTTCTGAGTAGACATACATAGGATTGTGCTGCAGCTCTGTTTTAAAGTGACACAAGATGCACACATCCAATGTTTACCAAAAGAATGGCTTGAAAGAAGGGGGTTGGACACCCTAAAATAAGCAAGGACAGATAGGAATTGTTTTTGCATGCATTCTGAAAAAGGTGCTGCTGAATGAACCCTCCTTAGCCAGGAGGTCCTGGGGGCGGGGGGGCATTGCAGTTCTCCCCTCTTCCCCCTTTCTTTTCTCTTGCTGGAGACCAGACTGGGGTGGGCGGTGGGGCAGCGATGAGGAGAGAAGGCACGCAAACATGCAGCTTCTCCCTCTTTCTCCCAAACATTACAGTACCTGCAGGGCTGATGGGGAGAGGAGGGCAGCAGCTCCGAAGGGGGGAGGGCTCCAATCTGCAGCTCCGGGCAATCTTACTGGGTAGACCATTGGATCAACAGCCTCAGCTTTTCAAGGAGGCGTTCCTCCCCTTCCTCCCTCCAGTTCTCAAAAATATCAATACAGCAACAGCTGAAATGTGCTTAACACCACAATACCAAGAGGCTTACTCAGAAGTAACTCCCCGCCGCCTTGGAGAGGATTTGCTTCCAAGTAATACTTGTCAAATTAAAAACAAAAATAAAACACAGCTTTTTATCTCTCCCAAATTTGTCAGAATTGGGAACCTAATTGCCACATATGAAGACTACCAAAACATATTAAAGAAAGCCACCGGTAACCTTTTGGGGAAAAAAATATAACAGAAGAATAGGCAAAGATTTTATTCTCTGGAAAGTATTTAAGCTGAGCTCACAGAAGACAAGACATTTTACATTAAAGAAAAAGAGAGAGATACAGATGGTGGGAACCTCCTGACGTGTGCTTATCCCCAGGATAGCAATACGGCACAAACACAATCCAAAGCCCATGTTTCCTACACAAAGCCTCCCTTGGAGTAGAGCTTCGTTTGTTCTAGGGGGCTTTTGCAGGAGAAGCAATCTGGGTTGGGCATTATTAGAGGTTGCGGAGGGGGAGGCGGGCGAAAACCAAGCAGCTGAGGATGGGGAATGGACACGGGGGCCACGTACCTTCCCTGGCAGCGCTGCTGGCCTCCCGCTGCTACTCCCTCCGCCTTGTAAGGTGCTGCTGCTGCTGCTGCTTCTCATCCTCCCTCCTCGCGCTGCCCACAGCTCTGGCCCTCGCGCCGCCGCGCCTCGTGCTTCGTGCTGTGCAGCTCAGCCAGCAGCCGGGGTCTTCGGCGCGCTCTTGAATCGCGCGAGATCTCGGCTGCTGGCTGGGAAGTCTCGCAGGAACTCTTGCAAGCCTTCCTACTTCCTGTGAAAGTTGGCTGGGAAGCAAGGCTGCAGAGCAGCTGCGGGGCTGGGCCGCGCTTAGAGGAGCTCGGGCCAGAGCAGCGGCGCCTCGCTTGTCCTCTCTCCCTCAAGTGGCTCACTGTGCAGGCGGGGCAAACATGGCGGCGGCAGCGGATTAGGGGGTTCATTTGAACCTCTTGAACCTGCTGTGCGCACGCCAATGCTCCAAGGTTTCAGGCAGGATTCCTTTCTAACCTTACCTGGAGGTGTTAAGGATTGAACCTGGGACCTTCTACATTCAAAGTATGTGTTCTACCACTGAGCTAACATTTGCTTCTGTTCGTGTTCTCATGACAGTCACTACAGGATTGCAGCCTCAATCATTCATCTAAAACAGTGTTGATTGTTTCATTCCTTATCTCCCCAGTAACAGACAGCTTTATTGTACTTAGTGCTGGCTGATAGATGGAAATGGCACATGGAAACTATAGCATGATGAATGATGAAAAACATAGGAACTTCCATCAGTGGATAAGAACTGACACAAAATGTTTGCCCTAATAATCCCCAGTCTCTGTTTTTATAATATCACCATTGTTATTTACAACAGTGGGGTTCTATATTAGAGACAGAATTAATTTTCCGTAAAGAAGAAATATTTAAACCCACCAATGACATATCAGAGGGAGGGAGACACACACACACACACACACACACGCACGTATTTACCTTTTGTGCAGGCAAGCAGCCAAGTAGTAATACAACAATGCCCTCTTTGTTCACTTACTCTAGTCAGTCAGCCAGTCGTCCTGCCTTTTACATCCAGTCATTCTCCTCTACACACCATTGATCAAGATTCTAATGTGGTTCCTCAAGAGAGACATATGGAGATATCAAATAACCTCTTTGATTCCACCCCCACCTCCCGCCCTGACCCCTCAAATATCTCCATAGGATTGTGTAATGCAGACTTTTAAAATGCCATGAGAAAATCTCTTAATAAAATCTCTGTGATAGTTCTGCCTTTTCCCCATCCCTCCCTACAATGAAATACTATTCAATTCCCATTTATATACGTTGGCCTTTTTGGTCCAATTCAGTTGAAGAGAGAGAGAGAGAAAGCTGATACTGTGATTCTAAATATGGCAATTTGACAAGCCAGATAAGAAAACCATCTTGTCTTCCAAAATGGATGCTTTTCAACATTCAGGGATTGGGAAATACAAATGAGACAAAGGTGTTGAAGGGATGGGGGAACAGATTAGCACCATAAGGTTCTTATCCCATAGGGAGGATACACTGAAGCTAAGAGTACAATGGAAGAAGTTACTGGGGAAACACAACACAAGAACATTTGTCACTTAAAAGAGACACTAAATTAATTCTGCCTTCTCATCTTTTATTATTCACCCAAGACAAAAGGCAAATGATGATAAAAATAGAACTTGCTGATTAGCTCACACAGCTATGGTACGTGTGTAATGCAGCCATTGTCAAAAGGTAGGGCAGACCTCACTTAGGAAGGAAGCCAAACGCTTTTAAAAGATAGGATCCTGAGCAGGGGCTTTGCTAGGTTTTTAAAAGATCCAGGGCAGAGGTCTATAACACAAATTTGCATCTGCTTATCAACTGCAAGGCTACTGAGTTCGGAGGTAAGAAACAAGTGCGGAGCAAATCCAATAGATTAGCAAGTCAATTAAGCAGGCATAGGATGACCGACTTCCTATAAAATATGAGGTGGTGGAATTAAGTTTCAAGTACAGAGGTCAAAGTCAGCCCAGTGAATTAGGCCCAAAACTACATGGCTAACATCGGTATAATGTGGTTACTACAATTCATAGAATCATATCATAGAATCATAGAATAGTAGAGTTGGAAGGGGCCTACAAGGCCATCGAGTCCAACCCCCAGCTCAGTGCACGAAATTCACATGTGAGACCACTCAAGAGGAGGCATTCTGTATGAGTTGTCATCTGCATGGGCAGCACCGTGTGTAAATAAATCTCAAGAACCATATTAAAGTATACCGCTTGGTTTTATTCTGATTGTATTTTTTATATTGTGGTTTCATTTTGTGGTTTAAGTTTTATTCTTTAAATTATACTTCATGGTTTAAATTTTTGTGAACTGCCCAGTATATTGAGCAGTATAGAAATGCAATACATAAATAAATAGCTCCTTTCCCCCCAAGCTTTCCGTGAGGCTTTAAGAGAATGCTGGAAAATAAAATAAACGAATACAACTCTGATTTGCTTGCCTTTTAAAATAGGATCATTTCTTCATTTTGTCAAGATTTTTTAATATATATATAGGGTGGATTCCTGCATTGAGCAGGGGTTGGACTCGATAGCCTTGTAGGCCCCTTCTAATGCTGCTATTCTATGATTCTAATGCCATTTTTCCCACCAGGGGGAGCATGAACTCTTTCTTGCTATTTAAAAAAAAATGAGGCCACCACTCAAATATAAAACATTTGCTTCCTTTGATTTATCTGTTACACCAAACAAATAAATCTGAATTTTTGTCAATGTTTTATTTACTTAAGATTCCCCTGAGATTTGTTTTCAAACAGCACGAATGTTTGTGGGTTGTGTGTGTGTGTGTGTGTGTGTGCAATTAAAAAATAATAATAAAAGATGTTGAGTAAGATTACACTTTTACAGCTAGAAGTATCCTCTGGAGACTGGTAGGCCAAAGCCAAGATGACAGCCATGTTTTCATTAGCGCAGTCCTAGCGGAGCAAATACAGAGCCCAGATAGGAAAAACTGAGGGTTCAGTGCTGCATTTCTGACTCAGGACGAACTCCATTTTCTCTAGTGAAGTCATTTCCTTGTGACTCGACTGGGAATATTCACAGATAATGGTTTGCAGAAATTTTGGTCAAGAATGAAATTATCCCTCTACAATGGCTTCATTCCACTTAGCAGAAGAAGCCAGAAATGCACAATCTCGTCTTCTTCCACCAAAAATGATCAACTCTTGGCCCCAGTAAAATACATTCATGCTTAAAATAAAACTAATGCTTTCCATGCGTTTCCCCTTGCTGTTTATTTTACATGGTTCTATCCCTTTGTTTATTCATGCAACTCAGTGCTTGCAATTGTTTTAATATTATTTTGATATGTTTTGTTCTTGTTTTTTAAAAAATCTCACACTCTCATTTCATAAAGAGTTCTCTCTGCCCCCATCTATACAACAACGGGATTGCTCCTCATTATATATAAACCCGATTTTTCACACTGCAGCAGCAACAGCGATTTATGTCCTAAATTTATTAATTTTTGTTGTGCAGTTATAAATGCGCACATGTGCATATGCGCATATACAGTGATATGAAGCTACAGAGTAGAGACAAGGGAAGCTATAAATTTTATATGCAGCGCTCCGTAAATTCATATCACTGACAAACCGGGGGGGGGGGAAGGAACGAGGCAGCAGAGGAGGATGCGAGAGGGAGACTGAACACACCTCCTTCCTCTGGCTGCCCATTTCCCCCTCTTTGTTTTAAGAAGCTCTCTCTGCGGAACTGTGTTTTCCAATCTCTTTGCATTCAGGGCTCCTTCTAAAGTTGATCTACCATCCAAGCCATACAGCACACTAAGTTGTGTGTTAGTCAGGGGAGCACATAAGGCTGTGATTTGCAGCTCAGAATTCAACCATGGCATAAGCAAAGTGCTTGAACATCCTCCATAGAATCAGAGAATTCAAACTAAAAACGGCACGAAGGAACGAGTCAGCCAATAGGCGCGAAAGCGGCTAATTACGTTGTCTTGCCCTCAAAGCTCCGCCCACATGTCAAAATGTGATTTAACTCCCCCAACGACACATAACTATAATGTGGTGCAAACCCAGACATGATCTAAAAGTCATGGTAAATTGCGAATGCAAATATGTGCATTATCATGTTAAAAACCCGGCGCTACAGCAAATGGACAGCTGTGTCATGTGTCTTGAAACGCAAATATGCGCATTTAGGTCGGGGGGGGGGGAAAGCCATATAGACAAGCCCTCTGTCTGCCCTTAGCTTCACCATTTGTAGCTGGACTTGGTGGAGAGAACACTGTGACTACACAACATGGAAACAAAATAGATTTGGAGCATTCCCAGTTCTTCCTAAGAAAGGAAAGGAAAGTCAACTCAGACATGTTTTTCCCTGTCATTAGGCAAAACCCCAATTAATTTTAAAGCTGCTTAAAAGTCAACCTTCCCTTCACTCACAGAACCCAGGGTGCTGTGGCTCTGTAGAGGACAACAAGGGCAGCAATCTGCATAATATTTGCATATGTTAATTGATATGTATAGAGGGAAATTTAGAAATAATTACTAAAATTAAAATAGAAATGCAGTACATCTCGCCATAGTGTGGAAAACTGTGACCAGGTGGCCTATACGTGCCCACCTGTTCTGTTTGCTGTTCATGGGGCAACAGTTTTTATGGTCATTTTCTTTAAACTGGAATTGGACAGCACAGCTCTTTAAACAGAGGACGGTCCTCTGTAAAAGCGGACACATGGCCACCCCGTGTCCTATGGAGAAAGTTCTCAGCACATCGACGAACTATTATTGCTATGATACTTTGGAGGAAGCTAAAGAGACGTATGAAAGATACACACATAATATCAACGTAACTCGTTCCTACATAAGAGTTGTTCCGAAAAACACTTCTGTAAAGAAAAGCATGGTATTCAACCCAGTGTGCAAATGCACTTGGTGTGTTTTGTTCAGGCGTACAGACTTCTTTCCCAGATCAAACTGAAGCCATTGTGTACAGTGCTAATTGATTGGAACCAGTGATATCACTGACCCAGGTTTTTTTCCCCTATTTTAAAAATGTTATTCTGCTTTTTTGAAAAGTAGATGGCTGTCCATTTAACTGAATAAAGGTATTTGCAACTCTTTAAACTTTTTTTTAAACAACAACAACAACAACCAATCTGTAGAATTGGAGGCAGGGCAAGGCGCACTGGAAGTGTGCTTCAAGATGAGGCTTTTGTCACACGCTCACCTTGCGTCATTCACAGAATTTTATTGTGGGGGGAGGCAAGCATCTTCCACTCGTAAGCCTCCCATTTTCCCCACCACCACTACTTCCTGTATTTTTTCTTACCAAGAAAAATACAATGAGGAAGAAAAGACAGCATACCTGCACAATGCCTTCTGATTAGTAGCACTGGGACCTCTCTGTCTAGAAGCCCCCCAGTTTCTGATTCACTGGCCACATCAGTATGCTTGTCAAATGCATTACAAAAGTGGAGAAAGCTGTGCTTGGGGGCGCTTCTGATGAAGCTTTTGTGGTACCATTGTCCTGCCTCATTAACGGACATTAAATGAAGGATCCAGATGTCATCATCTTCCACTCATAGCCCCACCACTCCTTCCATCTTTTTTTCTTACCACAAAAAAAAAACCCTTAAGGAAGAAAACAAGAGCAGCTGCGCAACGCTCTCCAGTATCAGAGGCAGTTAGCCTCTATACACCAAATGTTGAGGAACTTGGGCAAGAGGGTGCTGTCACACCAGTATCCTGCTGGTGGGTCCCTGGTCAACAGCTGGTTGGCCACTGTGTGAACAGAGTGCTGAACTAGATGGACCCTTGGTTTGATCCAGGAGGGCTCATCATCATCATCATCATCATCATAATTTCTTACCCACCTCTCCATTTTGATCGAGGCAGGGAACAACAGTAAATATAAAATACAGAAAACGGAATTAAAACGTAATATACATTGTAAAAACATCCTGAAAACATTCTAAAAACATCTTAAAATTCCACTGGATAGGCCTGCCGGAAGAGATCAGTCTTTATAGCTTTCTTGAATGCTAGTAGACTGTTAAGTTGACAAGTCTCCTCCGGCGGGCCATTCCACAGTCTGGGAGCAGCAGAAGAGAAGGTCCTCTGGATAATACTTGTCAGCCTAGATTCTTCCCAGAGGACCTGTGTGTGGGGCGGATTGTACGGGAGAAGGTGATCCAGCAGGTAGCCTGTGCCCAAACCATGTAGGGCTTTAAAGGCGATAACCAACGCTTTATACTTCGCCCAGAAACTTTGCCTTAAATTCTTATGATGCTTAAAACAAGCTTTCCAACAACAAATATGAATACTAGGCTTGTATACATTCCTGGAGGAGAAGGAATCAATGGCTACTAGTCCTGATGGCTATGTGCTATCTCAGCAACAGAGGCAGTAAGCTTGGGAACATGGGTGGGAGGGTGCTGTTGCACCATGTCCTGCTTTGTTGGTCTCTTGCCAACGGCTGGTTGGCCACTGTGTGAATAGAGTGCTGGACTAGATGGACCCTTGGTCTGATCCAGCAAGGCTCAGCTTATATTCTTATGATTGCTAGCACTCGGAGCCCTCCATCTGGTAGCACCCAGAGAAAAAACACACCGCAGCTGATTTGCATGTATATTTATTTGCGCCCGTTATAACAAATGAGCAACCCTTAAAAGCTGGTTGTGTTTGCCACTGTGGGTTGCCTGTCCTGGAAACTGAAGAAGAGCAGCTGAAAGATGAGAAGAATCTGGCGGAAATTGCAGGTCACTGAGCTTTCACGGCTACCACAAACCTAGCCAGGCATCAGACTTGGAGGCATGAAGTGGCAATAGAGCAGTTGGACACATGGGTGTGTGTCTAAATTTAGCCTTGATGAGTGAGCAGCGATATTGCAAAATGGGAGAATGCATTGGGAAGTTTACGGCAATACAAAAGCTCATGAAATTTCAATCTCCAAAATGAGATTTGTGGGCTAAAAAAAAAAAAGATTAAGAATTAGAAGAACAGAACTAAGCAGTGGTAACTTGGGAATGTTCCTCAAAACCACAACATCTCAAGTGCTTTAACCACCCAGCCAAAATGTGCCTCATAATGCCTGTCCTGCTATTCATAGATTAGCATAGCTGAAAAGGACGAAAACAAGCAAAAAGGAAATATGTTAAGTAATGCCAAAGTAAATGTAAGTGTCTATTTATTTTTGTATTTTTATTTTTGCTGGAACAGAAATGTTGTGGATTCACGCAGCCTTTCCTGCTTATAATTCTCCTTCTAGGTACCTAACATATCACCCACACAAATTGTACATATTCTGTTACATCACAGTTTGTTAGGAAAAAGAAAAAGAAACCATTTTGTGTGGTTAGTGAAAGTTATTTTTGTTTTGTGGTTGGCAGCTCCTAATACCACCCAAGTTCTTCTTTCAGGCTGCAATCCATTTCAGTCTGTGTAGTTTTCTAATCACATGTTTTTCACCATCCTGTAACAAGAATTTGTCTATATCTATATGCATTTAAAAATGGCTCTGAGCCATTAGAATGAACACAGGTACAGTCACTAGAATTGGTGCCCCTAAACTTTCCATCATATTAGTACAAATCTTGTGTCTGTTGACTTTTCTAGGCTGAGTCTGTCCCATCTTGAACAGTATGTTTCACAGACACTTATATCCTGCCCTTCCTCCAAGGGGCTCAAGGTTATCATTTTAGTTTCACAACAACCCTGTGAGGTAGGTTACCTATGTCTGCAATTTTAAATGCATTTATTAGGGAGTAAGTCTCATCAACCTTAAAGGGAATACTTTTCGGTAAACATGCATAAGATTGCAGTATAAAACCCTGTTCAGACAACATGCTAAGCCACATGGTTAAGCACTTTGAGCTAAACATTATGGTTTAGCGTATCATGTGAACCATTCCTAACCATGGTGGCTACATAACCATGGTTTAAATATGCTCACTAATCATTTGCTGAAAAAGGGTTAGCGGCCTAACCGTGGCTTAGCGTGTTGTCTGAACAGGCCCTAAGAGATAGGCCGTGTGTGAAGCCAGTATTCCCGTATTGAAGATTGGGATACTGAGGCTGAGAGTTAGTGGCTTATCTAAGATTACAGAGTATATTTATGGCTGTAAGATTTTAATTACCTGGCTTGGAGCCTCTCTCATGTTTGCATGTAGAACAGACTAGTTATTGTGAATGCGCATTCCAGCCAATCTAGGGTTTACTTTCAATTTACAAACCCACTGAAGTACTGCTGCTAAGAGCCCATCATTTGCAAAAATGTCACCAGCTACAGCGCTGGACTTAGTTGAATCTGGGTGGAGTAGGGAGTTTCCTGTTGCTGTTCTGTTTTTAAGAGGGCAATCAAGCTCTTACCAAGTTCCTGTGTCTCCTAAGCCTTCTAAGTCATGGTGACAGAGTCACGTTTTTAAACCCACAAATTCCTAAAACAAGGAAAATAGGGTGACCATATGACCGGATTTGCCCGGATTTGTCCGGGGTTTTGATGACAAATCCAGGAGGGGAAGGGGAAATCCGGATTTTTTCAAAGAACAGCTCTAATGTGAATTAACAAAAAAAATTATAACTCCGTCATTTTTTAAGATAAAGACATGAAACTTGACACAATAGTAGCTCTTAGGAAGGGGTTTAGTCATACCAAATTTGAAACAGATCCGTTCATCAATTGATTTTTTAGAAATTTTTTAAAAATTGGTTTTAAAATTATTATTTTTAAAATCGTCATTTTTAAAGATAAAGAGATGAAACTTTCTACCTTGATAGGATTTAGGTAGAGCTTTAGCCACACCAAATTTAAAACAGATCTGTTCATCCATTGATTTTTTAGGATTTTTTTAAAAAATGAGGTTTTAAAATTATTATTTTTTAAACTCTCATTTTTAAAGATAAAGAGCTGAAAGTTGGCACCATGATAGCTTTTAGGTAGAGCTTTAGCCATACCAAATTTGAAACAGATCTGGGGCCAGTAGCAAACCCTGTTAACAACAACAGCAGCTAGCAATGAGTGAAGTACAGTCAGAAAAGATATTTGAGGGAAGGGGAGAATGTAACACACAGAGTATAGCAAAAGCTTCAAAGTACAGCAAAACCTACAAAAGTAGGAGTGAGTAAAGTTAATTTCAGATTCATTGAATCTCTCACTTGTTCTTTATTTCAGTGATGTTAACATTAAGAAGTTATGTAGAACAGATTTGTCTTAAATGTGTGCTGTAAAATCAGACGTGACCAAGGCTATGTTCGGGTGGGCACGCCCCCTTGGTACTGGACACGCCCCCTTGGGGGTGACCATGTTGTCCTCCTTTTTGGTTTCCAAAATATGGTCACCCTAAAATAGCTAAACTCTCTCTGGCAGTCTTCAGATTTAATTATGCTGCAGCATTGCTTGCACAGAAATAAAGAGAATAACCACTATGTGAAACCACCTTCACCTTCAGGGCTGAATGTGAATTAAAACATGGCTTCCTACATCTAAACACAACACTAGCCACCTTACTTGCTTTTAAATCCTCTCACTCCTGTACAAATTAGTGTCACTTCAAGCTTCAGCCTCTAAATATTCATGAACATGCTACAGAATGGATGAAACCCACAAAACCGTGTTTGTTTGACCCAATCTCTGTAACAAAATTAGGCAAATTAATGCCTGGATTTGTTGTAATTTAAAGGCCCATTTCTCTTACATCTCTGGGAAAATAAACACTACCAATTCTGGCAAGTCAACATAAAAGTTTTTAAAAATCAAGATTCAATTAGGCTGTTTTGATAACCTTTTAAAATTAGCAGCTTACTATTGATTAAGATGAGAGAAAATTGCTCTGGCACGTCCTGCCATTTCCTGTTTGCCCCAGATTCTCCAGAAGAGCCATACTTAACTTAGGGATCATTTCCTCATTTATGTCCCATTATTATAAACACCTTAGTGCCAAACTAAACATTCTGCTAATAATGCATAGTGTAGCTATGTGTGATAGTTTTTGTTACTCCTGGGTAAATGTGCATGGGCCCTATTCGGATGGGCACTACAATACTCCAGGAGGGAAGGCTTAAACCTTCCCCACCCACTTCAAGGGGGGGGGGGAGAGAGAAAATCTCCAACCTCCTCCCCCACAAATGGAATTTCACACATTAAATGCTTAGTTTTTCCAGCATTAAGCATGAGCATTTCATATCTCAACTGAGGGATACAAACTTTTCCAGAATTGTTCTGGCTCACCTCCTTCATGATCGTGGCTCTCCCTTTTCTTTAAAAAAAAAATTGTAAGTGTGTAGTGTAGTGGTTCAAATGCTGGACTGGGACTCAGGAGACCAGAGTTCAAGTCCCCATTTGGCCATGAAGCTCCCTGAGTGACTTTGGACCAGTCACTGATTCTCAGCCTAACCAACCTCACAGAGTTGTTGTGAGAATAAAATGGAGAGGAGGCTGCCCATATAAGCTGCTTTGGTTTCCTTGCAAGAAGGTGGGATATAAATGTAATAATAAATAATTAAAAACTAAAGGGAGTTTCATTATACTTTTGCACCATTTCGAGCAGATGCTATCCCTGATTATTTCACAATCCTCCATCCCTCCTTTTACCACAGTGGGGCCCTGGTCCCTAAGGGTGTTTCCAGAGGAGGCTTTTAGGGTGCCATCACCATGCCATTCATGAAATTCTACAGGGGGGGTTTCCACATGACACCTTCTTCTCCTAACCTTCTCGTGTTTTTCCACAGCTTCTTCCTTGCCATAGAAAGGAGAAAAAGACAATGTTTTCCAATTAGTATCGCTAGGAGCCATCTGTCTGGAAGCATCCTTACTTTCTGTGCCAGCATAGAAACTTATTTATGTATTTTATATTTATTGTTGTTCCCCACCTCGATCAAAATGGAGAGGCATATAATAAATAATTATTATTTAATTAATTTGCTTACAGTATTTTTACCCTGCTCGTCCATTAAAATAAGGCTCCCAGAACTTGCTAGTGAAGGGAACTGCCAGCCCACTCTCTATTATCTGAATAGTCAAAGGGTAGTATTGCAGACGAGAGCCACAACCTATTATCTATCATCCAAGACTGTAGGCTACAAAATAAGAGGCTTAAGTTACAGGAAGGCAGATTTTGGTTGAACATCAGGAAAAACTTCCTGTCAGAGGAGTCAGATAATGGAACCAATTTCCCAGGGAGGTGGTGGGCTCTCCATCGCTGGAGGTAATTAAGCAGAGATTAGACGCCATCAGTCAGGGATGTTTTTTAACTGGGCTGCTGCACTGAGCAAGGGGTTGGATTCTATGGCCTAAATGGTGCCCTCCAACATTATGATTCTACAAGAGCAAAACGAAGGGGAGCTCTCTATGCTTTCTCGACTTCGTAATTCTCTTCCTCCAGAGTCTTGCTTAAGCCCAATGACGTAAGCCCAAGGACATAAGAAATGACATAGTAGTCAACCCAACTAATAGTCAACCCAACGCCAGCCTTAATCCACACCAAGGTAGATTATAATCGTGTTATGTGGGCAGTACCCCTTTGATAATCAACCATGGACTTGACTACTAACCCATCATTGACTATTGTGTCTGAACACAGCCTTAATACACTTTTATCTGTCCTGGGGCCTCGGGATGGGTTATAGAATCATAGAATAGTAGAGTTGGAAGGGGCCTATATAAGGCCGCTTCCAACTCGAGTCCCTCCCCCCGCTCGGTGCAGGAACAAAACAAATGTAGAGATATGTGTACTAGGATTGGGAGGGCCAAAACCAAAATGAAATGCAATGTATTGTTCTAAGCTTTGATGCTGTCTATGGGCTAGCAGAAGCTGAAGGCTATGGCTTTACTGAGAGCAGATAAAGTATCAGTAACATATCTCATTGTGGATTGAAATTTTCATTCCTTATTCCTTTGTGCCCCCCTAGACAACATTCCTGTAATAAATCACAAAACTCAAAACGTATTTAATGTTGCTATCAAATTTCAGTCAAATCATAGACATAAGACACTACACAAAATTATTCCCATTTACTTAAAAAGGAGGCACCTTTTAGATACATTAGCACACACCAAATTTATGGTCCCATTCTCTAAATTTATTTTGCAGCACTCTGTTTTATGATATTTTGTTCTAGTCAAGTGGACTCTGTGGAGCAGTGAGTCATAGGATCTCTTCAACTTCTTAAGTAATAGCAACTAAAGCCAAAAGGAAAGGAAGAAAGAAAGAAAGAAAGAAAGAAAGAAAGAAAGAAAGAAAGAAAGAAAGAAAGAAAGAAAGAAAGAAATCATTACCAACCAGGTTTCGGATCAAACAGAGAGATTAGTTGAAATTACAGTCCATTATACAAGTGTGTAGAAAATGGGGGTAATACAATCTTTGGACTGCAATGCAGTTTTTCTTGGTTCCAGGAAGCATCTTCAGATTTTAAAAAACTCAACTTTCATTTAAAATACCTGTATGTCCCAACTATAGAGACAGCCTTGAAAAGCACACCTGCCTTGTGCACCCTTAAAGGCATGAGCACCCACACAAACATAAACTCCAATTTGTTTTAAGTCTCATGTTCTTATGCCAGACAAGTTTTAGTTTTGCAACAGCAAAGCTTTTGTTCACCCTCCTGGCTGTAAAGCAGCAGCTGTGAGCAATGGAGGCCTGTCAGCTCTAAGATTTCCAAAAGGGACCGTCAAGCAATTCCCCACTCTGTAGAACAGACTCCTCTGAAAAGTTCTCTTGAAAATAAGAGAACTTGAGTAGCCCAGGTTCACCTCACAGCCCATTTGAGCCTCATAGTCCTCTTGGGCCTGTCACTTCTATCCCCCAGTGCAGCTAAGCCATGCAGGCCACAACCTTGACCCACACTTCAATTCTATGCTCCATCTGAGCTGTCCTCTGAATATAATACAGCAAGAGTGCGCAACTTGTGTCCCTCCAGATATATTGGCCTACAACTCTCATCATTGTGCACCGTTGCTCTGCTAGCTAGAGCTCATTGGAGCTGTCAGCCAAAACATCTGGAGAATTGCCCATCCCTCTTTCAAAGAAACCAGGGTGCTCTCACAAGTCAGTCACATTAATCTCTGAAGAGCCACAGCAAAAATAACAAACATTTGTCTCTGAAGGCTGTGTCCACCTTTACCAAGTTTATTAACTAACTTCTAATTGTTCCCATGACAAGAAGTTGGCCAGCATAACCATGTCTGACTTATACATAATTATAGTTATAAATCAGTCAGACAGTTGGTCAATCTAGTCTCATAGTGCTTACTCTGACTAGACCTAAGGTCTTTCACTACCTGGAATTGTGATGCCGGAAACAGAATATGGCATGCCCCACCACACAGCTATGTCCTGTCTTTTTGAGCAATATCAGCTACAAACCTGCACAGCCTTCTGAATTTCAAAGTATCCCTCTGACTTCGTGTGTGTGTGTTGATTCACCTGACCAGCGCATTTGTGGCAGATGTCCTATTTTTAATTAAGCTCATAGCAGGTCCTTTTTGTTGGTGTTCTGAACATCTGACTTGCTTCCTAGTGTCAGGGAGTCACTGCAAATGGAGCCACCACAAGCTGAATGAAAAAGCAGCTATCGCGAGCAGCTTCATGAAATGGCTCCAAATCAAACTAGGTGGTCCAAAATGTGTGGAAGATGTGTGCACTTGCCGTTGATATAGAAGAACCCCCAAAGTTACTCTGGAAAAATATGTATTGTTCATCTATTGCACAGGAAGTATTACAGAGAGAGCAAAGCTAGAGACAAATTCTAAATCTGAAAGATTAATTATAGAGGGAAGTGTTTATAAGGGGTTGGATCCAGATTTAGGCATACTTAAAGCAGACACATATAGATCAATGGGACTCTAGTCATGACTAACTGAAATACAATGAGTCTAACCCTACAACTAAATATTTTTAATAAATAAGACTAAATCTGGATCCAATGCACAGTGTTTGAGTGATTCAATACCACAACAAATACCCACTCAAGGCACCACTGCAGAAACTTTTCTGCATTTCAGCCAGTATTAATATTCATGACAGCTTGTCAGTTTTTGATGGATGATAGAAGACTCCATTTTTGAAGTAGAAAGTATCTTTTACAATTCGGGATTTGCCATGAACTGGTGTCTTGATGTCTTTAACAACGTCTCCTAGATGATGAGAAAAAAATGGTGCAATTGAACTGTGTTAACAGGTAAAACAGGGTAAATTTACAATGCCTCAAACCTGATACAGCCTGTTGTTGTTGATTTGTTGTTATTGATTATGATAATTATTAAATAATAATAATAATAATATCCACAGTTCTTTAAATCTAAGCTTTTTGATTTAAAATCAAGGTGGTATACAAATAATAAAACACAACATGAAACAAATCCATTAAAAGTCAGTAATAAGAATAACCACGTCAGTACACAACATAATAACATTACAGTTGCATCCCTAGGATCATAAGCTTGTTTGAACAATTTGGAGCAGAGTGCCAACTGATGTGAATTTCAGATTCCCTCACAAAACAGTCACAAGTTGTAAGCTGATAAGGAAAGAGCCAGATAAACATGTCATCCATTTCCTGGCCTGTGGTGAAATCTGCATCAGGCATTTAACAGCTATGACTAACATCCAGCTCATGAGTTCACCACCTGTAGCTACAACAGCACCGTCTGCCCAAGGCTCAGGTACAGCTTGTAACTGGCTGAAACCACAGCATTTGCTCTTAACTAAAGAGGAGTACCAAATTCTGTTTTGACTATCAGTCCTTTTGAAGGAAGCTGAGTGTTCTGAGGATCTGCTTTGTTTTATAGCTCCCACTAAACAAATCTCTGCTCATAAAACAATAATGCCTAAAACAGCAGGTTGGCCCCCCTAAGAAAAAACACACAAAAGTGTGCAAATAAAGGTTGCCAATTTTTTTCTCTCTACATCTGTAACAGTGGCAGGCTGTTCAGAAATGTAACTGGTACGGCCTTTCCCATCATTTTATTTCAAAAGCTTCACCTGCTGAATTTCTGTCAGACAGCAGTGAAGCAGGCATTTTCCAGGAGCAGAGCCTCTAAAACGGTGGCAACTCAAGTAAACCACCATCACATGTACTTACATTTCACACACGTGCCGAAGGAAGTGAATCAAGTGCCTACCAGGAGGAGAGCCTTCTTTGCTGTGGCATCCCCACTGTGGAATGAGCTCCCTAGAGAGGTTTGCCTGGCACCTGTATTATACTCCTTTCGACTCCAGGTGAAGACCATTTTATTTTCTCAGTATTTTAACAGTTTACCTTCTTAGTCGTTTAAAATCTGTATAAATCTCTGCATTGCTGCTCGGAATTATCCTGCTTGTGTTTTTATATTGTACTTTTATATTGTGTTTTTATATTGTGGTTGTTTTATACCTTGAATTGTATTTGATGGTTTTAATCTTTGTGAACCACCCAGAGAGCTTTGGCTATTGGGCAGTATAAAAATGCAATCAATCAATCAATCAATCGAATGAATGAATGAATGAATGAATTTACATGCCTATTCAACCCCATGGAACAGGAGTGCAGAACCTCAGGTCCAGAGGCCAAATCTGGCCCTCTGGACTTTCCCAGAACGCCATGCCCCCTTCTCCTGCAGCTTTCCCCCAATCATTGATCATTTGGTGATTTCACACTTTTTTTTTTTCTTTTTTGCAGTTTTCTCCCCATTCTGAAAGGTTGAAATGCCTCTCCTGAGCCTCAGTTACTGGCAGTATGAATTTTAAGCTAAAATTAGGGTGACCATGAAAAGGAGGACAGGGCTCCTGTATCTTTAACAGTTATATAGAAAATGGAATTTCAGCAGCTGTCGTTTGTATACATGCAGCACCTGGTGAAATTCCCTCTTCATCACAACAATTAAAGCTGCAGGAGCCGTGCCCTCTTTTTTATCTGGTCACTCTAACTAGCTTTAACTGTTGTGATGAAGAGAGAATTTCACCAGGTGCTACATGCATATGAACGACAGCTGCTGAAATTGCCTTTTTTATACAACTTTTAAAGGTACAGGAGCCCTGTCCTCCTTTCCATATAGTCACCCTAGCTAAAATATGCCAGAATTGGGGGATAGGTGTTATTTTTGGCCTCACCTCTTTTGCCTTTGGCCCTGCCCACCACTGGAATGGGGCGCCTAAGAGCTTCTCCAAAATGGAATTTGGCCCTAAGGCTGAAAAAGGCTAATGAAACATTATTTATTTGTCTGGCATACAAAATCAGCCTTTAACTCTGTTCCTGTGGATCTACACAAGAATGCATAGCTGCTGGCAATTCAGGAGTCTGCTGGGGATATTCTCTCTCATATATACGTAGCATAAGATGTGAATACTAAGTGGTAATAGATGCAATGACAGGTGTCTGGTAAATTGAGGAAGCGAGTACAATACCTTGTTCCAGCAGTGGCCAATTTGGCCATTGTATCACAAAGTGTAAAAGCATTTCTTCCACAAAGTCAACAAAAGGGGGGGCACGGGAATAACTCGCTATCTCCCTTCATGTCTGAATTGCCACAAATACAGTATTTTCATAAGCCTACCACATGCCTCTCATATTGTGGGATCAGAGTGATAACGAATCATCAACTAAGTTACGCTTACCTAAGCGCCAGCCATATTCCCATGATGATAGCACTGGGTAACAGAATTTCTCCTCAGGACACTTCATCTTCCTCTCTTTGAGGTAGTGGTGTCTCCCTTTACCTTCATGGGAGAAGCCCTGGTACAGCAGCTGTTCGGTCTCTGGGGTCGGGGCCCGCATCTCTGGAAGGGGTTCCTGAGGACTCAGACCTTCCTTCTCCTCTGGCAACTGCGGTTCTTCCTCCTCTTGTGCAGCTACTTTTTGACATCCAGCAAAGCTTGTGCCCTCTGTAGGACCAGTAGCAGGCAAGAAGCACTTTCTCTTGGATATCCCATAGTCAGGCACCCACCGGGGGTATTTGTGCCCATATTTTGCTTTCCAGCTCACCCTGCAGAAGGCCTCCTTGTTAATAAGCTCCCTCCAGCCATCCTGCTCCTGTGTGGTTAGTAGGCCTCTCATGGCCCCAGAGAGAGGACTAGAGCCGGTGTGGCGATTGCTCTATGTGCTTGATATACACTAATGCTTCCTCCCTCTGGTGTCCAAGGAAACGTGCACAAAAGGGCCAGTGAAGCTAGGCTCAAATTACAACCACTAAACAGGGAGAGCAGTTTACATGGTTCTCCCCCACCCTCCCGCGGCCATAACCAAACTGCTGTTATAAAACTCAGAGGCAGCATTTGAGGGAGGGGGTCTGTTTGCTTGTGGTGAGATGCTGAAAAGCTTTGCTGGGGTGACTGATTACCGTATAAAACTACTGACACTCTTTTAAATCAAAATTAAAGCAGTAAAGAGCATTTCCCCTCATCTTCCTCACGTGATGATCTACAGAGAATATTCTCTCTCTCTCTCTCTCTCTCTCTCACACACACACACACAGAGAGAGAGAGAGAGAGAGGAGTATAAAATAAGGGATTTAAAATCAGAGCAATTTAACCAAAACATTCCTTTGGAAGCTGGCCGAATCAGTCTTGAACTTCAATTGTACACAAGCAAGTAACAAGATTTGCCAAACTTGATTTCCCTGGCTTTAAGCTGTGCTGGAATCAGCCCAAAGAAAATCAAAGTGAAACTCAGCAGAAGCCACAAAATGAGAGATTGGCTACCATTCCATGTGGTGCCTGTGTGGTTTCCCCCACCCCGAAACAACTAAATTGGCTCTATGCCCTGCTCAGAAACCACCCTGGGGTTTGGGTGCAGAAGGCAGCGCCAAAGTAGGCAGGTTTTGACCGGTTCTCTGTTATGTTACATAAAAAATCCAAGCCCCTTTTTACAATACAGTAGCCATGGTGAGAGCTGAATAGTAGCACAGAAATGGGATAACCCTTTTCCGAGAAATGTACCCAGCACAGTCATAGAGTGGGCAGTTAAATATATGCAAATGTACTCTTTGTCTCCTGCTGCTGCAGTGTTCATTTGAACAAGTTGCCCTTTAAAGCTAAGCATCTCAATACAACAAAATGCAGGAGTGTGTATAACTAGGGAGATGGGGAACGCAGCTGTATAGAGAGAAACTCCATACCAGCCATTTGGTTTTCTTCTTTAATGCTTTAATCACAGAGCAAGAACTACCACACCCATAAGAAATGGGAAAGTTTAGATTGTTGGAGTTAAGCCATAAATCAAGAGATACAAATGCCAGACCTCCACCCCAGTTTCAATGAGTACAAGTGAGTAAGCGCATATATTATATGAATATTCTGAACACCATAGCATTGGACTTTGAAACTGTCTTGTGCCTAGGCGTAGCATGGCATAAACTACCCAAGTGTTTGCATATAGCTGTATTAACTCCATACAGAACTGATAATTTGACTTCCATTAGAAAACACATTGCCCTGCAGTGGAAAAAACACTGTCATCCAACAAGGCATACTGAAAGCAAAAAAAGTAGTAATAATTAGTTGTTTTTTGTCAGATGATAGCATCAGTTCCACAGTCAGTGGTACATAGGAGTCTAGGAAGCTGTCTTATACTGAATCAGACCAGGGAACCACTAGCAGAACAGAATTTGCCTTCCCCACTGCAGACTCTTACAACCAACCCCAAATCTCCACTGGAGAGTTGAAGGGGGCTGCAGGCAGGGCAAGCAAATGAGGAAGTCCCATTGCACGAACAGACTTTGGCTTGTGTGAGCATTGGATCTAACCCTATATGTATAGCTCCATCGTTGAACACAAGCTATGGATTCCAAAGGTCCCCAATCCAGTCCTCAACACACCCAGATAGGGCTGGAAAAGACTTCTGCCTGAAACCCTGGAGAGCCACTGCGAGTTAGTGTGGACAAGGTTGTGCTAGTTGGACCAATGGTACAAGTTTGAACTGGGTTGTTCTCTTTCTAGGTTACCCATGTAATAAACTCAAGGCCAGTGTGATATAGCGGCCAAAGCGTTGGACTGGGAGCCAGGAGATTTGGGTTCTAGTCCCCACTAGGCCATGGAAACCCACTGGGTGAATTTAGGCCAGTCACAGACTCTCAGCCCAGCCAACCACACAGAATTGTTGTTTTGAGGATAAAATGGAGAGGAGGATTATGTACGGTGCCTTGGGTTCCTTATAGGAAAAAAGGCGGGATATAAATGCAATAATAAAAAAAGGCCAGACCATTTACCCAAGGCAAGAGCAAAAGTTTATAGTATTCTCTCCCCCCCCCCCCCAAGACCAGTCCTTACTGCCTTGTGCTATTCTAGGTTTCAGTTCTTATAGAAAACCACCAACAAGAATTTCTGTTTAAGGTATAATACAAATTACTCCATTTAGAGACATGAACCAAAATCAATATTGAGAAGCCCACCTGAGTTTGTTTTTAACATGCACATTTTATTTCATGAAGCAAACATTCATGGTTTTTAATAAGTTATGAGATACAATATTACAATCTTGCATTTATTCCAGTTTATTTTGCTTTTCTATATAGTTTACAATGTAGTGAGCATTTCACATTAAGGCACACACAGCACAGTAAAAATAATAATAATCCTGTTATTCTATCTCCCCTCCAAGAAGCTGTGCTTAGACTTAGTGCATTGATATACAACTACAAAAATAAAGTTGACCAAGTAGAAATCTTTTGCTAAATACAATGAATGGAACAAAGTTACTTCCATTAAATCTCTTCCTCCATCAGGCACATTTAAAGCTCCAAGAAAAAAATATTCTGTTAAAAGCCACACCAGCCTTGTAGTAACCATTAGTTGCACATTTGGAATGTGTGCACGCATGTGTATGTGAGGGTTGTTGTTTTTTAAGAAAACTTCTGTCATTTAGAATGGCCATGTGTTCATTTCCTTATCCCAAAACAATGAAGGGGATAAACACATGTGCATGAACTCCTTGGGTTAAATTCTCCTTTCAATGGGCTCAATTAATTTGCACTCTTAGTAGAAACAATCAGATATTCATTTAATGGTTAACTGCCTACGCTAGTGTTACAATGAGCAAGTCCTGAGATGCTTTTAACTGGACTTAGGAGTCTGTGTGTTGGGAATTAAGCATCTTTCCATGACGGTCAATATGCGAGCTACACAAACAGGGGTATTTTTGTGCACAAACAGACAGCTACTCTTGGAATAAGTTATTGGAGGTTTTGTGTGGTGCATCACAACTGACTTCAAGCACCCAGCAAGGTGCATCTCTGCCAGGCTTAGTTCAGCACCCTGTCAATCACAAAATCATGGTTAAAGCAAGCCAGCATCATAACTGAGTCTTAGTGATGAAGGCTGCCAGGAACAAGTTTGATGACGCTTTTGGTTTCCTTCAAAGAAAAAAAAAAAGCAATTTTCACTTTCCCCAAATGTAAACAGCCAAGCATTCCATAGTGTTTAGCTGTAACACTATTTTGAGTTTTCGTGATTAGGTATTAAAAGTCAATCAAGTATACCAGTTTTACCTCATTTCTTTACAGAAATTTTTTAAACTGGCAATAGCCAAAGTGATATTCTACAACTAAATGAAGAGTTTACAGTCTAAAAACATCCATTATAAATCAGTAGTTTAAGATACCCAATTAGCCAAGACAAATTCCAGTTTAACGTGTAAATACAAAAATCCAGAAAAAGGATACTGTCCTTCATTATTACATGATTGTATACCAATTGAGAAAAGTACAATCTGAAAAGGACATTGGATTTACATGATATAGCAGTGATACTTATGACAAAAAAAACCACTTTAAAAATATTCAATTTAATCTAGGGTACATTAAAAGTATGATCTGCATACAGGAAGATACTTTCTTTCTCACAGGACCGCTCACAGTATTGCATTGTAAGATTTCACTCAAAGAATAGAATGTTTTGAAACAAGATGAACTTATGGAACAGTAACATGAAACGGGCTTCCAGGAATGTGTTCTTCACCCCACTTCACGGCTAGAATATAGTCACCCTTCTCCTTAACAACATATGTCACACTGTACTGGTGATTTCCCAAGTGTTTCACAGATACTTCTTCACAAGGTGTTGTAGGTCCGTGGACACCAACTAACAACATATTTGAGCCTAAGGCAAAAAAGAGAGGGTTACCACTAGTGGTAGCAGAACTCCTACTCCACTTCAACCAAGATTAAAGCGTTCCAATCATTAAGTATTTCAGGATATGCGCAATTTCAAGCAACATGCTATTTGCAAGCAAGTTGTTTCTATAGAGGCAAAGCACCAAGGAAATTTATTAAATAGCCCTGATGATTACCACCTGAAACAAAAAGTTCCAGTGCTTTGCTTAGCAGCATGTTAATTTGCTACCTACGACTCTGCTTATTGTGTACAGCAGTGGTAGGTTGTCAATGGCAACTAAGCTGTTTTCTCTAGAATGCAAGTAGTGCTAAAGATTTTCTGAACATTTACTATCCAAAGCCTCCCAGGAAAGGTGAAGAGCTCAGTTTCGGTCACAAGACCGGTTAAGAAACCTATACATTAACTTCTAATTACCTGCTTTGCTGCAATCTACAGAGAAGGAGTTTTTCTGGCCCACAAAAGCTCTAGAGAGCCCTGCACCCCTGGAGATAACTTTGCTTGCATCAGATGAAGATTTCGGAATGGCACTATAGCAGGTATCAGTTGTTGACCTGGTGACAGATTCCACCATGATAGAGGACGTTTCATTTGAGATGCCGGGGCTAACCAGCCGCTGACCTTAAAAGAACAAGAGGGTAATGAACCAGAGCACAGTTTAGCAGCATGGCAGTAATCTACTGTGAAGTCAAAAAAAGAAGAATTCTGAGCTGCACTGAACAGATGTCTGTTCAGTGAACAATGCCCCCACCCACCTTCTGCACTTGGATCTGTCCCCCCTGGGACACACTATGAGCATAAGCCACTTCTAATAATAACTCACTAGTCTTACCTGTCACTTTGGCTTTGAAAGGACTACCAGCTATGTGATTAGGCCCTCCGTATTTAATTCCAATTAAGTAGTTTCCTGGAGCCATAGGTGTGTACATTACATTGTAGCCCTCTGGAGCTTCCTGGCAATCCATTTTCACCTTTGATGGCCCCTCAATCGTAACAGCAAGGGTACCAGGGCCAGCTTTGGTGGTGTCTATAGTAAACGCTGATTGTAATCCTGGAAAACAAAGTCCAATTAAAATACATTAGTTTGCAAATTGAAACATGTTCACACTATTATGCAGCAGTCCGTTTGGCAAGCATATGCCACAAGTGCAGCACCTAGATGTACATGTGTTTATAGATAAGGCTCTGCCTATCCTTACGTTTAACTGTTCCATAAACCCTGGGTACTGAGAATTTAAACAAACAGAATTAAAACTTTGACTAATTCACCTTTTCCTTGAGAAGTAAATGAGCAAGGATTGCATACGGTTTTTAAGTGTGGAAATATCTAGTAGCCAATGTCCTCTACGCACTTTGTCGCCAAATATTGAACATAGCACCATTCTATTGAGTATCTATGAACAAAGGCAATGTTATTTATTGAAACTACTAGTGAGTTTAGCTCTTTCAATTTTCTCCCTAACAGTACAGTCCTATTCATGTTTACACAGAAGTCAGTTCTATTAAGTTCAGTAGGACTTATTTACAGATAAGTATGTAAATTATTTACAGCCTAAGTATATTAAGATCCAGTTTGTCCAACAGTCTGCAAGTCTCTTTGACATGTTTAGTTCAGTATCAGGATCTTGAACAAATTGTGCTTGTAGAAAGTTTAAACTTATGGTCACTCCCCATATACTTTTCTTTAACAGTAAGCACTTATGTAAGAAGTGCAAACCCTTTAGGTAGATAGACACATCCTATGTATTTAATTGTCTTCTTTGTTGGGAAGCACATAATTCACACATGCACACAATATGAAATGCTTGAAAATGTTGCATTATTTGCCCATTATGTAATGACCTATCAAAGACTGGGAGCTAAACCCAGAGGCATGGTGGAATAGTCAGCAGGGAGATTAGTACTGTCTACTATACTAGCTGAATTGCACAATGTAAGAGTACTAGTTTGTCTGGAGGATGTCAAGATGTTTTTGTATGGTTTGTGGTTGTTTTATGCCAATAAAGGTACATTGATTGATTGATTGATAATATGAGAGTTTTCCTATGCAGAAGGGTTTTCAGTGGAGAAAAGCATGTGGGAATCCTGGTTCCCCTTTGTTCAAGTGCAACTTTAAGAGTTTAATATAGTTTTAAACCAAGCTTTGCACCAGCTAGTTCTACTGGTGTTAGCATTTTCAACTCTTATTACTAGCTTAAGTCCAACTCCATGCTTACGTAATCTAATGCATTATTTTTAGAAATGTATTCTCAATTTCTCCAAGGCCCTTGCGGGGATCAATATATAGACACCATCCCCACTGTTTAAAGTAGTCTTCTCCAACCTGGTGCCTCCAGATATTTCAGACTAACTTCCATTAGCCCCAGCCAATATGGCCAATAATCAGGCTGAAGTATCCTCTTGAAGTCTCTAAGACCACAGCATGGTGCCCTGCAGATATTTGGGGCTACAGCTCCCATTGGCCATGCTGGCTATGGCTGATGGAAGTTGAGGGCCAAAACATCTGGAGACATCAGGTTGAGGAAGGCCAATATAGGCAATAAGCCATGGAACAATTTGACCTTGGATGATTAGTGGACAGACAGCTAAACTGAACTGGCACGCCACTTATGGGAATTGTTCTGATAGTTTTTACATCTAGTTCTACAGTTGACTTGATATTGGCTTTCCTCATTTAGCTTCATAATTCAAACAGAAAACTAGGAAAATCTAAGTACAGTCTGTTAGCTAATGAGATGGAAGGCAGTTTTTCTGGACAAGAACCCGGTGATATTTTGAGAATTCTAATACCGAAAAAGGAGTAACGATTGATTACCTGTTATGCCACTCTCAAGACCTGGTCCATAGGCAGTGACTAGGGCTGGGCTATCCGTTTGACCAGGCTCCCCAACTCGGACTTTGAAAGGGCTGCCCACAACATGACTCCCATTGAACTTCACGTCAATAGAATGAATGCCATTTTCACGTGGAATGAACCGAACAGCATATTTATCTATAATACAGGCAAAGAATCACATAGTTTAGAACTTGACACTGCACACAGCACAATACCCCAAACTTAGTGTGCCACTTTTCTATGGGTTATATGCTCAGACCAAAGAATTCTGGTGCACAAAACAGACCAGAGCCTCTGAAATGTGATGTACACACACAGGATGGAAACGAGAGTTTTCGCCGTCCCATTATTATTACTTCACTATTTTAAGTTGCTTATTTTCCATGAGTCGTCAGTAATACACAGCCAACCCACCTTGGGAAATAGTTATTCCTTTGTACTAGTGGACAGCTAAAGTTCTTTATCCCACAGAAAATATTAGAGTTATAGGAGGGATATGAGTATTTGAGTATATAGCCTGCTCTTGGAAGTCAGTAGCTGGCCTGGCAAGCATTTTGGAAGCATGGTATTATCCAACAGATGCAAGCCCATTGCTATAAATGGTAAGGACCTCAGAGGAGATATTGCTAGTGTCAGCCTGCAAGTATACCACGAGTTTCCAAAAGGAAAAGACAGTGATGTGTGTTGCAGGATGGAAAGGTGAGATACTACAAGTAGCAATATATTGCCTAATGTTACTACTATAGCTGAATGGGAAACTCAGATGTTGTGACCTAGCCTCTTGCCATGCACTGGAGTGCATATCCAACTGAGTCATTAACAGGCCTTCAATCACACTCTATGCATAAGAGTACTCCGAAGTGCACAAACTGCAGTTCCGTGGTGTGGTAAAGTATACATCCTGATCAGCTTAAACAGGGGTACGCAAAAAGAGTTTACTCAGGAGTTCCTTAGTTGTGATCAAGGAAGGAGTTCTCAACCTCTTGTGAAACATGACCGCTTGTATTTGTGTTCCGAAGAAACCACGTAATCACTTTGGAGCGTGCATCTATACCGATTTCGTGTTCAGTTTATGCTCCAAGAGAGATTTGACAGTTGTCATCATATTTAAGAAAATCTAGCATGACATTCTCCATTCATCCTTACCTTGCTCCAATTCAGAAACATGACATTCTTCTACAGCTCCAATTGGGCTATGCACTTTGGCATCAATCTTGCCCTTTGCCCCGTTAAGCCTTATGGCGAAGGCTGCTGGCTGGTTAACTTTCAACCCAGACTCCTAAGAATGCGATATTAAGATTACCACACATATTGACACTCGGCTGGCAAGGAATATATTGCAACAGTTCCATACTTGGCTGCCTCTGAAGCAGAGAGCAGCTTTGCATCATTTTGCCTAAAAAGCAGCACAAAACCACGATGTGCGCTGTAGCAGGCCTGTATCCCATTTGCATTGAAAAGAAAGGGACTGTCATACAATTCATGCTTTTGGAAATACTGGTCAGTCTTATGTTTACTTTAGCACCTCTCCTATCAAGGACTTGAGTATCCCTATCCTGGTGTATATAAAGGCCTTATGCAATTGTGGGGCTGGGGAGTGGGATGCCATTTTGTTTCCTTAAACCACAAAGGAATAACATGATCTTATCCTGTTGGTTCCTGAGCCGCGAAGTGATGTGATCAATATGCTAAACATATTCCTGAAAGACAATGCAAGACATCACTTAAGTTTGTTCTTCTCACACATTGTTTTCTGGTCTAAAGATCAATATTGCAAGAAGAGCCTCATTTTTCTATGACTTAGGATGCTGGGGGGAAAGTATTACCAAACACATCAGGCTACATCAAAAGGTTTGTGTTGTCCAAATATGTAGCTTTTTGCAGTAAACCTGCTTTGATATATTCAATATTCACTTGAGTTCTCTCTTCATTAGTTGTGTGGCTTGCCAATCATGCAGCATTACATGCCTATCTAGTATGATGCCTGCAGCTTTCTATTCAAGGAACCTATGCCTTGCACCATGCCAACAGCTGCATGTTTTGGGAGATTTCTGGTAACATAACAGTGAAGGGGGAGGAACTAGAAGCAAATATGATAGCACACCTGTTGCGTTATACTGGTCATTACAGATACAAAAAGCCAGTCTCAGATGTTATGCACATGTAATTCCTGCCTTTAGTCACTGGGAAATTCAAACTTACATCACCAGGGGAGTCAAGAGTACAATGGTTTTGCTTTCAGTGCATAGCTTACCTGAGATTTCATTTATAACTTTACCCTCAAGAGAGAAATAAATTGGAACAGGTGCAAAAGCTTCAATACAGAAAGGCCACTCAAATGCATCAAGGAGTTTTTATAGAGTGCAAAAAAATGGCTTTTGCAAAAGGATTATTTCTGCATCCCCCCCATCCCTATCAGTTTATTTCCCTCTTCAGGGTTTTCAGTCAGCTGACACCACATATTCTGTCAGGAGTCTTTAAATGAAACACAAGAAAAACATCGGTACCACAGCAGCTAATTAACGTCCTTGTGACTCCTCATTTTAGTAGAGATTTTGCTAGAAAACTACACTGATGCACCAAGTACCTGTGCACAGATTCAGCAGGGCTGCATAATCTAACTGATACCTAACTTAACCAAATACAGGAATGGGTTGCCATCTGATCTACACATGTTACCTGGCTGAAGCTCAGTTTGAGTTTTCCAGGTTACTTATAATTTAACTTTAAGAGAGGCATTTAAAGTGTTACTTGATTTAAGTTACATACAAACCACAAAAAAGATTATTGGCTATGTGTTTAGGAACCATCCGAACCACAAATTTGTGGTTTGATGACACCTGCGCAAGTGGAAACTACTGCTATATGTTCACCACAAAGCCCCGTTTGTTGAACCATGTACATTCTCAGGACATACCTAAAGTAAATGCTTCGTTGGTGGCCTACACTGCCTTGTCTATGAATGAATGGTGAGGCAAGACACGCAATCCTACAAACCAACTTACTACCATTACCATTGCCTGTTCCTGATCACTGTCATACACTGATGTGCTTAAATAAACCTGACAAAACCATCTTATTGGCTAGGTATGTAAAGCTGTTTCGTGACATTGGGCACCCAGAGTGACCCCTGTCAAATGCTCTTTCCTATCTGGAAAGGCCTACTTGCTTGCTCCAGAGGAAATGTCACTAGTAAGCAGCTACAGTAAGAGCCCAAGGATGAAATCAGCTTGTGGTAAGTTACGGAGATATTTCCTTGTGTCTCACCTGAAGGCTCATAACAGTGAGCCTACGAGCATCATCTGAAGGAGCTATCACAGGAACCAGGTAAGGGCTTTCGGGAATATGCTCATCGTTGAATTTGATGGACACCTCGTAGTTACCTGAAAGAAATGAGAATTTCACTAAGCAAACGAAAGGATGCAGAGGAACTGTTTTGGGGCATCTTATTAATATTTCAGATCATGAATACTAGAAGTTCATACCAGGCTCTTGGGCAGTATATGATACACCACAGGATCCATCTTTATGGTCTTCAAAAGCAATTTCTGCCTTACTTGGGCCTTCCACTGCAATAGAAAGCCCTCCAGCTCCTGCTTCTCTTGTCCATATGCTGAATTCAGCTGTTAAGGAAAGACAGCACTTAGAACCAGGCATGCAACACTCCAATCCCTTTCTTGTGGCAATGGGGTTATGTGCCACAAAGAGGCATTCCTCGGGCAGTCTTCCCAAAATGCATTCCTGTGGACCTAGCTGTGTGACGAACTTCATTTCCTCCAAGAGGTTAACTATCCTTTTTCTAAGGTTACAGTCATTATCCTTCACTGCAAGACACTCAAACCCATGTCATGGAGGGAACTCAGTAAAGATCTTACCTGGGATTCCTGCTTCTGCTCTCTCAAGTCCTGGACCACCAGCTCTGACCTTATTGGCTCCTCCTTCACCAAGTGGTCCTACAGTAAACTGGAATGGGCTGCCTGGCACATGCTGTGCTCTGTATTTCACATCAACAGTATGGATCCCCATTTCCTGGGGTACAAAGCGGACACAGTATGCGTTTTTGTCATGCTCCATTATTTCAGCATCTGTCATTCTCCCTGATGGGCTCGTTACTCGGGCTGACATGTCCCCAATATCAATTTCTAAAAACAAGAGAGTCCAGTGTTAATAGGCAGAAGGAGGATTTATTTTTTGAACATCTTACACTGTTGGGTGATTACACAAGTGAGGTTTGAGCTCCAATAAGTTCTAAAGCCAGCTAACTCAAAGGTTTTGGGGAGGAGGGGAAATGTTTCATTGAAAGGGCCCTTAAGGAGTATACACTAGTATAGGGAACAAACCAAGTGCAGTGCTATGTGTAAAGATCATACATGTAGTCAATGTGCCAGGGATATAAATATATATTGGGAACATAATGCTACTCAACCACTCAGTTATGCTATTCAGAGCCAATGTGGTGTAGTGGACTGGGACTCAGGAGATCCGGGTTCTAGTCCCCACTCAGGCCATGAAGCTCACTGGGTGACTTTGGACCAGTCCCTGAATCCCAGTCTAACATACCTCACCGGGTTGTTGTGAGGATAAAATGTAGAAGGGGAGGACCATGTGAGCAGCCTTGGGTTCCTTACAAGAGGAAAGAAGACAGGATATAAATAATAAAATAAAATAAAACTTCCCAGAAGTCCAACCAGCAACAGACACTTGTAAAGATCAAATGAATGGGTATATACTAACACTAGGAATGTACAGATTTTGTTAAATCCATTCCATCTGTGTTTTGTATATTTGTCAGGCATATTTTGTTCCATCCTTCTCTCACTGACAGAATCGGAGATTATTTTAAGGGATGTACCAGAATTTCAACCCACTGCACTAATGCACATTAGACAACTGTGCATTTGTGCAAGTCCACAAAATCCACTCATCTTGGAAAAATTCTGGTCCCCTGTGGAATCTGCAGGTCAGTTCATAAAAATCCCAACTAATTTGAATCTGTTGAAGATTTCTCCGACGTCTCTAAGCAACACTCACCTGTACATGGATATATACCATGGATGGGCAAACGCTCATCTGTTCATCTCAAAAAACATTGAAAATTTGTGAGCGCTCTTTGCGAGACATCATCAAAAATGTTCACCAATCTGATTGTTTTTCTCCCTGTTTTGTACTTAACTCTCCCTATTGAAATCAATGGAGACTCAAAGCACTTACAGTCTTGAAAAGACTGAGGGCAGGATGGGGAAGAGACAAACAGCACCACCACACCAAGTGTTTTCAGTAGCAGATTGCTCTTTGACCCTAACCAGCATCTTTGGAGTTGCAGACTCTTACTCTTTATTGAAAAATTAATAGATGTACAATATAGCAAAGGTAAGGGTTTTACTTTTGCCTTATTTGCCTTGTAAATTAAGGAATAACAGGAATGGGAAGCAAGCCCCATGACTGCGATTGATAAGCATTCGAGCAAGGGTACCATGTACATTGATGGTGCTATATAAATAATAATAATAATAATAATAATAATAAGGGGTTTCCATTTGACCCCACCCTCTTTTGAATGCTCACTCCATCCTGAATTTATACAAGCCCTCAGTCTGTTTTCCTAATTACAAAGGTACACATATATCCTACCACTTTTATTACTTGAGAGCACAGAAAAAACTAGGGTTGTACTTAGAACATTCTTAACTGAATTTAAGAGTTATTCTTCATGCATTTTTGAAAAAGTAACCCTTTCCCTCAATATAGGAGGCATCATAGACTAGGCACACAGTTAAGGTTTGTTACAAATCTTTGTAACAAAGACCAAATGACTTACTGGCCATTTGCTGTGCCTTAAGGCAGATTTTACTTAAGTGGAATACAGATATTGAACAGCCTCAGTACTAAACATACCCACTACCCCTATAGAGCGACGCAAGTAATACTTCTGCAAATCCCCCAAAAAGACTGATTGGAAACTTTGCCTTCTGATGATAGCTGGGGTATCTGTGAAAATAGGACACTGCGGTTCTCTCAATTGAACGTGGCAGTTTTCCTCCTGCTCAGCGTACAGGAAAGTGGGACTGAACTGGTGTGAAAGACAGGACAGCCTCTCCAGACATAGAGCCATTTGGAACCATGTAACTATGAGAAGGCAGCAGAGGAAAAGGAAGGAAAACAAGACAGAAGAAGCAAGATTGATTAGAGCAGCAGAAAAAGTGAAGGAAACAGATGGCACAATGTGTATTAAACTGAAACAGGAGCATGCTGAACTGTATATCATGTAAGATCGGAATGTATTCTAGAAGGAAGAGAGTGTACATACCGTATTTATAATCCAAGTTTTTAAGCAGGTATTTAGTTAACCAAAAATAAGCTAAGAAAAGGCAAATAAGTTTCATTTCATGTACGTTCCCGTTATAGTTCCACATGAAAATGTAATAAATAAATAAATAAATAAAATGAAAATCAGTTACTATTACAGATCTCATGGTAGCAACCGCGCTTTCATCAACCGAAAAGAAACATGCAAAGGGCAATGCAAGCAGCACCTTAATGCATTGACTAGAGCAGAGCCTTCTGTGATCATTCTAACCACCACCCCCTCGAACATTAAAAACTTGAGTCAGTGGATAAAGTGCTGGACTTTAAAGCCAGGTCTACATCATGGGGACTAGAACAATTAGCAAGTGGTTGGGAGCATTTTGCACTGCAAGCACCAAGAAGAAAGAGGAGGAGGCCGCCTTCCCTGGCCTATGAAAGCCTTCAGACATTCCATTTTTAAAACCAATTTGTATAGAATGCTCAGAAGACTCAAGGATTCATTTGTTTGAGTTTCAGGAGAAACAAATACAGTATAGCCAAGACTAAAACTTACCTGGAATTTTTAAGTTAAGATCACACAAGCTTCCAACAGTGGCCACAGAAGGAGCCCGTCTGGCACGTGTGATGCTTTCCTTCACCCTTCCTTCACCACTTATTTTCACAGTAAATGGGCTACCTTTAATTAGTACAAACAAGACCACACTGAGTTCCATCTATCAAGAGTACAAGTAACAAGACATCTAGGCTGTAAACTGCTGACAAGAAGTTATTTTTGTAGTTTAGAATTCCATCCCATTGAGCAAGATTGGATCATTGCATTAAAAAAATAATAGACATTAAGCGGGATGACCACCAAGGAAACCAGCTTCCTATACCAGACCAGTAAGTGACTGAAGGGTTTACAAAATGCTCGTATCTGACCATGCAGAATTTTAACAACAAGCTATTCCTTTAAGTGTTTTCAGAGTATCAGCACCCTGACATAAAACTTAAACAGTCTCCAACAGATTCTGTACTACAAGGGATGAATGCTGGTGGGTACGTAGAACAGAAACCCAGCTTTCTCTTTTCTCTTACCTGGGATATGCTCATCAGCAAACTTAGTTGACACTATGTAAACACCAGGCACGGTTGGAAAGTAAGACACTCTGCAAGTCCCATCCTCTAGATCTTCTGTCTGGATATCCACTTTGCTTGGTCCTTCTACTGCCAGTGATATCCCACCATAACCTAGAAAATAGAAGCTGGAATGAATGCCTACAGCTGTGAAGAGCTCCATAGAGTGTTTCCTTTAAGTGAACTACTTAGAGAACTGGATGTTCTAGAGTTCAAGCATTACATGTGAGCTCTGAGTTTTAGCCTATGTAAGTTATCAGACTGGCAAAACACTGAAAACTATTCACATCACAGCAAGTATCCAAGGTACCATATGTTCTATGGTGTTACAATTTACAGGTCAAAAGCAGGATATATAGGGTTGGATTCCAGACCTGGTCATACTTAGAGAAGACCCATTGAAATCAATGGGACTTAACATGACTAACTTAAGTCCCATCAATTTCAATGTGTCTACTATAAGTATGACTAAGTCTAGAACCAATCCATGATATTTAGTTCTGTTCAGCTAATGGAAACTGTACAGCATATAAGAAACATTACAGTGACTGTAGGTTATTGAATGGTTAGAAAATATTGGGTTGGAACTAGGGATGTGCTCCGCTTCTAATCGGACCGGCGAATTAGAAGCGGAGCGGGGGGCTTCGCCTGCCCTTAAGGCGGAGACGAAGAGGATTGGGGGGCCGGCGGAGCGTGGCGAAGAGGATCGAGGTGAAGGCGGATCCTTCGCCTCGATCCGGAGCTCCGCCGGAAAGGTACCGCGGTGGAACCACGGGCTCAATTGAAGACAGCAACGGACCACGGACGGAGGCAGGTAAGGCCCCCCTCCCCCTTACCGGGCTCTGCCGCCATCGCCGCATGGGCGGCGATGGCGGCAGGGCCCGGTAACCCCCCCCCCCCGCCCTCCTCTCCCTTACCTTCCTCCGTCCGCGGTCCGTCAGCGTCTTCAATTGAGCCCGCGGTTCCAGCAGGAAGTCTGGGCCGCTTGTGGCCCAGACTTCCTGGTGGAACCGCGGGCTCAATTGAAGACGGCGACGGACCGCAGATGGAGGCAGGTAAGGCTCCCCTCCCCCTTACCAGACTTCCTGCTGGAACCACGGGCTCAATTGAAGACGCTGACGGACCGCGGACGGAGGCAGGTAAGGGAGAGGAGGGGGGGGTTACCGGGCCCTGCCGCCATCGCCGCCCATGTGGCGACGGCGGCAGAGCCCGGTAAGGGGGAGGGGGGCCTTACCTGCCTCCGTCTGTGGTCCGTCCGAGCGGAGCGGAGTGGGCATAGGCGGAGTGGGGGCGGGGCGGAGCGGCCCGATCCGAAAAATGGCGGATCTGAAAGTGAAGCGGAGTGGGGCGGGTCCATGCACACCCCTAGTTGTGGCAGATCCAACCAGATTATCAAGAAGGGTTCTCTCACACAGAATAACTTCTTAGATTAAGCCCATATGAAGTCCTTGCCAGAGGAGAAATTCTGAAGAAGGGAAGTATAGCACTGACCTGCATCTCTTGTATCTACAATGAAGTCACACATTTCAAATGTTCGCCCTTCAACCAAGCCACGTCCAGAAACTCTTGCTCTATTTGCATCGCCAATCTCAGACTGAACCACCATAATGGAGACTGGGCTGTTGGGCACATGACTTCCATTCTTCGTAATACTGACCAAGTGTTCTCCCACCTCCCGTGGAATGAATGAGATACCTGCCAGATAGAAGTTGGTGACAAACAGATTTGTAACTTGCTTATTTGTTTATTTTTTAAAAAATCAAAACTTTCTCCCATCCACCATAAAAACTACTAAACCACACACACACACACAAAAGTAGCTGGAATTAGATTATTACAAGCAGCATCAGTACTCTCAAAATCCTAATATGGCCACAAATTTAAGAAGTTTATTGGCTTCCAGTTGGGTCCCTGATCCACAAGATGTCCCCTCTGGGGAAGGGCCATAGCTCAGTGGTAGAGCACATGCTCGGCATGCAGAAAGTCTCAAGTTCAATCCCTGGCATCTCCTGGAAATCCTGATGCTGGAAACCCCGGAGAGCCACTGCCAGTCAGAATTGATAGTACTGGCCTAGATGGATCAATGGTCCAGCTCACTATAAGGCAGCTTCCTATATTCCAGAGACCACCCTGCCAGCTTTCACAAGCCACCACACAATCAGAAGTGCCATTATGGTGGCCTCCTACAAGGTCTGAGATACTTACCAATGTGGTTATTGGGTAACCTTTTCAGAAGACATGGTTCATCTCGCCCAGATGGGGCTTTAATACTGGCTGTCAAGAGGCTAAGGTCGGTCTCATTGATGTCCAACAAGAAGTCAGCAGCAGAGCCAAGCTTAACTTGGGAACACCTCCTATTGTCATCTTTAGGAAACAAGATTTCCCACTGAGATTGGAAATTAAACAGCTTTTCAACAACTACTTGCTCACCACCAGATCTGAACATTTTGGGTAAACCATCCAAATGCCTTTTAGCTTCAAGTTTATAAACACAAATTGATACAGATCAGACAACATGTTGCTTGTTGATTAATACTTCCATGGTTCTCAAATACAAATTTAAGCTCGAAGAAATTAGAACTCTAGATGGGCCATTACTGGATAATACTTGAACAACTCAGAATTTGTTATAGGAAAGTTGACCCAGGGCAACCAGGACGATCAAGGGTCTGGAAACAAAGCCCTATGAGGAGAGACTGAAAGAACTGGCCTGGAGAAGAGAAGATGGAGGGGAGACATGATAGCACTCTTCAAATACTTAAAAGGTTGTCACACAGAGGAGGGCCAGGATCTCTTCTCGATCCTCCCAGAGTGCAGGACACGGAATAACAGGCTCAAATTACAGGAAGGCAGATTCCGGCTGGACATCAGGAAAAACTTCCTCACTGTTAGAGCAGTACAACAATGGAACCAGTTACCTAGGGAGGTTGTGGGCTCTCCCACACTAGAGGCATTTAAGAGGCAGCTGGACAACCATCTATCAGGTATGCTTTAAGGTGGATTCCTGCAGTGAGCAGGGGGTTGGACTCAATGGTCTTATAGGCCCCTTCCAACTCCACTATGCTATGATTCTATGACCCTTAATATAAAGAAAGTGTAGAAATTAAATTCCTGGCCAAAAGCTATCTGAAACTTTGATGGCGCGACGCAATATAGAAGCTTAGTATCTCACAAAATCAAGTTTTCGGTTCTCAGTTGTGGTGTATAGGAAAATAGCCAGATTACACAAAGCATCCCAGAGTACAAAGGCAAGCCTTTTTCAATATATAAAGTTGTGTCAGATTGCAAAAATGCAAAGTTTTTAACCCCATCCCTTAAATGCAACTGTTCTATTTTAAGTGCTCTTCATACCTGTGATTTTGGCAATGAATGGGCTTCCTGGGATATGCTTGTCATTGTACTTGACTAAAATGTTGTAGTTTCCTGGAAGTGTTGGCAGGTAAGTGACGGTGCAAGTGCCATCCTTGTTATCAATGCAACTGATCTCAGCTTTTGAGGGACCTTCAATGGCCAAGTCCAAACCACCTGTCACATTGGGAGGAAAACCATTACTAGCCCTTTTGAACTTACATTTCCCAAGAGATTGGCTGCAATCAAAATCAGCTGATTTAGACTGAGAGAAACTTGTAGTTGGAGCCTTCTGGGAAGGCTTTGATAGAAGATCATCATGGCTTGCTTAATGTACATCTCGTTCTTCATATGCAGGTTATCTCCAAATATTAAACTTAAATATTAACATAATACAGAAACCATACATGCAACTTTTAATTAAGACAATTAGCCTTTTTCAACCCATCTCTATAGTCAGCTCTGGGTTTTCTGTATGGAGTAGGAGGATGGCCAAGATGACCTACAAGACCCCATGCCAACTCTAATTCTATAAAGGAAAGTTCATTATTCCTTTTAGAATACAGTTGAGTATCTAAGATAATTGCATTTGGATGAAGGATGCCCAAATACAAATCCAAGCTCAGCCGTAAAGCTCATTTTGTGAATTTGGGCAGCTCTCAGTCTCACCTATAATAGGGTCACTGCAAGTTTAAACAGAACTGTTGTAATGCACCATGAAATCTGCAAAGTGCTTCCAAAACACAGCCCAATCCTGTTAGTAATGCTTATACTCAACATGTGGTAATATGTTTATGCATCCCTTGAAGTTCCCGGGTAAATGCAGCCACTGATGAATTAGCACTATTCAGCTACTTCAAGCCTGTTTATAACATTTGGCTTGCAATTAGAGTTCCTAAGCATGCATCTTTGGAAGTTAATGCTCAAAGTCAAGCGTAGTTTGCTTTGACAACAAATGCATTGGAGACTTGGAAGCTAGACACTTACCCTCACCAGCATCTTCAGTGACGATGGTAAAGGTCGCTGGCTTGTTTGCTACACCATAGACAAGGCCAGGTCCATAAGCAGTCACGTTGCCACTGTTTGGATAGTTCACATAAAACTGTAGGGGGCTCTCTGCAAAAAATGAGAGACTACGCATAAATTGCACACACTTGAGGTGGGATGTTTTTAATAACTCTGGCTATCTTATGTTCTCCACTCTTGAAGAGACAAATGTGTTTATTTAGTAGTTTAAAGGGTCTAAAGTCCATCTTGCCTCTTCATAGGAGGAGAATTTAAGTGTGCTTATTCAGTAGCAGTTGAAAGGGTCTGAAGTCTTTCCATGACTCATTGGTGTTCGCTTGAATTCCTTTGTAGATTCTCTTTAGCATTACTTAAGAGCTCTCCTGGATCAGGCCAAAGGCTCAATCTAGGAAACCCACAAGCAGGTCATGGGAGCAGTAGCCCTCTCCTATTGCTATCTCCCCACAACTGGTATTCAGAGGCAGGCTGCCTCTTATCCTGGAGATTCTTGCAAGCTTCTATGTACAAATACAGGAAACCATTGTCTTGTACAAGCCTTTGATCAGTTTCCAATCACTGAGCACAGTTCCAGTAATGTTAGCCTCATCCAATTTCAATGTTTTACTAGTAGCCTCAGTTTATGTTCGACTTCTATGCATCACACTCAACCCAAGTGTGTTGGAACATAGTTTGTTAAGCCTACTATTGCAAGTAATGGGCATATACAGCAAGCCTTCTGTCAAAGAATTTCTGTTAAACAGATTCTTCTATGGCTTTTGCTTGTCTTCGTTCCCCCAGTGCAGTACACCCATGTACTTCTGTCCTCCAGCCCAAGAAGCAAACTTCAAGTCCTACAACGTGCCAACATAAAACATTCTAATGTTTATATAAATTTATACAGCTTTTGCCAATGAAACTTGAGTTTACCCAATGATCACTAAGCAAGCTATGATTGAGCACATGAAAAAACCAAAACCATTCAAAAAAAGTCATGTTGGACATCTACAGAAATTGTTCTTGTGGCTGGGGCTTAAGTGGTACTTCTATTTCTAGCTCTGCTACAGGCTTCAATGCTCACACTGTTGCATGTGTTCCTGTCCATCAGTTACAGCAACAAACCAACTCCAAGTTATCTGGATGTGCCCTAATTTAGCAAACTGAATGGTTTTTTAAAAAATAAATAAATTAAAAAACGGTCAGTATCTGCAGTTTGGGCATGCAGAATAGTTCTGCCAACAGTAGATCAGTACCTATCCATATGGTTAGTAGAAACCAGGGTGGGAAGCATAGATACCCCAGGATTGGGACACTGGGCAACGGTATGTGACTTGAAGTGTGGGAGGCCGCTAAGCATACCTACCTCACCATGGCTCCTGCAGCACTAGCATACACAATACAATCCATGAAAGATTCCTGGCTCTATCTATACCAGTCAGCTATAACTATGTATGAAAAACCTAAACTACTGGGGATTTATCTCTTCTTCTAGATAGCAAGCATATACCATATTAAGTGCCAAGTGCTAAACTGTAAGCTAGCTAAACATTGCTAAGTTAAGAAGGAAAAAAGGCAGAAGGATTTTTATTCAGTTTGTATTTTTACATGATGCATGCAAGCCAGCAATATGGTGCAAGCAGGCAAAAGCTGTAATCCTAGTAATTCACTCGGAAATTGTGTTCAGCTCTTTACAGCTTGATCCTTCCCATGGATTACATTATAAGGGTAGGAGGCCTAATATTTTAGACATGCATTTAAATTTTTTATTCAGATTTCAAGAAGTAGCTCGCTAAAATTTTAAGTTGCAACTTGACAGTACAGGAAACGCCGCAAAACTGACTCCACAAACCCAAATCTGGCACAAGCTGTAAAGTCACTAAGAATTCTTTCTGCCTTCCGTCGAGTACTTCCACACAGAGGGCATGTCATTCAAACCAAGACCAGGGCAAACTCACAGGACTAAAGTGGTCACTATCCAAGGTAAGTGCATGTAAATGCCGTTCTGCCCCACCCCCAATTTTTGCAATGCAGTATGAATGTTGATTGGAATTCAGCTGGAACTCACCTGGAACATGGTTACCCATGTATTTGATATGCATTTCATGCAACCCAACCTCAATAGGAGCATATTTAACGGTTACTGTGCCATCCTTGTTATCCACAATATCTGCTGTTGCAGTCTTCCCTGAGGGCATGTGAACTTCCCCTGAAATCAGAAGGATTAAATTAACAGAAATTTTTCTCAAGAGTAAAGCCTGAGTATTTTCATCCTCAATCCTGCAGGGCATTGGAGTCCTTCTTTCAATTGTCCAGACAGGGTGGATGGTGGGTGAGAAACCGCTAAAAGGTGCCACGTGCCCCCCCACACACACACAGAGCTAAAGGAATCTTACTTGATTTTAACAAGGTGTATAACAATACTCCTAGTGAGAATTGTGTTCTGAAAGCTATTTACCAGTTATTTCTCCTTTTCTCACTGCAAAAGGAATGACCACATCAAAAGGCTGAAAGCCTACACCATTCATGTCACCATCAGGTACATAAGCTTCTTCTGTGACCTAAAGCAGAAAAGAGTTAGTGTCATTTTATGTGTTCAGTAGAAAACAATCTGCTTAACTATTTCAATCAGTTCAGACGGTTGCTTCCAGAATTAAGACACCATTCAACTGCAGAGGCTGACCACCACACAACTTTGCTCCCATTCATGCTTTAACATGAAACATATTCAGAAGAGAATGTTTTAGACGTACAAATGGGACAGTGAAAATGCAAGACATTTGGCACGTACAAGGCGCAGGATAGTTCCATCTGAAAGAACTGAAGCTGACCATGGTCCGGAAGAAAGTTATTTTTAGAGCAGGAGTGACACCACAACATAAAACCAGAGTAACGTGGTCAGCAAATGTAAACTTGCAACAGTACTCCAGAAAATGCCATTTGTCATCTTATGGCAAGAAGGAAATTGATAATGGAGTTTCCGAAGGAAACAGTACCGTAGTTGAAATGATTGTGGTGTTAAAAGGTTGTTCAAAAAGTCATTAGCACAGCAATGAAGGAAGTTTTTGAATCAAATCCAAGTTCTCCCAAAGTAGCATTTTGGCCACCATTAAGATATGACATGAAAGCAAGCTTAAGCAATCCCAAGAGGCAGGCTGCCATTTCTTGAATGGAGCATGGAAGAAAGTGTAAAAAACTGTGTACCCAGGGCTGGAATCCAGGGGGACAGGCTGCATTTAGTGGCTTCTGAGACAATACTGCAACGTCATCTGCATCTGTAGCCTGGTTAGTGGCAAAAGGCAAGGTATAGTGTTTTGGTTTTTAAAAACCTTCTCCTTCATACAGTTTACAAAAACATCAAAACATAATGCACAAATATACACATCAGACTCTATTTTCACAAATAGCGCAGGGCAGTGGCACCACCCAGGCCCAAAGTAGCACATAAGAGTTGCATGGCATTTCCAAGCGAGCCACCCGCCCCACGTGAAGCAAGAATGTGCCCCAGAGTCTTTGTGATGGTCTCCAGTTTTGCACACACCCTCCCAAGCTGCCCTCATCCACACCCCCACCAACTCCTTGAAGAAGGGGGAAATAAGCAGTGGCCAATACTGAAGGGAGTAGTGGAAGGCAGGCTGCACCACTTTTGAGTGGCCTGCTTTGGTCCCTGGGCCACTACTAGCCAAAAGCCACTTTTTGAAGAACCCCACTATGGAACAGGAACCAAACTGCCAGGTTTCTCTCTGGCCCTCTTGACAGATTACTTTTCTGGCCAAACACTTTTTCTTACTTCCAGCTCTCCTCCAACTTGAGTGAAGGCAGGCAATTCAGAAGAGAAACACTTCAGTTAACACTCATGAACATGACATATACGTAGGAATGTTGTTTGAAAGTCTGGTTAGATGTGGGCTGATGTTGTCCCTATCCAACTGCAAGAACCACAACTCTACAACAGCTCATCTAACTAATGATGACCTAGAGCCAAATTGGGATCCTAGAAGGGAGGTGCTTGGTTCTTCCACTGTCAAATAGATGAAAGAAAAAGCAACTTTGGTGGACAGCAACAGGGACATATGAGGAAAAAATATTTTTTGCTTGCATAACAGTGAGCATGCCCCGTTCAAAGTTCTCAACACAAGCACATGTCTGCCCAAAAATATTTGTCAATTATCAAACACATCTCACCTTTATTTTGTTCCCAATTCCCAATCCGATTTGCACAAATTTCCTCTGTAGACTGAATCAGCCACGCTTCAGTCTAGGAAAGAAGCTTGTGCAAATCTCCCATTCGATCACTGCTCGATTTGTGCAAGTTTCCCCTCCGCACAAAGGGAGCAGCGGTCGCAAATGCAAATGGGAATTGGGTATGAGTTGAACAGAGAGGCGATGTCTGGAGAATCCTGGAGCTCTTGAACATTGCTCATTTGCCCATCAGATTACTCCAAAACCTTTCCTGAAAGTTCCTCCAGCAAAACTAGTTGTTAAGCAGAATTGAAGTGTTCTATAACAGCTTAACCTGAGCCAGAAGTCAGGGGCGGGGTGTCTGTAAATGCCTTAGCACTGCAAGGTGTTTCTTGAAATGATGTGGGGGATCACTGTAATGAAGTAAAAATTTGCCTATTCAGGCCACATTACTTTTAATTTGGCCTCATTTTCCCGACTGCATGAGCCACATCCAACCAAGGCGCACTGCCCTTACTCTGCTTTATTTATATTATTTATTAATCATTTTAATTTCTGCGAATCGCCCAGAGCGCTTCAGCTATTGGGTGGCATAGAAATGCGATAAATAAATTAAGCAAATATATAAATTATTAACATCTATATACCATCTTATCAGCTAAAAAGACGGTGTGCAAAGTGGCGTTATTAAAATAATAACACTTTAACACTATGAAAACAAGGACATTAAAAAGAATAAAAAGCACCAAAAAAAATTAAAACATATTTTTAAAGGGTTTTTTTTAAAAATGCAACTTCACACCCTTTCTAAAGGCCAAGAGAGTGGAGACCCAATTGTAGATGCTGAGGGAGATTGTTCCATAGATTAGGGGCAAAGCAGGAGGAAGCCCTTTCACACATGCCAGATAAAAAGGGTCTGCTGGTAATGGTGCCCTCAAAAGAGCCTCTCCTGCTGATCTTAACAGCCCGGTCTGGTGATACTATGACACATATTGCCCCCGGTATCATTTGCACAGAGCCGAACTTAACTGGCTATCAAGTGTTGTGTTGACCTTCCTATTCACTTCCTATTGACTATACAAGTCCCGATTGGCTAGGATCGTGGTGGAGGAAGGGAAGAGCCCTAAACAAGGGGAAGGATTCTAAACAAGGGGAAGAGTGGCAAAACAGCAGATTACAGGAACAATGGCTGTGAACAGGTGAAAAAAAATTGAGTACTCAACATTAAAGTTTGGGATGTAATATTTGTTGCATGCACACCCCACAAAAAATCACTACTTTTGCCACAAGAATGAACTTGACTAAAACACTGAGCACATCTTCAATATTAACTTGGACAGAAAGCTTTTCTGAGCATGTGTCAAACTGGATATTACTTATTAAAGCTATCTTGCCCGGTCTCCTCTGGCAGAGAGACTCATGTTCACTCAAAAAGTTTCAAAATTAAGCAGTCAGTCCTCTTACCATGACTGTGAAGGGGCTGTTCGGAATATCCACTCCACCGAAGCGGACATAAATTACATAGGTTCCTGGTTTAGCAGCTGTATAATAAATGTCGTATGTTCCATCTTCATTTTCAACAACGTCTGCTTCAGCTTCTGTACCATCTGGTGTCAGGACAGTACATGTCACTTTACCCTTGCCAGCAGATTTAGCATCTACTACAAAGCCAACTTCCTCTCCTGTCTTCACTGTTGCTGCAATGCCAGGACCTGGAAGATAATTGACATGAACATTAGAGCAACTTTTCATATCCTCTGCCAAGGAAGTTGTTTGCAGTTTCCTCTTGGACATCTGCATCATTACAAACACAGCAAGCTAAGCCAATACCTCACCTCAAAGGCAAAGATATTGCCACGAAGGCTTTGTAAACAGGCAAGCCTACACCAAATCCTCACCCAAGCCACTGCTCAAGGGTCTGCTTGTGTTAGGAACTGTGAGGTATCTGACGATGAGGAGTCTGGGGATGAAGAGCCGCAGGCTGGACCCAGTACCAGCATGGCTGGGCAGCAGCCGGCGGAGGCTCCCTCCAGCTCAGCCTTAGAGGAAGAGCAAACAAACATCTTACCGGTGCCATCGTTCAAACAACAAAGGGCAGAGAAGGAGGCGTTACGCAGATCCAAGCGTATTGCTACTAAACGCCAGATAAACAGGGAACAGCTGTGATTCTGGGCTTGGGTATTTCAGTAACCGTGCGCAGGCCAGGAACTTGTCAGACTTAATCTGGTTTGCCTGAGAAAGCTCTGGAACTTGAAACCTTGGCCTTGTTGTGTTTCTGCTACACCGGTTGGACTACGGACTTCTTGGACTCTGTGACTCTCTCCTGCCCTTTGGAACTCGGACTGGCTTTGTGGACTTTCGTGACCCTCTCTCACGGACCCTTTATGACGACTGGATTGATTTATGGACTGGCTTTGACTTCGGCGTAAGCACAGAAAGACTGCTCTGTTTCTTTATGTTTGAACTGTGTGAGAAATACAAATTAAGTGTTATCTCTTCATTTGGTGTGTTTGCTGGTACCTGGCGGTCTTCCCAGTCTGGGCACACAGCCCATGTAGGTAAGTTGAAAAGTGGCTGGTTGCAAAGCTGCTTTCCAGGACAGCTTGCCACCTGTGAAGGTGGAAGAGCTGGGGAGAAATTCAACTGCAATCAAGTTGTTTCTCATTTAAAAGGCACTCCAATTTTATTAAAATCCCTACAGATAACATCTTTGAATGCTTCCAACGTCTCTATGTCTACATATTTTAAAGCAATTTGTGGCCCTGTAGATGTTTTGGCCTATACCTCCCAGTAACCCTAGCCAGCATAACCAATAGGGAGGTATCATGGGAGTTGTAGGCCAGAACATCTGGAGTCACAAGTTGCCAACTCAAGGTAGCTTTATTGTTTTTTCTTTACAATGCTTTAGAAATAAAGTTTTATAAGGGCAACATAGTATGCTCTTCGGTAAAGTCAAATCTGCAGTATGCATACATTGCAGTAGTAGTCTAGGTCAATCTTCTTATATAGCCTGCAGGATTTATTTTAGACCAGTTCAAGACATCTATGTAAGGTTTCTAGAAAGTGTGTATAGATTACTCACCCTTTGCTCAAGTAACTTACAGGAAAGTCAGAAGGGAGCAATTTACCTGTTGCTAGACACTTGCTAGCATCTCCTGCTGGCGATACACGGATTCGATATGGAGAAAGGGGTATATCATCACCACCATATTTAACACCAACAGAATAGCGACCGGTCTTGTCAGGGATGTAAGTTACTGCGTAAGTGCCATCACTGTTGTCATGGATAACTGCCCTCTTCGGTTTGCCTTCTTGGTCCTAAATGTCAGAAGTGAAGCCACAATTAAAATTAGCAACCCAAATCATAAGCAAGAGGCAGAGTGTACAGACAAGTAAGGATGTAGATTGTTAAATCCATTCCATGTGTTGTTAGGCATTGTCAGGCATCTTTCATTCCGTCACCTGCTCATTGACAGAATCATTTTTTTTTGCACGAGAACTGTGTTTGTTTGCAAGTATGCATTTGCGCAAATCCCCTTCCAAAGAAAAATACTGGTCTGCAAGTCAGCGGACTCCGCGCAACTTGAAAAATCCATTCTGTTGCAGAATTCACAGGTTGGATTCATTGTTCTGAACTCATCCAATTCTGTTACAGAGTATGAGATATGTGAAGGCAGCAACAGTTCAGAGAAACTTGTGTTCTTAGTTTGACACAGTTTCTGTTAACATGCTTCTTTTATTTTGAAGGATGGTTCTTGTATTTAAGTAACAAAAGGGCAGTTATATCATAGAAATATCAGTAGCTGCTGCCTATGGAGTTCCACCATGATAAGAAATTCCTTGGGATAAAACTTTTGGCAGTAAACATGACACATCAAGGGCTTTGTATGCCCACAGAATGTGTGTAAGAGGCTCATGCATCTGGGTAATGCCCTTAACTTACACCTTTCAGGTTACACTATAAGCACCAATGGGAAACAGTCATTTATATTAACTTACTGCTCTTTTGAATGATTGAAGCCCTCTTAAGTATAAGCTTAGGCCTCTGTTTAGGAATGTCCTAATGAGAAACCATTAGACCATATCTTACAATCACTGGACAACTTTTACATGTGGTATCTCTGCAATTTTTAATCAAAACTAGCTACAGCGTACTTTTTGGGAAAGTAGGGTGGTTTTATCAAGGTTACCCTGCAAATTCTAAGCTTGCATTAAATTTTCCATTAAGGGATTTTTCATCTATTGTTCATTAAATAAGGGGTATACTGTACATTATTCTGACAAGTATGTATTTAGATTCAAGGCAAACAGCGTTGACTCACTGCAAGGGTTAACTAGTATCTTTCTAAACCGATGCCTGTGTTTGAAAAAGCTTCTAACAAAGCTGCCCAGAAACAGAGCCCAGAACAGCTATGATTAGCTCCAAAGCATGTATTGCCCTTCTACAAAACCTTGTCTTTGCTCATTCATGGTGAAAACTGCAGACTGGCCTAGTTTAGAGAATTTGAAAAGGCCAGGAATAGTTCACATTAAAAAGCACTTTATCATGTACTATGTCCAGAGAATCCTCTAATAGGATCCAGAAGTTTTGCCTGAACAATTCAGAACTAGAACACAGGGGCCATGCTAAATGTTGGCAACGAAAGAGTAATATTTTTAAGGGAAGCTTAATGGCATTTTTCTATGGAAGGCTGTTCTGTGCCAACTATTTAACAGTTACATTTGACTCTTATTGATGTTCTGCTATGATGTTATCAGAAGGCAATGTCCTACAGCCCCTACCTGACATACTTAAATACCCCAGATATTTCAAGTTCAGCATGTGGAGACTGAGCTAATCTGTTGAAAAAGTGTGTGCATGTGGATAAACTACCAAGAGATGATATTATCTTACCGTTACGTGCACTGAGAGAATCTCTTGGCCTGCATCTTTAGTATCAACAAGAAATTCAGCAGGCATGCTGGCTGGAATCCCATGGGAGCTCAGGCCAGGCCCACTAGCCGTCACTTTACTGGCATCGTATGTTGGAAGCACCTTTACTTTGAACGGGCTATTTGAAAGAGGGGAGTGACAGTTTTCAGCATTGAAAATCATTTCATGTTTGCACAGTACGTATCATACTTGCAACTGGCATGAGAATGAAAGCACTTCTAAAGGTTAAGCAGAGACACGTGCTTATTATGGTCCTAGGTCAAACACTGGCTTTTCATCAATTAGCCACTCCATCTTAGATTGAAGAGGGGGGTACTAAATACTCATAATATTACATGAACAAGCTAACTGCGTTTGGAGGGAAGGGTGGAATAAGCAAGAGTTGGCCTTCCATTTCTGCATAGCTGAAGGAAACACTTAAGCAAGTTACAGGAGTGGTGGGCAGAAGGTAGATCGGAGTGATTTGCATTTGATCGGCAAATCCCAGTGGTTTAACAGCGGCCACCAAGAGACTTCCCACCTAAATTAGGCTGCTGAAATGAATGGCTTTGGAAACAAATTTCTAGGCTCAGAATGTGCTCAGAGGCATCCTGTTCTTAAACTTTTAATTGTATGAATTTTGTCACTGGTGTCCAGTTGCCCGATCTTGGGGTTCCAGTAAAACACAAAGGAGATCCGACAAGCCAGATTGTAAGCCTATGCGGCAGGGTCTTGCTATTTACTGTGTAATCTGTACAGCACCATGTACATTGATGGTGCTATATAAAATAAGAAGAAGAAGAAGAAGAAGAAGAAGAAGAAGAAGAAGAAGAAGAAGAAGAAGAAGAAGAAGAAGAAGAAGAAGAAGAAGAAGAAGAAAAAGTCTGCCCACTCCTGAGTTATAGAGTGTGTGCCACATTCTACAGTTCAAGGAAATACACACAACTTCTCTCCTACAACCACCAGGAGGAACGAAGCCCTTGTAGCAGAAGCCATTACTTCAAAGTTCCTTGCTAGAATTAGGTGCCAAAGCGAAGACTATGTACCAAAGACGTCACCCACCCCAAACATGGAGGCCACCCAAAAGCACCATTTAAGCACCATCCAACTGCTTTGTTTTCTTCTCCTCACCCTTACCTTCTAGGAATCTCTTCATCTGCATATTTCACCCCAATTGTGTAGGGACCCTCTTGCGTAGGTGTGTATGCTACTGTATGAGTGCCATCACCATTGTCAACTACGTTAACAGGTTCTGCCAAGCCTAAGTAGGGAAACAGACTGCATTAATTCAGCTTCCTTCGAGCTTTCAGTTTTGTATGAGCAATTGTGTCACTTCAAGCATAAACACGCAACACTGATTGAAAGCTTTTTATGAAATCTGCACAGACATCTGCTTTGTGGCCCGCTCAGATAAGCCAATTTATTCCCATCATTCCCAGTCTGTGACCTCACCAATTAGAAAGAAGTGAAATCACTAGCAATTCCTCAGCTGGCTCAACTCCAACAGCTGTAAGCTAAGAGCCCCCTATCAAAGAGGGGTTAGAACAATTTATTGTTCCAAAATTAGACAGCTGCTTAGGTCAGTTATCGAGCATACTTAAAATATAAGCTCCCAGAAACAGAAAGGCTTTTTTGTTTGGTTTTACACTACTACTGATTAGGCTCAGCATCCAATTTAGTACTGTGGCTTGTTAGTGTGGAACAGTTAGCGGTTTTACTCAGTGTGCCACTGAGGAGTTAAGAGAGCTCAATAAATCTGGCACTACCAAGTAAGAGTTATATGATCTGCCAGTTCCAGATACGATGAACCCGTAAGGCCCATCCTGGAAATCAGAATGCGTGGATTTGTACATGGCAGCCATTGCACAGGATTAGTTGCAAGCATGAAGTTGTGATTAAACATGCCTGAAGTCACAATTTAGATCATATAAATCAAAAAGGGGATGTTTTAGTAAAAAGATATTTCAATGAGAGGTTAGTACTGCAGCAGCTGACAGAGAAATTTAATTAAGCAAGTTTACAGCAGCAATATTCAGCTACAGAGTTTAGAAGATTTATTGGAGGCACAGGTAATAAGTTAGTGAAAGTTCAAACCTGTCTCATTAGATTCACCCTGTGGGTCACCTTTAAAGAACTCTGAAATTGCTTTCAGTGGACTGCGCCATGACTGGGAATCCGGCTCATCAGCTAGAATTAAAAAACTATTAACTTAATCCAGAAGTCAGAGCTCTCTCAAGTTGCCTTTGTTTGATTTAAAACTGATTACAAAAAGGCCAATTGCCTCTACAAGCAACAGCCATGCAACTGTGGCCATGGCTAGACAGGGCGATGTCCCAGGGATCACCCCGGGATCATCCCTGTACATCCACGTGATGTACAGGGTATCCCGGGGGCAGGGAGAGATGATCCCTCCCTTGCCCCAGGATATCACCCTACCCTTCAATTGTTGTTTTTCCTGCGGTCCCAGGCTGACCCCAGGACAGGGGGACATGTGGCCGGGCATCCCGTTTTTGTCCTGGCTCCTTGCGAGTAACCACGAGGACCCGGGACCCGGAGCTCCTCAGGAGCTCTCTGCCCATCGGGGGTGGGGAACGGGGTTTGTTTTTTTAAAAAAGCACTCACATTTTGTGCAGGAGTGCTCTTCTCCGATTTAGAAAAAAAATCAAAATGTTGGACGAGACTTCCTCTTCCTCCTGGGACGTCACGCGCCACATGTAGGGGGGGGATCCAGCGATCATCGTGAGATACTCCCCCCTCCCTCTACACCGGTATGGTGTAATGCCCTGTGTCTCATTTAGTGCAAGTTCATGGTAACTCCAACCCCTGTTGCCTCCCTCGACCTTTGGGGAGTGATTTCAAAAGTCTCCGTGAAGAAATACTTATAGATGTAAACTTGAATTAGATCTGCCAACACCAGACATGAAATGCATTCATTCCAAGAAGTACTCCTCAAATGTAATATTTGAAGTTGGGTTTCAAATACTCTTGAGTATTTGCCAGATATTCAAATATTTGGTAGTGATGTTTAATATTAAATGTATTTGATTTCTCTATTTGCAGTATTAGTTTAGTTGGCATGCAATAGTGTTTAGTATTTGATAGTACTGAAAGCCCTTTGGTCTTCTCGTCATCTTCCCCCCACATCATCATAGACTTTTTCCTCTCCCAACTTTACTTTCCTAGTCCTCACTCACTCATGGTCTCAGGTCTTCACCTCTATCCCCTCCCTTCCTTCAGTTCTTCTACTTAAGGGATGCTGAAACTCTTTCAGCCCGAGGGCCAAACTCCATTTTGGAGAAACTCTCAGGGGACACATTCCAATGGCGGCCGGGGGGAGGGGGTTGAAGACAAAAGGGGAGGAGCCAAAATGCCAGCATATTTTAGCTTAACACTCTTACTGGCAGTAACTAAGCATTAAGAGAAGCATTTCAACCATTTACAATGCGAGGGAAAAACAGCACTAAAGCTGAAATCCATCAAACGAGAGGTGGCTGGGGGAAGTGGGCAGAGGCAGGGGGAAAGGGATTGGTCTTCTGGGACACAGCAGAGGTCCAGATTAGGACCTCTAGAGAGCTGGATTTGGCCCTCAGCCTGAGCTGCTGCACTTCAGTCAAAGGTAGACAAGCACTTTGTTCTGATCCACTCCCATGTGACGTAAGGGCTCCTCAATGAATTGCTGCCAAAGAGATTAACCACCTCAGCTCTTGATTACCGTCGCCCCCAACTTTCTATAGCATGACAAAGTAATAGCTCTTTCAATGTTGCCCAGAGGAAATTGGTACTTCTCAGACTGTACACAATGCTGCTACCTTTTCTTATCACTTGGCATGCACTGAACTAAATTTATTGTAACCGATGGAACTGATCTGGTGTTCTCGTTCATGTCTGTACACAACACCTATCAACCCTCATGTAGAAGAAATTTCAATGTCAAGGTGTAGGAGTGAAATACATTACCTCTGGGTCCCGTCACCATAACTTCAAGTGGTGCCACTCCAGCCTTACTAGCATCCACAGTAAAGACCTGGGGAATTTTAGCACGAACTGCTGTTCCTAGGCCTGGTCCGACAACTTTCACCTTGTAGGGGTCAACAACATCTTTTACAGGAACCTTAAATGGACTTCCTGTCAATAAAGCAAAAGCAAGTCTTAGCCAACAGTATACCTACTGAAGCACTACAAATGAAGAGAGGAGTGTGACTACTCATGAAGACCAGACAGCAGCCACCCCCTCAGCAAGACAGCTCCTCATATGACTCTTTTGATCCCAACAGTAATCCAATTTATGTTGCCTGCCTTAATTTTGTATTATTATTTTTTGCTTCAGTATCTATCAATAGATTTTATCTGTATTGTGTTTGTGGCAGTGAAGCTTGACAAAAATTGGTTGAATGTTCCCTGAGCAGACGGAATGTTCAGAATGTTCAGGAACAAAAACTGTCAGAATGTCTGCAGAATGGTTTCTGTGAGGGAAAGGGAATTTGTCAGTGAGGGTGAAATGAAAATTTCACACAGGTCCTAAGGACAGGAGTAAAGTGGGACAGGCTGATGACTGAAAGAAATCCCAGGAGGTACGGAATCTAAAGTGCTGTGAGTCACTGTGAGTCTAGGCGGCTGAACCACTGCAGAGAAACAGGAAATTGAAGAAGGATAAATAAAGAATATTTGAGGGAACGGGCAGAAACAGGAAACTGATGCTAAGAGGAAGGGGCTGAAGAAACCTCAAAATCAGGGAGGGGAAAAACAGGAAAGCAACAGAAGCTGGCCAAGAGGTAAGATGGCTCAGGTGAGTTGAATTAGAAAGTAGGCTACATTATCTTTTATGATGTGTTTTTGGTTGCTGTAACTTGATCCTGTACAGCTATTAGGAATCCTTCTGTTTCTGGAAATAGCTCGCCCTTCCTGAGCAATTTATATACCACACCATAGCTGAAGCTCTCTTGGCGACTATTGGGAATTGCATTGCAAAGACCTTCTGCTTTAATTTTCCCAGGTGCAAGGCACATTTAGATACAACCTCCATTATCAGAATTCAATAAAAAAAAACTTCAAGAGGTAGTAATGGTGGTCAATGAATAAAATATCCAAAATCCAGAGAATCAAAATCCAGAGTTACGAAGACCAAGCAAAGTTCCACAAAAATTATGTGTTTAGTATGTTCTCAAACTAGGTAGTCAATTCAAAGTATTTTACTCTCACAACGCAAGCAGCCTTACCAGGGATGTGTTCACCTCCATAAGTTATGTTGACATCATAGTCGCCTGGAATGTAAGGGATATATTCTGCACTACAGCTTCCATCCTTGTTATCTTTGCAGCTTATCTTGGATTCTGAAGGCCCTTCAACAGTTATTCCAAGGCCACCAATTCCAGCCCCTCTGTGAACATAAAAATACATAGTTAGCATGCTTATGTTCGTGACGTTTTACCTTTGAGTTTACTTTGCTAAGCCACTACTGCATTGTAGAACTGCTTACTAGTTGTGCTCTGCTACATTCTCTCAAAGTGCAGCACTCTATGAGGCACTTGGGAAGAAAGCCTGACATACAGATAGGTCTTAGCGATGGCTGACTAAAGTTTTCTTTAGCACTGATTTAGCCTGGGGGACGCTGACATTAGAGGTGAGGACATTAGTTGGCAGGCATGTGAACCACATGCAAAGAAGGTCCGGGGAACGTCATCAGGAGTGAAGCAGCGAGTTCAAGGTGTGTGGGCGGATTTGTCAGGAATCATAACAGGAATCATAAATCATGCCAACTATTAAGCTTGTGGCATTGCCAGGAGTAGCTCTGACTTGCTTTGTGCTACTTGTAATCTAGCCTGTGGCATGTCCTTGTTAGGCAGTTACTTTGGAAGAAGGGAGTGGCAAGCAGACCCACAATTCCACTTCATGCATCTACAATCAAATCTTGCAGTTTAAAAATACACACACACAGTTTAGCTTCCCACACAAGTATTTTGGAATACAGTCTACAATGCTTACCGAGTAACAACAGTAAATGGGTTGGGTTTATTTGTGAAGGCTTCCTGTAGCCCTGTTCCCTCGGCCAACACACGTGAAGGATGACACCCTTCTGTGACATCAACTTTGAAAGGGCTGTTTAGAACAGGGACATCATCATAGGTCACTTCAACACTATGAGGGCCTGTAAGCAGAAAATGAATATTCGTTTGGAAGCTCTCTGAAGCTTTACATTACAAGAGTGACATGGCACAAGCAGTGTTCTCCCTAACTCAAAATATTGACGTCCCGGTAATCTTGGTAATTAAAAGAAATCTTCAGCTATTTTACAAATGGAGTAGAGGCCTCTGGCTGCATATCTTCAGTATACAAGGGTGTTTTATCTATTCTAGAATAAGCAAGCCTCCTACAGAATGGTATTGATCTGTAGAATCTATTCCTTTGCCCCTTCTTCTAAAGGAAATTGTAACTAGCACCATTTACCTCTTTCATATGGAGTGAACTCTACTGCATATGTCCCATCAGCATTGTCTTTGATGAGGCAATCTGTGGAAGCTCCGGAGGGATTTGCAATTTGTGCCTTGATGTGGTCTCCACCAGTTTTGGTCAAGGGCCTAGCATCTACAGTGAAATCTGTTGTCGCTTCACGGAAGACATCTGCAAAGTAAAGTTGGCAAATAGTTTCATTTGGACAGAACTATTCATTGGACACACATACATATAGATGTTTTCTTCCATGGAAGTGGGTTCAACCTTTCTACACCTAAGGATTATCCCAGGAAAATGGAGGGATCGTCTCTGCCTGCTCCCGGGATCCCCTGTGTATCATTTGCATGCACAGGGATGATCCTGGGATGATCCCTGGAAAAAAGGCAGGTGTAGAAACAGCCTAAGACACAGCAACAATGCTAAAGAGAGCCAACGTGTACAATAAAAGCATCACTCCCATAATTTCCGCCACCCACACAGCTTCCCACAGAGGTGCTCATCCACCCACTGTCATCAAGGTGCTTTCCTAGCCCCATGAGTCACTAACAGCCCCATACAAGTAAGGAAGTAGGCCAAGCAATTTAGCATTGTGAGAAGTACAAGCACTGTCAACGGCCAGAGGCACATCAAAGCATATATTCTTTTGTATTTTCAATAATGTGGTATGCAAAATGTGGTCTGCAACACATCCATGAACCTAGAGGAAAAGGAAAACAGACGTACCTTTCCCTTCAATTCCTGGCCCAAACACTTGGATTTTGCTTGTGTCCACAGCTGGATCAACTTTGACCCGTGCAGGGAAGTTTGGCACTGGTTCTCCACCGTATTTCATCTTGAGTGTGTACATCCCAGCAGAAAAGGGCACATATGTAACCGCATAGGTCCCATCTTTATTATCCTGAATCTCAACATCTGCTTTAGAACCAGAATCAGACACTGCTTCCATATCCAGTTTCCCAGGTCCAGCTTCTGAGCAATCCACATTGAGCAATCCAGCTTCACCCACTTTACCTCGTTCAAGTCCAGGGCCTGTAGCAATTACTTTTGAAGCATCAAATGGCATTTCAATGTCTGCTTTGAACGGAGAGCCAGGAATATGGACCTCTTCAAACAGGATGTTCACAAGGTATTCACCTGGTTTTGTAGGCAGGTAAGAGACTGAGCATGTTCCATCCCCATTATCAGAGCATTCTATTTTGGCTTCACATGGTCCTTCAACAGTCAACCCAAGACCCCCGGTTCCAGCTCCTTTGGTGTCTATTGTGAATTCTGCAGGTTTTCCAACGAGGCCTCCTTGAAGGCCTGGGCCATGGGCCTTCACCTTAAAAGGTTAGCAAAAAGCACTGAATTGAATATTTATCCAATACATCATTTCAGTCAGTTTTAGAATTCTAAGCTTAGCCCTGCAGTCTCAAATGTGATATAAGAATACAAATGTATCCCTATACTATTTGAAGACACAATACTAAACGCCAGCAAGATTTCAAGCTCAATACACTATTTTCTATTTTTAAAAATAGCGACGTTATTGTCGAATAGTTGGCCAAATCAGCATTCTGTCATGCTTTATCATCAACTTGATTCTCATTAGTCTAATTGATTTTGAAAGCAAGGGGGCTAAACTAATCAGCATATAGGAAACAAAGCTAAAATGGTCAAGTGTAATCTATTGTTTATTTATTTATTTATTTATTTTTAATTCCCATCGTTCCTTCAACAAGAACTGAGAAGAAAGAGGCCTTTTAATAAACACAAGCAACGATTAGATCATGACAAAACAGGCCCAGATGAGGTTGATGTGTAAACTCAGCTGACCCAGAATTCTTAAGTTATCAGGACTGCAATAAGAAGAGTCACCTCACAGACAGACCAAGAAATATTCAACAAGGAATTAACTTACAATTTATAAAAACTTAAGCCACTTTATGCTCTTGATCACAGAATTCTCCATTAGCACTATTCTGGAACTGCCAAGAAGAAGTTATATCTTTCTGCATATCATATCTAAAGGCAATACCTAGAAACAGCATAATGCACATGACAAATAGGGCACAACTTCCTAAGCAACGAAAGCACCAGGGTTCTCACCGATGCATATAAAAAGGGACTAGCAAGATCCTTACCTTGGAGGGATCTGGTGGCAGAGCGGCTTCCACAGTGTAAGGGCTTCCTGGGACTGGATTCCCATCATAATTTACATCGACCATATGAAGTCCTTCTTCCTTTGGGATATACTTTGCAGTGCTACATTCTTTGCCTACTACTGGTTCTACTAAGCATGGCAAAGCTTTCCTGGTAGGGCTGAAGATGCACACATCGAGTTTACCCTGTCCACCAGCTCCTTTTGTGTCAATTAGAAATTCTTGATCCTTCCCTACTTCCACTCCTTTAGAAAATAAGAAGAATATGTTGAAATGGGTCTAATTCCACTGACTGTAGGTCATATTCAGAATTCATACAGCGATCAATACAGTGTGGGGAATAGGGAGACAGAGGGAGATCAATGTATCAGATAGGCTTGCATCCCACATGACTAAATATTTCATTTTGCAAGCCAGAACCAGAGGAATACTCAAACTAGGTAACATGGAGATTTGTGCCACAGCTCACCTGCACACCTTCATTTGAAAAACATTACAGACTTTGAAATGTGCCATTAAAGTATGATTTGGAGAGAATAAGTGAAGTTACTGCAGGGTAGGCAACTTGTGGCCCTCCAGGGATTTTGGCCTACAACTCCCAACAGCCCTAGCCAATGGTGAGGAATGATAGGAACTATAGGCCAAAGTAACCAGAGGGCCACAAGTTAACCATCCTTCATTCAGTGGCAACACAGTTCTCAAGTAATCAGGAAATTGGGGGCAAGAGCTATTTCAAAGATACTTTATGAAGGCTGACCATATGAAAAAGAGGACAGGGCTCCTGTATCTTTACCAGTTGTATTGAAAAGGGAATTTCAGCAGGTGTCATTTGTATATGGGGAACCTGGCGAAATTCCCTCTTCATCACCACAGTTAAAGCTGCAGAAGCTATACTAGGGTGACCAGTTTTAAAAGAGGGCAGGGCACCTGCAGCTTTAACGGTTGTAATGAAAAGGAAATTTCACCAGGTTCTCCATATATTTATTTTTATTTATTTATTTATTTATTTATTTATTACGTTTTTATACCGCCCAATAGCCGAAGCTCTCTGGGCGGTTCACAAATGACACCTGCAGAAATTCCCTTTTCAATACAACTGTTAAAGATACAGGAGCCCTGTCCTCCTTTTCATAGGGTCAGCCTACTTTGTGTATAGGCCATTTTTGCATTGCCCCACCAAAAATATTACTGCGGTTTGATGTTCACACAGGTCTAGAATGGAGAAGCTAGCTTAGTAGCCAGTAGGCTACTCTTTGGATAACTTAGGTTCCAGTTAGCCATCGGCCCAGACTTAGGAGCACTAACGGTCTTTAACCTAAGCCCTAAAATCCTGCCTAAGTCCTAGTGAATCACCTTGTGGTTTGTTTGAAGATCATGGCTTGGATCCAAACCACAAGTAGAACTCTGCCCATAGAATTGTCTTTCCCATCCCTCCTCCCCATTTATTTACTTTAAATGCTTGCATGCTGCCTTTCAGGGCTAGGCTAAACAGGGTGGCTCACAATGTATCATACACAAGAACAAAGTCCTTATAGTTACAATTTATACAACTGAACTCCCCCTGAAAAGTCACACAGGCCAAGTTCACACAATTATGGCAGCTGAAACAAACCACTGTGGCTTGTTGCAGCAGCTGTATGTGCTGGGTGCATGCCGGCAGGATTTGCCTAATGACCCACACTGCCACAGCTTGCCATGTCATCCAAACCCTGATGGCACGGCTTGTTTGGAGTGGGCAGCCACCCTCAAGGGCCATGGGTTATTTCAGGGTGGCTGCCCCTTCAAACAAGCCATGTACCCAGTTGGGGATGACATGGCAGTTGCGCATGGTGGGTAACTTGTTTCAGCTGCTGTGATTGTGCAAACCAGGCCAGCATGAGATCCTATGCAGGAGACTGCAGCTGTATGGGAGGTGAGTGAAAATTGTGGAAATACACAGAGGTGGACGAGCATTTCATGCCAGTGGGTCTCTTTGGATCCTAGCCTATCATAATAGTGAGAGCAAATGCAATACATAGGCAACTTTGACCAAGGTTTCAGAAACCTAGATGCCTGTCTGAGTTCCCAATAGCTAATGGGTGGAATTTAGGAAACCTTCCACATTTTACATTATTTTATTCTTACCCCTATGTTTGAGGTATTGAGAGGTTATCAGAAAAGAAATGTTAGGCCAAGGTTGACTCTTAAGTCTACAACCAGTTTTACTACCAGTACAAGCAGAGATTTCACTGAAAGTATTTGCCTGCAATTGGCTGCTCTTTGCAGAGACTTGCCAATCGCAGTTTAAAAGCTAGCACATATATACATTTATTCAATATCCCACTCAAATCTTCCAATTTTAGCATGTCCAGAAATGCTACAGAACACACAAAGTAGTTATTGCTCTAAATCCAGGTGCCTATTGGTATCTTGAGCTCTGCCTTGAAGCAGTTTTTTCTGCAGTTGTGTTCAGTTTCTCGTTTCTTATCTAGCATAAAGCTCATATTAGGCAAGTTACTTACTGTTTTCCAGACCATTAAGTTTAATTTTGCTCAGGTCAAGTGGAGCAGCAACACCTACAGTGAAAGGACTTCTAGGGATAGGATCACCACCATAGTTCACCAGAACATTCATGTTACCCTGGAGAGGTTGGACAGATTTTTTTAAAATTTATATTTCAATATTTGAGACATCCCAACAACCACAGTATTCACAGTTTGGTATTCAACGATCCCCTTTAAATTCTCATGTATGTTTCCAGAAGTCACGCAGGTATAATCTTCAGATTTCCGCTCAAAATTTTGTGGTAGTACATATGAACCCAGGTGCTAGAGAAACTAAATACTCTGTAGAGGAAGCAGACTTGGGCAGATACAGCCTTGATATATAGCTTTTAGAAGATCTGCACTGAAATACTAAAAGCTACTATATTTTGGCTAGTACTCCAGGTTTCTCTGGTGTGTTTTAGGTAAAGGACTTCATCCCTCTTTGCAAGGGTCCATATTTCTCTAGCTTCACTTTTTCCTTATTCTTAGCCTATTGTGTTTCAGACAGCCTGCATCCTAATCAACCTTCCATGAAATCCACTAAGAGCCAGTTATTTTCACTTGCATCATTGACAATGCTACAGTTAGCTGCAGCAACATTTCAGACTTAATTCTAAGGCTTTACTCAGTGCTTATACTGCACTTATTGCTTTACCCTTTACCCAGTAGTACAGAAGATACTGCCATCTACAATGCATGCTGGATAATTATGTGTGGCTGTTTCTGTAGTCACATATATATCACACACACACACACACACACACACACGGGGCAAGAAGAATACTAAGGAATGAATTGCAACGTCTTAGTTTAGAGTCTTTAACAAAAACCTCTTTGTATTAAAAAAAAATGCCTTTTACATGTGAACCTAAGTAGCTTAAACCTGTCAAGACCAAAACAATTCAAAATCCAAATTTTAATAACCATGAAAATATTTCCAACCACAGCAGATTTGTCCCTTCTCCCTCCAGTTCTCCGTCAACTCATGTCATTTTGCCCGCTGCAGTCTGAACTGCACCTATCGTCCCCACTGAAGACAGATGGGCAACTTCACTTTCACTTGCTTCTGTATAGCAGATTAATCAGGTGCCAAGAAATAAGAAGCGTTTTACTGCCTAGAAACCGCCATGCTGCCGTCTACAATGTTCTCGTACGGGTACAAGATTAAGGCATTCAGAATCTTTGGCCTTCCTTTGTTTCATTTCTGTGGATCCCTAATAAATTTGAAGGAGCAGAGACTGGCTACGGAAAGAATACTTTGAAATCCAGATTTTTCAACTAAGCAACTTGAGCAAGGGCCAAAAGCGCATAAACACGTTAACTCCCTGTGACTAAGGTGCGTATCATGTGGCATTTCTGAAACATAATCCCTCGGATAAGCATTTGAGAATGAAAATCACATTTTCACAGGGCTAGAAGCAGTTTAATGTTTGATAACTAGTATCTGTCACTCCTGTATTTACAATTCCGACTGAGCAAAGATCTGCCTGCAATGTTTGCTTACTCCACCCCTTATTCAGTTTAACTTGCTCATTCTCCCCTCCCCCTTCAGAGCCCTTGACAGTTTAGCTTCAAAAATACAGATGTAACATATGGTGCACTTTTCAAACACGGCAGCATTTCTTAACAGTGCCACCACCTACTATACATTTTCAGTCCCTGACAGAATGTTGGCAGAATGCCATCACTCAGCTTCCTTAGTTTGTCTCCATTTCCTTTCTCTAAGATGGGAGCCCAAGGGCCAAATATTCCACACATTACATACAAGCTGGTGGTAACAGTCAGGGTTGTACCACTTTAGCCTGTGACCGGGTCATATTTTCTGATGCTCCCCATGTACACAAACTTCCCAGCATGCAATTGGTTAGGTCTAGTGTAGGATGTAGGTCTAGCGTAGGATTAAGGTCTAGTGTAGCCTTCTCCAAGATGTGTTAGTTTATGACACACAAGGAGCTTTTCACGTGGAGATACATTTAGAAATAAGCCTTGCCTTGAATTGTTACAATCTACAATTCTACCATATTCTGTGTCAATTGTAAAATGGGTTAGCTGCCATTAATGTGTATGTTGGATTTGATCAACTTAGGAAAAAGTTAGTACTTTCTGAACAGGAAGCAAGCCAGGAACACTTAACTGCCTTCCAAAGGACACATTTGACAACAGTCAGCCATGCTTTTGAAGATAATCCCTCAAACACACCCCACATTTGCAAACTTGCAAGTTTACTGGAGTATGGTACACAGCACCACTGTTTCAGAATTCATAAAGTCAATTTCCATTTACGCCGGCCAGTGTCCATTAGCACCATGCCAAAGAGAAAGCTGGCATCAGAGTTTCTGCTACCAAGATCCAACTAAAGCAAAGCCATCTACAGAATCCACAGATATTCCAAATGATGGACATCTCAAAGTTCTTGGGGTACAAGACACTCAATGGACCATACAACATGAAAATGCACAGTGTTTAGGGGGAGAAATCATAACTGGAAACAGAAATTATTATTATTATTATTATTATTATTTATTTATATAGCACCATCAATGTACATGGTGCTGTACAGAGTAAAACAGTAAATAGCAAGACCCTGCCGCATAGGCTTACAATCTAATAAAGACAACAACCTCACAGCCCCATAGGATAGAAGCCAGTGCCAGATCTTCTAAAGATTAGAAGAGTTACACAAGAATGTTTGGAACCTAATCCAGAAAGACCCATTGATCTTTGGCTTGGCTTTTTGCTTGAAGGAGGTGTCTTACGGCCAATCGTAATCTCACTCATCAGAAACAAATAGCAATCAGCAACCATCCTTAAACCCTCCAGGAGAAAAATTGGAAGTTATAAACTAGTGTCAGAGTTTGAAATATAAAATGAGTACAAAGCAGTTTTGAGAGCAGTTTTTATGAAAATCTTTTGATCAACTTGGGCTATTTGCATGTGCAAGTAGTTTGCTCTACATGACATTTGTCATGCCCTGCGTGGGAATGGAGTCAGGGGATGAGGAGTTGGAGGAGGCTGGACCCAGTGCCGAGGAGCCCAGCTCAGGGAGCGTGGAACCAGGGCCAGCAAAGGTTCCTGCCAAGCCAGAGGAGGAGAAGCCAGGCACAAGCGTGCCAGCAGGAAGCTCCGCCAGTCCTGATAGCCCAGAGGAAGAACCAGACTTACCAGCTCCGTCATTTAGTCAGCAGCGGGCGGAAAAGGAAATCTAGGCGCCGCTCCCACAGGCTTTAGCTAAAACGCCGAGCAATCAAGGAGCACCTGGGGGAGCGTGACTCAGCTTAAATACGCAGCAGGAAGCCAAGGGAAGTTTGTCAGAGGTTAACTGATTTCCCTGGCGAAAGCCCTGGTCTTTGGTACCTGTGACTCCCTTGCCTGGATACTCGGACTCCTACCTTGATACCTGCCATGTCTCCCTGCTCTTGCCTTGCTGAACCTTTGGACCGTGTTTGGACTTCGTTGCCTGCTCGTCGTGCTGACCCTAGGATTGACTCTGGACCACGTTGCCTGCCGTAGCCCTTGACCTTGGACTTGCTACTGACCACCCTAATTGCTGTAAGCCTGGATTCTTGCCTTGTATTGTCCCAATCCTTCCCAGTTACGTTCCTGTCCGTGTCTCCTGTTTGCCCATCCGGTAACTGCTTTCCTGTGTGTGCTACTATAAAATACCTTTGCACTTCTGTGAGTTTCACCAGCGTGTTATCTAGCGTCGGCGTTTGGCAGCTTTCCCGGACAACATTTTCAACAAAGGAGGTATCAACAACATATTGCGGAACTCAAAACCATTTTGTTTAAGATAATAGCAAACGTTAATCCTCTCTAATGCTGTGTATTAAATTTGCTGCAAGTCAAGAGGCAGCAAAATCCAATTTCTACCCTTTGGAGGAGAGCCTACCTGCTGTACTGGAGTGTATCTTACAGTGTGGGAATAATCATAGTTGTCAATGATGTCTAAATCTTTGACAGCATCTCCTGCCATTGGTCCATTGAATTGGACATCCAGAGGGGCTTTCCCAGCACCTTTTGTGAAGACAGTGAAGTGTGTTGGTTTCCCGTTCTCCACACCTAAGTAGAAAGAAGAATTACTTCCTTAGAGCTGTTTGGAAGGAAAGCATGCCATGCTTTTGCGGACAGAATGCTGAAGCCAGGCAAATACCAAACTTAAGACTTCATGCCCCAGGTTTACTTTTCTAGTATCAGTTTACTAATCTGTCCTTGATACAGAGCTTTAGTGTGTTATGAGTTCAACACAGACACACAAAGAGCAAATTAGATAACCCCTGAATTTCACATACCATGTTAGCAGAAATCTCACCTGTCTTATTTAGTCCAGGCCCTTCAGATTTTACCTTACTTGCATCATGGGAAGGTTCCACTTTCACTCTGAAAGGGCTGGTAGGGATTTCCTTCAAGATAGGGAAAAAAAGTAATTTAATGCAAGTAGCAGTTTTCCCAGCATGATTACTACAGAGCAAAAGGACATAGCTCTTTATTTATTAAATTTAAATGTATTCATTTATTAAATTTTTATACCGCCCCACAGCCGAAGCTCTCTGGGTGATTTACAAAAACTCTTGAGGCATTGCAGGAACACTTCTCCTTCCCATACATATTGCACCTCTAAACCGCTACCAGATTACCAAGTTAGTTTTCCCTCAATGTAAAGCAATGAATACTAAACAGTATCAACTATTAGCAGTAGAAGCATCTTTTTTTTAAAAAAACCCAGTGGTATGGATTAAGTCATCGATTTTATTCTTGGGTACTTCCAGGCCCAAATATTAAACTAGTCCTCTAATACATCATAATATTTCTTCAAGAAGCTCAAATGGCAGTGTTTCTCCTGTTTAGACCAAGATTAGCCTAAACATGCAAACTTTATGGAACATTTCATAAACTTAAGTGGCCCTTTAAGCAAATGCCACAATGTGGTCATACACCTCAATTGAAGATCAGAACTGGTGTTTTGAATTTGGCGCCATTTTCTGGCACTGGTGTTAAAAAAACTAGTCCTATTCCTTGGTCTTTGCATTTAGACATTTCCTAAGCCTTCCTGAAGCTACATTTTTAAAATCTCTTAAATGTGTCATTTGGAATCAGTTCCTTATTGTAACATACAATGTATTAAATACAAAGAGCAAGTGCAATATATTTCGCTTTAGTCTTCCAATATTAGTGACAATTGTAAGGTGCTCAGAAACAACGTTTTTCTCCCTCTCTCAAAATACTAGAACCCGGGGTCATCCCATGAAGCTGATTGGTGGGAGATCCAGGACAAATAAAAGGAAGAACTTCTTCACATAGCGCATAGTTAAATGATGGAACTCATTACCACAAGACGTAGTGATGGCCACCAATCTGGATGGCTTTAAAAGGCGGTTGGATACATTCCTGGAGGCAAAGGCTATAAGTGGCTACTAGCCCTGATGGTTGTGTTCTATCTCCAGTATTTGATGCAATAAGCCTGTATGCTCCAGTTGTTGGGGCACATGGGCGGGAGGGTGCTGTTGCACCATGTCCTGCTTGTTCATCCCTGGCCGATGGCTGGTTGGCCACTGTGTGAACAGAGCGCTGGACTAGATGGACCCTTGGTCTGATCCAGCATGGCACTAATGTTCTTAACTTCTGAAGTGACTGATCTTTAAAAATCTTTTTACCTGCTGCAATCTATATTCATAGACTTGATAAACGTCTAATTATTTTGTATCACAAGCTACCCTGGAAGGGTTGGTTAAATGTCACAATAAAGGGCAGTGCAATCCTATGGCCCCTGGTCAGCATCTGGGGTGTCATGGGTTACTGTGGATCTCCTCCTCTGTGCCCATAGACAGACCCGATTGTGTATCTTCCTTCTCACCACAGTGGATCTTCCCTCTCACCATGTTGGCCCGTTTCAGCAACATTGGTAGAGGATGTGAATGGTGGAAAAGGGCATCTTGGTGGGAGGGGAGGGAGGGAGGAGGAGACCAGGATCCTAAAGCCTCTCCATTACCCAGGAATTTATGCAAGCTAGATGGGCTCAGAGACCAGTATAGCTAAAGATACTATTAAAGAAGGACAGTGAGGCTGTAAAAGCTTCTGGCATCCCTCCCACCCTGCACAGTTCTTGCCATCAGGGCATCGGATGGGCAGAGGACTCAAGAGGGTCTTGGAACCCTCCGTCTCTTTAGAGAGAAAGTCCTTTAGGATTGTGCTCCAAGTCATGCATTAATGCCAACACATACAAAAGTTTCAGCCAACTAATATGGTTGCACCGGGGTGTAACCGCAAGCCCCTCCCCACCATAATAACATACTTCTCCAGCAAACAGCACTTTGACAGTGTAGCGCCCAGCAGCAGGGGGAGTGTATTTCACTGTGAATGTATCATTAGCATTAGGAATGATGGCAAACTCTATGTCTTGCTCTTCTTCACTTAGTACATGAGCATCACATTTGATGCCCACACTCACATCACCTAGCAAGAAAGAGGGGGAAAAATTAGTTAGTGAAATGACTTCGCAATTGCTCCCTCACACCACAACTTGCTGATTAAAACTTTTACGTACTTAGCTTTGTCAATCACCTCCATGCAAACATACATCATTCTAGAAGAACAGTTCCATAGGAGTCAAGTGTTCTCCCTTTAACAGCAAATAGGGCTCAACTTCCTAAAAGATTTGTGTGGAAAGCAAAGCTGCAAATACGATGGTCTGTTTTTACCTTCTCCTGCCTCTGTGCAGTCTACTGTGAAATGCGTAGGTTCACTGGCTTTCAGACCAGTTCTCTCCACCCCTGGTCCAATAACTTTCACCTTCTGGGGATGGCTGCCTTGTCCAATCTGGATCTAGGTGGCATATACATTTTTAAAAGTTAATTTGATGAAAGCGGTCGTTCACTTAAACATATTATTAAACCAACCTGGTGCCCTCCAGATGTTTCAGACTTCAACAACCAGCATGGCTAATTGTCAGGAATTCTGGGAATTGCAGTCCAAAACTTCTGGAGGACACCAGGTTGGGGAAGGCTGCATTGTGCTTTTAGGGTGATCCCCTCTGATTGCACAATCCTTTTCTTTTATACTATGGTCATAATTCCTCCCAACCTCACTCCGCACCCCTAGTGACAGAATTGTGCTTAGATTAACAGTACTACTAAATGGCAGTTAACATAAGCAAGGGATACATAAGGCATTCTACACCTGGAGACCAAACAGCTGCTATTTTAGCTACTTTAATACTTACCCTATAAGGGCTATTGGGTACATTAGCTCCTCCCCAAGTGACAGCAATGGTGTGCTTGATTGGTTTGCTTGGAATGTAAGAGCAGGCATAGATGCCATCTGGCTTGCTCTTCATGTGGATATCAATAGGGTTTCCATCTCCATCCTAAGAAAAGGAAGAGTACAGAGCCTCTTAAAGGGGCTAGATACAGACTGACGTGACTTTAGAGTCTCATCACTATTAGTTGGTCAGAAATAGTCACCCACCGATGGAGAGTCATACAATCTAAACACATCTTCCCCCGACCTGGTGCATCGGACTGCAGGACTGGGGAAAGCTAGTTTAACATAGCCAGTAGGCTTACCACTGAAGTCTTCCATACAGAGCACCTGCTCCAGCTGGATTGTCCACCCCCACCCCACTCTGCTACAACAACGTCTATCACCACTTGCCCTGTAGGAAGGATTCCAGGTGCGGGAGGTAGGCAAAGATAAATACCATGTGCCTGCCTGTTCCAGCTGGATGTCCACCCCCCCAGGGGGCCATCTACACTCAGCTGCCTCAGTGGGAAGGATCTGGATGGCTTTAATATTGTGTACTGAGATTTTTATCAATGCAGATGTTGCTTGTAACCTGCCTTGAAAGAATCTGTAGCCTGCAAGGCAGTATCTGACAATCTAAATTAATTATACTGTTTACAATACTGGCATGTGTGAATATGCACCAAGGCAAAACTTTACCAGATAAAACATCAGGACCTATCAAGATACCATACTATGTACTAGAGTAAGTATTTTAGCTCAGACTATGGTTAAGAACAAATATCTAACTTCTGCCAAGCATGCACATAATTCAAAGTGTTTTGAATCCAAGACTTATGTTCTTGATTAGAAGCAAATGCTACTTGGATCTTGGGCCTTACTTGCGCATATAACTTCAGAGGAGCACTCCCAGCTTCCTTTGCATCAACAGTAAAGTCTGCAGGATTGTTCACAATGCAGCCAGTTCTCTCCAGACCTGGACCATAGGCTTTTACCTATGAAAGATGAGCAGAAAAGTGGAGAATATGACAAAATATCTTCACAGATAATTGTACTGCTTAGACTGCAGTGCCCAATCCTTGTTCTTAGGACCCAGTCAAGATGCTTCTCTGACCTAGATACGTCTTATATGTCCCTGCTAAAATGTAGGTTGTTTTATACTTTGAATGGTTTTAATTTTTGTGAACTGCCCAGAGAGCTCCGGCTATTGGGCGGTATAGAAATGTAATAAATAAATAGGTTTTTTATTTTACGGTCTTGGAAATATTTTACAACACTAAACAAGCATTTGTGGCAGTTCTCCAGAACCAAACTTCTCACACTAATCTATTGTGCAGCAACATGAAAGGGAACTTAATATTTTCCAATGTTTTGGGCTCTAACATGGATTTCCTTTCATTGGGGCTAAGTCTTGACCTTGTATGTATCCTAACACATCCTCCATATCCTAGCTTATTCAAAAAGTTCTGATAGACTATAGCTTCCTAAGAAGCAGCTCCTCATATTCTTGCCTTGTCACAGTTGAAGTCTAGAGAAGATGGCTGGATGAATGCCATGTAGGGGCTGTCTTTGATGTCTTCATCATCACACATGATGTGAACAGCATATTCACCAGGCTCTTTGGGCCAGTATTTCACATCGCATGATCCATCATTTTGATCATCGCATTCAATTTTTGCTTGAGATGGGCCTTCAATGGCAAAGCCTAAAAGGAAGCAAGCAAGAATATTTGTGGCACTGTCAGAGATGCCATGTTTCAGCAGGTAGGATTCAAAGAACTCAACCAATCTGGTTGTCTGGTCACAAGCAGATTTTCCATTTATACCAATATCCCTATTAGCAGCAGATTGTTTGAGCTAACCCCTGTGTGCACTTCACGCAGAGAAACATTATGTTGCAGAGCAACCGATGGCTCTTAGTGCAGTTGTAGCTGGTTCCCAGATATGCATATCCCATCACTTTGGTCAGGAAGTCTTTCCCATTGTTTCACAGCAACGGTAGGCAATCTGATGCCCTCCGGATGTTTTGGAATGTAACTCCCAGAAGCACGTGTCAACATAGCCAATAGTCCAAAGCAACTAGAGGGCACCAAGTTGTCTACCCTGTGTCAGCCTTTCAACAGGCATTAGGGCCTGTTGAAAGGCAAGGCCAATAATGAAGTTAGCAGAGAACACAGCCCTACATACCTGAGGAAACAAAGGGCCAGTCATTATTTACTGCTAGTCTTGTTCAAACTGGGGTAGGATATGGTGGCCATCGTTACTGCCAGAAGTACTACACAAGCCAATACAATTGGAGACTATAAGGAGGGGCATCGGAGCCACATATGGCTGAGATTCCACATCTGCTTCCATTTCTAATAGTGAAAAATTATTTTTCCCTGTGAAAATAATTAGGTGACAAATATGCCATATCTATTTTGGAAATTAGCAGTGCACTTAGCCAAGTCCTTACCTAAGGATCCAACTTCCGGACCAATGGATTCTACCACAAAGTCAGCAGATCTACCAACAACTCCTTCATGAAGGCCTGGCCCCCAAGCTCTTACTTTCTGAGGACCAGCTTCAGAACCAACTTGAACTTCAAAGGGGCTACAAGAGAAATACCAGAAAGCACGATTAAGATAAAGGGACAAACTGAGGCGCAAGTCAAACTACAGAGAACCACTTAACAAGATACTGCATTGTTCTCTTTCCCACCCCACCTTCCCATAAGCAGCTCATGAACTGGATCCAGATCACAAAACCTGTCCCTGCCACCAGGAATGAAAGGGAAGGATATGATGAAGCTGTGACCAATGCAAAGCTTGGAAATAGAAACTAGAATACTCACCACTATCCCTAACTACACGGCCAACTATCCCCATCTAAGTAGAGGGTGCAGAGGCAAGTAAGCACCCAAAGTAGACAAAAAGGAAACTTCTCAGAATTTTATTTATTGAAAGCCCAACATGTGTCAGCCTCTTATTTATTTTTAAAGTCTTCTTCAAGGGGCTATAAAAATGTCTGCAGATATTCTTATAACAAGATTATCTCCTGCTGTAATTCACTGGCGACTAGTCACTAGTGAATTACAGCTGGAGATATTTTATTAGATTTTCTGCAGACGTTTTTATAACCCCATGAAGAAGGCCTTAAAAATAAATAAGCCAAAATACATTGGGCTTTCCATAAATAAAATCTTTGAGATGTTTCTCTCCTTTTTGGTATACCCATCCAGGCCTGAATGTAGAACAGAATCACCTTAGTCCACTCTAAAGCCTCTATTTATTTATTTATTTATTACATTTCTATACTGCCCAATAGCCAGAGCTCTCTGGGCGGTTCACAAAAATTAAAACCATTCAAAGAATAAAACAACAGCATAAAACCAAAATATAAAATACAATATAAAAGCTCAACCAGATAAAAACAGCAGCAATGCAAAATTACAAATTTAAAACACCAAGTTAAAATGTATTTATAGATTGTTAAAATGCTGGGAGAATAAAAAGGTCTTCACCTGGAGTCTAAAAACATATAATGTAGGTGCCAAGCGAACCTCCTTAGGGAGCTCATTCCACAGCCGGGGTGCCACAGCAGAGAAGGCCCTCCTCCTGGTAGCCACCTGCCTCACTTCCTTTGGCAGGGGCTCATGGAGAAGGACCCCTGAGGATGACCTTAGGGTCCGGGCAGGTACATATTGGAGGAGGCGTTCCTTCAGATAAACTGGCCCCAAGCTGTTTAGGGCTTTAAATGTTAATACCAGCACTTTGAATCGGGCCCGGACCTGGACTGGCAGCCAATGAAGCTGGAAAAGGACTGGTGTAATGTGGTCCCTGTTAGTAAGCGTGCTGCCCTGTTTTGTACCAGTTGAAGTTTCCGGACCGTTTTCAAAGGCAGCCCCATGTAGAACGCATTGCAGTAATCCCAACGAGAGGTTATCAGAGCATGAGTAACTGTAGCTAAACTATCTCTGTCCAGATAAGGGCGCAGCTGGTATATCAGCCTAAGCTGGTAAAAGGTGCTCTTTGCCACTGAGTTCACCTGTGCCTCAAGTGACAGTTCTGGATCCAAGAGCACCCCCAAACTACGGACCCGATCCTTTAGGGGGAGTGCAACCCCATCCAGGACAGGGCAAACATCACCTCGCCAGACAGATGAACCACCCGCTAACAGTAAATCAGTCTTGTCTGGATTGAGTTTCAGTTTATTAGCCCTCATCCAGTCCATTACCGTGCCCAGGCACTGGTTCAGAACAGCCACTGCCTCACCTGGGTTTGAAAGGTAGAGCTGGGTATCATCCGCATATTGATGACACCTCAGTCCACATCTCCGGATAACCTCCCCCAGCGGCTTCATATATATGTTAAACAGCATAGGGGATAAGATAGAGCCCTGCGGAACCCCATAGCTTAGGAGCCATAGCACAGAGCAATAATCCCCCAGCACCACCTTCTGGAATCGGCCATCCAAGTAGGAGCGGAACCACTACAACGCAGTACCTCCAACTCCCAGCTCAGACAACCTATCCAGAAGGATACCATGGTCAAGAAAAAAATATGGGTAGACGGTGCTTATATGGGAGCTGAGACTCCATTCCGCATCACAAGATCTGTCATTTGTGGGTAGGGAGATATAGAGAGCGGCAGGAGTAACGTAGAGATTAAAATTTGCCTATTGTATACACAAAATTTATACTGAGATGTTAATCCTGTTCCTGCTAGAAATCTGATGCCTAGGCCTAGGGCTAATACACACAGCTTCTTCAATACAGGATTGCTCAATAAGGAATAGTATTCCTTGTATACCAGCATACTAGCAGCAATTAATTTTGTTCTAAGCAGCCATGGCAGCTTATGCTGCCCCAAACATTTCACTGTGAATACATATTCATGAATAAAGGAATTATCTGAAATGTTCTAACTCACCTTTTGGGGATGTTGTGACCTCCCCACAAGATTGTGACAACATATTTTCCTGGGGTTACTGGGTAGTATTCAAATGAATGCACACCATCCATAAATTCCTTTTGTTTCACAAGTTCTTCCAAGCCCTCTGTGGAAATATCATCAATCTAGCATTAGCCTTCCTTAATTTCTAAATTTTCTAATTTAAGGTGAATTTTGTGCCTTCTATTCTAGTGTTGTAAGATCATTGGCCAAGGATGAAGTCATTTTTTCTCAACTAGAAACAGTTTGCAAGAAGAGAAACCACCACTAGTTATGTAAGAAAGATGGCATAAACATTTCCAGAAGAGAATGATGAGTGAAAGTGTTACATTACCATGTTTAATTCATTCCCTTATGTTATTCCTTAGTCTGCAGCATTATGCACGTCATGTCGTCATAGGTTAAAACAAGCAAAGCTTAAGCTTTGTCAGACCTCATGACCACAAGTATTTGGAGAATGCCTACTTGATTTAGTTTCCTTGAGATAGTCTAAATATGCTGAGACACAAGACTATTGTCTAACAGGGCACACAGTTGGCAACATTTCCTAGCCAATGATCAAGCACCATCTTGTAAACATTACTTTACAAGGTACTTTTGCAAGTGCTTTATTGATACGAATTAAAATTTCAGCCTGAGGGCTGAATTCAATTTCGAAGAAGCTCTCGGAGTGGGTGGGAGTGCATCCCAGTGGTGGGCATGGCCAAAGGCAAGGGTGTGGGGCCAAAGGCAAAAAAGGCAGGGCAAAAGAAATGCCAGGATATTTTAGCTTAAAGATCTTGGTGCCAGTAACTAAGCTTTAGGAGAGGCATTTCAACCTCTGCGAATTGGGGGGGGGGCGCGAATTGCACAAAAGCTGGGAAACCACCAAATGATTAGTGGTTGAGAGAGAAGGGTGGGGCCAAGGAAAAGGGCAGGGGCATCTGGAGAACCCTGGAGGGTTGAATTATAATCCTGTGAGGGCTGGATTTCCCCACCTCTGTTCTAAGAGTATTCAATATGGATGAGCAAGCCAGTTCGTAACTTCCTGTACATCATAATTCCCACACATATGTAAGTTTGTTAACCCCCAACTTTTACGTGACGTTAGAACATAATAAGGACTAAGGGTCTATCTAGTCCAGCATTCTGTTCACACAGTGGCCAACCAGCTGCCTGTGGGTAACACACAAATAGGATCTGAGTGCAAAGGCACCCTCTCACCCAAGTTCCTCAGCATCTGGTAGAAACAGTTGTAGCCCCTCTGACAATGGAGGTAGCCAGCAGTACTAGTAGCCATTGAGAGCTTTATCCTCCTTGAATCTGTCTAATCCCCTTTTGAGTCATCCAAATTGGTGGTCATCACTATACCTTGCAGTAGTGAATTCCACCAACCAGCTTCATGGGTAGACCTCAGATTCTAGTATTATGAGAGAGGGAAATGTTTCCCTATCCACTTTCTCCACATTAGGCATAATTTTGTATACCTTTATCACGTCTCCCCCTTTTCACCTTTTTTCTAAGCCAAACAGTTTCAGATGTTGTAACTTTTCTTCGTAAGGGATTTGTTCCAGCTCCTTGAATATTTTAGTTGCCTTTTTCTCCAATTCCACATTATTTAGATTCTGAGTTTCCAGGAACATGCAAGATGTAGTATCCTATAGCATCACTTGTTTTATCCTATAGCATCACTTGTTTTATAAGTCCAGAGGCAGAGAGAAGAGTGACTATTTCGGAAGCTTAAAATAGTCACATCATTTGCATTAAATGGCAAACTATGTGATAGTTAAGGCTATCAGTGGCTACTAGCCCCGATGGTTGTGTGCTATCTCCAGTGCTCGAGGCAACAAGTCATTGTGCACCAGTTGCTGGGGAACATGGGTGGGAGGGTGCTGTTGCACCATGTCCTGCTTGTTCATCCCTGGCTGATGGCTGGTTGGCCACTGTGTGAACAGAGTGCTGGACTAGATGGACCCTTGGTCTGATCCAGCAGGGCTCTTCTTATGTTCTTATCTTTCAGGCAGTTAAAGAAGTTATTTACATCTAGCAAATCAGACATTTAATGCAAATTCCTGCATTAGTTTCCAATGTTCATACTTGGAAGAAGCCTTGAAGGTAGTTGAGTTAAACCACAAGAAGTATCTTTCAAAAGAGTTCACTGTGGCCAAAATAAGGGCTGCTTTGTGGCAACATTACTTGCCTAAAATACAAGGAATCCTACATTTAGGATAGATTCAGTTCCTCCCTGCTAGGTTCAACTCCAGGTAGAAATGAGAAATAAGTTTACCCTCCCAACCAATAGTTAGAATGCAGAAGCTTAAAGTATGGTGTGACTAGTTCTGTTCGCACACAGTGGTTCTGAGCTACCAGAATTGCAAGCCCTGCTCATTCCCCATGGCAAAGCACTTTTGAAACTGATGGGAACTCTTCACTCTTGTTTGCTACTAGTCTGACACACCCAGCCCCAGTCTTGAACCAGTGGACTGGCTACTATCTTGTCTAGTTAAGCCCAAAGTTTCTTCCCATTGCGCAAGTCGGCTTTACATTTTCTAAGCCTTATTGTCATGAAAGCTTAGTGTTATCACCAAACACAGGTTTCTCCCCCTCCACACACACACACACACACCCATTCTGGCTAAGAGTCTCGTTAATATATGCTTCTATTCTGAAAGTATATGTTCAGTCTACTAAGCTTTCCAAACCCACTAAAGGAGTGGCACAGCTCAAGTTACTTCTGCACAAACATGTAAGCAAAGGTGCTGCTACAGCTAAAGAATTGGTCATTTCATATTTCCAGCCATGTTTATATATTCCTCTCCTGCAATTAAATAGATATGTCAGAGGGAAAGAGGAGCTCTATTTCATTTCTGGCGTTTCCCTGGGGGGCAAAGTCAACATGCAGATAGCAGACTCACAGGCTGGTCAATATACTTTAAGCCTTTTGCAAACACCTCCAGCCCCGCCCCAAAGCCCATGCAATGCAAAGAAGCTGAACACTTACTTGGCCCTTTTATTGCCACATGCATATCTCCACTCCCTGCGGCTTTAGTATCAACCTTGAAGTCTGCGGTTTCTCTGATCCGAACTCCTTTAGGTTGGAGGCCCCTACCGCTGGCACGGCAGGCATTTGGATTGCAGGCTACAAGCAAATTGCAGACAGACATCAATGCAGTCTTTGATTCCTAGAGATATTTAACCTAACCAAGCCAGTCTGGAATAGCTTCTCTCAGCTTGCTTTAAGATGGATGAGATTTACTTTATGAAATGCAAAACCTAAATGCCATTCTGTAGTCTTAAGGACGACTGAGGCTGATAATATAATATTAACAACAAAAAAACCTCAGGGTTGCAATATTTCATTAAAGTCCTGAACTTTGTACACACACAAATCCCACTGAAATGGACCAAAGTTCAACAAATTTTTAAACATCTGAGATCAGTTTCTGCAGTTTAAAGGAGGTTTTTCAATTTGACAACAGCAAAAGGTAGCGAAGTATTCTAACTTCCAAACTCCAAACATAGAAGGCATTTATATTTCTCCTGGAGCCATGTGGCTTAGGGCCTGCATGCAAATAAGACCCCTGGTTTGAACCAGACTTTCAGATTAAACCCTGGATTTAGAGGGGACAGGGAAGAGGAAGGAAAGAAATACAACATAGTATGAGTGAGTCCCATTTGCATCTTGGGTGAGGTAGTGTTGCTGTGCCGATCCTGCTATTGTCCCCATATGCCATGCAGAATAGCAGGTGACCATTGCAGGTTTAAGATCCATGAGAATGTGGGAACTAGGACTGCCAAATAACACTAGATCCTAGTGATATAGGGCGGGATACAAATGTTTTAAATAAGTAAATAAATCAGCAAATCTGCTCCCCAGAAGAAGCCCTACACAGATGGGCTTGAAATGAACGATAACATGAGGTGGGAAATAAACTTGTATGCAAGGCCTCTTGCACCCAGGGAAACCAGCTTTCACATGCTTTGCTGAACATCTTTACCACCAGGAAAACATGTCTGTATGCAGGAGAGGGAACAAATACCATCAGATGCAGTATGGAAAAGGTCACACCCACACACAGTAAAACTTAATGGGACACAGAAGTCTACTTAGAAGAATTTAAGTTGCGCACCCACTCATCAATATTTGTCTAGCTATGATCCTGTACAGTAAAATGCGCATGCACCCCGAGGGCCTCTGAGATGCAAATACGTGCTTCAAACAGCTCAACTGCAAATATGTCTCCTTGGAGTTGGCAACTGTTTCCTTGGAGGGAGAGACAATTCACCCCAGGACAACTGTTCAGCTACGAGCATGTAGGCAATTCTCTTCCCCCAGCCAGTCTGCACTTACTAATTGTACTACAGGCCCATCTATTCACCCAAACAATATGGGGATAGAACAGCAAGGCAAAGTTCAGCTTCAAGCTCTTGCAACTTAGTTTCACAGTTTGTGGTTAAGCCGTTTGACTTTTTGCAAGACTGCTTATGAACAGCCCGCAACAAGCTGCTTGCATCATTTTTGTACAATCCACAAGCTTTTGCTTCAAGCTGCAAACAAGGTGTTCAGAAACAAAACAAAGCCCAGCAAACACAAGATCACCTGCACACCCTCTTACCGACAGAGCTTGCCCAACTATGAAGCCAATAGCAGTGAGGTCCAACATCCCACAAATTGAGAGTAGCTCAGGAAAGGTGAGCAGAGGTCTGAAAGCACAGGAGCAGGCAAGGATGGAATAGAAAGCCAAGCGTCAGTTCAGAAGGGGGAAACAGAGTTGTGATTTTTTTAAAAAATTAAGTGAATAGAGTAGGTTTAAAAGATATAGCAAGAAAGAGCTCATCGCAGAAGTGTCAAGAGGAGCAATGCGGCCATTTAGGATGGCAGACTCAACAGCTAGTTATGTGAAAAGATACCAACACACGCAGTGCAGCCCTACACATCTTTACCCCGACGTAAGTCACACTGAGTTCAATGGGGCTTACTCTCAGGTAAATGGGTATAGGGTTGCAGCCTTAGAAGTCTTTTTTAAAGGACTACCAAGCCTAATAATAATAATAACAATAACTTTATTTCAAGTTAAAAGGCTAATTCACGTATTTTTAAAAAGTGAACATAAAGACTGTACTTAAACTCAGAAATATGGCAAGCAGCTTATACACCAGCCCTTAAGACTTACCTTCACCAATAAGGACACTCCAAGGGCTTTTGGGAACATGCTCTCCAGCAAACACCACTCTAACAGTGTGAGGACCAGCTTGAAGAGGCTTATACATGCAGCGGTACACTTGATTCCCTTTGTCTTCTACCGTAACTTCAACAGAGTTCTTCCCTTGAGGATCTTCAACATCAACACCTATATCACCAACACCAGCCCCTATGAGACAGCAAAGTTCAGCTCAAAATTTAGGGTTGTATGCAATGTTAGTCCTACTTATAGTAGACCCATCAAAATGAATGGGACTTGCATTAGACTAACATTGGATGGGACCCTTTATTAGTTTCCAAAATTAGACAAGTTTGTTAATTTCTCATTCTAGCCTGGAGCAAGGGGAAGGGAAATGATGAATTTGGGGTATTAGGAAGGGGGAAATCTATATAGGACTGCCATCTTATAAGATACAATTCTGTCCTTAGGTGTATTGTGTTTTGTTGTGAATTTTCAGCATAGTTTACACACACACACACACACACACTTGTGAACGGTGGAGTATGTGGTTGCAGCACACAGAACATAAGAGTTGTAAAATGCCCAAGACACACTTGATATTTGGGGCACAAAAATGAGGATTCTTCTTACTTTTAGCAACGTCCAGGCCATTTTCCTAGATTCATTTAAACTATCATTTATTAATTTCGCTACCTGACATGGTTTAGGCAATTTTAGTTTTGCAATATGGCTGAAAACTAAGCATCCTGTTAGGAAATTCCTCTTTATATTTAGCAAACAAAAAAGGTGATTGCAAATTAAGTTTCCATGCTGAGTGCAACTGCTATACAAAATGGCTTATATCCAGACCCTGGCATTATATCTACACAGAACACACACTGCGCAATAGGCAGACTTCGAAACTGAACACAAGAAGAGAGGTAGAGTGTATGGATTTGATACAAAGTGCATCCCTCATGGCAAACAGTAATGCAGTAATGAGCTCCAAGTGGAGCCCTGAAGGATCTAATGCACCTTGAGTGACCTATGAGTGAAATCCAATTAATTCATCCCACTAACGGAATGGGATGTGGAGGAGGTGATTCCTCATCACCCTTGCAGCCCACTGCTTATCCTCAAGATCTGCTCCAGTGGATTGGGGATCCTCTAGAGCAGATTTGGGGGAGATGCAAGGGGAGGAGAATGAAGAGGAGAAAGCCTTGCCAAGCAAGCAGAGGTCCACTCAGGCTGTATTAGGTTTCATTCTGAATCAAGCTTTACCCATAGACTGTCATGAATTCTTCCTAACCTTAGATTTTTTTGTAGGTAGGCAGTATTTAAGCCATATCCAGGACACTACCGTAGAAACACATTTTGGCCCATACAATGAGGGAAACTAAGACAGGTGCACAGTTGTCAGGTTATATAGTGAAAAGTCTATACCAACGTTGTCTAGACTGTCTTACCTGCTGTGTAAATTTCAAAATAGGTAGGTTTATTGGCTATATTTCCTGTTACTTCCAAGCCAGGGCCTTTTGCTGTTACTTTGCTGGCATCTCCTTGAGCTTTGTCAACATTTACTTCAAACGGGCTCTTTGAAATGTGCTGGCCAGCAAAGAGAACTGTAACCTAGAAATTTAGTAACAGTGTTCAAGTTAGATGTGCAGGAACACAAACTAATAGCCACTTTGCCTTTGTCCACTAGCAGAACCAAAGGAATTATGAATCCACAAGGTGCTAATTTTAAAAAAACAAAAACATCTGGAGACAGGCATCTGTACGCATGATATAGAGTTGCATACCAGCTAGCACATTCAGATAAATTACATACATTTCAGAAAGTCTGTTATCTCTTGCCCTTACAACGAGAGCTTGACTTACTACATACACATCACATCTTACATTTCTATATCGTCCCATAGCCCAAGCTCTCTGGGTGGTTCACAACGTTTTATACTGGTTACCCAACAGTTCTGATTGAATATGGGATACCCAACAATGAAACAGCATAGCAGCCTTTGGGGTATCTTGTCTGCAGAACGCTGAAGCATGCACTAGTTTCTACAGGTTGTCACCTTTACTATAGAAGTATTGACTTCCAGCCCCACAGAGCAAGGATGGAGAATGTTTGACCTTTCAGATAAAACTGGACTGCAACTCCCATCATGCCACACCATTGGCTACACTGGGTAGGTATTAAACCTGGCAGTGGCACTCCAACAACGTCTGAAGAACACACACTCCCCAACCCTGCACAGAGAGACAGATGGATTTATTTATTATTTATTCTAACTCACAGCCACTAACTGTGCCTCTCAAGGTCTCACAGGCTGGTCAAAATGATGCCGTAATTCCATAATTAGGAGAAGAGACCTGAAAGCCCCTTCATCAAAGCAATTTCTTTAGCAACCCTCCAAATACTGTTGGATTGGAACTCCCATTAATTCTCACTGTTGGCCTTGCTTACTAAGTCTGATGAGAGTTGCAGTCCAATTAACATTTGGAGGGCCACATGTTCTGCACAATGTTCTACAGACTACTACTGCAAATAAATAATTCTTCATTGGAGGAAATGCCTTCTCCTATTAGTTAACTCAAATGCACTGCCAAGTTATTTACTAGGTTAGACCACACAGGACAGGAGGGTAGAGCCCAAACAGATCCAAACCCTTCACATCTTATTTGGACCAAATTGGTTGATAAACCAGCTCTGAAATTGCATATAAATTTTCATTAAGAAACACACAACTTTACAGCTATTTGCTAAGTAGACATCATTATTATTAAGTAGACATGATGATGATGATGATGATGATGATGATGATGATGATGATGATGCCTGCATGTCCTGTTTTATTTGAACAACTGGTAGATCAGCCAGCCAGTATTCCGAGAAGACAAGCTCATACTATTATATAAGGGCAGGGAATTGCCACTCCCAGATAAAGCTACTGTACTAAACAACCTGGTTTGTTATGACATTGCCCTGGGCAAGTGTGCATGTCAGTTACACTCAAGTGCCCAGCATCTTCAGGTCTTCTTACCTTGTGAGGTCCTGTAACCTTTGGCACATACTGAACGGCGAAGGTCTTGTTCTTGTCATTGTCAGGGGTCACCTTGGCCTATGAAAGAGGGGAAATGTTTCGTCTATCTTTCCAGTAAGCACCTCCAACATTACCCTCTCCAGCTTGTCTGGCTTTAAATCAGGGGTGTGGAACCTTTCTTAGCATGAGAGCCAAATGTCATTGTGGAGAAGCTCTTGGGGGACACATTCCCGGGGTGGACGGGACTGAAGGGAAAAGGGGCAGCCAGGAATATCATTAGCTTAAAGCTCTTATTGCTAATAACTAAGCCTTAGAAGAGCCATTTCAACATTTTGAAATGAGGGGAGGAAACTGCACAAAAGCCAGGAAACCACCAAATGAGTGGTGGTCGGGGAAAATGGGGTGGGGCCATCTGGGGAGCAGCAGAGGGCTGGATTGGGACCTCAGATGGGACACTTTGGACCCCAGTAGCTGAGGTTCTGCACCACTGCTTTAAATGGGAATTTTGAAATATGCTCCTCCCCAACAGAACACACTTCCAGACTGCACCTCTTTCAAGCCAACTAGGAGTTGCAATAGCTCTCTCAGAGACATGAGCAGAGCCCTGTTCTCCCCTACAGCAGCATTACAGAAGATGTCCAATAATTAGCGGCTTAGAGAAAAACTGATCCGCCATGTCTCACCAGTTCCCACTTCGGGAACTTTCTGATGTTACTTTAGCAATCCAGAAGCAACAGACATCTTCCCTACGCTGCTCTGGAAACATCCCGAATACTGTGGGAAAAGCTGGCAATGACAGCTCCTTCCCACACAAACAGCATCCCTTCCAAAAACTAAAGAAATGCTGGTGTGGGAAAGACCATGCTGTGAGCTCCTCCCAAAGGACCTGGAATTTCTCGCATCAACAGAGCAGTGCAAGGATGACAAGCTACAAAAGCACATATTAAAATATCTGAAGAGACTCTTTGACTATGGTCAGTTTTCCTACTTAACTCTTTACTCCACAGACATCGCGAAGAACAGCTGTGCTGCATCAGATCAAAGGACTATCTAGCCTAGCATTCTGTTCCCACAGTAGCCACCCAGATGCCTGTGAAAAGCCCACCAGAAGGCCATGAGCACACTAGCACCCACCCGCTCACTCATGTTCCCCAACAACTGGTATTCAGAGGCATACTGTTAGGAGTCTCAAGCTATCAGGGACTGTAATGCTAAATCTGATGGTAACACATGAAGCTGCCATACCTGATTAGATTATTCATCTATGGTAGCAGCTCAGGTAGAAGTCTCCCCATCACCCACTATCCAAGCCGCTTAAATGAAGATGCCAGGGACTGAACCTAGGACTTCTTATATGCACACTCTTCCACTGAACCATGCTTGTAAATCACTCAACACTCATCCAAAGCCATTACTTTCCAAGTGTATAAGAACACCAAGCAGTCAACCAATCCCGTCTTCCCCAAAACCTCTCAAAGGCACACCTCTTCTCTGTTTCCTTCCGGATCTTCTATGAAAACCATTACTTCACCCTGGCCAGCACTGATAGTGTCTACAGTGAAATTGGCAGGTTGCTTCACCATATTTCCATTAGGTTCAATTCCTGCAAACACATAAAGGCGAGGCTCAAATGACATGAGAAAGTGTTCACTTACTAATCCGCTGGCGTGAAGACAGCATTTTCAGTTACCAGCATAAAATTTCAGCTATCCTTGCTCTTAAAAGTACTACCAGGGCATAAAAAAGAGGGTCCGAGCCTATTTGTCCCCATCACCTGATTATCACACACACACCACCAATAAATATGTAGTTATCATGCTTAATAGACGTTTTATTTATTTGTCGGTTACATTTATATCCCACCTTTTCCTCCAGGGAGCCCAAAGTCATCCGATCTAGTGGCCAGAAGTACTTGTTAATCAGAGGATTTGCTTTGCAATGCCTTTATAGTCCTGAACCAGTGACCCACCATTCTCATGTTCCAAATAGATACATTTTTCTTCTACCCCACAAAGCGTAGTTTCATAAAAAGTCTCCAGGATGTTATTGATCCTCCCTCCCCAGTGCAAGAAGATTGCTTGAAGCAAGTTCACAACTTAACCACCTCCATGTTTCCATCCATTCTTTCAAGCTTCCTATGCATTTATGGGGCACTTTTGATAATGAAATAATCAGTAATACATCATTAACATGCAGCAGCTTCCATCATAAGAGGAAAACATTTTCCTGTTCTCCTGATATTTACAGCACTAAATCCACCTTCTCTGCAAATGAGTTGCATGAAGTCAAATAACTAATCATGCCCCCCTGACAGTGATGGAATTATTGATGCTTAAGTTTACACCTTTAAAAAGGGTGTGAAGGAGCATGCACAATGAGCCCACTCAGGAATATGGTGCAGGGAAACATTACAGATACAAGACAGCGAGCTAGCTCAACTGGTTCTTAGAGGTTTGGGAATTCATATAAAATTAGGAGTGGCTATTGGACTATTTCCACGTCTCTGAATCTCAAGCAATGCACCAAGTAAATACAATAGAACATGGAAGTTTCTCTACAAACAGGATTTAAATAAGGATCAGCTTTAAAAAAAAACACTTGTGAATAATACCATACTAAACTGCTAACTAGCAAGAAAAGACCTTACCTCTGCCATAGGCTCTTGCCTTCTTTGGATTAAGTTTAGGTTTCAAAGGAGCACCTGGCTTCAGCTTTGCTTTGGGGAATTGTGATAGATAAGTCATTACAGAATGTTCATCCACACCAGGATGAATTATTTCTTCAGGAGCGATTACCTGGTAAAGAGTTATGGACAAATTTAACAAAAATTACATCATACATTCCTACATATCTAAATCACTGTCCTTTTAAATACTTCTCTAAGTTTAGAAATATGGTTAAGTGATCATTATGACCATTGGAGGAAGTCTTGCTGGCTGTACCACAACTTGCAGATTGCTACTTTGCAGGAATCCAGAACTGGGCCTTCTCCATGTTGGTAACTGCCTTATGGAATGCCCTCCTCCCTGGTATCTGGAAGGCGCCAATTGCAGTCTGCTTTAGGTGCCAATTGAAGACCCATCTCTTTACCTAGGCCTTTCTTAAGTGATCATGTTGCCCTGTTTGCTTGTTACCGGTGATGTTCTGAGTATTGGTTTTAATGTTTTTTTCAGTATTTTAATGTATATTGCAATGTATTTTAATGTATTTAAGCCTCATTGTAAATTGCTTAGAAATATTTTTTAAAATATGTTAAGTGGTTTATAAATTAAATATGTTGATGATGATGATGGAGGAGGAGAAAGGTGAAAGCACTCTTAAGAGCAAGAATCTTTTGACAGTGTACATAGTGTTCTATTCATACATGTCTTACACAGCTAAAGCGCATTAAAAAAAACACTAGTATTACCAGTCCAAAGGAGAAATAAGGAAGTTATGACACCCATATCTAGCCCAATTCTTGAGGAAGTTGCATTAAATGTTCTGCTCATTTCCATGAGTCTCATTCAAGACTCTGCAGAAACAGTTTTAAGCTGTCAAATGACTTCAGTAGCATGAACTCAAATGTACAGAGGAGCAGCCATGGCAAACAGATCAAGGGCAGCTAGATAGATGTTATCACACCAATGCAATAGGATCAACTACCACCTTTTAGTAGTTCAGGCATAGGCATAATACATTTGCATTCTTCCAACAAAGCCAAAACAATAGCCCTGTTCCAAGCTTTCAAGGAAAGGCATGAGAGCTTAAGTTCTGTACTGGACAGGGCCATGCAAGCTGGTCCTGCCCCCTCCATTTCCAGGCGTGCCAACCCTGCCCCTACTCTCAGTTCAGACCTTGCCATTTTGAACCGGACCCTGCCTAATGAGAATTTCCAATCACACTGAGAGTTCTACTTGTGTTCAAGCAGATGCAAGTAGAACTCCTTTTCAGACCTTGCTTGTTCAACATGGCAAGATATGAACTGATCAAGGCAGGGCTGGAACACCCAGAGACATTGGGGGTGAGGACAGCATGCACGGCCCCATCACAGTACATACTTTAAGCCCTCCCCGCATTCTCTTGAATGTCTGAACAAGGCTAGCTCTAGTAGAATTGCTAGGCAAGGTAAGGGTGGGATCCAGCTCACCCTCTGAAGGAGAGGAAAAATGAGAACTTGTATCCATGCTTATGTGTATGAGAGGAATCTTGTTTTTCAATATGCTAAAAGACAGCTTTTCAAAGGGTGGCTTCTCACGGAGTTAACATCTTGCAAAGGGAAGTACACAATTTGAACTACACTAATTCAAGCAACCACATTATTTTGTCACTGGAGCCAGTGATATTCCACATTATGGCAAATAATGTTCCTAAGCGTTGCTGAATTTCTAGGGCAGAAGTTATCAGCTGCCACCAGTGAAAAGTGACTGTTCAGTTTATATCCCAACAGTGGGATATGCTAAGCCGAAGTCTCATTCTCGGTTCCTTACCTGAGGGACACCCAACCAATCATCTGCTTGCTGCATGGCTTCACGAGCATTATCAACAGGCTTCTTAGGATCCCAGGTTTCCCAGTCTGGGCAGAGACCTGAGGAGGAGGAATTACGAAGGTTAAAGCTCTGGACTTACAAAAAGCATTCACAATTAAGCAGACTAAATAGCATTGTGCTAATAACTTTATGATCTTCAGAAATGCACTTGTAACGCAGTGAAGTAGGATTGGCAGCAAAAGAATTCAGCTAAAGCATTCCTTGCCAGGGGAAACTGAGGCCAAGCAATGCAAAAATCTATCATGCCAGAGCTCCATAATATCCACTCAACTACACTGGCTGCTGAACAATTTGTTGGCGCTTCCAGCACTCAATATTGTCACCTATGTGAGTTTCCCACGAGGACGTGTTCTTCATTTTACAACAACAACAACAACAACATGCACTTTCAACTTAATACACTTTTCAAACAACGGAATCTCATTTACATTAAGGCTGATATGATAAACCATCAGTTATTGCCAGAGGGAGAGAAAAGGGAGGAGGAGGAGACTTACCTGGAGCACAGCTGTCAACGAGAGCACCCAGTGCTTTGCCATCCTGCCAGTTTTGGTTGAAGTTTGTTATTGGCAAATAAGGGATTTTGTTCTGAATCCATCCCAAGAGTCTCTGTTTAGGAGTTTGTTTCTTGGCATCATCATCTCCTTCATCTTCCCACACTGGCATAGAGATTGAATAATGGAGGATAAGGGTCCATACTAACCCTAGGATTAGCTTCAAGTTCCCATCAACAATAGCTTTACTATCTGAAAAGAAACAAAGAGAAACAAGATTACTACTCAAACCACCATAAAGAATGTTTATGAAGCTAAAGGATACTTCAGTAGTAAATCAACTGAGAGGTATTTGCTAGGTTGAACCACTAATTTATCCATTATCTCGACCCATATTGATAACATGTACATTGGCAGACACAACCCAGCCCCAGGTAGACAAGAAGAACAATTTCATGGCATAGCAGCATCTAGACCGCACTGTGTTATACACAAGATTGGGGTAGGCAGAAGGTAGACAGGGATAGATTTGTAGATCTCCAGGTGATTTGCAGTAGATCAGCAAGAATTTGATTCTCAATGGTTTAACAATGGCAGTAACAAAAAGGCTAATTTCCCCCCTAAATTAAGCTGCTGAAATCAAGGAAGGTTTGAGGGAAACAGGAATAGAGATGTGTGTGAAAGGATCTGTGTGCAAATTCCTGGCTCTGAAAACAAATTTCTGGGCTGAGTATGTGCTCAGAGGCAGCTTACTCCGCAGTTGTGTCCACCTTCCTGAGCTACTATTTTGCAACTGGCTCCAGTTGGTGTACACCTCAGGATTCTAGCAGAAAGAAAAGCAGATCCCACAAGCCTAGAGTCTGCCCACTCTGCACCTGATTCAGTACTGAAACAGCTTCCCTTCAAGTTAATATTCAGGTCGTACATGCAACTGTCTACTGTCAGCCTCCAGCTCATACTAAGATTTTGGGAACTAGAGGACAACTAGCCCTTTTGTCCTCAGTCCAAGACCTTTTATTTATTATATTTATTGCTTTTTATAGATATCTTATAAAAAGATAGGGGAAGATAAAATCGTGTTTATACAGCTTTATTATACACTTACAGTAGTGATAGCTGGCAGTAAGGCAAGCTAACTTTTGGGTAGATATCCGAAAAGGTAGAAAATCCTTTGTTCTAGTTCTCAGGAATGAATGAATCATTCTTGAAGTTTAGTGTTTCAGCCATCTGCCTAGAGATTCCAGGTTACTGTTTCAAGCTCAGTGAAGTAGATTGGAAACCACATGGCTTGGAGGCTGAAACTAAGACACTGTTCTAAGACAGCGGCTGGCATGTAATTTCTAGAGGCGCAAGCTACCAATGGTCCATTTACCGACAGATTCAAGTTCTGTGTTAGTTTATACAGTGCATTGTTAATCACAAGAACAATCTTTGCATTTAAATGCAACTTCAACTAGTTCAAAATATGGCAGCCAGTTTGGACACCAGAACACCTAGGGGTGACCGACCATATTACACTAATTTTAAAATCACTTCAATGGGTGCCAATTAGTTTCCGGGCAAAGTATGAAGTGTTGGTTATTACTTTTAAAGCCCTACATGGTTTGGTCCAGGTTACCTGCGGGATCGCCTTCTCCCATGCAATCCACCCTGCACACTTCAGCCAGCCAAAACTAGACTTACAACTGTTACCCAGAGGACCTTCTCTTCTGCCGTTCCCAGACTGTGGAAGGGCTTGCCGGGAGAGATTTGCCAACTTAACAGTCTTTCTGAATTTAAAAAGCCATAAAGACTGATCTCTTCTGGTAGGCCTACCCAGTCAAATTTTAATATGCCTGGCTGTTATTTTAATAATGTATTAGTTTTATATGTCTTTAATCAGTTTTATGTATTTTATAATATTTTTGTATTTGATGTTATTCCCCACCTCGATCCAGAGGGAGAGGCAGGTAAGAAATATATTATTTTTGTTGTTGTTGTTATTTAGTACCTCATGCCTTTGATAGTTCTATGAAGGGATCAAATGCTAGATTATGAGTCATTACACCCAGTGCTTCCCAAGGCTTTTTGTAGAATGAGGCAATCTGCAATCTGAACACTTGCTTTTGGGTTCATGACAAAACAGCCATTTGGATTGGCCTATAAACTACATTTGAGTTTTACCATGCATTTTATTTAACATATTTCAAAAGAAGATCACAGTACTGCAAGAAATACTTATATGCTCCGGAGATGATAGTTTTCATGCCCAACCTAAGAACTTTAGAACTGCCATTCTGGATAAGAGCAAGATCTACCTAGTCCAGCATTATGTTCACACAGGAGCCAAAGAAAAACCACAAGCAGGATATGAATGCAACAGGATCCTCCCACCCATGTTCCCCAGCAACTAGTGTACATAGGCATATTGCCTCTGATACTGGAGGTAGCACAGAGCTCTTAGGACTAGTAATTATTGACAGCCTTATTCTCTGTGAAATTGTCTAACCCCCTTTTAAAGCCATCCAAATTGGTGACCATTGCTATGCCTTGTGGTAAAGAATTCCATAGTTTATGTGCTGTGTGAAGTACTTCCATTCATCTATCCTGTATATCCCACTAAACATCTTAGCATGAGATTTATCGACCCCTGATTAAAACTTGCAGCCAACCTTCTTTAAACAACCCTTCAGGAACATAGGGTGCTGCTTTATACAGAGTAAAGCTATTGCATCTAGCTTAGTATTGTCCACACTGGCTGGCAGTGACTCTCCAGGGATTCATACAGAGAGTCTTTCTAGCCCTAAGTAGGAAGGAAAAGTAAAGATTTTATGACACAGAATCTCAGCCATACTGTGCTATTTATTTATTTTAAACATTTATATCCCGCCCTATATCATTAAGATCTCAGGGCACTGTACAGTAGTAAATCAACTGTGCAACACCCGGGATCAGTTTCAGGAGAAAGTGGACAGGTATGTTCTACCTGGAAATACCATGGTTTGATGGTGAGAACTCTTACATACAGAGCATGAGCTCTACTACTGCAACATGGTCCTTTTGTTCTAATCAGTAGACATGATGTAGCAGGGTGATAGAGAAACACAAAACTGGTCCAGCTGTATCAGTCATCTAGAATCTACAGAACAAAAGAAGCTTTTACCCAAGCTACATTTTTCCCCATTACTTATTTTAGGCCATTGCTTATTCACATCTATATGAAGATTTTTTTTTATTTTTACTGCAAGTATTTTCCCCTCTTATCACTAAACTGTTAGAATAGACTATCTTCCAAGCTAGAAATTCCACAGTCTTTTATCATCAAAGTTTGCACTGGACACTTCAGTGTTAGAAAATAGAAAGCGAAACTATTAATATGTTCTTAAAATGCCATCGTGCTGACAGAATAGATTTGGAAAGTTAGCTTCCCTACTACCACGTGCAAATTCAAGAACCAAGGATTGGTTTTAAATAGAAGCACTCTTACAAAAGCTAAGGCTGTGCACCAAAAAGAGATCTAGAAAAAGAACTTAGGTAAAATGGGACAGTGCAAGAAGGGTTACTATAGTTAAAAACTTTATGATGCAGTTTGCAGGTCACACCAAGGAAGTCTAAAGTTGTTTTGTTATACAAACAAATTCCTCTTCTAAAACAAATTCTCCTAAGCCATACAATGTAAGCCTTGGGAACTCCCCAAGTTTTTAAGGGTTTTTTACCAGAAATTATTTGGCAGGCCAACTGACTAAAGGCGGGACCTTCATGTTATTCTCAAAGTGACCACTGCATGATCAGCATCATTCCACATACATACCTCCTTATTGTGATGTTTCTGGCCCCAAGCCCTGATCTATCGCATAGGCAATTAACAGTAATTTATATCTAGCTACTGTAGTTTGTTAATTGCAATCTTAAACTGCTTAAGCAATTAAGCATCAGTCTATGATTGTTAAGGTACATGGCCTGAGGATTACTGTTTAGCTAAATTGCATCATTTAAGAAGCAGACATACAAACTAAGTTTACAGGGTAGAGATTTAATTGCTGATAAATTAGCTTTATGGCCACATCTTAGCCTTTAACATGCAAGGACTTAACTTGTAAAAAATATTACTCAATGCAGTACACACCCATAACATGCTCATAAGATAAAAGGCATTTCACGAACATTTCAGATCATAGCAGGAAAAAAAAACTTGCAAGAAAATGGGAGCCTAACAGAATTCTATCCCTTACTCAAATTGTTGGAACTCCTTTCACATTAGTAGAAAGGCCCAACTGGCAATGATAATCCCAAAGATTTCCTTTTAACATGGAAATCTTTTAGACAAAAGCTAAGGCATTTGGTAGTAAGCCTTTTTTTTATCGTTGCATTAAAGTTATTGAATCCTAGTTCTTAACTTAAAATAGAGTCAGTCATATCAGGACTGACCCTAAATTAGTTGCACAGAGAACGAGTGCTAGAGAAATTAAGATTTAAGTCTGAAATATAGTTAAATAGTTGTAATAGGCATGAACTACAGGGAAATATTTAGCTGTTTCATGTTGTGCACCAGGTATTCTTCAAGTGTAGGCCCTGAATGCCAGCACCTGTGAAGAATCATAGAATCATAGAATAGCAGAGTTGGAAGGGGCCTACAAGGCCAAAAAAAGATGGAAACAGAAGCTCAGATCAGGCACCACTGTGTTATAGGCATCACAGGTAACATGCCCTGGTTTTAAGGCTACTACCAAGTCCATAGCAAATGCACTGGTGAGACCGCCTCATGGCCTGGTATGGTGCCCTCTAGCATCCAGAGTTATTCAGAAGACAGTTTGATTTAGCCCAATGGCTTGCTATCGTACTATTAAGTGAATGATTTCAATATGTGGGTATTATTATTATTGTTGTTGTTGTCAAATACCAGTTCTACAGAAGTATGGAGTTCACATACTGAAATGTGCTCCAATACACCATTGGACACTATCCAAATATTTTAAAACTGAGATATACTCAACAGTAGCAGCATTCTGTTCTATTCCTATGCACAGGCAATTGTGAAGTCCACATGACTGATCAATACCAAGACTGAGCAATCTCATAGGTATGTACTAGCAATCTCTGGTAATTATTCATCCTGGAGATCAATGCTAAATATTTACTAAAGTCCTGTGCAGATGGTCATTCGGTTTTATTATTGGCACTTGCTTGTTGGTTAAGTTACATCTGAAAGCTAAGTTGCAATCCAAAGAATGCCTGTAAACACACCCAAGGGTGTGACCCAATACTCATTTGACTTGTATCCTGCCTTTCTTCCAAATATGGCACTCAAGGCAGCTTACAATCCCTAATAAAACTTGATAAAGAATACATTAAACACAATTTTAAAAAAATTAAATGCAATACGATATTTTGAGTTTCTATAATCATTCCCCCATGCAGCAATGCAAACTGCTTTTAAAATTCTCCCAAATATCAGGCAGCGCTCACTAGTGAACCATGCTGCCGTTCAAAAGAAAACTTACAACCCATAGAATTGTCTGCATTGGGTTTCAAAGACTAAACACTTAACATAAGAGTTAAATAAATTGGATGTTTCTTGAACTTTGTCCTGCTGCAATACTACAAGGAATTTGCTGTTAAACAATTAACGGAAACATGATAAGCTACTGTAGTCAGTTTCCTTGGTAACTAGAATACACAGAAGAGTGTTGCTTTTTACTGACATAAGCAAGGACGAGATTAGAACATGGACAAGGAAAGGACAGTATAAACTGGATTCAGCAGATTGAAAGAACCTGGCTAACTGATCTGCTATACCAAGCCTGACTCTGCAAGTCATGTGGACAGAACAGTGGTATGAATTAGGCGCACAAACTTTGGATGTGGCGTTGCTGGGGTATCATTCTGTCTATTACATTCTTTCTGATCTACTGGTCATAAATGTTGGGAACATGCTTCTGAACTTATCAAGTGGCTTGACACTCATCTGAACTTATTTCAGAAGCAAGCAGTTTCTTCAGCAGACCGTGCAATCCAGACAGGCACTCCAAACTTGGTACTGTTTTGTAACAGAGCACCAATGCATCCGCTTAAGGGCAAAGGCATGAAGAGGGAGCAACTTCCCCACTGCAGTTGCCCTCCTGTTCCAATAGATTTTCCTAGGCCTGAGCCCAGAAGAAATTTGGGCTTGCTTAGGGTGGCTGGAATGAGGAAAGTTGAGGGATGAGAAGCAGAGCTTCTAGAGACAACAGAATTGTTGGATTGTTTTATTTTTATGTAGCTCAACAGCTCAGAGCAACACTCATGCTTATCCATTCCAATATAGGTCATTTTAACTGCCATTAATTCTTTGGTGGTAGCTAGTGGGCATATCAAAGCTTATTTCCTCCAGTTCACTTGTATGAATTTGCCACCCAGTTTCTGTAACACATAAAGCGGTCAAATCCACTTTATGCAAACCCATCAGTAAGGAGTTTTGTTGAGTAAATAAGCTGTTTTATCCTCATTGTCTAGCCTTGATTTGAGATTACACATCCATCTCCTACAGAAGGCAGACAGATATATCTGTTATTTATGAACTTGGTGCCTGCAGACAATGCCACTTTGACATGCTTTAAAAATTCTGTTCTGTCCCATCCCTTTGACTCAGGTCAAATTAACATCAATTAAGAACATAAGAAGAGCCATGCTGGATCAAACCAAGATCCATCTAGTCCAGCATTCTCTTCACACAGTGGCCAACCAGCTGCCCATGGGAAATCCGCAAGGACATGAGTTTAACAGCATCCTCTGACCCCTGTTCCTCAGCAATTGGTGTACATAGGCATACTACCTCTGAAACCAGAGGTAGCATATAGTCATTAGGACTAGTAGCCATTGTACTTCCAATTATTCCAAAGAAAATATCCCCAACCAATAATATCTAATCATTCACCATTGACCTAGTTCAGACATAATGACAATCCATTGGTTAAACAACCCAAGTGTTGTCATGCAGGAGTGCAAGAGACCAGACATGTGCACCACTTCTGCTTTTACACAGCACTCACGATCTGATAATTTAAAAGTTGCTGAGTGTGATGTGTAAATCCAGATTACTGGGTTGTTTAGGGACTAAAGAACCCAGCAGTTAATCCATGGTTTGTTGTTGGGTTAACCGCTGGGTTGTTTAGCCCCTAAGCAACCCAGCAGTCTTGGTTCAGATGTCATGCTCAACAGCCTACAAAGGAGCCAATTGTGAGTTGCCAAGTAAAAGTGAAAGTGGCAGAACAGCTACAGGGAGCACATGTGCTCTCTCCCATTCATTGTTGCGTGTGAAGAATGCTGGCCACAACAGCTTGTGCAGGGCTTACTATGTGACCAAACGGGCCTTTTGCTTTGGGTATCTTCTTGTGTTGGATTCCAGGCATTCAGAACGGGATGCCTCAACTAGTGTTTTAGCAACACACTTGTCGCTTTCTATAGTCTAAGGTAGAGTGTGTGTTTTCAATCAGGGTTCTGTGGATCCCCTTAGGTTCTGTAAAGTTTTGTAGTTGTCATATTACTTATTGCCAAGTTTTTACTTTTGTGTGGTGAGAGCAGGGAGAGGGGATGTGCTCTGCAAGGTATCACATGTACCAAAGATTCCTCAACCAAAAAAGAATAAAAAACATCTAATGATGTGGCTACTTTGCCTTGCACTTGGCTCTTGTCAAAGATGTGGACTTCACTACAGGCTATGCAAGAACTGGTAGCCAGGAGGGCAAAGAACCTTTCCTCTGCGGGGCGGGGCTATCTGCTGGAATGGGAGGGGAAAGACCTAAAGACACATTCACAATTTCAGATGACAAACTGACCATTGAAACAGATTGCAACCCTGAGGCATGCTATTTTTCATACCATTTGCTTGGGCCATTGACAAAGCCAGTAATAAGACACTGAGCAGAAATTACTAAATGCCTTAAGGGCAGAAGAAGCTCAGCTGCAATGCACTGTATATGTTCATATCCCAAACACTCTCCCTGTTAAAGCCATTATCCACATCCTCTGTGGGGAAAATATATCTTCAAATCAGTTGGCAGAGTGTGCGCCTTTGTCAGAGAACATTGCCTACAACTGAAGCAGTCTAGACCTACCTAAAAACATTAAGTGGAAACTGCTTATGGTCAGGAAACAGGTAATAATTAACACAACTTGATAAATTCTTTCACAGATGTATTGACTTCTGGACATAAGCTAGCAAGATTACTTTAAATAGCAGTAAGCCATGGTTCAGAAGATCAATACCCAAATTTCCAGTTTTACTGGTCTCATGTGCCATGGAAAAGGGGATAGCATATGTGCACCACTGTTATTAACAAGCATTATTTTATTTATTTTATGTGTTTATTACATTTCCATACCACCCAATAGCCAAAGCTCTCCCATATGAAAGAACTGCAGTGACTTACCTTGCATGAATGATAATCAAATACAGAAGTATTCAAGTTTTGGATGGCTTTTGTAAGCAGCCCTTACTTACGGTCACTTAAACTACCTCCCCTGGTCCTCCAGCATATACCGCCCAGAGAGCTTCAGCTATTGGGCGGTATAGAAATGTAATAAATAATAATAATAATAAATAAAATAAAAATATACCCAGAATTTGTGTGGGGAAATATCAGCCTACAACTGTGCCAGGCGGGATGACATTTAGAAGGAGCAAAATATCTCAGTGTTTCCAAGTACCTCCAAAGCACGGCACAAGATTAGTGAATAATGCTGCCCCGCCCCCTTTCACAGAATTGAAAGGTGAGAGAATTCACTCATCCTCTCACCTTGTGCCATACTTCAAAGATTTTCTGAGGCAAACAAGAGATTTTGGGATGGTTTTAGAATGCCTTTAGGATGTTTTAACAAAGTATATTATGTTTTAATTCAATTTAATGTATTTTATATTTACTGTTGTTCCCCGCCTCGATCAAAATGGGAGAGGCGGGTAAGACATACATTTATTATTTATTATTAGTATTGCCACTCTTGAGCATCATCCAGCCCAATGTAAAATGAGAAGATGCCCCCACTGAAAGATCCAAAGGAGTGACAAGTTCTCTCCTGTCCAGCAGGAGCCTAAACACCACTCCTGCATTCTGATACAAAGAGAACCCTGGAGAGGAAACATCTCTCTTCATATTTATTCACAAACATGGCTGCTATGAAGAGATTATTAATGTCAACCTGAACTGAATTTGTGAAATCCTGATCAAATATAGTGAAGTAAAAAACAGACAGTTATACTTTAAGAAATAAGATACATATGAGAAGCAGTTCCCAATTAGTTTAGAGACACAGCATGACTCCCATGAGTCATTTCCATGTCTAAGAGTTAAATCCTGCCTTATTCCCCACTGTATATGATAGATATTTGCTTTTAAGGTGACCAAAGGAAACCCTCACAACCAGAGGCGTTTTATAAAGCAAAGAGAGTACAGGAGAGAACTCAAGTGTCTGATTCTATGAAAGAGTAACCTTCTTCCAAATATTGACAACTTTGAAGTTGCTCCATGTGAACAACTGCCACAGTAAAGGCTCCCCACATGTGATAAGCAACCACATACACACATCACTATAAACCATGGTTTAGCATTACAAGGATAAGCTCATTAGTGAGCTTCTGGCTTGAGCATTGCTCACACACCCCCTCCTCTGACACAGCCAAAAGGAGAAGATTCAAAGCTTTTGCTTCCATTTTTGATTAATCACAATTTGTTTTGATCTGTCATGATGCATCCCAAGCACAATCCACCACCATTTTGCATATGCAACCTCCAATCAGGTCGACTGGAAGATGTATATGCAAAATGGCAGCTGAACATTCCCAGAATGCACCATGCCAAATCTTGGATTAATTAACCCATGATCTGCCACCATTATGTGCAAACTAGGTCAGTAAGTCATAGCTTATCACGATGTCCAAACCACCTCATATGTCTTTTAAGAATCTAGCTCCTAGGTCCATCCATAGAAAGGGACTGAGATTTCCAAATTATGGTGCACAGGACAAATGTCATTGGAATAAGCATAGCAAGCTCTCAACCAGAACTGTGATCTGAAGAGGACCGATTTATTCATCTAAATAGCATCTTATGGCACCTTCAGGACTAAAAAAATATTGCAATATAAGTTCTCATGGACTAGTCAACTCCACAAAAGTTTATCCCATAGTAAATTAGTGTTTAAATTGCCACATAACATTGTTTCCCCCCCCCCCCCCGTTAAATCAACGTGTGTGTCCCCCCCTCAAAATTGGTCTTTCAAGACAGGCAAAACCAGAGAATGGCATTAGTGTCAAGTAACACAATGGTTGCATATAGCCTTGTCAACTGCCTAAAAATTGCTGCAGTACTTCCTTAGCTGTTTGCAAAATAGGGAGGATGAATAGAATATTTTGAGCAGGCAGTCTATCAAGAGCTTGCAGCAGACACATCTGTGGCATAGTTTAAGGGAAGAACCTTTATGCTCCCAATCACCATGAGGACAACACTATTCCTATTTCCTGCAGCTCCTTTATTAGAAGGCCTCTAGCTTTTGACAAGTGTTAGTCAAAGATTCCAAGTACTTAGTACACAAACACAAAATACTTAGCCATAGCTGTTTGTTGTCTGCACTTGTAATATGTAACATAGAAGCCATTTCGGTCTGACATTAAAGTACATTTCAGCCCTTGTGGTTATTATAAGAAGGTTTTAGTCATGCAGGCATTGTGTGAAACATTCCAGTATTTAGGGATAGTACTTGCGACCTGCCCTCCTTACTGACTCACAGAGTACTGTCTGGTAACATATAAACATGAACTGAAAGTATAAACACGATCTGAAACTTTCCATCACCTGCTGCTTCCAACTAAAGTATCAAAAATGTGAAGTTTTTGTTTTCATAGCTCACTTTGGGCACATAGTATGAACCAATCTTCATATAAGTACTGCTTATAAATTAACAACCACAGCTCATAGTTCTTATTTGTTTGCCGAGCAGTTACAAAAGTAGCATAGGGAATAAGATTTGTGACACATCTTTACAAGAGCAATAAGACTAGTGTGCTGGTATCAGCAGCATCAGGCATACACTCCTGCCTGTATCCCCTGTGGTGTGCTACACCCTAATTTATCATGGCAGAACTACACCAAGGCATAGGGGCAGGGCGGGGGCTCTACATATTACTGTGATGAATACCAGAGTGGCCATTGTTGTGGTTTAGAGACTCAAGCTTGTCACCAGTTCTATTTATCACTTCAAACTGTGGTGGCAAATGCAAATTAGAGCCTTTTGGTTATTAAGATCTGGCAGTGGTGGTCCAACAGGAGTCAGCACCTGGTAATGCTTCCTTTTCCATTTTTTTTTTGTTTTTGTATCTGATTCACTTTTTTACACCCAGCCTATAGAACTTTGCTTCCATTTATTACTAAAAACAGAAACTTCAACTTTCCAAGTCCTTCCTGTGTCCTTAAAGCCTGCTGCAGCATGCTTTAGATAAATGACATCATTGACAAACTTGTTATACTAACAGTAAGCCCCAGGAAAGCAGCCCCCCCCCCTTACACTTAGCAAAGCACATTCCACATTAGTGAGGTCACCTCTAGTTCCCCATGTATGTGAAAAGCCCCCAGAAACTGCAGATGAGATCAGTTCGCTTAGTTACTGCCTTGACTGAAATGATGCCTTCCAAAGCAACTGAGTATCGATGCAAGTATTCCAGGGAGATTTTTCTTGGCAGCGATACTAGCCTATACATGCAAGTATACAGAGCCACTTCCTCAATACAGCTATTCATTTAAATGCAGGTTGCCTCAAGTGCTTTGGGATTCTAAGTTCTCACTACTTGTGCAATTGAACCATCTAGATCCAAGGTCCTGAAACCTCCCCTAGAAGCCTTCCCCATATTGTCACCTGGGAGAGATTTATTCAATGAACAAAGCAGGTCAAAATTAGAAAGAGAACCTAGGACTTTTTTAAAAAATTCTTTTTATTAACTTTTACAACAGTTAACAAAAATAAAGAAACATAATACATAAACATAAAATAGCATTTGTATCATAGTCTATTAAACATATTCATGCTAAACATAAAAGTGCACCCCCCACCTCGGGATCTCATTCCTGTTTCCAGAAACTCATAGTTCCTTCTGTTGGTGGTTTCCCGCTTCCCTTAGAAAACACAAATACTAAGAACTTTTTCCAAGTTCCCTCAAAATCGTTCTTTTTTACTATACCTCTTTTCATTTTAATATTACATGTCAATTTATCATTAATAGCAATATCCCACACTTCTTTATACCATTCTTCAATACAATAATCTCCTTGTGTCTTCCAGTTCCTAGCTACGATTAACCTTGCAGCCGTCAGCAAATTCGTTATCAGTTCCTTAGTTTCTCTGGTACATTTAAGATCTTCTTGCAGTGAGAGTAATGCAATCCTTGGTGTGTCCTCTATTTTCATTCCAATTATTATTATTATTTATTTATTTATATAGCACCATCAATGTACATTCCAACAATCTGCTCAATCTCGGTGAACACCATCTTCCACAAGAGAACCTAGGACTTAGGCCATTGTTTTAAGTACTCTTGTTGGAGGGATGCTATGGAAGCAAGTATTTTGTAGAATGTATTGATGATATAGGCAATGACAATCAAGGAGAAGAGCCCCCAGTGCAAGTTACTCCCAATGGTCATGTCTACCTTCAAGACACATGACTATGCTAATCACTGATAGCCCAAGTGACAGTTCACAAGCACCATGGGTGGGACAGTCCAAGACTACAGGCTATGAGAAATTTAGTTATTACCTTTCATAGTTACTTCTAACAGAACTTTTTTAACGATACAGCAGTATACAGTTAAGCAGTAGGAGAAACTGCTGTCTGGAAAGCCCAGTAATTAGGGATCCATCTGTATCGGAATAGTAGTATTCAACGGTAGCATTGTTGATTAATACTTTAATTCTGCACTTCATTTCAGCCATGTCACTACCTCAATAAAGAGGTATTTCCACACAAAATTGTTCATGGCTGCCATTTTCCATGAGAAACAATGGAAGTTTACAACTCAAGGATGAGGCCTGGAGCATTTATTCAATAACCTACTTACCCTGGCCTTTTCTTAAAAAGCATCAATGGAGTCCCCACTCTTGAGTGAACTGTACCCATCACTGGATACTCTTCTATTGTTATTATTAAAATCCTAGTCATTTATAATTACATTTATAGTTTGCCTCCCCCCCTTTCAAGGAACCCAGTGACTTACATAGTCCTCCTCCTTTCCATTTTATCCTCACTACAACCCGGTGAGGTAGGCTGAGAGTCTGCATCTGGCCCAAAGTCACCCAGTGAGGTTCATGGCCAAGTGATGACTAAAACCCAGATATTAGCACTCTAACCACTACAACACACTGGCTCTCAGTGTAGTGTATGTTATTCACTTGTTAGGAAATATTAGGGTTTGGGGACATTGAGTACTACACACACATTAACGATCTTATGACAATAGTTTGCGGGGGACATAAAGTGTTTTTAAAAGCAACACACTCAGTCTTCAATAAACCCAGTATGTTGTGTGGTGCCATGCATTGGCAAGCATGACAACCAACCCATTTTCCTCCAGGCAGTTGCGCAATCCCTGTCCCTTCCCCCGCCTCAGAGTTGGGAAGCTGAGGATTGCTTGGCACCTGTATGACCAAGATGAAGAGCCATGACCTCGCAGGACCAAATTGTCCCTCCCTCCACCCCCCCTCCCTCTCTCTCTCTCTATCACACACACACACAAAAGTAGCTGGAGGTCCCTGCCCACCTGATCTTTCCCTCAGGAGAGATTGGAGAGAGGGAATATTAGACTTCTCTGCCTAATAGCAGGGCTGGCTCTCTTGCTGGAAAGGTGCACAGGGTGCCTTTCAGCAGCAAATCCCAACAAGGTGTGCTCACTCCTCCCCCCTTTCCCAAGAAAAAGGCCAGCAAAGGAGCCTGATAAATAGGGGAATTGGCAAGCACAAATTCTGGTTTCGCCAAGCCAGCCAGCCAAAACTCATAGACACACTGCTTAGAGCGAAAGAGAATCCATCTAAAACATACAATAGGAAAATACTGAGAAGATTTAGCCCATTTTTATTTTGCAGCGGCATTTTTTATTTATTTTTGTTGGTTTCCACTAAATGCCTCTTTCACTAGCCACATACTTTATTCTCCAAAAGGCAGGCCAGTCTTTCAATTTGACATTTAAGAGGCTGTGGCAAAAAACAAGGCTTCCAGAAAGACTAGGCAGAGGAATGCTGGTTCTGTGGGCTTCACAACCCACACAGCCTGCATTGACATATGCCATGGTTCAATGCATATCCTTCTAGTGCAAGTAAACATCTTTAATAGGAGTGGCAGCTTCCCATGAGGACAAGAATAGTGCCACCTCAGACTGAGGCTGGAAGGACCATCAGTACCACATTCCTAATTCACCAGTTTCAGACAACAGACCCTCATTTAAGCCTGCAGTTATCTTTTAGACATGTTTGGCTCAGTGTCTGTGGGCAATGTGAGAGCACAAATTATGTCAGCTTGAAGCCAGCTGTTGCCTTCTCATTTCCCCAATCTCAATACCCTCTCATTTGATAATACACAGGCTTGTAAAATATATGGTTTGTGCAGACAGTTATTGCTATTTGCAGTTTACATGCACAAATTGGAACTACATCCTAGGTACATGTTGGCATAAAATGAGGAATGAACAGAAGAGCCCTTTTCTAATATGAACTAGATGGATGCATTTACCTTTTGCCTCTGTACAGAATGCTCTACCTCAGGTTTTTCCCTTAGAGAAAATCAGAACTTTCTTGGCATTGCCCCAAGAAAACTTATTATTACAGGACTGAGAAGACAAGAGAGGCAGTTAACACCACCACCACCCCGGCCATTCTTATTAGACCTTGTTGTCTCTAAAAAGCACAGCAGGAGCCTCGTTTTTATTAGCTTTTGCTGAAGCTACAATCCAAACTTACAATCCAATCCAAACACCATGCCAATTACTGTTTGGCATTTCAGGTAATAGTCCAGCTAGGCCTCAAACAACCCAGCTGGTGGATCCTGTTCAGTTTGACAACTCAATGCTGCTTGTGAGAACTCTTCAGGGAGTATCTCCTTTTATGCCTTGGACTCATTTGTCACCAGCACCATAGCAAGCAAGTCACCACCTGGTGTCTGGGTGGGGGTCAGAAGTGCTCAATTAACACGGGAGAGGAACAGTCAAGTCTGCCCTACCATTAGGCAGAGTGGAACAGCCGGTTTTAAGGGTCATGAGGGTAACTACTTATTCATTATTGTCGCTCTTTTTATTGCTAGTGAGGGAAAAGACAATGGTGTGATTTTCCACCTCAGGTGCCGAAATAAGTTGAATGGATTTTATTTGTTTGTTCATTACATTTCTGTACTGCCCAAGCTCTTTGGGCAGTTCACAGCAATTAAAACCAAAAAGTACTGAACAAAACAGTATAACGCCAAAGTAAAAACCAGCAGCAGTATAAAGATTTAAAAATATAATTACAGATATAAATACAAGAACTAAAGAATTAAAACGCCTGGGAGAATAACATCATCACCTGGTGCCAAAAAGAGCACATAGTAGGCGCCAGGCAAGCCTCTCTGGGAAACTCATTCCACAACCATGGTGCCACCACTTAGTAGCCATCCGTGTGACCTTATTTGGTGAGGGCACCTGGAGAAGAACATTTGAAGATGACTTTAAGATCTGGGCAAGTATATAGTGGACAGGTCAGGTTTTCAGATAAACTGCCCTCAAGCTGTTTAGGGTTTTGAAAGTTAAAACCAGCACTTTGGATTGGACCTGGAAACAAGACTAGAAACCAATACTATATACCTTAACTTGGGTGGTTGGGGACACCATTTACTGCTCTGCCTCAGGCAGCAAAATGTCTTGGTTTACTCTGCATATAAGAGCAAATTCAAGATATTGAAGACCAGCCAGAAATGGGATGAAGATGAGAATGGGTATCCTTCCACAGCCGGTTTTCTTAACATTTTATTATTCTAGTCAACCTTTGGTTCTCTTTATTTCTTATCCTAAATGCCATGTGTTTGCTCCACATAAAACAGTTCAATCTAGTGACATCTTCCCCAACGCCATTTCAAAAAATTCCAGTTACTCATCGATAACAGCTTGTCTTGAATCAGCTAATATTAGAGAAAGCACGTTAGTGACAAAGTCTAGGAAGCTTCCAAGACTAACATCCCCGGTATTAGCAAGCAAGTTTACTCACACTGGGTGTGGGTCAAGATGCTTCTAGGCAGCTGCCGCCAGCAGAGGACTGCACAGATAACTGAAGCTATTCAGATATGGTGCAGCCAAATCTCTTCTGTGCAGCACACGCCAAACACTAGAGCCACAGTGGATGGAGTTTTAAAGCCAAAACCAACACGTTGGAAGTAATCAAAAGTGATTACTGTTTGGGGAAATCCTTGACTACAATGTACACTTTGATTCAGTTTTTCCATGTGAAACCATCCAGAGTCACCACACTAACAGGATTGGCGAGAAGAAATCCCATTCATGCAAGCATGCACAGTTCAGCCAGGCTTCATCACAGCCAAAAAGCAGCATTCAGAAAAAGCAAAGGCTCTAGTTCAAGAAAACATTTTAAAGTTCACTACCTGTTACACCTCTTCAAAAGTTGACACTACTACATGATACTTCCTCAAGCTAACACTTTAAAGCATCTTGATCAAGATCATGCTGGTAACTTCAGACTTGCAACATAAATCCCAAAGGTACTCCCATTTTAATTGGCTAACCAAGATTGCAAGTGATGGCTCATTCATGTCCTAACATGGGCACCACATCCAGCCTTGGGCCAAGTTAAACAGTGAAGGAACCTTGATGCTTTTTTTTTTTTAAGAGCTGGCACATCAAGGTTACTACGGCAAGAGGAACAACTTTCAGTCTTAGTTATGCGGTTTCTATTCCCTAAGGGTTACTTCATCTCCACCCCTACTGCATTACAACTCACAGTCCTTAATATTTTGCATATTATTGTAGAGCCATCCTGTTTTTCAGCTGCCATATCACCTAGAATTAGAGGAAATCCAGCTGTTTCCTTTAACAGCCGGAAGCCTTGTCACAGGACTAAAATACAGGTCTTGCTCATCTTTCCTTATATTTAGCAATATAAAATGCTTCTTTGGAGACTGGACTCTGAAGTATAAAGCATAATATACATTATTCACGTTCTGCCAAGTGAGACTTTTATTGTAAGTAATCAAAGTATTTGTTAGCACATAATGTTCAGGGTTTTTCTTTTGCTTAAATTGAGATTGATCTGCATGCATCCTGTATATCACTAGAGGTTGACAAGGAAAAGGTGTACATACTGATCTTTGGGTTTAAATTTGGTCAGAAATATATTGCATGGCAGGTCAAGCCATCTTTTTCTACTCAATATCATGGAGGAACGTGTCTGGCTATCCAGCCACAGGAAATAGTTCACTTGTGCCTCCAAGGGATGCAGGTGAACAGCACTTCCCAAAACCAACTCCCACGGCCTCTGCAAACATTCCCCACCCCAGAAGGCTTTGCCATGAGGTGGGGCTGGAAGAACTCCTCAAAAAAGATTCATGCAAACATTCTACAGATATTAGATGCTTTCTGTGCCTAGGCAAGGTAATTCATACTGAAGAATTTATTTTCACAAACCCTTGATAATCATGAGGTTAGGAAGCTACTTTTCTTTTTCTTTCCAAAACTGTATTTTTGCAGGTACTTTGATGGCCACCATGCTCAGTTTAACATGCCATGATTTGAAAGCATAGATTGTAAGCCACCTAGAAATATCCTGGAAAAGCTAGCCACTTTCACAGGAGAGGAAGCCATAGAGAAGGATTTTTGGCATTCTTTGTCCCTTTCCAATTTATTTACACACAGAGAGACTTAACTATAGAGGGTTTCTTTGACTCCACACCAACTCAAGCATAATTTTATCATCAACAGCCTCAGATGAGGATCCTCCTAGTTTTGGGGTTGGTCACAATTTCCCTTTGCCATGGAAACTACAGGGGCTGCAGAACCAGTTTTCTGCTGAAGTTCCAATTCTACAAGCTCTTTCTCAGAAATCCCATTCTTGCATTGTCATATCAAGATCCACAGAGGTAAGGGCTTGTTGAGCTTGCACAGTTCCTTTAGGGCAGGCTTCCCCAACCTGGCAGCCTTCAACTGTGTTAGACTGCACCTCCTTGCTGGCCGGGAATGATGGGAGGTGCAATCTAACACATCTGGAGGTCACCAAGTTGAGGAAGGCTGCTTTGATGAGTTCAAGAAACAGCTCTGCTGAGCATATTTTCAAGCTGCCACACTTGGAAACTACAAGAGGATGCAATGCAGCTATCCTATTTCAGCCATTACTCCGAAATGAAGTCTCATTTAGCATTTCTCCTTCCCACCCCCCACTAACTTAACTGCAGCCAAAACCTGATTCTATACTACCACTCAAAATAAGATTTTGGGTTATGCCAGATGGGCCTTTAATTACTAAGCAGCAGCAAATAAAGCTATGGCATTGAAGATATTAAACTATTTTGCAATTCATTCATAAAATGAAAGAATGCCTTTAAATATTATTTCTACCTCATCATTGTCAGGCATCCCACAGTGACAAATCAGATCAGTACAGTACATGAGATGGTCAGGTTTACACCACCACATTTCTAACTAACATTAGAGATAAGAATGTTGGCCAAAGGCCCAGTTAACTTGTCTGATCATGGTGACTGTTTGCATATCTCTTTAAAATATTTCCATAACACAGGGCATAGCTATAGAAAGTGTGCCTTGAACATTCACTGCTTGGGTGGCCTCTTGTAGAAGGCCATGTGAATGTAATACCATAGCTTTAGCAGACTTTTACATTGCACAACTGCTATCAATATTTGCACAGTCACAGGGCTCCATGCTGTATCTTCAACTTGTCTTAAACAGGAATAGGGGGCAAGGGCTCTGGGTAGCCAAGTCCCCAGTCCACATGTCAGACATTTTTCCTAGAATTAGGGTCAATGTTACTTTAAAGCTACCTGTTCTTTTAAAGCTACAGATAGCAGATAACTTTTTCTCTCAAGCGTAAGCACAGGAGACCTGAACTGGATTTGCATGCTATTGGGGTGCAGGTGGTGGTTTTCTCTAGGAGAAAACACCTTCATAAATGGTGCTTAGATGGACAACTGATGGAACAATGTGGTAGCTTTAAATATTTGGGGATACACTTTTCATATAATGGCAATTGGAAATCTCATCTAGAGGCTGCAAAACTTTCAGCCTGGGGAACAGCAAAAGTAATTCTATCTTATGGGAGACAAAGGTGGCTCCCTAGTAGTCCCTGTTCTGAAGCTATATACAGCTAAGGCACTCCTCCAACTTCTATATGGGGTGGAGTTATGGGGCCAGGTTTTTTGCCCCAACTGCAGAGATTCTACAGAATTAAGTTCTTGAAAGAACTGCTGTCACTCCCGCCTGGAGTACCCTCCCTTTTACTAAGATTGGAAGTTGACTTGCCTTCCATTAAGCCAAGAATTCACAAGGCAATCATCCTTTATGGGAAAAGACTGATGCATTTTGAGGAAAGCAATTTGGCGAAACGATGTTTCACAGAACAGCTTGCAAAAGGTGGGTGGGCTTGCAATTGGCTGGCACTCTCACATTCTTGTTTAGAGGATGCTCAGATTCTGCTGGACCACAAGGATATTTTTTTTAATATCAAGAAGAATTTTTGAGGCAGATTTCTACAAAAACATACTTGCTAGCCAGCTGCAGGCCTTTTCCCTGTGGTTTAGCCTTATTAAAAGAGAACAAAATTTACCTCTGTATTTTCAAGACCTGACTTTCCTTGCCCTCAGAAAGGCCTTTACTGCCCTCAGTTTCCAAACAATGCCTACAGCTTACCTGGAGGGGAAGTATAAAGGGGTTCCCTATGACCAGCAGACATGTATCTGTGGTGCGGGGGAGGTGGAAGATGTAGTTCATTACTTGTTACGCTGCTCCTTGTATAAAGTTATTAGGAATCATTTTCTGGGAGATCTCATGAAAGCATGAGCAGGTTGGTCCACTGCTGATATTATCTGTGATCTGTTAGCAGATTACAGTAAAGCAATTACAACCAAGGTTGCAATGTTTGCTGCAGCAGCTCAAAAAATTCACCACAATTTTCTAAAGAAATCAGGTGTAGATTGCAGATGGGACCACTTGTTATAATATAATTCTCTGTTATTATTGCTACTAGGGTCTGTATCATTTTTTCAACAGTATAAATCTCAGCCTTTTCTCTGAGTTTGGTTCTTTTAATGAATTATCTCCCTATTCGTAAGAATTTGGGCTCTTGTAGAGACATCTTGTTTTATTGTTGTGGTTGTAACAGCCTTTGTACCATAGACAAATAAAATGTATCTAATCTTTTGCCCTCACACCCCATGATCCTTATACAGACAGAGGCTCTGCCCCTACAATTTACACTGTCAAGAAGTTTAAATCAATCCCTTCTTGGCAATGGCTATTGCAGGTCCCAATCCAGATCAGGATTGCAGCAGGGAGAAGAGGGTTAAAGACCTTCCTATCACCCTTGCTAAGATCCTGATCTAGATCAGATCTCCTGTGTTGACTTTTCTTACTGAAAGACTAAGAACAGAAATGTAGCTGCTACTAAATCTTTAAAGTAAAATGTAGTATGACCTTTAGATGGCACTAACCCAGGTAAGTAGCAAGCTGTAACTTCAATTCATTGCTTCCTCTCAGGACCTTAGCTCCCATCCATAAGAGTAGGGGTCCACAAATTGATTGGGCTAGGTAGCCATTATTGTTATCAGATACTGATCTTGCTCCCCTCACCTAGCAGGAATATGTGTAGCTTGTGTAAAGAACCCCATGAGGAGAGGCAAAGTTCTCATCTCACTTCCTGCTAACCTTTGAGAAAAGTCAGAAGAGGCCACTATGAGAAAGGCTGGAAGCAGAGAGATATGTTGCTTCCACCTTTTTCCAAGCTTAGGAAAACATGAAACAATACCTACTCCTTCCCAGGTTCTCTGCATCCTAGAGGACTTCTAAGGGGCCAGAACTCTAACCACAAAGTAAGAGACACCTTCCAAGCCAAGGTTTTCCACAATGTGTGCAGAATTCAGGAAAGGGAATGGGACCCCAGGGCATGGATGATGCAGCCATCTTGGTGAAGCTAAGGCCACATTCTGGTCAGTACTTGGATGGGAGTCCACCCAGAACTGTCATATACAGTACCTAGAGTTTCATAATGGAAGAAAGGCAAGATGTAAACATAAGAAAATCTTCCTTCCTTCAAGTAGCATTAGCCAGAATTAAATGTACAGATTACAAATGGTGGCCCTGTTTGCAAACTCCTACATGAGAATTAATGAGAAGGCCCAGCGCCAAACAAATCTGGAGTCAAGGAAATTATTCCTTCCTGGCATCAAATGTGACAATCCTATTCAGCTAACCTTATTGGATCACATATTAAGCACATTAGCCTTTTATTTTATTTTTATTATTAAAAGTAGTTAGGTATCACTGCTCTGCCCACTAGCACTCTCAAAACTATATACAGTAACATCAAGAACTGCACTGTCTGCCTGTTAGCTACCAAGCCATGTACAAGGTCATGCTATTATCTTATAAAGCCCCAAACAACTTGGGACCAGGATACCTAGCAGACCGCCTTTCCTTATATACACCCAGGTGACATTACGATCTTTAGAGGAGGCCCTGCTCGTCATTCTGAGGCGAAGAGAAGGTCATCGTGAAGAACCTCAACAGCAGGCCTTCTATGTAGCAGCACCCACCCTCTGAACATCCTTCTTCGGGCAGTTCAGGAGGCGGAAAATGTAGTATCTTTTAAAAGCCTCCTAAAAACATATCTTTTTAGACAAGCCTTTCTTGGACTGTAACTAATACTAGTTTTACGTGACTTTTGAAGTTTAATCTGAATTGGTATATTATGGTCTTAATTGTAAACTGCCCAGAGAGCCTAGGCTGTTGGGAAGTATAAATATGTAAGAAATAAATAAAACCACAACATAAAGACAAAAATAAAGCATTTTTTTTAAAAAACACACACACACACACAGAGCAAAGACCTTTTTAAAAGCCAAACACAACTGGGATGGAGCCAGCCTGACATCCCTCGGGAGGGTGCTCCACAGTTGAGGTGCTGCTCCAGAAAAAGCCCTGTTTTGTGCAGCCACCAACCTAACCTCTTAGTTTCAGTACCTAAAACAGGTCCTCTGAAGAAGACTTCAAATTATGGAAAAATTTATGCTGGAGAAGTTGTTCCTTCAGATAACCTGGTGCCTGGTTATTTACTTCCACTAGGACAGCTCAATAGCTGCAAAAATTATGACGGGCCTACAGCTTTCTCCTCTAAAGCTCTATAGAAGCATATTTCACTTAATGATGCATGGAATACAACTTTGCCAATACCCATCCTTTAGATTAACAATGAAATTCAGCACAGATGTTCCGTTTTTACACGACATGATTTTGCTGCCAGCAGCAGCACAGCCAGATTCTCATTCTCTTTTTTTCAGAAATGTGTTGAGAAGTTAATCCTGTGGACCCTTCAAGTCTATAAAGTCCCAAATGTATTTGCTTCCTTCTTAAAGGAGAGGCCTCTCAAAATAAAAGGGAGTAAGTCAAGAAACCAATGTCTCCTTTAGAAGCTACTTGGTAGTCCCTATGTGGATCAAAGCCCTGCACTGCATCTATATCTGCCTGCACTATATATGCACAAGACTATGACCTGGTTCACACATAGCAATAACCCAGAGTATAGGTTAAGTTTGGGCTGTCATTGAGTTATGGGTTGTCGTTATGTGCAAACACTGCACTATGATTTAACTATGGGTTGTTAACCACGAACAACCAAGGGAGAGAACCCATGATTTGTTGTCTGTGAACTCTAGGTTGTTTGTGGTTAACAACCTATAGTTAAATCACAATGTAGGATTCTCATACAACAACCACAATTATTCAAGTTTGTCCTTATGTGTGAACCAAGTAGAAGTATGCCAGTCTTCCTTAACCAGGCGCCCTCCAGTTGCTTTGGATGGCAATTCCAATTTTCCCCAACCAGTATGGTCATAGTGGATGGGAATGCAGACTAATATCTGGATGGCACCAGGTTGGGAAATCTGGCATATGCCAAGGGCAGAAATTAATCTAGCCCATGCTTGCTAGGGGTGGAAAAACATTTCACTTGCAAGTTACCAGCACACTTAAATGCCCAGGCAATGAGGTGCACAAACATGAACAGTGACATCATATCACCACAAGTGGTAAGAGGGAGTGTCTGAGTCAGTGTTTGAGGACACCACATCATAACCTGTGAGCTGGGTGAAAACCATTTTATCTGCATTGATTTTGAATCACCCCTTATTAAAACCCAACTCATCATAGGAATCATAATTTGGCCTTCAATAAAGTAGGGACGCCAGCTGAAACTCAGTCTGAAGATAAGATTTAGTTTTACAAAGAATAAAGAAATTTCAACTAAGAATGATTAAGGACCGAATCATCAGGCAGAGATCAATAACTGAACCTTGTCTCTTCTGCAGGAAGTCTGTGTATTAAATCATTGCTCTAGTAGCAAAGGCGTTGAGTTGGGCTTTGCAGAACATTGCCATTCTGATAATCTCTAAGCATTTATCATTCCCATACAGGGTTCTTTTGGAAATGCAGGCTTGTGACATGGAAGGAGAAAAGAGGAAAAACTGCCAACATTACTTTCAACAGTAAGTTATAAAATACACCATGTGTTCTGATCAGACAAGCTAAAAGAGAATAGTATGTAGATGTACAATACTGAAATGGAATCAGCAAAGCCAAGTTACTAGCAAAACATGAATGAATCTTTGAGCTATCAATGCCACAGTATTTTAAGTATCTTATATTTCCATTTCTTGTTAAAAGGACCACAGTCTAAGCAGATTTTTTTTTTACCATTAAAAAAAAAACTTGAAGTAGTGGCAAAGGTTCTTACCTTTTTTAAAAAAAATTATTAGCTATAAGCAAAGCCATTTTAATTTTACCTAAAACCTTTTGTTCTTTTGACAGAGCAGCCTAAACAAAACCATCCGTATTGAACAGGAGATAGGATTTTTTTTTCCCTTGGCTAAAAGGCAACCATGATTTCTGTACAATTCAGTCAACCCTCCAGCTAAAGCGAAAATTTCTAAACCAATTGCATTTTCTTGAGTGGGTTCTTCCACCTTCCAGATAATATTTGTTATACGCTAAATCAGACCTCTCCAACTCAATGCCCTCCCATCAGCCCCAGCCAGCATGCTCAATGGTCAGGAATGCTGGGAGTTGTAGTCCAAAACATCTTGAGGGTTGCAGGTTGGGGAAGGCTGCTCCTAAGGCTTCTCTTTGCCAAGGAATGGTAGTCATGGCTTGATGAGTTATCTACTTATTTTTTGCAGGTTGGAATAATGGACCCAAGCATATATTAACTTCTTCCCCTTACAGGCTGCCTTTTTAAATATTGCCCATTGTGACCATGTCAAAGCCAATGCAATAGACCCAAAGTCACATCATGGCTGAGTGATGGAAGCCTCCCAAAATTGCAAGGTACTATTTTTGTGTAGGATAGGCTTCAGTTTCATTAAGAAAGCTACCTGGCCATGTGAATCCATGATTTTCTATTCCTGTTGTTCGAAAAAAGGTTTTGCCTACTTGAACTAGTACACCTTTTGGGGGGACACTAGCTTGTATTATTCATTCAACTTGTGAATTCCACTACAGGGAAATGTATTGATGTTACTGTGTATTTATGTACAATCCAATTAAATACAATAAAACCCTTGTATCTGGCTGGCCACCTGCACCTGAGTACCTTCTTCAAGAAGTGGATGTCAGCCACTAGCTTCAAGGTCTTATAGGTTCAAATATGCATTTTTTTAGTAGTGGTTGCACTGCTGCTTTGCTTAAGGAGGAAGGACTACTCCCACTCTTAAATAGAAGTTTCCAACTGCCAGGACCCAGCTCATCATCCCTTCTGCTGGTTGCAGTCAGCCATGAGAGCGGTCGAGCAAACAATGAGCTGGCCTAACCTGAAACTGAAAGTCATCCAATAATATCCCACCAATCAGTACCCTGGATACCTCCACTGATTGAACTGCACAAGTTTAAGTCATGACAGATGTTTGCTAGATGTTTTGAGAATAACGTCACTTACAAGTCACATCATGCTACTGAGATTTCCATCAGCTCTCCCATGGGAATAGAATGCAAGAGGCCCTGAAGCACTTGGAAGCGTTCCACTGGACAATATTGAGAAGATGCAATGGTAGAGGAGAAAGACTCATTATCTGTCTCTGTCACCACAACAGAGTAGGCTCAACAGTAAACTCCAATGTTCAGTCTGATTTGAAAAGTGTTCCTCTGCCTGTGGTATATTTATCTCCCAACTTGCTTAATTGCCCTCAGCTTAAAAGTATACCAAGAAGCCGACAATGCTGTGCCATGCAAAAGATGGTGCTCAAAATCAAGCATGTCATCCGAAATCATCTCCGCATTCCACAGAGTGACCATGGTTTCAACAGGGTCACCCTCCATACTAGCTGTGGGGGTGGGGGAGAGAACCAGAACCATCAGAATTCATTAGTCTCCAAGGATGGCCTATCTTAATAGGTCTCCCACCCCTGCAGAGGAAGTAGCTACAGCAAGCCTAAATCCCAAAAGGAAATGGTCTCATCATGTCAAGGAAACAGATATAAATCCCTGCACATTCAGACTATTATCTTCCTGTCCAGTAGAATGAACAGCTGCCACTCAGAATAACCAACACTGGGCTAAATTGTTTTATAATTTAAAACACTGGGCAAGGTCCTTGAGCGGGTGGTTGCGGGCCAGCTCCAGACACTCTTGGATGAGACTGATTATCTGGATCCATTTCAGTCGGGCTTCAGGCCTGGTTTTGGCACGGAAACAGCCTTGGTCGCCCTGTATGATGACCTATGTTGGGAGAAAGACAGGAGAGGGAGTGTGACTCTGTTGATTCTCCTCGACCTCTCAGCGGCTTTCAATACCATTGACCATGGTATTCTTCTGGGACGACTCGCTGAGCTGGGAGTGGGAGGTACTGCTCTGCAGTGGTTCCGCTCTTATTTGGCGGGTCAATTACAGAAGGTGGTGCTTGGGAAACATTACTCGGCCCCGTGGACTCTCAAGTATGGGGTCCCGCAGGGGTCGGTTTTGTCCCTCATGTTGTTTAACATTTACATGAAGCCGCTGGGTGCAGTCATCCAGAGCTTTGGAGTGTGCTGTCATCAGTATGCTGACGACACGCAGCTCTATTTCTCCTTTTCATCTTCAGCAGGAGAGGCTGTGGATGTATTGAATCGGTGCCTGACTGCGACAATGGACTGGATGAGGGCTAATAAACTGAGACTCAATCCAGACAAGACTGAGATGCTGTTAGTAGGTGATTCCGCTGACAGGATGGGGGGTGTTCTACTGGTTCTGGATGGGATTGCACTCACCCTGAAGGAGCAGGTTCGTAGCTTGGGGGTTCTTTTAGACCCATCATTGTCACTGGAGGCTCAGGTGACCTCAGTGGCACGGAGTGCCTTCTACAAACTCCGGTTGGTGGCCCAGCTACGCCCCTATCTAGACAGGGATAACCTGGCTTCAGTTGTCCATGCTCTGGTAACCTCCAAGTTAGATTACTGCAATGCGCTCTACGTAGGGCTGCCTTTGAAGACGGTTCGGAAGCTGCAGCTTGTGCAAAATGCAGTGGCCAGATTGATTTCGGGAACCAGAAGGTTTGACCATATAACACCTGCTCTGGTCCGCTTGCACTGGCTGCCTGTATGTTTCCGAGCCCAATTCAAGGTGCTGGTTTTGACCTATAAAGCCTTACATGGCTTGGGACCACAATACCTGACGGAACGCCTCTCCCGACGTGAATATACCCGGTCACTACGTTCAACATCTAAGGTCCTCCTCCGGGTGCCTACTCCGAGAGAGGCTCGGAGTGTGGCAACGAGGGATAGGGCCTTTTCGGTGGTGGCCCCCAGACTGTGGAATGATCTCCCTGATGAGGCTCACCTGGCACCAACACTGTTATCTTTCCGGCACCAGGTTAAGACTTTCCTCTTTGCCCAGGCATATGGTGGCACATCCTAATTACCCACATGTTTAGTTTTTAATCAGTTTTTAATGTTTTATGTGCTTTAGAGTTTAAAATTTTGTATACTTGTTTTTACCTCAATTTTAGAATTTCTGTAAACCGCCCAGAGAGTCCTGGCTATGGGAGCCATATATAAATGCAATAAATAAATAAATAAATAAATAAATAAAATCCTACTCAGTATAAGGTATCTATCCAACCCCCAAAACTTCTAGGTTTGTGTTTATCATTTTTCTAAATTAGGGGGTGGTGACTGAAGTTAGCCCCTGGATTTAAGGTAACAGCTTAGTGTTAATGTTGCTCAAAGTAAATGTTATGCTATGACATTTTCCTTGGCCACAGAAGGCTGGCATAAGCAGGTAGGCAGTGATGAGAAGAAAGTGAGGAAGGAGATGTTTCAGCTCTTTGCTACTTGCCTGCAACATTTAAGAATACTGCATTAATAAGAAAGCCGCATGAATGGGGGTGGGGGTCCCTAACCTATCTATGCTACAATTGTACAAATTATTCCCACATTGTATAAATTAGAAATCTAGCAACTTCCACCCCCACACACCAAATCCCTAGGTAATAGCAGCTACTTTAGCCGTTACCTAGGTATTTCAATATATAAATACATAAACAAACACGGGGTGTGGACATTACCTAGCAGCAATGAAACCACCCTTCTATTTAAAAGCTACAACTTTTGTTCAATAAGGCAACTGCATATGAGGAAACCCATAAATCAAAAGTTTCAGTTGAGCTACTACACCCTAAAATCCAAGCAGAGTGCAGGTTGCCTACTTGAACTGCAACATGAAGACTGGAAGTTGCTTCAATAGCATTACTAATTGCAGCTCCGTCAACACACCCAAAAACACACCCTAGTGAGCCACTGATAATAGTACAACTGTTAAGTGACTGAACTAAACACCTAGTGGGAACTGGGCTTGGCATAGCTCCATACAGTGTCATCATCAGAAGGTTGCTTATCAGTGTTCCTGTTAAACTGAGTCAACCCTTATTTAGCCAGCATGGGTGTGACAAGGTGCTTTCTCTCTTTAAAAAAATTCTACCCTTTGACACCAAGAGGTGGTGGTAAAGGTCTGGTCACTCCCAAAATGACTACCTCATTCCACTCATGCACCTATATCTGGACAGCATGTTGCAGGGGTTGTTAGGAGACTTTAGAACTATAAATTGACATGGGAGAAAAATAGTTTCGCATAAGGTTCATGGAGTTTTATTCCATGTTTTCTCCAAGCCCATCATTCAACTCCCATCAGACTACTGCATTGAGTACAAGTCTGGTTCATTGACGGCAACATGATCGCTTGTATGAGTGAGGCTTCCAGAACGTTAGTGCAACCACTAAACTAGTAACTAGCATTTTATTGCTCATGAAAAAAGAACTACCAGGTTTACTGTTCCCATATAAAAATCAGGTAATGTCTACAACACAAGGCACACCATAACCCGTACTTCAGGAGTGGCACTCTCAATCATGCAACAATTTTAAGTTTGGATGAATTCCCATTTTTGTAGCATCCACAAGGCTTGTATTTGTGAGCCAATTCTAAGACTAAGCAGAAAGCTACACTGTAACTTGCTTAGGGAAAGTGAAGCAAAACAATTCAGTAAAATACCAGCCATTAAATTTGATAGTCAGTCATTAGCCGCATGTAACTGCCAAAACACACAGGTGTTTAAAAATGTATCTTCCAACAACAAAAGGGGAGGTGATTAATATGTCTCTTGATGACTAAAGCACCTTTCAATATCAAGGCTGCTCACTACGAATGCTTCTATGTCAAAAGTCTAAATGCTGGCTAAAATCACTAGCATAGTTAATGAAATCTGCATCTAGATAAAAATTACCAGGACTATGGAGGACAGAACACACTGCGAGCACATATTTTTGCTTCTTGTGATATATTGACACTTGAAATGCCAAACTATAAACCAATGCTCGGCTGAAAGGGGAATTTAAAAGGCAATGCAACTTATCTACTAGTTTCAGGGATCTAGATACTTCAGGCAAGGCTAGGATGTGGTGAAAGCCTAAGTGCCAAACTACTGAGACCATTCAGTTCTCTGTATGTTAAGCATAGCTAAAGTTGACAGGAAGTTTCCTTCTTATAGTATTCCCTCATCGATTTTGAAATTTTTTCTCTTGACTTAGGCAGGATCTACACTACTGCTTTATAACAGTTTATAACAGTATTGACAACTGTTGGGGCCCATGACACACTCCATATACCGTTTCCAAACCACTTTCAAAATGTTATTATCCTGCTTGGTGTAGTTCTGGCCTTAAGCTGCAGTCCTGTACCTGCTGAACTGGGAATAACTGAACTGGGACTTACTTCCAGGGTAAGGGACAAAGTGTCTGAGAAAGGAAGGAAGATAGCCCCTGTAGGCCCATAAGCTTTCTTTTTTGTGCCTCAAGGAAGCCCCCATGGGAAACTGAAGAGATTGTCAAGGAAAGCTTGATCCTCTGACACCACCCTGTACCAAGATTGTGATAAATGATACTGCAATTAAACGAGTTATATCTATGCCATCTCCTGGTCTAAAAATAAGCTAGGATAAATCTCCTGCCACAAGTCACCAATTTCAAACAGCTTGAAGAATGGCATTTGAAATATTTCTCCCTTACTTTAAGACTGTCTGAAGCAGCCATTTCTAGAATTAGTCTTGATGCAACAAGTAGTAGCCTTTGTAAGTCTGCTGGAATTCAATACATTACAACTATCTAGTGATTCAGGAAACACATCCTGTTCTCCCAAATATTAATTGTAGAACCAGCTTATAAGAGTAAGCAATCATCTCCCTTGTTCAATATAAAAGTAGTTGGGTCTTGCTTAGTGAAAAACAGAGACCCAGTCTGCAGGTAATGGTGGCAAATCCTGGGTTAATCAAACCAAGATTTGCCACGGTGCATGCTGGTATGTGTTAATGCCATTTTGCATATGAAACCTCCGTTTGGAGGTTGCTCTGTGACATCCGAATCAAGATGTCATGGGTTAATGGGGTTAAACAAACCACAGTAAATCCATGGTTTGTTTTTAGGTTAACTGTAGGTTGTATAACTCATGATTAATACATAGCTTCTGGGCCTGGAGATCACAGAGCAACCTCCAATGAATTGAAGAAATGTTGGTGACATGTGCTATCGCAAATTGTGGGTTAACCCATGATTTGCCACCATTATGTGAAAACAACCCCATCCACACAACCCAAAATGTTTGCCAAGTTTCTTCTAGTTATACTAGCAGCACCCAGCATGAGTAAGTGCAAGAGTACACATTTCCTATTGTTACTTCAGTTGGCACTTTACACAATACTTTCTGCTGTTAATATTTAAACTGAAAAGTAGAGTGAAGTAATTCCTGGAAAAGCAAGTTTGTAGCAGCTGTCAGGGGTATTTTCCCACAAGGAGGCTGATTCAAAGCTCAGCAAGGTTTCCCTGCTTCAAAACATATGGATTACATACGGAGAATCAACATTCCTTCTCCTATACTTTTCCTTGAAGCCTTAAGTCTATTTACACAGACACAACGTCTCTGAAGTTATGCTTCAGGTCTCTAATTCAAGGTCACGTTTTGCTCATAACAGCATAGTTTTATACTCCAGAGACAAAACTGCAGAGAGAACCGAGTTACTTCCCTAGTTAAAATTCAGACAGACTTCCACCAAACAGGGTAACAATTGTTAGAAAGTTATGTTTTAGCTCCCACAGGCAGGTATTAGTTTTATTTTGCTTTACTTGTTAACACACCACTTGTATGCTACTACTTGGCTGCTGATTTTGGGTGCATAGCAAGATTTGGCTATGAGAATGGTTAACTATTAACATCTTAAAAGTGTAAAGGCTGCCTTCACTTTAGACTATTATACTCCTGTCCCTACACTTCCTTTGGAAAGCTCGGAATAGCATATGATGCTCCCAAAGTCTATCCAAGCACCAAGCAGGATGAGATGTGCTTATCTTTACTAGTGCAACGCTATCATGTTTTCCTAAACCATTTTCTGGAGGACCAGTCACTTTAAAAAAAAGAGAGAGATCTGTACATACATCTGACAGTATAAAACTTCCCAACAAAGACCAGTGGCAGTTGTTCCACAGCTGAGAGCGCTCATTTGCAGAAGTGCAAAAGCCAGCTAATAACTCATTTCCTACACCTTTTCATCTTGCATGAGAAGTTATTAGGGTTTGTCTCTACACTGATAATTCATACCAATCTACAGATCTTAATACAGTCATAAAGAGACACAAGTTCCTCCCTGCACACTGTAGCCTCCATCCATAAAAGTTCAAGAACAGGTTAGACAAGTATCTTCTTGGGGATGCTCTGCCTCAGGGTATTCTGTTTAAGAAGTTTTTAAGCTGCCTCTTTAAGAAAATCCCTCCCAAAGCAGCATACAAAAATGAAAGCCACAGCACAATAAAAATGACAGAATAAAACAGCAATACTCAGTTTTGATGGGGGTACAGGATTGGCTGGCTAATAGTGTCTTCCTATTTTGATTCTACGAGAACTCTTCCAGTAGTCATGTATAGTTTCCAGCTTAATTTCAGAACTTTCAAATAACATGCAGCTATGATACATAGGAATTGCCACTATACTAGGGACAAATATCTTCTTTGATGTGGAAAAAAGGCTGAAGTGGGGGGGGAGGAGGAGGCTGAAGCTTAAAATAACTTTTTGCTGCAGCAGACTATACGAATCTACTTGGACTGCAGCCCTATGCACACTTACTTGGAAGTAAATTCCAATTATCTGCCCTGGACATATCTATCAGGAAACATATAAAGGTTTAGGTGGCTGTTCAAAGCAGATGTATGCATTTTTGTCTTGGTAGGATGGTACAGAGATTCAGCTGCTGAAAAGCTACTGCCCTATTTCTTCGATTCTAAGACACACTTTTTTCCCCATATAAACATCTCTAAAAATGGGGTGCATCTTAGAATCGCGGGTGTGTCTTAGGGTTTTTTTTTCTGTTGGTGGTACTGAAATTAGTGTGCGTCTTACAATTGATGGCATCTTACAATTGAAGAAATATGGTATGTCCCATATAGAGAAGTGCATTTCAAGGCTCAAGTAGAGTAACTGTATGTATGTGTGTGTGTGTGTGTGTGTGTGTGTGTGTGTATGTGTATAGAGAGAGAGAGATCATACCAATGAAGCATTTCCATGACAAGAGCTATAAGTAACAATACAAATTATACTTCCTCACTGTCTACAAGGTTTAGCCTCAAGATATTAATCAGAAGTCTAGTCAAACAATACTCAAAATCTCTCTCTGCTTTTTTGGCATAATTACTAAGTCTTGCTAAATGTTTTCTCAAAATATACTCAAAACCTAGCCACTCAGAGCAATAGTGCTTGTACTCATGTTACAGGCAGCACTTTTATTCAGTCTCACTACATCTATCCATTTTATAATTGAGCTATATTCAAGAAGTCAGTATTAGTCATGTTCATTTACAACACTGGCAACCTCTGAATCACTGCTTTTCAAATGTCTAGTCCTTCACAAATGGATGCACATGAGACACTTTAAAGCTTAGTAGTATCTTCCTTCCCTGGCCCACCCCCAATTCATATAATCTAAGCAAAATGCAACCTCAAATAGAGTAGAAAATAAGAGTTAAGTGGACTCTCGCTCATGAAAGCTTAGGCCATGATAAACATTAGTATTTCTTGTATCGCATAATATTTCTGGTATCACCAAAAAAAAAGGGACAGTTACTTGGAGTCCAATTACATACATATGTTTAGACTGACATAGAATTATGTCAGATATGTATTCTTAGACTAGCACTAAGGTGGGCAGAAGCTACAGCGACTGGTAGACGTCTGGGAGATTTTCAGTAGATTGGTAAGGTTTCTTACCCCCAAATGTCTAACAATAACTAAAAGGCTCCCATCCCCCAAACAATTAGATTGCAGAGGAATGATCCTGCTGTGGTTTTCCTCCAAACATTCCTCTGCAACCTAATCGTTTGGGGGATGGGAGCCTTTTAGTTATTGTTAGACATTTGGGGGTAAGAAATGTTGGGGCCCAGGACACACTTAATATACACTCTTCAAACTGTTTTCTAAGTGTCATATCCTGCTTGGTGTAGTAGATCTGGCTCAGGAGTGTGAGACAGGAAAGACTCACACTCCTGTGTGATCACAAATTGCTGAGCTGCGCATGTGCTCTGAAGTACCATAATGTAAGAGCCATTCTGGATCAGACCAAAGGTCCATCTAGTCCAGCACTCTGTTTACCCAGATGACAGTTTACAACAACCTGTCATCTGGGGACCCACAAGCAGGACACGTGTGGAACAGCACCCTCCTGCCCATATTCCCCAGCACTGGTGTATATAGACTTACAGTCTCTAATACTGTTCCTTAATTCTTAGCACATCTGTCTGCACCATTTTTTGCACCCATGTCTGTCTGCACCTTTTTTTGCACCCAACTCCAATTGGTGGACTTCTTGTCAAAGGAACAAATTAATTTCCACAACCCCACCCATAACACCAGGAAGCTAGCTGCCTCTAACCCAGTAGCACAGGAGTTCTCTGTACAGAGAGCAGCAGGATAGTGCATTATCAGTGAAAAGATGTAATCAAGTATCTGCTGAATTAGTCTAGGAAGTAATCAAACCTTAACAGCCAAAGCACAAGTTTACAATATTACTACACCAAGGACTTCCGAATGCTTAACAGTATTAGGTGAGAAGTTGCTTGTTAACAGTATTAGGTGAGAAGTTACCAATGCTCCTTGCACCTGTTTGGACCCACTGCATAAATTTTGCACACCCAACTGCATGATTTGTTTTGGCTAATTCACATATTCTTTAGAGTAGGTGTGAAGTGGGCAGGCTGTTTTTCCTGACAGATGTCTTTTGAGGAGCAGAACCCTCCTGGACAAGCCAGCATCACTACGCACACTGCTCTTTTATTTTTTTATACTGACACAAAGCTCAGCCTGATGCAGACTTCTCCCTGAAAAGAAGACCAACAGTGAAAAAGGCTGATCTCTGAATTCGAGTGACCAAGCTTTGAACAGTGCAAACCCTTCATAAGCCTCAGGCACAGAAATCAAAGTCCTGCAGCCAAAAGGAAGTGGCTCTACCTGCTGGGAGGGAGGCACCTCAGGAAATCCTGTCTGAGCAGGGCCAGCCATTTCTGCACTTTCCCAACACCATGTTTGGGATCTCCTGCTAGGGTTCCAGACTAGCCTGAGGTTTGTAGGTTGTTTAATGGGAGGGAGGGGGCAAGAAGAGCATGCAAACACCCCAAACAGGAGCACCCTTCTCCCTTCAGGGAAGAGATAACTTGCTACCCTCATCCTGCCTGGGCTACCACTAAAAGACAATGGGGACTCTAGAAAGTTTAGTGCTTTGTTTCGGCGGACACGGGTGTAAGAGCTGGACTGCTTCGAAGCCGTCCTAGCGGGTAAAACCAATGCCAGCGGGTATCCTCCTCGGGCGTGTCAGGTTGGGCTCCTCCCCCACAGCCTCGCCCAGTCACTCCACCCTTGCTCCTGGGGGTCTCTTTAGCAGCACCGATAGAAAAAGCAGGCGCGGTGACCTTTGGTTGCTTTGGGGGTCGGAGAAGCCGCGCCCTCCGCCTCGCCCACACAGACGACCCTCTTCCGCTCAGCGCCCCTCCAACTCACAGCCAGGCGAACCCCGCCTAGCACGATAAGCTACGGGGAGAAAGGGACCCCGGTACATCCCGCTCATTTCAGAGCGGCTGCAGATGTTAGCCGGGGAAGGAGACAAAACTTTCACCCGCCAAAGCAAGCCAAAGGGGCGCTACGAGGGCTGCGGGTGTGCGAGGCAAAGCCAAGCCCCTTAATCTGACCTGGCATAGGGGAGGGGGCGCGTGCAAACACCTCAAATTGCGGGGTGGGGCGGGGGGGTAGAACCAAGCAGTTTATCTCCACCAGCCAGAGAGCCACGCGCAGCGAAGGGGCGAGGCGAGGCTTCGCTTCCCTCACCAGCAGCCCCGACGGGCACCGCGCGCGCGCGCGCCAAACTCACCGATGGAGACCAGCTTGATGTTCTCCTTCTCCAGGAACTCGAGCGCCACCGAGACGTTCTCCAGCTGCATCTGTCGGAAAGTGGGTCGCTGGTGGTATTTGCGGTACATGCGCTTCTGGCTAAGCACCTCCAGCAGGGCGATGAGCCGCAGCCCGTCGCTCAGGTCGAACTGCAGGTTGCCGATGCGCTTGTTCACGCAGCGGAGGTGCTCGTTGCACCAGCGGGTGAAGGTGTTCTGCTGGATCCGCTTCCAGGGCGCATCCTCCGCCAGGTCCTTCTCGGTCACCGGCATGGCTGCGCAGTCCACCTCGCAACGGCCCAGGGGGTGAGGGGGAGGCTGTGGCTGTGGCTGCTGTTGCTCCGGCTGCTGTTGCTCTGGCTGCTGTTCCTGCCGCTGCCGAGGCTGCAAGCCGTGACTTTGCTCGCTGCAGTTGCCGCCTCCGCTCCAGTCACTGCGAGCCGCCTGGCCCCGCGCCTGCGTGCTCATGCTGAGGCCGCCCCGCCTCCTCCGGGAGGTAATGAGCGGGCAGACCGACCAACCAACCAACCCGTCCGCCCTCCTAGGCTGGCTGGCTTCCTCCCGCCCGCTGCTGGGCCGCAGCCAAATACAAACGGTATTAACTCTGCAGAGGGAAAGAGAGCAGCTCTGTTAGCTTAGCAACATCAGCTCCAGGCAGCTCGCCCAGCCCAAACCAACCTCTCCCGCTGAATCCACACGTGCTCGCTCACAAGCAGCCCTCAAGAGAAAACGGCTAGCTGGCGCGTGTCTCTTCCCAGGGAGCTTAAATACCCCTCGCCGACCAAGGGATTGGACCCTGGCCAGAGAAAGGGTGGAGCCGGCAAGACAGCACAGCCGGCGGAGGGCGGAAAGCGTTGTCCCCCTCACCCGCCCTCCCCTCGGAGGCGCCAGGCCCAATCCCTTATCTAACTTACCTTTAATCTTATCAGAATAATGACCCACCGATACACCCAGCCTGACCCGGTTGTAATTGTTTTACTCAGCGGCGGCTGATGCTCATTAGGGCTGGTGGGCAGGGCAGGTACCTAATATTCGGAGAATAGGGGGAGATCATGGGTGGTAATCGTGCATGCCGTGCATTGAAGAAAATCTACTTGGCTGTGGGGAGATTTCTTTGCCACAGGTGGGTGGGGGAGAGGTGAAGGGTCGCCGCCCTGTTTGTCCCAAATCCAGCCTCTGGATTTACTGCATATGCTGTGTCACACTACCACACGTTCACACACACGCACGCACATTTTTGCCTTTTGGGATGGCCAGATACAAAGGAGATCAGTGGGGCACATGTGTAGAAGGACCACCAAAGAGACTTGGGTCACCTTGAAGACTAACAAATGTGTTATGTCAGAAATCTTGGTGGATGGAAGCTTATGCCATAATATATTTGTGGTGCTTAAAGTACTCCAACAAGTCTTTCATGGTTTTAACAGGTGGAGGTCGCTACCCATCTGAGTAGAAAAGAGGATCTCAGCAAGGCCAGTTTGTCACAGGGAGGAAATCCCAGAAATTAGCCACACAAGATGTGCAGGAACCCTTCTCCTTGCATCTCATAGGTTCTTCTCTTAGCTCTTGTTGCTTTTTGAGCTAAACAACAACAAAAAGAAAATAATGCCATCCAGCTATGGCTAGGCCAGTGGTTGGCTGTGTCAGGCACCTGCCAAGGCCAGCCCCATGCAGGGGGCCTGTTGCTGGGTTCCTATGCCCCCCCTCCTGTTTCTGCCTCCCTGTTTTTGCTGGGCTACTTGTAATCGTCAAGCCTGTAAGCAGCATCAAGAGAAAAGAAAAGGAGACCCTTCCCTTTGCCTTGACCTCTCCTTTTCGGCAATGATTCAGATTTGGCCCAGAGGTGTGCAAATGGACAATTGTGAAAGCAACCAGGAGAAGGTTTACTGAGGGCAACTTGCCCAAGAGTCCTCCCCACCCCTTTGGCATGACTGATCTAGAGTGGGATTCAAATGTGGGGCTAGGATTGCCCCTTTCTTTCCTGACAGGGCCTCTATGCCTTTAACGGCTCCATGACTAGGAGGAATCCAATGGGTGAAGTTCCCCCCCAGAGATATTTCAACTTTTCAGAACAGGGAGAAAAACTGTATGAAAGCTGGTAAACCACAAAAAAAATCAGTGAGGGGGGGGGAGAGGATGTAGATAGATGAAAGGGGCATGGCCTTCTGGGGAGCTGAATTTGACCCCCAGGCTGGAGGTTCTGCATCTCTGATATATACGGTGTGGTTTACAATGCAACAAATTCCATCTCTGATGAGGAATACTGCTGACCAGCAAGGAAGCCATTTATTAGCATGAAACTGAAAGTCCTCTCCCAGACCATTGGCCCAGGAGGTGCTGGCAAGCGACTGACCAATATTCCAGGCCCTCCTTAAATTTTCAGCTTTCATTGAAAAAATTCAGTCCATATGATCCTTTTACTTGTGGAGATATTAAGTGTATGTGCTACAGGCACTTTCCTACTCAATTGCTCACTAAGAAGTTTATACATACTTAGATTACCTGCATTTTTGTCTTCAGTTATTTCCTGCCCCTCACCACAAACATTCTGGCTAAGAGCCTGATCCTTTCTAAGAAAGACTGTGGGTTGTTCTATGTTTGGATTTATTGGTACGGGCAACTGGGCTCTAATATCCTGAGCTCAGGTTCCTATACCTTTCTATGTAATGTTGGATTAGTCATTCAGTGCTTGCTATACCGTTGTGCATAGCCATTTGCTCAACCACAACACAGAAATGAAGAGCCATTTGCCATGGATGCAGCTGACACATACCCAGGATAACAGAGGTACACAGCATACCCGTTTGACTAAGTGGCAAAGCCAGTTCACTCTCTATTGCTTGTTACTTTTGGTCCCCCGAGTGAAAAGTGAGGCACAGTGGGGAAGAACTCCAGCCGCCTCCATCTGCTCTGTTTTTTTGGTGTGCTCCCGGAAGCCCTTCCCTGAAGTTTAAAGGGAATATGTCATACTTGGATAATTCCTTTTCCTGTCATCATGCTAGTTAGGAAGAGTCATTGCATTTCCTAGCCAACCATTGAAACGCCGTGAAGAGCAATGCCTGTGAGGTGCCCCCAGAGCTGATGCCAAGTCCAAGGTGTTTATGGAGATGGACCGGTGGGGGAACTAAGCAACAGCAGCTACACTGTGCCTCAGGTTGCAGGGGGAAGCCAACTGCAGATATTTGCACCACAGGTGCCATTTTTCAAAGGACGTCTGCGTAGCTAAGGAAATTAGGATTGGCTATAGCAGGTTGTAATTGCCAGACTCCATCCTCCTACGTCGTTCCAAATAAATGTCAACAAGAAGTCTGGGCACATAGCGCTGGAGGAGCCAAACACATGCTTTTTAAAAAAGGAAGACAAACACAGTAGGCAGAAGCTTTGAAGAAGAGTCCCTTTATAGTGGTGCTTATCAGAAAGGCAGTGAGCCATACTTGTGGGTTTCATCCCTTGGGGAATACGTTTAATACCCATTGACTGGAATTTCCATTCTGATGTTCAATTTTTGTCCACATAAGCTCCATTCAGAAATCAGGCTGATGCAGTCCCAAACACTGCCATCTGACTCCCTCATGACAGAATATTTTTGGAGGACATCACTATGCAAACCACCCATCACAGATCCAGAACCAACTGAGTGAACAGAGGGAAAATGCACATGCACAGAGGGAAAAGACTGAAATCACACTCGAAGGCAAAAGCCAAAAATCACAGCCAGGCTGATGTCAAGGACAGGCATGATTGGGCTCCTGCTGAGGGCCCACAAGAGCTCCCTGGACTTACATGAGAAGGCCGAGCAGCAGATACCTGTGTCTTCTTGCTTGCTGGCTTTCTGCCTTCCAAGCCAGTAGGTGATAGCAGTGATAAGGAAGAAGTGGCGGAGCAACAGCAGCTGGTGACAATTAGGATGAGAAAGTAGACTCACCGAGAGAGGGAGCCCATTGAGGGTGTCTTTCCCAAGGGCCATCAAAAACTTGGAGCCGGCACTGGTCACAGCTCAAGAAGGACAGTTGTGTTTCATCCTTATTGGCTGAAATGCAACAATAGAATGATGACCAAATATCCCAATTTAACAATGGCCCATAGCAGAGGGAAGGAAGTCCATTTGCTGTCCTGCTCCTGGCGCAGGAGCATCAACTCCCAATAGGAGAATGAGGAACCTGCATTTGCTCTCTGAGGCGCTAACACAAGAACAGCAGCCTGTGCAACTATTGCACTTAAATTGCAAATGAATATTAGAAATAAACAAATAGGCGGAGGAGCAGTGTCCCCTTCATTCCAGTTGGACTGGATTTTTGATAAATGTTCACAACAAACTTGAACCCAATCAGCAGAAAAAAGATTGCTTCACAGAAGAATGGTGGCCAGTTGCCATATTTCTAGAGGTTGAGTGATTGAAATGGGGACGGGGTGGGGTGGGGGAATAAATATGGAATCAGACGTGGAACTGGTGGGAATGCATGACAGGGCTTTCTTGGCTGCAGTCCCTTGTCAAACCCAGTTGGTCAGAGGCAAATGGTGTAGTCGGAGGCAGTTATCCGGCCGCAATTACATACACGTTTACCTGGGAGTAAGTCCCAAATAACTCAGTGGGACTTACTTCTGAGAAGACATTATAGGATTGCACTTTTACAGTGTTCCAGGTAGTCTATATTGCGCAGTAGAACTGGGTGGCAGAGATTTTCTTTGCTCATTGTTTTAAAAAATGTGAAAAGTGTTTTGCAATACTTATCTTGATATTCCCCTTTCATAATAACCTTTTCAAATCAGAGTATATTGTGCAGTCCATATTAGGGATATGCATATCCATGTCATTGTTTGAATTTAAACTTTTGCTGTTGCCCTGCTCATAAAAGTATTATACATTTTATTTACAAGTATGAAAAAACCCTGGTACAGGGATAGCCCACCCACTGAATAAGTAGGTCATCTGCACATGGTATTGAGCCTGTAGGAGATAGAGGACGATGCACCCAGTTGTCAGCTGAAACTCATGGTTATGCTGCATGTCCCTGCAACGCTTTAGTTCTAGTTTTTCCAGTTCTTCCTGTGGAGGGGGGAAATAATTATGCCATTGACAAGGGGGATGCTTGGTGTGGGCAACTGATGGTAAGTGATGTTATGAAACATTTACACAAACTTCTTAGACAAGGAGCTAAAAAAAGTTTCTTTTAACAATCCACTTAGCAAAATGTTTGCAAGCTGGTGCACTAGAAAGTAACTCTGTCTTAAAATCCACAGAACGTACTTGCCCCTGACCCCAAAGTCAATCTGGAATGTATGTCTTGCTTTGTACCTGTTCACACTTATCTGAATCCGTCTCTGTTGTGTCTATTTAACCTGATTGACTTGTATGGTCCTTGGGAGGAGCATCCAACTATAGCTATGCCCTGTGGAATAGCCCCTCCAATTAACCATCATATTGAGACTCTAGTTGAGAGACATACAGCTAAGGAGGTGTCCTCTTAAAGCAATATGAAATGGATTCCTTATTAGGGATATGCATATCTGATTTCCTACTTCCCTTGATCTTTATCTCACTTAGTTTTTCAGTTACTGGCTTCCTTGCCTGCCCAGAAAGCTCATCCAACCTTGAAATTTCCCCCAGCCAAACTGACTTCTAACTTCATAGAAACTGTATGATAAAGGTCACCATGAGCAAACAGAACATTCATGACATCAGAGCAGCCAAGCCAATGGATAAGAGTGGTAAGCAGGGAGGCAATGGGCAGATTCTAACCTATGGGTTTTTTAAAAAAGCGAAATAGAACAGGTGCGTTAATTTTCTGGGCAGAGGTTAACTAACAACTATTGAACTCACTATGGTCCAGTGGATACAGTGTTGCCAGTGGATCTGGAATACCTACGTTAATATCTTAACTCAGCCATGTTCTCAGAGGGCAACCATGGACAAATCACTATTTGTACTAGGAATAATACACTATGTGATATACAACTTGTCTTATCCAGGGAGTATAGAAGAACACACATAGTGAGATACAGGAATGTGCACCTGGTGCCGTTATCATGATAGGAGAGGCATCTAAGGTCTGAAAGGTCACTAGCTCTCAGAATTGCCCACTTGGAATTCCTGTCCAGGTTCCCCTGTAGCTGGGCAACAAGTCCATCAATATTCAGTGCCTGGTGAATGGAAGAAAAAGGAATTCCTTATAAAGTCATGATGCTGGCTACAACATGAATGCTTGGCCTTTGGTATGAAAAATTATTTGGTTGCTGGACTCACTAGCTATTACGTCAGCTCCTCCTTGGCATTCTTGTATGGTAGCTGCATAGAAGTCAAAACTTTGGCTAAACATTGTTTCAAAAAGAATAATGCTTTGTAGCATTGATTAGACAACTGTGTTCTAAAGACATTGGGCAGTATCCAATAACTATGTCTAGCACAACCCCATAGTGTTAGCTGGTATGTTGTATTTTCTGGGGAAAACAGTATGCCAGCAATTGCTAACAGATTTGCTCTAGACATAGTAAATACTAGTGCAATGTAATTTATATAAGTGGTTGTTCCTCCATTGGATACTGCCCATTTTGTAATTAATTACAACAAATGTGTTTCAAAAAATGTGAAAACAATATTAAAAATCACAACAATCACTAAAATGACAATGAGCAAAAAAAATCTTAAAGTGTAAAAGTAATGCAGCAACAATAAAAGCTGAAAACTACAATAAGACCAAGGAAACAAACAAACCCTACAAAATGGTGCAATAAAATGTTATCCATTAAAATTGCACGAGAAAAAAATGTTTTTAACTGATACTTAAAACAGGCTAGGAGCCAGCCAAGTGTTACTGGGAAATGAATTCCACAGCCAAGGTGCCAGAACAGAAAAGGCCTCATTTCTGGCTGCAACCTACCTAATTTCTAGAGAGGGACACCTGGAGCAGGGCCCTGCAGAAGATCCTAATGAATTGGCAGGTTCAAATGGAGGCTGGTGGTTATTCAGATACTCCAGGAACCATTTAAAGTTTTATAAGTGAGTATGTGTGGGGCGGGGTTGGAGCATGTTTGCACTGTTGAAATGCTGTAAAGGCTGTCACACAGAAGAGGGCAAATACTTCTTCCCTGCTGCCTTGGAAGTCAGGACTAAATATAATGGGCTTAAATAATGAAGAACTGGTGCTTCCATTAGTTATTTCCTCCTCTCTCCCAGTCCTTTCTTCCTTTTGTGTTGTGTCTTTTAGATTGTGAGCCTGAAGGCAGGGACTGTCTTATTATTAATCTTTGTAAGCTCCTCTGGAAGCCCTTTTCAGCTGAAGAGTGAAGTAAAAATGCTATAAATTAAATAGTTACAGGAGAGCAGATTTAGTTGAATATTAATAGAAATTCTTGATGGCAAAAGCAGTTCAACAATGGAACCAAATGCCTAGAGTTCTCCCTTCCTGGAGGTCTCCAAGCAGAGGCTGGACAACCATCTGTTGGGGATGCTTTAGCTTTGGATTTCCTGTATCAAGTAGGGGTTGGAATAGATCACTTACAAGACCCTCTAACTCTATTATGCCAAGTCAAAACCAGGACCCTGAATTTGTGCTTGGAAGGAAATTGGGAGCCAGTGGAGGCTGCGTGTTTGTTTGTTTGTTTGTTTGTTTGTTTGTTTAAATACTAGTGAGATACGTTCCAAACAGCCAGTAACAGTCAATAATCCAGATGCCACATTATGAACCAACTGCAGTTTTTCTGAATAGTCTTCAGGGGCAACCTGAATTATACATTGCAATAGTTAGGTCTGTTTGTTGATATCACCTCCACTTCTATCTGCACAATCCTATTCGTGTTTGTTTGGAAATATTCTTGTTCTGTTCAATGAGGCTTTCTCCCAGGTATGTATACATAAGATTGCAATGGAAGAATATCACTCTCTCCAGCAACATTATTCAGAAGGCTGGATTCTCACAGGCAAGAGATTACAGTTGTCTTCAAAAATATATTATTAGTTGAGATTATTCCATCAAATTAGTATGGCAAATATGCTTTAAAATAGTAATTGAGTGGTGGGTAGATCACACTCCGAATTTCTGATACACAGCTACCTTCCAAGCACCATCTTGGCTCATGTTGTCTATATGATTGTATACAATCAGCCTCAGAACTAGGTACATATTTAAGTGAATAAAGGGTCATTCCCCACCCCTCTTGGATATATCCTTCTTGCGGATCAAAGTGAGAGCCGAAAGCTATGTAGGTGGCAGCTCTCTAGCCCCACTGTTCCATAGAGATGGTTGGACCTCCCATGAATAGATATATATAACACAGCAGTTGTAATCACAGAATGGTTTTGTAGCTGCTTTGAGACAGGATGATGAGGGAGGGGAGGAGGTAAAATCCCTACCCTTGCAATAATGCAGCAGAGGGCTAAGTATGCCATCCATGATCTTTAAGTGAGACTGTTGTGTGGCCAGGCTTTGGCCCCCAAATGCTGGCTGCGAGCACCACTAACATTTGCTTGTAAACTGAATTTGAATGTTCATTAACAATGAGCACATGTTCCAAGTTATGTTTTCATCAGGAGACACTGAAACAAAACATACATTGGAAACATACGTCTGCATTTTCTGGAATATCTTCCTGGTACTGTATATTATTTCAAGGGAACTAGCTCACATAGAAAGACCTTGGCTGTATATTTTATGAGCAAATGTTTGTGTATGTGTGTACATTACACACATATGTATTTCAACACTATAGTCAGCATCAGATCCTGTTCCTTTTTGTTTGACTTCTATGGCAAACAGTGAGAAGGAATGTTTCCTCATCAATCCTTACATATTGCACAGTTCAGATATGTATCTAGAGGGCATTTTCCACTATGGTTTTCTCATTTTCTTGAAATAATGATAGGGAGACGTGTTACTTTAACTACTAAATAGATTCTTCCTGCCAAAAGATAACTCCTTGAACATGATGTTCCTTATTAATAACTTATATCCTACATTGTCCTATTAATTGCCTATCAAAGTGCTATTCAGAGCATTGTAGCTTGATGGTGTTATATCTTCTGCTGGGCTGTTGGTATTTATTTATAGAACCATAAGACTGGAGGAGACCTCCAGTGTTGTTAAGCTATATGCATTACACTGTCCCTGTTCAGATGATGCACTAAGCCACAGTGGTTAAGCATTTCTAGCTAAACATTATGGTTTAGCGTGTCACGTAAACCGTGATTTAGCATGTCATGTGAACCATTCCTAACCATGGTGGCAACATAACCATGGTTTAAACACACTCACTAACCATTTGCTGAAAAAGGGTTATCATCCTAACCATGGCTTAGCATGTTGTCTGAACAGGTCCACTGAATTAAGAGATTCCCTAAACCTAAGTCATCCAAGTGGTAGACATTTACCCAGCTTTTAAAAAAAACACCCAGTAAGAGGAGAACTATATATTTGGACAGCCAGCATTATATTGTTGTTGTTGTCGCAAATTAGCAAGTTTTCCCCCTCTAAAACAAAAGTTAATGTGGCCACCTTTTTGGTGGAATGGGGGCATATATTTTTCTAGCATCCTATGGCAAAACTAAGACTGGGCCATGCCTGGGCAACTGGATGCATGCTCATCAGGTCAGTGCTTTCAGCTGTGGAAGCACTGGAGCAAACCAGGCAGGATGACTGGTATGTTTCCATTATTGCAACTGCATGCACCAACTCATCAAAATATGTCCTCCTTATATGCAGAGCCAAACTGCATGCCTAGAAATATTACATGATAGAGCCCTCCAGAAATTGTACCATTTCAGAATACTGAGGTGGAGTGAGAAAGAGTCACATATCTGAGTACTTTTTTTAAAAAAACTTCCTGCACATGGAAAACTAGGATGTCTGGGATTAGCTATGTGAGAATCCTTTCCCCTGGTATGCTAGCTTTCTACATGGAGGTTGTTGTTGTTGTTGTTTTAAAAGGTGGGCACATTTGCCTAGGAACTTACTTTTGCTTTGAGAAACTAAAAAATATAGCAGTATCTGAGAAAGAAGGCGCATGGGCATGGAACTTCATGCACCAACATCCATCCTTCTTTCCATGTCTGTACAGCACCACATAAATATAATTCACTGTTCCCTTTGTGAATGGCACATTCACAAATTAGAATAGAGATGGGGAACGTGTGGCCCTCCAGATGTTGTTGCACTGCAGTGCCCAGCAGCCTTCACCATTGGCTAGGGCTGATGGGAGTTGCAGTTTACTAACATCTGGAGGGCCACACCACTGCATCACAGTGAGTGTGAGAACCACAAAAATGCACTTCATGGAGATGTGTCAAGGCTCTGCTCTGGCATGTTACCTTTCCTTCATTACTGTTTTCAAAAATAAGATCATCATATGAGAACCAGGGGTTTTGAACAGGAACCTCATAATCTGAGGCTGGAACCAAGTGAGCAATCCAGGACTTTGCACATTCAGTTCATAAACCTTTTTCCAGCACAAAGGGGAATAAAACTGTGCAACATCACATTATGATCGGGTTTGGATTGGACAGGCCTGGTATCAGGGCTGGCCCTGCCATTAGGCAGAGTGAGGTGGCCACCTCAGGCAGCAGATCTTGGATGTCATGAAAGGGCAGCAAATTGTTATTGATTTAATTGATTGTTACTCTTGGTTTCTTTACTGCCATGGAGGTGCTTGTGAGATTTTCTGCCTCACATGCCAAAATAACTTAGCTAGGTTTGGGTACTATGCACCTTGGCATGGGCCATTTCCTGCTCTGCCTCAGGCAGCAAAATGTTCTGGATCAGCCCAACCTGGCATCAATATAGAATCTGGTTTTCAGCCCTCACCTAGGCAAGCCCACAAACACAACTTCCTACAAACTTCAACCCCAGCCTCATCTCTATTTCTGGGTCAAGCTTGTGAAACATAGAGGCCCCATTCAGAAGACACCTTAAACATGGCTTTAACCATGGTGAAAAAGGTAAAAAGCCTTATTAAGCATGGTTAAAGCCATGGTTTAAGGTGTCTTCTGAACACAGCCCAGCTTTCTGGCTTAACCACAATGGTTAAAGCTGTGGTTAAGGTGTCTTTTGAATAGGGCCAGAAAATACTTGCTCCAAGTCTCTTTCCTGACACTTCTATCTACAATTCATCCTGGCCCTGCCTAACAAAAGTATGCAAACCTACATAGAATCACAGCCAAGCCAAGACTTTTTAAGTAAACAAGAGAACGTTTGGCAAAGAATAGCTCTTACACTGTTCCCGCTGCAGACATTTTACCATGTATTGCAATGGTGCCTAATAGATGCCTTGAAATTAAAAAAATCAAAATGTACTAGCTTACTAAAATGGTTACAAGGCAACTTCAACACTTACCTATAGTATTAATACATACTTGTTTTAATACTATAGATTACTTAGGTCCTAATAAAAGGTGAAAGAAATAAAAAATATCTCACAGAATTAGGAGAGAATGCCATTTCCCCCAATTCCCTAAGATATTTGTTGCACAAGATTTTATATCATACAGTCATGTGCCCATATAAGTTGCCATGAAGTGCTGAACTTTGATCACACAGCATAAAAGGTGTAAGATGTAATGGATGGTGTCTTCATTCTTTTTCGGCATCTGTTTGAAGAAATCTCCCTTGCCCAATGAAGAGACTGAGGTTTCATCTTGCTCCAGTGCTGTTTCGGGATATATGCAGAGTACAGGAAAATGATAAAGAAGAGTTGATCTTCCAAACTGAGCTGGAATGAACACTGACCCTGCTCAGATGACACGCTAAGCCACAGTGGTTAAGCATTTTGAGCTAAACATTATGGCTTAGCGTGTTGTGTGAAACATACTTAGCATGTTGTGTGAACCATTCCTAACCATGCTGGCTACATAACCACAGTTTAAACACATTCACTAACCATTTGCTGCAAAAAGGTTAGTGGCCTAACCATAGCTTAGCATATTGTCTGAACAGGCTCACTGTTTCTGCTTCCAACTTGTATCTAAAGCCAGTGCCGGCTGGTGCTCATTAGGGGCAGAGGGCAGGGTGGATACCCAATATTCTACTGAGATTTTCAGAGGAGGGCAGGAGAAGAGCATACATGGTAGTTGGCGTATCTGCATGCTGTGCATTAGAGCAAATGTCCCTGGTTGTGGGGGTAGGGAAGAGGCAGAGGGTTGCTGCCCTAAATAACATGCCTAAAGCATGTTATGAGTTGAGAGAGAAACACTCTTCCTCGTCTTCTAGATCAAGGATGTTGATCTAGAAGGGCCAAATTCAATTTTGTAGAACCTTTTGTGCATGGGGCAAAAGACAAAACGGGGCAGGGCCAAATGATTTTTTAAAACACCTGTGTATTTTAGCTTAAAGCTTGTTCTGCTGGTAACTAAAAGTTCCATCACACCTACCCATTTGTCCTAGTTTTCCCCAAATTATCCCATAGCGTATGAAAGCTGTTATTGTTGTTGAGCTCCATCACACCAGCCTCCGTCCTGCTCTGGTGTGCGCCCCAGGAGGGCTGGGCCAGGTTCCATGACGCTTGCTTGGGGGCTGCTGAGGGAGGCCCTGCTTCTTGATTTCCTGTTCCTGCGCACGCCCCAGGAGGGCTGGGCCTGCTCCGGGCTCCGCAGCACTCACTTGGGGGCTGCCGAGGGAGGCGGCTCTGCTCCTCCTCATCCTTCCGTGCCTCCAGTGGCCACTCGGAGTTCAAGAAGAATCACACTTTCCAAGGGGCAAAATACATCGCCAAGGGGGGAGGGGAGAACTGCAATCACAGCAGGACATAGTCAACATCATCTGAGTACTTCCCCGCAATAGCAGACTAAAAGGTGACTGTCAAGGGAGTCATTTGCATGAAATTCGCCATGAAAGCACACAATCAGCCTGGTATGATGGAGCTCTAAGCCTTAAGAGAGGCATTTCAATTTCTTTTAGAATGGGGGAAAATACACAAAAGCCAGGAAACTATACAATGTTCAGCAGTCAGGACACCCCAGAAGGTTGGATTGGGATGGCAGGAAGGCTAGATTTGGTATGCAAGCCTCAAGTTCTCTATTCCTGTTCTAGGCATTTGTTGTTTACTTGCGGGGGCAGGGAATGGGGTAAAATAGGAAGTGGAAGGTTTGAACAAATCTATTGTTTGTAAGCCCCCCAGCTAAAAATATTTCAAAGAACGCTATTCTCCCAAATTAAAAGGTTTCCATCATAAAATACAAAATGCTATAGTGAGAATTCGGAAAGAAAACGGAAGACCTATGTTTAGGGTTTTTCCCCCCCACCCCTAAGGAGAAGAGAGGATAATAACGATTTCATTCTCATTATTTCATTAAGGAGTGGTTTTTCAACTTTGCTTCCAACGGAAGAAGGGTGTGGGAGAGACAACTATTGCTGGCATTCACTGATACTAGTAAAACAAGAGCACATGATTGTGGCTGACTAATGCAGTCTGAGGTTTGCTTCATACTAACCAACTTTTATCGTAATCTTATGTGATTATATATTCCTGAAATTCTCCATATCACAGAGTGCTTGCAGAACGGCTCTGAGGCATGGAGGATCCATGTGCATACTTTCAATCCCCAAACTTCATACATTTTGAAGCAACAGCTTACTAGGATCTTGGGAGATAAACTAATCATGATTAATATTAAAATGCTAATGCAACATCTGCAAAGCTTTAAGAGGTCTTTTTGCATCGGTCTTTTTCTTTCTGGCCAAACAAAAACAAAATACAACCCTCTTTCCTTGTGCATTTTGTACAGCTGTGTTGATATATGCTTTGTCATGTTCAGCAGCGAAAGATACATGCTGAAAAATTATACAGCATTTACACAGCAGGAGTAAAGAATTAGCTTTATTACAAGACATTCTGCTTTGAAAAGGCATCTAATGTCAGAAGCAATAACTAGCATAGAAGAAAAGATGGCATTCTAGCCTTTCTTCTTTTTAAAAAGACCTCCCTGAAAGATCCAACAGCCAAGGAAAGATTCATGCCTGATTTTTAGTGGCTGGTATGCAGCCTGGGTATGGCGTTTGAAACAACTGGGGCAAAAAAAAAAAAAAAATTAAATGTTGCAGCCAGATGTCTTTGGAAAATTAGCAGTTGATTTAAAATATTTATAAGTTTTCAGCCATGTAAGAGTCCTGTGCAAACACAGGGCTTCTTTGTATGTTTCAACAAAAGCACAGCTATATGACAACAGAGTTCAAGTAATTAACACATTTGGTGCTTTTTACATAGCAATGTATGCATTATTGTATTACATTACAATGTATTACATTAGCAATGTATGCTTTTCAGTCATATGTGCTGGTGAGGTAGATATTGTTATATACACATTTTCAACATTTGGAAACTATAGTTTTTGGGAAATGAACAGCTTACTAATATATTGGAAGCCATGGAAGCATATAGCCTGATCCTATGCACAATTAATCAGAAATCAACACAAGTCTTGGGGGAGGCCGGAGCTCAGGGGTGGAGCCCCTGTTTTACATGCAGAAGGTCCCAGGTTCAAACTCTAGCATCTCCAAGGAGAGCTAGGAAATACTCCTGCCTGAAACCCTGGAGAGCTGTTGCCAGTTAGTGTTGACAATGCTGTGCTAGATGGACCAAGAGCCTGTCTCAGTATAAGGCAGCTTCCTATGGATCTCCAGATGTTGTTGGTTTCAAAGTCCCATCAGCCCCAGCTGGTTGGCCAATGGGAGTTGTAGTCTAACAACATATAGAGTTTCCTATCCCTGCCCTAGGCCTAGGGCTTTGATCAGGCTGCTTCTCTATGATAAAAGCTCAAGGCATGCTAAAGAGAACACAGCTGAACAACCTTGAGGACATTGGCCAGTCTAGGATTTCTCTGAGGCTGGCACTCTCTGGTTAAACAAACAAACAAAAGCTTCACGTTCCCGCGTTACATAGTATGGCTGAAATGTCATTTTTGTTTTATACCTTCTTGGTGGCCTTAGTCAAGGCAGGGAGCAGAACAAATCATCCAGTGGGTGGATATTTGCTCTATAAAGGTCATTTGGACTATAAAAATATCTATATTGCAACGGCAGCCTCTTAGTAACATAAATAATTTTGCCTGGGCCGTGAATATTCAAACCAAATACCTAAACTTCTCAGTTTGTTTTCCTTGTCATTTTTTTCAAACCCTGAGACAGAAACAAGTATAGAATATTGGGCCCAGGTCTTCCTTTACACATCTGGAGGAACTTTACAGGGGGAAATCTTTCAGTCAAAGCAAGCGTGGGTGGCCATTGCTCAATTGTCTTCATGTCTACATACTAAAGCTCAGTCATACACATTTCCACAAACACACACACACTTTCTCACAGGTGAATTGACCACTTATTTAATGAGTACCAGAGGTAGATAACCTGGTCCCTCTGGATGTTTTATACTACAACCCCCATAATTCCTGACCACTGACCACATTAGTGAGACAGATGGGAGTTTTAGTCCAAAACATCTGGAGTGGATGGCACCAGGTTGCCTGCCCCCGATTTACACAATCCCTCCTATGTATGGGATCGCAGATAGAAAACTCAGTGTTATCAGACTGCACAGTGTTATCTTTTACAGCAATCATTAGTCTAACCATACTGTAGTCACAGAAATGGCTCACACTGACATTTGAACACACAGTCCTCTACGTGGGAAGAACTACATGGAGAAAATCAACAGACAGATTGTGAAATAGTCCTTGCTTCTTTGCACTTGTTGTCATGAGAATTTGCTTGAAGTTTAAACTGTTCTTAAATGCTTCTGAATGCTCCAAGCTGTGTTGAGAAATCTGACTGAAATACAGACGGAGACATAGTTGGGGAGTATTCAGTTCAATGCAAATTCCACAGGTTAATTGGGTGCTGGAGTGCTTGCAAGATGGACGGTGAGATATCAACTGGAGTGTTAGGGTTTAGATTCATTAGCAGGGACACTGGATGGATGGATGGATGAATAAATGAAAGAATGTATATTGCAGGACTACACAATTTGTGACTGACACATAAGGAATGATATTGCCTTTCATCATAGGGTGACCATATGAAAATGAGGACAGGGCTCCTGTATCTTTAACAGTTGTATTAAAAGGGAAATTTCAGCAGCTGTCATTTGTATGCATACAGCACCTGGTGAAATTCCCGCTTCATCACAACAGTTAAAGCTGCAGGCGCAATACTAGAATGACCAGATACAAAAGAGGGCAGGGCTCCTGAGCTTTAACTGTTGTGATGAAGAGGGAATTTCTGCAGGTGTTGCATGCATACAAATAACACCTGCTAAAAATCCCCTTTCAGTACAACTGTTAAAGATATAGGAGCCCTGTCCTCCTTTCCATATGGTCACCCTTTGTCTCTGCTTGGCTATCCATACAATGGATATTGGACATAATGCTATGCATGTTTAGACAGAAAAAATGTCCTGCAATTCCCAGCATGCCCCAGGCAGCATGTCTGGCTGGCAAATACTGGGAGTTGTAGGATGTTTTTTTCTGTCTAAACATGTATAGGACTGCATACTTAATAAATCATTATCGCTCTGGGTTCATTGGCTGTTAAGGAATAGTAAAGAACCAATACATGCACTGGTGCTATAAGGGTAGTTGTGCCACAGGTTTATTTTGTAATTTGCTGCCCTCCCCTTGAACTGGAAAGACAGTAAAGCAATAGATAATGGAAAGAAGAGGCCCACCCTATCATACATCATGCCCAAATGACAGTGGCAGAACACACAAAACCGCATTTCATCAAATATGTATTTTAGTTCAATGCTAATTCTGCTTAGTAGGACTGAATTAATTGCCGTGGAGTCCCACGGGAGACATCTGGCGCAATACTCCTAGCTACATTAATCATGTTTATGCATGTAGGCTTTTTCCTGCCGGTGAAGACAGAAACAATGAGATTGAGAAGGAAATCATACATGTAAATGAGCAAATATCACTACCAAGGCTGCAACCCTCAGCTCCATTATCTAAGAGTAAGTATTCCCCTTTAAACTGGTAGGACTGCTCTGCAATGAGCAGTTCAATGTTTGCAGTGTAAATCTGCATGTGTGATACAATGTCTCAATAGTAGGCCTGTTGTCAGCAATTAGACTAATTTGGGGTGAATTGTTTAATTTGATGGTTGGCCTTTCATGATGCAATACTAAGGGAGTAAAGCTGTGTTCAAGTCACCGATGTGGATATACCAAAAGCAAGGGGTGGAGGAATGAGATTTCATTTTTATTATTTTTTTATTCATTTTAGCACTTTTATCCCACCCTTTAGCCAAAAAGGCTCTCAAGGCAGCTTACAAAAATATTTCTTAAGACAGCCCCTGCCCACAGGCTTACAATCTAAAAAACATGACATAAAAGGAAAGGGGATTGGAAGGGAGGAGGAAAAGAGAAGCAAATTCAGGCACTATATTCTTAGTTGCAAAGTTCAGCAGCTGCTTCCTTTCCCTCTCCCTCTAGTAGCCTCATACAGATGAAGGCACAATGGAGGGATGCCTGACTGCCAGTTCCTTTGTAAACCTTTGTTTTAGACTTTAAAAATGTATTTTAAATGTTGAACTGTTTTAATATTGAAACTTACTTAATTATATTTTTAACCTTTGTATATTTTTACTTATAGTTTTTACTTGTATATGTTTTAATTTTGTAAAGCCATCTTGAAGCCCAGCATTGGGCAAAAGGCAAGATACAAATAAAGATAATAATAATTATTATTATAATAACAACAACAACCAGACAACTAGCTACAGAGTGGCTTAATGCACCCAGTGGGGTGTCTATACACCCTATTTACCCATAATGGCAGTGCAGTGGCACTGCATTGTTTATATGACGCAGCCGCTAACTCGCAGCTACTGTGGGATTTCCCCCCAAAACTGCACTTTTTGAAAGTGTTGATTTACCGCAACTTTTCCCTTTGCTCTGAGGTCACCACGTCATTTCTTCATGTGTCAGTGGTGGCCTTGGTTTGGGTTATGTGAGAGGCTCTGGGCAGATCAGGTAAGTGTGGGAACGCAGGGCAGGGGGTGGGCTTGACAAGGCCAATGGCTGCCAGTGCTGCAGCTTCATTTCTTAGGCTCCCTGTGCTCGAGTGTCTCAAAAAGATAATTGCTTGCTTGAAAATATTACGTTGTGTGACTCTGATATTGCCTAATACCTTTCCCATTAGTAACTCCAGTTCTTATCACTGTTTCTGTAGTCTGGAAAACTTTAAGAAAACTGCTGTTTATTGTTCCACTCATTGCAATAAACAAAGACACACCTTTGTGTGAGGTAGCTAGAAGGCTGGTCGCTGGGAGGTCTTCCGGGAAATCTGTCTGCACACGGCCAAATAGTGGCATGGGTGAGGAGAAACATTGGCTGACCTGTGTGTGTGTGTGTTATTCATGTAAATAAGTAGAGCTACCCTTATATTTGTCTCAGTGGGGTATGACAGAAGGCAAAATTTCAAAAGTTGCAGCATTTCTTCATCAGGGCAGGGGGTGGGCTTGACAATATAACTCCCAGCATGCAGGGCCTGGGAGGGAAGGACTTACTGGGGCACAGGAACGGTGGGCACTTTACCAGAAGCGGGCAGCTCTCAGGAGAAGCAGGCAGCTGCAGGGCGCTCATGGAATGTGCGGTGCCCCTTCCAGTGACTTGCTTGTCTTGGATCATGCGGGCAGGTGATTGCAGCAGTGGTGAGGCCATGAGTGCCTGCTGTTCCTGGGCCTCGGTAACTCTAACCCTCCTAAGCATTGCATGCTGGAAGTTGTAGGCTCTTTCTCCGCTGTGCGCTAAATGGCAGATTCTGCATAACATGGCCACCGAGGCTTCAGATACCCAAATCTGAAGCTAAGGCTTGCAGAACCCTACTTGACAAGTCGAATGGCCACCAGCGCTGCAGCTTTTCTGGCTGGATAGCCCGCGCTCCCTCCTGCCATCTAATTTTATCATTCCCGCCTTGCAGCAGCGATGCTGCAGGGTTTTGAAGGAATCAGATATCACCATGGCATTGTATAGACATAGGCTGTCTATGGGAGGATTTAGGATATGGATGGATACACCAAAGTATGCATATATTTTACTGGGGTGACCATATGAAAAGGAGGACAGGGCTCCTGTATCTTTAACAGTTGTAGAGAAAAGGGATTTTCAGCAGGTGTCATTTGTATGCATACAGCATCTGGTGAAATTCCCGCTTCATTGCAATAGTTAAAGCTGCAGGTGCCCTCCTCTCTTTTGTAACTGGTCAAGAGGGCAGGACTCCTGCAGCTTTAACTGTTATGATGAAGACAAAATTTCACCAGGTGCTACATGCATTCAAATGACACTTGCTGAAATTCCCTTTTCTATACAACTTTAAAGATACAGGAGCCCTGTCCTCCTTTTCATATGGTCACCCTAATTTTACAATTCATCTTGCCTTATTGCTTTATTACAGAAATATCGTGAGTTAAAGCTCTCAGTCTTCTGATACTGGGTTCCCTAAAAAATTATTTGTTCAGCGTCCTACTGAGGATGCCAGGGCATTGTTACGTCCTTGTATTGCCCATGCAAACAGCCTCCTTTAGAGCAAGACCTTCCTCACTAGGTATCCCTTAAAGCTGCTCTAAGACACCTATGTAAGTAAGCAAGTTGATGGCCTATGCCATGTCTTCTAGAACAGCAGCCTACCCGTTAGCCAAAGGAAACTTTCCCTAAGCATGTCCCATTGCCCTGAGAGCTAGTGCCTGAGGGCGGGGGGTGGCTCTTGGGATTGCCAGTTCCTCACCCTGAGATGGGCTCCTCAGTCTCTGAGATGGGCACCCAAGGAAGAATTTTAATAGGAAGCATTTCAATTTAGCATCACAGGCAACCCTCACTGTAACAGCAAAAGCGGCCACACCATGTGGAGCTGTCCCTTTGAGATGACTTTTAGAGCTCCATCATACCTGGGAAGAAACGCTAGCTACTGTCACTTCTCTGTCGTCGCTCAGTTACTTCCTGTTTGAAAACAGGAAGTAAACAAGGAGAACGAGGCCCATTCAGTCGGGCATTATAATCATGCTGCTTCTCACACACAGCAGGACAGAGCAGCAATTTCTGGTGTTTCTTGGGCGACGAGGAAGACCAGAAGGGGCAGAAGGCACACAAGAAGCAGACGATGTCATGTGAGGGACCTCCGAAAAATCGCTCATCGGATGGAGCTCTTAGTAAAGGTATAGAGCCCTCGGGATCTGGGACTGGCAGTTGCAATGACTCTCATCCCTAATCGTCCTGGACACCCATGGTTGCTGCAGAAAATTTAGAGCCAAGAGCCTCCCCACACTTTTTTTGCCTCCAGCCAGCAAAACGGCAAAGCTGAGCTTCTCTGGCAGCTGAGAAACGCCAGAATGAAAGGGGGTCAGTAGAGATGAAGCCCAGGATGTAGCAGAGGTCAGAGGTGGTGGCATTGGGGGCTGGTGTGTCAGAGATAGAATGGCAATTGACATGCAGGAGGACAGTTGCCAGTTGTTTTTGGCTGCGCTCTTGGCCCTTTAATAGTCGTATGATGAAGACATCCAGTAGACAGAGTGTCTCCCATCTCCGAATTTAAATGCTGGGGGGAAGCTTCGCTTGCTGAATTTCTGGCTGTCGCACAATTGTCGAAGGCACAGGAGACCAGCCATTTAGAGAAGAAGAAGAAGTGGCAACGCTGGTGAAACTTTTTCCTTGGGAAAAACTTCATTGGCTAAATTCTGGTGTGATGTAGGAGCAGAGCAGGGCTAGTAAAATGATTGGCAGAGAGCCTTAAGCTGCTTGGGGACACTCCTCCTTAAAGGAAGAGCTGTAGCTCAGAGTGATAAAGCTTCTGCTTTGCATGTAGAAAGTCCCAGGTTCAATCCCCGGCTTCTCCAGGTGGAGTTAGGAAGGAATCCTGCCTGAAACGCTGGACAACTGCTGCCAGTCAGTGCTGACAATACTGGGTTAGATGGATCCATGGTCGGACTCAATAGAATTCCGCTTCTCATGTTGTATGTCTTAAAGGTAACCCTATGTGGAGTATGCAGAAAATAGGTTCAGAATGGTCAAGAATCCTAGAGGTTATACCCCAAGGGTGGGGGACTTGCGGTCCTCTAGATGCTGTTAGACAACACCTCCCATCATCCCTGTCCATGGCCCATGCTGGCTGGGTCTGATAAGAGTTGGAGTTCAACAGCATCTGACACAGAAAAAATGGTCACACTGGTCCTCTTAATGCCTGTACTGCACTACTTTCTGCCTGTTTAACTCCAACAGAAAATGATTTTTTATAAAAAGAAACAAATGCTGCAACTTTAACAAGGACTAAACACCAGCCATAACCTTGAGGACTCGCCAGACAGGTCAGACCTGAGGGATAAGGCCCTGGGGCTGTAGCTCATGACCACAAAGCCGCAGCAGCAGAGCCACAGTAGGGCGGAGGCATCTTGGCAAGCAAGCCTGACAGGTAAGTGCATTAACCACAGAAAGTTACAGACCTGGCCCCGGGGGGGCTTTGCAGAGGTCTACGAGTGCACATGGGATCAAGTGATTCTCTCCGTAAGCGTAACACCATGATTCTCGCTGTAAGGATAAGAATAAACAAGTAACATACGCATAAAGGGGAATTGGGACAGGGACAGCAGGGAGGGGGCCCTGCTCCGTGGATAAACCAGCCTTCCCCAATCTGCAGATGCCTTGGACTGCAGCTCCCATCACTGCATGCAGTCCAACCCATCTGGGAAGGCACCAGGGAGGAGGAGAATGGGGCTAAACCACATACTTGGCAGGAGCAGGATCACGGGGTGATCCTACATTCAATTCCTGGCATTCCCAGTCAAAAGAAATGGGAGGGCTGCCAGGGACCTCAGAAAACTGCTAGGAGACACACACTGGTCTATGGACCAGTATCAGGCAGAGTAATGTATAGACTCCCTCTTCTTCCCAGTGATTCTCTCCTGTCCTCCTTTGCCTCTAGTCACAGTTAGTGTAATCCTACACACCAGGGGCGAGAATTTCTGGGGGACTGGATAGCCACCCGTCTGTGAGCTGAACAACACCTGACATAACACCTGTTCTCCGGCCATCCAGCACTTCAGCCAGCAACCCAATTTTGCTGTGTGCAGGCTTTCCTCTCTTTTGATCCCATTGAACCATTGCCATTTTGGATTCTATTTATAGTCTTTCCCAGCATGGAGAGTCTGGCTGCAGGCAGATTACTCATAAAAGCAGGAGGCCTGCCCCGGTGTTCGTTTGTTTGTGTTTTGCTTCTGTTCCCGCTCTGAGCATGAGTGGAAGCACAAAGTGGGGCAGGGCACCTGCTTTTTAACAGTTGTGTAGAAGAGGGCATTTCAAGACATGCAGCTGTTTCTCATCTCTGTTTCCAGGCCAGGGACAGCTCAAGACATTGTGCTGCCTGAGGCAAAGGACAAGATGGCGCCCCCTCCCATTCCATGTACCAAAGCTGACTGGATTGGCAGTGGAATCTCTGGTGATGGGATATCATCCTCCACTACACCTGAAGACAGCAGGCTAGCTTAAAGGCGCCGGGCAGCCTGGGTGGCCCTCAGCTCTCTCCTCCAGCACCTTGCTACCACCTCCCAACACCTGCTGCCTGAGGCGACTGCCTCACTCTGCCTAATGCTAGGGCTGGCCGTGTGCCAGGCTCTTGCGGCCTTTCTGAATGATAAAATAACCACTTTTCTCTTAGCGCCAGACTTCTGCTGTCTGCAGTCCAGTGCTAGTAGAGTAGCCTGACAAATTTTCCCTTCAATGGAAGTAGTTAGAGGTAGAGTCGCCGGGGGACGTGGTGCTTAGCTATGCCAAAATTCTCCAAACAGCCCTTCTAACTAGGGCAGGATTGCCAAGTGACTGGCTTTGATGCCTTGAACAGCAGCACAAAGTGCAGAAATCAGCAGGTGAAGCTTTTCCGATCTTAAAGCAAGGGTGAGGAACATGTGGGGAATGTTGTTGAACTCCAACTCCCATCAGCCCCAGACAGCATGGCCAATTGTGTGGGGGTGGGAATTGTAGTGCAGCAACATCTGGAGGCCACAGGTTCCTCAGCTCTGTCTTAGAGATTCTATTAATGAGAGATTTATTGCATGCTCATGATTGGACACTCACAGATGTTTGTGGGGCCTTAACATGATGCTGTCAGCCTCCAGGACATCTCCTATGCCTTCCTCCATTAATCTTGCTTTTTAAAAGATCAGAGATAATGTGCTATTTAAAATTATCATGGGATATCCCTAGTGTGTAAAGTCAGTGTTGCACGACAATATAGCCACTAGATTGTACTGTTTCATTAACCATTATGGAGCATTGCCAAGAGGGGAAGTTTTCAATTAAAAATCACATGGTCGCCATCTAAAAGAGCCATGGTAAATGCAGAAAGACCCCAGCAGAAGAAATCCTGATAAGGGTACAGTTTTTTTCCTTAATGTAGAGATGCTCTTCAAAATGATCAACTCTTGAAGGTTAAACTGCACTCAAAAGTCACAGCAACAGTGACTGGTTCAAATGTTGGCAACCCAAACCGCTTACCTAACCGGTTGTGGCTTAAGTAATTACCAGACTGGGGGTCATTTGGATTAGGGCACTGATCTTTCAAATTCCCCATACTGTATTATATCACTGGGGCTTTACATGAAGAGAAGGAAAGAACGAAAGAAAAATCTTTGTCAAGTAGATCTGTGTTTGATGTTGTTCCAGCTGCCTCCTAGGCAAATTCCTGGCAGTCCCACCTGCCAAGTCATAGTATAACCCATAAGTCGGGAGGGATTAACCAGTTTCCAAGGCAATTGCATCCCCTTGCTGCTTAGCTGTGTGCCTATTATTCCCTGGCCCCAATTCATATGGTGACTGGGAGAGTACCCAATGGCCGGAACAAGACAGTGGGAAGAGACAACTGGAAAAGTCCGCATGTGTGGCTCTGTGCTGTTTTTCTGCCCACTTGTTGCTCTTGCAATATATTCTGAAAAGCGTGTTGTGTCATCACAACAAACCAGCAGACGCCTATCATCAGCATAAAGGGTGTGATCTGTAACCAGACCACCAATCAGTGGGAGGAGGGAACAGGAACAGGCAAGTACAGTGTAGTAGCAAAACATTTCACCCACATTCATCACTGGCTGTCTGGCTGATTCATAAAAGGAGGTTGGTTCCAGGTTCAGATGACCCACCCCCGCACACCGATATGGAATAAAATAACATTTCATGGAGCCAGATGGGCTATCCCCACCCCTGACCACCAATGCACAAAGTGGTCATTCCCCGCCCCCATGCATTCAGCTGATATGTGAAGGGGCTCTATGTGCATCCTTGAGCTTCTCTAAATGAGCAATTTAGATTTTTTTCCCCTGTGTATAGAGAAGCCCCTGCTATGTATGCGGAGAGCTCCTCCACACAAGGAATGACTCTGACCCAATCAGAGTCTCTCCACCACTTCCATGTATGGAGGAGCTCCAGATACATACATCAGTAGATCCTCTTCACACATTTGGCTCTGTGTGTGTGTGTGTGTGTGTGTGTGTGTGTGTGTGTGTGTGTGTATCAGAGGCAGGACTTGTCTGTCCCCTCCCCCTACTCTGGTCACTCTACAGACAGAACTTTCATTTTGCCTCTCATCTTCCAATGCAATGGCTTAGCTTAAGAAATTCCATGTAAACTAAACATCCTGCCCTCTCCTGCCCAGTGCAGCCACCTGAGTTCCCCAAAAAGACTCTCTGGAGGTTTGGGAGGCTGTCCTTATCAATGGGAGATGGGAGACAGAACAAAGAGGGAATTGCCAAAATTGGGCTTGGATCCTAAAGTAAGTTAACTTAACAAAGTTCATGAAAGGAGTTTCCTGATCCCACCTCCCCACAGCCCAGCCCACTTTGTACAGCAGAGCCCTACAAAGCAAAGCCCTGGTCTTCCTGTTTGAGGCCGAGGACTCAGTTTAAGCCGCCGCTGGAACGTGACGGAGGCAGATAAGGCCCCCCTCCCCCTGACCCCTTACCTAGCTCCGCCACCACCACCACACGGACTGTGGCAGTGGCGCCGGTGCCAGGTAAGGCCCTCTCCCCAGTCACCTGTCTCCGTCGCGTTCCGGCTGCAGCTTCAACTGAGTCCGAGGCCTCAAACAGGAAGACCAGGCTGCGGCCTGCCTGGTCTTCCTGTTTGAGGCCTCAGGCTCAGTTGAAGCTGCTGCCGGAATGCGACGGAGGCAGATAAGCCCCCCTCCCCCCTGCCCCTTTACCTGGCTCTGCTGCCATCGCCGCACAGACTGCAGCGCTGCCAGGTAAGCTCCCCTCCCGCCACACTTACCTTTTTTTTCGGAGCTCCAGATCAAGGCAAAGGATCCGCTTGGTCTCGATCCACAGCTCCCCAGACCCAATCCATCTCCACCTTTGTCGGAGGTGGATCAGGCCGCTTTGCTATCGGTTCTAAGAACCGAAGCGAAGCAGAGCACAGCCCTACTGTGGACATGCTTTTGGGGGATGGGACGCTTCAGTGCCGCTTTCAGGTTTTGGAGGGCCCTTGGCCAGGGCGCCCTCAATGGGACCCCTCCCTCAGTGAATCACCCTTTTCACCACCAGTGTCACCAGTCGCTATTGCTCTTCATCCTCTTTTTTCATCCTTGCTACCACTTGGGCATTTGATAGGCAGAGAGAGCCAGTGAGCAAGTAGGCAGTGACATCTCCTGCTCCTCCTTCTCACCACCACCATCATTGTCTGGACCAGAGCAAAAGGTAGCTGAGGAAGCAGATTGCAATGATGAAGAGGAAGAGCAAGTCAGGGGGGGGTCTTGTCAGTGGGTCCTGCTGGGGTGTGGGCCCTCAGCAAGTGTCCAACCATGACTACCCTTGACCCCGCCCCTGGGAAGCTTAACCAGGGGATAATGACTGTATACAGGTGTGACAATGTGATGGCAGGTTCTGCCCCAGTCTACATGCATGTATCTGAAAAGTCCCCATGTGTGCAGCTGTACACACAGAAGGCTCTCTCCAAGTGATAAAGGCTTGGATGATTGCCAGTCACAAGAAGTGAGCCCTCAACACAGGCTGAAGTAAATGGTGTGGTCCAAGCAGGCAGGAGGGAGCAGACAAAGGTCCCCAGGTGAATAGCTTTGTCTACGGGGTGGCATAGAAATGTAATAAATAAATAAGACAGGCCAGGGGTGGAGTTCCATGGGAGGCAGCTGTGTTGATTCATATCAAAAAACCAATTCTAGCAGTTTTCATCTCCATTATGAGCAGTTCTTTTGTAAAACTAATTAACTGCCCAATCAAGACCAAGCCACTCCGAAATACGTTGCATTACACAAGGGCACAGGCAAGTTGCTCAGACGGAGGAACTAAGCCTGGAGCCAGAGTTATAAATGGCTGGCCAGGCTGGCCGCTGTTGGGTCTTCTGTTCACCTGGTCTGTCTGGACAAACAAAGCCATTGGGCCTTCTCTGGGCATGACAGGGGCGGAGCTACAGTGCAGCAGAGACTGGGCTGGAAACTCCGCTTGCCTGGCTGCTATCCTGGTGACACAGCAGGGAGTGAGGCGCCTGAGGCCTGCTGCCAGAGTCCCCAATTTAAGTTCACCGGCAGCTTACAGGAGTGGGAACATGCTGATCATTATTGTCCCCAGCCTGAATGACTAAGCAGCGCTCCTGAGTTCATTAACCAGGGAGCTGTCTTGGTGTCATGTTTGCCCAGGGGTGGCTCTGAATCTGCGTTGCATCAGCTGGATGGCACAACCGCAAATTTGAAACCACCCCAGGGCAAAGAGGCAAAGATACGCAGCAGAAAACTTAGAATCACAGAATCATAGAATAGCAGAGTTGGAAGGGGCCTACAAGGCCATCGAGTCCAACCCCCTGCTCAATGCAGGAATCCACCCTAAAGCATCCCTGACAGATGGTTGTCCAGCTGCCTCTTGAGGACTTACCTCAGCTGCCTCTTGGGGACTTACCCAGCCAGAGTGAGGTCAGCCTGGCTCTTCCACCGGTCTGTCCTCACTTGGAGCCACTCCAGGGGGGGTGGGAGTGGGAGCATTCCCAGGCAGAAGGCAACCTCCTATTGGTCGCTGGTAGCTGTGGGAGGGGGAGGGGGCAACGAGCTTAATGGCTGCCGGAAAGCCCACACTGCCTCCCCTCATTAAAGCAAGTTGCCACCATGCACCAGCAAGAGTGCGGGGTTTGGGGGTGGAGCAGTGTCCACCCGGTACCATGAAGACAGCCTCCCAAGAGTAAAGAAAGAGTGACAGGCCTGCATGTGTGGACAAGAGCCGCTAGCATGCGACTGTGTGAAGTGCTCGTCGAAAATATTTTCCGATGTACATGTTCTTTTAAATTTATGTACCTGCTTCTTGGAATGTAACACGTGGTCAGCATAAATGGATTTTTTGCGCCCTCTTGACTGCTAAAGGAACAATATTACAACACTGGAAACATAAATGCTCACCACCTATAATGGATTGAAGACCTAACAACCTAAAATCACCCCCCACTCCTGCCACCCACAAATTACTCTCTTGGCCTCAGCTCTCTTTCTCTGTGAGCTTTGTGAGCTATCTCATTTGTGCAAAAAAGATGGAGTTCTTTATACACACCAGGCCCACTATAGATATGAGGATTAATCATGAGGTTAAGTTATAAAGTCTGCTCCACTGAGCAAGAAGGGGAAGGAAAGCATTTCATTCCATCTGGATGCCTAAATATTTCCTCGTTAAGGACTGCCATCGTTCCCATTAAAAGATAAATGATGCATTTCAGTTCCAAAAGAGGGTGGGGTAGGGGGGCTTAAGCTGAACTTCAGAACCCAATATTCATTTCTCTGTAAGCATCAATATTGCCCTTAATGTGCGGGGATGTAAAAACCCAAGATGCAGAGGTCTTTCAAATACGACATTGGTGCCATCTACTGCCCGTAGATAAAACCGACAAGGGGATTGTTAGCTAGCCCCAAACCAGGAATTCAAGTGCTAGTAATCCCCTGTAGAGTTCATTCGCGTACATATCTACTCATACATACATACCCCATTGACTTCAATTGGACGTACTCCCAGGTAAGTATGTATTGGTTTGCCACTTTGAAGAGCCTGGACCTTGAATACATTCCAGAGCAACTCTTCACATATGTGTCCCCACCCCCCTTTTCCTGGCTGAGGAGACTCTCCTCTCTCAATATCTTTCTTCCAGAGAAGTAACATCAATAAATGGCATCACAATTGTGGGAAGGCCTGCCCAAGGAAGCTGGTGAAGCAACATCCCAATGCAATTTTTGTTGCCATATTAAGACATTTTATTAAGGTAGCCATTTAGGAATCACCAAAAAAGAGGAAACACATATGGCCTTGATGGTTTGGGGGGCCCATGTGTGAGGTGTTCTCTGTGCAGGGGGGCTCTCTGTGCACCCCCTCCTCCTCTCCAAGGTACCACTGTCCACTTCCTTGCCCACTCCCTCTGGGCTCAACTGCCGAGTGCGACAGCACGAGGGAAGTGGAGGCTGGTAGTCCATCTCTTCAGATTTGTGTCATTGCTTGCATGCTTCGAGAGGGCAAGTGAGCAGGCAGCAACATCGAGGAGGTGGTGGTGGCGGTGGTGGCTCCAGAGAATGGCAGTGGCCTCCTGCAGGGGTGCGGGCCTCAGCAAGTGCCCAGCAACACCTGTCCCTGATGCCGGCCCTGCATTGTCTCATCACAGTTTCACAAGCAACAGTGTGTGTCTTTGAGAGCCAAAGTACACGTTACACAATTGTGTAGCATGTAGCTCAGGGTTATATGTTTATGTTCTCTAGTGTAAGTGTATGCAACCCCAATTCAGACTGAAAAGGAGGGGGGAACCTCACTGATGGCAATGGAGGCTTTTTCCTTTGGTTAACTCGTGTGTGTGTGTTTTCGGGTGAAATAGAGGGGGGGGGGAGGTTCAAATAATCTCATCTCCTGGAGCATGGTGGTCCTGATCCAACTCAGGGCCCTGCATGCTTATGCTAGAATAAATAAATAATCTTGAGGTACATGCTACATGTTTACCGTAATGTGTAGCTTGGCTTTCAGATCACACAAGTGACTTGTGAATGCAGCCAATGCAGTCCAGAATTTGGGAAAGAGTAGTTTTTAAAATGCAACGTGCGTTCTGGAGAATATAAGATCTGTGCGGATTTATATGGAGACTACAAGTTCTGTGCGGATTTGAACTTACGGGATTTCTAGATGTCTTTCAATGGGAAGTATCCCAATGTTTCCTTTATATTGATATGACAGATGCAGGAAGTACAAAACAGTTATTTAAGTGTCACTTGTGAAAACAGACACAGGTCGGCAGCTCTCTCAGAAGATCAGGAAACTTTGGAGAAGGGAGGTCAGGCTTGTGTATCAGTTGATCAGCAGCACTAATTGAAGGTAGACATTTAGGAAAGAGGATTAATGAATATTCTCCTCTAATGCTCCAGGAATGTGGTTATGTCATTTCTAACACACTCATCTCATTATTGCCTCATTGCCCTTTTCCTGTATGAAAACATGTTCATGTCCTCAGAGTAAGCCAAGTGGGAAGTGTACTGTTGAAAGTAAGGCAGAGAAAACTGCTGAGGAATCTCCTCACCAGGGACGGCCACAATGGCCCATTGAAAGAAGGTTACAATAGCATTCCGCATGACCCAGAAAGCAGGGCTAAAGGAACTGCTCCGTTGTAAGTAAAAGTTGTTACAGGAGGAATAATATTCTAAAAACAGTCGGGATCTTCTATAACATGGAGATTCATATAGTATATTTATTATCATTTGATTTGTATTTGTATCCCATCATCCAAGCAAGGATTTTTTAGCTTCCTAACAAGCCAGTAGGTTTTGGTTTGGACATAATGTGAAACCATAGTTTACTTTATGAGAATGAGTCTCAGTAAACCTCAGGCTTCTGCTCACCTCCTCCTTATCTGGCACAGCCACGAGGAGGAATTCAGAAGTTTTCACTTCTGGGTTATATTAAATACAGGTTGCCGTATCATCTAAACTGTGGTTGCTCTTAACTACTGTGTTAAACCATCAAACCATAGTTTAAGAAACTGGCTTATTGCAACAAAGCATAGTTAAGATTAACCACAATTTGGGATTTGGATGTAATGCTAAAATGTGGCTGATCTAAAATGAAAGCAGAAGCTTCCAACTTCCCTCTTGCAGCCACTTTGGAAGAGGGGAGGGGAGGGGGAGTGAAACAGCCTGAGGTTCACTGAGGTATCCAGTGGGAGGTGCAAACAGACTGGCTAGGCCATGAAACAGAGACTTGTCCAAGACTACCACACTGGATGCCACAGCAAGCCTCACTGTGCTACTGTGTTGTTCACTAAGAGTGCAATCCTCTGTTCCATAGACAGCGTCCCAGGGCCTGAGGACTGTCTAGAAAAAGCCCTCTGAGGCGGAGATACAACCTTGAGCAGTTCCTTTTTTCTTTTTAGCAGGAAAAAATGGAGCCCTCTTTTTGGGTCTTTCCAGCCACCATGGAGACCTGTACAAGGTTGGAAACAGGGCATTCTGAGGATGTGCCAGTGGGCAGGGAGGGAATGGCTAAAGAGCTGAGGGATTGTAAATCTGACCATGCCTTCAACCATGCCCCCAACCCATAAAACACTTAGATGCCCTCAAGAGCACATCTAAGAGCATGTGAAAATTATGTACAAATTTTTGTGCAGAAGGGGCTTGTTGTTTTAAATGCAAACTGATGTGAAAATAGGGACAAAATGAACATTGAAAAAATGATGGGTGAAAACGAGCTTGACAGATTTCTCTTTCCCTAATCTCCAGCATCTTATATTCATAGAAGTCCCATTTAGCTTTCATTGCTAATAGTCATTTAGAGAACCAGCCTCCATGAATTTGTTGATGGGATGCAAGTTTATCAGAATACATTTCGACTCACAGCAATCAATGCAGAGAGTCCTGGTTTCTCCCACCTGTCCAATTAAAGGCAATTTTGTCCATTGTATATTTTTTGTTATTGGATTATAAAACAAGGATACCAAAAGAGGCTAGTGGCTGCTCCATAATGATAGAATTTCATCTCCTTGTAGGCCAATCAAATTGTAGTATTAGCATCTTTTCGAACTGTCATAAAATCTATATATGGGACTGATTCATGGTGCCAGTTAAAGCAACACAAGGAAGATGGTGGGAGATTGTTTTAGCCCTCTTCATATGTTCGCTCCTGAGCATGTGAAAGGGCCTGTGGGCATGTGCAAGGCTAACTATGCCCCCTTGATGATGATGCATGTGCCAGCAACATTGTCAAACTGGTAAGTGATTGGCTGAGACTAAAGGGGCACTTTCAATGCTGATAGGGTAACAAACTCAGGGTTAGGAATCCTGACCAGTCAGGGTTCCCATCCCATGATGGAAACCTTGTGTATGATGAAGGTGGCTTCCTTCAGACTCAGCCAATCATCCATTGGCTCAGGAGTGTTGCCAGAGCATGGGGCATCATCAAGGGGGCGGAACTAGCCCCACATGTTCCTTCAGGCCCCTTCATGTATTCAGAAGTGAATGCTTAAACAGGGCTTTTGTTGGTTTGTAATAGGTTCTCACACACTTGGGACCAAAAGAAACATGTTCTTTATGCATGAGAATGTACTCTTACAAATGCATGTTTATTTTCAAAACAGTGAGCAGGCATATCAGAAACTGGTCACAAATTTTGAAATCAGCCTTATGTGCACAATTCATTGATGTGGTATTTACTTGAATCCCCCAGGTTCAAATAACACCTCATTTAAGAAGTCCTCTGGGTGGCTGTGAAGATATGACACCAAGGCCACAGCTAGACCTAAGGTTTATCCTTGGTTCATCCAGGGTTCACCCCGCCTGAACACTGGATCCCCTGTGTGTCACCTAGATGAACAGGTTTGACCCCTGGACGATCCAGGGATAAACCTTAGGTCTAGCTAAGGCCTATCTCTCAATTTAATTTACCTCAGAGGATTATTGTGGGGCTAAAGGTGCAATCCCAAACTTAAGATCTGCCACCTATAGGATTCTATGAAAGCCCTGCTATGCTGCTGGAAGGTCAGATGCAACATCACCAGGACAGGTATGCCAATGGGTCACCCCAGACACATGGCTGGAGCTTTCCACTGGTGAAGATACACCGGCAGCATGGCTGAAATAGGGTGGAGTTGTGGACAGGCAATGGGAAGCACAGTGGAGGAGCACACTTTTCCTACATCCCTTCAGCCCATGGCCACAACCCTATCGGTGGTGCAACTTTGCAGCATTCTCAGGCAAGGGAAGGGGGAAGACATACTGTAATAATGTAGAACAGTTGCAGCTGCACATCAATTCACAGTTATTGAAGTCTCTCACTGCCCGCCCCCATTGGTGGAGGCTGGGAAGCATGAGGCATGATCACTGAGCCAGGGGACACCTTTCCTTTCTCCCATTCACTCACTCTTTTCTCTCACCTCATCACAAACACCTAGCTGAAGGCAGGCTAGGGACTATACTAGGGATGAGCAAGTTCTGGCACAGCCAATGCAAAGGAAGGAATGATGGGAGTTGTAGGCCAAAGCATCTGTTGCCCACCCTGGAGTATGTGTTCCAATTGCTGCCTATTGCTCGTAATTCTTTCTGTGAGCGTCTTCAGGTGAGCGTTTGATCACACTCTCGCAAGTGGCCACTCACAGTTCTTCGCGGGGCATTTTGACAATGCAGTGTTCCTCCCATGAATCTCCCGCTCGTTCTGCTCTTTTTTCCATTACAAAATGAGCCTCATCAAATCCTTTTTGCTTTTTGGAGGGCTATAATGAAACTTGCCGCCATTTCCTGCTGTGTGCAGGATAAGCAGTGTGACAAAAATGCCCACTGAATGGGCCATGTGGCTGTTGCTACTTCCTCTTTCTTCCCTGTGTGAAGGAAGAGGAAGCTGCTCAGCCCTATTGTGGGACAGAAGCAGGAGGCAAAGCGACGGTAGAGAAACACGATTCCCCCCCCCCAAAAAAACTGATGATCCTCTGTGTCTCCCTTTGCTCGCCACAAGCTGCTGCCTCAAAGGTACAAGATCCACCTGCCATCTCATTCCATGGAGGCCATGTGGGAGGCCCACCTGTTGAGGTTTATATGTTTGAGGTTTATGGGAGATTTTCCAACCTCATTAGTTATTGCACAGACTAGGCTTCTGGCCAATAACTTTGTAGCAGAGTATTACAGCGGTTTCCAGCCAAGTCAGCAAAGACACTAATTAAGACTGAGATTTGAATTGGTTTAAACAAACCTTTACTGGCATATAAAAATATAATTTAGTTATGGCAATCACAGATAACAAATACTTACACACGGTCAGTCAATACAGCTCTGATACATCTCTGAGTGATTCTGAGTGATACATGTACATGGAAATACATTTACTTTTATAGACTACCTGTACAATGATGCAACTTCTTGCAACCCTTAATTGAAGACAATCAGTTTACCAATTATTCAATTATGACATCAATGTCCAGGTGCAAAGTTGACCTTTAAGTTTTCTGCTGAGTCTTCTGTTCCTCCAGCTCCTCAGCAATTAACAAATCAATGGAAACATAACCAGGATCCGTTCCAGGATTCCAACACCACCCTATGAACAGCAGCAGCAGCAGCTACCTGTAAGATGTCCTGCCATTTTAGTTCCCAGCTCTTGCTCTCCGCTGTCGGAATAAACTGCTCTCCTATTGATTTCACAGGACAGACCTTATTACACAGCAGATAGGTAATACAGGGAAGGAATAGGTAGCCCTGGAATGTTTACTCAGCAGAAGGTAGTGGTAGCAGCAGGCATATATACTTTCAGGACTACTCAAACCATCTTTCCAAAGTGATATGCCACCAATTGAAAGTTTCTTGCTTTGTTTCTTGCCTCCAGCACCAAGATTAATTTGTTATAGTTCAGAGACAGCATCTGAGTCACAAGATAAATCAGGAGGAATCTCATCTGATGTCTCTAAATGTCTAACTTTGCTAACATTTTCCTATTAGCTCCCTATTTTTCTCAGTTCACAGTCCAAACTAAAGAAAGGAATCAGGACAAAGAAGTCGAGAGAAGATTCTAAACGCAGGCTTAGCCGGTTCCATTAATCATTTTATTCCACACTGTGAACTCAAAGGTCTGTTCATCTAATAGGTGGAAGTATGTATTCATTCATTACATGCTGAAGGTTCCAATCCCAGGTTCCAATTCCAAGGGTTAAACCCAATCTTCTAATGGTTCCCTATAATAAACTCAGCTTTTAAGATTGGAAAATCAAACTCCACTGGGCTCAGACATGTTATAAAGACAGGGCCTGGAATCCATGCAAGAGTGAAAAGAGATAAGATACCACCACTATTCAATATCTGGGAAGTTAATCGTGGATTATATTTGTACAAGGTTTTTCTTTAGAACATATAAACCATGTAAGCCAAGAGACAAGTCGTGGAGACCACAATTAACAGAGTCTAAACACTCTCTTTTGCATGGTGTTGTCGTTTCTTATTCCAGCATTACCCTGTCCTGAGAAGAATATTTGGAGGAGGATGTCGTTTTCTGCCCTTTTTGTTACAAAGCAATATTCTTAGCCTTAATTCAACATCATACTCTGTCACAGACCACCTCAAACAAAACAGACCATATATGCCGAAACTGGCCATTAGCAGTTTGCCCAGATATTGCCAATCTGTCTATCTGTTTGACTGGTATTTACACCTTTTCTCCCACAACTAAGCTAAGGACATCTTCCTCTTCCCCCTTCCCCATTGTCCCTTGCACCGTGGTTCTAACTCCTAATAAGGTTCCATTGAAATTAATCAGGAGCAGCTCATGATATTTGGCTGCCCAAGGTGAAGAACAAGAGGGCGCCCCATACCAGCCCATCAGATGACTGGCAGATGAACCTGTCTTCAGCCCTGATGAGACTGCATCCTTCATTGCACATGAAGGCAGCAGGCTAACTTAGGTGCCACAGCGGGGATTACATGGCACACAGGTCTCTCCTGCAACACCTTGCTGCTGCCTCCCAGCATCTGCTGCCTGAGGTAATTGCTTTACTCTGCCTAATGGTAGGGCTGGCCCTGAAATTAATGGATTTACTTCCATTGAATGTGACCTTCCTGCCCCTCCCATTCTCTCATCTTGGATTCTTTTGCATCTACTGTTGTCTCCTGATCTGCCACTGGAGATCTAAGGGCAACGGTTGTGTCAAACAGCCACAGTAAAGCCTAACATTTAAGGATAAAATATCATCCAAGCAAAATTCAGGGGAATAGTTCCATCTTGTTTCACTAGTACAGGCGTGGGCAATTTGTGGTTCACCAGATGTTTTGGCCTACAACTCCCATCAGTCCTAGCCAGCAAAGCCAATGGTAAGGAATGATAAGAGCTGTAGGCCAAAACATCTGGAAGGCTACAAGTTGCCCACCCCTGATCATTGTGCTTCTCTTTGTGACTTGTTACTGACACTGCAGAATTATGGGCTACTTTCATTATTAATTACTTTTTAAATTATAAGTCCATCACATTATAATTTCTCAGGGAAACATCAAAACAATACAGTAGGGAAAGCATTGCTTTTGTTTGAGTAAAAGCTGGAGGGATATTTCTACAGTCCCATGAAAGGCAAACTCAAGGCATCCTGGATACATAATTTTGTTTATAAGGAATGTTTGGCTACATGGAGATAGCATGGTCTTATAAACAGAACAGCATCTGTGATGTGGTGTGTCTATAACCAAATGATTCAGACAGGGGAAAGCCAAGATAGACACATACTTTCAAAATAGCCCTGCTCTCTTTTTTATCTGGTCACTCTAGTATAGCTCCTGCAGCTTTAACTGTTGTGATGAAGAGGGACTTTCATCAGGTGCTGCATGCATACAAATGACACCTGCTGAAATTCCCTTTTCTATGCAACTGTTAAAGATACAGGAGCCCTGTCCTTCTTTCCATATGGTCACCCTATATATATGCTTCTCCAGAGCCCCAGCTGTCAGCTGTTATTTAAAATTGAGATCTAGAATTTAACCTAGTTTAGTCCCATTATGTGTCCAGGACAGGCAACCTGGATCACAACCCTGGCATACCAAAAGGCTACATCGCATGAGATATTTTCTACTCAGATATGGATCTTACATCAGGCCCCTCTGGAAATTCCAACTGAATGTGTCCTCCATGCCAACAACTACCCAAGGTTACATTTGCACTCCCCACTCTGGCTGAAGTTATGATTAAGAGTTTGGGCACATGCTCTTTCCAGCTGCATGCAGGTCTGAATAGGGTTAGTTGGAACTTCCTTTGTTCCCAATAGCAGATTTACAACACGGGCAGAAGTTCGGTTATGATGGAATGTCCTTAGCTTTCTCCTGGCATGCACACACACACACGCACACACACACTTTCAGCCACAAATGTCAAGAAGGCAAATGGCTTTTGTGTAGATGCTTGTAGGTTCCCCTTGCCTTGATGACTCTCTTGGGTTTCTCTCTGTTGACACATTTTCCTACCCATTCTTTATGGTGTGTCGCATGCTATTTTCCTTATATCCCTGAGAGAGCCAGACAAGAATTTTCCAATTGTTTCTCAACACATTTGTTTTTCCTGCTACTTCTAAGAGGAAGAGCTCTATAGAAAAATAGGAAACACCAGTCATCTGCAGGTTACTACCACACATGCTTGTTCTTCTTGAGCATATCTGAAGCTACTTTAAAATGTAAGGCAAATACTACATGTAGATTAAAAAAAGAAAGAAAAAAGATAGCTGTGCTAGTGCATGAGGGGGGAAATCTAAAATCCGCAGTTGGCAATACCTTTATTAGATCCAATCACACTTTTTGTGGGATTTTGGTTGGTCCTAATGAAGATATTGTTCATCTACATGTAGAGTTTCTGGTAATAAGCACCATGAAAATACATTGTCCGCACTCAGTCTTTCATAATCTGATTGTCTCACATTGTACCTTATTGTTGTTTAAAATAACCAGACGTTGTGCCTTTGTGTGCCTTACTTTACTCATAAATGAAACTACAATAATAACACACAGCTTTCTCTTCTTGGAACTTTGTGATTCACATGTGAAAATGGGTGGGTTGAGTCCATGGTGGTATCACTGAATTTAATTTCAAGGGGGCTGATCTGCGTCAACATGAGAAACTGACTCAAATTTCAGACTTGGCATAATGGCAGCCACTGATGTTGTTCCATTGATGATTGATCCTTATTCCACTGCAGCACTGTAGTCGTCATAGCTTGCTTGCGCATTCAGTTCATCACCTGATACTACTGTTAGGTGACAAACATGGAGGTGTGAACCAACCCTTAGTCACACCACTGAGAAACCAACAGGAGTGGTTTTGTTATGAAGCATGTCTTCATGTGATCATCCAAAGATGAATGTAACAGTTCTGTGGGTAGGTTCACATGTCACGCTAAGCCACCCTGAGAATAAGCCACGTTTCATTGTTCGCTTGCTAACCTGACAGATGATTGGATGCTCTGTGGCTTGCCATGGCTTGTTTCCCCCTCAGTCCTTCCGCCAGCTCTGGCATGTATCCTAGGCCCCTTTGCAGCAGAATTCCTTGTTTACTTGGTCCCTACATCAGCACCCTCTCAGCAATTGGTCTGCTGGGGTTGCCGGCTCCCAAAGGAACCCCTGTCCACATCAGATTGCCAAATAGAATGAATTTTCTGAGCCCTTATGAAGGTGTAACACAGAAGAGCACAAGACTGATATATAGCCCAGAATACCATTATCCCTTTCTTGTCAATGTCTTTGGGGCTGCCTATAAGCACCGAAAGCCTCGGGATGGCTGCGCTGTAAAACTGCATCAATTATATGACACAGCAGCCACCCCGCAGCCATCCTGGGGCTTTCTCGTGAAGCTGCAAAGCCAAAAAGTCAGGGATTTACCTTGATCTTTTCCTACTGAGCGAGGCAAGTCCAGCACATCTTCCATCTTTTGTCGCTCCTGAATCAAAGTCATAGTGGAGGTGTGGCCTGTTGGATGGTGCCCCCTGATTGGTTGATGTTCAGCTGGGCAGGGGGTGGTCCTGGCTGCCGGAAATACCACACTTTTGCTGCTGCATTGGGATTAACCACCACCACCCGACGCAGCAAAAGTGCAGAGTTTTGCTTATTCTGACGGCAACCTGCCACCATAAAGGCAGCCCCCTTGTCTATTTCATCCTCCATTTTGGGACTTCCCTTGTTAGCAAATGCTTTTTTTTTTTAAGGCTGCTTCACATTAAACTGAAGTACTAACACCCTAAAGCTCCTTCTCTCCTGGAGATACCAGGCATTTTTTGCTTTCCACACCCCACCACAACAGATCGCTAAAAGAAATAATTTCCCAAGACCTAATGAATATAGAAAAGCATTCACAAGTTCGCTTTCTCCCCCCAGGGTCTTCCTCTGTTCAGCATTTAACCAAAGATACCTGTATTCCCCTTTTGTCAATTCGTCCGCTTTGGCAATTTCTTGCTAGTGAACACCTTTTAAAAAAGAAAAACCTCCTTTAGAGTTCTGACTGGTTGCGACTGAAACCTGGAGCAGATTTACCACCCCGCTGGCATTGAAGCCCCCAGCCTCTGCTGCTATTTAGCACTTTCCCCTCCAAATCAAGAGTTTCCTCCCCATCTCCAGCCCACAACAACTGATTGCAAATTTTCTTCCAACGCCTGACATATCAATAAATGTGACGTGTTTTTTCCCAACAGAGCAACTAGTCAGTTTCAGCCCCATTCATAATTGCCAGGAGTGAATGTTTAGCAGTTTCTTTTCTCTTTGTGAATATAATACTCCATCATAGATGGAATATTATATTCACAAAATTACCCCAAGCCAGTAAATTGTTGAAATCGGAAAAGGTTGAGGTAGTCAACGGTCCTCTCCCTTTTAACTAGACAATGGAGGGAAAACAAAACATAAATCCCATATTGGTTTCAGGAGATTCAGATTACATTGGATGTCTTAAATAATATGTGACTATTACTAATAAATGGATAGTGCTTGCTAATTACAAATGATTGGACAGTGCTTTCTCCTGTTTCCTGAGAAATTAAATTAAATGCATAATATGTCATTTTTGAAAGGCATCTTTCTCTAGTCTGCCTAAATTAGATTGTTTTAATGTCATTTTCTAGCTGCTCACAATCAACTAAGACAAATAAACAACAAGCTACAAAATAATATAGAAGTTCTATTTCTTTTCCCCTATTGGGCAAACAAGCAAAGCAAGGGAAGAAATACAAATGAGATAAAATTGGATTATGCTACATGTCTGACACAACATAGACCTGGAGCATGATGTTTTCATTCTGACCCAAAGGCTGGTTTATGCACTTATAAAGGAATGATCTTCCGCTGTTTAGAGTGTGGAAACAAACATTCTGCGCTATTAGCTGATTTGTCTAAGCAAAGATAAAAGGAAAATGTTCATTACGCCTTCCTTAAAGGAAAGAAGACTAAAGCCGCAGCATTGTTCATTGTAACATGATGGAATTCTCATTCTAAACAGGGAAATTTTAGAAGACCTTACCATAATTAGCATCTAAAGATGTTGAGGCTCTTCAATAGAACACACAGAGAGAGACTTTGCACAGGTAAAAAAAAATAGATTGCCTTGATTCTGGAGTGAGTGGAAGCTGTTTATTTTCCCTCCCACCAGACATACTTAATAGATCCCTTTATACTTTTCTAAATTATTATGAAGCACAAAGTTAGTTGCAAGTGACAGCTTCAGACAGAGATTTCATAATGTCAAAAGAAGGGTAAATCCTATTCAAAGTACCGAATGTTTAGAAGGGCTTTAAGCCGACTAAATTAAGGACCTATCTGTGCACAGTCCTGTATTAACATTTCTCCTTCAACCTACCAGAGTCCCAAGATGATCTTATTTGCCTACATCTTCAATTGCTCCACATTATGCAGGTCCCAACTTTGTGTTTTCCTTTTCTGGAAATCGATCCCACAAAGATAGAACTTGATCTTTAGATGCCAAATTACTCTGGTTTTAACAGCAGGAGGTTTCTAGGCTGCCAGTTTTGTGATTTTTTTTTTTTTTTTTTTTATGAAATCATTTTCCAGCTGACATTTTTATTTAACCCTTTGGTATCTAACTACCTCAGGGGGAAATCTAAATAATCTCAGAGGAAAGCACCTTCTTCAGTTCAACGCATCTCCTTTTCCTGTGGCATATGCAACAGGACAATAGCAGCTGTTGGTTGGAAAGAAGGAAATTATTCTATGTACTAAATAATGTGTGTGTGTGTGTGTGTATATATATATATATATATGTGTGTGTGTGTGTGTGTGTGTGTGTGTGTGTGTATATGTATATATATATATATATATATATATATATATATATATATATATCCTGAGATTGTTACTCATGTTCAAATTGTTGGAGGAGAGTTATACAGAAGTCACTAGCATTTGTCTTAGATTTAGTATTGTGTGTTCACCATCCGAGAAAGAATGTGGCATAGTTAAACTATGGAATTCATTTCCACAAGATATAGTGATGGTCACCCATGATGGCTTTAAAAGGGGATTGGAGAAATTCATGGAGGCTAAAGAGATAAATGGCTACTAGACCTGATGGCTTTATACTATATCCAGTATCAAAGGCAGTAAGCCTATATATACCAGTTGATGGGGAACATGGGTGGGAGGGTGCTATTGTACCATGTCTTTGTACCAAGACCAGAGTCTTGTGGCACATTAAAGACTAACACATTTAGTCTGGCACAAGCTTTTGTGGACTATAGTCCACTTCATTAGATGCATGGAGTTTTATGGAGAGCTTCAGGATTTCATACAGTACATATGTTGTGAGGAGGAGAGCGGGAAGAATTGTAAACAGAGAGGTCAGAAGGAAATTTAATAAAGAAAATACTGCTGAAGACAATCGCATTACAAATAAATAAATTTGTTAGTGTTTAAGGTGCCACAAAACTCTTTGTGGTTTTGCTGCAACAGACCAAAATGGCTACCCTCTGGAATGTATCAATAAAATATGAGATCCAAAACAAAAACAAAACAACAACAATGTAACTACGTCAGGTGAGATTAATGACATGTGAAAATAGCATTAGGATCAGGGCGGTGGGGGGAGCAATTAAAACCACCTTTCTCTTTACTGAGAAGTACCAAGCAATGAACATTAAATTGTGGTGCAAGAAGTGTCTCAGCTTTAATATGGCCTGGTTCAGATGATAGTACGATAATCAACGGGGGAGGGGAGGGAACCGTCCGTTGAGTTGATTATTGTGTCATGGGGAGGCGGATACACAACAGACTCACAACTGACAGTAAGTTGTTTTGTCAATTTAAACAATGAGGAAAAATAAGAGGCTGCTCTGTTGTTTATCGAGAGACCTGTTGATTAAATCGTTGTGTTGCAGGCTCCTTTGTGTAATCTTCCCCATTGAGTGCACTATTCCAGAAGGCCACAGAATTCTCCAGCTGAAGCGTCCGAAATCACCCAATCGCTCCTGTACAACCAGCAGAACTTTCGGTGCATGATGGGACAGGGCTGGGAGGATTGAGGAAGGGAGGAGGACCAGCAGCTCAGAAGGACACGGGGACTTTCAGCCATACAATGGGGGGAGGGGCAACATGTTGTGTGGGAAGTACCAGAAAAATAACAGTCAGTTGCCTCTTCCCCCCTCCGTTGCCTAATATGTTGTCCAAACCAGGCCTTTTTGTCTATCTGGGTCACGACACCTGAGAAACCATCCTAAAAGGAACAAATGAATAACGAAGAAGTTGTACATTCTGGGATTTGGCCAGCATTTCAAGTAATCTGCTTCCAGTGGCTGCACTCCAAAAACCACCTACTAGCACTGAGTCCTTCTACTGAAGAGGTGGGTCACTTGCAAAAAAAAAAGAGAGAAAAAAAGACTGCTCAGATTACTGCCATGGACATTAAGTTTTTTATTTATTTCTAAGCTTGTTTCTTATTGGCATCAGGGCCAAAGGATTATTATTCTTCCTTCTCCCATTAGGAATCTCCAGTTAAGGAATGATTGAGACGGCTGGAATTGTACATTTTTCCAGCATGGCCCCTGTGGCTTTCACAGCAGCAGTATGACAGGCAGAAACCCAACATTACATTTTATTTATTAATTCCACAGTGTTGTTGAAATATCAGAGAAAGCTATTTATTAATTCCACAATGTTGTTGAACTATTGGAGAAAGTGAAACAAGTAAGTGACTGGCAGGTTAGTGGAGCTGAGCTGTCAACATTCCAGGCAATTCTAACCAAAATTAATACAGTGATTCGTTTCATTTTGCAATTTGAAACACACACACACACACACACACACACACACACACACACACGCACGGGAAGAAATGAGCACAGCCAGAGAAATGAGGGGGAAATCTTGGATAGACAAACTCTTGGATATACAAAATGTTGCATTGTGAAGTAGTCCCTGTTTAGGATTCCAGTTATTCCACTTCCCCTCCACCAGACCTCTGAACTATCAACATATCCATGAAGGATACTTCAGGGTTGTTGTTTTTTGCTGTGCCCTCTGTACAGTTCACTATACTCATCACTACTGAGAGAAGTGTGAACAGCCCAAACCTGTACAACTGGGATGGGGAATTAAGCTTCTGCTTAAAGGTGGCATGTTTATTATAATGTTTGGACTACAACTCCTAGCCAGCATAGCCAATGGTGAGGGTTCATAGGAATTGTAGGCCAAAATATCTGAAGGGCCATGAATTGCTGATCCTTGCCAATATATCCAAGTCCTCTTCTTACAGCCTGTGCAGTGATTCCAAAGGGACAAAAGGCACAAGACCAATGCAATTAATAGAGCCAAGCTGTAAAGAAAATGATGCTGGCCATACTTGGAGCAAAAGTTCCTTACTCATGCACCTTGACAAGGGTGGGCTAATTAACATATTTTAAATGGATACTTTTTTTTATATTGTTGTTTTTATGTTTCTGGGTTTTTTTAAATTTTGTATACTTTTTAATGTTTACCATTTTTAAGTGTTGTAAACCGCCCAGAGAGCTTCGGCTATGGGGCGGTATATAAATGTAACAAATAATAATAATAAAATAATTAACAGACATTTCTTGAGACACCACATTTACCCAAATGAAGTCCTCAGTAGACTCTTGTACAAAGACAGCCTCAATTAGTGCTTTACTGGTTAGCCAAGTAAAGGATCATGTTTCTCAGGTGTCTATAAGTATATTGGCCACAGGTGACACAATCCTCAAAGCGACAAGGAAACAAAGGACAGGCTATTGACTCCGGATCAACATTTTAAGCAGTGGTTGACAGTAAGTAGGATCTGGCAACCTACCTTGCAGACCAATCTGAATGGGTGAACAGGCTCTGCAATTTCAGAAGCAAGGAGAGGTTGTGGCTAACACAATATACATATTTCTCTCAGTGACGGCCAGGATGGCAACTGACATCACAGCCTGTGACTTGATAGGTGGTATAATGACTAGCAAGTGACTGTGATGACTAGCAAGTGACTATGATATCTGCTGTGTCAGACTTTGTAAAATGGCAGCACAGGAGGCTGAAGTATGAAGAAACCCCTTCACATTGTACAATATTTACTGCACTTGTTCAATGACCTCTTTCTGACCCCGATGGAGGAGAGGTAGATATCATCAACCCCTTTTCTTGAGGGAAAGAAATTCTGGCCAAACCATATTTTCCCCCTTGGAGTTCCAAGTTCTTCTGGATATATCCTAATAGCAACCCACAGAGGCAAGAGATTTCCCAGAAACCAAATGCAAGGGCTGCATACACAGGTCTAAGCTGGAGAAATCTCTTTTGGGAGTCATTGCATGGAAGAGAGATGTGTGGGTAAGTTCTTCAGTAAATTCCCTGTCTTAAGTACCTCTCTGGCTCACATACCATGATAGATGTATTGGTCTCCCGCCTGGGTATTAATTTTTTAAATGGCGAGATCAGGTCATCAGTTAAACCCAACTGAGAGTAACTCCCCCCAAAGAAATGCTTTATGGCTGCGTTCCACTTGCTTTCCTCATTTCCCCTTTCATCATCATTTGAAACCCCCACTGTTAATCAAAGTAATTGCCCCGAGAATCAGTCAGGAATGTTTTAAACATTAGAAGCAAAAAGTTGTCACTACAAATTCACCAGAAAGGCTAAAATACAGATTCTCTCTGTCAAATGCTGTGGGAAAGTTTGCTTTGGAGCACTGAGGGCAAAACACAAATTTGCTTCCAATCTGGATTGTTTATCTTCAACACTCATATATACATACAGGGTGCTTTCACTTAAACATGGTTTCCTCCCCTCCAACCCCACCTCTCCTCTCCATGTGCATATCATTTCAGCCAGTGCTGCTTGAGCTCAATGCCAGCAAGGCAATCATTCAAGTAAGCCATCATGGGACGGGATGTGTTGGGTTGCTTTACTTTTCTTTCTTTCTTTCTGTTAAGCATGAGCTCTTTGGTCCTACTCCTGATGACAATTAATTTGCAACTTGATGACTATGATCTGACTAACCTTAATATACTAAGGGTGCAATCCTATGCATGTTAAGACAGGAAAAAGACCTACAATTCTTACAGCGTGGCTGGCTGGGTCTGCTGGGTGATGTAGGACATTTTTTTTTCTGTCTAAATATGCATAGGATTGCGCCTTAAATGTGAAAAACTTTAAGGCTGTCACTCCTATGGTTGCAAAGCAGTGGAATAAAAAAGAAAGTTAAAGAGTGAAGACTCTTGAAAACTAGATGTTATCTTCAAACTGCAATTTTCACTGTTTTATTATTCTGTTAAATCTGATGATGGTCTTCCAGATTGTTTTCATTAACTGTTAGTTCAACAAGGAAACATTTGCTGCTTTGAGATTCCATGCCATGCCTACAGCATAGAGGGGGAGATACATTGGAACGGTTAGAGTGTTTGGACTTCGGAGACCCAGGATTAAGTTCCCACTAAACTGTCATTTATGTATTTATAGGGTGACCATATGAAAAGGAGGACCGGGCTCCTGTATCTTTCACAGTTGTATAGAGAAGAGAATTTCAGTAGGTATCATTTGTATGCATGCAGCACCTGGTGAAATTCCCTCTTCATTGCAGCAGTTAAAGCTGCAGGAGCCCTGCCCTCTTTTGTATCTGGTCACTCTAGTTTAGCAACTGCATCTTTAACTGTTACAGGAGTCCTGTCTTCCTTTCCATAAGATCACTGTATCATTTATAGCCAGGGAGAGGAGGAAATTTTTGTCCATTACATATTGAATTGTTACCTGGACATGTTTCTGAAAGAGATTCTTGAGACAGTTTCTTTTCTGAACAGCAGAAAAATGTGTTACTTATTGGGTGATAGGGATAAATATAAAGTCTCTAGGTTTGCCTATGCAGCCAAACGGATTAGATAGAGACAGATGATACAAAATGTGCTGGAGATCATCTGTGCTAAAATGTACTTTAGAGCTGGAATTTAGTCCCATTGAACTCAATGGGGCTCACTTCTGAGTAGATATGCATAGGATTGCATTGTGAACTTGATTGTGCTGTATGTGTGTTTTGGTTTTTAGCAAATAAATTTGACTGACTGACTAATCTTAGCAGAGCTGGGCTCGGTCGATTGTTTGGGGGATTTCCAAGAAACATGTCAGTGCTAAAGGAAATGGTGTTAGTGAGTCAGCAGACATAGAGCAGCATGTTGCTTTTGAGTCAAATTAAGCACTGCCTCAGCTTCACAGCCCATTTTACTTAATACTGTTCTAATGGAATAATGGTAAAATGTGACCAGGGCAACGGAATAGGACTGCATTTGTTTTTTTCAGACTTGCATCCTTGCAGCCAAAATGCTAATTCAGCTCAAGGTCGGGCCATGTTTGGGGAATGGGAAGCAAGGAGCCTGAGTAAAGGTGGATTAATACAAGATGGCGGTCATGAAGCCTTAGGAACAGGGAAGAAGGAAGAATGAAAAGAAACACGTCTGTTATTGATCTATGGAGCTCCATCACGCCAGTGATTTATCGCACGCTCGCCATTCCTGGTATGTGGTTTTGCAGCACGATATTCACATGCATCGTCCCTGTCCTGCACTCATCTCACTCCTCTCCCCTGTTGCATTTTATTTTGGTGTGGGGAAAGTCTGGATTATTTTCCCCTCTTGCTTTTTCCTTTGTTGGGGGCATGTGTTAATGGAGTCTTGATGATGAAAGGGGAAGGCAGGGCGGCTCTCCTCCTCCTCCTCCTCCAGCACATTGCCATAGGAACTTGTTTGAATGGACTTTTTAGTGCTCCATCCCCCTCATTGCCTGCAGAAATGGAACCCAGATGAAACCTTAAGTAATCACTAGATAACAAAGCAAGAGCAGGGGGGGAAAGAGCCCATGTCCATCAGAGCACCACAACCAATAAACTGGAGGAGGAAGGAGAAGGGGCAGGGTAGAGTGGAAGTGCAAACAAGCAAAAACCCATGTAAAAGGGACCATGTGTGATGGAGCCCTTGCAGCGCTTATGAAATGGAGGTAAAAAATGTGGAAACAAACCAGAGGGGAAAAATAGATGTGATGGTGCCCATGGTTGAAGCTCAGTGAGAGCTGCTTCTCACAACTACAAAAATGCAGCTGCATTGGCCAGCATCCAATCCTGCCACTGCACTACTGGGAATGACTGTGAGTACAAATGGGAACTAGCTTAAATGACCGCTTCCAGAATGGGGCAAGTCAGAGGAACTCGTGAAGGAAGTTCAGCTGACCTGTCCCATTCCAGAAGTGGTAGTTTCGGTTAGTTTCCTGACTTCAGCTAGCAATGCCAGTTGCCAGTTTCAACATGCACGTGTTCAGAACTAGCAGATTTCCAGCATTGGATACTGCCCATTGTATCAATTGCGAAGAATATATACACATTAAAATCAGTGATTTCCTCAGCAGAATACAGAGAAGCAGGAGCCTTTTTTGGCCATTCTGTGAAGAGATCATTCCATACAATAATCTCACACTTGTTTATTTTCCTGTACGATATATGTACGATCATCACATTCAATGACCTACGTGTGGGCTGCATGCTTTCCTACTTTGAATTGCTTTTAGACAATACCTTTTTATTGGATACAGAGACAAGATACACAAGGATGAATTATAAATCAGTAATTTTTATCCTCATCTTTCTTTCTAACTGCTGAGAGTAGGGAATCATTTGGTTGGCCATTTTTAGGCACAAAAATGTCTTTGCTCAACACCACTCGAAAATGCATATCCATCACATTGGTTGAGAAGAGAGATGCTACTGTAAACATCCAGGCAAGAATCCAGAGGGCCGGTGGGCTGTAAGCACCCAGAAATATCTAGAGGCCTCTAAGCATGATGCCCAAGCAGGCTTTTTACTGGGCCCTGTGAAGCCAAAGATTCAGAGCATGTAAGATAGCTTCTTCTCAGAGTCCAAGAATGTCCTTGGCTGCACTCAGACACCACCTCGCATTCCAGATGGCCTTCAGCATGGCAAGGTGGGCAATTAAAACATTGCCCCTCTTGCCACAAGTGAGGCTTTGAACATTCAAGGTGGGGATCTAGCATGGCAAAACCATTCCAGTTTCTGTACTCCATTCCAAAGTTTTGCCAGAGTAGCCCCATTCTGCTGTCTTTCATCCAAGAAGCTTCTGAAGTAGGGTTTTTGTAACGGTTGAAGCAAACCTAAGGGTCGAACTATGCACCTGTTAAATGCATGGTGGCAGCGACTGCCTTCCATGCGTGCTGTGTGGAGACTAGACTTCAGCCATGTAGCAAATGGAACAATTAATACAAACCAACTTCCCTAGATTTCAGAGGAGTTATGGATCTGTGTGCCATTAGAGTTACAATGAAGTTTTTAGGTAACACCACAGAGTTATATAGTTATGAGACTTCCTCTTACTAGTCATAGTCTTGTGGTGCTCCTGGATTATTTAAAGAATGTCCATGGACCTTCTCTATGGATCGGAGTCCACCAGAAGAAGAGCCTTCAGTGCGGTGGCCCCTTCCTATGGAATTCCATGCCTTTGGAGGTCAGGCAGGTACCAAAATAGTGTTGCTTCCAGCACTTACTGAAACCATTGTTATTTCAGGAACCCTTCCTGAGCTTATCAAAACTCAGTTGTATCAGAACTCTGTTTCTGTTTCTTTTTAAAACAAAATATTATTTTAACATGGGCCCTGTCCTGAAGGTGCTGCATCGGCGCTGCAAGGCCTCAGGCTTCTGCATTGGCGCTCCTTCCTGGCATCTGCACAGGAAGGAGCACCAATGCAGAGTTGCCGCTGCCACTGCGACAACCACTGGGGAGGGGGGAGGACGAGGCAGCCATCTCTCTTCCCTCTGACCTCACTCTGGCTGCCCCGTTCCTCCCCCAGTTGTTGTTGTTTTAATCTGTAGATGTGAAACTTCGCATCTACAGATTAAAAAGGGAGGGGGAGAGGAACAGACAGAAGGAGAAGAGCCGGTTCGGGCTCCATGCATCCCTCTCTTCCTCTCCCTCTGGCTGCCCCGTTTCTTCCCCCTCCCAAATGTAAAAATGGGAGGGGGAGCAACGGGGCAGCCAGAGAAGGAGGAAGGGAGGGACACGCAGCACCTGAACTGGCCCTCCTCCAGCCGATGGTGACCAATCAGGGGGCGCCATCGGTTGTGGCATGCCTCCGCTTAAAAAAAGTTGGGGTAAGTGCCCAACTTTTTAAAAGCGGAGTTTAGGGGGTTTGCCCCTGGATGGCTTCGGGATGGCAGCTGCATCATATAGATGACCTGCTGCCACTCCGAATCCACTCCACGGCAAACCCCTCGTCAAGACAGGCTCATGGTGTTTTTATTCTGCTGTTCACTGCTCTAGAATCTTTGGATGTGGAGTGGTATACAAATACTGCAAACAAATAATATCCAACATTTCTACCACAAAGTGTACTCAATCTAGTACAAGACCCAGGAAGTGCCAGGACAGTTTGTATTACACTGTATATATGATAATATGTCTGATTCACTGGTTGGCCTTAAAGTAATATCCCTGTGGAGAGGGAGGAAAAACCAGGAGACTTAGTGATTGGAGCTTTTACTTTATTCATTCTGTATATGAATTATCCCATATATATTTACATACTATCTGCTAGTAAAAATAAATAAATTAAAAAAGTTTGTAGCAGTTAGATGAAACAATTCTATATGGTCACTTCTTATGAATCGGTCCCGCAAGATGGGCACTGTTCAACATAAGGAGACAACAGAAAAATCAATGACTGGCCATAGCTCTGGCTTTCTTGGCATTTTATTTCTTACTAATAAAAGCAAGTGGTATGGCTTATTTCATGTGCATGATTGTTTATCTAGGAATGGTTAAATCAGGCAGCAACAAACCATCAAAACTGACTTAAATGTCTTAATTGACCTATTCACACTCTCCTTCACATTCTTCTTTTACAATCCAATCCTATGCATATACACTTAGAAATAAATCCCACTTCAGTCAATGGGGCTGACTCCTGAGTAAGATTGTATGGCATCACAGCCTTAAAGTCAGCTTCCTAGGTAACATAATAAAACAACTTCCTTGTTATTTTCCAACACGAATACCAAGATCACTTATCAGTGTTAATACTGGGTTCAAACCAGACCTCCCCAACTTGGTCCTCTCCAGATGTTTTGGACTAAAGTCTCAACATTCCTGATCATTGGCCATGCTGACTGGGGTGGATGGGAGTTGAAGTCCAAAACGTCTAGAGGGTACCAGATTGGGGAAGGCTGGGTTAAATTTCCCCATAGGAGAGCAGTTCCCAAAACCTCTCCAAAGTAGTAGCACAAAGAACGTTCCAATGAAGCATGCATGTGATATTCTTATTCTTCTGCATGTCACCTGTGAGCAAACAGGTGTGGGTCCTCCCATACGATTGGGCTGAATTCTTGGAAGCAGAGAGGAGGATTCCCAGCACCGCAAGGCTCAAAACTCATTTAATACATATGACTTCAGTCACTGGAGTGCTCCAATAGCAGGCTGATGCTGACCTGGTTGGAGGTGTTCTGCCAAGGCTTCCAGTGACAGGGCGCAATTACCTGGGCTTTAGTTCCGCTATCCAGCAGCTATTCTGTTCAGGAGAGAGACCACAGATGGATTACGTTTGCATGCTGCCTCCCACTGGCATGCACTGGATGTATAAAAATGAAAAACAACCTTCGAAAACAATGTACTGCAAATACAGAGCTCTTGATGTTACGGGCACCAATCTTTAAAGTTGTCCCCTGTGGGTTATATCTCAACCATTCTCAAAAGATGAGCTGGAGCGAACAAGCAGTGTGTCATTAGGAGTCTTTCCCTGAAGGAATTTGCAAAGAGAAGCACAGCTGAACATTTAATACTGGGCATGATTCAAGACTAAAACCATTTCCTTTTGGGGAGACACGGTGGGTAGATCGCCTTCCAGGGCCTAACTAAACATCAGCAAAACACACAACAAAACTCCAGCGACTGTCTGCTTCTTTTTTAAAAGAGAAAAGCTGGTATGGTGGTGGGGGACAACTTGGAGCAGAAAAGAGGTGGGTGTATGCAGAGGGCATAAACTTTCTCCCCTGTAGCTTCTCTACTACAAATCTACTCCCCAGCTGGGAGGGGGGGCACTTTGGCATTGCCAAAATAGAGGGCCAAAAGAGACACAGATTTGCATGACATTTGCATCTGCTAATTTATGGGTATAGATGCAAATTTAGAAATAGTTACTAGAATTAAAATAGAAATACAATATATTTGACAAGAATGGAGAAGAATGTAACTGGATAATCAGGGTATTAGCTCAGTCTGCTGTTGTGCTTGTGTCAACTGTTTATGGGCATCTTCAAGACTCCTGTGTTCCCCTCTCCTTAATTATTCTTTATCTTTAAACAGGTTTTGGGCTGGACAGCCCTTCAGTTAGAGGACACCTTCAAATAGAGGATAGTCCTCTGTAAAGAAGGGCAGATGGCCATCCTACCTCCAGTTTCTTTTCCCCCTGATGGGATTCCAAACATATTTACTTTTCCAAACCAGCTTTAAAAATTAAGGGGTCAGGAAGCAGCAGCAATAATCCAGGGTTTGCCATGTGTGTTTGCAAAGACTCTTTCGTTTGGCTTTCACACCGAGCATCTAAAATGATTGCCATATTAAACCCAATTACCCAGTCCATGCAGTACTTTAGTTTCATAGTAGCTGTTGAACATGGGAAGCAACATGGATATCTGTTTCTGTGAACTGCTGCTCACATGATTATGGAGAGTTTGTACTGATTTTAAATTTGTGCAGCTAATGTCCTTGGTTTTACAAAGAGTACCTGGAATGCCTTGTGTCAGCACAAATCACCATTACTGTTGCAAGTATGGTCACAGCCTTCACGTTTGTTTATTATAGCCAGGAGAGTATGTATCACTTCCTCAGTAAGTGATAGTGCATAAGTTCAAAGTGATTGAAGTTTCACCTAAGCTTTGGTCTTCAAAACACTTTTAGGTCTTCTTTCTCCAACTCCAAACAGGATTCCTGATTCACCAACTGAAGCGCTTTGAGAAAACAAAGTTGCTTACCTGGGCCGGTTGCTCTTCAAGGGCGACCCACACAGAACCAAGTGTATGGGTTTGCTGCCCAGGCTTGCCACTTGGCAGGAAATCCTCTGACAGCTGTGCTTTCGACCCGAGAAGGAGTGCTCTAGCTATCTGGTATTAATCTGACGCAGGTGAAGCTCTCTTCAACAGGGAAAGAACCTATGTTCTCTTAACTTGAAACCCAACAGCCATATATCAAAAAGGCCAAACAAGGGCCCCAAATGGGGAAATTGAACAGGGTGTGATGGTGACCTGGTTCACACGATCTCCGCAGCTCACCATGGCTTATTAGCCATGATGGGTTGCAGTGCCCACAGGCACCAGGTTGGTAATCCAAGACACTGCCGTGGCATCTCGTTACATCTGAACTCAGACAGTGTGGGTTGTTGGGATGGTGGACAAGCCATCCAGAACCTTTGGGCTGTTTGGGGGTTGTGTGTGTGTGTGTGTCTTAATTACCCCAGCTACCTACCTTTGCTGACTTCACATGTAACAAGAACCTACAGCACATCCCCACCACATCCCAATTATTGAAAATGGCAGCCACTGCAATGAGAAGCTGTGCAGGGATATTCACCCACAGTGGCTTCTTATTACATGCAAACTGGGGCAGTGTTTGGAATCTCAACACTGCTCAAAATAAAAATGGCAAGTAACCAATTTGTATCCACTTGTCCTATGGGAATGATATTGCACACAGTCCCACATAGAAGTGATGAGAAAGCCCCCCCCCTCGGGAAAGAGTACATGAAATCGAACAATCACATGTGACCCATCCCTCCTCTCCCCAAAATTTCAGCTGTGTTGCAAGGGAACAGGGTTTCTTTGAGGCACATGATGTAGAGCTCACCCTCAAGCATCCTAGGCCAAAAAGGAGAACTAGGATGAGACCCCTGCATTTCCAAGCTGTTTCCCACAACACTTAGGTACTTCTTTGGGCTCAGCAAAGGGGTATGGCTCAGTAACGTAGCAAAAGCAGGTTTCTCATATAGGGACAGGTTGCTGATCCCCAGCCCTTCCTGCAGAATTCAGATACAACTCTGTGGACGAGGCTTATGTGCAATTCCCTCAGAACAAGGAGGAGCAATTCCATCTGCCGATGTGCAGAGGGGCCCCTCCATGCCTGGGGGAACTGCACTGAGGTCACGAAGATGACACGTGCAGGAAGGGTGAAGAAAGAGACATTCTGTTGGTTTGCACCATTTCTCTTGGGGACACTGTCAGATGGAAATAAAGAGTTCCCACACTGCAACTCACAACAGTTCAAACCAAAGCAAATAGAAGGCTGTCTTGCCTCAGACTTTGCCCAGTAGGGGTGGGTTCTTAGCTTTGAAGCCCTGCTGTTGGAGGATTTGACACAAAGGATTTCGTACAAGTAGCCATTAATCCTTGGGTGCAGCCCTGCTCGAAGAAGACCAAAGCAGGATCTACACGACTGCTTTATAGCGCTTTTGAAGTGCACTGACAACTGTTGGGACCCATAGCACATACCACATACCATTTTCAATCCACTTTCAAAGTGTTATATCCTGCTTGGTGGAGATCTGGCCCAAGTATGTTTTTTATGTTGTTGTTGCCAAGCCAGGGCCAAAGCATGGATCTGCTCTGGTATTGATGTGCACCATTGGAGCATGAGTGCATTTTATATTCTCTCTCTAAAGGAGCAACTCCTTCCAGAAACCCTTATGCCTTCAAATCTTCATGTAGGTAACAATAATATAACTGCATGGATGAGAATGAATGATGAGGTGAACATGATGATTACTATAACAAGTGAATGAATCGGACTTTTATAATCCAGCAACTTTCAAGAAAATACTGGCATCTCAACAGATGATTTCACTAGTACAGGACTATCTTACAATATGATTACGAGGTTTTAACATTTATAGAACACTAGTGCTGTGCTAGGTACTACTTTGCGAGAGATTCAACTGAACAGCATAAGGAAACCATCTTATAACCAAGATGCACATTACAACTGCACATGAAATAAGCTAGAGCTCATGAATAAACTAGACTCTCTATGCCCTGCAAGGAAATGGCATTGACACACACACATTCACCTCCATTTTGTCTAACCATATCAGATATGCCTACCGAGACTGAGCACCTTCCCCGTACTGTCTTTCTCCGCTGTGGCACCCCGGTTGTGGAATGAGCTCCCCAGAGAGGTCTGCCTGGCGCCTACACTGTACTCCTTTCATCGCCAGCTGAAGACCTTTTTATTCTCTCAGTATTTTAACATTTAATTTTAACTTAAATTTAAATCTTACTGTTTTAACTCTGTATTTTAATCTTATATCAATTTTGCTTCGTGGTTTTATCCTGGTTGTGCTTTTTATATTGTATTTTGTATTTGTGCTTTTAACCTGTTGGTTGTTTTATTATGGTTTTAATTTTTGTGAACCGCCCAGAGAGCTTCGGCTATTGGACGGTATAAAAATGTAATAAATAAATAAATAAATAAATTTATAAACTAGATCAGGCAATGGTTGCTACACTGCTTCACTTCTCCCATATTAGATGCCTATTGGATCTTTGAAGACTGGTTACAAGAGACATTTAATGACGTTTTATGAACAGTGGCATCAACACCTTTTTAACAAAATTAAGAATGTAAGTTTAAATCAAATTTAATTTCACTAATGAGGAATGTGCACATTGGTATATTTTCCAAGTAATATTGTGTGGTTGTGGGTCTACACTTACATGCGCGCGAGCACACACAGACAAGATCTGGCTATCAGGATATTGAAATCAATTATGTCACAAATATCCTTCCAACGTACTCAATAGATAACATGCACAAATCATATGAGATATTTTCAGATAAGTTCATCATGTAATGAATGCACATTTGTTGCACATCTTCCTTGAATTATGTGGCAATATTACATATTAGAGCATTTCGAAAAATGCAGGACTACCTCATAGAATAGTATTTGCTATTGTCTTATGGCATATGTCTGCATCAGTATCATGACCCCACTATGATGGCAAGCCTTTAAATGTTTTTCTTAAAATTTATTTTACCTTGCTGCAAGATCGTTGCACACAAGTGCTCAACTGGTTTCTTCTGGTGGACCTCAGCAGGCAAGGTCTACATGCCTCATTGTATTGTAAATCTTTTTGTTTAGTATTAATTCAAATTGTTTATTTTGTTAGTACACTTAGGCACTCTGCCGGCTGTGAGTTCCCACTCTCCTGTTTTGGAATACATATCTTGGGTTAAAAAAATAAAATGAGGCTGAACAGCAGCTAAGCTACTCTTCCAGACCAATATGTATGGATGGGATAGCATGTGATTTAATACTAAAAATCCATGTAGAGGGTCACATCAAGACAAAAAGGCATCCAACATACAATTTCACAACGTGGCATGGCCTTTAAAACAGTTTTGAGAGGCACTTTTTAAAATCAGTTTTGGAAAATTTTGGAAAGACTATGTTTTTAAATAAAGCTTCCTATGGCAGATTTTCCTGAGATTTTCCTAGCCATTGCTATATTTTTGTCTGGCAGCTTTGCAGTCCGACCTCTTGTGCTGATGTAAACGAGCAAACTAAAAATGAGCAAGAATGGATCCTGCTGTTCTTCTGACTCATTCTAGGGAGATGTAATTAGCAAACGCCAGAAAGACATGCCAGGAGCATTTCACTGTGCTTGGCTACTCCTCTATCAAGACCAACAAAAGCAAGTGGCGTATTGTAAGATTCTGTTCAATAGGTCCGGGTATTCATCAAAGACGCATTGTGACAAACTGAGAGGAGATCATCACCTACCTCTCAAATTTACCTCAAAAAATAAATGTGCGAATGGAGAGCTGGCCTATAGTCCTCTCAGAGAAAAGAAAACTGAGGACAATCTACATTGTAAGACAGTGAGCGTCTTTAAATGAGCATTTTATAGCACGCTTGTTACTGGCCACTCACAAATGTTCGTGGGTCATTTTGATGACGCCATCTGCCTCTTGTGCATCTCCTGCTCCATTTTCTGGTTTTTAGCGCTCAAAATAAAACCAAAGAAAATTTGACTCTTCTGGGATATATCAGAATTTGTTGGGTTTTCCTGCCGTGTGCAGGCAAGGTTGCACTATAAACTGCCCACTAGAGGGCGCTGTCCCATCCAACTGCATTGAGACTGTACAAGCCATGTTGTCGCTGCTCTCTTCGTGTAATTACTGCTCATTGCAGAAGTGGAAGAGAACCAGGAAGCAGGGCCACGGTAAGGGAATACGATTCCCCCTCCCTCCATCTGAAGGAGCACAGTGTAATTAAACAATGTGAACAAATATCATCAAGTGAGAGAGAAGCCTCCCTGAAATGGTTCCATGATGTGCAGCTACTTGGCTCTTCTCCTGCTTCCATTACATAGCAAGCTCAAGTTAAGTCCCCTCCGGACAACCTTCCCTGTTGCTTTCTTCTTGCAATGACTGTTGTCGCAGAAGACTGAAGATCAATTACTTGTTTTAATTGTGTGGTACAAATATTATTTAAAATTTACTTTTTTTACATCGTGAGCGATTAAGAGAAAGAATGCAAATTAATGGACATATCAAGGAATTTTAAGTTATAAAAAGCCATATCCAATTAAATTCTAACTCTCCCCACCATTCTAAATTTCTATGTCCACCCATTATTTGTACCACGGATGGGGCCCCTATGGAGCAATCCTATGTAGACAGAAAAAAAGTTCTACAACTCCCAGCATCCCTCAAACCAGACATGCTGGCTGGGGCATGCTGGGAATTGTAGGACATTTTTCTGTCTAAACATGCATAGCATTATGCCCCAGAACACTGGAATTAGAAAGTTGCAGTGGTGGGACACAGACTTAGCCCCATGAATCAATGGAGATCCCCTCCTCTTGAACTTCACCCCCCCACCTTCCTCAGGGGCCTGCTCCATAGTTAACAGCAAACATGCACAAGAGTGTTATGAGCATGTGTGTGGCAAACGCCAAGCTTTCACTAGTATAAAAGACATTTAAAAAAATTCTAAAAACTGAAAATGGGAGGGAACAGCCCAATGAACCACTGAGATTACTCAAGGGTCATTAAACCCTGAGTGTCTGTTGGGCAGGGGAGGGGAACACAAAAGGCCAGGGAGGTAAAATGGAATGGAGTATCCTGGGGGCTGTCTTCATGGCTCCGGGTTGGCACTGCCTCCCTCTCAAACCTAGTGGCTTCCCTCTTGTGGGGCAGCATCAGGTAATCCTGATGTCAAGGAGGGAGCACGAGGTGTCTGGGTGGCTATCTGGGGGCTGGAACCATCCTGCCCTCTTTCTGGTGGAAGGTGACCAATAGCTGTTTGCCTTCCACCAGGCACTGCCTTCAGGTTGACCCCAGATTGGCCCTGGAGTGACTACAGATGGCGGAAGTGCCATATTGATGTCGCTCTATTTGAAAAAGTCGCGTTAAATCCCCAATTTTTTAGAATCGCAGAATTGCAGGGCTCTGAAGCTGAGCTTGCACAGACCCACAGCCACTGTGGGGTTTTCCTTGCGTATAGTCAGCCCCCTGGAAAGGGCACATGGCTAGATAGCTAGAATCTGAACAGGAGCTCTCCACTTATTATAGGTCCTACTTGTTCCCTTTAATAGCAAACTCAGATGTTCAAGTGTCCATCAGTTAGGCGGAGAAATGGGATTACCCCCACAATAAGGTAAGGGTTTGTACATACTCAGGTATGCCCTATGTGTGCAGGAGTACATTCGTTTGTGAATTAAAGGAGGTTGTTAAAAATCCCCCCAAAAATGGTTGAGAGGAATCTGTAAACTTAAAGAATGTTGAGCCTACAGAAAGAAAAAAAGAGACAGAGAAGGAAAACAAGATACAAAGCAAAACAAACAAACTACAACCCTTTGTGGACTTTATCCTTTCCACGTGATGAATGTCATGTGGAGAAAGCACAGTAGAACCGATGGGCCCAGTCCTCGCCCTCTTCATGCATTGGGGGCTTGTTTGTAAAGGGGAAGCTCATGTGAGTCTACCAATTAAGTCTATACCTGAGAGAAGCTTGGCACATGGAATGTGCAAATGAAGGAAAATAAAACAAAAGAAAGAAAATGGAGAGCAGAGGAACAGAAGGAACTGAAAAAAGAAAAGGGGCAAATAAATCCAGTTGAAACTCTAGTTACACAAATGTGGTGTAGCTCTCACCCAACATTGACCCTCATATCAATGTCACCCAATGCTCCCGATTTGTCCCAATGCTTGATTGTCTCAATGTTTGTGGATAACCTCTTTATCATTCACATAGATAAAGTTGCTTTTTATTCAAGAACAAAAAAGGTGTATTTCAATACTGTAATCCATTAAAAGGCCTTAAGAAATTTAATGTTTCGAGGTTTGTTTGTTTTTAAATTAAGCAGAATAGAACTTGGGATGCCAGTAACATAAAACAGATTTTGCTACAGAGCAGAATGAAGCTCTCAGAGAATGATACACACACAAACTAATTCAGGGGCAACCTTGAATAAGAGACAAGGTGAGTAAGACTGATACTGTGGTCTTAGTTATTCATGAAGTTCCCTCTTACACATATGCTGATGAATCAGTTCTGCAGCATAGCAGCAGTCTTTTGGCTGAGTTATAAAAGAAATCCTACCTAAATGGAGCCATTCAATTTTTTTTGCAGCCCTTGTATCATAGTTGATCTGTAGTAAACTGGGTAGTACAGCAGAAACTCAAACTCAGGCTATTCAAACGTTCTAGTCAAATGGCATATGACCCAAATAGCAACATTTCAGGACAGCTTCTGTGTCCTGAATAGGTGTATGGTTTCTGGAAATTCTTGCTCCCCCCTCCCCCCCCCTCGTGTGTATTTGCAAACAAAGTTGCAAGAAACGGCATGTTAAAATCTATTTTCAGAAACAACAGAAAGGATTGTTGCATATTAGTTCTACATCGACATCTGTTAAAAGGATGTATTACAACAGGTGATGTTTGCCCTGTCCTGGATGGGGTTGCACTCCGCCTAAAGGATCGGGTCTGTAGTTTGGGGGTGCTCTTGGATCCAGAACTGTCACTTGAGGCACAGGTGAACTCAGTGGCAAAGAGCACCTTTTATCAGCTTAGGCTGACATACCAACTGCGCCCTTATCTGGACAGAGATAGCCTAGCTACAGTTATCCATGCTCTGATAACCTCTCGTTTGGATTACTGCAATGTGTTATACGTGGAGCTGCCTTTGAAAACGCTCCGGAAACTTCAACTGGTACAAAACAGGGCAGCACGGTTACTAACAGGGACTGGCCTTTTCCAGCTTCATTGGCTGCCAGTCCAGGTCTGAGCCCAATTCAAAGTGCTGGTACTGACATTTAAAGCCCTAAATGGCTTGGGGCCAGGCTATCTGAAGGAACGCCTCCTCCCATATGTACCTGCCCGGACCCTAAGGTCATCCTCAGGGGTCCTTCTCCGCGAGCTCCTGCCAAAGGAAGGGAGGCAGGTGACTACCAGGAGGAGGGCCTTCTCTGCTGTGGCACCCCGGCTGTGGAATGAGCTCCCTAAGGAGGTTCGCTTGGCACCTACATTATATGCTTTTAGACGCCAGGTGAAGACCTTTTTATTCTCCCAGCATTTTAACAATCTATAAATAAATTTTAACTTGGTGTTTTAAATTTTTAATTTTGCATTGCTGCTGTTTTTATCTGGTTGAGCTTTTATACTGTATTATATATTATGGTTTTATACTTTTGTTTTATACTTTGAATGTTTTTAATTTTTGTGAACCGCCCAGAGAGCTCCGGCTATTGGGCAGTATAGAAATGTAATAAATAAATAAATAAATAAATAAACTTCTGCATTTGTTCATCAGACTTCTTGAAAATATAAGTGGACTGTTGTGTTCCAGAGAGTATAAATACAACTACTCTAATGTAGTGAACAAGACTGTGTACATTATTCTTTTTTATCTCAGAGTTGCTCATACAAGCTAATTTTATGATAGAAATTTTGCAATAGATGGATGTGACTTGGGGTGAATTTAGATACTATTTTCCCATAGATGGGTGAGACGTAGAGAGAATTTAATCTATATTATATTGCGCTTGTGATAGTGAAGCCTCTGACACTAATTGGATGAGCTACTCCTGGAGTGGAACCTATATATTTACATAGGAAGCTGCCATATACAGAGTCAGACCATTGGTCCTTCTAGTTCAGTACTGTCTGCACAGGGGTCAAAATAGGAGTCTCTCCCAGCCTTACCTGGAAATGCCAGGGACTGAACCTGAAACCTTCTGCATGCAAAGCATGTGTTCTACTACTGAGCTGTGATTGTTCCCATGGGCTGGCACAGAATGTTCATACACATTCCAAGTGCTTAGGGAGCAAAGCTATCAGAATGTCTGTAGTCCAATTTTCATGAGGAAAGAGAAGTTTGGCCAAGGTTAACACTATTCACAAAACATTGGAACATAGCTTTGTGGAGGTGGGCTGAGGACTGGAAAGAGATATGTGAGGCAAGGAAGCGAAGGGGGAGGGAGCTCCCTGAGGACGGGGTAGCAAAAGGGAAGGGTAAAAAGTAGGCAAGGACTGAGAAACAGAAACCCAGGGGAAAGGTCGATAAAGTAAAAGGAAGCTTGAGAAAAAGACATTTGAGACTGGTAACTGAGACAAAGAGGGGATAATAAAAGATAGGAAGGTGGCAGCTTAATTTCACATGGCAACTAGCCACCTAGTTCTTTGGCTGCAAATTTCCAAAGGAGGTTTAATTCAAATCAAACTTCATTGGGATGTTTAATTGTAAATCTGACCACATTAGGACACATTTATGAGAAAGTTTCAAGCGTAGTAAAATGACATACAAAACTCTCCATATGCTGTTTCTATTATCAAATATACTCACCCTCAGTGGGTTGACTCAAATTAGTTTCTTTTTTAACCCCCCCCCCCTTTCCCCATGATCTAGCATCTAATGATCAAGGCACACCCCTCCAGAACTTGCTTCTTTAAGCGATTGTTTCAAAATAAGGTTATCTGGCTCCAAATCATATAGAAAAGGCAGGAGCAGACTAGCACTTACATTTCTCAGAAAAATACCCAATTATCATTCTAGGCCTACTCAGCAACATCTACTCATGACAAGCTGCTCAGCACCAATTATGTTGAAGCTTATGTGTTTTCTAAAATAAAAACCAATTAGCAGTCTTTTTCTTTCCTTTGGTCATGGAGATGGACGAGATTGGGGGTGAAGTCTGAAGATATAAAACTCAGCCATAATTAATTCAGTCTCACTATGGCAAAAGTTTAAGATCTGGTGCATGTGATGGATGCACGAATACTAACCCACACTTCCAGATTCTTGTAAATTTACTGGCATAATAAATTAGTATTTGAGACAATGTTGCAATAGATGTCAAAGCCCCCTCCCATTAATACTTCCCATTTTTAAAATATAAAATGAGCACACATGCATGCTTTTCCCCCTGTGCTTGTATCTTGCACAGTATGTGGTAAGCTCCTCTATTCCACTTCCCCCTTTTCCCACAGCCAAAGCGACAACTGAACAGACAAAATGTTACAGGCTGCTACATTTTGGCCTTATCAAGCCTTATATTAAGCTATACTGGGTTTTCAGAACTTAAGGAGTTCAAGGATTTTTAATTAAGGCTTTGATGTCTTACCTTTTAAATTATTACCTAAATTCTAGATAAAGTTATAATACTGACGTGCTAAAACTAACACTGAAATTGAAGTTAATTACTCAATAAGTACGTGATATGAGGAGAAACGCATTTTGGTCTACAGATTTACTTTGACGATTTCTAAGTACAGAATACATGACCTATATACAAGTCTCTTAGGCACCGAAGTGCTGGATAGCAAATAAATTTGCATATATTTACTTATCTTGCATAATTTATCTGGCTTTCAAAGTTCAAGTTTTCAAAATTGAGAGGCTTTTTGGCAAGGAATGGGGTGACAGAAAGGGAATGGAGGAAGGAAATAGCATTATACTCAGGGAAGAAAAGCCAGTGAAATTGAAGGGCAGAGAAAAGTCACTCCTTGACCTCCAGAAGCCACCACATAATCATCCTCTGGTTTGAGCCTTATCCCCACGCCCCTCATACATTCTAAAGTAGTGACAATTAGAGAGCAATCCTATGGTCTCTGGTAGAGAATTCCCAGAGACCGTAGGATAGCTTATGAGACAACACTCTGGGCTTGGAAGGGGGAGTCAGAGATCCGACCTCAGAGCCCTCCCCATCGCAGCCAGTGTGGAGAGAACTGCACTGGCTACCTTCCGAGGTCAGAAAAGTAACCTTGGAGCCTCAGGAAATGGGGTGTTCTGGTGAGCAGTGAAGGGAGGTGACTGGAGAAGCCCGGATACAAATTATCGTGAGCTTTCCCCAGCCTCCTTCACTCTGCCTCCAAAGCACCCTTCCTAAGTAGGCTGAAAAACCCATCTAACAAAAAAGAAAAAAGAGAGAGAGAGATGGGAGAATGGAGAAGGTGAAAATCACCTCTTCCTACCCTCCCAGCTTCAGCCCAGCAGGGGATAGGAAACTCAGAAGGCTCCAAGGGCTTCCAAGCATTGAGGGTGCAGCTGATAGGATTGTGCCCTTAGCATTTTGTGCAGGACTTACATCAGAATCTGCACTTACACAATGAACCACAGACAAGCAGAATATACATAGACCAGTTTGTACATCTTAACTGTGACCAAAGCTAGCTACATTCTAAATTGAGTGAGAAAAGTTTGAGCAAAGCCATCTCTACAACCACAGGGTGACAATCTTCCATGCTGTTGTATCCAAGGCAAATTTCAGTTATTCCTTCGTTTTCTATTCTCCAAACTACTCCTTCACTTTTCAACAATTGTTTCTGCCCTAACACATTGGTTAGCCTTTAAGATTCCATAAGACGCTTAGTTGTTTTGGCTTGCAAAAGACGAGCACATTCACCCTCTGGAAATTCCCTTTCATAACACCACTATTTAGTTACATAAAGAAAATGATTTTCATTACAGTGAAATACCAAATGAGTAAATGAAAATAAATACTCTGATCTTTAGACAAGGATGTTTATTGACTAGTGGATTCTTTGAGAGAATAGTAGGAATGGTTCTCACCTATGGCTTTGATCCGTGTTCTTCTTTTGGGGAAGAAGGGCACTTTACAAGGAACCCAGAGCTTCCACCAAAACAGCCCTATGTGAAGTTCTGCTATCCCATGTCATGATGTCATTATTATGATCTTGCCTTTTTGCACATCATTGGCTACTGCTGGCAAGGTATGTATGTACAATCCACACTGGGTTGGATCCAGATTCAGGCACGTGCAACTGGGCTGGCAGAAGCAGATGTCCTGCCCCCTCCTCCAGCCCCCTGAAAATGCTACACAGAGGGGCTGTTTTCACAACACATCAGCCCACTGTGGCTTACTGTTTGTGAGGCACAACAGCCCACCGTGGTGCATGTAGGATGCGTATAGCCTCCATTTTGATTATGCAACCCCTGCTTGGGGGTTGTTGTATCATGTGAACCCATGCTCAGTGGGTTCACATGACACAGCAACCTGTAAATGGGGCAGGCATGTGCAACCTGGCACCAGTGGGCACTGTGTGATATTATCCAAACCTGATCAGAGGGGACCCTGATGAATGGGATGAGCCAAAAAGTCAGGCAAAAGCACCATCCATGAGTAGCCTTCAACTGGAGGCAGATCCTGGATCCAATCCACTGTTAGTACATCAAGTTGTACTAGACGGTGCAAGTTGTACTAGACATGACAGTTTGGGAGTGGAGGGAAGATTTGACACAGGGCTGAAATGTTTGGCGGCAATGCAGCATGCAATTATTTGTAACTATCCACAGTTGTTTGCTTTTCGTTCATAAAGCTAGCAAGGTATTTAAAAAGTGGATAATCTGAGATGTCTGGCATCCATTTCAATATTTGCACTAGCTAATCTATAATGGCAATAAAATATTGCTGTGTTGCTGGTGTAAACACATGGCTTTGTGATGTGCTGGCAAGCTGTGTGTATACAACATCCTAAGCAGTGCTAGTAAGTCTTAGAATTAGGCAGGAGACTAACGTACTAGCCAAGGAATTTTTTTTTTCATTTTTACTGTCACCAGACATAATGCAAACATTGTTTGTAATAATATTTAATCATCCTCTTGTGTACAATGCGCTTATCAAAAGTCTGTGGTTGTCAAATGAGATTCAAGTCGAACGTTCATAGGGAGAGTAAAGTTATTTTATTAAATCATGCACATCACGTGTGTTAGTGCAAATAGTTCAATCTGTACTCCAGAAATTCTATTGTTTTTTATATCTTTACAAAATAGATTTAAAACAATTATTTACTTTTAAAAATGTAATTCTGAAGTTAAGCATTTTCAGAATAATATTTGCAATAACCTATATACAAGAGGTACTGAGTACCACTGGCATGTCTGTGTTGTGGGTGGGTTACAGCTTTCTGCAACTGAAAAGAATGAAATGAACAAAAATGACATTTTCTACATCTGTGGACTAACATTCCCTTAAATCTAAATGATCCTCCCATTAACAAACCCCAAATAGCTTAAGACAGAACTTTTAAAGTAAAATGACCCAAAACCTCAAAGGCAAATTATAAACTAAAAACTCTATTTAAATATTTAACTAGATCTGTTGATTGCCATTAAATCCTTTGAACGAACTGAATATTTGCTGAAATTTTTCATCAGCTGAATCATTTCACTTTACAATTCTTTTTGTATAATTATAGACCTTAATGAACAGAACTGTTGTGCAGTGCAAACCAGCACTTTATTTAGGTTTTAATTACAGTTGCCCCAATTCATAAGTTAACACTTACTGGAGACATTAATATTAAGGCCATAAAAATTGTGATGTAAAGCTTCTATTTGTTGATAGCACATTCTTTCAGCTTAAGTTGTTGCATAGAGGACCAATTAGATTATTCTAACCTTCCAGAAGGCTTATTTTGATTTTTTCTTCGTCTTCTTTTCCGTAAAAATAGAAGCACTCATGCACTTCACATAATTAAATTATGCCAATGAAAGCGCAATTAAAGAGACAAATATTACTTCCCCAGCTCGGTTTTTATAATAAGTGAGTGGAAAAATCATTTCTATAATGTGATATGTGAGAAAATATGTTGGGTTTTATAGTGTCTATATACATGAGATTTAATAAATTACATTCAAACTAAAAGTTGGATCACTGCACTATATCCATCAGAAAAATCAAGATTTTGCTCCCAGAAAAACCTTAGTTCACTCAGGCACACACATGCACACACCTGCACACAAAAACAGTCTAGACTGATGCTTTCAATTCAGTTTCTTCTAGAGCTCTTTAAGGCTGACAATGAACTATACTAGTTCCCAAGTCATCAGTAAAATAGGACCTTTACTGAAGAAAAATGTTTGTTTCCATCAGAAGACTTGGAAAAAAGAAAATTGATCCCAATAGCTCAGTGACTCACAGCAAGTAAAAAATAATAATGGTATGTTAATGTACAAATAAAGTCAAACTGAAAGGCACTGAGCACACTGCATCTGCTTCCAAGTATTTAAAGGATATTTGGCATGGGTGTCCAAATCAGGGGGAAATGCATTGCTTTCAATCTGGCAATCAGACTCTTATGTAAAATATCCACACACCTAACCACCATAAATAATTTGGTACCAAGAAGCCTACTTTAGGCCACCATAACAGTATTTAGAACTCCAACATACTATCTTAAGAATTACATGAAATTGTAAGCAACAATATTGCTCACGATAGAATGAAGTAATAATTTTATTCCCTCTTTATAGACAGATACATTTTGTACAGTTTAAAGCAATGACCCTACTGCTGTTCTGAAGCCAAACTCTGTGGTACTAAGAGGTAAAAAAAAGGAACAGGATGAATCTGTTTTCCCCCTGTATGTGAATGATGCCAGCTTCTAAAGGGAGGACGGTGTATGGATTCAACAACAGTTCTCATGGAGAAGCTCTGGTTAGGCCTGGGTACAGCACCATGGCTGTCACAGCAACCAAAGCTGCCATCACAGGCATCCAAGGCCATTGTCTCTGTGTGGGAAAAAAAAGAAAAGAATCAACATCTCATTGTTTTAGTGGACACTAATTAATTCACCCCTGGCAGCCCCTAGAATGTTTCCCATCTGTTCTTGAGTTTGAGAAATTTTGATTGGGCATCAAGAACTTAAACAATGTTCATCTAAGTAAAGGAATTCCAATGGACACAAGTCCCCATGATGTGACTTCATTAGGTTAGCAGTTATATAATTTCATCGTTCAATAGAATTTTTCCTGATAAACCATTTGCATTTAATCCACTTTGTTGCTTGTGCCAAAGTGAAGGTAGATGCGAGCCCTGCCAAATTATGAATTCTTCTTAGGTATCTTCCAATACCCTGCAACAACGCACGAGGCAGTTTACCTGTTAACATTTCACAATGCATGTTAACCTTTTCTTGCCTAGGTTTGAAGCAGATCTAAAATGCATCGGCGTTAATCTTAGATGTATGTTCTTCATCTCACCTTTTAACTTAAATTTTGACCATCCAGCATGAAGAACATAATTCCCTATAGAGGGTCAGAATCTTACAGAATGCATTTTGGAAGATACTAGAAATCATTGCAAGCTTAGAGATGGGAAGGCAAACCCATACTTGTTGTTCTCCTCTTGTTCCCATTCCCCCACCCCATTTTTTTCTTCACCACAGTATTGAGAAAAAATAAAAAGCATTCAAATCCAGAGAGAAATTTCTGAATTAGTTGAGGATAAAAAGGAAACCAAGGATCTAATTTAAATATGCAAACTCCTCATTTGTTAAGTTTAATTAAATAGTTAGGTTTTCTTCCAGGCCTTAACTCTGCAGCATCTCACAAAAGACAAATGTGTGTTAGAAGAGGAACAGAAACAATTAGTTTACAACAGGACACTGTTAGCACTAAGCACAAGGAAAACAGACAGATGTTAAATGATTAGTTGGTTTGGTTTGCCAATATTACACACAATGGCTTATTAAATGAAGGGTTTGTGTCAGGTAAATAAATACCTGCTTTTCACCATGCACTGTTTTACAAAAATGGCACAAACAGGTGACAGGGACGAACATACATGGACTGAATAGTGCTTGTAGTACCTTTCTCTACCACAATGGGCTGTAACACCAAAACAGGAAAGCCAGGATTAGGCCGATGAATACGGCTGGGACGGGTGGTAATATGGAAGGCTAAAGGGAAGGGAAGGGATATTAAAATCATTTTGTGCTATAAAAATCAATTAGGTAAAGATGATTTAGATAGGGGTGAGTTCAAAGATCAAGTTTTGTTTCAATCGAAACATTAAAGACATCTAACAAGACACAACTAGTCTGGTATACAAAGTTAGTACACCACTGTACAAAGTAAACATGGATATTGAAAAATAACACATTTTTCTCCTAAGGAAGTCCTTATTATATTGAATTTATTATTTTACAGCAAAATAAGACTTAAACTCATTTTGCATTTTAGAGGGATTCCCTAGATGGAAGAATACATTTATATTTTATATGCAAAATAATTTTAGTGGTTCAACTCATATTCAGGAAATTCAGATACCAATCAAGATTTTCTATTTGATGTGTAACCATTTAAAATTATCTTCTTCAAATATACCTTTTCCTTCTCTATCTTACAACTGCATTGGAATTTAAACTCTGACGTCAAGATTATTTTTTTACGGGGGGCACTTTACACAAAATTCTTCCTACACAGGTATCACCTCCATGTAGGAAAAAGAAGTATACCAAAAAGTGAACACCACTGGTTCCAAAGAACACATTCACATATTTGGGTCTGATTGCCTTCATACTTCTTAACAAATGAGGATATCCCCTTGTATACTGAGTACTCTGATGATAACTTTTGCGGACCAAATTTCTTTTTAGTAGACAGAAGAGCAACTTTCAGCACTTTATGCCTTGGCACAGATATGCCAAAACACAGCTCTCTGTGTGCTGCTTGAGTCCAAAACTCTGTTGGCATCCATTCAGATTCTAAAACAGGAGCTAACTAACCCAAGTTGACTTGAGGCTATATCAGTGCATGAAACAGTTACACCCCCAAAGCACTGTGCTGTCATTGTTTATGATCTAGCAACTTCATCATGAGTTCTAAACGTGCTGAAGCTTCTCATTCTCTTCTCCAACGTAAATATGTGATGAGCACAATGGGATGTTTCTCTCTCAGTGAAGAGAATGGGAAGTCCTTGAGTACATGGTATTCAGGATCCTTGCTGTATTGGATTTGGTTTCAGAAGAATGGTGGGCAGGTGTGAATTTGGCCAGAGACATATGCAGTATATAATGCAATGATTAGTAGCATAAGTACACTGGTTTGTTAGAGCAGTTGGCCAGCTCTATGATTTTAAGCTTGGTTCTCATAGCTGTACTCAGTAGGGCTGTGCATGATTCGGCCTCGGCCTGGAAATTCTGAGGCTTTGGCAGCCATTTTACACAGCAGCCACCACATTGTGCACAGCCCTTGTGTCAATGCTGAGAAGTCCTACAACTCCCAGCATGCCTTATCAGGGAGGGAGGGAGGGACTTACTGGGCTCCAGGAGCAATGGGTGCTCGTGGCCTCACCCCTGCAGTTCCCAGTAGATCGCCCACCCGGTCACACAATTAGGGCCACAGGAGACCCTGCATCGCTCCTCACAGGGTCCGCAAGCGCCCCACAGCTGCTGGTGTCCCCTCAGCCCCACCAGCTTCCCTCTGCTCCTCTCCGATGCCATCCCTGAATGTGCGCAGAAAGGATCTGGTGCACAAGGGCCATAAACCAAACAGCCAGTTCCATAAACCAAACAGCATTTCAAGTCCCTGCTGTCAAGGACAGTGCTTAGTATTTAGTGGGGATTGATACAAATCCTCAAGTTCAGTCTTGACAGGCCTTTATGACCCAAAAACATAGATAAGAACAATCCCATTTTCTAAAGATATGCTAATCTGTTCCCACAATAGCAGCCCATTAGATCCTTTAACATAATTTGCCTTCATATTTCTCATCAGAGCAGCCTGTATGGCAAATGGCAGCTATGGGTGAAAAACTCAAGTAACTGGAAGATCCAACAGGTTATAATAGCAAGAAAAACAGTGATTAAGAAAATGGAAGTTGCCAGCAAGACAAACAGCAACGAAATGCTTGTCAACAAGAAGATTCTTAATACAAAAATACCTAGTAAGTGGAAATACAGGATGGTACATGCAGATTTCATGTAATTTATGAGTAGGACTTAATTGAATGTGCTATCTGGTTCATATCATATATGCTAATTCCAATTCAATTATCTGAGTGTGTTTGTTTATGTAGCCAAAAAGGCAGCAACCATGCACACAAGAGAGATATCAGCTGATGCAGGGGAGTCCCAAGGTTTACATGACTACGAAACATGCTCAGAGGCCACAGAATGCTGATTTTAGTGAGCAACCCCCTCCCCCACCATTTTTTTTTTTTTTGGTGGTGTGGGGGGCAATAGTAGACTGAGTGGAAAATGAGGGTAGAGGAAGACACATTCATATAAAAATGGAAGAAAGTACCATGTCATTGACCTGGTTTGGATGTCTCAACGACCCACAGTTTAAAATGTGGGTTGTTGTGAATGAACGGGAGTGAGTGAGCTTGCTGGCTCCCGCCCAATTGCCCACCCTGTCCCTGAGATTAGTGTGACATGTAAACACAGAATGGAGGATTGTTGGGGGAGAACCACCCAGACTTGGAAACCATGGTTAAAGCTAATAAAAATAGTCACATATAGTAGGTGGTTTTTTATTCTACTGCTATCTTTTAGGCCATATAAAACATGCAGCTTACAGGAAAAAACAAGAGAAAATCCATTTAGACCTGAGGGTTTCCAGTAAAGTAAAAGAATTTGGGAGCTACATGTTTTATTATAAACTCATTTCCTCCTAAATGGCGATCTTCTCTTTGCGGAGTATTTTTCAAGTTGATGAGTTAACTGATATGGTTCAAATTTAAATCATCCACTCTGTCCGTACAGCTACATTTCTAATCATTTAGACATTAGGGAATTCTAATACCATTTCAAACCCTTTGCATATTGCCAATCTGGAAAGAAATTTTTTTTATTCCAAAAATGGCGACCGAGAGCTGCCAACAGAAAGTTCTGGATTCTCCCAGCAAGACGATGTTAGTTGGAATGTTCAGGCCCATTTGATCTTCTTATATGACAGAATCATGCACAACATTTTTATGACTGAAAGCAAAATCCATGAGGATTCTGTAGGGGAAATCACTGAGTAGAAAACAACATCTACATAGATTCTGCATTCTATCAAAGTATTTTCCACATTTATTCTTTCATAGGTTGCAGCCAGCACTTCCTGTACTGTATATATAGCACATTGAAATGGGCTCCAAGGGGAAAGCAGCAGATGAGAACTGCTGCTGAAATTTATTTCTGTTGTCGATGCTTTAACTGTAGTGGTTCTATATTTTATCTTATGTTTCAAGTTGCTTTTAGTAGAAAAACAATCAATAAGAATTGCTACCAAGAAATGCTCAAACTGCAAGCTTATGGAGACTGCAAGTGTTTTCCCCAGTTCCACTGCATATACTCAGAGTTATATAGCAGGCTATAACAATTAGATTCTACAACCTCTATAATTGAAAGACTTCAGACACCATTGGAGCTGTCACTGCTGACTGAATTCTGCTTGTTAACTTTAAATTAGAAAAAAAGATCATTCTAGTTAATGAGGAGGATCCTAGCGCATTTAAATTCAGCTCCTCGCCAATGGAAGCAAAGAAGAAACATGAGCAGTCACCCAAGAAAGTATTTGCAGAATCATTATGGAAAATGATTAACTCAATCTTTGTTTTTTAAAATGTTTTTTGACATGTTTTGCATTGGTTAACATAAACAAAGTTTACTGAAGCAAGGTGTTTAAATAACTGTATGTATGTAGTTACAGTTAGCTTATAAGGAAACAGATAACCGAGACTAAAGATGCAAAGGAACAGAGATGCTGGTGAAGTTCTCCTGAGGCAGGCTCATTAAAAAACTTTGGGGGCTTGTTAAACCCTACCTCAGTGGAGACGTGAGCTGTACAAGCACCTATCTTGTGGTACTAAATTCCATGATTTAGATATGCGCTGTGTGAAGTACTTTATTTTATCTGTCGTGAAATTCCCACTATTTAGCTTAATTGAATATTATGAAAGATCCACTTTTTGCACACCATCCATAATTTTATACACTTCTATTATTTTTTCTCTTTACTCGCCATTTTTCTAAGCTAAAAAGTCTCAAGCACTGTAACCTTTCTTCCTAGGGAATTGCTCCAACCCCTTAATCATTTTGGTTGCCGTATTCTGGACCTTTTCCAACTCTACAATATCTGTTTTGAGTTATGGCGAGCCAAATTGTATACAGTATTCCAAGTGTAGTCATACTATACATTTATACAGGGGCAGTAGGATAGTGGAAGTTTTATTTTCAACTCCTTGCCTAATGATCCCCAACACTTAATTTGCTTTTCACAGCCTCCACACACTGGGTCAACATTTTTATCAAGTTATCCACCACAACCTGAAGATCTTTTTCTTGGTCAGTCACTGGAAGCTCAGTCATCATTAGTTTATATGTACAGTTAAGATTTTTTATCCCAATATGCATTTGTTTACATTGAACCACATTTGCTGCCAGTTTGTAGAGATCCTTTTGGAGATTTTCACAATCCCTTTTTGTTTTAGCCACCCTAAAAAAATTGATGTTCTTGGCTCCCTCACTGTTCTCCCCTAACTCCAGATCATTTATGAAACAAGTTTAAAAGCACCAGTCCCAATACAGACCCTAGGGGACACAGGTATTTATATCACTTCATTGTAAGAACTGAGCATTTATTCGTAGTCTCTGTATTCTGTTCTTTAACCAGTTCTCAATTCATATGAGGATGTTTCCTCTTGTCCCATATCTTCTCAGGAACCTTTCATGAGGGACCTCATCAAAAGCCTTTGGATGTCTAAGTAAACATTCTTTTCTCCCTCAGATTAAAATATGAACAGAAGAACTGCTGACTCAATTTTCCCTTGCTGAATGTAATGCAGCTATGTGACACTGTTACCTTCAACAGGAGGAAATCAAGAGTTTGCAGGGGCAAAAAGCAAGGGGAGGGGAGGCCCACCTGCTGGGCTTCCCTAGACTACCCGTTTTTTCACACCTGGACTTCTTTATGCTGGTCCCATTTAATATAAAGGAAATTGTCTTTTGTCCCTGCAAGCACCCACAACACATTCGCTCCACAAGATTATATTGGGGGCAGGGAGGATGCGCCAGGATTTTTCTGGAAAAACTTGAATAATTTCTGAGTTAATCCAAGGTTAGTTTCCCAAAGCTCATTCATATCTACTCAGAAATACATGGTCTATCTCACAACTTTGTTGGGCCAGTGACTGCATGTAGCTTGTGCACTTTGCAAACATCCCCCCCCCCCAAACCCTGATCCTTTATCTCTAATATGTATGGTTCTCTCAGCAGAACTGAAATACCCAAAATTGGACACACACTTTATACCAACTTACATGGTTTCCTTTTTCTTGTAGCAGCTTCAAGTTGTCTTTACACTGTTTGAGTTCATCATTGATTGATTGCTTTTCCTGCTCAGTGATTTCAAACTTCAACTTCAGATCTGAGAGTATGGTCTGTGTCTTTTCATACTAAAGGCAAAGAAAACACATATCTACAGACCCATTTAAACTAGATATAAGTAGTTAAAGTAGCTTTTGGATATGTTCCTAAGCTTTTATTTAATGTATTGCACTATGTTTTAATATAAATATTTGGGGCAAAACTTAATTTGGGATTTTTTGTATATTATAACCAAGGGTCAAAGCAAAAGCAAATGCATGAATGTGTATCCATTCTCCTGCACAAAGACGCCTGATGTACCAGTGATCTTTGAATATGATTATCGGCTGCTGTTAAAAGGTAAGTGTCAAAGGATAACACAAATTTATCTTCAGCCAGAACTAGACCCAGCATCTCCTGCTTCTCTCCCCAGTCATGGTGAGGAAGTACAATTCTGTTGTTTTGTGTTACCAGACATTACTGGGGGTGGGGGGAGGAGGAAGGGGGGGTTTGCAGATTTTGACAGGTACAACTTTGCTCTAATATCTAGTTCTGGCTTTATTTCTCAAATAAAACTGAACACTGATATTTATACATTCCATTTATATGTGGTATCTATATCGTAGCTTTTCAACTTTTCACTAGATGCCTAGAACACTTTCTATAAACCCTTGTCTCAAATTAAATGTTGTACTTCACAAATTATTCCATGATAGAAATGATTTATTAATATAGATTAAAGCTTTTTATCAGAGTCTTCACATCTCTTGAACTCATAAGAGTTCAATATGTAAAATGCTATTCAAATTCCCAGAAGAGAACCTAAGGTTTAAAGTAAATCTAACTACCCATGAGGTTGTTTTGCTGAAAAAAACAAAAACATCACATGTTATTTGGCTCAGACTTGTTTTCTTTGGGGAGCTGGTGTTAATGAAATTGCAACAAAAATGTTACCTAGATCAAAAGTCTTTCAATTTTATTGAGACATCTTTGCAGAAATCTTATTCAAATTCCATTGAATTATTAATACTTCCTAACAGAGAAAGATTCATGCCTAGTGTGATAAATAAAAATACAGCCATTCCTAAAATGCTTAAATCAAGCTCATAAGTAAGGTCTAGGAGTCAGACAATGCATTTTGTCCTGCAGTACAGATTCTTATGAGCCTATTTGAAAAGGTGTATACATTGTTCATGGTATACACCAGCATTTTATAAAAACTAAGAATTACTTTCTTCTTTAACAGAAAGCCTCTGTCCAGACATTTCACAGGAATAGTTGCTCAATAATGAAGTGTGGGAGTATGGGACAGCCCTGCACCAACTTCACATCTTAAATCATCTAGCCAGTGCAGCATTGGACCCATTCTTTCATGCAAATCAGCAGTTAAGCAAAACGAGTCAGTTACTTCCCCAGCAAAATATAACCAAAGAGCATCAACACTAAAAAAATTATGAAGACTGCTCTAATTCTCCTTTTCAAACAAAACGCCCTACCAGAAAAGGCTATTCTCATTTTTATGGGCCTGACACATATTTCATCAGTGCATTATATATTCCCGTTTTACAGAAACCTTACTACAAGTGTATGAAATCAACCACGCAGTGTTAAGGCCACTACATATATTGCCATCTATGAAAACAAACTAAAGGTTTAAATAACAAATAAAGTGTTCTGAATTCCCTGTAGAAACCAATGACTTCTCTGCTAAAGCATGTATCACTGCCACTTGGCTGAGTAAGTAATACCATTGTATTAATACATTTAAAAAACTAATATGTTGAGAAAATGTACAGTCCCACTAGTCCCCCATATAAAATAAATATAGAAATGAAATCCAGATGGCAGTTGAAATGGTAACACAAGAAGGAATGGAAAAGTACAATGGAAATTGTCAACCCATGCTTCTCTAGTAATGTTAATGAAGGAACAAAATATCCTTTGAAGGTTCTTCACCTGCATGGTTTGTGCATGAGTCACTTCTGGAAGGGTTTTAATATTTTATGCATTTTCTATCAAGCTCTAATGCCAAAGGTTCTAAATAAAAACTACACATGATCACCATGATTGATGTGCATTCCTAGTAGTTAAGGAAAATGATTGCTTTGACTACAAAACCAATTTGAACAGTTAGGGCTCAATCCTATGCATGTTTAGACAGAAAAAGTCCTACACTTCCCAGCATGGTCAGCTGGGGCATACTGGGAGTTGTGGGACCTTTTGTGTCTAAAAATGCATAGGATTGCACCTTTAATCTGCTTATAAAGATGACAGTTGTATTAGAAAAATCAAAGTCTTCCTCAGGAAGCAATGAACCTATGCTCTGTTTCTGGTGCAGAGAGGAAAGGAATGCTTTTACTCTCCTCCACTCATTTTTTTAAAATTCTGGCAAGAGCATGATGCGCAATAACCTGGTTCAGATATGGCAAAGTTATCATGAGATGATTTATGTCATTTTCCTATGGGGAACGTTTCTTAGAAATGTTTCTACATGTGGCAACAGCTACTATCAAGCTGTTCACAAGCATTCAACCTGATGTTGTATATACCAAGCATCATCAGCATAGGAGCTCATTCAGAAGTAACGTTCCTCATATGAAAGTAGCAATAGAAAAATCGACTCATGTAGTGAATGTGGGAACTGGGCTTTAGTTTGAGCACTTGGCAGTTGAATTGTTCACCCTTGATTACATCCAGAGAGAGATATTCATATTTGCCCTAACAGAAGGAAGAAGCGAAGGGGAAAAGAAATAGCAAGTTCATAATCACAGACATTCTACAGTGAATAAGCATTAACAAGCAAGACTTAATTTTAGAGCGCTGGACTGCACATTAACAAGTATAAAAGCATGCCTACGCACTCAGTTTTTAGGCTGAATGCACACAATACTTTCAGATAAGCTGAGTCAGGCTTTTGATTCCCCTCACCCTCGCCTCTTTAACAGCCACCCCTGCAACATTGCTTTTCAGACTCTTTTGAGTTCCAAAAGCAGTCTGCCTCATAATGGCCTTGTTTGCACACAATACTAAACGATGTTTTAAATTATATGTATGAGCCTCAGGGCTTGTATGCTTCCCTCACCCGTCTCCTCTCTATCGTGGCTGAGATGAGGAGACCAGAAGCTTTTGCTTTGTTTTCAAGCAACTGCAGTTACTTCACTATGTCCAAACCTGGACAAAACTGTGCTTGGTCTTAACAATGGTTTAGGGAAAGAAGCAAACTTCAAACCATGGTTTATGATCCAGGCTTGTTTCCCTAAACCAGACCAGATGGGGACCCTCTGGCCCATGGGGATCCCCATCTGGTCTGCCAAGTTCTTCCCCAGACTCAGCCCCCTCTCCTGGCAGGGAAAATGCCTTATCTCTGATCAGCAACTGATAGCAGAGAAAAGCTTTTCTCTGCTGAGCACTGAAAAAAGTTCCCCGTTCCTGTTCTAAATCAGTTAAGACAAACTATGGTTCTCAGTTTGGACAAAATGAGTAACTGCCACTAACTGAAAATAGGAGTAAAAGCTTCCAATCTTCTCCTCATGGCCATGCTGGAAGAGGGGAAGGGAAAGGCCCAGGCTCAGACTTAATAGTGTAAAATTGTAGTTTAGTGGTACATCTAAACACAGCTAATGTGAGGACTGCTCTTGGAGTAATGGGGTGAGAAAAAGAGTGCCAAGATCCCCTCTGAATGGCCAGCTTTTAGACCTTTTTTAAAAAGCATACAAAAACCCATACAGATGAAATCAATTTGATATCTACCTCATTTTGTGCATCCTTGACTTGGTTTTCTGCCTCATTAAGGAGGGTTTTTAGACTAGCTGAATCCCGCTGATGTTCTTCTTTCAAAGAACCCATTTTATTTTCAAGCTCCTTTCTGGTCAGTTCGAGAACGCTCAAGTCACTGGTAAGCGCTAAACTCTGCTGCTGAGAACTGCAAAAGAAAAAAAGGGCAAGCCCCAAGGGAATACTATATGTTTAGAAACAAATGCTTTTAATCAATGTTAGCAACTTCCCCTCCTCAAAATCATGTTTTATAACTTCTGTACAATACTATGAGTCTGCAATATCTGCCATGACTGAAGAAATTATTGATGCAGTGCCATACAAATGAAATAACCAAGTTCCAACCAAGCATTGCACTTTGCTTTTGGAAGCAAAAGGAAATATTTTCTACATAACTCTTAACCCCAAAAACGACACTTAAAAGTGTAGACAATGGTTCAGTTTGGACATAACACCAACTCAGTTTAGTGTTGTGAGACAGAGCTGAAGTGAACCTCACCCCCCTTCCCCCTCCACATCTAGAACAGCCACGAGGAGGAGACTGGAAGCTTTTGCTTCTGTTCTAGATTAACCACAGTTGGCAATGTCATCCAAACCCAGACAAACTGTGGTTATTCTAAAGCATGATTAGCTGAAGTTAGCCAATTTCAAACCATAGTGGATGAAGCTGGCTTGTTTAAACTAATCATAGTTAAGATTAAACATGGGGTCCTTAACTTTCTATACTGGCTGCTGGATCTCCAAGCCCAAAGACTGTGCCTGGTCTGAAAAATCTTCAGACGGGGATGCTCCCTCCTATGTCCACAGAGTCACATCCAGGGAGAATATAGACAATGCCGCTGACGACAAGGATGTCAAATTTGACTGATAATCCTCTCTGCCAGACTGCAGATAAAGTGATCTTCGTTAGACTGGAAGTTAAGGCTGAGATGCCCGAGGAATCTGGAGGTGTCCCAAGGTGGTCAATTCTATAACACATTGGGACATAACTGCAGGTTGCCAAGACACCATTATCAATGGTGAGATGAAATCATGTCAAAGTGGAGGCTGGGATTAAGCGGTTGACAGTACTCCCAAGGTGATAAAGGCGCAGGTGATATCAGTCAATCTTAAGGCGATACAGCCCCTGTGGTAAGAATCTCTTTCATGCTCCTGCCTCCAATCTTCCTAATAAGAATGTTGCGGGGAAAGAGACCATTCCGAGCATCTGTCCCAATTGGACATTGGGGACTGACAGCATTCTCTCTGATATGAGGAATATGAGGAATATCAAGGTGGCTGTCCAAGCTCTTTCCTATACGAACTGGAGGTATTCAAGCCCGGGGATATCTCTCAGAATTGAAAGTCATTTAGAATCCAGATACTCAGAGTTGGCCAATTGACTCTGCTCAAACTGGTTGGTGTCAAGGAGAAGAATATGATTTCACCCTCCAAAGTCGATGGTAAAGATATAGGTTACAAGGTTGGTATAGATGATATTGGGGACATTGGTATAGGCAAATCTAGAAGCAGCAGCGGCTGACACTGATTTCTTGGAGTGATCTTTAGCCCCCTTTTTTATCTTATTTCCTCTTTGTTTTCAGGGCATCTAATTAAAACTTTACACTTTAGCCTTTTTTGCAAATTTCTTAACAACTGTAACAACCGCTGAGTACCGTGGAGTTGGTGGGCCAGTATGGGTAACCTGAGTATCCTGGGCTGGGGATACTATAACAGTCAGGTACATAGTGGCCTGAGAGGCAGCCAAAGCTTCAGTAGAAAGACCTGATTGTTGGGTCTGGGGCATTTTCCCTTTAGGCTTGTCCACCATCATTTTCCACAGTTCAGCCTGAAGTCTATCCGCACGGTTATGTCAAGCTTGTTTGGTGAAAGATTGGCAGCACGGAAGGTTTCTACAACATGTTCTTCCCCCAAACCCAGCAAAGAGAGACAGCGGCCTTCTGTATGATAGAATTTAGCACTGCACCTCACACATTTGCAAAAAGGGCCCTTTGAGGCCATACACCCCAAATGATCCTGCGACTGTGAAAGAAATCGCTAACCAAAATAAACAGAATCAACAAATAATGGTAAAGATAGAAAGAACCATAGTAGAGAAGAAGCTAAGGAATAAAAAAACTTCAGCAAGTGCTAACCAATGCAGTCTTTATAGACCGTGTTCCTAGTGAGGCTCGCATAATGTCAGTTGAAGAAGAACTGAGGGAACAGGCAGAACCTACTAGAGACATGTGCACTGGGGTGGTTGGGGAGGGATTCCCACCTAAATTCCTCAACCATAGAAAATTCCTGAATTGAGGCTCCACACAGGCGCAGCGCCCAGATGTGTGATGCACAGAGACCACGAAGAAGAATCTTTATTGTCAAATGGGAAAGAAAAACAGGAAAGTGGGGCGGGGTCAGTGGAATGTCGTACTTGGAGGGAATGACTGGCTGGAATCTTGAACAGTTAGAAAGTGATATGTTACAACATTTTGCTGCAGGTTCCACTTGCTATAATTGGATTTTAGTCAACTCTAGTTAATTAAAACAATGTTACAATCTAGTCAATCTTTGCAATGTTAAATAAAAAGAGGATATTAAATCTTTGTAAAACAGGTTATTAAATCTTTGTAAAGAGTGTGAGATCTCTCCAACACAAGGGAAGCTACTCAGAAAACTACTTTAGGCGTAGCAAAGGACTTCTTGTACATTCATAGGACATGACTTTTTCTTTGGATAGCAGACTCCATCCCATCCTACTTCTGATGCAGCATAGCAGCAGCTGATCCCAAAGCCCTGGCGGCTGCATGAAGCTAGTCAAGGAATTCTCTAAGGTTGGTTAATATTCACTGCCCTTTAAGTCATGTAGGAAAAATTAGTCATGTGGAAAATATTTATACAATATGACCTTCATATTTTATTGAAATGCCTTCTGTTTTAATTCTTACGGCATATTTTAGGCAGTATGGGAACATTATTTTTTACGGAGGTAAACCAAGATCAAAATATGTCTTAAAATTCTGCTGTTAAATAGTTTATTTTAAACTCAAAATTTTATTTTAAACATTAAGAAGACACCAGCCTCCATTTATTTTTCACCCTTCAATATTCCCTCCCCAAGTGCTGCTTAAGAGCAACTATCCTATCTAGTCATTCCCACAACCTTGAAATAAGGAAGACGGGGTGTCATATGACATATGTTTCTGGAGTATATGGCAGTCAGCTCACAATGTGGAAGGTCACCATTTCTGTTGTTTTTATACTGTTTTTTAATGTTTTTAAATTTTGTATACTTTTTAAATGTTTACTGTTTTAAACTTTTGTAAACTGCCCAGAGAGCTTCGGCTATGGGGTGGTATATAAATGTAACAAACAAATAAATAAATAAATAAATTTCTACTATTTCACAGCTTGTTCTAGAGGATCTTCATTTTCACTGCTTTGTTCACAGAAGTCTGAGCATTTTCTAGAGCTGAAGAACCATGTTTGAAGATCAGGGCAACTGTTGATGCTAAGCTGGTGCCCCTAATGCCGGGTTAGGGCTCTATTTTAAACCGTCAGGAGTGTCTGTGAGCAGTACTCAGTACTAGTAGTACTCTTTAGAACTGGGCAATCCCTGGGAAGACCAGGTAAAAGACATCTAGTGCTCCAGATGCATTACATTCATCTCGATCAAATCTGCTAACAAAACAGTGCATGAGAGGCCAAAGTATTTTCCTTTAAAACTTATGTTTTAAAACCAGCGTCTACCTTACAGTATATGTGTAAGGACCTTCTTCACAAGTTCAACATTTGTGGGTATCTCCCATTAGATTCAGCAGCACTTACTTATGTAGCTCCTTCTCCTGCCGCTGAAGTTCACATGCAAGCAAAGAATTCTCCTTCTTTAAAGAAACGCATTCGGCTTCAAGAACAGTCCACTCCTTTCTCAACTTTTCAAGTTCACCTATAAGCAAGTAATGCTATGTTACCCATTAAAACTGACCGAGAAATAGCTGTTTTCAATTGTAATGCCAACAAATATGTTTACAAATTATCTAAATGTAGTTGTCACATTAATAGTTATGCCTATTTAATGGTAAAAATGGAAGTGTCCTCATAGTAACAAATCAGTATTACCCTAGGCTAAAGTAATTTTCCACATGAAACCATGTACTGTTTTGGGAATTACCACTAAAACATTACAAAATGTATAATTACCAAATATCACAGTAAATCAAAACATACTGATCAGAACCGCAAACAACAACAAAAAAATTCAACTTCAGGGCAGAGCACACACACACACACACCATTCATGAGACCTATAACACTGCAGATACACATGCAAGATGCCGTCTTTCAGATGTCATCAATAATTTGACAGAAAAAGCTAGGCATCAATTAGACTCTGTGTGTGAATGTGCATGTGTGCGTGCTTGCAGGGGGAATGGGGGAGAATGTTCCAAAAAGTACAGTACAGACATCCATCTTCTGTGGGCTTATGGGATAAGTACTGCCAAGAAAAAGACAAGAAACAAGGGCCATTGAGTGGATAGATACCACGTGTATGGTGGAGCCAAAGTATTAGAAGCTTGAATAGATTTTGAAAAAAACTAATCACTGCAATTAGCACTGAATGAAATTATATAACTCTTGCAGTGGCCAGATGGATGTAACTACAAAAAAAATTTCACAGACCTTCAGAAGTAATTAGCACAAAACAATAGCTCATTTGTAGGTGCAAGTTTACATATATGCAATACTTTGCTACATTATTAATATGTGTTATATATTTTTATTATATGTTAGTGTTGTGATGTATTTTCTTCAAATATTGCATTATAAGTTTCAGCATCTTCATCGATTTTAATTTTTGCTCTGGTTCAACCTAAACATCAGCAGTTGACGTCAGAATATTTCATGGATGATATGTACAGTCAAATTAAGATTTCTATGCTACAGTCTATTATTGTAGCTTGCCTAACATTTCATATGTTTCCAGTGAGTACAGGGGGCAGCTACTCGAAGAGAAAGCTGAAAAGCTTATGTGTATAACTTCATACATTGTGCTAGGGATTCCAGCTAAGGTGACTACATGCTACATGGGATCACTGATGGATCCCACTGGCCATTGCTGCAGCAAAGCTTCCTAGGGAATGGCCTCGTTCAGAAGACACCTTAAACCATGGTTTTAACCACGGCTTTAAGCCAGAAAGCTGGGCTGTGTTCAGAACACACCTTAAACCACGGCTTTAAACATGGTGAATAAAGCAAAAAGCCTTATTCAGTGTGGTTAAAGGTGTCTTCTGAACACGGCCCGGATTTCCGGCTTAACCACCATGGTTAAAGCCATGGTTTAAGGTGTCTTCTGAATGGGCCCAATTGCTTCTGACACTGCCACATTTTCACAACATGTCGTGCTTCCCCAGCTAACAGCTGCTGACAGCCCTGTCCTCCAAGAATTTGTCTAATCCCCTTTTAAAGCCACATGAACTATAGACTTGGTTCGCACATAATAACAATCCATCAGTTTAAAAACCATTGGATTGTCATGCATAAGTGGAGATGCGTGCCTCTTTTGCTTTTAGCTTACAATACATGCTCATCTCCTTCATAGATCATGGAGTATGATATGCAAACCCGGACTGCTGGGATGTCTAGGGACTAAACAACCCATCAGTTAAACCATGGTTTGTTGTTGGGGTAAAGCTGGGTTGTTTAGCTCCTAAACAACCTAGTGGTCTGGATTTGCATGTCATACTCCACAACTTACAAAGGGATTGATTGATTGTGGGTTGTGGAGTAAAAGTAGAAAATCATCACGGCTTTAACAAGCCGAGGTGACTTGTTTAAGTCACGGCAGGCGCCAATGCGTGAGGAGCACGATTTGCCTAATTACTTGCCTGGGCATGGCTTGTTGTGTCATCTGAACCTGGGAAGCATGGTTTGTTTGAGAGGGAAGCAACCTGCAAATAACTCATGGCCTGTTCTTTGGGTTATTTGAGGGATTTTTCTCCCTCAAACAAGTCATGCCACCCAGGTTTGGACAAAACAACAAGCTGCGCCTGGGTGAGTAATTAGGCAAAACGGTGCCTGGGCCTGGCACACATTGGCATGTGCCATGGTTTGTTTAAGCCATGGTGATCAAACCAGAAGCCAGTGTGAAAAATTACTTTCCTTTGTCCTGAATCTATTGCCAATCAATTTTACTGGGTGACCCTGAGTTCTAGAATAATGTGGAAAGGAGAAAAATATTCACTCTATTCACTTCCTTCACACCATGAATAATTTTATAAACTTTTATCATGTCCCCATTAGTTGTGATTTTTCAAAAAGCCCCAAACTCTTATCATTTCTATATGTTAGCTCTAAAGCAAATTTAAACACCTGCACAATGCCCCCTTCTCAATTTAGATTAAAATTTATCTCAATTTATATCATGGTTAATCTGAACTACAAGATATCATAAAGCTTTGAAACAATAAAAGTGTAAACACAACACTTTATACATGTTATTCAATTATCCGACACCAGTATATACCTTGTAGACGCTTGGCTTCCTCTCTCTGCTGATCTTCGCACTGTTGACATCGTAACTGAAAATTGGCTTGCAGACTGACAATCTCTTTTTCATATTCTGAAGCCTCTTTGCGCCAACGTTCAAGTTCAGCCCTTACTTTCTGAAGCTCTTCTTGTAAAGCAGTGACATCTGTGTCCCTTTCTGATGCAGCCTTTTCAGCCACTTGTTGCAGTAACAGAATTTCACTCTGAGCACTAAGTAATTCATTCCGAGTACTGGAGATCTCATTCTCCTTTTCCTCACGAAGACGTTCAATATCTTCCTGTAGCCGCTGCAGCTGAGCTGTAAACATTTACAAGAAATTAGATTTTCTGAAGGAGTTAAGTAGGCAAATTCATCTCAGTCAGGTAAAGCTGTACACCTGACTAAGCCTGACTTAAAAGAAAAGAGGAGGAGAAATCTTTATAGGAAATATGCTGCAATACACTGATTTAATGCCAGCGCTTCTGACATCCCAACATAACACCATTGCTCAATTAAATTCAGTTCAGGGTTTGAAGCATTTAGACAAAATTGAAAAGTAAGGTCAACTAGCAACTGTTTGGTGAATCAGTATTAATAATGTGACACTTCAGTACTTTCTGGATTTAATTTCCCTCTGGCCTCAATGTTTACAGTTGCCCTCCTCCCAAACCATGTGTACTGTATATACTTGAAACTCTCAGTAACACTTTAGGCTTTGATGAAACAGACTGTAGTCCACAAAAGCTTATGCCATACTAAATTTGGTAAGCTTTCCAGGTGCCACAAGACTCATTTTGCTACAAGAGTTACAGAAAGAGAGATGTGGACACAGCATTATCATAAGGAGATTGAAACTGAAAGAGGGTTCAATGGAGACTTAAAAAGATGACAAACTGCGAGATAAATAGAATTAATTACAAAAGAAAACAATAGAATTTTATGCTTCAGTGGTTTAGAAAGAGTATTATGATACAACACAAATTAATGGTGAAGACCATACAAAGTGTCACTATTTTTTTTTCTGAGAATTCTAGTCCTAACTTTTCAGTCCAAATGATAACGTCATTTGGATTAAAAAGCAAGAAACCTAAGAGCTGGTTGGGTTACATGCTCTTGTACTATTTTTATTTTTTTTTAAAGCTGAAGCTGTTTTATATTTAGTCCAAATAATTGAAATGTTTATCTTTCTTCCTCATTATATTAAATAGTACCTAAAGAGCTAATTCTAATGACAAAAATACTTTGCAATATTCATGAAGATTATGTGATAAAAGCCCAATCCAGCTTAATATAAATGAATCTTATTGAAACTCGTTAACATGTTAATTGCAGTTAACATAAATGTGATAGCTTCAATGATAGCTTCAAAGTTAGTCATGACTACAGTTTTATGGGTCAAATGTTACTGAAAGAGACAGAATAAAAACTTGACTTTTATTTCAAGTTCATTGGTGTTATTTAAGTAAACAACCTAATTTTTTCTTGATTATAATATATTATATATTCTTTCGTAGGTAGGCTTCCTTGTCTGTCATGAAATGTCTTGTTTGCACCAGGTGAGGACCTTTTTATTTGTCTGAAGATTGGTAATTTGGCACTGATATATTACTGACTGCTCTGTTAGGTTTCTAATTGTTTTTAAATTATTGGTAGCCACTCTGAGAGCATTCAGCGAGGATCAAATGATCCCCCCAAATTAATTAGTAATATTGAATGAAAATAGTAATTAACAAATGAAATTTGTTAAATTTTATATGGAAATTTGCTCTAACTAATTGCTTAAAAAAATTCTTCTTCATAAGCTGGCATTATCACAAACAAATAAAAGTTTTCACATATGCCCCTAGGCTTCTTAGACCACCCCACCTTGCTTTCTCTTTTGAATGCCCACCCCACCATCTCCAGAGTTAGGAAACTTTGGGAGCAGCTTCCAATACACTGCAATGCAAGGAACTGTAATTCACATGCTAAAGCACTTCGGCTTGCACACAGTAGTAGTAGATGATAATACAAACGAAGTATAGAAGAATACTTTGCGTTAGTAATAAGCGTTAGTGCAACGCTTATTACTAGAGATCTACCAGACCATTTTTACCCTTTTAAAAAAACAAACCTGAAGCTTGAGCAGCGTAGATTTTGAAATTTCAGAAAATTTTGAAACTTCAAAAAAGTTCAATGTTGGAGCTTTAATAGCAAAACAATATTTTTATTTGCTCTGTGCCAAACAGTCTCCTATTGCATTACAGTCCAGTGCCAGTTTATTTGGTCTGTGAAATACCCTGCTTTTATTCCATTTGAATCATCCTAAACCTCTTTAATATTGAAATAGTTTTTTTTGCATTCACTCCATTCACTGATTTGTGTTAATTTGTCCAACCATTGTTCGGCAGTAGTTATTTTGTTCTGTTTTCAGAATTCTCATGAAAATGTTAACAATTCCTTATCCTTTTCCATCTGTATCTTTTCTATTATATCTTTTGCATAGCCTTGAAGGATTTTTTTTTACCTTGGAGAACTTGGATTTGTTTGGTGGACTCTTCAGCTTGTAATCTATAGGCTTTTCTCTCGTCTTCCAAAAGAGCTGTAAGCATAATGAAAATATCTAAATATTTAATGCCTTATTTATTAATAGTTTAAACATTAAAAAGTAGCTTATAAGCAATTCATTAAAGTTTAGTAGATCATTAAAAATCAGTCAGAGCCAACATAAGTAAATTAATATATTTAAATGATTAAATTATTCTGCTTGTTGTTAATACATTTTAAGGTTTTTTACAGTTTTCTTCAGTGCATCCATGATGTCATTGTGTTATGAAACAAAATGAAATTAGTTATAAAGAGAAGTGGTTTATCAAACATTTAAACTTAAATTACATTGAATCCTAAACTTGTCTACTTAGAAGTAAGTCCTAACAAATTCAATAGGACTTACTCCTAGGTAAATGAGTATCAGATTGCAGCCTCAGACAAATTTTCCCCTTCATTGTGAGGAGGGTATAAAACTGTACCTTGCGTATAGATTAAAAATGACCAGGCCAAATAGATTTAAGTGTCCTTTTGGTTACTAAAGTACTTGGACACACATTTCCTGGGTACTCTGCAGATTAAAAGGAATCTTCATCTCACCTTGCAGTTCAAAGCATTTTTGTTTACTTGTTCTAGCTAGCTCTTGGGCTTCAACCAGTTCCTTGTGCAGCTGCTGAATTTCTTGTTTAGTCTCAGTTTCTGACTGTGCACCCTGCAATTCATCTGCTAAAAGAACATTTGTCTTTAACGCATCAGTTTTAGTAATGGCTTAATTTCTATTCTCTCATGAAGATAGGACCGTAAAGAGTCATGCAAAATTAGTTAGCTACACATCATTGAATTAGACAAAGGTTAAGAGATAAACATTGTTAGGATGTCAAATATCCATACACGCAAGTTCTGCATGCAGGAATAAAGTGTAAATCAGCATGGAATAATGTATGCTGGTAATTCTAATCACAACATATTCTGTAGTGTTACATTTCAAATCTGATAAATTTTTCACAACACCAAAAATAACTTGAATACAGCTGATATTTCACTCCAGTTGCTAATTTTATTATTCTTTCATAGTTTCTTACTCAAGGATAAAGTACTCAAGATGCCAGATGCCTTGAAGGAGACATGGTGAAGCCTAATAAGACCTGGCGGACATCCCTTGGGCTCCTCTAGACCTCCCCTTCTATTATCCTAGGAAGCATTGACATTTACTGACTCCTTGGCACACCTGAACTTTCAGTTATAAGAGGTGGGAGTAGTGAAGCCTGGGGACATATAGGGCCAAAGTATGCCCAGTTCTCATACATTTTTAGAACCCACTGGAATGCGATAGGTCTTCAGTTAACTCTAAAATGTTTCTGTCCCAGCCAGAATCTGTAAGAATCAGAATCCTTCTCTTGGTCATTGCTCTTGCCAACTCCTTGGTTTCCAACTCCCTAGACATTATCAGACGAATTGAATAGACCAATCATATTCCAGGAAGATGGTGATTTCAACACAAGGTGATGTTTACACTTTTTAGAGGAAAAAAGGTCAAACGTTTGAAAAGGGCAGAGAAAATGTCTGGGGAGGGACATCAAGGTTTAGTATGCACCCAAAACACATACTTAAGAACATCACTGCCATTCATTCCTGTAGGAAAAAGTAAGTCACTGCATGTGGAGGCATAACTGTGATACACAATTGTACAACTTTACCTCACCCCCAACCCCCACCTGACACCAAGTGGTCTGGCTTCCAGTGAGAGGTACCTCATTGGAGTGGGGGGCACAAATATTGTATGCAGAGCATTAAAAGGTGTATAATGGACATATATTATAGGGCCGTTCTCCCCGGTCATGACAATAAGCATTGTGCTAATCTAGATAAAATAAATAAAATATCCTAAATAAAAACAAACTAAACAAAAAGCATCCAGTTGGCAAGGAACTGGTGATTATACTTAACAGGATCAGTGGTCTATAAACCAAATAATTGGCCATCTCATGGGAAATTCTCTGTGCATTACTGACCACAGGAAAAGTGCCACCCATGAAGAGATAATATACCAATTTATGGCTTATTGTTAAATGCATTTAGTATATAAAAGGCTAAAGAATGTCTACACCCAAATGAGTGTTATTACAAAAAGGAAAATACCACAAAAAGGCTGCTGAACAGTTGGGCCATTAATTAAAAGGCCTAATCACTGCTAAAGTGATTACTCTAATTCAGTCACTAGAGGAAAATGTAAATGCAACACAGAAATAAAAGTTTTATTCCCCAAAAGAATTTCAAATTATAGCTTCAATTACTCTGGGGATTTCTCTATCCTAACCGCAAGAAGAGAAATATATAATTTTAAAGCTCTCTCTCTCTTTCACCAAACTTCATAGAACAAGTGAACAGCCATACATGTGTTATTATTATTTTTTGCTTGTACAGCAGGCACAGAACTCAGTGGTAGAGCACCTGCTTTGCATGCAGAATGACCCAGGTTCAATCCTGGGCATCTGCAGGTAGGGAAGGAAAAAGTGCTGCATGAATCCCTGGAACACCACTGTCAGTCAGTGTCTACAATGCTGGGCTAGATTGACCAATGGTTTGACTTAGTATAAGGCAGCTTCCTATGTTCCTAATGGGTTTAAGCACATTTTGCTTTGTGTTGTTCTCTGGCTAGCATGTTTACCTTACAAAAATACTAAAAAAATAATTATTGCCTTGCAAGGTCAAGACTAATGATCCTACTCAGTACTGTCTCCTGATCAATAAGACAGGAAAGTTCACAAGCTAATAATATCCATTCTTGGTAATCAGAGGTATGAATTCATCTATATTGATGCATTCTAATTTCCGAATCCTAAAACTGTGAGCGACTACTCATTAAATACAGTGAAAATGCGATTCGCTCAGTCCAAGTTCACAAGTCCTCTATCTTACCACTCTTACGTGTACAAAGGGACAAATGAGATGTGACGTGGGAGTTTCATTGTCAAACTCCTGCCATCTTTACATTTAGCTGGGAGTGGAGGAATCAGGCTGCAGCACTGGAGGAGGGAGGATGCAAATATCTAAACCAAGGGTTTTATGCCTGGATCCATTCTCCTGGATACGCAGGAAGCACATAACTTGTTTTCAAGCGATATCACATTCCCGGAAGCCTCCTATCCTTGGACTGAGCTTGAGACCTCCATTCTTCCCTCAGTTTCCTTCCCATATGTCACCTGACTGGTGATTTGAAAGGTGTCTGCTTTGCAGTTTTAAAATGCAAACACACTTCTGCAACACTTGCATTACATGTGTGCAATTCACAAAGTATTATAGCTGTACACACTATATTAATTTCAGCTGAGCTTGGACTAGGCTCTTGTGCAAGCAGTATGAAAATAAGGAGGGAAACAGCAAGGGCTAGATGTTTTGCTCTTCAAATACCAAACTGAATTTGTAATTACGATTTTCAGTTTCTAACTTTATTCAGTGACTTTTTTTTAGTAACCTTGTTTAAAATGATATAGCTCTTGCACCTCATCATTTGATGTGGTTCCCAAAGGCACATCCTGCTAAGCAGTTTTGTTGGTGAAGATATGAACAAATGAACTATTTAAGGCATACCATCTAACTGCAAGTATCTTCATTAAATTAAAAAACGACTAAAAAGAAATTGGCTCATACTTTTACAGTAACACTAGAAAGTGTATAGTTACTCTGATCAATTGTAGGAAAAAAGTGTCCATCTACAAATACTTTACAGAATATATAGATTCTAAATAATGCATTATGGCTAAAATTGGAGTAAGCCACAATGAACTTAGAGGGACATACATCTGAATAATATTTATAGGATTCAGCTGCAGCTTACACATACAGATACAATATCAGAACAGGTTTCAGCAAGAGCAATCAAGAACTCTTCATTATTTATTGTGAGTCAAAGCCATTTTTCACTCCAACAAATTTCAAATGCTCTTTTCCGATATTAAAATATTCACTATATTAAGAAACCATCTTATACGTTAAGGAAACAATGATTTACCTTTCAGGAGGGCTACTTTAGCAATAGGTTCATTTAGTTCATGGTCATCCATTTGAGCATCTAATGGGAAAAGTGAAAATGTTAGCATTCTGAGCAACACATTATTTGAGTAGATCTGGCATTCAACTTAGTAGTAACACAAAAAACCCTCACCTGAATAATGAAATAAAATATTTAGATAAAATAGTTAAATTGTTTCTCTCTCTCTCTCTCTGTCTTGTCTTCTGTGAGTAGTCAGTGACATCAAAATACAGTTAAAATCATGTCCAAAATGTACCTGTAGTGTCGTCGCTGCTTTTCTCTTTGCTTGGACTAAGAGTATCCGATAGCTCAGCTTCTTTAGCTTTTGCCTGATTTTCTGTAAAATACAAAAGTTGCCTTTGTTAAAATATTTGCATACCTCATAAGTATTTTTCAGTACTGGCTAAAGTTGTATTTTTGTCTCATAAAACAAACGAAAACCACACTAGTCAAGAAAACATTGATTTTGTCTTTGCGCTCCTGCTCCCAACTGGATTAAATATCTCCAGGTCACATATTTAATACTAAACAATCCAACACAGGATGCAGTTGCTTCATGCACAGTTTAGCCTTTTGTTTAAAAGTTGTACTCTGGCCAGCTGGAACTGAGTATAAAGTTAGTTGTTTTGTTCACTAATTCGGGGAGCAAATCAGGAGAGAGGGACACAGAAAACCATTTCTAGAACAATACAGATATTGTAACATGCGAGAAAGAAAAGACCTATGAATGCTGCACATTGGGTTTGTTAAGGAAATACACTTGTATAATAATAAGATGATGCATAAAATGTAACAGTAGCACGATATTTAAAAGAACCAAGCATTTAAAGTTAAGGAAAACAATATAAGCAAATTTAAAACATCATTGTGGGAAATACACACCCTTTCTACACCCAAAAGTGTCTTGATGAATCATGAACCTCCCCAGTTCAATGCACAAATTTTTATATATACTATAATGAAGATTCAAAGGTTTTCTGAGGTCTCTTAGCATAGACCAAAAGCTGACATCAATAAGAAGAGGAAAGGGGACTTGACTGGAAAGATTCCTAATTTCTCATACTGCCACTTAATTCAACAAATCTAGAGGGTGTATTTTTTAATTATAAAAGCATACTTTTATTGCTAAAGTTTAATCTAGACAGATGTCCTAACAACAAACATGAGATTCAAACTAACAGAAACAAAGTCTGTGTCAGCTGAGAAAACAGATAAAGTATTTAAAAGGAACCATAACTGAATTCATTCAATTTTGAAGGGTATCTACTATTTTGAAAATGCTTCTATTTCTGAAAAATGAGTTATTTAGCAAAGTAGCCACTATATTGCAAGCAACTGATCTAAAAAAGAATATGTTTTAGCACAAACTTTTTCATAGAGTAGCTGCAGATGTTTTCATGACAGATGAAACTTCATACCAAAAAAAGTAATAGAAACCACCTAGTCAACGACAACTAAAATTTGTTCAAATGCACCGAAATGTAAAGATGAGTAAGAGTGCACTTGCTCTAGAAAATAGATTAATACTGAAAGGGAGATATACTGATGAGTCACAGTAAGAGGAGAAAAACTTTATTATTTGTCAGTTTAAGTTTTTAGAATTAGTGTTCAGGAAACAGAAACTATTTTTGGCTTTGCTATAGTTATGGACAACCTCAATCACCATTATCTCCATTATTAAACACATTAGTACTTTTTTAAAGCTATCCTTAGCTCTCATCTCAAGTTGAAAACACAAAATAAAAAATCATTTCATTGCATTTGCTCATTTTAATCCCCTGATATCTGTGTTGCATCTTCCCTGCTGTTGCCTTCTTTTTCAACTGATCTGTTACAAATTTAGATAGTAACATTTATTTATTTATTTATTACATTTCTATCCCGCCTTTTTTCCTCTAAGGAACCCAAGGCAGTGTACATTTTATTTTATTTATTTATTACATTTATATCCCACCTTTTTTCCTCCAAGGAAAGGCAGCATACATAATCCTCATCCTCCTCTCCATGTTATCCTTATAACAACAACCCTGTGAGGTGGGTTGGGCTGAGAGTCTGTGACTGGCCCAAAGTCACCAAGTGGGTTTCCATGGCTGAGTGGGAACTAGAACCCGGATCTCCCAACTCCCATTCTGACACCTTAGCCACTACACCACACGGGCTCTTCTAAAGTTGAAGAGCAAGAATCTGCCCTTAGTTTATGTTACTCTTTAAAGCAAGCTCAGGGCAATTCCACTTCTGTCATTCTCATGGACAGATCATTACTCCCAAAATGTTCAGGCATTTGGCAGTTCTGAAACTCTCAGAACCTGATTGATTTAACTTTTTTTCAGGTAGATCTAGCGGAATTTTCTGCTGTTATAGCTGGTACTCCCATTAACAACCTAGCTTATCTCTGGCTTTTAAAGTTGACTTGGATGATTGAAATGCTCCTGAGCAATCTATTCAGATAAGCTGGCTTGAGGTGAGGAAGTAGCCTATAATGCAAATGGGGAAAAAAACATCCAATTAAACACTTAGAGCCATTTCAAAGACCTATTTGGTAGGAATTAATGATGGCAAACAAAGCTGACTTTGTCCACCGTCAATGGCACCTATGAAGTGCTGTCTGGAAAGGTTTTTTAAGCAGTGAGGGGGGCTTCCCCATCTTGAGTCCTCAGCACCTTGAATTCTGCAGATAAAATTGCTCATGTTCACTCTGACATTGCAATGCAGAATGTTCTAAGAGCACCATCTGGTCAGAGTTACATGGAGTTCTATTAGGGCTGTGCAAGCCTTAGGCCTCAGATTCGGAAATCCAAATCATGGGGGCCATTTTATGGCAGATCCACCATTTTATGACCGATCTGCCATTTCCTTGCACAGCCCAAGGCCCTGGAACAGCCTACAACTCCCAGCACACAGTGCCTGGGAGGGCTGCACTGATCGGGGCCCAGGAACAGAGGGCACATGTGTACTTGCGGCTGCTGCAATTGCTCGCTCCTCAGCGTAGGAACCTCCTCCTCAACATGATTGTAGGCTTCTTGGCACAAGCAGCTGCTGCCACCACAATCCAGGATACTCCAGTGACCCTGGAGGGGTCTCTGCATGTTGTGCAAGTGCCCGCAGCTGCCTGCTTTCGCCAAGAGCGCCCACCTCCTTTATCAAAGTGGGTGGCTGTCAGGGAAAGCAGGGCAGCTGCGGAATGCAGGGGATCACTCCACGGTCACTGGAGTATCCTGGATTGTGGCAGCAGCTGCTGTTCGCACCGAAAAGCTGGCAATTGCGTCGAGGAGGTGCGATCGTGCCGAGAAGCCAGCAATCGCGCCGAGGAGCAGGCGAGTGCGGCGAGTACACATGTGTCCTCTGTTCCTGGGCCCCAGTAAGTGCAGCCCTTGCTAGGAGTTGTACTGCTTGCTAGGAGTTGTACTCTGTATGGGGGCCTAGGTCTGTGCAAGGAAATGGTAGATCTGCCATAAAATGACCTCCGTGATTTGGATTTCCGAATCCGAGGCCCAAGGTTTGAACAGCCCTAAGTTCTATGGCTAAATAATCCATCTGACCAGAGATGTGGTCAGAGTGTTTGAAGTGACCTACCACCTGTTTGCTTGACACTTACCCATCCTAACCAATAAAATGTAGCTGAGAAGGAGTGACCAGGTGGGTCCAGAAGTTGAATGATGCTTCTCTGATGGAGAGATTGTCCTAGCCATCTTGAAAATGCTATAAAATGCAGCAACCAGATTGTTAATTTGGGTTGACCACAGATAACAAATTGTGTCAGTGTTACACTAGCTACCACTTCGTTTCCAGGCTGAATTCAAAGCTGGTTTTAACCTTTAAACATCTGAATAGCTTGTATTGGAACCTGAGTAACAAAAGGACTCCTTCACCCACATGAGCCTGCCTGCCTGGGTATTTCCACCTTCTGAAGATAAGAGGGTAACTAGTAGAGGGGGAGATTTTTAGGGGTGGTGCCAAAATTGTTTAACTCCTCCCTCTAGACAGGAGTGCCCCTAGACATGGCATCTTATTTACTGTCTTTTAAGCACCTGATAAAGGCCATCCTGTTCTCCCCTACCATTAATGTTATTTAATACTGTCCAAGACTCTTATTGCTGGCTTTCATTGATTTGTTTTAAATGGTTTTAGTGGCTAGTTTAATTGTTTGTTTCTGCAGCTTTTATAATTTTTGTGTGTTTTCTTTTTTGTTTCTGTTTATTTTGGTATTGTAAGTTACCTGGGACTTTATGCAATAAAGGGATTAAAATCTTATTTTTAAAAAAATAAAATCCATTACCCTTAAATTAGATTATACTTTAAAAAATCATTTACTCCAGAAGGTTCAAAACGGACCAGTCAATCTTAATTAACAATTTAGTATGTCAAAATGCTAGAATTCTTGCTGGCCTACTATCTTGGAAATGTTAATCTGAATGTGTTTTTTGCAGCAGTGTAACTCATATTTCCCTATATGGATATAGAAGGAACAGCTGGCCTCTTGTGCAAAATTTTGGTGAGTCATCCAAGACGCAGACATGAAAAAAAGCAGTATGCCACTGCGGGATTTCATTCTCTTTCCTTTCCTTGTTCTCATTCCCACTCCCCTTCCCAAACCTGCTTTTAAACCTTTATGCAGGGGTCTGTATAAAAAATAAACAATACTGACTGCACTTCAACAGAATATGAAACATCCAGTTATTCAAGAAAGCTAACAATATTGACAAAGATGCAAAGATCCATTCAAGGCAAAGATCCACACCCAAGGAGAACTGTACTAATGTTTCTTGAACATCAGCCCCTCATGCTGCATAGCAGAAGATTTTTAAATCAAGGGGAGTTACAAAACAATTTGCGATATGTCATGGGGACCTACTGTATTAGAAAATTCAACAAATCTATTTGGGTGGTTGCAAGCTCTTGGACTAGTCTACTGCAGTTTTTGGATCTCAACCCTAGTGCTTAACCTACAACACTTGATTCTGGTTTCTAAAGTCATTCTAAAAAACATTTCAAGGATCTCTAAAGTCCAGTTAGGATGTCCTTGTGAGCTATCCCAGAGTAAAGAAATAAGAAGGAACCTAGAAGGGTTACGAATGTCATCACATAAGGGCGCAGCATACCTTGCTAAACCATATTAATAAGATCATTTGTTACTTCAGTATAAGGAGATTTAGTACAATAACCAATTGCCCAATATTAAACTTAAGAAGTTAAGAAACCCCTTTATTTGTCCATCTTGCCCAGTATTGTCTACTCTGAGTGGCAAAGTTCTTCAAGATCTCAAGCAGAGGTCCTTCCCATCACCACTATCTGTTTTTTTTTTTTTAAGTGGAGGTGCCAGGGGTTTAACCTGGGGTCATCTGCAGGCAAAGCATAAACTCTCCAACTGAACAACACTCTTGCCCCTTACAAAAATGAAGTGATCCATCTAAAAGTTTATTATATTAGTTATGTTTTAATGAAAGAGTACTACTAGATGGGAAATTCGTTTTGTTTTACTGGGGACAACTTTTCATTACATAGTTTTTTTCTTATTTTTAAATTGTATGAAGTTATTTTAAACTTCATGACTGAATCCTTTTCAAAGTTAGATGGAATGCATTACATCAATGCAAAAAATAACTCACCATTCTGCAAGATAATTCTGGCATGCAAGCATTAAATTACACTTGTGTTTATTGTCTGCATTCTTTTCCAAATATGGCAAACTGCCTACACTTTGCACAAACAAGAACACACAGGGGAGCAATTGCATGCAGGATTTGAAAATTGTGATTTTTCACAGAATATAGTTTTAAAATCAAAGGATGCAGTCTTTAACCACCAGTACCTAATGAATTCTTAATAATTTAATAAAGACATATATACAGTTTGTGGAAATTAATTCCAAAAAAACAAAGTTTACTAACTTTGAATAACATATATCTTATTGTGAGTAGAAAATAAATTCTATCAGCTGATATTTACTGGATGAAAAACCTAAGAATGTGGAATTCATCATTAATTACAAAATTTATAGCAAGCAACAATTTCCACACTCCAGATCAAAAGTTAAAAAGATGCAACTATCTCCTCAAACTGCATATTTCAAAGCTCTCAATTCACATGTTTTCTAACACTAAGATTACCATTCTTAATTACATTTACTTGGAAGTAGTTTTTACGACTAGCTGGTAAGCAGTTAGGAATTGTAGCATTATAATCCTTCAAACATTCCTCACACTTATAACAGAATGCTCCAGTGTCAAGATTCAAAGATCCATTACATGCCTCCAAAACAAGAAAGTTTAATAAGTCTAACCTTTCAGAATCTTTGTTTCATCCACTCTGGAAAGATGTCCTTCGTCTATGAGCTTGTCTGCTGAACAAAATAAGGGTTACTATTCTAGCTCAAATTGTGCAAGCATTTCTTTGTACACGTCTCTAATCTACATTCCATGACCAAATTTAAACATGGCAATATTACTTCACACTTCTATGCTAGAATCAGTGGGGCTTTTTTCAGTTCAGTGCAGTAATTATACAAAACACAGTTTTAATTATCTATGCACAAAGAAATATTGTCAAAGACTTTGGAAAACCAAAGTGATTGAATTGAAACATAAGACTATAAAAGCCCTGCTGGATCATATGAAAGGCCTATCTAGTCCTGTATTCTGTTCCCAGAGATGCCAACCAGATGCCTATGCTAAGCCCACAAGCAGTACATGAGCTCATCTTGCTCATATTCCCAGCACCTGGTATTCAGATACAGCCATCATGATATGTAGTCGCTGCTAGAGACTTGTTCAAACAAACCATGGTTTAATTAATTGTGGTTTGTTGAATCATGGGCTGTTGTTATGTGTGGACCTGGAACTATGGGTTCACTATGGGTTGTTGATGATGAACAATCTGCAAAGGGAACCCATAGTTTCTTGTCGGGTTTTGAACTGAGGGTTATTTAAACCATGGGTAGTCATTCCATGTGAATCCAGAATCTTGGGTTGTTCATGGGTTCTTTTGCCAGGCCACAGAGGCAGCAGGCTTGTGCAGTCCCCAAACCCAGCCTCTTTACATGCCAGTGCTGCACTACATAAAGGCAGCTGAGAAACAGGGAAGTAGCAGGCAAAGAAGGAGAGAAACCAGCAACCCAGGGACTGAGAAAACAAACTATCTTTTGTTTGATTGTCTGCCAGACAAACCCTAGGTAGGGCAATAAACCATGGTTTAAATGAAGCATGGGTTACCGTTACGTGCAAACAAGGCCAAACATATTCTCCACGATCCATTAGATTATCAATTAAAAATGGATCATGTAATGAATTGGATCATTTAAGGAATTTAATGAAGATACATACATTTTGAGGAAATTCCACAACGGAAGTATTTTAAAACATTGTTATTAAATATAATGCACATACAGTGAATGGGCATACAAGTAAGTTGATATTCACTGAAAATAACTCTTATGCAGCCCAAAAAACTCCACACATATAGGGCCTGTTCAGATGACATGCTAAGCCATGGTTAGGCTGCTAACCCTTTTGCAGCAAATGGTTAGTGAGCGTGTTTAAACTGTGGTTATATAGCCACCATGTTTAGCAATGGTTCCCACGACATGGAAAGTCATGGTTCCCACGATAAGCAAAGCCATAATGTTTAGCTCAAAATGCTTAACACCGTGGCTTAGCGTGGCATCTGTACAGGGTCATATTGTGGCTGACTTCACAAATGGTATTTGGAGCACTACACCCTTCTATATAGCAAAACTTTTCTAGGTGCACCTTATGCACACAACATGTGGTACATTTTTTTTACTAGGAGCAATGCTAACTGCTGATAATGCAATACCATGTTTCAGATTGCCACCTCCCTAGTCTTTTTCAAATAATGATCCACAATAAGACTAGTAAGTGAGAACTACAATAAGATTCGAACAGGATGAACAAGCTTGGTGGCCTCATGCTTTGTTACCAAACTAATGAGGCAGAAAAGCACACAATACAAGAATAGACAAGAAATAAAATTAAGTTAACATGACAATGTAGAAAAATCATACTAAGAGGCCAAAAGAAAGTGCCAGCGGAGGGAACAAAGATAACAAGAACAGTGGCAAGCTGAGTGGATCAGAGAAGAACAAGAGGTAATACAAGGCAGATGGGGCAGAAAATGGGGGAAATCACACAGTTTGTACAATCCTGAAGGCAGAAAAAGAAGAAAAATAAATGGTACAGGAAGTGTGAAAAGTTGTGGAAATAATTCATGCAGATTTCAAATGCTAATTTTTATTGTTAAATAAATTGTATTCATGTGCACCACTTGATGATTGCAACATCTCATCATGATTTACACGTGAAGAGCCTTCACAAATCAAATTTAGGAGAATTATTATATCAGCTGTCAACTCAGCCAAAACTCTTTTCTTGAAGATAGTTCATATGTCCAGATGAAAATCTATTGTCGAGTAATGACGTGATAAGACACATTTGAGGTGTGCAGATGCATGTATGAATGAGCCTCAAATATTTTAGCAGGCACTAAGCTGTTCCACCTGCATTTTTGCTAGATAAGACTAATAAAACCTAACGAGGCCAAAGCTAAAGTCTTTCCTCAGGAATGAAACTAATGCCAGCAGAAAGTACGCAATGTAAGAGGTGACTGTTTCAGACACGTGAGGATAAGCGGACAGACTAAGGAGAGCTACACCACATTTCACCCTATGGAAACAGAAAATGACACTTGAGGTTATTATGTATCAATGACAAGCCTTGTCTATGGAAATCAAGTCTGCTCAAAATCGTTCAGCTAATGAAATAATAGGACAACTGTGGACACAAACTGTGAAGATTATGCTTTATCTGTAAAGAATTTGCATATAATAATGCTAGCTAGATGCAACCATTTTTCCATTGAAAACCCAAAGGCTCATTCATCTTTCCTTTTTTACAGCTGACAATGTCCAGGGAGCACCAAATTAACAGTTCAAGAATGGACTTCCAGGGACTTTCCTTTCATAATAAACTGTGAAACTGGGTCTTTTGGGCATATCTCCCACCAAGTATGAGCTCATTTGTCAATTGTTTCATGCCTGAGCCAATGACTGGGTTCAGACAACATGATAACCAATGGTGGTTTAAATAGTCTACGGTTGGTTATTTAACCTACCACAGGTTATTGCCTTGTGTGGAGGGAGCTTTTTAACCAATGGTTGGTTATTTGGCCGAAATAACCAATGCAAATAACCAATGCTTTGCAGAGTTGGCTATTTGAACCACCATTAGTTTTCATGTTGTGTGGACCATTGGTTATTTCCTCAGCCGCCATTATTTTGTCAGCCACAGAGCCAAAAGGCAAGAGCCTCTAACTCTAGTCCAGCTTGCAGGATAGATTTTTGGCAGCAATGGCTGATGGGATACTAGCAGGAGGATTGAGAGGGAGAGAGAGTGGGGGATGAATGAGTCAACTCAGCGTGGACTAATAATCAACTCAATGCTAATCCTAATCCACACCACCATTGATTATTATCATGTTGTGTGGCGAGTACCCCTATAGAAAAACAACTGTCGAGTTGATTATTACCCTACCGTTGACTATTAGGTTGTCTTAGTATTAAATGTGTAATGTTAAATGATCAGCAGATAGTCTTATGATCAAGAAACTGTCAGATACAGTTCCCAAGTGCATGTTAAGATAGGCAATAAAGTTAACTAATATACAGAACCTTAAAACAAGCCATGGGTTATTTAAGGGTTGCCTAACCCTCACACAACTGCTGCTGCCTGGGTTTGCATACACACTGAGCCATGGCAAGCTGGACGCCCACGGGCATCATGAAAAAATGATGCCTGCAGGTGACCAGAATGATGTGACAGCCACCAACCCACTGCCAGGTAAATTAAGCCACGGTAGTCTATCGTGTTGTGCAAACCAGGTCATAGTATTTGTTGGTTCCTTATACTCAAAAACCCATGATCAAACCAACCCTCAAAATAACGCCCAACCACACCTAACTCTAGCTTCTCAAGGAGAGGACAAATCAGAGATCTGGGTTCAGATGCCATTCTAAACAACCCCAGAGAGCGTTCCAAGATTTTTTCTGTCTCAAGGAGCCAAGCAGGGTGTTAATGCTGTAATGTTTTTTGCTGTTTTAAAATGTATTGTTTTTATTGTTTTAAATTGTTGTATACAATTGATAGTTTTTTAGCAGATATGGCAGTATATAAAGATAATAATTACTTTGTAAAGCTTGGGTTGTCGTTGTATGTGAACCAGCCCATTCTCATTCTTAAGGGCCCCACAAGGGTCCTGCTTCTCAAAGGCAGGAAGCATGATCACATTGATGTTCTTTATAATCTCAATGACGTATTAACAACCTAGCTGACCTAGTTGGTTTTTTAAAAAACCCACAGCAAAGTATTATTTGTCTAGAATAGTATGATTAATTTTACTGTTTTCTTTTACAGAATAATTTTACTTAATGATTGATTGACAGTATTTATATCTCATTTTTAATAGATAATTGGCCTCAAAGCTAACAAAATTTTAAAAAATATAAAGGACAATGAAAGCAATAGCTACAAGCAACCCCCCCCCCCGCCAAAAAAAAAAAACCCAGGAGGTAGAACATCACAAAAAGGCCATTAAGAAGGTCTCAGATATTCAGCAAATAAAAGCCTGGCTTGCTCTACAACATGCCTATATTATTCATTAGATTAGAAATAATGTACCCTTCAAGAGGGTAAGCAATGTAGCAAGGGAGTAAAATGCCAAATGAACCATTATTAAAACATGTTGGGGGAATCATCATTATCTGTTTTGTGTGTATATATGAGAAAATGTGTTCCAGCTTCCAAACATGTAAATGCCACAAAACAGATGTTTATGTAATTTTCACACAGAAGAGTATTCTACCTGTATATCCATGTAGGAAAAATGTCTTAATGTAAAGTGACACCAAATAAGTGCTGCTTCACTTATTATGGATTTTCTATATAATAAGCCCTTCCATAAGGCTGTGCGACAATTTATGCACAGACGTTCTATATAGAAGTACTTTCTATATGGGAAATGAATAACGCAGGAAGCAGACTAAGAATCTAGGAAGAATTGAACTAGGATGGATAAAACGGAAGCCCAAGTGGAGTATTTCTCTAAGCACATTCGTCCCTCCATCATAGAATATAGGCAGTATTCAATGTTGCCACTGTGCTAGGTGTGCTGACTTTTCCATTATGGAAGGAGTAGTTTCAGCTAGTTTATTTCCCATTGCAGTCATTACAGCTAGTGCAATGTGTTTAGAGCTGGGGCATTGCCAGCATTGGATATTGCCCACAATGTACCTGTCCTATTGATCTGAAGTGTAAACTCATAAACTTAGGGTGAGGAAGGGGAATTCAGCATGACGAAATTAGTACTAAAGAAAAAAATTTTTTTTTTTAAATTAAATAGATAAAAGGTCAGGTAGATGGTTTAGAGAGTTTATTGAGCATTTATTCTTAAGCAGACACAAACAGTTTTAGCTATGACTTATGGAAGCTCACTGCAAATTTGAGGATCTATGTTTTTAATTAATGTAATTCATCTATCAGTTTATCTCAAGTTAGTTCATTCAAATCCTCTTAGCATAGCCCAGTTTAAAACATCCTTGTTGAGACTGCCAAGAGCAAATGAGCACTAATTCTACAACTGCTATGCTCTTCCCCTCATAACAGAATGAATTGCATTTTGCAATATTACCTCATCAATCTACAAAGTCTTGCAAAGCAAACAATATGTGAATTTACGACATTCAACATCTAAGGTTCTCCTCTGGGTGCCTACTCCAAGGGAGGCTTGGAAGATGACAACAAGGCAGAAGGCGTTTATGGTGATGGCCCCCAATTATGGAATGATCTCCCCAACAAAGTTCACTTGGCGTCGCTATCTTTTCAGTGCCAGGTCAAGATTTTTCTTTTTTTCCAAACATTTGGCAGCAAATGATGAATTTTAATCAATCCCAGATCTGTTTTTCAGGTTTGGCTGATTGATTGAATTTGTTTTTAGATTTATTTATTTATTTATTTATCACACTTATATACCGCTCCCATAGCCAGGGCTCTCTGGGCGGTTTACAGAAATTCTAAAATTAAGATAAAAACGAGTATACAAAATTTAAAATTCTAAAACACAGAACATACACACATAAAGCATTAAAAACCGTTTTAAAAAAACCTAAACATGTGGGTGATTAAGATGTGCTGCCATATGCCTGGGCAAAGAGGAAAGTCTTAACCTGGCACCGGAAAGATAGCAGCGTTGGTGCCAGGCGAGCCTTGTCAGGGAGATCATTCCATAGTCTGGGGGCCACCACCGAAAAGGCCCTGTCCCTCGTTGCCACACTCCGTGCCTCTCTCGGAGTAGGCACCTGGAGGAGGACCTTTGATGTTGAACGTAGTGACCGGGTATATTCATGTCGGGAGAGGCGTTCCATCAGGTATTGTGGTCCCAAGCCGTGTAAGGCTTTATAGGTCAAAACCAGCACTTTGAATTGGGCTCGGAAACATACAGGCAGCCAGTGCAAGGGACCAGAGCAGGTGTTATATGGTCGAACCTTCTGGTTCCCGAAATCAATCTGGCCGTTGCATTTTGCACAAGCTGCAGCTTCTGAACTATCTTCAAAGGCAGCCCTACGTAGAGCACGTTGCAGTAATCTAACTTGGAGGTTACCAGAGCATGGACAACTGAAGCCAGGTTATCCCTGTCTAGATAGGGGCGTAGCTGGGCCACCAACCGGAGTTTGTAGAAGGCACTCCGTGCCACTGAGGTCACCTGAGCCTCAAGTGACAATGATGGATCTAAAAGAACCCCCAAGCTACGAACCTGCTCCTTCAGGGTGAGTGCAATCCCATCCAGAACCGGTAGAACACCCCCCATCCTGTCAGCGGAGTCAACTACTAACAGCATCTCAGTCATTTAGATGTATGTTGTCTTTGTCTATACTATCTGTTGTGTATTTTAATGTTTTTTTGTAACTCACCCAGAGAACTTCAGCTATGGAGCGGTATATAAAATTAATAAATAATAATAATAATAATTCCACAGCAAAAACTTTCAAACTGAACCTTTTGATTAAGTGAACTATATACATGAATGTGCATATGTATAGGATTGTTACAATTATTACTACTACTAATAAAAATGTGTTTAAATAACATTTTGCCCAAATGTGATAAAGGAAGAATTAGATAAAAGGGGGATAAAAAATGGGGAAAGCTAGCACTAAAATCAGAGAGAAATTCAAAAATATTAAGAGTGTATTGTTAGTTGAAGTTCTCCACAATACTACCACACTGAACATTTTTGCTTTTTTCCTTGATACCAGCAAACATTCCTTATTTACAATACCTGGAATACTTAATAATGAGATGCAGTCTTGGAAAGAATGAGAAAAGCCATGAAATGGAGGAAGACAAGTAGGATAAATAGGACACACCCTATTGATCTATTGTTTTCTGGAGCATACTGAACTTAATTATTTACAGATTATATAGATTTCTTCTAACGCTGTCCAAAAGCCTTCCAGAGGAATGTATCATGATCTCATTTTATAGTTAACTGGGACGCAATTTTCCCCTTAAGCTGCCCTGTAAGTCTCCATGAGAACTCACTGAAGGGAAGGATATAAATGCATTAAGAAATCCAGTCTACCCTGGCTCCAAACACCACTGATATCAGGCAACACCGACTTCTGAATTCACTTTGCACACTTCTTGTGTAAACACTGAAAGGGGAAACCTGTATATCTCCCTCGTGATTATATATACGAGCTCCCCCTGCTTCTGGAACTTGTACATCCCTCCATAGTGAGATGCACAAGTTCTCCTTTCAAATGTTATTCTGGAAATGCAAAAAACAGATGAGCTTCACTGTTGTGCAAGTATCTGAATCGAAATCTCTCACATCCCTATAACCATGGTGGTATTCAGTAGCAACTGACAGCTTTTATGGAGGAACAAGAACTTCTCCACATAACTAACTTGCATTTAGAATCCAAATATAATTGCACAACCAAAAGGTATTTAATGTAAACTCAGGGGCAATTCATATGACTCTCCTTCTATGGCAAGACGTGAGTTACCTTTTGCATGGTGAGCTTAAACTCCAGCCCAAGAAGGCTGTGCAAATGCCCAAATTGTTTGTCAGCACTTGATAAACTGAGTGAGAAATTAATTAATTTGAGGCATGCAGTGTAACTATCACCCGACTATTTAAACTAGATTCACAACTGAATACTTCTGTGATAACCCTCATTCCAACATACCAAAAAAGGGTGAGAGAACCCATCAGGTAAATCCTATTCTGGATCCCATTCTACTCATGACTGCAGAGTACCTTTCCATAATACTATAGCAACTTCTATAGTTGCCAACTTAGATACATATAGAGTACTAAAATATGCTCATTAAAGTGATATGTGACTTGTGACCAATATAGACTGGGGGGTGGGGTTAAAAGAAAAAAAATGTGCTTCTCACAGATCTGCAAAAATATAACTAGTCCCACTCTAGTACTGCATATAGGATACTGTTTTTAAAAGACTTTTTAGTGAATGTGAATGCTGTGTACTCACTCTGGCACTCTATGAACTGGTGAATAAAAGTGCAGTCACCTCCACTCTTTGAAAGAAAGTGCTCTAGTAAAGAAAGAAACACCTTTAAGTTCACATCTCCATCTTTTGAGGGCTCACGACAAAAAGCCTCACAGACACCGGGGGGGAGAGGGAATTCTCAAAACGGGACAAAAAAGCAAAAAGCAGGGGGAGTAAAAAAATACCCCAACAATAAACACTCGTGAACTACAGAAGATATTAAAGATATAAATATACAAACTTGTTATTTCTGCTTTTAGATCTTCAAAACATAGAGGACTTACAGTTTATACTAATGCATGTTAAGATTGATAACAGTTCAGCTATGTCCAATTCAGATTGTGTCAACACAGTACTTTCTCTAAGAATATGGACGCTTTTCGATATTAATTTCTTTTTATTGTTTGCCATTTCTGAGTTTAGGCAACAATTCTAAACTGCACTCATGTTACTTTATATCAACAATTGGACTAGCTTCACAAGTATATTCATTTGTGAAGTCAGCCACATCTAAACTAAATAGCTAGAAAGGACTACACCTGTCTTGAAGGCTACTCCTTGAAGCAGCTTAACTCTCATTATTGACTAACACACTAAAATTTATTTATTACATTTGTGTTCTACTCTTTTTTTCAAGAAGCTCATTTTAGAATCACACTCTATTCTGTACTTTTCCTTTAAATGTATTTTTTTTTGCTCAGAAAACTGCATTGCAAAATTCTGAGAAGTTTGAGTACTGAAGGGTAACAGTGTTCTGGTTCACATATTGATTTGGGAAGAGCAAATCTGGTAAGGTCTTATCAATATGCAAACCACACAACCCCCTCCCCCCCATCCCACTCTTAATGCACCAGCGAAAAAGATCCTGTGTGCCTTTACTCTGGTACTGGAACTGGCCTCTTTTCTTGTACTAGGGCGGCAGTACAGAATCTGTACTGACAGTGGGGCAAAGCACCTCTATAACATCATGGTCAAGGTGGGATGGGTGGGGTGGCGGGAAAGTGGTGGTGGTGGAAGGAGCCGAGAAGAGAATTAAGTCATCCATGTTCCCCAGGGCAGAATCTTACGGAACAGTGTGAATTGGCACACAGATAAAAAGTGGAACAAAAAGAGTGGGAAATGTTCTGAGAGGCAATTTCAGCTAGAAGGAGTAGGAGTATAAGGCTCTGCACCATAACAGCTTCAAGACAGGATAGGATTGGGCTAGCTCAGCCCATTTATGCCCATAGAAGAATGGTGGTTTCTTTTGCAATCTGGTGGATGCTCTGAAATTCAAACTCATGAGGATGAAGAAAATATGATAATGTGATAATGCCCAGAAGAATTTATTGGGAAAACTGAGTGTGTCATGGGACACAAGTCAAAGTTGCATGGCAGAAGGTGATTCTGGTAAGTAAACTGAATTAAACATGTAAGTCAAGTAACAAGAAAAGTTAGGAACTACAAGAGAGCAAGGGAAGAGGGAAAGCTGGCTGTGTAAAAGTAAAAGAATGAGAGAAGCTGCCTAAAAAGTTCTAAAGAGTGAGAGTGCAAGCAACGGGCCCCTGTGAGGAGAATTTAATTAAGGTTAATTTGAGAAAATAACCCAGATACAAGTGAATATACTTTCTATAAAGAAAAGGCAGAGACAAGTAAGCTTTTTAAAAGAATTATGTAGCCAAACAACTAACATTATGATCTATTAAAAAAAATTTCACTTTAGGAGGTGTGCTGACTGCTCAGATAGCTACTTTATGCAGAAAAGTAATCAGCTTGTTATCGCTGGATAACTGCACATCCTACCAGGTTAGATTATGGGTTTTGGAAAGTGAACAAAACTGTGTATAAGAAACCTCTATGAAAAGAAGAGTTGAACAGAGCCAATTCCAAGTAACATGGTATCTTCACAGAGATTATACATGATGGTGACTGAGATTTGAGGTAGCCACAACAGTGGCTTCATTCAGATGTAAATGGAACTTGGGTTAAAGGATTGGGAATGACTCATAGAACTGCACTCTCCCACTCTTGCATGTAAAATTCCAAATGCCCTCTTCCAACCAGGCTCAACATTATGCATTATCAGTGCTAACTGTGGCTAAGATGAACCAAGGAACACTCCTAAGCTCACTTTGAGAATCCAGTTTTAATCAGGTTCTTGGAGTGGGTATAGTTGAGTACTAAGATTTATTTTAACTAAGGCCAACAATGGTTACACCATGCCAAACTGAGTAAAAATTGGGAGGGGAAATTTGTATGCAAGTAGTAAGGAAGTACAGAATCCTGCAACCCAATCTTGGTATCTTGATTGTAGCATTATGTCCTCACCAGACCTTATTCTAATCACATCACAACTACAGCTGATGAGGCGAGCTTCTATACAGTTTTAAACATGCCCCAGTTTTCCAAAACTCTCCACCGGATCCCAGAAGGAAAAGCAACAAATTTTAACATTGAAGTTTAACACTTTAAAAGAAATAAGCTGAAACGTTGTTGGGATTAATGCTGAATGACAACACTCGAAAAGCAATGATTTTTTGTCTAACAGTATAAAAAAACTTAGCCTTCAGCGTATCACATCCAGCCACCAGTGTTTATAGCAAGATAATCTGCTGTAAATAATTTCTGCAGAGATTGGTACAAGTCAGTGTGTAATATTTTAACTGTTTTATACTAATTAAATATATGCACAGGCCTTACTTGCAATGTGCCTTATGAACTTTTTATGTGTAATATTTAAATTGTGTTGATTACATGCATGCACACAGGTCGTGCTTGCAATGTGCTCTTCTAACTGAAAATTATTTTGGTTTAGTGTTGTCTTATTCATGTTTTTATATATGCATTGTTTCACACATCCCTGAAGATGGCCTAATAAAAAGCAAGAGGCTGAAACGCATCAGGCGTTCCCCCCAATAAATTCGTTTATAGCATCTGAGACTATTATCCCTTTTTGTGTTCATCTTGGATGCTCACCTTGTACGCTTGAAAACCTAGCAGCTCGAGATTTTAGTTGCAAGGACGATGCCTAACATTAGTAAACAGTCTCATTAATGTTAGCAGGCAAGCAAAATAAATAAAGACTCTAGTGCTGCAATTCTTACCTTGGAGTAAGCCCCATTCAACATAATGGGGCTTACTTCTGAGCAAACCTGTGTAAGAGTACACTACAGATCAACTTGGACATCCTTACTCTTTTGGAAAACACGACATTAATAGTACCCTGTACAGGGGATTTTGATATATGTTACAGTATGGTTTAAAACAGACTCTGACCAGCGTCAGAGTTAAATCTGAAAAGTTACTGGCATTAATATCCTGAACTGTTGAGCTGATGTGCCTACATTTAATGCTGCAGTTATTTCCCAGCAAACCCGGTTAAATGTCATATTGTACTGATGTTGCTGTGGTAACCCATTTCTTTGCGGGTATAGAAAGATTCAGGATCTGACTAGTAACAGAATATCCAGACCTAATACATTAGTTTTTGCAAAGACATGTTAAGAAATGAAGGACATAACAAGAGCCATTACAATAAGGCATTACTCTTTTGCTTTGTAGAACAAAATTATTAAGACAAAATAAGCAAACATGCCCAATACACTCAAAATTAAGAAAAAAGGTTATCATTAAAGATACACTACCTTTTTCTGCACTCCCATTAATTTTAGGAATGAAGTCATCAACTTGTATGCCTAGAATTAACAAATGGTATTAATTCTGAATATGCTAAATAGACTATAAACATGAGTGCAGTCTTCCTGAATTGCTTAGGGTTGAACTGGAATGCAGCATTCCTCCAACTTCTCATTGGCACCTGCCAACAATTTTAATTCTCCAGAATGCTCCCAGAATGAGCGTCATTCACTAGAACTTTCCTGGGGGCAGGGTGGAATGGCAATGCGGGAGGGCACCATTTTTTCTCCATATTCCCCTCAGCATGGTACTAATTCTGGGGTATATTATGGGGAATTGAGACCAGCTAGGGGATTTTTGCACCCCAGGTGTGTTTTGCATCCCCAGCGTTAATGTTTATTCCCTGAAAATAGCCTAAATCACATCTCATTTTGCTGCTCCCTTCATAGGTGGAGAATTAAAATTGTTGGCAGGCGCCAATCAGAAGTTGGAGGGAATGCTGGGGAATTTTGAGCACCCAACCCTTTAAATTTAGATGCACAGGAACCTGCCCATCCAGCCCAGTACTGTTTACATTGCCTGCCAGCGGCAAACCATGGTTTCCAGACAGGAGTCTTTCCCAGTCTACCTGGAGATGCCAGGGATTGAACCTTGAACCTTTTGCTTGCAAAACATATGCTACATCTATCCCCTTTCCCTAAAATGCAAACGAGAGGAAGAAGTTATGCCCCCATCTTTACTACAGATCCCTCACTAAATTTGAGCCAAACATTTGAAAGCTTGGCCTTCTCTAGCATTGCTTTATCATCCCAGCTATTGGAAAATGAGATAGAATCCAAATTTACTTTTCTTGAGGAACAGACCTAGTCACATATCAGATGTGTCAAAGTCGAGGTACAATTAAAATAAAATAAAATAGTTAATTTTTTAAGAATTCTACTTCACTACTAGAACTAAAACCTTAAATGGCCAAGCAAGCACATTGTGTTAAAATATTTTAAAAGCAGTGCCCTCTACTGGTATTTTGTTGTAAGCATCAGGTTGTTTATCAACTATCCAAAAATGAATTCCTAACAAGCCAAAATACACAGATTTCAAATATTTTTACTGCCCCATGATCTATAGCTCATTTAACTGTTTTGCCATCATATAAAAAGGATAAAAGGTAATAATTAAAATCCAGCATTAAGCAAAGTACTTTAACATCAGACCTACCTAAGCTGTTGTGTTCTTTAAGAGCTTTCTCCTGAAGATGTTCTAACCGGACTGCAAACAGAATTCCAAAAAATATATATATTTCACAGTTTAAAAGAAAAACATATGATAAAAACATGTTTGGATTTAGTGTACTGACCTTGTAAAGCAGTGAGCCGTTCATTGGTGAAGTCGTTATCTGCTTGCAAAGCCTCTATTTTTGCTTGAAGTTCTTGCTCTCTCTCTTCCATTTCTTCTATTTTATGCTGCAGTTCCTTTTTCTCAGCCTGTCCCTTTTGCTGAATTTCTTCTTGTCTTCCTTCAGCTGCCTATTCAAAGCCAGAAAAAACAACAATATCGATCAAAACCTTTTTAGAAAGAACACTCAAATATCCTTTTTACTCATTCACAGCACCTGAACACCTCTTATGTAGAAAGCCAATTTATCCACAGAATAGACCTTCCGCATGCATAGTGGGAAAGCATCCATTTTTGTCTGCCTATTGCCACTCCTACAACAAGATGTGATACTGGACATATGGATGCATAATTCACAACAGCCTATCACTTCAAAGTGGGACAAGGCTTAGTATAACTGAACACACCTACAGTCTGCATCACTTCACACTGCACATGTAGGGAGGGGTTCACATAAACTTCCATGCTTTCACACCACAAGTAAGGGTGGTCTGTTCCAGTAAGATAGAAACTTTTTTGAAACTGTGCCTGCACGAGGTTTCTATCCCCAAATTGACTCAGTTGAGCCCACTGTACAAAAACATACTCTGTAATGTAGCACCACTAATCAATGGTTGTGTTCATAATATCCCAAAACAAATATATTTCCCAAAATGGTTGAAAAGCAACTGTACCAGCTGAAGAATCCTGAGGGGAAAGAGACAAATTTTGAACTCTTTATGTTCTAGCACTCTCTTAGAAAAAACTTTCCATATGAAAACATTCACATGTTAGCATTTTAATAAGATTTCATGGGCCTTTCCTCTATTTGTTCCTTATGTTGTAAGAGGGATGTCCAAAGTTGTAAGCCTGTTTCAATGAAGCAATAACCATGAACTTTAAGAGTCTTTTAAAGAAAATTACTTCTGAATGCAAGAAAAGAGTATACAGCAAAGGGATCAATGATTTGAGTAAATTAAGACAGTGCACATGATACGGCAACCATCTTGGAACTATTTAGTGAGAAGCTCATGGAACATTAATTATCAGGATCCCCACTAGTTTTGGAAATTTTTATTATTTAGACCTTCATGATGAAACTAACATAAATTCTTCAGGTTAAATGTAAAAAAATCACTTACTTTAATGAGATGTTAAAATCTGTGTGCTTTAAATAATAACAACATACCTCATTAAAAAACAGGAGGTAACTGTCCATTGAAACGAATACAGATGGATCCTCACAAGCACCACCTAGCTCCACGTTTAGAATATTAGAATATTACACTTTCCCAAAATGCAATTCACTTTAATAGAAAATGACTCTGAACTATAATAGCGACATGCCAAAACTTTTCAAATAGCCACCAACACAGAGTGGTCTCTGCACTAGACCAGCACTTGCAGCTGGGAGGCTGGAGAGAAGAGGGCTTACCATCACTGCTGTTCCCCAGCATTTCCCTCTTGCCACTGCCAGCCTCTGGTGGTGGAGAGCTGAGGGGGGCAATTGTGAACCATCTAGTCAGATGGGAAGACCCCTCTCCGCCAAGGTCCCTGAATTGCATTTAAGCCAGGCTGCTGTGTCCCCTTGAAGTGCAGCAGGACTAGCACTAGCAGTGAGGATTGGATTAAGCTTTATTATATCTTGACCTGGTGCAGCCCCTGTATTCTCCTGAGTAACCTCTGGTCAATGTTTAAGAGTGATAGCCTACGCCAAAGGTGGGGACAGGGTATAGAGTCAAACTTGCAAATTACATGTCACTACCATTTTTCCACAATCAAGGTTGTTTTGATACTATAAGAAAGTGCCTGTGATATTATCAGGATTCCTTGTAAAAAATGAGCAATGGATGGCAATTCCAGGAAAAAGGATAATGTGAAATAAGACACATATAGCCATCCTTGTGTCTCAGTATAGAATTGTGAGTTTAGAAAGATCATCCATACCTTTAGTTTGTCAGTGAGATCTTTAATTTCATTTACAGCACCATTGTATTTGTTAGCCAATTCCCGCAATTCTTCCTGAGTCCGTTCATTCATTTCTTTCAAGTGAGTACATTCATCTTCGGTGTTGCTTAAACTTCGCTGTAAGAAGACAAACTGAATCTTAAAACCAGAAAAGTTTATTTTAGCCTACTGTTAACATTTGTGCTAGCTGCAAAATGTATGAGAATTACAACCACTCTCCTAGAGAAATGCATGGGACATCACTCAAACATTCTTCTGCCTACAGATGGTATACAATGCATGCTGTGGGAACCCATCCAGAATGCGTTATCCATTAGGGCTAAGGCTTGGGGTTTTCCTTTTTTTTTGTCTGCAAAAGAACTTCTCACAGTATTATTACTCTTCTCTGTGTGTTAATATTGAAAACAGAAAGCCAAAGGTTAAGAATTGACTATAGAAGTCATCTCTAGGCTACAATTTGAAAGAAAATGAGGTCAAGTAAGACTGTATCTAGATAGGAGACCAACGGAATATTAATCTGCTATAATGGCTTAGTTTTGTGATGGTCAGAGAGATTTTGTTTTACTTGTAGTCTCCATTTCAGGATGCACCTGGCTTACCACTGAACTGAGCAGTAGCTATGACTGGGGCCAATTGATTGCCTGACCGTAGCACAGGCAGCAGCTCCACCTTGAGAGCTGTGCAATGCTAATACTGTATCTGTGCTGCTTTCTTTTTTTCAGTTTCATTAGTCATAAGAGTAATTTCCAGAGTGGTGTGATGGCTAAAGTGTTGCGATTAGGTCAGAGAAACCCAGCTCTAAAGCTCACTTGGTGACCCTAGGCAAGTCATTATCAACCTTCAACAGCAGTTACTGCAGGAACCATTTCCTATTTTAACAGTATGGGTAAGGTATTAACTGAACAAACATATGCTGGGCTTGTTTGCCCAACCACGGAGGGGGAAATAACGCATGATGTCTTATTTCCTCCACTGCATGTGCCAGTTGCTTGGTGGGGGGGATCTGCATAATTACCCTTGCCAGCACAGCTTGCCATATTGTGCCAAGCTGGGTTGTTGCCATGGTTAACAAACCACCCCACAACCCTATGTTATAACCCTAAAACAAGTCATGGGTTATTTGAGGTTATTCCCCTTCAAACAAGCCATGCTGCCCGGGGTTCAACAAGCTGCGTCTAGGCGGGTAATCAGGGGAATGGTGGCCAGTGCGCATCATTGATTAAAACAAGCCAGGGAGGTTAATTTGATCGTGAGAATCTGACCAGTTTATATTTGTATAATGTCAAACTCACTGCTGGAGCACTAAAAAAACATAAATTAACAGTTGACAATATTATTAGTGAATCTGACAATGAATTTGAATAATAAGGCATTCTGGATTACAGGGGATCAGATAATGCAACTTCATTTATAATCAAAATCTTTATGATCTTGATGTGTATGCAATTTAAAATACATTTTGAAATATCTTCACCACTTTCAACCAACAGTTCAAGTTATTAGTACTAGTATTAAACCCAACGAAGATCTGAACGTGTATCTAAGAAAGATACACAAGATATATATATATATAGATATATATATATATATATTCACAATGAACAAATATTGTCCCCCCTGCCTGCAAATCCTGCAAGAGGAAACCCTCTTTAAATAAATGTGATGTTTCTAAGCTATTTTTCCCAATGATAAGAAGAAAGAAAGAGGGAACATGCAAACCCAAGGCCTACTCCCAACCTTCACTGGGGACAATCTTGGGGAGAAAAACATGTCTGTTCAGGGACCAAGACAAACCACAAAGCAAAAACACAAAATGTCATAGATAAGTAAACACACGGATTATTTATTTACGTATATGATGGCAAAAAGACATTAATTTTTTTAGGAATGTGGCCAAAATGCAATTGTAAATACCTCCACTTCAGAAAGTTTTCTGACCACTTCAATTTTTTCCTGAAGGACCCGCCTCAGGGACTCTTTGGCAGTTGTTTCATAATTATGCTTGTCTTCTTGTAATGCTATAAGTTCCTTTCGTAAACTGTCTTCTGTTTGACTCTGTAAGAACAAATTTAGAGATTTCAAACCTACAGGTTCCTATCTTCTTATAACAGTACTACATTAAGTTATGATCCAATTTAGAACTTCATTTATGGCTTTTGTCCTGGAAAAGTTTCATTAAACATTTCCCACATCCTTCATGATGTCAGCCTTTCTCACATACCCCAATGCCAGTCCGATTTATTTATTTATTTATTTATTTATTACATTTCTATACCGCCCAATAGCCGGAGCTCTCTGGGCGGTTCACAAAATCTACTTGTTTGTAGATTAACTTTTGAGTAGTCATGCCATTATGACATTTCAAACAGTGAGTTGCTATACACCTCAGAAGCAGAGTCTAATGTTCCGGGGTGGGGAGAACTAGGAGAATGGATTTTTCAAGATCATACAGGAAGACAGCAGGCATAACACCAACTTCCATCTAAGAAGCTATTACACACACACACACACGCACGCACGCATGCACACACACACACACTATGGTTGAGGAAAACATCAATACAGACCTTAACTGCAGTTAACACTACCAGAGTTCCAGTTTAACCAGGATTTGAATCCAACATTAAATTATAAATTCAGATGCTCGATAAATGAGAATTCTGATTAACCTCTATGAGGAGAGACTGAAAGAACTGAGCATGTTTAGCCTTGAGAAGAGAAGGCTAAGGGGAGACATGATAGCACTTTTAAAATACTTGAAGGCCAGGATCTCTTCTTAATCATCCCAGAGTGCAGGACATGGAATAATGGGCTCAAGTTACAGGAAGCCAAATTCTGGCTGCACATCAGGAAAAACTTCCTGACTGTTAGAGCAGTACGACAATGGAACCAATGACCTAGGGAGGTCATGGGCTCTCCCACACTAGAGGCATTCAAGAGGCAGCTGGACAGCTTTCTGTTAGGGATGCTTTAAGGTGGATTCCTGCATTGAGCAGAGGGTTGGACTCAATGGCCTTATAGGCCCCTTCCAACTCTACTGTTGTATGATTAACTGAAGTTAAGTCTATCTCATGTTTCCCTTTAAGTGAAAGGGAGTGGGCAATTCAGTCCAGCAGAAGGGCGGGATGGGAGAAGAGATCATATATTCTCGTGGCTTTCTCCTACTGACTTTAACCACTGTTAAAAAGGAGGCAGTGCTACATCTGCACCACCCCATCATTACAAGGGGTTTGGAACATATGCAGTGCCTGATGAAACCTCAGAAACAAAAAAGAACTTAAAGCATTTTATGTGACGACTGCATCTCTCTCCATCCATCTGTAATAGCAATTGCCTCCCCCATTCCTATATAGGAGTTTTGGAAGGCTAACGAGCTCCAGAAGACTCACAAAGTCCCTGGATAGGTCTGAAGATAGGAATGAAGGCTTATGTTAACACTTTTTTCCCCTAGCACTAACCAGATCCTGGTTAGAAATTGTGATGGACACTGGCTTAGATGGTGTTAAAAGAGGATTAGACAGATTATGGAGGAGAAGTCTATCAGTGACTATTAGGCATCACAGACTCTCCAAGTTCAGAGGTAGTATGCCATTAAATACCAGTTGCTTAGAGGAGAGGGCAATAGTGTGGGGAATGGGGCTGGAATGCCTTCATGTCTTGCTTGTTGGCTTCCTGGAAGCATCTGGTGTGGGAAACATGGTGTTGGACTAAACAGACCTTTGTTCTGATCCAGCATGTCTCTTTGTATTGTTCTTAGTCACTATACAAATCATAAATATTTTAATATTAATAAAATGACTCGGATAACCCAAATGCTATACATTTCAGCCAGGACAGGCACCTACTTTCGAACATGCTTGTAGTTGGTTTCCCATAACCTCTAACCTTGATAGTAGTCTATCTTCATCTATCAAAGCCTGTTAAAAAGAAATCCAGACACATTCTTAATTAGCATAATCTAGTCCAGCAAAAACACACCGCAAACATTTCATAAGCAAGTGGTTTTTCACATAACATATGCAATACTTTATTGCAGCCTTCCCCAAGTCAATGCCTTGCAGGTGTGTTGGACTACAACTCCCATCATTTCTCAGCCATCCACACTGGGTTGGGGATGCTAGGAGTTGTAATGCAGCACATCTGGAGGGCACCGGGTTGGGAAAGGCTGCTTTATTGCATTACTAACTACACCTGCTTCAGATTATTTAGTATGGTCTATAGGCCTGATAAATAAGTAGGTGTTCTAGCTATATAATGAAAAGGTGCAAAAGCACACAGAATACCTGCCAACTAGTATCCGATGCTTCTTGCGTAACAGCAAGCAATCGCTGCAAGGTGGCCAACTTCTGTTCCAACATTTGTTCCCTATGTAAGGCCTCCTGCATTGAACAAAAACACAAAAACCATTAGTTCAAAACAGTACTAACGTTTAAAAATACTGGAAGCCTAACACTACACTTTTTAAATTCTGTCTTTATTTATTATTTATTTATTTATTTATTAATTACATTTTTATACCGCCCAATAGCCGAAGCTCTCTGGGCGGTTCACAAAAATTAAAACCACAAAAAACATCCAACAGGTTAAAAACACAATTACGAAATACAGTATAAAAAGCGCAACCAGGATAAAACCACACAGCAAAGTTGATTATAAGATTAAAATACAGAGTTAAAACAGTAAAATTTAAATTTAAGTTAAAATTAAGTGTTAAAATACTGAGTGAATACTGAGTAAATAAAAAGGTCTTCAGCTGGCGACGAAAGCAGTACAGTGTATATATCTTTCATATATGAATAACAAGTTTAATCTAAGGAGAATTAAAAGAGTAACAATGCGAGAGGCAAACATGTTGCTTTTTGTACCTCAATGTTCATGCCTTGAACTGTGATGTTTTGGCTGGGTTCAGACATTTACCACACCAAAGAGAATTTTCACATGGTACTGGAATGGGGGCAAATTGCAGATACACAATTTAAGCCACCTGTGTGATTGGCCATCTGCCAGCATATGTCACACATGGACAGGGTCCTGTTTTATTGGCAGCGAGAATTGTTGCAATGACAAGTCCTAGTTGTATGTATACAACTCCTTTCGGGAGGGGGCGCAGTTGCCAAGAGAGTCCTAATGTCTTAAATATGCAGGGACTTGGAGTAATGGCACTCTGGCATTAAAATGTCATGAAGCACCTGGATCTGGTCATTGCTACAGGCAGGATATTGGGCCATTAGTCACACCCAGTACAGTAATTCTTGTATTCTTATTAGCAGCAATCTGTGCAAAGTGGAGGAATTTAATGAGAATATGAGGCTTTTGTCTCATGGGAATCTTCTTTTCAATGCTGCTACCAGCTATCAACCTTCTTTCAAGGGTTTGATTACATTTCTCACGTTAGGCAGCCTGACACCTGACTGCACTTAGGCACAGCACCAAATTTAGGTCTCCTGGCCTGCATACATTCAATGGGCAGTCACAGTCAATTCCCTCTTCTTAAAGCAGGCTCCTGTACGCCTGAAAATGTGTTTGTTACATTTATACTTTACATCTTTATACATATACACAGAATCATAGAATAGTAGAGTTGGAAGGAGCCTATAAGGCCATCGAGTCCAACATCTTGCTCAATACATCTGTAAAGCTGTTTATATGCACACTCCAAAAAGTATAATATACGAAACAGCCATCATTTTTAATGCCTCCAAAATAGCAATAATTGGTGTATTTAACCCAAAATGATCTTCAGGGTTTAGGCAGTGTTCCCACCTCTGCATCTTGAGATGCCATGGACTGAGCTTAGGATATATGCCAGGGACACTTATGAATGCTGGGACCCATCTCACTGTAGAGCTTTTGGCCTGGTTCAGACAACACGTTAAACCATGCTGCTTAACCACAAAGTGGTTAAGGGAATGCATTGGCCTTAATGCATTCCATTAACCATTTTGTGGTTAAGCAGCATGGTTTAGCGTGTTGTCTGAACCAGGCCTTTGTAAGTTTTAATGACAACTACACATCACAGACTAATTCTGTTACAAGGAAAACAAAGCAGCTAATGTGTCAAATAAGATTCAAAGGAAGTAAGCAAACAGTACTCATTTCCCACCAAGATTCAAAGTTCTCTTTTCCAGCAGCCACTAGATGGCAAACTTGACTCTTCTCCTGTCAATGGGCTTGGTAGCCAGCAACTATTTGACCTTATCCTTAAATTAGCACAAAATCCAACTTTCCAAAACAAGAAACAAAAAAAACAAAAAACAAAACTATGTGCAAAAATATTCTGCACAAAGACAGAGCAACTCTACAACCACAGGCTTGCAAACTGGCAGTACCGGCTCCAGGTTTCTGCAGGCCCTTGGGCAAGGCACCCTCAGTAGGGGGGCCCTCTCTCAGTGAGTCACCAGCTGCTGCTGCTGCTCCTCACTGTCTCGCTCTTCACTGCTATCACTTGATAGTTAAGGAGCAAGCAAGGAGTGGCATCTGCTGCTGCTGTTCCTTCTGCAAGAGGCAGGTGAACAAGGAGGTTTCAAAGATGAAGAGGAGGAGCAACTCCAGGGGTGCTCTTATCTGTAGGCCCCTGGCAGGGTATGAGCACTCAGCAGATGTGCTCAACCATGCCTGCCCTTGATGCTATCCCTGCAAACTGGCAAAGCCAGCTTTCAGGTAAAGATTATTAAAACTTTTAGAACTTCCCAGGTTTTAAAAATTAGCAGAAACACAGGGAGCTTATTCTTGTCCACAGTTCAGGTAATACAAAAGGAGATTTGAAGTGCACTTAAATGTATTCTTTATGGGAAAGTATTCTAGAATTATCCATAGATTTATTGTAATAGGATATACAGAGGACATGCCATTGGGTACTAGACTTAGGGGATTTGCATGGAACAAATTCACTCCTGCAAGCAATGGGCTTCAATCTACCTTATATCTCATTCAATATCTTATCCAACTGGGAGTACAGAGAGACTGATTGGGGATATACTACAATAGCTGCAGCAAGATTGGAGGAAATGTCTCTGAACACTGGGTTGGTTTGCATGTTACAATAAGCCACCAGGGGGTAATTAATCCACGGGGCTTCAAAACATGTGCTGGCCACCATTTTGAATATGCAAGCCATGGCGGGGGGACACCATGGCTTGTCGTGCTGTGTGAATCTCAGCGTTGTGGGTTATTTGAGGGTTAAATAACCCTCAAATAATCCATGAGTTGTTCTAGGGTATACAGGTCCTTATATCACAACAAGTTGCAGAATGCCCTGTTGAGGCTTGCATATTCAAAATGGAGGCTGGCAGATGGAGTTCCGCAGGTTAAACAAAGCTCAAATAACTAATGAGTTGTTCTAGAGTTATCTGGGTTTGCAAGTCATGACAAGCTGCAGTGTGCCCCTCTTGGGACTTGAATATTCAAAGCTCTTCTCCAATTATACATAAGCCACTAAGTCAAATCTGCACAGTATAAAGTCATGGGAATTATTTATCTGTTTAAAAATAAAATTACCTGTAGATATTGAGAAAGCTGAAACAGTTCCTGAGAGTACATACTGGGAGTGTTAGCAGCAACCTGTGAAATTGGAGAACAACAGTGTTTATCCATGTTATGTCAGAATTTAATAAATTTCTCTAGAGCCTAAAATACTGTCAACCCAACAGATTTATTTCATCTTAATCCAATCAAATGATTCACAACAATGATAAAATTGAAGTCTTGTTATCATTAGTAATCACTTGAATGGTTTTATCATCACCTTTATAAATAATACTCTGAAACATTGTTCAGGTACGTTTAACTTCATATAACTGGAAAGGGGGGCAGAGAAAAACTCAGTATTACTGTCAAATGGATTTCATTTATCATTTCTCTAGATTTCTGCCTTCTTCCTTTTATAGAAGAAATTAAGCTAGTAAAATTCTTAGTACCTTGGTAGAGTACTTTAATACAATATTAGTCATTGTGCTGGAATGTTTATTGTGCAAGAAATCATACTCAGACAGCCAACTACAAAAGAATACATGAATGTACCTGTACTGCAAAAGCCAACTTTTAAATTGGTACTGGTTTCTAATCTAGCCTATACTTAAGGTAAGTAATTAAGGATTTTTATAATTAGATTGTTAGGTACTATAACCTTTGGGACTGTATATAAATGGTGCAACATGTAAGAGGCTAAACATAGGAAGCACACAGATCTACCAGCTATATTTCATTCCTCCTAACTTTGGGTTATCAATAGACATACAATTCTGAAACTTAGCTTTTATTTAATATTTTAGCACCCTTAAAGAACTTGAGGGAATGTACCTGTACTTCTATACATTTTTTTACAACAGCAGCAGTGTCAAAAACAAAAATAGGGGTAATGATAGCTAACCGCCGATAGGCACCCTAAGAAGAAGAAGCACCCTCATGATAAAAGTGTTTTAATGCAGTGTTTTAATATTGTCTTTTAATGTTGTGTTTAATGTTACATTATATGCAGTGGTATATAAATGTTACAAATAAAATGTTACAAATAAAAAGAACCTTCCAAAAAGTATAGTCATTGCAAAATTTTAATGTTTTGCTTAAACATGAAGTCTGGCTCATTGAATTTGTTTTAAATAATTTTGTATCATAACATTGTGTGGAACTGTGATTTGGCACCACTGAGCAATTTGAAATAACCAGGTTGGCTACTAAATTAGTTTGGCAACAGACGAGGGGAAAAGACAACAGGAGGTTCTGTCCACCCAATGTTTTCTTTATATGTCAGTGACGCTTATCTCAAACAGGAATGATGTAATCTTGGCATAATTGAACAAACCCCAGAAGGGATGTATAAGAACCTGTGGATGCCTGTTGTGACAGGTTTGTAAGGCACTTTGAGAATAAAATCACTTATACCCACTCTGACCTTGATGCCACAATTAGAGCAGTTCCTATGGAGGCATCCAGAACATGGACTGTTCTAGCTCTATGGGACCAGTTTCAGCTGATGCGACCAGAGGAAATAGACAAGGTGCTTGGAGGGGTTTGGTTGATCGCTTCAGTTTTCAATCCTTGCTTATCTTGGCTAAATACATCTGACCAGAAGGAATTGTTTGTGTGCATCCAGGAAATGATTAAAGCCCCATAGCTAGAGGGTCTAGTCCTGGCAGCGCTGAAGGAGTCAGTTGTGTGACTACTCCATAAGAAATCCTCTCTGGAAGAAGAAGACTGCAATAACTATCGCGCAATCTCAAATATCCCCCTATTGTGCAAGTTGCTTGACAGAATAGTGGTGATCCAAATCCAAGCACTCTTAGATAAAATGGATTATCTGGGCCCATTTAAATCCAGGTTCAGGCCTGGTTTTGGCAATGAAATAATATTGATCACACAATAGATTATCCCTGTGAGGAGAGAGACAAGGACAGTGCAAGCCTGTTGTTTCTCCTTGACTTCTTAGTGCCTGTTGTTTCTCCTTGACTTGGTACAATTGACCACAATATCTTGTTGGATCAGTTCTGTGGGTTGGTTGTAGCATGGCATGGTGATTCTCATTCTACCTGCACCACCATCTCTAGAAGGTGGCATTGGGGATTTCTCCTTGACCCCATGTCATTAAATGTTATGATGTCCTGCAGAATTCCATTCTTTTCCCCAAACTCTTTAATAACTATATGAAACTGCTGGTGAGGTTATCTAAGGATTTGGAATGAAATGTCATCAGTATGACGATGATACTCCTCCAGTTCTCTTTGACATTGGAGTCAAGAGTGGCTGTGAAGGTGACACAATAGTGCCTAGACTTGGCACTGGATGTGCCAAATCAGTTGGATGATGGCCAATAAACTGAAGCTGAATCCTGACAAGAGGCACTGTGGGTATATAGTTTTTGGGTCTAGGAATATGGTGTTCATCCTGCTTTGGAAGTGCTGAACTCCTCTTGAAGGAACGGGTATGCAGCTTGAGGATACTGCAAGATCTAGCTTAGTCACTACAGGCCCAGGTGGTCTTGAAGGCACAAGTCCCTGCTACCATCTTTGGCTGGTTCACCAGTTGTGGCCATTTCAGGACAGGGATAGTCCAACTACAGTGTAATTCCCCCAGCTAGATAATTGTAATATGTTATATATGGGACTGCTCTTAAAGAAGACTTGGAAGCTCTACTTAGTGCAGAATGCAGCTGCCAGAATTTCAACTGGTACTGCCAGGTTGGTTCAAACTATTACAAACTTAAAAGAACTGCATGGGTCGCCTTTTTATGTCTAGGCCCAATTCAAGATGCTGAATTACCTTTAAAGCACTAAATAGTTTGGCACCCAAATATGTAAAAGAATGCATCTTCTTATACTAGCCTGCATGTCTCTTAAGATCTTCTTTTGAGGCCCTTTTCCAAGCACCTTCCTTACTGGAAGTGCTCTATGTAATTACAGAGGAGAGCACTTTCTATATTGTGGTACCCCAGTTTTGGAATGCTCCTCCTGGCATCTAATTTTCAATCTTTTCAGCACTGTTAAGGCATATATTTTTACCCAGGCATTTTAATTTGTATACCCTCTCAGTCTGCCTTTCTAATTGAAATAGTATTTGAAATCTTTTATTATGGATGCAGGATGTTAGTTTTATTGTACTGGATTAGGTTTTTAAATAATTATTTGCTTTGTACAGTGCTCTGGAACCAAACACCCCCACAATCTCAAGGGCAGAACAGAAATGTTTTAAATAAATAAAAATGTGAAAATAGCTTTGAAATTCCTGTACTAGATTTGGTTTTCCCCCTCCTTTCCCAAATAGTTCACCATTCCATCTCGCTTCTGAGAATGAGGTTAAGCTGCTACAGAGTTTAAATTTGTATTGTTATAATGAAAAATGATATTTAAATAAAACATGGATTAAAGAAGGCCATCCTGCTGCACTGTGTATGTGTATACTTTTTCACATGCACATTTGTTTTATGGTGTGATTTTCAGGATTGTGGCTAAGTTCTTGCATTCTTCGTAAACGTGTTTCCAGTTTATTTCTGCGTTGTGTCCTTGTCTGCTTTCCTCTCCAAATGAAAATACCATAAGATGAATTCAGAACTAGTTGGAAAACTGTACTCAAAACATGCTGATCAATGGTGCCTGATCAAACTGTAAGGAGGTTTCAAGGGCTGCAGGACTTTGTCTTGGCCCTGGTTCAACATTTTTATCAATAACTTAGATAATGGGGTGGAAGAATCTTTATCAAATTTGGAGATGACACAAAACTAGGAGGGATAGTTAACACCTTAAAAGACAGGAATAAATAGCAAAACGACCTCAATAGAACGGAAAATTGGGCTGAAACTAACAACCTGACATTTAATAGGCAAATGCAAAGTTCTGCATTTAGGGAAAAAGCCCAAATGCACAAGTATGGTATGGGGGATACCTGGCTTGGTAGTAGTATATGTGAAAAGGGTCTTAAGACTGTGATTGATCACAAGCTGAACATGTGTCAGCAACATGAAGACGTGAAAAAAAGCTAATGCAATTTTAGGCTGCATTAACAGAAACACAGGCCTTAACTAGACGGGGCTTTATCCCAGGGCGATCCCCGGGGTCGTTCCTGTGCGCCCACTTTAGGCCCAGTTTTTCCACGGTCTTGGGCTGAGCCCGAGACTGCGGAACATGTGGCCGGGCGTCACAGTTTGTCCCGGTTCCTCACAGTTCCTTGCAAGGAGCCAGGACCCACGCACGGGGTGCAGAGCTCCTCAGGAGCTCTGTGCCCATTAGGGGTGGGGTGGGGTGAGCAGGGGAAATATATATATATTTTTAAAAAGGCTCACCTTTTGTGCATGAGCGCTCCTGTCGCTTTTAAAAAAACCAAAATAGCAGGCGCGATGCCTCTCCCTCTGAGGCCATCGTGCACCACATATGAACAGAGGGGGAGATCTCGCGATAAAAATATCGCGGGATCTTCACCCCTCCATCGTGCTAGACCACTAGGTCTAGCTGAGGCCATAGTTTCCAAGTCACAGGAAGTAATAGGCAGTAACCCCTTGATTTGTTACACAAGAGGGATCCACCATTTGTGCAACAGAAATCTAGCAGTTCAAAAAGCAACCATGGAAATGAGCAACCCCAGAAAGCTAGCAATTTGAAAATGAGCAAAAACACTTGTTTCTGGATCAGGACGGGTCAGTGGAGCTTCCTTCCGCAAGCTCCGCTAACCCGACCCATTCTGGGAACAAGAATTACTGCTCGTTTCTGGATGCTTTTTTAACCACTAACTCCTCTTTGCACTGTCACACTAGTTAACCCTTATCTGAAGCACTGTGAGGAGAGCAGTCAGGGAGAACAAGCTGCATGAAAAAAGGTAGAAGAAACTTTCCACAAGAGGAAAAGCCAAGGAGGGCATAATAGTTCTCTCCAAATACTTGAGGGCTCTCACAGAGAAGAGCGCAAAATCTTGTCCTCTGCTGCCCTAAGGGACAGGAATATTACAAGAGGATACATTTGGGTTGAACATCAGGAGAAAATTTTTAACAGTAAGAGCAGCTCGACTTGACAATGGAACCAGTTACCTGCTTGGAGGCAAGTGGGCTTCAAGCAGGAGCTGGACAAAATGCTGGGGATTCTCTAGCTCTGGATTTCCTCCATTGAGAAGGGGCTGGGCAAGATGGCTTACAAGATCCTCTTCAACTCTTATGATCTGATGGGTAGACAGGAATTCCTGTTTCTCTCCTCTTTTGCAAGACTAGTATCAATGAGCTGACGTATGCAAAAATCCACAGGCAGTCTGGAATGCGCTTTGTTATGTGAAGCTAATGTGATAAGCTGGTCTAAAATGCATGTGCAGAGTTGTGTATACTAAAATGCATATGTAAAGTTGCCCCCCTGACAATCCCAGCTGCTGCAACTCCACTGTAGATTGCTTGTATATACAGAAGGCTATCTTCACAGCCAGAAGGCATAGAAATGATTTTTTACAAGCTGATGTTCTCAGGATAGTGAATTCTTGAACCAACAGAATTTATAGAATGTTATGTTCTTATATAGAAAGATAAAATATGCACAGCCCTCATCACATCTTTGGGTAAACATTCATTTATTTGATATGTTGTATCCAACTTTTTGACTAGTGTCTCCAAAGCAGGACTTCTTCACTTTCTAATAGGATGATAGGTAGGAGTGGGTTATGGTGAAATGTACTCATAAATCAAAAAAACCCTTCTTATGACATTCAAAGTACTTGGTTCTTTTTTTAGAGTTGTTTTGACATCTAAGTGACAAAAGGAAAGAAATGTTCTAAGACTTACCTTATCAACAGGACTTGGTAATGGAGCATGGATGACGCTATAGAAGGAAAACATCACCATTTAATAAAATTCTCCTTCCATTTGTTAACTTCTACAACTGCAGAAAATTACAATTTCAACAATACTGTACTCTTTAAGTGTTCACAATAATGACTGTGTATATTACATTTAAAATATCCTAGTATGGTGCTGAAAAACAATTTTAGAAAACAACATCCAAGTTTGCTATGTAATAATGCCATTCAAAAATTTGTATAATACATTAAACAGATTTCTCAAGACAAATTAATATCAAAATGGACTATTGGGGTGAAGATAGTCATGGCTTTGCCATACTCAAGTTCTTGTATCCCTGTTTTATACAAATTCTTTAATATCTGAAGCTTGTTGGACATTAGAATGACAACTTTAAAGTTACACTTACTCTGACCGTAGCCTAGCTTCCATACCATCTGGGAGAAATAGTTTTATTGTGGAGACAATGCATCCATGGGTGACTGGAAAGAATATGAACACTGTAAGTTCTAAGTGATAAGTTAGTAAGAACCTATTCAATGAAAAATAAAAACACTTTGAAGAGTTCAATGTAAGTGTAGTAATGCTATCATACAAGGAACAAAAACAGATGCAAAAGCAAAAGCAGAGGAAAACTGGGGGGAAACCAGATGTTTCAGTTTTGACATATGATTTTATAAAAGAGAAGCGGCTGGCAATGAAATAGCTCAAAGAGACTTGGGTTCCATCCCAGCTTCCACCTTGTGCTATACATCCAATTCTGAATTGTTCAAACAGTATGCATGACATTTCTCTTGGGAAATTGTTTATGGTTAGGTAAGAAAATAGTTTTCAGACAAGTCAGATGTCATGAGGGGTCACAGAAAACAGAATAGATTTTTTTTTTAAAAAAAAAAATGGAATGGTGGCATGTAGATAAAAACTAGATCAGTTGCAATGAATGTAAAAGACAGGAGCTAAATAAGACAAAATTCAGGACTAAGAAAATCCACAAACATCTATTTCAGACATGCTGTTCAACGAATTTGGAGAAAAGAAATATTTTGCAACCTTTCTAGAGTAGCCAGTAATAATATTTGCTCTATAAGGATATTTTCATTTAAGAAATAGAGATCTAAAGCATCAGCTAGAGTGTTCTGCACACACAGTTGTTTTTCACCTCCCCTTTCCGTTGGCAGCCCCTAAGCTCCTTGGAAAGCCACCCTCATATGTCAGGGGATCCTCTAAATGTGAAGAGTTTGCATGCATTAGTTTCTCTAGATCCTGACTATAGGATGCCTAATAAAAAAGTCATACTAATTAAAACTGAAATTTTATTTGATTTAGAACCAAAACATTGTAATGAAAACTTGAAATACCCAGCCCTATCTTTCCCTCAAAGTGCCCACATGGAGCTCAGGGGATATTTGCAGATTACCACTGATGGGCGGAATACTAGGTGTAACCCCATCCTTTCCGTCCACCCTGTAAATGTTTTCCATCCTGCATCCATTTTTATCTTAGCAAATGTGGAATTGTGACAGTTTTGCTGAGGTAACAGCTTGTTTGGCCCTTAAAGTTCACATACTTCAAGGCAAAACGTTGCAAACATTCCATTTATGCCCTAGGATAATTTTCATGCACAGAGATGACCTGTATGGATGGCATTCCTCAACATAGAGATGGAGGCAAGAACAAAGGAGTGAAATGAATCTAATAACAATAAAATGCTTAAAGATATCATACTACCAAATAGCAATTCTGCATGTGTGATAGTCCGCATGGAGAGGAGTACAACACAAATAGATCCAAGCCCAGTTTTATTCTTATAAATCCAGCTTCAGTTCTCCTGCACTGAAAATGGCGTGCAACTACTATAAAAAGATTGGTAGCCCTTCCACGGTGAACAGAGAAAATGGAAAATCTCTGGGGAAGCATAAAGGGAACATTGAGATGCTGCACCATACCAAAATATGTACCTCAAGAAGCTCAAGATAAACAAGAAAAATAACTATAACTCATGTGGCTGGTAAGGGCCACACAACGGCTTCTCTTCTAATGTTCACTGCCAGTGAATTTGCCATGTTCCAGCAGAAAAAAGAAAGCCCTTTGCATGGATAGTCCTGAGCCAATTCTATGCTCTGTTCATCCACATATTGAATGTGGTGCTTAAAATCACTTAATTTCCTTAAGAGTATAATATATTATTTGACATGAAAACAGTCTGACTTGATAATTTTGTTTAAATGATAATCACTACTTTCACAGGCAAATTAATTCTGAACTATGTCAGCCAAAAGGAAAGCTTACACTGTATGTTCCAGACTGGCCAATTTAAAAAAGCAAACAAACATGTCATAAACAGAGAGCTCATTGCCAATGTAGTATAGAGGCTAGAGTGTAGGGCTCAAACAAAAAGCATGCTGGGTGGTCTTGGGCAAATCACAATTATCTCATACTAATTTCTTGTGGTGACTGTGAGGCCATGTTGATCTTCTTGGAGAAAGTACAGATATAAATGTAACAAATAAGTAGCAGTAAACAGAATAACATACATTAATTCTAATTTTACAGAATTCTAGTCCTACAGAATTAAGACAATTCAGCACTGAATTGAATTCACATTTTCCCTCTTATGTAACATGCTAACTTCAAGCTAAACAAATTGGATAGGATATTGGAGACAGGTGTTGCATCTGAAAATATTTAACTGATACAGAAACAAGTAGTGTTTAAATCTAAACATACTCAAAGATCCATTTTATAATCAGGGTTGTGCTGTTCAACAGCTATGCCCTTATTTTAAAATAACTGAAAAACAGATCAAGTTCCCAGTAGACTTGCTTTCCATAAAACTAGTTTCATGAGATGTGAAAGTTATGGGTTAAATACAACATTGTGCTGATCAGACTTCTGATTGCACAACGGGACTTCTCCTTCCTCTTCTATCCCCTGCACTCTCCTATGAACCCCTCTTCCCAAATCTGCTCTGAAGAGTCTCCCAACCCTCCAGAGATTTCTGTAACATTTTGACATCCACCAGGATCTAGACTCTAAATTTTAGAGGAATTATCTGATGTCAGAAAATAAAATCATCTCAGGAACAATCAACATGTAGACAGTATATGGCACACTGAGAAACAGCAAACTCAATGCAGTACTTAAATAGAGAAGATATGTATTTATGCATTTACTTATATTTTATTTACATTGTTTCTATGCTGCTCTTCAGTAAAACTGTCAGAGCTAACTAGCAATCAATATAATATAAGGCAGTAAAGGTAGTGCCAAATTACACATTATGTTAAAGTGATATTCATTGTTTGGATCTAGGAAGATGTATCTGCCGGGCTCCACGAAGAAATCTTAAGATAATACTTTATAATACCAAATCCAATCTAAGTAGTTGCGTGTGTGTGCTTGTGTGTGTGTGTTTTGAAAGCTTACTTTATGATAGAATGTACTAAAAAAATTAAATTAAAAATAGAAGAAAAAGTGATCCGTACCCTTACCTTTCCGCGTATTCTCCGTCACATCTACGCCAAATTGGATTATATCACCAGACAGAATTTCACATGGTGGGCTTTCCTCAGATCCTCTGCTCAATCTCTGACTATTTATAAAAGTACCATTACTGCTCTTAGTATCTTGAAGATAGAACTGTAAGAAAAATATAAGAGAGTTATAAGCCATCTGCAAGGAAAAGGTTACAAAAAAGGCTAGAGCCAAATTCAAAGTTAAAATGGCAGGCAGTCCACAAACATATTTATGTATGTAATCCCACTACACAGTCAAATAACATCTGCATTAGGTATTTGTTGTTGTTGTTCATCCATGAACGTACATGTCCTTTACAAAGGAGTATGTTTAAGGAGTTACTGCTTCAAGGAGGACAAGCGTAATATGAGACAAATGTGAGCAAACAGTTACATGTACATGTTTTGATGGAGTTGGCACCATGTAGTTCTGGAAGGGAGTTCTTTGTGAAAGAGGTACCAAAAGAGAAAAGTGCAATTATTTAACAGGGCAGGAGAGCCTAGGTTGGCTGGGTGATTGAGTTGGAGGACTATAAGTCATGTGCATGGACGTATCAGGAAATGTATAGCCCTTTGCATTGTAGCACCCTGAGGGTTGCTTGGAGCACAGCCCTTTTTGGCCCTTACCCCCTGCAATAGGGACTGGGGATTGGCAACTTGGAGAAGATTGGAGAAAGGGAGAAGGAGAGAGAAACAGATTCTGAGGAGACTGAGAATGAAACAGGAAGAAATTCTGAGAGAAAAAAGGGACTGAGGTAGTCTCTAGAAAGGGAGTAAAAACAGAGAAGACTGGGTTCAGACAACACGATAACCAATGGTGGTTTAAATAGTCGACAGTTGGTTATTTAACTCACCGAGGATTATTGTATTGTGTAGAGGGAGGTTTTTTAACCAATGGTTGGTTATTTGGCAGAAATAACCCATGCAAAAACAACAACGCTGTGTAAAGTTGTCTGTTGGTTATTTTCGTTGGCTACTGAGTAGCAAGGCAAGAGTAGTCAAAGCAGCAGTTGCTGCTCTAGTCCAGCCAGCAGGATAGTTTTTCAACAACAATTGCTGATGGGATACTAGCAGGAGGATACTAGCAGGATACTGAGGGGGATGAGTGAGTCAAATCAGCATGGACTAATACTCAACTCAACGCTGATCCTAATCCACACCATGGTTGATCACTATCATGTCGTGTGGGGAGTACCCCCTAAACAACTGTCAAATTGATTACCCCACCGTTGTCTATCGTATTGTCCGAACACAGTCATTCTGTGCTCCCACAGAAGCACACAAAATAATGTTTTCATACCAAAATATATTTACATACACTATCTGTAATGTCAGTTTGCATAAAGTATTTAATGCTTTTCAATGTCTTTTGCGCATCTTGAAAAGTAGTGGGTGGAAGAATAAAAATTTGAAAAAGAAACGTAAAACAGATCATACAAACCATTACATTAACCAAGTGCAATAATAACTTTTTATTTTGCTGTCTGTTAAAAAGTCACGGGCTGTGATTTACATACATGGAAGCCCCTAAATATAAAAACAATAGTATTTAGGAATGCGTAACTGAAAATAAAGGCTACAATCCTAGACCAATACAACAAAAACATACTGTTCTTTCTGAAAGAGTAATGGTTTACATTTCTAAAGTATTTAAATAGATTTTTGTTTGCTGTGTAATTATGTTTCCAGGAGTCTTTACAGTAGATTGGCGTGAGACCACTACAAAAACATGCTTAAATGCCACTCCCAATCCTTCTCTTTTGGTGTATTCATAACTACTGTCTCTTCGATGTTATGGTTGTGCCTAACACACACACTTCCAGAACATGATCTTTTCCCATAGCACTAAATTAATTGTGTTGTCACATTAGAGACAGGAAGTATAGCAACAAGTGAACAAACAGGAAATAGTAACATTAAGTAATTAAATATATTTCTTTTATTAGGAAAGAGTAAAATACCTCAGTGGAGCAATTCGTAAGATTGACTTATAACTCCTTTCTACATTACATTACCGCAGTGAGCAGCAGCCTTATTTCTAATACTGCCAAATGTTTCATTAAATACAACCACAACTCCTCTCTTCCTGGAGAAGACTGCTGCACTACCTCCACTATCAGAGGCAGTAAGCCTATATACACAATTTTCTGGGGAACATGGTTGCACTCGTGTCCTGCTTGTGGGCCCCTGGTTGACAACTGGTTGGCTAATGTGCGAACAGAGTGCTGGACTAGATGGACCCTTGGTCTGATCCAGCATGGCCCTTCATATGTTCTAGGTTCCATCACTTTAAAAGAAGGCTATGCCATCGTTTCACTGAACTACACCAAAACATTTTGTTCAGTGTTTAGCTCATCCATTTTAGGCTCCTCCAGGTACCTTAATCCTCTACCAAGTTCTTCATTATGATGTAAAACTTTAAGCCAAGTGCTCTGAATTAGCCTATCAGTGTTCAGTGCTACAACTGAGGCTTCGTTTCTTCACAATAATTGTAGCATATTTCTCATGATTTTTCCTTTTTAATAGTAACAAGTGCACTTGTTGAAGAAATATTCATTCTGTCCTCCAGGATACCACTTACACAAATGGTCCAAAGTTGCCTATTGAATAATGTAACAGTCTCCTAGCATACACTTAAATGGAATTTACTAACAACCTTCCTTTTCTAGAGACCTGCATGGGCAGTAAAGAAACATTTCTGCTATGGGCATCAATGGCAGGCAGACACAACTATAGCATGCTTTAATCACAGCGTGGAGCTACTTCCCCCTCCCCCATGTGTTGTTTCAATGTATGAGGGGTTGTGTGAAGTTCCCTAATGTCTGTGGCAACTGATGATGAAACAACCCTACCAAAGCTCATGGGTTATTTGAGGGTTACTTAATCATCCCACAACCCAAGCCACCTGGTTCAGAAGACACGATAAATTGCAGTAGCTTGTTCTGATTGAGCAAACTGGAACATTGTTTCATATTAATTGTTTTACCTATGAAAATTAAAACAGATCATACATTTTCTACACTGAGTTATTCTATGGCAGATTGCTTATTATTAATGGTTCTATCACTTTTTAGGTCACTGAAAGCTAATTGTGTCAAAACACAGTATCAGCAGTTTCCTAAAAGCTAATTTAGATTAAATTTTAATACTGTCACAAAAATGTATTTTATTAAATGTTTGGATTTTGAAGAAGTATTCTCTTCTGCTTTTGCTGGGCTCACAACAAGAGAATATATGGTACTTCACTTCCCGTCTTCAAATGCCAAAACAGTATAAGTTAAGTCGTAGTGGCCTTTATTGAATACCAGGTTAATAACTACAAAAGTATTGATTTTTATGACAATTATAGATGAGGAGGCCAACCTCACATAGATTAACAAGACTTGGCTGGATGAAGTAGGTAGTCCAATTCTGGCTTAGGTACCTGAAAGATAAGTACTCAGTTAAAATCAACCTAGGATTGGGTCCCACTGGATGGTAGAATTAGGATCATCTGCTGGGATGCCATTACCCTCAAAACCTATCAAGTGCTGAATACTGATAGTTTTGGAAGTAGATATATGAAACGGCAGCAAGAAATCAGGATATGCCAAGGATTCTATTAAGCACCATCTTACAGACTCCATGATTTATCTAATGGGTCTCAAATCTAATGTTAGTCCCCCAACCTGACTGTACTGAGAGTACTCCAGCATATTTTAGTGAGCCCTTGCTAGATGAGACCCAGGACTTTGTGATAGCATCGTCTCCTTGAGGCTATCACAGTATTACAGACACAACACACACTTGCCATAGACTCTGGTGGACAGAAAGATGCATGCTGCATCACCTTTGCTATGGTCAGCGATCTTTAACCTTGTTAAAGCATTGACTGTTCTATCGAGGGCTTTGGGATGGGTGGATGATTCATTAAGATGACCCACTCATGGAGAATCACTGACCTGCCTGGTTTCCAAAATGGTCTGCGGGATACTGCAGGCTATTCTGTCAAGTGCTTTAATCAATATTAAAAAGACAAGGCAGATAAACAAGATTAATGCTGAAACAGTATTCAGTTGTCCTCTACCATCTGCTTTGGAGACATCTGACTCTTTGGTTTCCCAGAGAGCTGAATGAAGTGGAAGACTCAAGCTCATTCTGACTAAGTATGCTATAGAGTCTATTTATGTGCCTATGATGTGCCAACAATTGTAGCAAAGAGCTTTCTTCTCCACCTCGTTGCATCAGTAATGTCCTTCTGCGGAACTGTCACAGGTGGCAAGGGAGTAATAGCAACCTGGATCATACAGTTGGAACTGTCTTGAGCCCATTGTGATCATTTTGTAAAAACACTTTCTGATAAACTTGCTCCGATTCAATCTGACTTAGCCAACATCACAAATAGATGAGGTAGTGAAACTATCCCTAGACTGAAACACTTTAGCCTTCAGGAGAAGAAATCACAAGGGTTGACCCTCTATAGAACTCCTTACATACATAGAGAAAAAACTATTGTAGACTTGCCACCTTTATTTATTTATTGCATTTATATACCACCCCATAGCCGAAGCTCCCTGGATAGTTAATATATATACAGTTTTTTTTCATTAACATATTTATACCTTGGACTTTCCACTATTTAGGTCTTAAAGGTGGCTTACAAACAGAGAGTTGTTTACACTCTCACATGTAGATCTTCACCTTCGAACAAAGGAACAGACTCACTGACCAGGATCAGACATAATGATAAGACTACAGTTTGCGTATGAGTTGTTGTTGAATCATGGCTTGTCATTAAATCATGGCTTGTCATTATGTGCAAACTCTGCACTATAGGTTGTTAACCCTGAACAATCCACAATCCAACAAAAACTATGTGTTCACTTTTTGGGTTGTTTGGGATTAACAACCCATAATTAAACCATAGTACAGGGTTCGCACATACAACAACCCACAAACAACATACTCAGGGTTGTCGTTAGAGAACAGAAATCACTGCTGGAATAATAGCCAGGGTAGAGCCAATTACAGGAGAGAACTTATAATCACATACATTCACACATTGCATTACCACGGCAAATACACGTCTGACAATATATGTTCAATAAGGCAACATATAGTTACCATCTTACGTGAAGCTTTTAACTAGAGCTATGTGCATGTCATTATTCCTGCCAGCTACAAAGACATGCCAGCAAATGTTTGATCAATGTTGTGTGAAAATCACCAGACAGAAGGCTTCCATAGGAATTCCATCATTGTAGATGGGTTAAAGAATTCAGTTTTTCCTTGCACAGAATTTTTGCGTTTCCATTGTGCAGAATTTTGATTTTTAAAAAAATCACAGAATACATGAACCACTACCTTTAAATCAGACACAAAACTAATTCAATGTACTTACAGGAGATACACAGATGTTGTCCACTTTCAAAATCATTATCCCTCCCCCTAATCAAAATCATTATCCCTCCTCTTAATCCAGCTGACCACACTATGTCTCTTTTTTATTAGTTTCCTGGGAACTGAAGCTAAAAGTTGCATAATCCTCTTTGAAAAGAGACAAATACTGATAACAGAGCTGCAAGCAGCCATAGACTTTTTTTTCTTTCCCTACCCTTAGGTGCAAATTACTAACCTGTAGTTCCTGAAGATATGAAGGCCTTGTAATTCTTGGAGCAAGAAAGCAAAATATATTGCGTCTTAAATTTTCCAAGTTATTCTAACCTTGGCTGGGTTCAGACGACACGATAAACAACCGGTGTGTGTGTGTGTGTGTAAAGAGGCAATCATCTGTTGCGTTGATTACTGTGTCATCTGGGGGGCAGCACACAACTCACAGTACATTATTTTCTGGAATTAAAAAATGGGGAAATACAAAGGGCTGCTCTGTTGCTTATCTGGACACCCATTGATTAACATGTCGTGTGGCAGGTTCCGTTGCGTAATCTCACCCGACGAGTGCACTATTTTGGCAGTTCATAGAGTTCTCTGGCAGGAGTGGCCAAAAGCACCCCAGGTGCTTTTGCCAGCAGAACTTGCAATGCATGATGGGATAGGGCCGGGAGGACTGAGGGAGGGAGGAACACCAGCCACCCAGAAGGACACCGGGACTTTCAGCCGCACAATGTGGGGAGGGGCAACATGTCATGTGGGGAGTACCTCTGAAATAAGGTACTGTGCGTTGCCTAAAGAATCTTGCTCATAAGTATCCTTTTACTCATGAGGAGTCCTTATTCTTCAGCCAGGCACTTTTGCATCTGGTGATCAACCAAGCCTGCAACTTTAGGCACCTGTACTTCCTAGGTGGCTGCACAGTGTCCACCTCCAGTTCAGAGAGGGGGTTATCTGCGTCTCGAAGGGAAAGTTTAGCTGCCATCCCACAAGGGTCCAGGATACTCCTGATCTGCTACAAGGTCCTTTGACACAGACTGCTTCTCCATGACATTTGGCTTGAGGAGTTCAAGGTCATCCTCCAAGAAGGATTCTTCCAGAGGGGGCATAACAATGATAAACAAATTAATTTCTGAATAAACATTCAATCCCCCTGCTTACCTTCCAAAACGTTAACTATATTTGTCAATTTTACCATATATGCTAGGTTCCAAATTTCCAATAACTGTTCAGTTATTACATATGGTGGAGTGACTTTTTTTTCATTTGTAAGTTATATTGAGCTTGCTGCTGTTAATAAATGAATAGTTATTTTCAAATCTTCTTGGAATTATATACATTTTAAATATTGAAAGCACACTATTAACTGGATCCAGTGCTAATTCATAATCTACCATGTATTAAGCATGATGTAAAATGTGCAGGGAGGTTTTAATTTAGAGGAACATTAAAAAATGTGATCTCCCTCCCTACAGACAGAAGTGGTGCAGTCCATTCTGCTGCATGTGTAGACAGGTCTTAGGTACTTCCTCTTTCCATTAATAAGAAAGGTGCTTCAGGCAAATTCATATCTGCATTAAGTTGCACATTTGCTGAAACCCATCCAGCGACTCATTGGAATCTGATTTTCTGCTCATTAAATTGAATTCATCCAGTAGCTTTGCAGCATATACACAGTGTAAGCTTTTGAGTGCCTAGTGAACTTAATACAAAATGACCTGTATTTTGAAATGTGACCTAGCAGTTCAGTTTTTAAAGCTTCAACATACTCAAGGTTAATCAGCAACAGAGCTTTGTAAAATATTGTTGTCTAAACTTCTGCTCACACTAGCCCTGCCCTCTTTGGTAGAGTGACCAGATACAAAAATGGACAGGGCTCCTGCAACTTTAACTGTTGTAATGATGAGGGAATTTTACCAGATGCTGCATGCATACAAATGGCACCTGCCGAAATTCCCTCTTCTATGCAACTGTTAAAGATATAGGAGCCCTGTCCTCCTTTTCATATGGTTACCCTAAGCTAGCCCTACTTTACTAGCCTGTGTTGCTCATTTCACTAAAGAGCATACTAATCCCTGAAGATACTAATGTCTTCATCCAGCCCAATGTAGTCCACTTTTCATAGAATCATAGAATAGCAGAGTTGGAAGGGGCCTACAAGGCCATCGAGTCCAACTTTTGATACGGACTCTTGTAATCCTCCTGCTTGAGATCATTTTAACTGGAACTGCTGGGAATTGAATCTAATACCTTCTGATGCAAAGCCTGCTCCAACACCAAGCTATGGCCCCTCCCCCCACATGAAGACAATTCAGCTAGTAGTAGCCCTTTGAAGCTAGAAGAGAACATGGTGATGGGGGGGGCATGGGTGAAATTTGTCACTTGGATGTTTCTTCAGGTGTAATCCTTACTTGCATCAGGCATGTGACAAATGACAAAACTAATTTACACTATTTTATTTGCCTACCTTATCTAACTAGAAATTAATGTTGTGTTTACTGTCTTCATTTCTCCTGTAATTTAGACATATATTTAGATATCTCCTTCATTTAGATCTTAAACATATCTGAGAGTAAAACAGCAATTCTATGGCCCTAGACATTTCCTGAGGGTCTATAGAGTACTAGGGCTTCCGCACTCTGACCTCAGAAAGGGGAATCACAGACCCCCAACCCCCTTCCTCCAACCCCTTGCAGAAAAAAAAACTGCTGAGGTCAGGAAATCCACCACAGGGGTGGAGGGGTCTTTCCAGTGGGCAGAGAGGGGAAGAGACTGGAGAGGCCAGAATTCAAGTTATCCTAAACATCTCTGATCCTCCTTCCCTCCCCCTCTGAAACAACATCTTTAGATGGACTAAAAGGCCTGTCTAGCAAAATATGCAGAGTGGGAGGGCAGAGAGGCAAAGATCACCTCCACCACTCCTCCCATCCTGCGTTGGATAATTGGAAGCCTCCAAGTTCAGGGGCTTCCAATCATCGAGGACGCAATTGCTAGGATTGTGCACTAAGTAATATTGAACTCAAGAGGACTTACTTCTGAGCAGACAAAAAATAAATACTCAAGCCACTATTCCTTTAGCCTTATGTCTCCATCTGTAATATGAGACTAATAAAACTGGCCTAGTCATAAGGCTCTAGGTTAAATGTGAAGAATTGTTGTTCTGTAATCTTTTAAATATAGCAACTCATTCTTTACTTCCTTTCTTTTTTTATTTTTTAAATCATAAACTTTGATGGAGAGACTTAATAGTTTTAAAGTGTTCGTGCAATGTAAAATTGTAACTGCTATAAAAACGAACAGCAAGAATAACATTCATATGCATGTGTCACATTGCCTAGTTTAGGATTCAGGATTCACACCAACTATCCAATACAGGGAAGAGAAGTGCTAAAAACATACTAATTGCTCAGAACTATAGGCAGTAACCCAGACTGCCACTTTATCTGTTACGCAAACAGGGCCCACCAATCAATCGCCCAACAGAAAGCAGCTGTTCAAAACATAACACCAGAAAAAAAAGCAAAAAAATGCTTGTTTCTAGATTGGAGCTTCCTTCTGCAAGCTCTCCTGACCTGCCCCATCTTACAGGAGGGCCAGCCAGGTGCTAAACAGCTTGTTGATTTAGCAGTATGGAATGCAGAGCAGCTGCTTGTCAGCTAGTGATGCAGATTGTAAACATGAAAATAGAGGTGAAGAGAGGGAAACAATTGGTGCAATGCTTTCATCAGCAATTAATTCAACCTAAGCTATTTTTTGAACTGAGTAACACCTGAAGGGCCAGCAACAGAGTTTTGACCACTGACCCATGCAACTGGAACAAAGGGAAAGGGTGCTTAAATCCCCTCCTTTCCTCCAGTTTGAACACTCCTCCAACTCCAGTGTGAACACTGGATCCAACTCAAAACCCAAATGATATGTTGCCAGGGTAGAGCATGCTCAGCTGACGCAGCTTGGACATGCTGGGAGTTGCGGAGTTATTTTTCTGACTAAACATGCATAGGATTGTGGCCTTGGTAATTTTTTCATTCGGAATATCAAATTTTAACATTTTAAAACACTAGTCATAAGAGCAATAGGAGATTTTTGATTTTTTTAGCAGAGTAGCCACCTCTTCTTAAAATACAATACACAAAACCCCATTTTCTTTAGCACTATCACAGATTTTAATATAAAACACTGATGTTTCAAGAAAAAAAGAAATGAAGTTCTAATTTACTAGTGACTAGCTATCTGACTTGATGCAAGACATTTGTCACCATAGCTACTAATTATTACTTAGACACTTTTCTCTTCCTGAAGTTTGTCACTGTTGTCTCCATAAAAATTGACAAGTATTCCTATGTCACAAATTCTGGGCAGTTCCAAGACAATTTTACTTTCTAGATTTTTCTCTACCATAACAGAACAACTTTAACATCAAAATTTACCACTTTTCTTCATCAGGAATATTTAAAAATTAAATAAAATTTAATCCATTATCTTAACCAAATGGCAAATAGCCTAAAAACAAGGCTGTAATTCCAACAGAACAGATTAAAAAATAGAGTTTTAAAAGTCTCAAAGTATACATACAGTTAGTTGCGCGTTTAGGAATTCCCAACTGGAAAGCAAATGAATCTTATTGGGTGTGTTCAGAAGACACCTTAAACCTTATTGGTTAAGGCTTTTGGTTAAGCAGCAGGGTTTAAGGTGACTTGTGTGATGCATTTCGCTAAACCCTGCTCACTCACTAATCACAGTCGGACCGTCTGCAGCAGGGTTAGCCGCTCTAAGTGTGGCTTAAAGTGCTGTGTGTGACAGCATGGCTTGTGATTAGTGCTAACCCCAGAGAACCACAGTTTTGCTAACCACAGAGCTTGAAGTGATATCTGAGCAGGCCTGTTATCTATTTACATAGCAAACTCATAATAATACTGATTTAAAATGTTTAATACATTACAGGTTGGATCCAGCTGTTATTCTGACAGCGGGAACAGCCCTTGAGCAGAACACTCCCATCAGTAGTTCCCAGCACAACCTTGTCAATGTTCTCTACAGGAGATTTTCAGGAGGCATAATGAAGATTGTCTCCTCTGCCCCGCCACCAACAGGATTCTCCTGCTGGATCCAAAGCCTCCTATGGAGAGAAGCCCCTCTGTCTGTGGGAGGCCTATGATGCTGCATACAACACTATGCAGAATTATATCACTAAGGCCCATGACAGTAGAGTATATATACCAGCCTTAGCAAAGTGAAGACCCCCCTTTCAATAAACACATAAACAGCACTGCTGGATCAGATAAAAGTTCAATCTAGTCCAGCATCCAGTTTACCATAATGGCCAACAGAAGCTTCCAAAAAGCCCACAAGGAGGGAATGAAAGCCAGAGCCCTCCTCCATGGTTTAATCCCCAGCAGCTTGCATTCAGGGCCTACTGCCTATGAACCTGAAGGTTTCATTTAGCTATTGTGGCTAAGAATGACTGATACACCTATCGATGAGGCAAAGGAAAGACAGTCTTCTCCCATATGCTCTCTCAAACAAGATTACTTGTTTGCTGAAGTAGATTTAACTGGTAGGTACTGTTTATTTCTTAATTTTATTTATGTTTATTGATTGCTTTTGCGATTTTATTATAATTTTATATTCTATCTTGTATTTTATTGTTAGCTGACTTGAGCTCTATTTGTAGTAGAAATGTGGGATATAAATTCAATAAATAAACACACCTTGAGAACAGGCCAGATGAGGAGAAGAGGGGATAGATTCCTTACAGCTATTCCCTTTTCTGGTACCTACCCCAACCGGATAGTTCCTGGCGGCCTTATCAGCTTGCTCCCGGGTCTGGTGCTGCTGCTGCTGAATGCCAGGTCAGTCCAAAACAAGATTTCCCTCATCCATGATCTGATTGTGGATGAGGGGGCTGACTTGGTATGTATCACTGAGACCCGGTTGGGTGAACTGGGGGGAAGTGTTACTCTCACCCAGCTCTGCCCTCCTGGGTACTCGGTGCAGCACCAGCACAGACTTGAGGGCTGGGAAGGGGGAGTTGCCGTGGTCTATAGAAATACAATCTCCCTCTCTAGGCTTACTGTTCATTCGAGTGCTGATCTTGAGTGTTTGTACTGTGTGTTGGGTACTTGAGACAGATTAGAGATTCTGCTGGTGTACCGTCCACCCCACTGCCCAACAGTCTCCCTGCCTGAGCTGACAGAGGTTGTCTCGGACCTGGTGTTGAGGATCCCCAGGATGGTGGTTCTGGGGGATCTCAACTTCCATGCCGAGGCTGCATCCGGAGCGGCTCAGGACTTCATGGCTGCCATGACAACCATGGGGCTGTCTCAACATGTCATTGGCCCAACGCATGTAAAAGGACACACACTTGATCTGGTTTTCTCGACTGGACAGGAGGATGGTGATCTGGAAGTGGGGGAACTAACATCTACCCCCTTGTCATGGTCAGATCACTTCCTATTGAGGTTTAGACTCTCGGCGGCCTTTCCCCTCTGCAAGGATGGAGGGCCTATTAAAATGGTCCGCCCCTGGGGGCTAATGGACTCCAATGGATTCCAGAGGGCTCTGGGGGATTTTCCTGCTGATATGGCTGGTGCTCCTGTCGAGGCCCAGGTCGCTCTATGGAATGCAGAGATGACTCGGGCGGTTGACACGATTGCGCCCAAGTGTCCTCTCCCTCTGAGCAGAGCCTGGTCAGCTCCTTGGTATACAACTGAGCTGAGGGCAATGAAGCAAGAGGGGAGACAGCTAGAACGCAGGTGGAGGAAAACTCGTCCTGGGTCTGATTGAACACGGGTTAGAGCTCACTATCGAGCCTACTCTGTGGCGGTGAGGGTGGCAAAGAGACAGTTCTTTTCCACCAGCATTGCATCTTCTCAGTGTCGTCCAGCGGAGCTTTTCCGAGTGGTTCGCGGCCTGTTACACTCTGGGCCAGGGCATGAGATAGTTGAACCCTCGGTAGCACGCTGTGACAAGTTTGCACGGCACTTTGAAGATAAAGTCGCTCAGATTCGTCATGAATTGGACACCACACTTAATGCATCTCCACTAGTAGAGGCGTTCAGAGCGCCGTCCGGTTCAGTTTTATTGGATGAGTTTCAGTTATTGAGGCCCGAGGATGTGGACAAGGGGCTTGGCCAAGTCCGGTCGACCACCTGTGTGCTTGCCCCTTGCCCCTCATGGCTCATTACATCAAATGAGATCGCTGGCTGGGTCCAGGAGGTTGTAAATGCCTCCTTGAGAGAGGGAGTGGTGCCGGCCTCTTTAAAAGAGGCAGTAATTAGACCACTCCTGAAGAAACCTAATCTGGACCCAGAGGATGTTAACAACTACAGGCCAGTGGCTAATATCCCTTTCCTGGGCAAGGTGCTTGAGCAGGTGGTTGCAGGACAACTCCAGGCACTCTTGAATGAAACGGATTATCTAGATCCATTTCAATCGGGTTTCAGGCCTGGTTTTGGAACGGAAACTGCCTTGTTCATAGAATCAAAGAATAGCAGAGTTGGAAGGGGCCTACAAGGCCATCGAGTCCAACCCCCTGCTCAATGCAGGAATCCACCCTAAAGCATCCCTGACAGATGGTTGTCCAGCTGCCTCTTGAATGACTCTAGTGTGGGAGAGCCCACAACCTCCCTAGGTAACTGATTCCATTGTCGTACTACTCTAAGAGTCAGGAAGTTTTTCCTGATGTCCAGCTGGAATCTGGCTTCCTGTGGGATGACCTCTGCCGGGAGAGAGAGAGGGGGAGTGTGACCCTGTTGGTTCTCCTGGACCTCTCAGCGGCTTTTGATACCATCGACCATGGTATCCTTCTGGATAGGTTGTCTGAGCTGGGAGTTGGAGGTACTGTGTTGCAGTGGTTCCGCTCCTACTTGGATGGCCAATTCCAGAAGTTGGTGCTGGGGGATTATTGCTCTGTGCCGTGGCTCCTAAGCCATGGGGTTCCACAGGGCTCTATCTTATCCCCTATGCTGTTTAACATATACATGAAGTCGCTGGGGGAGGTTATCCGGAGATGTGGACTGAGGTGTCGTCAATATGCGGATGATACCCAGCTCTACCTCTCCTTTTCATCAAACCCAGGTGAAGCAGTGGCTGTTCTGAACCAGTGCCTGGGCACGGTAATGGACTGGATGAGGGCTAACAAACTGAGACTCAATCCAGACAAGACGGAAGTACTGTTAGCGGGTGGTTCATCTGTCCAGCAAGGTGATGTTTGCCCTGTCCTGGACGGGGTTGCACTCTCCCTAAAGATCGGGTCCATAGTTTGGGGGTGCTCTTGGATCCAGAACTGTCACTTGAGGCACAGGTGAACTCAGTGGCAAAGAGCACCTTTTATCAGCTTAGGTTGATATACCAACTACGCCCTTATCTGGACAAAGATAGCCTAGCTACAGTTATCCACGCTCTGATAACCTCTCGTTTGGATTACTGCAATGCGTTATACGTGAGGCTGCCTTTGAAAACGGTCCAGAAGCTCCAGCTGGTACAAAACAGGGCAGCCCGTTTACTAACAGGGACTGGCCAGTGAGATCACATTACACCAGTCCTTTTACAACTTCACTGGCTGCCAGTCCAGGTCCAGGCCCGATTCAAAGTGCTGGTATTGACATTTAAAGTCCTAAACGGTTTGGGGCCAGGTTATTTGAAGGAACGCCTCCTCCCATATGTACCTGCCCGGACCTAAAGATAATCTACAGGGGCCCTTCTCTGTGAGCCCCTGCCAAAGGAAGAGAGGCAGGTGGCTACTAGGAGGAGGGCTTTCTCCGCTGTGGCACCCCGGTTGTGGAATGAGCTCCCCAGAGAGGTCCGCCTGGCACCTACACTGTACTCCTTTCGTCACCAGCTGAAGACCTTTTTATTCTCTCAGTATTTTAATAGTTAATTTTAACTTAAATTTAAATTTTACTGTTCTAACTCTGTATTTTAATCTTATATCAATTTTGCTGCGTGGTTTTATCCTGGTTGTGCTTTTTATACTGTATTTTGTATTTGTGCTTTTAACCTGTTGGTTGTTTTATTATGGTTTTAATTTTTGTGAACAGCCCAGAGAGCTTCGGCTATTGGGCGGTATAAAAATGTAATAAATAAATAAACAAACAAACTTAACTGCTTCCAACCTGGGCTGGTACTACTCTTATACATCCCAAAAGATATGGAATGAACTCCATAATCAAGGGAGATATTTCTGTTTTCCTTGACCAATGGAGGTTATTGCACCCATGCCTAGTTCATGGGACCTAGACACCAGACACCATAAGGCTTTTGCATTCACCACACATGTAGGAGCCGTAGACAGCCAGGGATGTCTTTACCCCGTACTGTTCTATTACTATATTTCTTTGCAATTGCTACTTGGCATAAGCTTGTGGACTTGATGAATCAGAGTTGAGGGATTCTTCCAGTCTCACCTAGGAGGGTAGGAAGATGGCCCTTCTCCTTGGAAAAGCAAACGAAACTGCTGGAGCTTGCCTCTTGTACAAGGAGAGGAACTGCTTCCGGAAGGATTTGGAATGATCGCTATTGATCAAGAACAAAATACCCTATTTCTTCGATTCTAAGACACACTTTTTTCCCCATATAAACATCTCTAAAAATTGGGTGCGTCTTAGAATCACAGGTGTGATGATACACATCTGTCATCTCCGGAACTTTCTCCTGATGTTCACGATCGTATCTCGGCATGTCTTTCAGATATCTCAGCTTGGCTGCTTCATCGTCGTTTGAAACTTAATATGGCAAAGACTGAATTGCTTGTTTTTCCTCCTAAACCTTCCCCTCATCTCTCATTCTCTCTTACCGTCAATGATGTTACGCTTACTCCGGTCAAGGAAGCTCGTAGTCTTGGCTTTATATTTGACTCCTCGCTCTCCTTTATTCCTCATATTGAGGCAGTAGCTAAATCTTGTCGTTTTTTCCTGTATAATATTGCCAGGATTCAATCATTTTTGTCTGTCTCTTCTGCCAAGACGCTTGTTCATGCATTGGTTATTTCTCGGTTGGACTACTGCAACCTTCTTCTCTCTGGCCTTCCTTCTTCTCACATCAGTCCGTTGGTTTCTGTTCACCACTCTGCCGCTAAGATCATCTTCTTGGCTCGCCGCTCTGACCATGTTACTCCGCTTCTGAAATCTCTTCATTGGCTTCCAATTCACTTCAGAATCCAGTATAAACTTCTCCTGTTAACCTTCAAAGCTTTTCACGGTCTAGCTCCTTCCTATCTCTCCTCTCTCATCTCACACTATTGCCCCGCTCGTGCTCTTCGCTCCTCTGATGCCATGTTTCTCGCCTGCCCAAGGGCCTCTACTTCCCTTGCTCGGCTTCGTCCATTTTCTTCTGCTGCCCCTTACGCCTGGAACACTCTTCCAGAACATTTGAGAACCACAAGTTCAATCGCAGCTTTTAAAGCTCAACTAAAAACTTTTCTTTTTCCTAAAGCTTTTAAAACTTGATGTTGTGCGGACTTTATACTGTTAGTTTTACCCTACCCTGTGTCTGCTTACCCTACCCTGTGCCTGTTTGCATTCTCTTCCCCTCCTTATTGTTTTACTATGATTTTATTAGATTGTAAGCCTATGCGGCAGGGTCTTGCTATTTACTGTTTTACTCTGTACAGCACCATGTACATTGATGGTGCTATATAAATAAATAATAATAATAATAATAATAATAATAATAATAATAATAATTTTTCTGTTGGCGATACTGAAATTAGTGTGCGTCTTACAATCGAAGAAATACAGTACATGATAAGTACTTTCACTGTTCTTTTCATTTCCCCCCTCAACCACTACATTTCATTACTCCTCCCATCCAATTGTAAGTGGTGGTGGTGGTGGTAAGGTTATTTCATTTGCTTAACATTCTGTGCTGCTGAGTTCTTATGGGGCTCTTTGGATTCCCTATAGATTTTTTTTTTAGCATCTATAATCTTCAGGATTACCCAGGGTCTGCCAATACTTCTTTATTGTGTGGACAGGAAGACTTGAATCGGCAGAGGATCAATGATGCTAAAAGTCAGAACAGCAGTTCAGTTTCACTGATAAATCAAGTCCCACAGACCATAATATTCGTGAAAACATACTGGCAATGATGTGTTGTGCTTAGATTGCTCTTCCACAAGCTTTAACACATCATTTTCTTCAAATGATTTCTCAATATGTGCAAAAGTAAAGTGTAATACAGATGTTCACCAAAATTAAGTATACTCTTGGTGAATGCCATAAAAATAAATCACAAATTTGGGGTAAAACTTTTATGTAATATCTTTGCATTAGACTACTCAACACATTAGTGTATTGTATTATGCATTATACATGTTCAAGTGTTGAAAAAGTTTTGCTACAAAAACAGTGCATATAATCTCCTTCTCTTTTGTATTTTGAAACCTGAGCATTCCACTGGAAGTATGAGTAATTAGTTGGAAAGAGAGCCAAGTTAAGAAGGGTGCGGCCTCTCCAAGTATATTTATTTAAATTTTTAGTGCAAAAGTGCAACTTACTACAGGTTTTAAAAACATAAACTTTTGCCTGACTAAGTAAACCCTGTAATAAGAATAATTTAGTGAATGAGAACATGCTCCCCTACAATGATATTTCTTAAAAGCAGAGAACAAGAACTGTGATTTGTTGACATTCAGCCAAGGCAGTATTGCCCTTCCTTTGGAATGAACAAATAATATAAGCTTACACATATGGTTGCCTGTGTGAAACACAAGGAGGAAGTCACAAATATTGCCACACCCAACGTATTTGCGTGAGGTAACCATGTGTTAAAATTGCAATTAACATTCATCTTTGTAACATTATACCTCTAAAATACTTTGCCAACTCTTCCAAGATTACTAAACTGGTACCTTTTTGTTAAAAAGCAAAAGTGTCACTGCTTAAGCAGCAGCTAGCCATTATGCTGACTGTGTCATTTTATAAGAGGACTTGATTAGCCACTTTTCATACCGTTTGGCTTTGAAAGAAAAACATTCTAGTGGATTTTCATGGTGTGCCTGTTCCAGGACTGTCAGGCACACCATCCAACACCAGATGAAAAGTGCATAGGCGCATTTCATGCAACTTGCTTTTTATGAAAGGAACATGATTATGCCAAAATTTCTATTCCAATTCTTGATCTAATACAAACCACCTCTTTTGTTGGGTCAATTCATTGCATCCTTCTAACCACAGTAGCGTATTGTGTTTTAGTTTTTATCAGTTTCTTTCCATTTAAATTATTCCCCAGTGATTCATTTTATGATTTTTTTTAAAGGCCTCTGTTTCTTATTATTTCTCATTATGGAACTTATTATTATTATTATTATTATTATTATTATTATTATTATTATTTACTTTTATATACCGCCCCATAGCCAAAGCTCTCTGGGTGGTTTACAAATATTAAAACTCTGAACATTAAAAACCAATATACAAAATTTAGAACCATAAAAAGCATAAAAAGAGATTATATACAATATCCATTTAAAACAACTACTCTGGGTCAGTTAAAAACTCAACATATGCTGTTAAATGCCTGGAGAAGAGAAAAGTCTTGACCTGGTGTTGAAAAGATAACAAAGTTGGTGCCAAGCAAGTCTTGCCAGGGAGATAGTTCCATAATTGGGGGGCGGGGAGAGACACCACTGAAGAGGCCCTCTTCCTTGTTGCCATCCTCTGAGCTTCCCTCGGAATAGACACCCAGAGGAGGACCTCAGATGTTGATAGTTCGGGATAGTAGTACAGGTACCTTCTTACAATAGCCTTTATAGTCACAGCAACAAAACAAACTCCTTTCTTATGTTAGCTAACTCAAAAGTGTCTCTCATCACAGGCTCTGTTGCATTATAGTCCATGTTTAAAAGCTTTCTCTCCATTCATTTTAAAGAGCATTCAGTTTTACCAGGTTAACTTCACTGTAATACGGATTGATGGTTTTTAATCCTTGGAACACTTACACTTTAAGAAGCGTTATCTAACTCAAGAGGCCACTCCAGCACCTTAAAGATTAACTGGCAAAGATTAAATGAGTTATCGCCTTGCTTGCTCTGCAAGTCTAAAAATGGTACAATCACTAGAGAAAGGTTAGATATATATTAGAAGAAGGAAAAAGAGGATGATGTCCTTTCTACCCCATAGAACTAGCCCACTGGAGATGGAGATACTCTATGCATGAAATCTCCAATAGATTTGCAAAGTCCTCCCCAGCCTGGTGCCTTCCAGATGTCTGGGACTACAATTATCATCTGCACCCAGCATGGCCTCTCTAGCCATGCAAAGCCTCCACATCTGGAGGACAGACTTGGGGAAGACTGATAAGGCTAATCCAAAGTGAAACATACTCCAGAACAGGAGTAAACAAGATACACGAGGCCAGAGGAGCATGTTGGGCAAGAAAAAAGTTGCTGCAGGGGATAGGGTCACCCCAGTTGTGGAAAGAATAGTGCAATAAGGTAACTAAGTTTGGGGCAACTGTGTGGAGAAAAGTAGGTCAAACTAAATGATATTGTAGATAACTTCATTTATTCTAATTAACACATAATAAACATTCCATCATTTTCAAGCAACCCAAAACCATGGCTTGGTTTCGTTTTTTGTTTCTATTGTTTCTTTCAAAAAGCCCAATACAGCAGATGTACAGTCACAAAGCCACCAAGCATTACTTTATAACTCCTTTATTAGCAAAAAAAGTTTAGTAAGACTATATGAATTGCCCTTATGGAACCATCTAGTCAGTGACAGTCCCCACCCCACCCCACCGGAAAATTCTGTATTGGAAAATTTCCAGAAAACATTTCCTATGGAAATTAAGCAAATTTGCATTGGAAAATATTCAGTTTGAACGCCCAAGAGCATGATCTAATTTAGCATGTTTATTTTACTTGCATTCAGTAAACAACAGAGCTTAAAAGGTACCCCATATTAATTTGAATGTTAAATTATGTAAAAAAAATTGGAATGCTTGTAAAGAATGTAAAGACAAAGAACATAAAATGAACCATGATGGATCAGACCAAGGATCCATCTAGTCCAGCATTCTGTTCACACAGTGGCCAACCAGCTGCCCACAGGAAACCCACAATCAGGATATGAGTGCAACAGAACCCTCCCACCCATGTTCCCCAGCAACTAGTGTACATAGGTACAGAGCCTCTGATACTGGAGGTAGCATGTAGCCATCAGAACTAGTAGCCATTGATAGGCTTCTCCTCCAATAATTTGTCTATCCCCTTTTAAAATTATCCAAATTTGTGGCCATCACTATATGTTGTGGTAGCAAATTCTATAGTTTATGTGCTGTGTGATCCTGAATCTCCCACCATTCAGCTTCATGGGATGACTCCCCTTATGAGAGAGGGAGAAAAATGTCTCCCTATGCATATTCTCCCCACCAAAGGAAAAACCAAAGGTATCGAAAACTGTGACCTCAGAAAAGGAGGAAAGGGGGCATTCTGTTGAGTGGGGAGGAGAGGAAACCAGAGAGGCCAGGATACAAGTTATTGTGAGTGTCCTCCAACTTCCTTCTCTTCCACTCTGAAGCGTCCCTTGCTGAAAAGCCCATCTAGCAAAATTTGCAGGGTAGGAGGACAGGGAGGCAAAGATCCCCTTCACCGCTCCTCTCACTCTGCATTGGATAATGGAGCACCTGCAAGTTTCAGGGCTTCCAGTCACCAATGGCACAATCAATAGGATTGCTCCCTTAATGACATATGTATTCTTTCACATACTTTTTAGGGATAATCACCTGAAAAATATTAATTACAACTTTGAAATTGCCAGGCTTGCCTAATATTGTATTTGCAGTTAACATCCATTCATTGCTACTTTATGAAGTGGAAATGCTGCTGACGAACACCGAAGCACTGGAAAAATTTCTGTTCAGGATTTTTTCCAGTGGAAAATGCTCTGCGTCACTCACACCACTGCCTGTAGTCCCGAGTTCTCTCCCCCATAGTGGCCAGAAAGATGCCTTTAGGAAGTAAATCTTCCCAAAAGATATTTGGGAAAGAGATCTATTACAGACCCATCTCCACCCCACCGAAACATTAGACTTAGAGGAGCACTAGTAATTAAGACTGAGAACTTTTCCAGCAAACTTTGGTATGGTGGGGTTGAAATGTTGGTAAATGGATGCAATTATAGAACAGACACTGAAACCTGAGACTTAGGGAAAGATCCTACTGACTACAAGGGCTACTATAAGACCAGTTCCCACTATTAGAATTTTCCACCACTACAAACTGAGTTCATATTGAAACAGGCCAACGGCTAGCATTCCAGATCATTTCTGAGGCCCAGACCTTATGATCACCACCGACTGGGAAACAAAACTGTTTTAATCATCCTTGAACGCAATTGGCGTAAGGATCCATTCTGAAAAGCTCATCTGTCTCTCCATATTGAGTCACCCTTAAATGGCAACTTTATTAATTTCCAAAATACTCCTTGATCCCTTAGGCCTCCTTTCTCTCCAGCCTTCATTTTCACGTTTCTGCTGCCTCTCTGGCTGCTACTCACCTTCAAACTTGTTTTTCCTGTGATCTGCCAATTTAAAAACAGTTGCAATCTGGGCTTGCTATCTCGCATCCTATGTAGCGCATTGGATCCCGAATCTTCCAACCAGACCTATGTCAGCCTTGAGGATTCATTTCCCTGCTTTGATCAGTTGCTGTACTTGTTACTTTGTTCTTTCTGACACGTGGCCATCACAGCCTAAACTATGAACCTGCCCACAGATTTCTTCTATTAACCCTCAGTTTTGGACCTGCCAGTGCACCAGTTCAATCCAACCCAGATCAGGCAAAAGATGCTCATAGCGAATTTCCTTTACAAGGTGGACATTTGGGAGAAAATTCCAAATGAAATGCAGCACTAAAATATGGGGAAACTGAAATAAAGCCCCTTCAACTGAACATTCAAGAGAAAATTCTTCCTCTGCTAGCACAAACCACTATTCCATTCTCCAGTACTGGTATTTTCAGTCGCTTCAAAGGGATGGAACACATATTACGGGGGAAAGGCCTCCAGCTCCCAAAAAGGCCACTGCCAGATTAATAGTAACTTAACTGATTATACACCACAGTGTGCAATAAGGAACCTGAATGTTTTTCAGAACAGTGGGCTTACATGAGACCAAAGTCCCGGTGAAGGACTCATCATGCTATAAAACAAAAGCCATGTTTCTTCTCTTTAACTTTTGTGTTCTTCCACCAGTGTTCTAGCCAGCAACTTAAATTATAAAATAAAAACTGCAACATTTGCCAAGACTCAGATTTATATTTTGGTTTCCAGGGTAATAGGTTTCTTGTTAAATAATTCTCTACATACTTGAGAGGAACACATTATTTTAGGAGTTAGTTTTTCGTTTCTTTAGCATACTTTAAAATGAGCGAGCGAGCGCGTGCACACACACACACACACAGATCAACTTTTATTTAATCATTCAATTTATACCTCACCTTCCCTCTCAAAAATTGGCACTTATGTTATCATAAAAACATAGTTAAAAGCAATAATGAAACAAATACACTAAAAGCACATCCATGAAGGATACATGCCAAACATTCTCTCCTATTTTTCTTCTTAGCCTTTTGCCCTTCTATAAGCATAATTTTATGCTCGGGTGCAACATGCAGGCCATGGGGTGCAAATCAGCCCCCCTCCTCTGGTATGGTCCCTGCCGCTGCACCAAAGTTTGTCAGCAGCAAAAAAGAAAAAGGTGGTTCTGAAAACTTAAAGAGTACAAATTTAGCTTAGAAAAAAGCTACATTTATCCCTTTTAAGCTTCTGTAGCAGTTTGCTATCAAAATTCAGCAGTAAACTCTGTGTGTGTGTGTGTGTGTGTGTGTGTGTGTGTGTGTGTGTGTGTTTTGCAGGCAGCAGCATCAGTGCAGCTTGCAGGAGGATCCTGGGTTGGAAAGTGGCCCCTAGATCCCCTGAAATTGCCGCCCCCCCCCCCCCGCTCTACACAGTAATGTAAGTCTGCATGTGCCATTGCGCTGGCCTTCTTGTTGCACCAATAGTTTTAATGTTTGCATTTTAAAAAACTCCTGCTACTGGGACTTCTTAAATTTTTTTTAAAAAATCGTTAAAAGTTCTGGAAACATATTATACTATTGACACCCTATGAAGGGCTTCTTGTATTTATTTCAAATACGTATAGTTCTCATTTCAACTGGGTCAGGACCCCACTTGAAAGGAGAACTATCAATGGTATAAAACAAAAGATTCACACAAAATATAGGAAATGTGTCTTGAAATACTGATTGAACTTTTTTTTTTAAGGTGGAAGAGCTATGACTAAATTAAATGCAAATGAAAGTTTTAATGAAACGCAAACTACCTTTTCAAAATGGTGGCAAGCAAACTTATTCTTTTTCCATGCCTCTTGACAATATCATGTTTTTACTCCTAAGAAAGCATCAGTTTTTCCTTTGTTTTCTCATCAACTTAATTTGGCAGATATTAAGTTTTGCCATTGTTCGTCATCAGATGTTCAGATCCATAAAAGAACAAAGACATTGTCCAGGCAACAAAGTGAATATAGAAGACATGTCCAGAAAGTATGAAGGCTGAAACAATTCAACAAAACAGCCCCTTAAGAAAAGGGTGACTTTTTGAAGTGCTTCCAAATGCAGAATATAGCCTGCAATTTTCAGCTAGAATTATTTTAATCAGCAGGATTCAAAACAGCTACAACTGTTGAGTGAATTTAAGAGAAAAACTGTTTTCAGAAATTCAAAAAGTTTTTTAATTTATAAGACTGAGAACAGTGGTACGTTATACTACATCTTAGACAATTAAAGCAAGCTCCGGTAGCTATTTTTCAAAGTTATCCATGTATTTTAGCTCAAAGAATATGTATAGCTTTTGTCGGGGGGGGGGGATTATACGCTTTAAAATTAAACGTTCTTTTAATTACAGAAACAATTACTTAAATAGGGACAAGGAATTTAAATACAATGTATTACAGGACATCACTCAAAAACAATTAAAAAGAGTCAAGTCTAGAACACAGGTCTGTCTGTTCTTCTATACTGATGGTAAAATCTTACATATTTGTCTATCCAATATTTACAATTTAGTTTGTAGAAAATGAATACTATTTATTTATTTATTTATTTATTTATTTATTACATTTCTATACCGCCCAATAGCCGGAGCTCTCTGGACGGTTCACAAAAATGCTACATTACTTAGGGTGACCATATTTTGGAAACCAAAAAGGAGGACAATATGGCTGCCCTCAAGGAGGTGTGGCCACCCCAACATGCCCACCCCAAGGTGGGGCCAACTTGACATGTCGGGCCCCCAAGTGTGAGTGGCCTTGGTCACATGACTAATCATCATCTATTATCATTACCACCATCACCATCATTATCATCACCATCATCATCTATTATCATTACCACTATTATCTATTATCATTACCTCCATTATCACCACCCTCACCATCACCCTCATCATCCATTATTCACCATCATTATATCACCATCATCATCACTTATCATTATCAACATCATTATCATCATCATCACCATCCATTATTACCATAATCCATTATCATTATCACCATCATCACCATCACCATGATCCACATGGCTGAGGGGGATGGGATGGGAACCCCGGGCTGTGCTGGCCCAGCCCCCCCGCCCCCCCAGCAGCAAAATCCAAGATGCCAGACCTCGCGGCGGAGGATGGCCACGCTGCAGCTGGCCCAGGCCAAAGCCCCCCAATCAGCCCTTGGTACATGTGCTTCCCCCAGGCACATCCTGATTTGCCCTCCTCACCACCAGCAGAGGCAGGCCTGGCTGCCTCTTCCTACGGAGGGCCTTGTGTGGTCTCAGGCCCAGGGCCCAGCCGCCTAAGCTGGACAACAGAGCCAACCCACACCTGAAGAGATGGGGCAGGATAGCCGCACTCCCAGCCACCTACCTTTCGGTACTGCTGGTGATGGTGATGGTGGTGGTCGTCAGCCGCCACTGCTATTGCTGCCACTGCACCTCGCTGCTCCCGCGCTGGCTGCTGCTTCTGCACAGAATGCAGATCAGCCAGCCAGCCAGCTCTAAGATCGCGTGAGATCTCAGCTGGGCCTGGAAGTCTCACCAGAATTCTTGCGAGACTTCCGATTTCCTCACGGAGAAGGCAGGGCCGATAGGGAAAAGAAGGCCAACACGAACCACAGGGCCGGGCACCCCCGTTTTACCGGTGAGTTTGCCCTCAACTCCGGTTGGCCTTCTTTTTCCCTGAGGAGGCCGGACTTCTCCGGTGGGTATGGTCACACTAACATTGCTTAAACATTCATAAGAGAGGTAATTAATGCCTCCTTGCAAGAGGGACCGGTCCAGGCCTCCCTGAAAGGAGCGGTGGTGAAACCACCCCTGAAGAAATCTCTGCTGGACCTGGAAGATCTTAACAACTTTAGGCTGGTGGCAAATGTTTCTTTCCTGAGTAAGGTCCTTGAGCGGATGGTGGCCAATCAGCTCCAGACACTCTTGAGACATGATTTTTCAACATACCTGGGACTCCAGTTTGTATGCAAGAGAGACCTCTCCCTAATCCTATTCTGGTGCCTTTCTGGTCAGTCCGTACCTAACATGCCCAATCTACTGTTATACAGAATAACTGGTAGAATTTATTAAACAACTCTAGATGGGACAAGAAAAAAGTTTAGACTTATAAATGTTTAGATGCCAAGGTTGAAAAGGGGGCTTGCAAAACTAAATTCATGAATGAATGCCCAGCCAATCATTTCTTATTTTCAACAGGTGCCTCTTATCATGAAATCAGTCTGGACCCTTCTCTGCTTTTTACTGCTTAGTCAAAACTTGTTTGTTTTGGCAGGCATTTGATCTGCCAGGTTATTTTGTTTGTGTCAAATCTTCATTACTAGACAATGTTTATTCGCTACACCTGTCTTAATTCTAATGCTTTACACGATGGATGTTGCTATTTTATTTTATTATTTTTATATGTGGTAAGTTGGCTCAGAACAAAGCAAATGCTTTGGAAAGATGGTATATAAGCTTTCTTAATAAAAACAATAATACGTAAGCTTATTTGGGTTCAGTTGGAAGAATTTGCAAGGCATGACTTGAGATATTTATACTGGGCAGAGCTAATGATTTAAAGGAGGAAAATATCTACAGAAAAAAATAACAGAAATTTTCTAATGCTTTTTTACACAGAAAATTTTCCATTTCATAAGTTCATCAGTAACAATGAACAGGAGCCAATTGCAAATACAATATTAGGCAATATTGGTGGCTTCAAAGTTATAGATGAGTTGTTGTCAGAATATCATACACAGTTCTTTGGGTTGCTAAAATTTATTAGTGTCAACAGTTTTCAGTACCTGTTTTTTTCTTAAATTTTAACAACGTAAGGGAAGTATATACCATTTTATTTACTTTTTAATCCAATAAAAATATAGATAATATAACATTTAAACCATAGTAAGTGTGCTTTAATATTTTCTCTGCAAATATTTCAGGTCAACTACTTATTTATTGGCTTGTTTAATAAATGAAATTAAAATAAATATGCTAAATTAGAGTACACTAGAACAGCATAAAGTTTTGAAATGCAAATTGCATATGCAAATTAACCTAATTTGCATAGGAAACATTTCCAGAAAACCCACATAACTAGGGAGGGGAAAGAGAAGTAACAGATGTACAAGCTGCCTTCCACTCATGCTACCACTTGATGCAACCCTTTGGGAGGCACTTCCACTCTCCTCTGGATATCTGTAAATAAAGCTAATATCATGAGGATGTCATAGATCTTGTGTACTCTCTTCTACCTGCAAAGGAAATTAAAGCCTCCTCCAGGAACCTTTCACTGCTTAGGGAAGTGGGAAGCACTTATTAACATGTTCATATAGTGTATTTGTGGAGTTAATATGCTTTCTGGGCAACATTGATACTTCTGAGATTCCCTCATGCCTGGCAGCTATATCACAGGCTGAATGAGAGAATCCAGGCACATCCTTACCAAAAATGATGCCACTGCCCACATGTTACATGGGGGAAGAATGAATGTTGAATGAAGTTTCTATCATTAAGCAATGGATCTACCACTCCCTGCACCAATGAGCAAAGAATCCACTATGGTGACTTACTTTTTCAAAGCCACTTTTATAGCAAGAGTTTGGGAATCAATGATATATAATATCTGTAGTAGCAAGTTAATCATACCCCAAGAATTTACACATTCAAAAGCATTATGTAGTAACTCTTTTGAATCCTCAATATGTGGGAAAAGCCCTGCTTTCTTTTCCTTTATTTTACCTCCTTCAAAAGGTGAGCAGGTTGGTAAATCTGGGAATGTGCATCTAGTTGGTGAACTATATAGCTAAATAAATGTTATAATTATATCTAATAACAGACATCTGATGAAAGCCACTTGCTTCTTCGTGGAACATTTGTTCATTGAAAACCTAAAGCAATCGGACATCTGTAGTCAACTGTTTTTAAATAGGAGCACTATAGATGTTTCATTCAAACTTACAGCTACTGCATTCAAAATATTTTGAAAAAATGTAGTTATGATTGAGAAATAGGTAAACTTATAAATAGACAGGCAGCAACTAACCCTTGCCACATACAGTACGGGTCTTAAAAATAGTTCTTCATTACCCCCATTTCACCAGAGCTTTGCTATAAATAGACAAATCTTCATGCAGTGGAGGATGCAAAGCAAGCAAGCAACTAAGCCTTTGTTTTAGCTCCTAATTTAATACGATGACTCTTCTCCAATACAAAACAGGATTACATTCTTGAAACTGAAGATCCTCAATTTGTCACTATTAAGTGCCCCAACCAATTACAACGGCACATGCAACTGAAAGGATATTTAATATATTTATTTATTTAAGCTTCTTGACATAATATTCGACATTAAAGGAAATCTGCCTTCGTCTTATTGTAGTTCCATGTGATCCACTTTTTCATAAAGGTACTGCTCATTAGATCCAAGAACATGTAATAAATAAAAATATAAATATGTATATCGTTTTTATGCTTTTGATGGTTTAAAATTTTTGTATATTTGTTTTTAATGTTCACTGTTTTTAACCTTTGTAAACCGCCCAGAGAGCTTCAGCTATGGGGTGGTATATAAATGTAATAAATATGGCTTGAAGTTGGAATCAGTAAAAACAGATTATTTTTTGAGGGAGTGTCGGGAGAAAGATATGCCTACTACATAAATGAATAACCTAACCAATTTTTATACTTTAAGAAACAACAACTAGGCTGTTAGGTACGAAATGTTGGTCTCCGTTTTTGGGTACCAAATAGCCATTGTAGCATCTCATTTGCTTGTGCTTTACATAGCTCTAGACATAATCTGTTAATACCATCCCCAGTCTTCTTAAAATAAGTAGCTTTATGTTGAGCTTGTTCAACATTCAGCTTTTGAAATGCCATGTTCTTCAGTTATTCTGTTTCGTATTATTCCCATACTTTGATGGGGTGTTCTTCTAGAGCCTTATTAAAGACAAATATGATAGAATATTATACTTAAACTATTTTAAGAATATTTCTGCAGTGATATTTGAATGGTATCTTCTTGTCTTTGCAGTCAATTCCTGATTGAGGTACACAGGGCCACCCTAGGAAGATAAACAAGGACACTTTCCTTATAATCTATATCCCACTGACTTCTGTATTATTTGGAAAGTGCCCCAAATCCATTATAGTTCACAAAAAGATTCAAATCTTGTTTATATCTCATTTCATTAGAAAGGCAAAGCAATCTTTTTTCCGCTAATTTAAGCTATTATTATTATTATTATTATTATTATTATTATTATTTCTTTTTTATTTTAAATACAGCTAAATACTAACCATGGTTAACACAAATGCAGATTACAGAGAACTGTTATTTCTACAGTCAGTTATGTCTTCCATGAATTTACATTTGATGTGTTCACACATACTCTATGGGCACTATCCAGCCAAACCAAACACGTTTTAATTCAACATATGACTTATGGAAGAGATTAAGCACATGCTTAACTCTTTCACTGAAATCAAAGGGTCTCAAAAGCACTTACATTTTGCTGGACCATACATATAAGTGAACAATCTCATATATCTCAAAACGTTTGCACAACAATTCAAAAAATAGTGGGTTGGATCCAAACTTAGTTATACTTTGTCATGACTAAGAAGTCCAGTTGATTTTAGTGGGTCTATTTTAAGTATGACTAAGTTTGGAGCCATTGCATTAGTTTCAACTAAAATTACAATAATTATGAAGCACAGGTAATTTTATCCGCAGTTTGCCCTTAACAGGGCCTTAATGAAATCCGTATAATCAAAATCAACAATTACCATAAGAACATAAGAAGTACCACGCTGGATCAGATCAAGGGTCCATCTAGTCCAGCACTCAGTTCACACAGTGGCCAACCACCCATCAGCCAGGGACCAACAAGGCAGGACATGGTGCAACTGCACCCTCATTCTAAGCCTATAATCCTATATCCATTTACTAGTAAGTCCCAAAGAACACAGTTGGACCTACGTCTGAGTAAACATGCATAGGATTAGGCTCTGTCAGAGTTCTGTCAGAGAACTATATTATCTTTATTTGGCAGTATATCTGGATTGTGAGACAATCCACATCTGGGGCACACTCTAGAAAAGAGTTATGTCAGAAGTAAATTTCATATGAATGAACGGGACTTAAATAGAAGTTCTTTCATTTCAATGACTTTTGTTCAATGATAGCCATTGATTTTTTAGGTTCTATTCATACTGTGTAATAATATATGTGTAATAATATATTGCAGTAATACATCAAATGAAATAACTTTGTTGATTTGAAAGATTTTACACGAGCAATTTAAGCATATTTTGCCACTTATAACAGTGCTGCACCCATAAATGAGTCAAAGATTCAGAGATCTTCAGCAGGAAACATATTTCAATCTCTGTGCCTGGAGTTAATTCACTCAGAGGGGATAACTGGACTAATTAACTGCACTAACACTCAAACAAACCTGACTGAAAGTAAGACTAAGACTGTGTTCAAACAACACAATAGTCAATCACAATAGTCAATGGTGGGTTAATAGTCGACTCCATTGGTTGATTATCGAGTGGTGTGGATTAAGGCCTGTGTTATCTATTGGTCAATGTTGTGTTTGACTGATACATCACCCACCCTCTCTCCCTCCCTCAGACCTCTCGCTGATATCCCATCAGCCATTGCGAGTTCTGCCAGCTGGACTAGAGCAGCAGCTGCTGCTTTGGTCACTCTTGCCAGGGGACTCTGTAGTCTCCGAAAATAACCAACTGTGTGCGCTGAAATAGTCAACGGTTCCCGACACACCACACGATAACCAACAGTTGTTCAAAAAACCCTGCACAGCATTGGTTATTTGTGTGGTTATTTCAGCCAAATAACCAACTGTGGTGTGAAAAAGTCCCGACAATACAATAATCAACTGTTAACTATTTAACCCACCATTGCTTATCGTGAAACATTTGTCATCAAAAAATATTGTACACTACAACTTTTTTTTTTTGAAGGTCCTACTTTTAGGACCATTGATGACAAATTTTTATTAACCCAACTATTATTATTACAAGTTCATTTAGGTGTATTTACATAAACGAACCCAGTGTTTACACAATCCCTCTTCACCATTACCATGGTCTAATTTCTCTCTCACCTGATTTAGCAGGGAAATGATAGTTTGCAACTACATTTGTGAACCGCCAGAGAACTTTAGCTATTGGATAGTATAGGAATGTAATAAAAGAAACAACATTTAATGCAGGAACAGTATGGTTTGTGGAAGCCATTGTTTGCCCTCAAGGTGCAAACTTTGATTGCAAGATACAATCTGAACCAAGTTTGCAACTCTGGTTTGTAAGCCAACTATATTCTTCAGGAAAGTTATGTTTTGCCAATAATTCAAAAGTGAAAGAGGAAATCATAGAGCTCACAGCACTCATTCACAAGCACAAAACCATGATTTAGCATTATGGCTCTATTTACACGTCACAACAATCCAGGTTTTTTTTAAAAACTGTGGGTCACAGTGAACAAGCCAGCATGCTATTTCACATAGCTCAATAACTCCCGCTTGGCTCCTTCCACCTCTGGAAGCAGCTGAGGAATACTTCATCCATTAAACCCTGGGTATCGACTCTGGCTTGTCGAGGGAGAGAAAAGCCAGAGTTTGAGGTTTAGGTGACCTGGTAAATAAACCAGGGATGGAGTGTCCCTGGGTTGTTTAGCTACTTCCACTGGCAGGAGGAATCAAACAGGAGCAATTGAGCCATGTGAACTAGAATGATGGATTGTTCTTGGTAGCCCAGGATTTTTTTTTTAAAAAAAAACTGGTTTCCTGTGACATGCAAACACAGCCTATATCTTAACCACCTTAGTGTATCCCGTGTAGAAGTATTACTTTAAATAGCTGTTAATCAAGCTGATTCAGGTTTTATTGCTACTTCCACTGGCAGGAGGAATCAAACAGGAGCAATTGAGCCATGTGAACTAGTATGCTGGATTGTTCTTGGTAGCCCAGGATTTTTTTTTAAAAAAAAAACTGGTTTCCTGTGACATGCAAACACAGCCTATATCTTAACCACCTTAGTGTATCCCGTGTAGAAGTATTACTTTAAATAGCTGTTAATCAAGCTGATTCAGGTTTTATTGCTTCAATAGCAAAGTTTCCGTTAGAAATATAATGAAAGGACTAGTGAGTATCTTCAGATATACATGTATTAAACTTAGTAATGATGTTTTTGCAATTTTTCAGTGAGATTTGAACAAAAAACTAAATATCTGAAGAAAAAACAAGATTTAGATTTAGCTTCTAAATGAATAGATAGCCCATCTTTTGAATTATCCATCAAGTTACATAGTTTTGAGGAGATACAAACAAAACCTGTAAAATCTGGTTGGATCCATATATAATCATATTTATAGTAAAACCCATTAAGTCTGAATCCAACCAATTATATTATGGGCACTAATCAAATTTCTGTTATGTAACTCTCCAGGAAGAAAAGTGAAGACAGCAAATGTTTTACAATATAATACAAATTTATATTATCTATATGCCAGTCTGCATACATTAAATACAATTCTGGAACTAATGTTATTAATAAAAATCTTAGATTAATATTCAGAAAGTTTACAATAACTTTAAAGCTGTGAAATATTGTTTTGCTTTATACAATTCACCATGTTTAATATATAATAATAATAAATTTGTTTGCTTAGCTTGTAAATAACTGGACATAAATATATATGTACATTATAATGAAAGAACATTATAGCACACTGCTCAGTCATAATGCAACAAAACTAATTTCCTAAGAATAACCAATCTGATTTCCCCCTAAAATGGTACTTATGCAATAAAAGATAGTTCCTTCTAAAATAATTCATATATATTAAAGATCAGTTTATTTAAGTCATATGTTTCTCTTTTCATTCTTTCCTTTGTTGTACCATGCTCCTACACTTTTGAAGCTATTCAGGTTTCAAGCAAATTCTCACATCAAAATGTATGCAAATTATACCTGTCACTAGAGACAGCCACGGAATTATAGCACAAGTACAACTTATTTTTAGATGGAGCAAAAAGCATTTTGTAACTGTTGACTCATATTGAATAATGAATTTAAATTCTATTTTTAAAACAAGTACATCTGAAGTTAAGCTTTTGAATCTTAAAAAAGGTACTTTGTAATATTATAAACTAATCAGATGCTTTTCTTTTAAGAATGAAGAATACAATAGTCAAAACAATTTCATTTAGGAATATGCAATCCAGAAGATGTTACTATAATACACAAAAGCTAAAAAAAATATAAAACTGGGTCCCAACATTTATGTTATCTATTATGAAAGTATAATTTAGAAGAGATGGACTATGGACTTATAACTGTTTGGAGACTTCAGTAGATATTCCCATTGAAAAATATTTGTGCCTGGTTCAAAAGATTAACATGCATTTCAAAGAGAATCTCTAAGCACAATTACTATAGAATGTGTTAGGAAGCATATTTAGAGATCAGCTGTTATTAGATATATAAGGCAGTCATGTCAACAGTGTCACGTTGGCTGCAACACTTTACAAGTGAGTAAGCCTCACAGAACATAGTGAAATTTACTGCTGAGTAAACATACATAGGCCTTTAAGTTATATTACCAGCAGTTTGTCTACATTTTGGTTATAAATCACATACACTGAATTATGCTACACACACATTTCCATACCAACACATTATACATACATCTTCTGAAATGTATTAGAAAAGACAACATTACCAGAATACTGAAATGTTGAGCTTGAATTTGAGCTTTCTAATTCCTTTGTATGAAGAAGGAACTCCCTACTTAAGCACCTAACTTGGTAGGTATTTAGTAAGCACTGAGTTAAAATGAGGAAGTGATAAGGCATTTTTTAAAATATTCTGCAACCTAGAATGTGCAACAACTCCTCTGATTACAAATGTGTCAACCAGGGATTCTCATACTTTATGAAAGTGAGCCTCTGCAAATAAGGATTAATCTGAAGCTGCCAAAAGGTACAAACAAATACAACACACACTGAAGTTTACTTGAGCACACTCTGTACCCATGTCTGGCAAGCAGAAGAAAAGACATGGCATGGCCTAATACAATGCCATCAGGTAAATGGAAAGGAGGGATCCAACAGGAAACTGATGAAAACGGGAGGGCTGCCCATAAACCCAAAAGGGCACCTCTACTGCAAGAGTTTCTGGGCCACTGAAGATACTTAATTGGCAAATGCATATTGGATCAACGTGGTTAAATATTCAATTTACAGAAATTACATAGTATTTTAATGTAATATATTAAAGTTTTCATTTCGTATACATTTAATATAAATTGAAGATTTTTTAAAGTATTGATGTCATTCGATCAGAGGAAGGGAAACCACTGGCGAAACAAATTTCCTCTCCCCTTCTGAAGCCCTGTATGCTCCCTGAATCTGTTCCAGAGGGCTAGAGGAACCATCAGAACAGATTTCGGGCATGTGGAGGGACTGCAATGTGGAGGAAAGGACAGATAGTTCCACTGAATGAGGTTTCAGGCCTGGTATTTTCTATTATTATTATTAATAATAATAATAATTTCCCACCTTTTCCCCAAAACTGGGACTCAAGGCTGCTTTACAAATTAAAACATGTACAGTTAAAACAAATAGAGATATACAAAAATTAAAATAATTAAACAAGCTACAATATTAAAACATTTAAAAACATTTAAAATATGAACAATTTTAAAAATCCAATATATAATCAGTGCATTAACAGAGATCCAGACTATTCCCCAAAGGCCAGCCAGAACAAAAAAGTTTTAACCTGCCTCCGGAAACACACCAGGAGGGAGCCAGTCTAGCTTCCCTGGGAAGGGAGTTCCAGAGCTCTGGGGCAGCTACCGAGAAGGCTGTATCCCACGTTCCCACCAGGTGTGTCTGTGACGGTGGTGGGACCAAGAGAAGCGCCTTCCCTGAAGATCTCAGAAGATGGGCAGGCTCACAAGGGAGAATATGGTCTTTCAGATAACCTGGACCTGAGCTGTATAGGGCTTTATAGGTCATAACCAGCGCTTTGAATTGTGCCCAGAAACAGAATAGAAGCCAGTGGAGCTGTTTTAAAAGGGGAGTTGTATGCTCCCTGTAACCAGCTGCGCTCAACACTCTGACTGCATCTCTTTGAACCAGCTGAAGTTTCCAAACACTCTTTAAAGGCAGCCCCACATGGCCAGGTCAGACATCTCTAGGAATGGGTGCAGCTGGCACACTAGCTTTAACTGTGCAAATGCACTCCTGGCCACCACCGAAACCTGGGCATCCAGGCTCAGGGCTGAATCCAGGAGTACACTCAAGCTACAAACCTGTGTCTTCAGGGGAGTGTAACCCCATCCAGCACAAGCTGAATCCCTGTTCCCTGATCTGCCTTGCAGCCTACCAGGAGCACCTCTAAGTTGTCTGGATTAAGCTTCAATTTGTTTGCTCTCATCCAGTCCATTACTACCGACAGACACCGGTTTAGCGCTGAAACAGCTTCCTTGGAATCGGGTGGAAAGGAGAAGAGTTGGGTGTCATCAGCATACTGGTGGCACAGCACCCCAAAACACCGGACAACCTCTCTCAACAGTTTCATGTATATGTTAAATAGCATGGGGAATAAAACAGAACCCTGAGGGACTCCACAGACCAACGGCCAAGGAGTTGAACAGAAGTCTCCCTGCACCACCTTCTGGGTCCATCCCTCCAGGAAGGAATGGAGCCACTGTAAAACAGTGCCTCCAAGTCCCATCCCAACGAGACATCCCAGAAGGATACCACAGTCAACTGTATTGAATGCTACTGAGAGCTCCAGCAGTACCAACAGGGACACACTACTCCTGTCAAGTTACCCAACCAAAGCTGTTTCTGTCCCATAACCAGGTCTGAAGCCAGATTGAAATCATCATCATCTTATTTCTTACCCGCCTCTCCATTTTGATCAAGGTGGAGAACAACAGTAAACGATAAAATACATAAAACTGAATTAAAATATAATATACATTGTTAAAACATTAAAAAAAAAACATTCTAACTGTTTGGATGTATGGATCTAGATAGGTACTGGAATGGAAACAGCCTTGGTTGCCCTGTATGATGATCAATGTCGGGGGGGGGGGGGACTCTGTTGATTCTCCTTGATCTCTTAGTGGCTTTCGATACCATCGACCATGGTAACCTTCTGGGATGACTATCTTGAGTTAGGAGTGGGAGATACTGCATTGCAGTGGTTCCACTCCTAGTTGGAGGGTTGTCTCCAGAAGGTAGTGCTTGGAGGACACTGCTCAGCCCTGTGGATCCACCAGTAGGAGGTTTCACAGGAGTCATGAAACCATTGAACGCAGTCATCTGGAGTGTTGCAGTGCATTGTCATCAGTATGCTGATGACACACAGCTCTATTTCTCCTTCTCATCTTCATCATGTGAGGCTGTGGATGTGCTGAACAGGTGCCTGGCTGGGACAATGGACTGGATGAGAGCTAATAAACTGAAACTCAATTCAGACAAGACTGAGATGCTGTTAGTGGGTGGTTCTTCTGACCAGATGGAGGGTGGGGGTTCTCCTGGAACCATCTCTGTCACTTAAGAGTCAAGTAGCCTAGGTAGCACTGAGTTCCTTCTACCAACTTTGGTTGGTGGCCCAGCTACACCCTTATCTGGACAAGGATAACCTGGCTTCAGTTGTCTATGCTCTAGTAACCTCCAAGTTAGATTACTGCAATGCACTCTACGTGGGGCTGCCTTTGAAGATGGTTCAGAAGCTGCAGCTTGTGTAAAATGCAGTGGCCAGATTGATAACAGGGACCAGAAGGTTCAAGCATATAAGACCGACTCTGGCCCGCTTCCATTGCCTGCCTGTACATTTCCGAACCCGATTCAAGGTGCTAGTTCTAACCTACAAATCCTTACATGGTTCGGGACTACAATACATGACGAAATGCTTTTTCCAACATGAACCTACCCATACACTTTCAACATTTAAGGTCCTTCTCCGGGTGCTTACTCCGAGGAAGGCCCGGAAGACAGCAACAAGGGAGAGGGCCTTCTCTGTGGTGCCCCCCCAATTTTGGAATAATCTCCCCAACAAGGCTCACCTGGTGCCAACATTGCTATCTTTTCAGCGCCAGGTTAAAACGTTTCTCTTTTCCCAGGCATTTAACAATATGTGACAAGCTTCATCAATCCTGGATCTGTTTTTATAGTTGTTTATAGTTGTTTTTAGATGTATGTTTCTGTATATGTTGCATGTTTTTGTATATTATCTAAACTGCCCAGAGAGCTACGGTTATGGGGTGGTATAGAAATGTAATAATAATAATAATAATATAGTAACTGTGGTTATGATCTATCTCAACCAGTGCATAATATCATCACCTCTCTTTACCACCTCTTGACCCAATTAATTCATTTCTCACACATATTCCAATTTTACAATCCATGGAATGCCCCATTCCCTATTTTAAAATTTTCCAGCATACTGTTTTCGTTATTATCAGTGAATTGTATAAAGGGACCATTTTACAGCTTTATGAAAAGTAAGAAAGAATATATGTAGTCAAAGTTGCAAATGTCAACATACATATAGCTTCAAAAATTTTAAAGGACAAAGTCTCAGCCATTGTTGAAATGCCAGCAGAACTCCCTCAAAAAGACCACTGCTCCTTGAGGAGATTTGTTTTGCAATTGCTATTGACAATTTTACTAATGAAACAAAATAAAATCTAATCTTATAGATTAAGGATAACGCATTTATGTTTTTAATATCCTATATTAAACTCCCCAATCTAATGAATTCCTGCATACCTTATGTATCTTGGTGAACAATAATGATAAATGTAAATAAAGCTACACCATTCAAATTATTTGAAGCATCTCATCAAAATCCCATGGATTTCCAGATTTCATACGAAACTCTTTACACACTTAGAACTAGAACCATAATTCATATACAGCTCACTGTGTTATTTTCAGAACATGGCAAGGATCAAAGCTACAATCTGTGGTAAGTAGAAGTGTAATCCCAAAATACCCAAGTATATTTACAGAATGCTGATATGAATCCATGAGGGAGATGTCCCAGTTTTATTATTATTATTATTATTATTTATTTATTTATATAGCACCATCTATGTACATGGTGCTGTACAGAGTAAAACAGTAAATAGCAAGACCCTGCCGCATAGGCTTACATTCTATTAAAATCATAGTAAAGCAATAAGGAGAAGAGAATGCAAACAGGCACTGGGTAGGGTAAACAGGCACAGGGTAGGGTAAAACTAACAGTATAAAGTCCAAACAGCATCAAGTTTTAAAAGCTTTAGGAAAAAGAAAAGTTTTTAGCTGAGCTTTAAAAGCTGCGATTGAACTTGTGGATCTCAGATGTTCTGGAAGAGCGTTCCAGGCGTAAGGGGCAGCAGAAGAAAATGGACGAAGCCGAGCAAGGGAAGTAGAGACCCTTGGGCAGGTGAGAAACATGGCGTCAGAGGAGCGAAGAGCACGAGTGGGGCAATAGTGTGAGATGAGAGAGGAGAGATAGGAAGGAGCTAGACCGTGAAAAGCTTTGAAGGTCAACAGGAGAAGTTTATATTGGATTCTGAAGTGAATTGGAAGCCAGTGAAGAGATTTCAGAAGTGGAGTAACATGGTCAGAGCGGCGAGCCAAGAAGATGATCTTAGCGGCAGAGTGGTGGACAGAAACCAACGGACTGATGTGAGAAGAAGGAAGGCCAGAGAGAAGAAGGTTGCAGTAGTCCAACCGAGAAATGGCCAGTGCATGAACAAGCATCTTGGCAGAAGAGACAGACAAAAATGATCGAATCCTGGCAATATTATACAGGAAAAAACGACAGGATTTAGCTACTGCCTCAATATGAGGAATAAAGGAGAGCGAGGAATCAAATATAAAGCCAAGACTACGAGCTTTCTTGACCGGAGTAAGCGTGACATCATTGACAGTAAGAGAGAATGAGAGATGAGGAGAAGGTTTAGGAGGAAAAACAAGCAGTTCAGTCTTTGCCATATTAAATTTCAAACGACGATGAAGCAGCCAAGCTGAGGCATCTGAAAGACATGCCGAGATACGATCGTGAACATCAGGAGAAAGTTCCGGATATGAGAGATATAATTGTGTATCATCGGCATACAGATGGTATTGGAGGCCATGAGATTGAATAAGCTTACCCAAGGGCAACATGTATAAAGAAAACAACAACGGGCCAAGCACCGAGCCTTGCGGAACCCCTACTGAAAGGGGAAAGGAGGAAGACGAGCTGCCATTAGCCAACACGCTGAAAGAGCGACCCGCTAGATAGGAGGCAAACCAGTTATAGACAGAGCCACAAAGTCCAAGGTCATGAAGGGAATCCAAGAGAAGATCATGATCAACCGTGTCAAAGGCTGCAGTTAAATCAAGGAGAATAAGAACGGAATAAAGGCCTTTAGACTTGGCAGTAAGGAGATCATTGGTGATCTTAGTAAGGGCTGTTTCAGTGGAATGCAAAGGATGGAATCCAGATTGAAAAGGATCCAGAGCAGAGTTACTAGAAAGAAAGTCAAGACAACGAGAGTAGACCACACGCTCCAGGATCTTTGAAACAAAAGGCAACAAAAGAGACAGGTCGGTAGTTAGACAGTTTTCTCTTCCAATGACAGCCCCTTGTACCTCATGGCATCCAGATGCCAAAATGGACCTGCTGGGGGACCAACAGAATATTATAACCTGTGATTTAATAGGCTGCAGAGGGAGGGGGAACTCCTGATATGGGGAACCATGCATGCGTGGTGCAAGATTCAATTGCCCAATTTCAGGCAATTGCCCCTCCCAATGCAGCCCAGTAATACAGTTTACAATGTTGTGCATGCCCCCAACAGCCATCTAGAGGGTCTTTTGGGGGAGTACAGGTAATGTAGGGGGGAAAGGAAGAAGGAAAAGATCTGTAGTACAAGCTTGCCCTCCACTCGTGCAATGATGGATTTTACCGCAAGAAGTGAAGTCAGAAAAGTCTGCAGCTTTTCCATTGGCAGGCAGTTTCCATACAAACAGTATTAGTGAGTGAGGTAAAATCTTTGTACACTACATTTTTCAGCTCTTCAGGGAGGAAAAAACTTAGTAGGAACTCCCCAGAATGAGGATTAAAAATTCTCCAGTTATTTTTCTAGTTGCTTGATAGATCTGTGCCCCAAATCTAAAGATAACCCCACACGTCCATCACATTACAGAATTAGCTTTGTATATTGCAATCTTGCTTACAACATTGTGAGAAGATTTTGTATATGTGAAGGAATTTAAGATATGTCCATCACTAGTATATTGTCCCATTTAATGTTGCCTCCCTAATTTTTGAGGAAATGGTTACTTTAAAAGGTCTCTATGCTGTACAGCAGATCTAAGTAATACTTTTTTACATGAAAGTGGAAGATCATTCCAAATCTAGCTTTCTCTCTCCCCCAATCTGCACTACCCTAAGAAAACCAATACTATTTTTTTAAAAATCCTTTTAATCGCAGTAGCCAGTCTTGATCTATTTCACCTTTGTGTCTTGTTCAGGTTGTTCAAGGGGCTGAACTCACCTCCAAATTAGCTTTACTCCTACCCTCTTCCCCAGTGGGCCTTCTCCATCTCCTTGTATGTTCGTTTGCTTTTAGTGTAATTTAGGATCAGCATCAAATCTAAGTATGTTATTACTGGAGAGTTAAGGTCTAAAGTATGAGAAAAGGAGAAATGGCGTTTTCCCTTTCTTTCCTCTTGAAAAAATTCCTGTGAGGTGCAGGTTTGCTGTTTAACTTTTGGCATGCATTCCTCCAACCCTACTCTCTTCACCACCAAGATATTTAATTATCAGCTCTTAGAGGCTGGAACAGGTCATTTTCTTCTCACCCATTGCTTTCCATTCCTCCCCCTTTTATCAACTGACATCTAAACATTCTGTGCCTCAAATGCTTACAATTGAGTCTTAACGGTTATACTCACAATGTCTTCCTGACTTCAGGTTCTTTCCACATCATGGAGGAAGAAAAAGTTCTAAACTGAAACTCTTTTTTCCTTCAAAGTGTAGAAAGAACTGCTGCCCGTTGAAGACAATGAAGTAATCTAGAATTTGAAGACAACTGTGACTTGGCAGCATCATTATGAAATACCTGCTATATTATGAAAGTAGTAAATAAAGCAAGTCTAAAAAGTAGTATCACCTTAAGCTGTGTAAAGCACATTTTAACATCTCCTTTTCTAAGGGATTGCTGGACTGGGACATAGGACATCTATGTTGAAATTGCATTTCACTCACTGGCTCGCCTCAAGTCAGTTATACTGATTCAATTCTGACATTGTACCATCAAACTCAACTCCCCAAGCATAGATAGAAAACAGGGTGCTAGCTCAAACTAGCAATAGCACTCTGTATACTAAAAACACTACATAAATAATATATGAAGTTAGCAGAATTGAGCAAGATAAAAATGTAATGTTAGAAACACTATTACAAGATTCCACAAGTCTATTTGTAGAGTCCAGTTTCCTTGCTTCACAATGAACAAATGCCTTCAACAGCTATCATTTCCTTGAACATTTCCCTGAATGATTATAGTTCATGTTATTTGTAAATTTAGGTATTACCAACTACTGTTCATTAAAGCTATAGATGACTGTCAGACTAGCTGGATTTAATTAACTCAAAACAATAGATATCCTCAATCATAGCAAACTCAGGTGTGTTAGTGCTGGTGGCTATGTAGTCAACAGGACTACTAAGAAACAAGGCCAAGGTATTACCATGATCTGGGAAACCCCAAGCTTTTCAGAAGAACAAAAAGTCTGCAAGGTCTGCAGAAACATAATCTCCCCCTACCAAAAAGAAAAAACCAAAAAACTAAGAGGAAAAAAGAAAAATGAATGAAAAACAGCCCAAGGAGGGTTGAACCTTCTCAGCAGACACTGAATATTAAGTGTCTGTTGGAAGAAAAAAACAAAAACCTGAGGAGGGGGAACAGAAGTGGAATAAAATATACTGGAAAAGGGCACAGCTGGCTAGAATCCTGCAGAAGAGCAAAACTTTGTTGCAAGTCTCACTTAGCTTTAAGTCACCCCCCCCCCAGATAATTAATATATTCAATTACAATCATAATTCAAAAGACTGACCTCTTCTCATCTGCAATACATCAATTCTAGAGTTACTGTGTTTTTACTAGTCATTTTAAAGCACGGGTGCAGAACCTGCGACCCTCCCGGGGTTTTCAGACTGCTCCACCCCATTCAACCACCCACCAATTGTTTCAGCTTTTTTTGCACAGTTTTTCCCTGATTCTAGAAGTTTGAAATTACTATCCTAAGGCTGAGTTACTGGCAGTAAGAGCTTTTAATATAACATATGCTGGTATTTTTTTGTATTTTGGCCCCACTCCCTTTTGCCTTCAGTCCTGCCCAACATCTGAACATGCCCCCCCAAAAGCTTTTAACTTTTGTAAACCGCCTAGAGAGCTTCGGCTATTGGACGGTATATAAAATGTAATAAATAAATAAATTCTCCAAAATGAAATTTGGCCTCTGAGTTGAAAGAAGTTCTGCACCCCGTTTTAAAAACTAGCAAATGATAGCCTTGAAATACTACCTTAAGTATCCGGGTTAACATTAACTTAATGAAAAATATGGCTTTTGTCCATTTGAAACCAAAATCAAAAAGCATTAAAAGGTGCTCATATAATTTCATTAAGTACTGAAGTGGTCCCAGTTCAGAAGAACTGAGGGTTTGTGACTGTACTGGATCAGCTCCAACAATTACAGTATTACCTCTGCAGCAGTGACTACATTTGGTATCACTGCAGGAAAATCCTGATCAGTAGAAAGTAACATCTCTCAGCTATTAACTACTGGTATCCTTTCTCTTTTGGATTTTAAAATAAAATATTTTAACTGTGAAGTTTATTTTAAATTTGTGACAGGCACAATTCTCTCCTCACAACATAAATTATGTAAAGAGATTTAATTCTTCCAACTGGAGCATTCCCTCTGTAAATCATGAACCTGACTGCCTCTTAACTGAAAAGGTTCAATGTCTGGAGGGGGAAATGCCTCATAACATTAGAGGAACGCTTCATAGTATCAAATCTTTGAACTTCATTAACCCAAGTAATTGTATTAACATCAAACTCTGCTATTTCAGTGCCTTGCCTTCCCCTAATGGAAAAATACTGACAAAAAACTTAGGTAATCTACTGACCTTTTGCCATGAGGTGTGTTAGCTTGATTTTTTAATTGATGTATTATAAAGTTCCCTTGTTCTGTTTATGACTTTTACTATATTGCATAGTACTTTTTCCTTTAATACTGAACACCCAAAAGATCATCTTCTAAATATTTTGTAGTGATAAATGTTCATACTACATGATGACCTTCTCTTAGGTGGATTTACCCTTCACAAGCTTTGACATGAGACTGACACAACAGAGCAATGACCATGTGCTCATTTACTGTGTTTAAGTGTTCTAGGTGGGATACACACAATGTAATGTTTTATTAGTTGATAAGTGGCATTACAGGATCACTACAATCATGGTAATGAGCAGTGGGCTACAGGTCACCTAAGCTATACACAGGTATACATGCTATATTGGACTTCTTCAGACTTCCTTCGCTCTTTGATGAGCACTACAGTATATAAATAGAAGTGCAGCAAGGGTCACTGAGAGGCAGATATCCAGATCTCCCTCCCCACAACACCTTTCTTCCACAACAAAGTGTGCACATTGCATAGCCCACACTAGTCCCATCAAACATAAGCAATGGCAGGGACATGGAGGGGGCTAACCAACCCACAGACTGCCAACCACCAAAATGAGGTTTGTCTGCACTTGTTTCAAAAGGCTTATATCTAGAAGTCAAAAGTTGCCTGTTTCCTCACACACTTATTCCTATTATGGGTTTATTCCAACTACTAATAAGACAACCAAGTTGCATGGATGGGTTTTGTAAAATATACAACTTTTCTGAACTTAACAAAGACCAGATTCCTCACATGTTGGGCCTGCTAGACTAACTTTATTATTTGACATTTATCCCAAGCAATTTACAATTCTCTTTAAGAAACCTGGTTCTAATAAATACAAGACAAAATTCAATTGCCACATTAGCAGTAGTGAGACAAGCTGCACAAACTCCCCATTTAAAGTTACAGGGGTCTTGAAGTGGGGATTTTGGCAAAAAAGACCTTACACTCTGCACCACCATGGTGACTTGTCCGAAGAAGAACATGAAAAGAGGCTACATAAGAAAAGGCTTCATGGCATGGTTTTTGCTGCATTTCAGTGCCACCACTTCAGCTGACCAGAGGATCATTCTGCAATTACTAGCTCTGAAGGGATCATGTGACAGAAGGGGGCCAATAGGGTTCCACATGGTCGTGGAACACTGCAGTCGATGACCTAGTTCACATGACACACTGGGGATGTCACATTGTGTCATAGGTTATTTGAGGGTTATCTAACTCTCAAACAACCCCTACCGCTTGGGTTTGCATGACATGGCATGACAAGCTGGGCGCCATGCAAATATGGAACCCAACACAATGCAGTAAATTAAGCTACAGTGTCTTGCGAAACAGGTCACTGTTTAGTTCCTCAGACTGAACAACATGATGCTCAAAATGAGCAAGCACACAAATACCCCCCTTTTCCTGCCTAACTGTCTTCACTTCCCAGCTCAACGAATAGCTTGCCTCCAGCCCATCAGCTCTGTTTTAAGACAGGGCAACGTTCTGGCAAATGCTCTGATAGATACTGGCTCTGAGACTGGACAGTGAAAAAGAATTCTGAGCTTCATAATACTGCACTACAACGAACAGGACAGTGTAATGGAGAATGCAGGTGGAGCTCTATCACAGCTACACAGTGCAAACAAGGACAGACACCTGGGACAGACAGCAAGATAAGGGTAACTTCCTGGGAAAGCTAGACCGGCTCCCTCCTTGATGTGCTTTCATAAGCAGGCAAAAACGTCTTTCTTCCAGCAGGCCTTTGGCAAATAATCTGGGCCTCCATCTACATTAAGGACTTGTAAAACTGACGTGTATTTTAAATGTTTAATGTTTTAATATTGTAATATATTTAATATATTTTTAACTTTTGTATATATATTTTTCATAGGTTTTAAAATGTATATGTTTTAAATTTTGCAAGGCCACCTTGAGGCCCAGTATTGGGCAAAAGGCGGGATACAAATAGATATAATAATAATAATAATAACAACAACAACAACAACATGCAGTAACAGCATCTGCAGGAGTGTTGGGTAAGAAGAAGCAGCTCAAAGAAGTAAATGGGCTTCCTGAGTGTTTAGTTGCAAAACTCTCACCGGTAATTCCTGAGTTCAAAGGTTAACTACCCACATACCAAGACAAATTAAAAAGCCTTTAAAATGTGTTTCTAAAGCTTATATCTAGCCATTGTAGATAAAAGTATCTGTCTGTTTTCAATTTCTGCTACCACACAGGTGGCCTGTCACATTGATTCGTCTTAGGAGATGATTTATAAAATAATAATCAATAATTAACAGCAATTTTTCTTACAAAGCATGGAGAAATTCTGACATAAGGCATAACAGTAGTATGACTTGTGCCATGTACTACTACTCAGCATGCTGAATCAATATTTTAGGTTGCAATCCTATACATACTAAACTGGGTAAGTCCCACTGGACTCAGTGGGGCCTGCTTCTGAGTAGACATATATAAGATTGCACTATAAGGCTGTTTCAGCCCACTCTATCAAGCAAGAAAGATGGTGTTTCTGCATTGGAGTAGAGAGACTGCTGAGAACTGAACCAGAAGCCAGAGAAGCCAGTGTGGTGTGAGAAGCCAGAGCGGATCAGTGGCTAAAATGTTGGACTGGGAGTCAGAAGATCCGGGTTCTATTCCTCATGCGGCCATGGAAACCCACTGGGTGACTTTGGGCCAGTCAGACTCTCAGCCCAATGTACCTCACAGGGTTGTTGTTGTGAGGATAAAATGGAGTGGAGGAGGATTACGTACGCTGCCTTGGGTTCCTTGGAGGAAAAAGGGCAGGATATTAATGCAATAATAAATAAAATAAAATAAAAAACTTTACACTGCAGTAAGAAAGGAAATTAGTCTCCACATTTTGAAATACATAATTTTCATTTCAATATATAACCATTAATCTAAATTAAAGTCATATGAAATTCATGTTACAACTTATGATATTCACCTCTGAGCTTGTCCCATCGTGTTTTGTTATTGCAAAATATATAGTACATAAAATAAACATTCTTATCATGCCTATACCATGCCAAATGAAGCAGTCAGGTGGTAGTTTTGCTAATATATTAACTAGCAGTCTTAACTAGAGATACTTACAGTATACCAAAATGAAAAAGTCATAAATAATTTTAAGAGTAAACACATGAGAGCATATCAAAAGTATATCAGTTTTTCTTAGTTATGGAAACTACTACTTAAATCAATGTTTCATTTGTAAGAAAGTTTGAATACAAAATTGGTTGGTGTGTCACAGTTCAGTCCCTGCTGGACAAATGTAAGCACTACAAAGCCTCCAAGCAGCTGTCCTTACTAAAAAGGCCTAATATAGGTTGAGATGTCATAATCTAGCTAATAACGTATATGCACCTACTTGTGAAAAAACATATGCAATTAAAATAAATTGAATCCCCTCATTTCATAGTTATCATAGAAGAAGCATTGGGCCTGTTCAGACAACATGCTAAGACATGATTTGCAGCAGATGGTTAATGAGCTCATTTAAATCGTAGTTATGTAGCCACAATGGTTATGAATGGTTCACACAATACGCTTAAGTCATGGTTCACACAACACACTAAGCTATAATGTCTAGCTCAAAATGCTTAACCACCATGGCTTAGTGTGTCATCTGAACAGGGTCATTAGGTTGGATCCCGACTAAATTAGTCATATTTAGGTCCCAATGACATCCATGTGAAAATATTAGGTATTATACTAACTTTTGCCCTGGTTTTAACAGCCTGATTTTTTAAAAAAAATCAATGTGAAAAGTTAGTCATGAACAACTTATGACCCATTGATTTCAATTGAACGTAAGCACAACTAACTTTACAATGGGTTTGATCCAGACCAAGTTAACTGCACTTAGGTTTCATTAAAAAAATCAATGAGTCTTAAGTTAGTCATGACTAACTTTTCACATTAATTGATTTTGATGCTACTAACTTAGTCTGGATCCAACCCATTGTACAGAGCTCAATACTGTACCAAGACAAATCACAACAGCTAGAACAGCTCTATCCATATTTATGTGTCAGCTGCTTAAAATTAAACTATTGTCAAAGCTGAAATATTCTTGCCAAAATATATACATACCAAATAAGCCACACAAACCAAATACAGACATATTGCTTTAGATGCAGCTAACTATACTCTGGGGGCCAGATAGTAACTATGTAGAACAACTTTCAGTAAAACATTCATTTGCATGCAATAAACAGTTTGAGACTTAAGTTATTATGGTTTCTGAATATTCAGAGCTAGTTCACTGAAGTACTGCATTTCTTCACATGACAAGTGGTAACTAGCTGTAATGTTATTTTTTACAAGACAATGGCCAGTTTCAAACAATTATCATCCAGTGGACCAATAAGAACTTTGGTAATGGAAGCGAAAATCAATTTCCACCTTAGGTGCAGACTCAACGTCAAAAAAGACTTGTTGAATCAGCGAATAGGTACTGTCCACACATCACAAAATACTGTGTTAAGGTAGTGTTGTAACACACTTTGCTCACAAAGCACTATTAAGTGCTATAATCTGATAAAGCATTTCTACTCATCCATAATCTTGGGAAAGATACCATCAGCAAGGAAAAACGTAATTTGCTTCAAGTGCAGTCACATTATTATTTTGTTGGACAACTACAGGTCAGTTTCAATTTACAAAGACTTAGCAAAGCCAAACACTGATCAAAATAATACAACATGAAGCTCATGGTACTTCTCTTGAGGAATGTAAAATGACTTACCTTTCCTGTCTTGTGGTCAAACCAGACAAGTGCATGGTTCCTCGACAAGACCTTACAGTCAAAAGTAGCATTATTCTGAGCTGGTCGACATCGAGCCACTGAGCGACCAATTTTAACAGGCTCATCCAAGTAGACATGACGCTCTTGAAATGGGTGAGAGTTCGGGCGGCAAGTGAAGATAGCCAAGGCTGAAGGCATTGAGGATAGATATGTGGTGCCACACCAAGCAGGAAAGAAGAGAAACTCTTCTTGATCCAAGCCACCCTCCACAGTTGATAAGCAAAATTCCCACAGCACTTCACATTAAAGCAGGACAAACATTACCTGCAAGTGAGATCTAACAACTCATACCTTCAGTGTGTGAACTAATATTGGCAATAATCCAGTAAAAAAGACCCATTGTTTCCTGTAATAAGGCCTGTACCAAGTCTAAGAAGTTCCACTTTAATCCATCTTTCTCAGTAATACGAACAAGCATCTGACAACTCAGAAGAGAAACAGATCTTGTTAAATTAAGGTGGGGATGACTATAAATCCAAGTGGATGACTCATTCACAAATACTTGTTTGGGATGTAATCGGTTCTCTTCCGTAAACACTGCCTAAGATTTTTCCTCAATAGAGAGAAACAATGGAAGATTCAGGGAGTGGGAAACAGAAGATAAGATTGATTTACAAGACTGGAGCAAGAACTGGAGAATGACCAGGAAGCCTTTGTAACAAAATCAGTTTAACTGATCCAGGGATAAGTCCATGGTTCATCTTCTTCACAGATCAATGCACAGTAAGGAATGGGAGGCTGCCCAACTAACAAGCAGGCTCTCCTGCTCAACAGCCAGCACAGGCCCAGACTAGAATATTCAAAGAGCCAAGTGAATCACGAATTTGATCATTAAGGAAATGCAAGTTTTATTCTCCATAAACCTAAGGGTCAATAGATCCGGAAACGTATCCCAGCCATTGAATGAGGTGGTCTTCTCAAGGAGAGGGGAAATTGACAGCAGCTTGGTTGGTCGCCCAGATGGGGGACAGCGGATGGAAGAAGTGCTGAGATCGCGCTAGGATGGTCTCAAGCAATGCAGGTTACTTATCACTGAAGCGGGATGCGGGGAGGAGAGGGGAGGGGGGGCGCTTCTGCCTGGCGGCGCCGGCTGAAGAATGGGTTATCGGCGCAAGGACCCCCCAGGCAGGGAAGCGGGTCGCCTGACGAAGGCCGGTGGAAGCTCTGTCGGCGCAGTCCGCTCAGTGACTCTGCAGGTGGCTGCGGACGGGGATCCCGCGCCCTCCTTCCTCTCTCCTGAGGAGAGGCGCCTTCTGCGGGCTTATCGAAGCTTAGCCCCGTTCCCGCCGAGGGAGAGGCCTGAAGGCCGGGCGCCTTCCGAGCGGTGTCTCCCTCTCAGGCGGCCGCCGTCAGCGAAAACTTTCCCTCGACCTGTAAAATCAAAACAAACCCGGTCAGCCTTCGGGGCTCAGGCGGGGCCCCCACTCGAACGCCTCTCGCCAGCCCCGGCGCTCCTCGGCTCAGCGGAACCGCGCAGGGCAAAAGGACAGCGAAACGGGACGGACCTCGGAGCTCTCCTCCTCCTCCCACCCACTCTTACCTTCCCAGCAGCAGCAGCAGCCGCCGCCATAGTGACTGGAAACCTACCCGGTGTAGTAGCAGCAGCAGCAGCCGCCGCCGCGCTGCCGGGGAGGGGGGGGAAAAGGGAATGGGGGGGAGGAGCTGCCTGGCGATGGGCCTGACCAAAAGAAAGGCTGACGGCCGCCCATCCGCTTCTGCGCAGGCGCCTCGTCGGGACGCGCAAAAGTGGCGCGTGCGCACAGCGGGGAAGTGAAGTTTTGGACTAGCGGCAGGGTGGTATTCGCTGCCCTTAACCTGCTCTGGCCTGGTAGTGCTGCTTCCGGGTATCTGAGTAAGGAAGAGTCCCTACAGTGGCGGAGCCTCAGTGGCGGCAGGGGACAGTTTCAGGGCTGCAGATTCTTTTCTGGGGCGGGAAGGGAAGGCGAGAAGACACCACGTTGAATAGTGGGGGGATGAAAAAATGGTCCTGTCCCATGGACCGAAAACAGTGCCAGAAGATACCAGTACTAAAGGGACACGATTGCTCCATAGAACGCAATGGACAAACTTTAGGTGAGATCATCGCTTCTCTACACTAGTATGCATAGAACAGGTATAGGTCACCTGAAACTAGTGCAGCTCTAGCCTAAGGCTGCAGCCCTATGCTCACTTACCTGGGAGTAATTTCCATTGAACTCGGACTTAATTCTGAGTAGACATGTACAGGGTTACACTTCAGGTAAGTCTTGCTTATTTACATGGGACTTAATCCCATGTATGTGTGCATGAGCTTGCAGTCTTACTGTTTTTACACTTCTAGCAACCTCAAGATCAATGAAGAAGTGGGCCCTACATTTTCAATTTTCAGGTGATAAGGGGAAACATGGCAGGGACCAGACTAAACATTTAGAATTCCCTGAAAAATACTGAAGAGCTTAGTGCATATGAACAACAATCAAAGGCGAACTGTTACATTGAAGAAACAAATGACCAAGGATGAGGGATAACTAGCTAGACAATAGCACTTCCATGAATTAGACTGTAATTGTATGCACATTTATTTAGGAGTAGGTCCCACTGAAAGACACAGTGCAGATTTATTATTTTAAACATTATCCTGCTTTTCAATATTCAGTACTCAACAGCTAAAAATAAATCACAGTGTTCCTGTAAAAACACAATAATGTATCCCAAATGTCAAAAAGATATGATAAAATCTTATCCATGTCTTCGCTAAACTAAGTTCCCTTGAGTTAGTACTGTGGGACTTACTCCCATGTAAGTGTGTATAGGATTGTAGCCTCAAACAGACATAGGATTGAGTTCTTAGTGTATAAGAAGATGAATTGGAGTCAACAAACGGCCAATTTGATTTTAGATTGTATTAACAAAAGCATTTACTTTCAAGACAGAAGAAGTAATATTATTGCATTCATTTGCTAAACAGCACTGGCGCAAGTCCACACATGCCATTACCCTTCATTGCCACTACCACCACGTTGTTACTGCATCTGAGATTTTCACAGCAAGCCAGAGGGTGGGTGGCTGCCCCAGAAAACCCCACTGACCGCTCTCCTGCTGGAGCTTGCAGGACTCTCCAGAGCTGTTGCCCACCCAGCAGCACGACATTGGATGGTGCCAGCTCAAGAGAGGCCTACTGGTCCCACTCCTGATGTTGCAAATGACACAGTAGGAGAGTGGCCCGCGGGACTCTCTGGAACACCTGCTGTATTACAAGGGGGTGTCCTGGCAGAGGGGTGCAATTTGCTACTCCTCACTAACACCACCACTGCTTGATACAGGAGATTCACTTTGTCTCGTGAGAGGGCCAGCCCTGCTACAGAAGTAAAAACTTATCTGGAGTAGAATAGGAGGCCATTCTATGGTTTGGTCTGAAAACACATGATACAGCAATCCAAGTGCCATGCATGGGGGTTGAGGAAAGGAGGTAACTTTAAGTCCAGAGTAGCTTCTTCTGAACTATAAGCCCATTGCCACAGTGGGGTGTGTATGTGGAATTAGGCTAAATTGTTGATCATTATTAAGAAAGTTAAGAGCCATGCTGGATCAGACTAAAGACCTATCTAGTCCAGCATTTTGTTTGTATAGTGGCCAGCCAAATGCACATGGGAAGCCTATAAACAGGACAAGGTTGCAACAGCACTTATGCATACTTATTTCCTTATGGGATATGTATGAGATGTCCAGATCATGTAAGATTTGCTGGAATCAACCAGAAGCTGTGTTAGAACCAAACAAGCAACTTTGTGAAAAGGGAGCTTCTGAGCCAGACTGCCCTCTAAGAGAGAGAACACAAAGGTGCTTCTACAGGAAACACCAGAATTTAGTTTGAGACAAAGATGTATGCCTTCTTATGCAACATGTGCTCTCAAGAATGTCAAATCCCAGAGGTCTTTATTTCCTGCTGGCATTTCCCATGCATAGGCAGGAGGAGCCATAAGAGTTTACTAGAAGGAGAAGGAGACAAGCATTAGAATAATAAGAGATGTTGGGACCCTTGGGACAGCAGGAGCCCAAGTGCTGCTAACTGGATTTACATGAGTAAATGAGTTAAGCCTCTAGTCTTCAGAATGTATAGAAGAACTGACATTAGATCCCAGGGACAGGGGATAGTGTTATAGGACATTTGTCACTGCACGTGTATATTTTACATATATAGAGATGCGAGCCATACTTCCGTCTCTGGCTATAAATATAAATCAGGCAGCCAGGAATGTAAGGAGATTAGCCAAAGATACGTTAAGAAACTATGGACAATAGTGAATCCTCCAGTTTTTCAAACAGATAAGATACACCATGTATATTGATGGTGCTATATAAATAAATAAATAATAATAATAATAATTTACCAGTTGTGGCTTGTGCCCATTGGGACTGGTGGAATGGAGGCCAGAGCAGCTAACTGTGCCCAGAATTAGGCAGAGCTAGGGGAGTCACAATAAGTAAAGCCAATGATAAGGAGAGATCCCCAGAGCAACAGGTCCATCTTCCAGAACTTTTACCAGATAAAGAATGCGATGGAAAATGACAAATGTAGTGTTGCTGTTTTAAATGTAAGTGAGGGGAGGGGCTTATTGGATACCTAACAACCCCCATGATTGCTCCACAGAATGACAGGTTTTTAAAAAATGGGGAAAATAGGGAGAAAATAGTGAGTGATTGTGGACTCCTGGGACACATCATGCATACCTCATGATCGGTCCTGTGCCCCCAGAATGCAAGTGGTTTTTTTTTAATAGAAACAAATAGTGGGGGGGATTGAAGTAGAAAAATAACAGAGAAATATATATTTTAAAAGTATCAAGGGCTCCCCGGGCTCCCCACCCACATACCAATTCCTGCACATCAACACACACACGCAATTAAACAAGCAAAGCAACATACCTGCTGGCTGCTGTTCTCTCCAGTCTCCCTGAAGCCTGAACTTGATGTACTGTTGCTTGGCTCCTGGCTGCCACCCTTTCAGGCCTCTCCAGTCAATTCTCTGACAGAAGAATCAACCACAGACAAGGACAAGCACATACCACTCTCTCACTGTACACTGTACTAACTATAAATTGAGGAGGCTCAGAGTCTACCATGTTGTTCAGTGACCTCTCTCCAACATCCTAGTCTCAGGGCTTTCAGTGGCTACTAGTGCTACCTCCAGTATCAGAGGCAGTAGGCCTATGTACATCAGTTCCTGGGGAGCATGGTTGGGAGGGTGCTGTTGCACCGTGTCCTGCTTGTGGGTTCCTGGTCGACAGCTGGTTGGTCACTGTGAACAGAGTGCTGGACTAGATGGACTCTTGGTCTGATCCAGCATGTCTCCCCTTAAGTTCTTATGAGAGTCAGAGATCCAGAGGACTACTGCAGGAAGCATTTTTTTAAAGCATAGCTCTTGGCTCAGCGTATTGTCAATGAATGCTCTGCTTGCAAAAAATATTATTTTTATCTGCATAGCAGTGTCCTCATTGGCTTAGAGGAACAAATCAGGACAACGTTTTGCTAAACACTACAAACAACACCTGAGGCCCTCCTCCAAGGGCATCTCAGAGGATTGCAAAAAGGGAGAGGGCCTTCTCAATAGTAGCGCCCCCCTTCCCAATTATGGAATGCTCTACCCACTGAGGCCTGCCTAGGGCCTACATTAACATCTTTTCAGTGCCAACTTTCTTCTACCAGGCATTTGATGGCACATGATGAGAATTTTAATGTCAGTTGTTGTTTTTCATTGTTGTGCAAATTGCATTGCAAGCTCAGAAATGTAAGGACCATAAATTATGTTTGGGTCTGTGCTCAGTTCTAAGAGTTATGAATTAGGTAAAGTCTGATATAAAATGAACTAAAACAAACTTCTCACCCATCCCTATCCTTGACCATTGGCTATACTTGCTGGGCTGATGGGAACTGAAGTCCGAAGTCTGGCGGTTGCCTGCTCCTCTACCATCTGGGACTTCTTCCCAGTCCTCAGAGCTTTATTTCTCCCTAGAAACCTTCTGTGCAGAGCTTGTACAGCTTCATGGTACACCCCAGAGCTGAGATGGAACAAAATAGGAGACGGCTTGAGGGCAGATGGAGACAAACTCCTAGTGGATGCAATCAAACACTGGTAAGTGCCTATGGTAAGCTGTATTCAGGGGCAGTGAGGGCAGCAAAACAAAAACAAAAACCCTTTGCTACCACTATCAAATCATCCATCTGCCGCCCAGTGAAGCTTCAGATTTGTCCGGGGGCTTTTACATGCCAGCCCCAAGGACATGGCAGAACCATCTGAGGCCCGCTGTAATATATTTGCTAGGTGTTTCCAGAATAAAATCTTTGGCATCCGCCAGGACTTAGACTCCAGTGTTAAAGCAGGTGAATCAAGCGAGGTATCCAGAGTACAGCCTTGTCCTGTTTTTTTGGATGAGTTTCAGTTGGTGCAGCTCGAGGATGTTGACAAGGTGCTTGGACAGGTTCATGCAACCACTTCTGCATTGGATCTTTGTCCCTCTTTGTTAATAAAAGCTAGCAGGGATGGAACAGCTGGCTGGGCCAGGGAAGTGATTCATGCCTCTCTGCGAGAGGGAGTGGTCCCAGGCTGCCTGAAAGAGGTGGTAGTGAGACCACTCCTGAAGAAAGCTTCCCTGGACCTGGAAAATCTTAATAATTACAGGCCGGGGGCAAATGTTCCATTCCTGGGCAAGGTCCTTGAGTGGGTGGTTGTGGGCCAGGGCCAGACACTCTTGGATGAGACCGATTATCTGGATCCATTTCAGTTGGGTTTTAGGCCTGTTTTTGGCACGAAAACAGCCTTGGTCGCCCTGCATGATGACCTATGACTGGAGAAAGACAGGGGGAGTGTGACTCTCTTGATTCTCCTTGATCTCAGTGGCTTTTGATACCATCAACAATGGTATCCTTCTGGGACGACTATCTGAGTTAGGAGTGGGAGACACTGCATTGCAGTGGTTCCGCTCCTACTTCGCAGGTCAGTTCCAGAAGGTGGTGCTTGGGGAACATTGCTTGGCCCCATGGATTCTCCAGTATGGGGTTCCACAGGGGTCAGTCTTGTCCCCCATGCTCTTTAATATTTACATGAAACCATTGAGGGTGGTCATCTGGAGTTTTGGAGTGTGTTGTCATCAGTATGCTGATGACAAGCAGCTGTACTTCTCCTTCTCATCTTCATCAGGTGAGGCTGTGAATGTGCTGAACCAGTTCTTGGCTGCAACAATGGACTGGATGAGAGCTAATAAACTGGAACTCAATCCAGACAAGACTGAGATGCTGTTAGTGGGTGGTTCTTCTGACCGGATGGAGGGTGCTCAACCTGTCCTGGATGGGGTTGTACTCCCCTTGAAGGAGCAGGTTCGTAGCTTGAGAGTTCTCCTAGAACCATCTCTCTAATTTGAGGCTCAGGTGGCCATGGTGGCACGGAATGCCTTCTACCAACTTCAGTTGGTGGCCCTGGACAGGGATAACCCGGCTTCAGTTGTCTATGCTCTGGTAACCTCCAAGTTAGATTACTGCAATGCACTCTACATGGGGCTGCCTTTGGAGACGGTTCAGAAGCTGCAGCTTGTGCAAAATGCAGCAACCAGATTGGTAACGGATCAGTAATTTCGAGCACATAAGACCTGGCCTGCTTGTATTGGCTGCCTGTACATTTCCGAGCTCGATTCAAGGTGCTGGTTTTAACCTATAAAGCCTTACACAGCTTGGGACCACAATACCTGATGCCTCTTCCGACATGAACCTACTCGTACACAATGCTCAACATCTAAGGTCCTCTCCAGGTGCCTACTCTGAGAGAAGCTCAGAGGACAGCAACAAGGGAGAGGGCCTTTTCTGTGGTGGCCCCCCCAATTATGGAATGATCTACCTGATGAGGCCTGCCTGGTGCCAACATTGTTATCTTTTTGGCACCAGGTTAAGACTTACCTTTTCTCCCAAGCATTTAACAACATACGTTGTTTTAAGTGACTCCAAAATGAGCTTTGGTCTGGCTGAGTGTTTTAAAATTGTTTTAAACGTTAGCTGTTTTTATGATTTTGTTTTTAATTTCTGTATATTTATTTTTAATGTTCAGTCTTTTTAATCTAATCTTTTTAATCTTTGTAAACCACCCAGAGAGCTTCAGTTATGGGGTGGTATATAAATGTTAATAATAATAATAATAATAATAATAATAATAATAATAATAATAATTCCTAGTCAAATAGACTCTCCTTAACAAATTAAATTAATTAAATTGCATAGCTGCAAACATGCTGACAGCTTTGTTCCCTGACTAGTTGGAATGTTTGTGAACAATATTCCATGCCATCTCATGAATTCATAATATTGTGACAAGCTCTCTGCTAGATCAGACGAAAAGCCTATCTAGCCTGGCATTCTGCTCCCACAGTGAACAAACAGATACCTGTGGGAAGGCCACAGAGCACAATAGCACACACACACACACACACCGTTTTTGTTCCCAGCAACTGATATACAGCGGCAATACGTCCCAGATACCGAAAGCAATAGTCGTCATGACTAGTAGCCCTTTACAGTCTTATCCTTCATTAATTTCTCTAGTCCCCTTTTAAAGCCATCCAAGTTGGTGGCCATCACTACCTGTTTGTTGGAGGTTTCACTGCCAGAAGCATAACACAGTATCAATACCCTTCATGGAATTCTGTAACTTTTATGTATGGTAAACAGTCCTTTGCTTCCATCAAAGCAAAGTTTAGTCAGTCATTGACCTAACCATAGGAAGTACACCATGAAATTGAATATTTAATTTAGGATCCTCCCCTGTTATCATTCCATTGTATCCTGCTGTTGCTCTAACTTTCAGGGTTGCTATCTGGTGCAAATAGTTGTTGCTCCAAGGTGACAAATTACATACAAACTCTACCTTTAATAGGAGTACTTTCCATTCAATTTGTTCTATGTACATCTGCTTATTTTTTAAATACCTACATAATTGTTGGGATTCATCATTAATCTCATGCACTTACTGCAGATGCCATGATGGTACATTTTGACCTGTTTGTTTTTATATTATGATTTCAATTCTGGCTTGGTTAAAGATGTTATCATGTGTAAACATAGGTGTGTTTCCATGTGTGGGAAACTGAGAGGCCAGTTCTGCAAATACTTATGTGCTAATTGCCTAACTCTTACTCCATGTACAGTTCTAACACAATAGGATCATGTACAGACAGAAATTAAGTTAGTCAAACGCCTTGGAAAATATGGCTTCTTTGCTTAAGTAGCAAATTTTATTCATATTTCAAGCAGAATAAAATACAAAATCATTATAGATTTTAAGTAATGAAAGAAATAAGTGAGTTAAAGGGTACTTGGGTGTCTACATTTGTGGACTACAGCACAACCCTTTGTATTTCTACTCAGAAGTAAATCTCATTAGGTTCAATAAGATTTACTCCCAGGTAAATGTGTATGATTGCAGCCCTAGAAAAGTACATTTCTAAAAAGTCGCTAGAATGTACTTACAATATTTAGTTTGCAGAGATTATTTTTTTTGTACTTGGGAAGGGAAGAGGTGTATGTTGTTCAACCGGTGTTATCTTGGAATCCTTAGTTGTTGTTTGCCCTGATTCGATGACTGATAGGCACATGCTCAGGTGGAATTGCCAACATAAAGATAGAAAAGATTGCTACACATCCCAGTAAATATATAGTAGTCACCATAAGGAGGGACAAAAAGACTGCTAAATAGCCTGTTAGCTTCCTACACATTCCTACACTCTTATGTCAGGAGTTTAAGAAAATTTGGGTGGAGCAAAGTCTCAGTGTCTCATCACAGACTGCTACTTTGTTAAATGTCTTTATTTGAACATGTAATGTATGTATTTATTTTAAACTTTGAAAGATATTTTATTGATTTGTCAATTTTCAAAATAAATAACAAGTATTAAAAACACAAAAGCAATATAAAATAAAGCACACTGCTCAATTAGCCAAAGAACCTAAATTGGCCAAATGTCTACTAGAAATGGACTTTCAGTGAAATTATTTACTAGCAAAGAAAGTACTACAAAATTATGCTACTTTATGCTTCTGCTATTGTGCTATTCGGCGGTATAGAAATGCAATAAATAAAATAAATGCTGCCTACAAGGTAGCAGAAAGCTAGAGAAGATGAATGAGTAATGCTTTACTCACATTACTCTGGGATTGAAGGCCGGGAGTTGGCTTGAGTGTTGATAGAGAAGCAGTCCCAATGAATACAATTGGACACTGGTACCCACGTTCTAGCTTATTCAGGGACAGTGAAGGTGACAAAAAAATGTTACTTCGGCGCCTCTATTGCATACTGTTCTATATGTCTAGTTGTTTTTTTAAGGGTTGTTCAGGGCCTATTATATGTTGGCCCTAAGGAGGTTATGGAAACATTGGATGCCTGCTGGAACATGTTTGCGAGTCACTTTCAGGATAAAATTGTGTACATTTGTTGAGACATAGACTCTATTGTTATGGTGAATCAGGTGAGATATCCAGAAAGCAGTCTTGTCTAGTTTTGTTGGATGAGTTTCAGTTGTTATAGCTTGAAACCATTGATGAAATGCTTGGACAGTTTCATGTGGCCACTTCTGTATTGGATTCTTGCCCCTTATGACTTATTAAATCTGGAAGGAAGGGACGAGAATGAGGTGATAAACATGTCAGATTTCACACACATAAAGCCAGAAATAGATCAGTACCATGGAAAGTTCCAAGTGAAGCTGGAATTCAGGCAGGGTTATCTGTATGTTGCTCCAACAAGGAACAGAGCAAGAGTGAACCTTAAATAAGAGTTTGACTGTTTTATGCTGGGAGCCTCACCTTCAGGAGCAGAGCCAATCAGAGGGCTAGGATGGTGAAGCCCAGCCCTTACTTGCCTGTTTAATCATCATCATCTCCGGCTTCTGCTTCTCTACTGCTGATGCACTGTGACCAGGAACTTCTACTCTGGTACAGCAGAATTGTTGATGAAATTGCATGTGTGCATGCCAACATACACATGTAGTAGTTTCTCCAAAGTAGTAATTTTTGGTGCTGCTTACCAGAGCATGTTCCCCTCGCATGGCAGAAGGTGGTGTGTGTTTTGTTTGTTTGTTTTTTAAGATGCTGGCTCAAGCTCAGGCCTAAGGTAGCCAAACATGTTAGACCTTTTTCTTCCAAGGAGGCCATTCTGGGTGAGGTTGAGGTGCCCAGCAGCCAGTGCATGCACTGCATCAGCACCTTTCATTCACTCCATTTGCTGCCCAGCTCACATTGGATAATTTGTGGAGCCAGCCTATCAGTGCCTTGTGGTGGCTGATAGAGCCATCCACTTTGTATCCATTCTGTCGGAGGTAGAGCAGCATGCAGCATGGTGGAGGCCGCAGCTACAGCTGCAATCGTATGTTTGGGTGTGTGTGTGTTTGGGTTTCTTCCTTAGGTTGATGGTATCAACTTTATTATCAGTATGTTGTTTTACCTTTGAAGCATTAAGGAGAGGGGACAGATGTGTTTCTTTGTGTTAATGCCTTGTTGTATGACTCTGGCCCTATTCACATGCACATGGAGAGGTATGGGTAGGGGAACTACAGAGGGGGGAGGGATAACAGAAACACAAGTGGGCCCATCACATGATCTTGGAACCACAAGGTGCCCCATGGTTCTGCAACTGACCCCCAGTCCATAGAGTCCGTACCTCTGTGTGGTGCATCCTGTAGGATCCTGGATTGGATTCAGTTTTACTTTTACCACTGTTTTTCAAGTACCTGGAGACCTGAAGAAAAGAAGAAGTCAGCAGAAAATGTATTCTCTGAATGTCAAGGTCTCAGCTGGACAATTATTGAATTATTGGCTGGAAGTGTTTTTCAATTAATCAATTAGTGGTTCCCTGACTGTACAGTTTTGCCTCTATGTAAGTGTCTGTATATCATCTCATCTTCTGTATGCTGCTGTATAATGATCGTCTGTGAGTATGTATGTGTGTGCTGCTGTAACTAAATTATCCAACTGTCAGTAAAAGGATTTGTTTTAACCAACAAAGAATCCTTTGCCTCTTTGAGTCTTTGCTGCGTCCTATACTGAGAGCCGCTGCTAATTCTGCTTAGCTCTGGAATAGAATGTGATTTTCCAACAGGTTATGGGCCCAGAACTAACACTCTGAGCGCCCAGAGAACCAGAGTTTTCTCTCAGCAAGGAGCAGTGGGACCAGTGGACGGAACCGTGATTGACTAAACCCTGGAGCAGCTTAGTGAAGTCGTTGGGAAGGCAATAGAAGGCTATTTCACATAGTCATTTGTCTTGGATGTCACACGGAGGAAGTCTGGAGGCTGGCAGAAGTTGTTGATTTTAAGGGCTCTGTGGAATCTACGGATAGACGGTCAGACCTGGGAAGAAATCAGACAATGAAGGGGTTGAAGAGCAACCAGTAAATTATGGCACAGCCTAATTTTGGGAATAATGTACCTATGGAACTGCTCACAGACTGTAATTACCTTTCATGGTAATTTAAAATCGAAATGTGTTTAAAAAACCATGATTTGTGAGATGAGGGGATAAACGAGATGCTGGAAGATTTGGACGGAGCAGATCTCTGGGAGTGGGGTCGTCATTCCGAAAGGGCAAAGGCGCAAATTGTCCTGGGCATGAGAAACGACCAGTTGTCTTATATTAACAGAGAAGACACAGTAAATGTTATCTGGACTAAACTTAGAGAGGTTTATGTCAGAGACACTGCGGGTTCCCGGATAAATTTAACCCGAAGAATGTACCGCACTCACCTTAGAGAAAGTAGTGACTTTCATTGTCACTGGAGGCTCATGACATGGAGTGCCTCTATCAGCTTCAGCTGGTGGCCCAGCTACACCCCTATCTGGACAGGGATAACCTGGCTTCATTACTCTATGCTCTGGTAACCTCCAGGTTATGCTTTACGTGGGGCTGCTTTGAAGATGGTTTGGAAACTGCAGCAGACGTATTGATAGCAGGGACCTGAAGGTTCCAAGACTGATCTGCTTGCAGTGGCCTGCTTGTACATTTCCACGTCCAATTCAGGGTGCTGGTTTTGATCTATAAAGGTCAAATAAGTAGATTGAAATTTATCGCCAGCTTTTCCCACTTCCCAAATGTCTCAAAGCAGTTGTCAGCTAAAAATAATTAATTAATTTAAGAGTAAATACATCTTTAAAATAGTATATTTAAAAGAAATTTTCATGCAGGTTTTTTTTTTAATTGTCGGATTAATGCAGAAACAGTATAGAATGGACATGAGAGAGGACATGCAAAAGTGAGGTAGATTCGGCTGAGACATGATTGGCCCAAAGTCACCCAGTGAAATTTAGGGTTGGGTGGGTATGTTAATCTAGATCTCCCCACTCTAATCACTTTGCTTTGACTGTGCTGCTACTACTACAATACATACATTTGAGGTGGTTTTGCTTCTAGTTTAATGAGCTGAGAGAAGGCAGCTGCAGACAGGCAGGAGTGTAAGTCTCCATCTAATATGTCATTATCCTTCCAGCTCATGGCAAGAATGCTACCAGTTCCCCTGTTTGTGCTGGGAGAGATTCATCAACTTAACAGTCTTGCAGAATTTAAGAAAGCCACAAAGACTGATCTCTTCCGGCAGGCCTACCCAGATGAATTTTAAGATGCCTTTTTAATAATGTGCTGCTTTTAATAATGTATTAGTTTTAAAAGTTTTAATTAGTTATATGTATTTTATGGTGTTTGCATTTGTGTTGTACCCTGCCTCGATCCAGAGGGAGAGGCGGGTAACAAATAAATAAATACATCATTATTATTATTATTATTATCATCATCATCATCATCTTATGATCTAAAGTAGGGGTGGGCAACTTGTGGCCCTCCAAATGTTTTGGCCAACAACAAGCATCACCATTGACTATGCTGGGAGTTGTAGGCCAAAAAATCTGGAGGGCCAGAAGTTGCCCACCCCTGACTTAGGGAATGGAATATTGCATAAAATTAAGATAGTAGTACATCTAAGCATGTTTAGAATTTAGGTTCATTTAAAACAATGGGAATTGCTAGGAGATGTGTATGGTCAGGGTATCAGACTGAACCAGATTTAAAAACAAGAGAGAAAGAAATAGGAATCTATTATTTGAGTAGTGTTCTTACTCTAAAGTTATGGCAGTACTTCAGAAGATTAAACACACAAAAATAGGTAGCTGTAAACGATGGTATCTAAGTTTCAGAATTATCTTGCATATAATTTGAGACTAATCAATGACCCAGAAGGGAAACTTGAATGTAGACAATAATTTATGGAAAGTTATGCAATGCAGACAAGCAGTTATGAGTATACTAATCTACTTAGACTTTGCTGCTTGCCTGGTACATTGCCTCTGATGATCAGCATTTTCGCAAGGAAGCCTCCCACATTTTTTCCATAAAAATAAAACAGGTAAAATACATTTGTAAAAATGCATTAGGAGTGACATAAAGCTGTCTAGGCTTACAAAATGTCAGCAGATGACCTGTTATATTGACAGTTATGAAAGAAAAGGCCATTTGAAATGTTTTAGTGAAGTACATTACAGAGTTTGAAAGTAAAAACATACAGAAATAAAGGGGGGCTTAGGAAGTGTGTGTGTGTATGCACGTGCACGTGTTTATTTGCTTGCTGAGGACTGGAACAGAACAATTATAAATTTGAGGGAAATTTGAAAAAGAAACTCTCTTATGAAATGTTTTTTATACAATGATGAAATTCTTTTTGAAATAGTGTTTTAAAATAACATTGTTACAGCCAATTCATGCTGCTGCAAATAACTTAAATCCAAAATTTAGATGGATGACTAAACAATAACTCTGACTACTGGGGGCAGTGGAAGAGACTGGAAATGTTCTTTCCATGAACTTTCCTAAAGCTGCAATCCTTAAGCAATGGCTGGGGAATTCTGGGAGTTGTTCTATCTAACATGCATAGGATTGCACCCTTAGTTAACTTATGACTGAAGCCTAGTTTCGGGTGATTCCCTCCTTCTTTGCAACCCCTCACATCCCATCCCACATTGTACAAAACCCCAAAACTCCAGAGAGGCTTTTTGTTGGCCGCAGTGGGGAGGAGAGGATGGGAAATCTTTCTTCAATGAACTTCCTTTAGTTAATGTATCTCAGGATCCAAGCAATTAACAATAAAATTAAAAAGTAGAACATATTAAAAAAAAACTGAAATGCACCACCAGCAGCCTCACTGAAACATAAATGTGAGCTATAAATGAAGAAAAGTCAAATGTCTTAGGGAGCAATCTTATGGCCCTTAAGCAATATCTGAGGGGCCTGATACTTTGGATTCCCAGATCTGAAGTCGGAGACAGTGCTTCGCCCTCTGAGGGGGTGGGATCCATGATCCGTTCCCCACTCCCTCTTGCAGGTAGCGCAGAAAAAATCACGTCAGCTGCCTCTAGCGAAAATGCAGGGCGGGAGAGGCAAAGATTGCCTCTGCCACTCCTCCCGCCCTGCATAGGATGAGCGTAAACCTCTAAATTCAGGGCTTTACGATAATCGTAAATAGGAATGCATCTTTAGGCTACAATCTGATGCACACATATATAGGAGTAATGCTCAGTTATTTATTTATTATTGCATTTATATCCCGCCTTTTTTCCTTCAAGGAACCCAAGGCAGCATACATAATTCCCCTCCTCCTCACAACAACAACCCTGTGAGGTGGGCTGGGCTGTTAATAAGTTACCATTTAATGAGTTACAGTTGAGTACATATACAATTGTGCTGTAAGATTTATTTATTTATTTGAATGTACTTTAGTTATAGAGCAGTATACAAATAATGTAAATAAATAAAATAAATAAGATTTGATTATGGGAATATACTCTGAAATGTTGCCGAACGTAGAACATCTTCAGGTATTTGGTCCAGTCTGGGAGTCTGACAACCATAAAAAAATTGGCTATGAGGCAGTATATAAATGAAATAAATAAATAAATAATGCTTCCGCAACGTGTTAGCAAGGCTTTTGTACAACACAGCCTCTGATTCAGACACTCAACCTCACTGAGAATTGAATTATCCCATTCTGTAGTTGCAAAAGGTTCTCATACATAGTCAAGAGTAGCTCTCTATAGGTAGTTTTAATTTTACATTGTTCTCCTTTTTTATATTAGTCTTGACAATAAAACCTACATTGGCTAGAAAGTACATTTGATTAAAATGCTTCTCTTCTCTCTTTATGTCTTGCAGTAACAACATGCACTGTTTAAAAGGTGTTATTAGCATCACTTGTGAAAGTGCCCATAATAGTCTACATTGAAGATGAAAAAAGGATCCAAGCGTGCTTGAAGGCACTTATAATGAAAACCAAATGTACACATAATCTAATTAATTTTAAAGTAGTTAATTAAACTCAGAATACAATTAATATTTATGGAATGCTTGAGATTGGCAGTACCTTTTCCCCACAAGTAAGAGAAAAGGAAGCTACTGAGACAGATAGTGGCATGCAAGTAATTTCCTGTTTTTTGTATTTTGGTTCATGGAATATGTGTCAAAGACTCTTCATTTATTACATGTAAACGCAAAAAAATTTTCTGGGCTCTTTCTCAAAGCTTAATTGCCAGAGCAAATATTAATTTAAAAAAATTCAATTATTTCATGATTATTTATTTATTTAAATTGTTCCCACAAAGCTATTTGCTAGATGCGAAGAAGAAAACATACAGGTATCAATGTATACCCAAGATCAGTTCATGCAAATAATCTATTTAAGGGCACAATTCTATGGAATGCTTGTAAATCCCCAAAATTAGAGGCTTACGAGCATCAGAGGGGGAGGGAAGGAGGTTGAAGAAGCCCCGGGAGAGCTTATATCCTGGACTCTCCAGTCTCCTCCTCTTCCTGCCTACCAAAATGCCCTTTCTCCCCCCTCTCTGAGGTTGCATTCCTGATCTCAGAGAGGCAGATGGCGGAGTTCTTTCCACACAGGCTGCCAGAGGGTCATGGGGGTCACTGCTCACATTCCCAGTTCTGCGGTCGGAGCATCGTCTCCAACCTCGGAGCTGGGAATCTGAAATATCCTATGGCCCTTCAGATACTTTCTAGGGGGCATAGGATTGCTCCCTCCACCATCTAAAGAGGCAACATATTTTAACCATTCTTTTCTAAACCAATCAGGAAGCTTAAAGAGTAATTTTAAAAAGCTGTGTGTGAATCTCCTCGTTTTTAAAGAAAAGCTCTGTAAGGGCGAAAACCTATGCATGTTTAGACAGAAACAAGTCCTACAACTTTCTTTGTGGTGGTAGGACTTGTTTCTGTCTAACTTTGCATAGGATTGTGCCTGAAGCTACGCTGGGAGTCGCTTTGGGGACTCAATAGCTGGGTAAAGTTCCGTGTTTTAATCTTTGTAAACCGCCCACAGGGCTTCCGCTATGGGGGCGGTATATAGATGCAATAAATAATAAAATATTAAATACTCTAAATAAAGTATTTAAATACTGGATTTTATATACACACAGGGTTTCAATGCATGTGAATTATGCGGTTGTGTTTCTGATGTACTTACTGCAAATCTAGAAAAGGACAGTAGTTATTCTAGCTTCACGAAAGCAGGGAGAAGTTTGCCTCAGGACACGGGAGTGGGCCAAATATCATGACCTTCAACTGCTTCCCAGGCTTGTGCTGCGGCTGTTGTTTTTAGTTTTATAAGAATGCTTAGCCATAGGAGATCCCTCCTTCCCCGGAGTCTTCCAATACTAATAAACCGATGTAGCATATTCTGTAGTGTGGGCAGGTATGTGTGTGTAGAGAGAAGCCGGGAGAATCCTTACATTTCCCCTCTTTCTCTCTCGTACTGTCTACAAAAGATGCTTTCCTTCCATTCCGCGGCTGTGGAGTGCTATTTCCCTTCACTTTGTCTTCACACCCCTACAGGCTCGTTTGGACTCTTCCATCTTCCTCCCCTCGGGCTGCTGTGGGTTTTCCCACAGCGGCGTGAGGGGTGGCGGCAGTAGCGGCCGCAGAGACATGCGTCACGTGGTATTTCCTCCCTCCGGGTGGGTGCCAGAACCGGCTCTACAGCGGCTCAAGCCGAGGGCGAGAGGAATTCAGCTGGCCGGGTCTCGGCGGCCGGAGCAGCCCGTGCAGCCCGGCCAATCGCCATGTCCCTGCGGAAGCGGGTGGAAGGCGGAAGCGGGAGGCTGGCGGGCTCTCCGGAGGCGGGGGAGCCCGGGGAAGCGGCGCCCGGCCGGGGCTTGCCGCCGCCGCCGCTGCTGCCTTGGGACCGCTTCTCGGCCTGGTTGCACTGCGTGTGTGTCGTGGGCTTCGACTTGGAGCTTGGTCAGGCTGTGGAGGTGAGCGAGTGGGGATGGGGTTCAGTCAGGCCGCCCCCTTCCGGACCTGGTGTTCCCTCGGGCGACGCGGGGTAGTCTCTTGCTCCGCTGCTGCTCCCACATGGAGACAGGGAGTGAGAGGCTCTCCCGAGAGCAGCCGCTGCTTCCTTTGCCAACGGAGTGCTGAGCCTAGGGTCTGGCAGCCCCTTGTTGGCCATGCGGCCCCCAGGATGCACCCGAGGGGGGACCCTTCTTGCGAGGACCTCCCTTCGGCGTTGCAAATGGGACTTCTGTTCTTTCGTAGGGCATACGGCTTTGCTCATCTCCTTTGTTGTTTTTAGCAGAAGCTCTGTACTGTTACAGGGTTTAGTAAAAAAAATTTTTTTTGGCGCATTTTATTATAAAGGATAATATTTCTGCTTCTGAAGATGCGGAGGGAAGGTTGCCTTTTCTCCTTCCCCGTGGGACAGCGACAAAAGAAAGCTCTTGGGGTTTTTTCAAGCTATTTTCAAAGCCGCTGGGATTCTTGTTAAAGAAGTGTCCGTTGTGTTGAAAACGGAAACCTGGTGATTGCAGTGAGAGCCACTCATTGGGAACTGATGGTAAACAACAGAAGGAAGAGGTCTTCAAGAATGCTTTACTATTGAGTGTTTTAGATACGAATAGCTTATTATTGAGTGATACCTAACTCTACCCAGTCTCCTCACCCACATATCTTTTAATCCAAGGTTTACTTTTCATATATCATGCAAAATACATAACCAGAAAATATGTGACCAGATTTCAAGATGTAGTGTGATATTTGAGCATCCATGACGATTTGTTGATCATGTTTCTTACCTTTGTTCAAAGGAGCTTAGAATAGGTTATGTAGAGTTATCTCATTTTATAATTGTAACACCCCTGTGAGACAGGTTAAGCTGAAAGATCAGGTCACTTTCCCAAGATGATACACAAAGCGAGTTCCTTACGGAGGAACATTCCACGGTTAATACAGCATCACAGGTATACTTGTGTTTGCTCAGTAAGCTGAAAGGTGTAAAGAGTCTCAAAGCGGAATAAGCACTGGCAGCAGTTTGCAAGTGGCTGTGGTATTCTTCTGCACGTGGTTGTTTGCAGATAAGTGTCTCCTCCCCACACTTGCCATGATTTACCATAGCAAAAGGGAATAAAGAAGGTGTATGTGCTGGGTTGTGCATCTCTGCAAAGGTACAGATTGGATGTGGATGGGTTGTGCTCCTAGCCTGGAAGCACTGACAGTAGTTTAACTGTAAATATTTGAATGCAGTGTTTCTGCTCTGTATATGAAGCAGGTCTTTGTCCTTAAAGGCAGCATGTAAGTACTTTAAATAAATAAAATATTGTGCACAAATGATACCGAGCAAAGTATAAATCACTTTTAAGGTTTTAAACTTGGGTCACTATGTCACACTGGCTGTTTTGCGGGATAGACCTAAAAGGGCATAGATTCATGGCCTCTGTTTGTCAATAAATAGGGACTGCTCTCTGCAGCAATTTTTGGTGAAAGTTGGGATTGCATCGCATGTGTTCAGTTCTCAGTGGCCCCAACCAATTTGCATTACCCTTGGGGTTGATTATTGGCCATATAATCTTTGTTACCTGATCTATCATACTGATGTAGAGTTTTCCCATGCTAAGCTATAATGTTATATCATTTTAACAACAGACTATGAGTGCAGGAAGTTCCGATGCAAATGCTGTTAGCTTTGTAGTGGTGTTATGAACTCCAGACACATAAGATATAGGGCTATAGCAATGGGCATTTCCCTGCTCCTCTACCACCAGCAGTCCACTGAGTGACCCCCAAATCTGCTCTGAAGGATCTTCCAGATTTGGGGTGCCAGGGACTGCAGGGGAGAGGTGGAATTCACTCCTGGAGGATTGTATGTTCTGCTGCCAGACGGATACCTTTGGATACAACCCATATTTAAGAGAATACAATTGGATCCAAACTTTTCTCTCCAGAAGGAAATCTCCAGTAAAAGAAAACATAGTTCAGTATCAACAGTATCACGTATTCTATAGCTCTTAAAGACTATTTGGAGTAGGTGAAATTCAGACATGAGTATATTAAATATTCAATTATCAAAGAATTTGCCACAAAGTTCCCTATTTTGTGGAGTACTGTAACTTGTGATCATTTTCTCTCCAGACTTTCCCCATCAACATGAGGAGGTCAGGAGAGGAGTAGGTGGGGATGTCCCCATCTTACCTCCAGGTTTTTAATTTTTTAGGAGGTCTGAATAGGACTATATTCTCACAACCGTTTGAAGGAATGTATATAGTGTGAACATTCAGGGTAATGAATGTAATCAATATCCCTAGTGTAAGGCCCATTCCCAGCACACCCTTTTACCACAAGACAGAAAAGAGTAGGGACCGGAGCCCTTGTGCAGTGTTTCTACTTTCAGACAGGTAATGTGAGGCTTGCTTTGTCCACCTGGACATTCTGTGGTCCCCAATCTCCAGAGGGTCAAACTACATATTACATTAAAGATCTAGCTAGTTGCTATATTTTGTTTTTGTTTCTTTTACTCAAAAGTAGTAACAGGCGACTTGAAAGGGATTGGGACCTTAGTGTAGGAGTAGGGGGCTTTACTTTGTTGATCATCCCCATCCACTGTTACCCCAACATGCCTGGAATTTATATTACAACTGGATCACTTTTTATTTATTTATTATTTATTTATCATACTTATACCCCGCTCCTCAGCCAAAAAAGGCTCTCGGAGCGGCTTACACTTAGCAAAAAAGACAGTCCCTGCCCTCAGGCTTACAATCTAATAAATAAATCTACTTTTTGGTAGTGTAAATCACAGTGGCCTGATCGGGATCACAGCAGCGGATAAATGGTTAAAGCTAGGATCCCAAGAATACATAGTAACATGTAGTTTTACCTGAGAAGTCACATTCCATTGCCAGGTTAAGACCTTTCTCTTCTCCTAGGCATTTAACAGCATTTAACAACATATGCTGAGTTTGTTTTTAACGGACCCCAGAATAGCTGTTTTTATAAGGATACTGTGTTTTTATGCTTTTTATATTTTTAAACTTCGTATATTTGTACTGTTTTTAACTTTTGTAAACTGCCTAGAGAGCTTTGGCTATGGGGCGGTATATAAATGCAATAAATAAATAATAGAACAGGCATTGTACATAGACACATACATTCCTGCAAACACTGGAGTACCAGCAGCATTCTAGTTTGAGAATGCAAGTGGGCATACTGCAGTTGCTGCCATAGGATCTAATGGGGCAGGAAACCCTTAATAACATTTGAACTGCTGCTCAGAACTTCACTATTCCTTGACAAGCCTGAATAACGTGCATCAATTTTCACCAAAATTTGAAATAAATATTTCATATGCTTGCAGAAAAATTGGAGTAAAATGGAATAAATGTGTCAGTTTTCAATTTGCTGTAATTGTGGCAATTTGTATCAAATCCATTTGAAATTTGGCACAATCATGCATGCAGAGGTTCACATTATTAGCTCAACAGGTGTCACTTTATAAGCAATAGAATTGTGAGACTTAAAATGGCAGAATATTTTTGCGTGTGACTTGTCTTAACTAAAGAAGCATTCCTGTGCATCTTTAATGATAAACAAGTTTAACAAAATTGTGTGTCTTATGACTATAGACTACAGTCCCGAGGACCAAATCTAACTATGCAACATGCTGTTTTCATTAATCTTTCATAGGGAATGAAATAAATGCCTTTTTAAAAACATCAACGCTGGTCAATTTGTGTGTTGTTTAGCTCAAGCTGGGAGCACATATACATTGGGCAGAATGAATATTTGAATTAAAATGGATTTCTTCAACATTCTTATTCCTGATGTTGATGTAGTTTTAGCAAGTTTATTTGCATAGGACAGTCAGAGTCTATATTCACTGGAAGTGAATTCTTAAAAGTAGTTATTTTTAGTTAAAAACCAGTGCAATCCACACTTGGAAACTAATAAAATAAGTCTATAAAAGCTCATCATCGTATCAGGTCTCTACCCTTACTTATTAAGTAAGTATCCACCTTAAAGTAAATAAATCTTAGCGCTATGGATTGTCCTTAGAGAAATGAGTATAAACTTATTAGTTAAAAACACTTTAATATTCTAATTCAGTGCTAATTATAGGCTTTGATTTCTTTGTTCTGTGCATTTTAATGAAGAAAATGTATTAATTTTGAAATTTGTATTTTGCTCTCTCCTAAAGGCAGATGGTAAATAATTTCAGATGGATAACAGTATAATGTGCCATATGTATCAGCATATGGTACATTATAACTAACTCCAATCCCCAAATGCTTGCATTGCACAATATTGATTACTTCAGATGAACTAATTTGCAGAAACATAAACTGGTGACTGTATTCAGAATTGGGTTTTAGAGCAGGGGTGAGAACCTGTGGCCCTCTTGATGTTGGTGGACTCCCAACTCCCAATATCCCCAGCCAGCATGGCTGAAGGTCGGGGATGGTGGGAGTACATCTGATTCACTGTCTATATAACTTTAAAAAATGATAATGGTGCTAATTAGCACCTTGTCTGTAAAAAAGGCAAAATGCTTTCAAACAATTATTTTGATAGATAAGCTGAAATAGTATACAGTAGCATAGTGACTCAGTTTGGACAATCTTCCAAACTTTGGAGGATTTGGAATATGTTGCAGACTAATACACTTCTTCTTGTGTGCTGATTCCCTCCCCCGTTTCTAGGTTGCTCTGGCTATAGTTTGTTCTGATATCTCAATTAGACAAACTATGGTTAGTGCTCACACCTACATATAACCATGATTTGAAGTGAATTTGCAAAACATTCTTTGGAAGAGAGTACTAACCATTGTTACCTGATTCAGGTGTCATGCACACTATGGTCTGAGCAACTTGGAAATAAGAGAGAGAATTGGCATGTGAAAAGGAAGTAGGGGAACCTGCAGCACATTCCTGACCCTCTAGTCTAGACCATTTTTCTGTTTTTGATCATCTAAATTAAGCCACCATGGTTTTGTGCAACATGCCTGATCTACAGCAAACCTTGTGCATACATGCTGCCTCCTCCCTAAGAGAATGAGTCTGGAAGCTTTCACTATCTATATCATGTGAACCAGAACTGTAATTGACACTAACTATGGTTAATTTCAATAAACCATGTTTACGAGCCATGGATTGATGTTGGCTTATTTGAAATTAGCCATTATCAATTCATAACAGTGATTAAACAAAAGTGAAAGTAAAAGGGGATAGCGTTTGTGGAAACTTAATGCTCACTTTGGCTCATGCACATTGTACTAAGCCATAGTTTAAGTGTGACATGTAAATATGATATATATTATTCGTTTAAAGTAAACCACAATATAAGGAAGATGTACATGTAATATTTAGTTCAGCTACAGCAGCTTATCTGCGCAGAGCTCTAAATAGCTTCCCAGTATTTTTTGTGTTTCAGGCAATACCATATAATGCCTATGAAAGCAAAGCATTCTGATTTATTAACCTTGTATCATTGGAATGGATGCACAGGGACGATCCTGGGGTTCGCCCCGGGATAAAGCCCCGTCTATCATCGGAATGGATGATACAACCAGAAATGATCAACTCCTCACAAGTCAAATATGCTTGCAGGGAAACACATGATGTTCCTAACACATTACTGTTGCTTCTGTGCACCGGACTGGATTTTGAACTTTCCAAATTCATATAGGTGCTTCAGTGTGGATTTGATGGGCTCTTTGTCAGGAAAATGCCTGGTTGGATGTAAGCAAACCCTCAGAAAGCTGTTGTGAATAAACCCTGGGACCTCTGGATTAGCACTACTAATTAAAACTGTATCCATAGTTTGAGAATAATTTGGACACAAGCAAGTCAGCACATATCACTTTGCACTACAAGCAGATTGCTTTATCTTTTTTTTTCAACTGATGAAAACTTTATAATTTGCAGGTAATATACCCTCAACATGCAAAACTTACAGATAAAGAGGTGAGTAGAAGCTTTAAAAGATATTTATAAAGTACATTTTCCCCTCCAAAATGTAACTTCTATTTTTCTCTCCTAGAAAACCAATATTTGCTATTTGTCTTTCCCAGATTCCAATTCAGGTAATTATTTATTAGATATGCATGTTATGTACACATGTAAAATGCAATACTTCTATTTCTGGTTAATGTTCGTTTTTATTAAGTGAAATATGATAGAAAAAATGTGTACTTGTTTGTATTATTTGAGGAACACAACTCAGAACACAAACAAGGTTGAAGCTTCACAAAGCTGTTGTGAATTAAGCAGCTATCATTACTTTCTCACTTAGAGTTGCTGGGAACCAGAGGTTGCAATTTTGATATGCCAGTCTGATAGTACAATCCTTTACATGTCTGCTCAAAAGTAAGTCCCATTGAGTTCAATGAAACTTCTCCCAAGTAAGTATAGGATTGCAGCCTTAAACCCATTAATGTGAAAATAGGTCCTTCTTAGTTCAGATTAAGTTTATGAAAAACAGAAAGGACAGTTTTCTGCAGATACAACTCGTATTCTGCAACCAAAAGTAGAAAAGGAGATGATCAACTAAATATAAGTCCCAGTGGAAGACAAAGTAAAATAAGCAGTGTTGAGTCTGAATGACAATGAGAAGGTCGGTAATATTTCTTTTCACACCTTAACCAAAATCCACAATTACCATGCATCCAACCAGGTTGACTTCATCTTTCTCTCCCTCCCATCCCCACCCCCATTTCAGCATTTTGTTTCTGTTATTTATTGTCTTGATTTTTGTCTAACACACTCACTCTGCATTATCAATGATTGTCACTATTACTAGTTTCACTTCCACCTCAGCTACATAGTTCTTAATGCATGGAAAATACTATTATTTTATGTGGAGTACTGAGCAGTCTTTTTGGGATGCCACACAATTTATCATGAATTGAATTGAAAGATGGTATATAAATCTGTTGATTACATTGGCAGACTGAAACCTATCAGATATTGTTTACATTTCAGTTCTGGTGATAATTGCACTTAGAATGCAATTACCTGAAAGTGCCCTAAAATTGAATTAATAATAATAATAATAATAATAATAATAATAATAATAATAATAATAATATATTTATTTATTTATTTCTTACCTGCCTCTCCCTTTGGATTGAGGTGGGGAACAACGTTAGTAAAGGAATCAACACATCTTAAAAATTCTTGATTTTACATTGATCTGGATAGGCCTGCTGGAAAAGGCTAGTCTTCAAAGCTGCCTTAAAATTACAGAGAGAGTTAATATTACGAATCTCCTCCAGCAGGCCGTTCCATAATCCAGGGGCGACAGAAAAAAAGGTCCTCTGGGAAACTGATGTCAGCCTAGTCTTGGCTGACTGAAGTAAGTTCTCCCAAGAGGACCTGAATGTGTGGGGCGGACTGTATGGGAGAAGGCGATCCCGCAGGTAACCTGGACCCAAACCATTTAGGGCTTTAAAGGTAATGACCAACACTTTGTACTTTGCCCGGAAACTAATTGGCAGTCAGTGGAGTGATTTTAATGTTGGGGTAATATGCTCACCGCTAGATGTACTGGTGACCAACCTGGCTGCCATATTTTGAACTAGTTGAAATTTCCGAATTAGGTACAATGGTAGCCCTATGTACAGCGCATTGCAGAAGTCAAGCCTTGAAGTTACCAGCGCATGCACAACTGTCTTTAGGTCTTCTGACTCTAAGAAGGGGCGCAGCTGGCGTATCAGCTGAAGCTGATAGCAGGCACTCCTAGCCGTCGTGTTTATCTGGGCTGCATTTACTTTATTTATTTATTTATTACATTTTTATACCGCCCAATAGCCAAAGCTCTCTGGGCGGTTCACAAAAATTAAAACCATTAAGAACATAATAAAACATCCAACAATCTAAAAACCCAAATACAAAATGCAATATAAAAAGCACAACCAGGACAAAACCAAATGGCAGAAATTGAGATAGGATTAAAATACAGAATTAAAACAGCAAAGTTTAAATTTAGGTGTTAAAATACTGAGAAAATAAAAAGGTCTTCAGCTGGCGATGAAAAGAATACAGTGTAGGCGCGGCAGACCTCTCTGGGGAGCTCGTTCCACAGCCAGGGTGCCACAGCGGAGAAAGTGATGGATCCAGGAGTGATGGATCCAGGAGCACCCCCAAACTGCGAACACAGTCTTTCAGGGGGAGTGTAGCCCCATCCAGAACTGGTTGACACACCTCCAAACCTAGGTCAGAGCCCTTGACAGCAAGCACCTCTGTTTTGTCTGGATTCAGTTTCAGTTTGTTTTTCCTCATCCAGCCCATTACTGCCTCCAAGCATTCATTCAGAGGAGACACACTATCCTTAGCTGATGCTGTTATTGAAGGCATAGAGAAATATATTTGGGTGTCATCAGCATACTGATAGCACCCCGCCCCATTCCTCCGGATGATCTCTCCCAGCGGTTTCATGTAGATGTTAAACAGCATTGAGGATAGGATGGCACCTTGTGGTATGCCATACAACAACTCCTTTTTTGAAGAGCAACTATCCCCAAGCATCACCATCTGGAATCTACCTGAGAGGTAGGACCAGAACCACTGCAGCACAGCGCCCCTGATTCCCAAACCCCTCAGGTGTTCCAGAAGGATACCATGGTCGATGGTATCAAAAGTCACTGAAAGGTCCAAAAGTATCAGCAAGGACACACTCCCCTTGTCAATACTCATGCGGAGATCATCCACTAAGGTGACCATAGCTGTCTCAACTCTGTATCCCACCCTAACGCTGGTTTGAAATGGGTCTAGAAAATCTGTATCATCCAAAACTGCTTGGAGTTGGAAGGCAACTGCCCTCTCTATCACCTTGCCCAAAAATGGAAGATTTGATACCGGTTTGTAATTATTAAGGTCCAGGGGGTCCAGGGAGGGCTTTTTTAGAAGCAGACATACCACTGCTTCTTTTAAACATGATGGAAAACTCCCCTCCTTGAGAGATGCATTAATAATATTTTGTAGTTGTAGTCTAACTGCATCTCCTCCCTGGGTGACCAGCCAAGAAGGACAGGGATCGAGAGGACAAGTTGATGTCAATTCTGTATTCTCCCCCCTCCCCCTTGACAATTTTGGAAAATTTTGAGCCCCTGGGTGTAGGTTTACTTTCAATGAGCAATTTGATAAATACTGTCTTGCACATATTTCTTGTTTTTTCATAACTAAAATGGACAGAACTTTATCAGCAGCAGCAGCTGAACTTTTTGGAAAGAGCTTAGAATATCCCTAAGAGAGTCTGGCGTGCTGACCAGGACCTGCACCTAATGTGGAAGCTGGAACTGGAGCCAGGCTAGAGAGTACCAGAGCTGGATATAATGGGCTCAAAGACAGAAGTTAACCCAGCAGAGTCTCAGAGGAGACAAAAGACTTCATATTGCATACCTCCAGCTTCTCCTTTCTCATCTAGTACTGGTGCATAGCTTTCAGCTGGGTCTTTTCTGTCCTCCTGAGTAGACCCCCCTCTTGTGAGTAGCTCTCTCCTCCTGAGAGGACCCCTTCTGGAAGCTGGGCATGTGCTCCTCTACTGATTAAGTTTTCCACTGGGCTCAACCATGTTTCTCTGGGGACCTGGGGGATGTGGGAGAAGAGTTGGAGATTGAGGCAGGGCTCGGGATAGGGTTGAAGAAGTTATTGGAGGGGCTCAGTGAGGCATCCTCAGGCTGCCTTTGGTCTGTCACAATTTCTTCCAGGTCTTTTGTGGGAACAGAAGTTTCAACAGAGTCTCGACCCTCTTCCTCTGGAAAAGTATCTCCATTGTCTGGGCCAAATGGGATCCTGATGCCTGCACGGGGCCTCCCATAGCTATATTGGGAATTATTAATTAATACTTAAAATTCTGGGCAGTATTCAAAAGTGTCATTTCACCCAAGCAAATGATGTTGCATTAGTGGAAATTAGGTTCCACTTGTGCAGCGGGTTGTGCAACCACTTTCAGAAGAGTGGATCGTGTGCTCTACTAGTGTAATGCACAAGTGCTTGCATAACTGAAAGATTTGGTGGAACTTCACAGGCACTATTTCAGTTTGAGGGATGATACTCTTGGATACTGCCCTCTGTATTTTATTTCAACCATCATGTATAATTCTACATTCCATCACTAAGAATGCTTTAAAATGCCTCTTCATGTATTCCAAGCTTTGAGGTTGCCTTTTGGCTTAAAATTGGATACTTGGTTCTGTGTGATGAATGCCAGATTGAATGATAATCATTTAATATTATTCTTGGAAAACGTGATCAAATTGTATAAAAGCTCCCCTATTATGAAAAGAGGCAGCTAAAACTTACTATTTCAAGAAAAATCAGTTGGTTACAGCTGAGCTTTCCCGTGTGTGTGTGTGTGTGTGTGTGTGTGTTTATGGCAGTGTTAGGTTATAAATGTTAACATGTTAACAGAAGAATCTTACAGATGGAAATTTAGGAAACAATAGTGTGAACAGCTGATGTTAAATGTGGATTTACATCATGAGCTTTTGACCAGTATATGTACATTTTTTGAGGCGGGGGGGGGGAAATACTATCTTCTGAACCTTGTTCTGATGAAATGGCTACAGATTCCTTCCGCTCACTCCAGCAGTTTTAAACCACATCGATTTGAAGATGGAGAGTTTGACTGAAATGGTTTTAACTGGCAATACTTAAGTGTAGTAGCTCATGCAAATCGCTCTTAAAGCCAAAGGGTTGTATCCAATGTTAGTCCAACTTAAATCTCATGAACTTCAATGGGTCTACTCTAAGTAGGACTAACATTGGATACAACCCAGAATGTAGGTGAGGTGATAGGACAAGCAGCCGCGCCACATTTGCACTGTTGCATGGAAACAGTGCACCGCTAAGGCAGCAGCTTCAGTAGTTCTCTCTCATTCTTTAAAATGAGGACTGGCAGCTTTCACCTCACCTTTCTAAACTCCCTTTTGATGCCACCTACCTACCATTAAGACAAGACTGGTAGGATCTAACATTCCGTTTCAGCCTCTGAAACAGCAGATGTGGCGGAAGCTGGGACAGGCTAGACTGATCTTGGTACATTCACCCTCTCTCCCTCTGTCCTTCTCTCTCTTTCTGCCAAAAGAGAAAAAAGGTAGTATTTGCAACCTATAGTGTGTTGCATTGTTTATCCAATAGGTGAACACACGCATCATGCTATGGCTGCCCCGGTTTAGGAGATCTCTCTATCTTCCAGCCTAAAACAAAGCACACCATAGTCTTTCTCCAACTGAATCACTGTGCATGCAAACTCAGAGGTGGTGATGGGGTTATGATTGGTCTTCTTGGTTTTGTTTTGTTTTTTTAACTTGCTAGAGTTGGCCAGGCAAGCACCTGCTCACCAGGGTGCAGTTACAGATTTTCATTAGACATACTTCCAACTCAATATAGAACTTTTTTTTCTTTTTCTCCTCTTTCCTTTTTGGCTTAGGTTGCCTTGGAGACACACAGTTTTGTTTTAGGTTCCGGCAGTCTTCTAGCAGAAAGCTTTCGTGGCATTGTCTGCTGGACCAGTTTGACAGAGACCTACCCATTTACTTGAAGGTTGGGAAAGTAGCCTGTTTTCTCTTGGCCAAATCTGGCAGTACTTTTTTTTTATTTCTAGCAGGCAACTATTATTGTGGTGAATACATCATAATGAAATTATGAGGTCCATTCTAAAACCTGTTCTTCCAAGGCATTGTATGGCAATTTGCTAGTATAGTAATGATCGTGTGACTAATAAAATTGCAATATTTTCTAGTGATTAACATGCTAATTATACTTCCCTCTAAATTGGAAATGTTAACTAGTAAAAATCATCCCTAATCTTGTTCCAGAATTGTTTGTTTTTTGGGAACTTAGTTGAAATGTTGTTGTATTTAGTTGTTTTCAGACTTTTTATCTTCAGGGAACCCTTTCTTGTTTATCTGCTGAAGAATCCCTGATCAGTGCAAAGGATTCTAGGAACTGTCTAGGCTGAACACCCAGTTTGAGCCTCAGTTGGGCTTAGAATATGCCCAACACTTCCCTGTTACTGCAAACACCAAAGTTTCCAGGAGCAAGTTTGAAACCATTGCTGTTTCACCATTTGTAATCTATCTATCCAAACCTGTCGGAAATGGAGTATTGAAATCCTAGTTGTTTAAATGTTGAGTGTATTTATTTGGAAATGCCTTTTGATTTTAAGTACGATTAGTAACAAGGCCTAAGTTAGATGGGGAGAAAAACATGAATGTCTTTGCTTGAATCAATTTTTTTAAAATTTCACGGCAGGCTTGTGGACAAATTAAGTGTAACCATTTTATTGGTCTTCATTCTATATCAAGTGTTCAGGTACTTAGATTATCTGTTCAGAGATTCTTATAATGTAATCATAGAAATGTTGGCTCCTAAGCTGTAACCATTTTATTTTGATATGCAATGTCTGGATGTGTTGAGTGGAAGAACTCTAAGCATTTTTACAGTATCATATATTATAATAATTAAAACTGTAAATATAGTGAACTGATCATCATGTGGAGAGTCCATAAACAAGTAATCTCTAAGGATGAAATATGTGATCTTCTAAGTTTTCAACTTTGTTCAGAAAGTATGAAGTGTTATGACTGTGTTTGTTTTTTCTTTCTTTTTTACAGAAGGATCCTGCTTATTATTATGGCTATGTATATTTCAGACAAGTACAAGACAAAACATTAAAAAGAGGCTACTTCCAGAAGGTAACTTAGTTTGAGGAAGGCTTTTTATGGCCGGGTTCACACAACATGTTAACCCACCATGGGTTATCATGTTGTCAGAATGCTATGCATTTTCCACAGAGTAGTTTGGTAACCATGCAGTGTGGTTTACGTTACTCGAACAACCCATTTTAAGAACCCATGGCATGTTGGGTTATCCAGAGTGGTTAACCAGGCAAATTACATGGTTATCAAGCAACCCTGCAGAAAATGTGCTGTGTTCAGACAACACAACATATAACTCACCATACAGAAAATACACTGTGTTCCGACAACATAACCTACGGTTAAACAATAACCCACACTGGGTGGGTTACCGCATTGTGTGAACCCAGCCAGTGGTTGCTATCCTAAATACACTTTTATAGAAGTATGTTCTATTAAAATCATTAGAATATATCCCATGTTTTTAAGACTGAGGGAGGCAAATGTCCCTTTGTTTTAGGCTGTGGACCCTCAGAATAAGACCAATATGAATAAACCATAGCAAAGTGGCTTGATTTAAACCAGCAAGAGAAATGGTCCATTTAAATCACTCATTAAAATAAAGTTTCCCATTGAAACTTGTGTGCAGTTCCTGAATAATGGTGCAAATCTGACCACTCAGCCATGTCAATTTATAACTAAACAGATTATTATTTACACTGTTTCATCCTTACAAGCAGGCTTTGTAATATATTCCCATATAGAGTCGGTTCGCACAATCAAATAAGCCACCTTATTTAAGCCACGGTGGTCTGTGGTGTGTGTGGGTAGCCATTATGAATATTTAAGCCATGGCTATGGCTTGCTCGGTCATCTGAACCCAAGTGGAAGTTAAGCAATCCTCTCATAAGCCAATGCCTCATCTTGGCAAAATATATTCAAAAACCACAGCACATACTGGAATGTGGCATCCTCGTCAGGACTTAAACAAATCACTGTGGGCCACCATGATTATGACCACCACTCATGAAAGTTTTAGTTAACAGCACAATCTTATACATGTCTCCTCAGAAATAAGTTCCATTAAATTAAATGGGGCTTACTCCCAGGTAAGTGGCATAGGGGTTGCAGGTTTAATATGAGAATACAAGAAGATGCTCATTGGGCATTTTTTACTTCTGTTTTTCTTTCCAGAGTTGCTTCTTTATCCTTTTCTCTGTCTTGGCTCAGACTTGCTCTCAAAAAAAAAAGTAGCAATGAAAAATTAAATACCCATAACTGGTATGTCAAAGCAGGGTTTGGTAGGTACTGGGCTGAAAATAATACAGTTCATTTTTTAAAAATAGTTTTTGGATTATTTTTTTTTAAAAAAAACCTCAATTTTTATCTACCCTGCTGAATTGTTTTAACGAACTCCTCTGCCTTGCTTTGTCCAGTTCCACCACAACATAAGCACAGAACAAGAGTCCTATCTGGCCTGTGCCTTTGCATATGTCACTTTAGTCAGAAAAACTGAAAACTGAGAACTTCCAAGAAGCAAAAGCAGTTGGTTAGGCTAGACAGAGCCATTTTCATGAGATGAAAAACTTAATTTGATTTGTAGCAGTTTCATTTTTATAAAGTTTTTATGTAAGTGTAGTTTAGTGTGTTTATGATGAGATTTAATTGTAACTATGCTACTTTTGTAACTTAGACATTTAGTATTTTATTTATGATGTTTTAATAAATTAAGAATTGATTTAATTTTTCAAAATCTGTTATTTTAAAATTAATTTTTATCCACCCTGAACCATAGTAATATCTTTAATGTACAATTGCTGAGGTTATGTTATCAAATAATATTGGAGATGAGTATGCAGAGACAACTGATTGAATTGCAGATTGTGTTGTGGTTCGTTTGAAGGATTTTCTGTTAGTAAATTTATTCTTTTTAGAGCTAGCTGCATAAAGGGGAAAAGCTGTGTGTGTGTGTGTGTGTGTGTGTGTGTGTTCGTGTTCAATTTTCCATGGAGAAACCGGGATGTGTGTGGAATTAAGTATCCCTCCCTTGCTGATTCTCTGCATAAAATTACATTATTCCCAGGTTACTTAGTCTAACCCCTAATAAGGGCCATTGGGGCACTTTTACATGCACATGAGTGTAAAATATCATTCATCCAGTAGCTCAAGGGTGTTGCTATATAGCAAAATAAAAATATCAACATGTTGACTTTATAAATACATGTATTTAGTGACGATTTACAGCATTTATTCTAAATACTTGTAGTAATCATGAATTATTTTGTTTCTTCTATATAAGTCCTTGGTTCTGATCAGCAAGCTGCCTTATATCCATTTTTTTCACACTGTGCTTGGACAAATTGCACCTGAATATTTTGAAAAGAATGAACCTTACTTGGAAGCAGGTTGGTAACACTGTTGATCTGGTGAAGTTACACATTTTTCAAAGATAATGCTCATATTAGTTGCACATTCGTGCAAGTCTGGAATCCCTAGTAAAATAGAACTGCATTGTGAATCTGTGACTCCAAAATTGGTACATTAGAGTATATCGGTAGATTGTCAGGTGCTTGTGCATAGGTTGCCAGTTTGTCAACTGAGGAAGCCTATGATATATGAGGCATTGATCTAGTTCAGGGGTGATATTGTCAGATAGATGTAAATTGACTAAATCCTGTTGGGAGGGTCTCTTGAATTATCGATTTTAGGAGGCATTGTTATAATTTAATTGACTGTTCTTAATGTACAAAGCTGATTGCATATTATTGTTTTCAGTTTGTAATGATGTTGATCGATGGCCACCACCAATCCCAGGGGAAACCCTACATTTGCCTATTATGGGCATTGTAATAAAGGTATTTATTTTCATATTTGCAAGTCTCCTATAAGAGGTGGGAGTGGAGGGTAACTTTGAAGAGAGAGGATAGCTGATTGGTTGACAGCTAATTAGGGAGTGTGTGAATGGAATGCTGGACTAAGTGGACCTTTAGCTCTTCTTATCTTCTTATTGCTTTCAGGAGTGGTTAGATCCTTTCATTTATTAACTGATGTTAAGTTAGCATTGTAGGCTATTAGTATTTTGAATAACATATAAAACATATTATGTCTCCTTCCTAAGGTGCGGATTCCTACATGTCATGACAAGCCTGGAACAACCCAAGTATTACAGTCAACATACCAGGTAATTCACAACCCACTTGAACACTCCCTCAAAATAAAAGGTTTGACTTTCAGATTTCATTTCTAGACATGCAAGCCTACAATCCGAAGTAAGGGAGAGTATATTTTGTAAAGTAGAAATCGCCATAGGGGCTTCAAGTACTGAAATGTAACATGAGAAATGGAAAGTGGAAGCTTGTGCAATTTATATTATTTTTGCACAAGTAAATTACATTAAGCACTGCTTAACATTATTATTTGTACCAAAACAAATGATTTTATTCAGTAATGAGAAGAGTGCTTGATGTGGCAACAGCAAGCAACTTCAGATCCAAAGCAATGATCTACATTACTTCAAATTAGGAATATTGCAGAACACTATGGATTGATTCCAAAGTTGGGGTTAGATCCAAAAATGCTCTTCCATTCATGGATCCAAACCTATCCAAATTGTAAATGTTGAAACCTATGTGGTGAGAATTTAATATTCTAAAACAAGGGAGTACTTCATACAGTCCTAATCACTCAAAATATAGCTGTCTCTGTGGGTTCCATTCTCTCCCAACTCCCTGCTTTTCATTTTTCTCGTATGTTCTCCCCTGCCTGTTTATTTTTCTCTCTTCTCTCTTGCTCAGGGTTGTTACTCCTCTTGGAAATCTCATTGCCCTTTAAGAGAGTGTTTGTTTGTTTTTTACATACCCTTACCTGTAATTTCTCTTACAGCTTTTCTTTACACTCCTCCCTTTTGATGCAAGCTACCCACCATTAGGGTGGGAATGGTGAGGTTTCCTGTACCCTTTCAACCTCCCCCACAATTTGGTCTCTCTCATATTCCCAGACAGTTTTCTGTTCTGCCTTCCCGATTCATGTCTAAGTGGGTTTCCCAGTCCTCAAATATGCGTTATGTTTAGGGGTGACCATTGTTTGGAATTGGAAGGGGAGGTAAGGGGAGAAAGAGACAAGCTTCATCTCTTATAGGTGTAGAGCCAAACAGAAGCTTTTACAAACAGAATGTTTAGTGCCTTTATTGAAGCATTCACTGAAGAAGTGAATCAAATATAACAGATCTCTTAGTTGTCCAGAAGCAAGCATTAGTCTCTGTAATCAACCTAGTGAGTGGCAATCTACATTTCTGGTTAAGTATGAGAAGTGATCATTCTTATAAAGACAGCATACCGCACGCCAAGAGTGTGCAGAATTCAAGCTTTTGGGGTCTACTTTTTTACTAGAACCCCCAGATCCACCAACTGGAGACTGGTGCAAAAGACATATGTTCAGAATTAAAGAATTCTGAACCCAGGAATTTTTGAGTGCCAGAACTAAATGAAGCTCATAGTACTTCCACCCCCAGGCATCCCGACCTTTCTTCATTTTGGCAGAATAATTTTTGGGATGGGGGCAGGGAAGAGTCACTGACCTGGTCCTCGCGTAATGCCAATTTATAGATTCTTTAATCCATTGGTTGAACCATGGCCAAAGTGAGCAAAGCTGCCTCCCATGTTTCTGCTTTCCAACTGCTTTTAGCACCAACCCAGGAATGCCCCATTCCTGGATTGTGTGATGCGATCTGTGAAGCTGGAACTCTAGGTTTTTGAGGAACAAGCAATCCAGAGTTTTAACCCCACAATAAACCATGGCATTCCTGGGTAATGTTGATGAAAGCGGATGCAAAGCAGAATTGGTGAGTGGGCAAGAGGCAGCACACTCCCTCCCTCATGGCCCCAAGAACCCAGAAATCATTGCCATTTTATTGCAAATCCCCCAGAGATCTATCAGTAGATCCAAACTTCCCTTCCGCCCAGCCCTGGTGCATACAAATTTTTATTCCATTGCCTTGTGCTAATCTGACCAAAAGATTTTTTGTTTTGCTTTTTAGGCAGACACACAGATCTCCATTGCTTTGCCTACTGTCCATGAAGTAGATCTCTTCAGGTAAAAATATTAAAGCATTGCACTTTCTGAAGTCCTGAAGCTGACACATCCCATCAGAGGGAGTTACAGAAATTGAGTGTTTTAATCAATTAACTACCAAATGGGTATTGAGCTTCAGAGAGTCATCCTTGGTGGTAATATGTAACTCCTGTGAAATATATAAGATGGGGTATTTTGTTTATGGGAAAGGTAGATACTTCGGGCCCTCCTAATGTTTTGGACTACCACTCCCATAATCCATGATTCTTGGCCATGGTGGCTGGGGCTGAGGGCAGTGGAAGTCCAAAACATCTGTAAGGTACCAGGTTTCCTACCTCTGATTTATGACGATGTTGTGATAACTGTCTTTAATATATTGGTGTTAAGGGATGGAGATCAGTCGCCCTTTTGAGTAAGTTGAGAGGGTACAGGCAGTAACTGGAAGAGAAGCACCTCTTGCAAATTTCCATTGCTGCCTTAATATGAAATGTATTGTTTTATCTCTGAGAGCTTCTGGGTAGAGTTTCCAAGAAGAGAGTCAAGATGCAGAGGCTGCACTGTGCTTGTCCTCTCCTCTTGCCTCTAGTCCACACTCCTAGATTTATCCTCAGAGCTCTTAGCATCATCTTTCTTTATGCTCTCTTCATAATGGATGCCACACTATAAAGTCATTGTGTCTGTGGCTACTGCATCCCCCATGGCCTGGCCAAAGCTGGAGAACTGGTAGTTGTGTGGTTTCTGGCTAAAGTTCTACCTACACACACACTGGGCATGTTTGTACGATTACAGAGGGAAAATAAGCCAAGATGGCTTATTTTCCCTCCCCATGCATACTGATCATGAGCAGCTGCCGTTGCAGTAAATTATGCAAATGCCAGTCTCATGTACAGGACACGTGGGAGGGTATCTTTTACCCCTGGCCAATGACTGAGTTCGCACAACACTGAAACCCACACTCAGTGATTGAGTGTGGGTTAACAAGCCACCCTGCGGAAAATATCCTGGGTTCAAACAACATACTAACCCACAGTTCAGCAGCAACCCACACTCAACCACTGAGTGTGGGTTAGTGTGTTGTGAAAACTCAATCATTGCCTGGGTTCACACAGTCGTGGGGTTCACACAGTCATGGGGTTCTCCTACCAGCACTTGCATAATTCCCTGTGATGTAGCTGGGGTTGCCATGTCATCCGAACCCAGTGCATGGTGTAACAAGGGTGGCTTTGTACCCACCCCACAACCCCTACTGCATGTTGTGGGTTGGGTATAAAGCCACCCCTGCCATGCCATGTGACAAGTGTGGACAACATGGCAACCCACGCTGCATCCCAAGTAATTATGAAAATGCTGGTCACATGCGCAGCACATGTGAGTGATGGGGGGTGAACAACCACGATAGCTTCTTTTACCCCTGTGATCGTCCAAACCTAGTCATTGTGTCTGAGGCCATTGCGTCCCCATTGCTTGGCCAAAGCTAGAGAGCTACTAGTTGTGTGGCCTCTGGCTGTAGTTCTAACCCACACTTATCTCTACTGCTGTTTTGTCCCTGCCTTTTAACCTTCAGAAAGATTCAATAGCCAGGCAAATCTTAGACTATCAAGATGGTATGAGTCAAGGTCACATTTACAGTTGCATGTCTGTCCGTCCCCTGTATTTGTTCTCCCTTTTCTTTGCTCCTGTTCTTTCCCCTATAAGTAGAGGAGGATATTTTTTTAAAAAAAGACTATTCTTGTAAATCTGTTTCAGATGTTTCCTGCCAGTCTTCTTTCACATCCAGATGCTATGGGAGCTAGTGTTGTTAGGGGAACCGCTTGTTGTCATGGCACCGTCACCATCAGAGTCTTCAGAAACTGTGTTGGCACTTGTAAGGTAAACATATGGAGAAGTCTAAAAAGCTCCACCACTGTGATCTCACTATGAGTCACAATGTGAAGGCTCTAGCAGAATCCTCAGGTTCTCAGCTTTCATTTAAAAAAAATCACACAGTTGGAAAAAAAAACCTTAAGCATGCAGGTAAGCTCAATGTGCTTGTAGATGGATTTATTATTATTATTATTATTATTTTGCTCATGGTCCAAGGGAAAATCTTCCTAGGGCTCTCAGTCTCAGCCCTATCTGTTGATTCTCCCCAAATGGCTCTTACTTCCTTTTATCATCCAAGGCACCCCAAGGAAATCACAAATTGTGCGAAACCCAAACATTTAGGAAACACGTAATTATGCTACCTTACTTATACTGAGTGCTGTAGTCCGCATTATATTTTAATTCAAGAATGTAGGCTTTTTAGCATGTATGAATTTTTGTGAATATGTAATACGGTCAAATGCCACGTAAAAGAAAGTAGTTGGATTGTATCTGATGGCTTTTGAAAGATGATACTTATTTTTGCTATCTTAGTTAAAGTATAATAATAGTAATATGACTCTCAATGAATGAAAAGGTTTTAGTTTGCCTTTTAACTAATTAGGTGCCACCTCCCTGCCACCCCCACCCCCTGGAGTTGCTGTAGAAAGAACTGAGGCAGCTGCTTTCTGAGGTTGTAACACCAACTTTGTAGACATCAAAAAGGACGTATTTTGGTGGGGGTGGGAAGAGGAGAGGTCTGGGTCTGCAGAATCCTATGGCTTCTCTATAACCAGTCCCCAGTCACCGCCAGTAATTGAGCTAGACTTATTTATTTATTTATTTATTTATTTATTTATTTATTTTATTTATTTATATACCGCCCTATAGCTGAAGCTCTCTGGGCGGTTTACAAAAGTTAAAAACAGTGAACATTAAAAAGTATACAAATTTAAAACCATCACAAATATAAAAGCAACAGTATAAAACAGTATCCATTTGAACAACAACAGTTCTGGGGTCCATTAAAAAACAAACGAACTTAGCATATGTTGTTAAATGCTGTTAAATGCCTGGGAGAAGAGAAAGGTCTTGACCTGGCACCAAAAAGATAACAATATTGGCGCCAGGCGAGCCTCATCGGGGAGATCATTCCATAATTGGGGGGCCACCACTAAAAAGCCCCTGTCCCTTGTTGTCATCCTCCAAGCTTTCCTCAGAGTAAGCACTCGGAGGAGGACCTTAGATGTTGAGTGCAGTGTACGGGTAGGTTCATGTCGGGAGAGGTGTTCCGTCAGGTATTGTGGGAGGAGGATGAACAGGAGGCAAAATTACTTTTCCCACTGTGCAGCCAGGAGCCCGACAGGGTATAAGATTTCCAGGAGTGTCTGAGACCAGAGGCTTCTGTCTATTTTAATTGATTAAAATAACATATTACCATGATCTCAGTATACATGCCTCTTGAAATACAGACCTTTTTCAGACGACACACTAAGCCACAGTGGTTAAGCATTTTGAGCTAAATGTTATGACTTAGCATGTTGTATGAACTATATTTAGCGTGTTGTGTGAACCATTTCTAACCATTTATGACTGTAGTTATTGCTACATAACTTCAGTTTAAACACGCTTACGAACCATTTTCTGCAAAAGGGTCAGTGGCCTAACCATGGCTTAACGTATTGTCTGAACAGGCCCGTTGAAGTAAAATAGTAACAACTTAATAAAAAGTTGCCAGTCATTGTGAGAAGGAAAGATGATCATGAGTATTTTCTTTTTCATTACCCTGTCCTAGAAATATGTCAGAACAGCCTGAAAAAAGACAAAAGTTTTAATTGGCTTATTTTAAAATATTTATACCTGATCCAAGAATAGTGTTCAAAGTATCTTATAAATGCATCAGAGGATAAGATTTAATTAATGAGTGGGATCTGCAACAAAACATTGCAGTATGGATTCTCCTGTTCCGAATTTCAGCCAGCCAAGTCTCTTTTCAGGATATTCCATTCTATTCCCCGTCCCTTCAGTTTTCCACCCCCCCACCCCACAACAACAGTCAGCCAGTATTCTGTGGCCATTGAGAGTGCTTAGACCTCATTGAAGTGTTTTGGAGAAGGGTTCTTCCCTTAAGGATCTTTTCTAATTGTTGTTGTTGTTGTTGTTATATTTATTTGTATCCCGCCTTTTGCCCAATACTGGGCCTCGAAACCTCTTGTTTTCATCCCCACGCTTGCTAATACCTCTCTCTTGTACATGGATACTGCCATTTTGGCTACTTAAGCATCCTCATTCAGAGAATGCACTCACTGTTAGAATATAGGATAGGATTAACAGTTCAGCCACAAATATTTTAAAAGACAGCATAAGAATAGCAAAAACATAGTAGAATTTATCTTCATCAATCAGAGTAATCTACAGAGGAAGCATGTAACACACATGAACACCCTTTGATTTTACTGCCTGCGTTTTTGTTTCACAGTTGTATCTCACCTTTGAAGTACTGCAGTGATTTTAGGCCTTATTTTACAATACATGACAGTGAATTCAAAGAATATACCACTCGTACACAGACCCCGTAAGTAAAATTGATTACAGTTATAAAATCTTGATAGAGTAATTTTTCAATCAGTATTCTTTCTTATGCGGTGATCCTATCAATGTCTGCTCAGAAGTAAGTCCCATTGAGTTCAGTGGGACTTACTCCCAAGTAAGTGTGAAGGATTGAAGCCATAAAGGGGTTAAATGAAAACTAAGGACCTGTTTAGGAAGCCTTAACAGAAGGCACTATCCTTCAGTTTTGCAAGCATACGGTCCACAATTAACTATTTTAATTGAGTTTAATATTCAGAGATAGGAAATAGAAAGCAGCTGATGTCTTGATATAATGTTTTATCTTCCAGTATATATAACTTAAACTTACAATAATAGAGCTTCTATCTACAAGGCTATTAAGAAATCCTTTATCAAGTCAGGATAAAAAAAAATCTTAATTCCAGAAAGAACATATATAATGTACCAGTATTCTAAAGTATGCCTAGCCAAATTGTCAAGCTTACAGTATTTGAACTGGTTTTGCATTGAAGTGATGGTACATGAGCATTCTTTCTCCAATAAGTCTCAGTTACTTTTGAACCAAAGTGGAACTGTTTCCAATAAATCATAAAACACAAAACAAAAATGTTTCTTGCAGTATTTCCTTGCTATATGGTAACCTGATAATTAAGTCTGTGATTGTATTAGTTTTATTGGGCTCTGTCTCAAAAACCAGTAACAACTTGTGTTGAAACTATATAATTTTAAAATTTCATTAAACAAAGATCTTAGCAGGGGGAAGTATCCAAACATGGAAACCATATTTGTGAGCAAGATATTTTTAGAAACGAAATTGTTTCGCTTAACCAGTTCCACAGAAACAAAGCAACATTTGAAATGATGACCCACTATGTAAATGTAAAAAAGATCAAGGAACTTGTGGTTTAGCATTTTGCTGCTATTTTAAACAGAGCTGGTACCCTCCGCTGCGACTCTGTGGAATATTTTAGTTTTATGTCTGAGCTTCCCTGTTGCATAGGAGAATTCTCCATTGCAGTGTCTATGTAATAATTCTTCTATTGATTTAGAGGATTGTCCTACTTGCACTTGGATTTACTTGCTGTTCTGTTTAAAGATTTTACTGTAAAATATTCAGAGAGGGAACAATTTTTAATCTAAACTCAGAAGGGTTCCATAAATTAAAAAGTATTCGTTGTCGGAGTAGGCTAATGTTAAGGTGAGGGGGGGAGGCGGAAATAGGAGCTGTTGCAATGCATATTTCTGAGGGAGCAATACTATCCAGGAATCTGAAATATCCTACGGTCCCCCAGACTCTGGCTGGGGGATCATGGGATATTTCAGATTCCTGGATCTTAGGTCAAAGACAGTACTCCAACCTTGGAACCAAGAATCTGAGCTCCCTGCCCCCTCTCCCTTGCAGCCGGTGTGAAGAGAACTGTGTCAGCTGCCTTTCCAAGCTCATAAAAGTGACCTCAGGGAGGAGGGAAAGGGGGAGTGCCAATGGACAGAGAAGGGAGGGGACTGGGGAGGCCATCTTATGCCTATCCCCAGGCCTCCCTAGCCTCCTTCCCATCATGCCCCAGCTAACCAAAATACAGAAGCAAAGATTGCCTCTGCTGCTGTTCCTGCTCTGCGTTGGATGGCCATAAGCTTCCGAGTTTGAAAGCTTATAGCTGTAACGATAGGATTGCACCCTAAATGAGGTTGTGAACATTTTGGAGATTCATCAGTTAGGTACCTTGGGTGTTTTATGCATGTGTGTATGTATGTTCTTCCTCCATTCCCTCCACGCCCCCATCCTTGTTATAGCTGTGCAAACATTCCTGTTTTGTATAGATATTATGCCTCTGCTAGGACATTGAGGAAGCATTGTAACTGCTTTATAAAAAGTAGTTTATCCTTTCCATTATTTAACAGGCATGCCAATTCAGCTGGCGTGTGTGCATTTTATTTATTTATTTATTCAAGATGAAAGCAATAACAACGCGGTAGCAACAATAGTCAGATTGGTGGGTTTAATGAAGAAAATATGACATTGTCACTAACAAGTTTCCCCTCCCTCATGAGACAGGTCTAGCTCTTCTTTGTATAGTCCTTTGCAATTGTTTGAGCGTTTTCTTTAATAAGTTTTCCAGATGAGGTGTTGGTGGTACTTGTTTTTTAAACATTAAATTGTTTTATTCATAATGTAATCTCATTTGTCCTCTCCACTATTTATTTATTTGTCTCCTGTAATTTATACTGTAATCTGCTAATCCCAATATGGAGAAGAAGTGAATATGTTTTAGCTAGAAGAGAAACTTTTTTGGTTTGGAAGTATATTCAAATTCTGTGAGAAATATAGATGTTGGTAAATTTAAACACAAAAGAGAATCTTGTGAAACCTGGAAGACTAACCATCACATGGGTTGGGGTAAGATGATTTTTCTCCAATTTCCCCTGAGAGTCAGAGGATGCTCTGGAACAGCGTGGGAGGTGATGCAGGAGGCTGCTGGAGGAAGCTGCAAAAATAATCTTCCCTTTTCATGAGCAGGAGCCTCTACTGGTTCACAGCCCCTTTCTTGAATGAAAAGAGCCCTTCTTTTTGGGGAGGGGCTAATTTGGATGCAAGTTTTAGTCTTCAATGTGCCACAAAACTCCTCTTTGTGTTTTCTGAAGCAGCATAATACAGCTGCTCCTCTGGAATTTGCTAGCGCTGAATCTATAGAGAGGCTATTATTTCATCGAAGAATTTTCTGCATTTCAGGCCTTCTGTCATATTAGGAGTGACAAATCCATTTTTTGCAAAAACACTGCAGCACTGGCCGCACATCATCCGAATAGGAGACATTAAACTGTCAGGTAAAGTCTTTATACTGACTGCAATTTTATTCTAAGATGTACGAAAGATTACAACTTAATCTCTTTCCTCCTTTAGTCAACAAAACAGGAAACAATAGGGAAATTAGGTAAAGTGGCGAGGATGTTTTGGGTTTTAGGTATGAAACACAGTAGCTTGGCTTTACATCTCCTATTGACTTAGATCACTTTATAGATTGAAAGTTGCAAAAACTGAACCAGGATTGAAACTGAAGTATTGGATCAGACCAAAACAGTCAGTTTGCTGGTATGTATTGAGAGTTGAGTAAGAAATCAAAGGGAAATTGAATAGAATTTAATAGATATAAGTGATAGAAGATATAAATGATGGTCTTCTGTTAGACCATCTTTGTTTTGTAAAAGAGTATGTATTTACACCAGCAAAACTCTACATTAAACAAAATGGAAAGGTTTTCAGTTTTCATATAGCAAGGCTACTTACTAATTTGTATGAAAATTCATATTTAGAAAGCCAGTGTTTCTTGGCCACAGCAAGAGATGTGCAAGGCTATACAGATGGGGGAGGCAAAGCTATGGAAGGCAGAAGGGTGATGGGTGCCAAGCTTTCTACACCTGCTTCCACCTCTTGCTCACTCTCCAGGCCTGCCACTTCCCTGATGCTCTTTTTGTGAGCATCTTGTTAGGTTTGATACCACTACTTCTGCCACAACCAGAGAAAAAGTGAAGGGTATGTGAGCAGAGGGGATGTAGTACATAGGACTTCCTCTTCATTTCCAGAATGCAGTGGTTTATGCTTGCCTAGCCTTCACTAAAGCGGGAGAATGAAGAAAGGAAGGAGGCAGCCAGGCCATTGTGCACGGTTTGCATTCTGAGATGGAGCAGTACTCTTGAACTCCCAGCCTCTCCCCAGTAGCAATTGGAATCATGTTGTTTTGCTCCATTTGTGTTCACCTCTTGTGGCGCTACAACCAATGAGAGTAATTGCTTCAGCCTACATACAAAATGGGGTGAGACTGCTGGTCCATCTACCTAACCATTGTCTACTTCACCCTTCCCCAGCCTAGTGCCCTCCAGATGTGTTGGACTATAACTCCCATCATCTCCAACAAACAATGGCTATGCTGTCTGAGGATTATGGGAGGTGTAGTCCAACATACCTGGAGGGCACCAGATCTGCACTCTGACTGACAGCAGCTCTCCAAGGTCTAGGGCAGAGATTATTCCCAGCCTTGCTACCTCGGATCTTTTAACTGAAGTTCTCAGGGGTTAAACCTTGGATTCAAAGCAGAGGGGACAGGCGTGGTGTTTGCCATCACGTCCTTGCAGGGAAAGGCCACCTCCCAACCCAGCTTGTCAATACCATTTAAGACTTCAGTGTATAATCAAGAAAGAAAGTAAAATTACACTGGTGCAAGTTAGTAAATTGCCTTGCTCTGTAAAAGACAAGAAGAGTTATGTAAGGTTGCACTCTCTAAAGCTAACCAATTGGGCCTATGAAATACGTTTGCCTTTTCAGGTCTTAGTTTTTGAGACTACAACAGTGACAGCTATCTGGACCGAAATAAATATAGAAAACATAACGAAAGGCAATCCTTCATTGCTTCAGACAACACTTTTAAAAATTATATCTTAACTTGTAATTTGCTATCCGGTGGCAAATAACTTCGTTTTATTATTTATTATTATTATTTATTTATTTATCATACTTATACCCCGCTCCTCAGCCAAAAAAGGCTCTCGGAGCGTATATGCAAATAATGCCAAGGGTTTTTTTTCTGCAAATGAATTTTGCCTTATGGCTGGTCACTATCTATATGACTAATGTGTGGGATCTAAAGGACTCATAGGGCTTCCACATGTGCAGAGGGCCAGAAATCATGGCTCACCAGGACACTGTCCATTCCCACTACAGCTTAAAACTAAGGTTGCAGTTTTAAGCATGCTTACCTGGGGAAATGTCGCTTCAAACTTAGTGGGACTTTTTTCCGAGTAGGCATGCATAAGATTGAGCTGTTAGCTCTTGATTTTGCACTGCATTTCTGGGTGAGATCAGAGACAAGCCTTTTCTCCCATCCCTCATCTCAAAGTTTTGAGCTGGAGAGGGGATGAAATCCCCACAGTTGTCCGTGCTTCCAAGCCCTTGGAAGCACGTTCCAAGCAAGAACGATCCCCTCTCCCCTACAGCTCCAAACTTGGCACTAGACAGCCAAGGCACTTGGACTGTGTCTGCCAGCCATTGCTCAAACAGCCAGCCTTCTTTTCCAGAGCTGAAGGACAAGGCTGGGACTTACTTTGGCACTGAGTGGCAGAGATGCTCTGAGCATTGAAACAACAAGCCCCAGCTGTCTTCTCCAGCTTGGAGCAGGAGAGGGGAGAACCTTGCCCATTGTTGCATTGTGCCCTCCCAGCTTAGTATAACTGCAGCTCCAATAACTTCATCCTTGCCAGGGGAAAATGGAATATTCATCATGGCAATGATGGCATTTGGAATTTTGGACTAGTGTATGGAATCAACGTAGACCACCCAGATAGCTTTAGCTATTGAGTGGAATAGAAATGTTAAATCATAATACATAATTAGAGTGTTGTATATGCTCACTGGGGTCCTTTATCCCATCTTATCAGAGAAGAAGAGTTAGTTTGCACCCTCTGAAAATATTGGAGACCTCTGTGGTCAGAAGCTAACAATTGGCAAAGCTCTCTTTTGTATGCAGAACAACTTTAAGTTCTTGGGCTCTTGAGATCCTGGCATTTGATTTATATGTTCATGTAGTGTCTGTTTACTCATTTTGGCAGGTGAAGTCCCAAAGCAGGTGAAAGTGAAAAAGTTGAAGAACTTAAAGACTTTGGATTCTAAACCTGGTAATAAGTTTTATCATTATAAACTTACTAGGTGCAGTATACTCTTACAGATCAAAACCAGAGGAAAATTCTGTTTTTCCCCCTCAGGTGTTTATACATCTTATAAGCCATACTTGAACAAAGATGAAGAAATAATAAAACAGTTACAAAAGGTAATATTTCCAATTTGTAGCTGAATGAAGCATTAATAGTAATAGATCTTGGGCAGAGGCAGAAAAGTGAGGGGTATGTACTTTTTTTTTTTTTAAACAAAAGGAAAACAATGTAATAGTTTTCTTTAAGGGAAACATTTTTTTTACTCCTTTTCTACAAAGTGTCCTTTCTATTAAACTCCCCAAACTATGGTTCCCCCTTGTGAATTCCAACTGAACACAAGATAGAGCTTGAGAGAAAGTAATCTGAGTTGTGTTTATATACCCATGGAGGTGTGTTGTGATTTGAGTGCTGACTGACCCCACATCTTATGCTCTGTCATGACAATGTGGGCGAGGCAGTTGTCAAAGCAGGAGACAGATCTTTTCTTTTCTTTTTCTCTCTTGCACCATGTCTGGGGCCATATTTTATTCTTGCATTCTGTCTGTTAAGTACAACAACAAAAAGCCTTGTGGCACCTAAAAACCAACAAATGGGTTCAGACAGTCTTTATTCTTTTAGTCTTTAAGGTGCTACAAGACTCTTTGTTTTTGCTGCAGCAGATAACATGGCTATCCCTCTGTTAAGTGCTAGCAATCTATTGCTTTAGTTAATTCATGGCTTTAAATAAGGAATCTATAAATTATATAGAAGTATTATAAGTGCACCATTAATATAATATAATAGATGCACTTATCAATGGAGTAAGACTATAGCATGTAGTCTTTAAAATGTTGAGAAAGTAGACTACTTATTTTGATTCTCTTTTTTAGGGAGTACAGCAGAAGCGTCCTGGAGAAGCCCAAAGCATAATTCTTCGACGTTACTTCTTGGAACTGACCCAAAGCTTCATTATTCCTCTAGTAAGCTGCCCTATATATGACATTTCTCTATTGATCAGTGAAAATTGCAGATATGTGTAATTAAATATCTTAGCTGCAATCCTCTACACACTTTCCTGGAAGTAAGTCCCATTGAACTCAGTGAAGCTTGCCTCTCAATAGACATGCATAAGCTTGCGTTGTTAGAAGCCTAGGGTGAAGACAGAATTTTACAATGGGTTATTCACCTAGAGCAGTGGTTCTCAACCTGGGGCACTCCAGATGTGTTGGACTGCATCTCCCAGAATGCCCCAGCCAGTCCAACACATCTGGAGCGCCCCAGGTTGAGAACCACTGACCTAGAGGGTGATGCCAGCGTCACAATTTGCCTGTTAGTCAGAAAATGTTTTAAAATAATTGTTCTTAAAAAAAGTATAATCCATTTAATCTTGGATTGAGCATGAGTGCCACCCCAACCCCCCAAAAGTCTATACAAGTGCTATATTTGCATTCAGTCTTTTGTAAAGATGACATTCAACTTGTCGGTGAATAGCAGTGCAATCCTAAGTATGTTTACTTTGAAGTAAGTTCCACTGTGTTCAGTGAGGCTTACTTCCATGTAAATGTATATAGGATTGCAGTCTTTGTGATTACAAAAATGTTCTAAACAAAATTTCCTTTTGCAGAATGTAAAACAAAGTGCTTCAGAGGACCTTATACATGTTACATTTTCCTGTGTGGATATACTGTCTTTTTGTACAACTTTTATTTTTCTCTTTTTGACTGTCCATACAGATGTTTCTAGTAACCAATGTAGTTGTATATCTTGCCTTACTTTTGCTAATACTGCGAAAATTTGGGGATTAGTGTGATGTTTTTAAAAACATAACTTCAGATTAAACTATCTTTTGAGCAGATCAATATAGTACAATGTATAACTAGATAGATTTGGCCCTACAGCCAGGTTTCTACTGCATGCAATGGGCATGAGGGTGCAATTGCCTTCATGTGAATTTCCTGTGGGCAACTGGTTGGCCATTGTGTGAACAGAATGCTGGACTAGATGGACTTTTGGTGCTTTTTATGTTCCTATGCTTCTTCTTGATTCCTGCATTGGGCAGGGGGTTGGACTCGATGGCCTTATAGGCCCCTTCCAACTCTACTATTCCACGATTCTACCCTGTATTCCTTTTACCCTGTGCATTGCTTACTCACCAAAGGTATTAATAGCATATGTAACATCTGAGAGTTAAATCCAAAGTTAGTCTTACTTGAAATAAATGGGACATTAAGGGGACATATTAGTCATGACTAACTTCAGTCCCATGGGACTGAAGTTAGTCATGACTAATATGTCCCCTTCATTTCAATGGGTCTACAAGTAGGACCAACTTTAGATTTATTTATTTATTTATTTATTACATTTTTATACCGCCCAATAGCCAAAGCTCTCTGGGCGGTTCACAAAAATTTAAACCATTAAGAACATAATAAAACATCCAACAATCTAAAAACCCAAATATAAAATACAATATAAAAAGCACAACCAGGATAAAACCACACAGTAGAAATTGTTATAGGATTAAAATACAGAATTAAAACAGCAAAGTTTAAATTTAGGTGTTAAAATACTGAGAAAATAAAAAGGTCTTCAGCTGGCAACGAAAAGAATACAGTGTAGGCGCCAGGTGGACCTCTCTGGGAAGCTTGTTCCATAGCCGGGCTGCCACAGTGGAGAAAGCCCTCCTCCTAGTAGCCACCTGCCTAATTTCCTTTGGCAGGGGCTCACGGAGAAGGGCCCCTGTGAATGAACTTAATGTCCAGGCAGGTACATATGGGAGGAGGCGTTCCTTCAAATAACCTGGCCCCAAGCCGTTTAGGGCTTTGTATGTTAGTACCAGCACTTTGAATCAGGCCCGGACCTGGACTGGCAGCCAATGAAGTTATAAAAGGACTGGCGTGATGTGATCTCACCAGCCAGTCCCTATTAGTAAACGGGCTGCCCTGTTTTGTACCAGCTGAAGTTTCCGAACTGTTTTTAAAGGCAGCCCCACGTATAAAGCATTGCAGTAATCCAAACGAGAGGTTATCCGAGCATGGATAACTGTAGTTAGGCTATCTATCCAGATAAGGGTGTAGTTGGTATATCAGCCTAAGCTGATAAAAGGTGCTCTTTGCCACTGAGTTCACTTGTGCCTCAAGTGACAGTTCTGGATCCAAGAGCACCCCCAAACTATGGACCCGATCCTTAAGGGAGAGTGCAACCCCATCCAGGACAGGGCAAACATCACCTCGCCGGACAGATGAACCACCTGTTAAAAGTATCCACCTGTCTGGATTGAGTCTCAGTTTGTTAGCCCTCATCCAGTCCATTACCGTGCCCAGGCACTGGTTCAGAACAGTCACTGCCTCACCTGGGTTTGATGAAAAGGAGAGGTAGAGCTGGGTATCATCCACATATTGATGACACCTTAGTCCACATCTCCGGATAACCTCCCCCAGTGGTTTCATGTATATGTTGAACAGCATAGGGGAGAAAATAGAGCCATGTGGAACCCCGTGGCATAAGTGCCACAGCACAGAGCAATAATCCCCCAGCATCACCTTCTGGAATCGGCCATCCAAGTAGGAGCGGAACCACTACAACGCAGTACCTCCAACTCCCAGCTCAGACAACCTATCCAGAAGGATACCATGGTTGATGGTATCAAAAGCCACTCAGAGGTCCAGGAGAACCAACAGGGTCTCACTCCCCCTGTCTTTCTCCTGACAGAGGTCATCCCAAATGGCGACCAAGGCAGTTTCCATTCCAAAACCAGGCCTGAGACCCGATTGAAATGGATCTAGATAATCCGTTTCATTCAAGAATGCCTGGAGTTGTCCTGCAACTGAGAATTTACATTGGTGTTTCCTCCAGTTCCCTCATGCAGTTCTGGATTAAAAAGAAGAGCAGGTGGGAGAGGCAAGGGTAGCTTATGGTGACCCAGGGTAGCTTATGGTGACCCAGATGTTATCCTTTCAAGGGGTAGATTTGTCCCAAGGGTACCTAGCTGTTAAGCAATGATATATCATGTGTTAGCTTTTCTATTCAGCTTATTTTTAGATACTTTGAACCAAATGAAATGTTGGATGTTTTATTTTGTTCTTAATGGTTTTAATTTTTGTGAACCGCCCAGAGAGCTTCGGCTATTGGGCAGCATAAAAATGTAATAAATAAATAAATAATAATAAAATAAAAATAAATAATTTTGGATTTGTCTAGTACAGAAATCAAACATCAGAATTTATTTATTTATTGCACCTCTGTTGTTTTCAGGAACGATATGTAGCAAGTTTGATGCCTCTGCAAAAGAGCATATCACCTTGGAAGGTGAGAATATCTTTGTAAGATGAACATTTTGTTTTGTGAAGAGCTACAGTCTCGTGCTCTGTTCACTTGGAGCTGTGTTTCCCTTATAGAGTCCACCACAATTGAAACCTTTCAGCCAAGAGGAATTTATGAAAACACTTGAGAAAGCAGGGCCTCAGCTTACCTCTAGATTAAAAGGAGACTGGATAGGACTGTACAGGTAACTTTGTCATACTAAGTTATATATAAATTACAACCTAAGCAAGATGCAAATCTGTTAAAAAAAAACAATTAAAAGCCAGAGAAAAACCATGTCTCTCACACTAACTGAACTATTTTGCAAATGTTTATTTATTTATTTATTACATTTTTATACCGCCCAATAGCCGAAGCTCTCTGGGCGGTTCTTTTCTAGCTTATGTGAATCCATCAACTTGTGTCATAAGAGTATTGCAAAAACATAGTGCTTTTCATTATTATTTGATCAACATGTAAAAAAAAATGCTTTTGTAGTAAGCATATTAATAATGCGAGAGCGATTTTACTATATGCCATGTTTTACAAATGTTAAGTCAAATTATTCATCCTTTCCATAGCCCCAAAAGGTAGGCATTTACTGTTCCCACTTTATAGTTTGGGAATGGGGCCAGAAGAGCATTTGCAAAGGAAACCTGGTGAGTCCACATTTAAGCTGGAATTTAAACACTGCATCTGTAGTAACGTCTGGGGCTGATGGCTTCATGTGCATCTCACATCAATAGCCAGTTAAGAAGTTTCCATTCAAACTGAAAGCCTTGTCTCTACAATGTGCAAAGTACCAAGGCTTTGGATATGAATCAATCCATTTTGCCCTAGCAAGAGGAACTATTTTAACATGGGAAGTAGCAAATCAACATATTGATATTTGTTTTTAATTGTTGACTAGTGAGTTATTGTCCCGAGAGAGATTAGACACGTTTTAAGAGAGACTTTTTAAACAAACAATTGTCAGAGGGGCTGCCCAGTATTTCCCACAGTCAATAATAGTTACATTTTAAGTTTTTAAATATGCTTGGCTTAGAAGGCAGAGAATTGCTGCAACTTTGATTTACAGAGTGTTCTGCTAATAAAAGTCATTTCCCCTTTGTCTTTAAGGCATTTTCTGAAATCTTGTAATTTTGATGGTTGGTTCAAGACGCGGCGGAAAGAAATGACACAGAAGCTGGAGGCCTTGCATTTAGAAGCATTGTGTAATGAGGTTAGAGAAGTGGCTTTGCATTAAGCCTTTTCTTCCTTATCTCCTCTATGGGTATTTATAATACAAAGCACAATTTGTACTTGAAAACCCAGTTTAACTTGCATGGTTAAGAATGTTCTGACAAGAAAAATGCAAATGTTTATATAAAGTCATGTTAAATGACCGGAATCCAAAGGGCCATGCAGAGTCTTGCATGTGCACATTGGGTCTCTTCAGTCCCCACCTTCCAATTGTAGTTCCTTGTGCCCCTTGAATACCTGCCAAAGGACTCTTTGGAACAGCATTGCATTAGATGATGATGATGATGATGATGATGATGATGATGATTATCTATTTATATAGCACCATCGATGTACATGGTGCTGCACAGACCACACAGTAAATAGCAAGACCCTGCCGCATAGGCTTACAATCTAATAAAGTTGTAGTAAACAATAAGGAGGGAAAGAGAATGCAAACAGGCACAGGGAAGTGTAAGCAGGCACCGGGTAGGGTGAAGCTAACAGTATAGAGTCAGAACAAACTCAATGTTTAAAAGCTATAGGGAAAAGAAGAGTTTTTAGCTGAGTTTTAAAAGCTGTGATTGAGTTGGTAGTTCTCAAGTGTTCTGGAAGAGCGTTCCAGGCATGAGGGGCAGCAGAAGAAAAAGGACGAAGCCGAGTAAGGGAAGTGGAGGTCCTTGGGCAGGCGAGAAGCATGGCATCAGAGGAGCGAAGAGCAAGAGCGGGGCAATAGTGTGAGATGAGAGAGGAGAGATAGGCAGGAGCTAGACCGTGAAAAGCTTTGAAGGTCAACAGGAGAAGTTTATATTGGATTCTGGAGTGAATTGGAACCCAATGAAGAGATTTCAGAAGCGGAGTGACATGGTCAGAGCGGCGGGCCAGGAAGATGATCTTAGTGGCAGAATGGTGGACAGAGACCAGCGGACTGATGTGAGACGAGGGGAGGCCAGAGAGAAGGAGGTTGCAGTAGTCCAACCGAGAGATAACCAGTGCGTGAACGAGAGTCTTGGCAGAAGAGACAGACAAAAATGGTCGAATCCTGGCAATATTATACAGGAAGAAACGACAAGATTTAGCTACTGCCTCGATATGAGGAATAAAGGAGAGCGAGGAATCAAATATAAAGCCAAGACTACGAGCTTCCTTGACCGGAGTAAGCGTGACATCGTTGACAGTAAGAGAGAATGAGAGGTGAGGAGAAGGTTTAGGAGGAAAAACAAGCAGTTCAGTTTTTGCCATATTGAGTTTCAAACGGCGATGAAACAGCCAGGCTGAGATATCTGTAAGACATGCCGAGATACGATCGTGAACATCAGGAGAAAGTTCTGGAGATGAGAGATATAGTTGTGTGTCATCGGCATACAGATGGTATTGGAGGCCATGAGATTGAATAAGTTTACCCAAGGGCAGCATGTATAGAGAAAACAGCAACGGGCCAAGCACCGAGCCTTGCGGAACCCCTACTGAAAGGGGAAAGGAGGAAGACGAGCTGCCGTTAGCCGACACGCTGAAAGAGCGACCCTCTAGATGTAGGAGCTGCCACTGGAAGGGGAATTATCCGCTCTCCCTGGTCTATGCAGTACTTTATGTTCACAGACGACTTCGGTCTCTCATAATTCAAGAACATGGGGTCATCTCATGCAGCTGATTGGTGGGATATTCAGGACAGATAAAAGGAAGTACTTCTTCACACAGCACATAATGGTTTTATCCCGGTTGTGCTTTTTATATTGTATATTGTATTTGTGATTTTAAATTGTTGGTTGTTTTTATGCTCTTCATGGTTTTAATTTTTGTGAACCACCCAGAGAGCTTCGGCTATTGGGCGGTATAAAAATGTAATAAATAAATAAAATAATGAAACTAGGGAATTTGCTACCACAAGATGTAGTGATTACCACCAGTTTGGGTTGCTTTAAAGGGGTTTGGATAAATTCCTGGAGAAGGCTATAAATGAGCACTAGTCTTGATGGCCATATGCTACCTCCAGTATCAGAGGCAAGTAAGCCAAGGCACACCAGTTGCTGGGGAATATGGGAGGTAGGGTGCTGTTGCACCTGTATTGTGCTTGTAGATTGGCCACTGTGTGAACAGAATGTTGGACTACTAGATGGACCCTTGGTTTGATCCAGCATGACTCTTCTTATGTTCTTATGTCCTAGCCAGTATCAACTTGTAGCTTTCTAGATGTTTTATCTTATAACTCCTGTCGATTCTGGCCATCATAGGCAATGGTCAGGAGTGAGGGGAGTTGTAGGCCACAAGTTACCCACCCCTGACCTAGAGTTATGAAGTGTTTTGGAGAACTCGAAAGCTTGTGTACTCTTTTGTCATGTTTTGGTTGGCTTTAATAAAGGTATTGCTCTTCTGCAGGCTTGGGATAAATATTTATGAAGTCTGTAAACACCTGAAGTATAAATTAGTAATCTAGTGGGATCATAGACTTCCACTCAGACCATTTTTAACTGTTGTTTTATAAAATGCACTGGTTTGCTTAGAGACAATACTTAGAGGTATTTAAGATATTCTATGAAGATACAATAATGAAACCTTTTTGTGTCCTGCCTTAAGTGGCAATTTTTAATGAATCAATTTTAAATATATTCTTTGTTTTGACAGGATTTACTTTTCTGGAGTCAAAAACACACTGAAGTCGAAACTGTGGATCTAGTCTTAAAATTAAAGAATAAACTGGTATGTGGATAAGTGTATTCAAAGCATTCTATTTGCCATTGCCAGCATTTGTGATTTCCCTAATTCTAATTATTCCAGTTGTGTATCATCTCCTGTCACAACTTGTGTTAACTAGAAGTATTTTTGTGTTGCTTGCATCTCTTTCAAAATCTCATTGCTCAGCTTCAAGAAAAGAAAATGTTGTACTGGTCTTCTCCAAGAGCTGCAAGTAACGCTCAATTGCAGATATTCAAACTAACCACATATTTTGAGTGCCATTGGTATTAGGGGACAAATAGTGATTTAAGGCACAATTCTATACATGTTTAGACAAAGAAAATGCCTGCACTCCCAGCATGCCTCAGCCAGCATAGCTGGCTGGGGCATGCTGGGAGATATAGGCCTTCTCCCTGTCTAAACATGCATAGGATTGCACCCTTAAAGGATCTTCCTAGGAGGCAGGACAAATGTATAGAGCAGGATCATCAAGCCTCTATAAAGATTAAATGTCATTGTTATGATTTGCAATGGAGACTGTTCAGCAGACTTGTTGGGATAGATTCCATATCCAATTGTCCTGTGGGGAGAGTTAGCCCAGACTTTACTTGACGTTTTACCTAACTGGGCAGCAGAAAGAGTTTGAGATTAGCACAGCCTCATCCTCTGTTAGAAACTGCTGCCCATGATTGCTTTCCCTTTTCCTGCCAGGAGAAAGAAAACACTCACATAGCAGCCTGCATGATGATAGGAAAATGCAGCAGAGGGTTATGACTGCTGTGCACACACCACCCTTTTCGGGTGAGGAATGTGGAGTGGTAGTAGATAGAGTGCTGAGAATCTCTCTGCTGTATTTCCCACCTGGACTACAAGGGTGGACTGTGGTTGTTCATACTTGGCAGTCTTACTCCATTCCCTGTACGCTTTTTTCCTGGCCTCTTCCTGCACCTATATAAACCTCATTTCTTTCTTTTTTTGTGATGGTTTCCCTGCAATCTCCCCATGGACATATTTTTTGCCTTCCAGCAATTCTAGGCAGCTACTCCTCTGGTATCTTAGACTCTGAGTGTGTATTACTTGTAGCATTTCCCTTGTAGGTGAAATTCAAGAAAGGTACTTGCAGAATAATATGCTTCCTTGTTAGTAGCTCTCTCTGGTGGTGGCGTGCAGCTACTGAAGATACTTACATTTGTAAATACTACTGTGGAAGACATTGCATTTTTCCCTATTTACTTAAAACTGTTGTCACTTCTACACAGGAGGTAGTAAGTGTGTGTGTGAGGGGGTACCCCTTCAACCAAAGGTTGGTTGAAACAAACCAAGGAAGCTTGTCCATTTAGCTCAGTATTGTCTACACCAGCCTTCGCCAAGCTGGTGCCTTCCAGATGTTTTGGACTTCAACTGATATCAGACCCAGCCAGCATAGCCAATGGTCAGGATTCTGGGAGTTGTAGTGCAAAACTTCTGGAGGGCGTGAGGTATGGCGTGGTGGTTCTACACTGAATGGTAGCAGTCTTTCCCAGCTGTGTTTGGAGATGCTGGGGATTGAACCTGGGACCTTTTGCATACAAAGCTTGTGCTCTGTCTCTGAGAAATGGCCCTTTCCCAAATAGATGGCTTATATAACAATGCCACCTTAGGGTACTTGTGGCAATGTCTTCCTATTGGTGACATTGTGCCCAAACACGCCAAGTGCAAGGAACCAAACAACAATGCAGTGGACCAGTAATTAGTTTTTTTATACAAAATTTATAATATTAAATGGTACAATGTGAAAACACTGAGAGCCAGTGTGGTGTAGTGGCTAAGGTGTCGGACTGGGAGTCGGGAGATCCGGGTTCTAGTCCCCACTCAGACTCTCAGCCCAAACCACCTCACAGGGTTGTTGTTGTGAGGATAAAATGGAGAGGAGGAGGAGGAGGATTATATACACCACCTTGGGTTCCTTGGAGGGATATAAATGCAATAATAAAATAAATAAATAACAATTAAACTCAGTACTTTTTTGAAATATTGATATGAACAATCAATAGGTTTTCAAAAACAATATAAGTGAAGGTCTTAACTATCAGTTTCACAAAAGAGTTATAGCAGGCAATCTACAGTTCTATCTGGCAACCTATGAGTTTTTCAAAAACCAGTTATATTTATTCTATGGACCCCAGTGAATTATTTTCCTCAAGTATTCAGGTAGATGCAACTCATAATGGTTTATAATAATTTACAAAATTTATAACGATATGTAAGGACTGATAATGTTGGGAAAACAGTTTAACATTTCTAATCGACTGAATTGTCAATAGTCTGCTGGTTGGTACAGGCGAGAGAACCTTTTTTTGAGGGTTGAATAATGGTGAGATAATCCCTCGTTTCTTCAGCTCACCCTTCCAAAGAGTCAATGCTCTTACAACCAGTCACAGACACGGCAGTCAAGATGTAATCTGTCGGGTATTCCAAGGATCTTTATTAGATTCAGTGGTTTTTAACTTGTTCATAAATGTTCTGGAATTAGGAGAGAATAGTGAGATGGCCAAGTTTGCTGATGGCACCAAATTATTTAGGGTGGTTAAAACAAAAAGGGATTGCGAAGGGCTCCAAAAGGAACTCACCAAATTGGGGGAACAGGCATTAAAATGGCAAATGTAAGCAAGTGTAAAAAGATGCACGTGGGGTGGGGGGAATCCCAACTTCATCTGTGTGTGTGTGTGTGTGTGTGTGTGTATGTGATATATGCGCTCATGGAATATAAGATGGAGGTGACTGACCAGGACAGTGATCTTGAGGTTATGGCAGACAGCTCAACGAAAACATCAAACCAGTGTGCAGCTGCTTTGAAAACGGCAAATAGCATGTTGGGGATCATTGGGAAAAGAATAAAAAATGAAGGTGCCAATAAAAAAATGAATACTGCACGCAGTTCTGGTCAGTGCACCTCAAAAGGGATCTTGTAGAGCTGGGGAAAAAGCAGAAAATGGCAACCAAAAGCGTTAAGGGGCTGGATCAGTTGTCCTATAAAGAAAGATTTTGAGCTTTTTAGCTTAGAAGAAAGGCAAGCAAAGGGGGAACATAGAGGTGTATACAAATATGCATGATCTAGAGAAAATGGATAGGGAGAAGTTTTCTTCATTGCTCATAATACTAGAATCTGGAGTCATCCAAGGAAGCTGAGGACAGCTTATTAGGACAGATAAAAGGAAGTACTTCTCTACAGAGCACATCATTGAACTACGGAATTTGTTACCACTTGGATAGGTTTAAAACAGGCTTAGACAAATTCATGGAAAATATCAATGGTTACTAGGCATGTCATGATAGCTATTTGTTGCCTCCAGTATTGGAGGAGGTATGTCTCTGAATACCAGTTGCTGGGAAACAAGAGCAGGAGGGTGTTGTGCTCGTGTCCTGCTTTTGACCTTTCCTCGAGTATCTGCTTTGCCACTGTGGGAACAGAATGCTGAACTAGATCAGCCTTTGGTCTGGTGCAGCTCTTAGATTCATCTTCAACTCTTCCTGTGAGCAGGTAACTCCCTGTCTGTTTAGTTGCCAGAATCTGGGTGGGCTGCCTCAAATCATTCTTGAAAATGTTAAAGGTTTCTCCACTAGGGAGAAATTAGACTCAATTTGAAATTTTCAGAATACCTGTAAGGAATTCTGAATTAAAGTTTTTAGAGAGGTATATAGAGGTTGTTTGTGAATGCCCAAAATCAAGGGAGCATACCCAAAGAGAAGGTTCCAAATCTAACTACCTGCTGAACTCAGCTTGCATGAATCCTGAATATACAGAGATCCTCTTCACGTGTAACTGAGGTTGCACCAATATTAATGTAGCAGTTTGGTAGGTGTATGGATGATTGGGATATCAAATACTTCATTGATGATTGTTTTCATGAATGTTGAATTCTCCCTGATTCTTCAAAATTAACAAAGATTTTTAATTGCATTTTCTGTGGTTACAGGCTGATGGAGAAAATTTACCTGTGAAAGCTGGCACTATGGAAAAGTTACAGATGCACATTGATTCAATTATACTTGCACAGCCGGAAGATTTGCAGGGTATCCTGAACAAAACTGGCTCAACGTGACTAATTGAATTTTTATGCAGCCAAATGTACCACATCACACATTTCAAAGGTATAAAGAGGACACACTCAGAGAATCAGAGAACAGTAGATGTGAAAAATATATGGTAATGGAATTAGACCGTGTTTATACTTCTAAAAAGCTTGTTAAATTAGCCCTTGGAGTTTAACTTGAATATAGAAGAAACTGAAAGATTTTTGTTTGTCAATTATGTTTAAAACAAAGTGCTCTTATTGAAAATCTGCATACATCTTAAACTTTTACATACAGGCCCACAATGCAGTGCAGGCATTGCAAACCTTCTTAAACTGGTGGTGCTCTGCCCACTTTTTTCAGACTCAGGGGAAGCAATATTCCAGTTGGTTTCAAAGCTGTCTCTCTTAAAGTAACAGCTAGTAGCCTTCCAGTGAGTAATTTTAAAATATATTTTATCTCCTATTAAGATTTCAAATGGCAGTCTACAAAACATTGTAGCTCATTTCATATATCATGGAAATGTATTGCCAAAATGTGATTTAGTCATTAGGACCACCCCTTTGGGCTTGCATATTCCTCCCTCTGTCCCTCCTACTTCTTTAGGTCGGTGTGCTAACTATAGTCTGCTGTGGTACCTCAGCTGGGAAAACTGCTGTTGCTGCTAATCTTACTTTGTCCCCAGACTGGAGACTGAAATCAGGAATTGAAACCCATTTCAACCCCTGGTTTCAGTCTCCAATTTGGACACAAACTAGTTAGCAATAATCATAGGTTGTTGAACTGAGATATCGCAGCGGACTGCAGTTATCTTAATTGGGGTGGGTGGGGGAGAGTACATGTACCCAAAGGAATAGGAGGAAAAGAGGGAGTACTATGCTCTTGTAAGGGATCTCCTGATCACATCAGCTTTGTGACACCTGAATCGAGCTGATGACTTGAGATTTTCAGTGTACAATAATGCAATTACTACTTACTTGGAAACAAATCTGTTTCTGGAGCAGATATAGATTAGCAAACTACAAAGTAATTGATTTACTACCGGTTATGTTTTTTCTTAAGATTGTATATTTTTCACTGGTTGATGTAGATTCCTTCGAGAAAAAAACAGTATTAACCCCACCCCACCCCTTTTTAAGGTTAGGATCCAATTAAGTGGGTGATTCTCATCAAAGCTCTTAAACTGTCTTATCATGCTAATCTAAAGTTTAAATTGCAAAACTAAAATTCAAATTTCAAAGCTTCATTGAAACTTTATCTAATTGTCAAATGCCTCCCAGAATGCCTCTGTGCGACCACCTCACTGATTTTCTTTAAGTCTCCCCTAAAACTCACCTTTTCCAGGAAGCCTATGGATCATCCCCCTAATCCCTATACTTAATTGTAACTAAGCCAAAGTATGTGTATTCAAGTAATCACATATTCTTCCCCTGCTTACCATGCCTCTTCCCCCACTTCCTCTGTTGTTTCCCTGTATTTATTTTAGATTGTAAGCCCCTTGGGATAGGGACCTGTCATACCTGTTCTTTGTAAAGGGCCATGTGTATCGACGGCGCTATAAGAATAAGAATAGTAGCAGCAGAAAATACATATCAGACCTGCTATAGAGATCTTTACTCGTTGAACAGGCCCCTCTATTTCCTCATGCCAAATATATAAATATGGCGCAGTCTCTCCTGACATCATTAATCAGCTATTAGAGTGCGGAGACAGCATGTTCTTATGTGTGATTGTTTTGGGAATGGGCCACCTACCCACCCAGTATGTTAGATACAGGGCTTTTCTTTTTCTTGTACCAGGTCATGTGCAGAAATAGTTTTTATGTGTTGCTTGCCCTTGCTAGATTGAATCACTCCAAAGTACATCTATCCCATAGCTGCTATGGGAATACTAGCTAGGATTAAATCACTGTCCATCCCAATTTTATAAAGTTTTTAAGGCATTAACTTTCTTTAATAAAAGAAGTGATGTTAGAAGGAAGAAGCTGTTTTAAACTGTATTACTTATATTTCTCTAGAGAGGGCTTTTGCAAATCACAGCTAACAGTGTGTATACTATAAATATTCATAATGAGCCATTTCTCATTGGCAATAAATTATTTTTGCTAAACATTTAACTTCTTTAGAATGCAAGAATTTTATAACTCTATGAAATAGGACTTGGAGGAATCATTTCAATGTTATACTAATTCTAATGTGTACCAATATTGTGTGTACATTACTATGAGGAACATAAATGCAGAAGCTGGGTCAATACAGTGATCAATATCCCTAAACAATTTAGTCATTTGGATGAGATAGACATTCATTGCAGGCCTGTTGTGGAAAACTGCCTTTGTATTATTTTGTACCATTATTTAGAGTCCTTAATTTTAGCTATAAACTGCCCTCTGCATTTTTAAGATGTATTTTAAAAATTCACTTATATGGATTCTAAACCAGAAGCTGAAATTAAATTGTATGAACGCTGACTTCTGCAATTATGCCACTATTGCATTAATATCCTAACACACATTCTTTTGCACAGGTAAACAGTAGCATTTTTTAAAAAAACAATATGGCCACTAAATCTTCATTAACTGAAGCATTGCATAGTTCATTTGAATTAGCTACATTAGCTTATTTTCAAAATGTATTTTTTTAAAGGAAATAAATTTCACTTTTACAGAAACTCTGTTCATGTTTGTTTAGTAAAACACTGAAAATAAAACCCATATAGAGTATAATTTTTGAAATAGTTCAGTACATTGTAGAATTCAATTCTTGCTTAGTATTCTGACAAAGACTACTGCAAAGGGACAATGATACATATTGTGGATGAAATACTATGCACATTTATATGTTAGGGCACAATCCTATGCATCTTTAGACAGAAAAAGGTCCTACAACTCCCAGCATTTCCCAGCCAGCCATGTTGTAGGGCTTTTTTTCTGTCTAAAGATACATAGGATTGTGCCGTAAGTCACTGAACTCAGAGAGATCTATTTCTGCATAAACAAGCATAGTATCAGGATGTGCACTAACTTTCAGGTGAAACTTCAGGCATGTCTGCACCAGCCTTTACCACCGGGGTCATCCCTAGATCGTTCCTGTGCACAGGGGATCACGGGGACAACCCCTCCAGTTTTGTGTGATTTTCCCCATGGTCCCAGGACCATCCCGAGGACTGTGTGATGTGTGGCACACAGCACTGGAAACAGGCACAGAGCTGTGGGGGAAGGCTCCGTGCCCTCTGGGGGTGGGGGGGGGCAGCAATTTCACCATCCCAGGGATGGCGGGTGTGTGTGTGTGTTGTGCACAGTTTTTTAAAAACTTATATTTTTTGCCGCTCACAGGCATGGCTCCCCTTCAAGGAAAAATAATGGCGTCCATGACGTCCCCCTTCCCTTCTGGGACGTCGTGCAGCCATCTAGACATGGGGGGATCACGGAAGCAGATAAATCCGCAGTCCTCCCCTCCCTCTACACCCTTAGATGTAGACATGCCCTTCCTCTGCTTTCCTAGCTTTTCCCCCTTTTGACTTATTTGAGCACTATACTGTAAAAAAGGGAGCAAGAAGATAGATTTGCAGCACTGTGATATTTATTTATGAAATGTATATGCTGCTTTTTAGGATACAATATTCTCCCAAATTAATTTAAAACAACATACTCTTAATGGAGACACTGAGAGCAGCAGGTCTTTGCAAGAGCTATTCACTGCCCATGAAATGTTAATGGTATGAAAGCATCATCCAGGGAGAAATGTTCTTAGCTTTAAAATGAAGCCTGAGGCCCTAGTCTAGAGGAAATCATAAGGAAGCGGTTCCAAATTCATCGGCAATGTTGAGATCAATATTGCTGTTACACTTCTACTTGCACTGTATTTCCTTTCCATTTTACCCTTTCAGGTACCAACTGTATTTGTTTTTTATTTATTCATAAAGGCATTTTTGTTCCACTTTTGAGCCATTATATACATACATGTTTCTCATCTTCTTGGAACTGAATCTATATATTCTGCAATAGGTTTGCTGCACTTTACCAAAATAAAGGGGAGTGGGGTTTAGAGAGGAAAAACTTGATATGTGAGGGTATTTCACACTGAGAAGTGGGTAGACATTCTAAGGTGAATTCACAACCCAAAAAATCAAGTACTTTATAATGTATTAAGAGTACTTAATTTTTTGGATTGTGAATTCACCTTAGAATGAAACTTGAAATAAGTACAAGTGAAAATGATGCGCTCATGAAAATTTAGCAAAAACATATTAAGAAGATCATATAATTAAGGCAGACAAGTTGTCAATGGCCACAAAGGGAGAATTAGAATTCTGTTCAGCCTCTTTGCTAGATTTGTAACCTCTTTAATGTGATATATGCTTTTGTGTGTGTTCTCCCCCATACACAAAAGAGGTGTATACAATACATACTGTGGAAAACTACTAGTCTGTGTTCCTTCTATTAGCATGGAATTTAGTTCAGCGGAGTCTTCGGTATGTAGTAACAAGCAGATCTAGCACAAAAATCCCTGCATGTCTATATACCCTCTGTTGTGTTTAAAAGGGGATGTGAACAAAGCCTATGCAATAATGAATAGCTGAGGGTTTCTAAAATTTGCTTGAAATCTGTATCAGTATAAAAATAAATAAAGATAAAAGTTGATGGGAACCTTCAAGTGGGCTCACCAGGCAAAGGAGAAGAGTACCAGGATACCATAAGAGAGGCCAAATGTCTCCTCCTGCCTTGTGCTATGGTAGCAGCATGCCTGTCTATCTTTCTTCTACTTGGTAACTGTCAACTGCAAGATGATCTAATAGCATCGCCATGAATCTATTTTTGTTCAGTTATCCCTGGTGCCCTTTTTCATTACTGTAATATCACACCTTGGGAAACTGCTTTATACCAAAACAGCGACCCAAATCAAACAATTTAGAGATATTTATTTATTTATTTATTTATTTATTACATTTCTATACCGCCCAATAGCCGGAGATATCTCTGGCTTCAGCACAAGTAATGAGATATCATCATGTACTTCATTGCAGCAAGTCTGCTAAATATTTTCAATTCAGATAAGTGGGGAAAAAATGACTGACTTAGACTAAAGCTTCCACAAAAAAGATTCCTAGGGTTGAGTAGGTTTAGTCCCTGCTGCCATGGTATTTCCCAAGTGCAGAATTTAATTATCAGTATTCTCTCTAAGAGTAAAGTAGCCATTCTTATAAGAAAAAAGTACTGCATTTGAAGTTCACAGTGCTGGGAGTAAAACCTCTACTATGACCCTGGTGACCCTAGCTGCTACAGTTGATTTTCCTTTAAAAATGAGGTCTCGTCCCCCTCCACCTCCCATTCACTGCATTGCCTAATTTTGGTGCATTTATGAACTCGAGGTCAAAACAAACAAAACACTTCAAACTGAACCAGTCCCCTATCTATGTAGGAAAATATATGTACCAAAAATGTCAGGGGAAAGGGTTAGGGAGAACTCTCAGTGGGAATACTGAGACTGACTGTTGAGAGGGGAAAATAGAAAACGGGGGACAGATGGAATGGCATTCTTTGAAAGACAGCAGGGCAGGCAGACACTCTGACAGAAGCATTCCACACTGCATCAGATTGCAGATCTCATGTGTATATATTGCATTTCTGTACCATCCAATAGCCAAAGCTCCCTGAACAGTTTATAAAGATTAAAGCCCTAAAAATGCAGCATAGTAACATGAAACCAACATATAAAAACAACAATTTTAAACAATCAACAGAAATCCTCAGGACCCATTAAAAGCCTTATAATAAGTTGTCAAATGTCTGGGAATAGAGGAAAGGATTAACCTGGCACAGAAAAGATAACAATGTTGGCACCAAGCGGGCCTTACTTGGGAGTGTTCGATAATTGGGGTGGGTTGGGTTGGGTTGGGGTGGAGGAGCCACTACTGAGAAGGCCCTCTCCCTTGTTGCCTATTGACTAGCTAAAGGTCTCCAGTTTGATGAGTAGGTGAGGGACAGAAAGTTCTACTCTTCCCCCAGCTCCACTCCCCAAGTGGAAAAGCAGAATTGACTTGCCCCTTTTCTTCCAGCTACAATGAAGTCAGTTATAATCCATGCACACTATATGGGCACCACTAGCATAAGAGCTAAACCTGTCCATGATGATCTTAGTGTTGGGAGGGTGGTGCAGGTTTTGCCACCTTCTCAATAGTTTCCCAGATTGCAGCCTCTTTATTTCATCCTATAGAACCAATGGGATCTGTAAAGAACTCCATTTTTTTTCTTTACCATTGATAAATCTGTCTCCTGAGGCAATTGTCACATCAGTGCTTCATGGATGGGCTGATCATGGCCATAGAAGCCATGGGGAGGAACCTCCAGAGGCCTATAGAGCAAGTGCTTGCATTTCATTTTTATTGTTTGTATTATTCACTGAAAATTTAATAATTGCAAACAATAATTGAAGTTAATAGATCTAAAAAATTTCAGATTTAATGTTTGGACAATGAATAACTTATAATATGGACTTCGTGTTTGTGGACTTCAGTGCTTGTGCTGCAATTCTAAATACATTGGGACTTCTGAATAAGCCCGTTTCGGATTGAGCTGCAGTTTCATTTTTTGGGTACATGAAGTTGAGTACCAAATACTGAATATTATTTTATGTTCTCTCAAAAATTAATTCCAAATAACCTCCAATCTAGAGGTATCATGGCTCTTTCTACCTTACCTTGGTTCCAATATCTATAGAGCAGCAAATCTGGCCATCATGAGACTGGAGTGATTTTTATTATGTAGGAATCTGTCTCCTTCATTTCCAGGAGATCCTAAAAAGGAGAGTGACTTTTAGAAGTAAACAGGTGCCATTTCCCCAAAGGTAGGTGACCTAAAATCAAAATGATCTACCCCCTTGGCGAACTGGAATTATTTATTACAAATGTTGGGGAGATATGTGTTCATTATGATTGCAAGTTCTTCCAAATGAACAAACATATTTTTGAAGGAGCAGAGATTTTGAGCTCCAGGAGTACTTCTATATGAGACCTTACCAAGGTATGTGGGTGTGTTCCAAAATATGTTGTCTTCCATTTCTCCATCCCCACTTCTTTTTTCTTATCAGAAAAAAATCAGTTAAAGAAAATATGGAATAGCAGTACAATGTCCTTTAATTGTTAGTGATAAGAGCCCCTCCACCTGGAAGCATCCCAGCACATTAGTCTACTTAACGTTTTCCCAGTAATACCACGCCCTCTATTAAAATGTGACCTACTTCTCACAAGCAGCTAATGAGGTGGTAGTTTGAAGTGGTAAACTACATGTGGGGGCTCTCATAATGCTCCATACCATCCCTGTAGCTAGAAAAGAAGCATGTCAGGGAGAAGTGCAGGACACAGAATAATGGGCTCAATTTACAGGAAGCCAGATTCCAGCTGGACATCAGGAAAAATTTCCTCACTGTTAGAGCAGTACAATAATGGAACCAGTTACCTAGGGAGGTTGTGGGCTCTCCCACACTAGAGGCATTCAAGAGGCAGCTGGACAAATCTGTCAGGTATGCTTTATGGTGGATTCCTTCACTGAGTGGGGGGTTGAATTCGATGGCCTTATAGGCCCCTTCCAACTCTACTATTCTATGATTGTATGATTCTAAGTATAGACTAGAAGGCCCCAACCTGTGTTTGGAGGTGTGTCAACCAGTTCTGCATGGGGTTATACTCCCCCTGAAATACTGTGTTCGCAGCTTGGGGGTGCTCCTGGATCCATTGCTCCAAATAACAGCTCAGATTGATGTGACGGCCAGGAGTGCCTATTATCAGCTTCGGCTGATATGCCAGCTGCGCCCCATCCTAGAGTTGGAAGACCTAAAGATGGTAGTGCACATGCTGGTAACTTCGAGGCTTGACTTCTGCAATGTGCTCTACATAGGGTTACCTTTGTGCCTAGTCTGGAAACTTCAACTAGTGCAAAATATGGCAACCAGGTTGGTCACCGGTACATCTAGGGGTGACTGTATTACACCAGCTTTAAAATCATTACATTGGCTGCCAATTAGTTTCCAGGCAAAGTATAAAGTGTTGGTTATTACCTTTAAAGCCCTACATGGTTTGTGTCCAGGTTACCTGTGGTATCGCCTTCTCCAATACAATCCACCCCACACACTCTGTTACCCAGGGGATGTTCTCTTCTGCCGCGCCCAGACTGTGGAATGGCCTGCCGGGAAAGATCCACCAACTCAATAGTCTTTCTGAATATAAAAAAGCTATAGACTGAACTCTTCTGGTAGGCCTACCCAGTCAAATTTTAAGATGTCGGTCTGTTATTTTAATAATGTATTAGTTTTATGTGTTTTAAATGGTTTTATGTATTTTATAATATTTTTGTATTCTATATTGTTCCCCGCCTTGATCCAGAGGGAGAGGCGGGTAAGAAATACATCATCATCATCATTATTATCCTTTCCCCTGTGTCTTTATAGGATTCCCCCACCCCGTTTATTGTAAGGCCCCACCTGCAATCTGAAGTGTTACATTCCAGGCACACTTTTGGCACCACATCTGTGCTGTTTGTTGTGGGAACGAGGCCTATCACTACTGCTACCTCTACAATTATCTGTGCATAAGCCATTCCGACTAGGGTTAGGCCTCGGGCTTATCATGGGGGAACTATGCCTCCCGGCACGCATTGCAGCAGAAAGACGGAAAGGAAGCTCCGAGATAAGGTGGGAAAGAGGCTACTACACTTCCCAGCATACCGCGCGCTCCCCCTCTCTCTTACACGAGGGATAAGGCCTCTGCCGGACTACGTTTCCCGTCGTGCCGTGTGGCTTAAAAACTGAAGCGCTTAATGTTGCTGGCGGCGATTGGCACACTGGGCGTCGTAGTCTTTCCTACAGGGGACTGTGCGAAGGTTGGTGGGGGTGGTGCCGCGGTGAGGATGTGGCGGGCGTGACGCGATTTTGTCCGCGTTGGAGCCGGGGCGGCCGTGACGTGGCAGAGAGCGAGCGAGAGCAGAGAGGAGCGCGAGCGCGAGCCAGGCTCCCCGGACACAGAGCAGCCTCAGTAAGCGGACGCCGACGCTTTTGCTCGCTCGCTCCTTTCGGCGTCCCTGCGGGAGCGAGATCCGACCGAGGAGAAAAAGCAAGCCAGAGGAAGGAAGGAAGAAAGGAAGGGACAAGGAGGGACCGGGGCCCAGGCCGCTGCTTTCCCCGCCAACTTCGCGCTCGGCCCGCTCGCTCCCTTCGCCGCCGCTGCCCAGCCCGGAGCCGCCATGGGTCTCACCATCTCCTCGCTCTTCTCGCGCCTCTTCGGCAAGAAACAGATGCGCATCCTTATGGGTGAGACACATTCACACACACACACACACACGGGCGGCAGAGCGCTCGCCCCCGCCCCAGCGAACGAGCAGCAGGCCCGCCGGCCTGCGGCGACCCCACCCCGGCTGTAGCGGGCGGCCCAGCGCTTTCCCCTGGACGGGGGCGGGGAGCTGCTCAGTGCCGCGCCCTCCCCCTTGAAAACGGGTGTTGCCTGTGAGCTTCGGGAAGGGGCTGGGAGCCCCTCTTCTTGAGGGCTGGAAAAGAACGGGCAGAGCCTAGCAGCCGAGGCGAGGGGGGAGCAGTATTGTTCGGCTAGGCCTCTGCAGCCAGAAGGGAAGGGGGAGGGGAGAGAGATTGCATCTCTAGCCTAGAGAGCCCATCATTTGCTCAGGATATTCTCAAGGAATCCACCTTGGGAGAAGTTCTAGAATAAGGGGCTATTTATCTTCCGCAGCCTTTCTGCTCTTTCAGGATGTGGCTTCATTTTCCGTGCCATGGGCTTCCTGTGTTTCAAAACAAGCTCGGTGCTTTCAGTCTGATAATTCGCATGCACAAAGCCCTCGCAGTTGTTGGTGTGTGTTAGTTTAACATTTTAACTTAAATTTTCGTTTAAATTAAGGACACAGTAATAATAGTAGTAGTAATAATAATTCAAATAGAAGAGAGGCTTACCTTGAGAATTGTCTTCTACTGTTTTACATGTAATTCAGTTAATACCCTTCTCTCTCTTTCTCTCCCATGCCTTTTCTCACACCCCTTTTTGTGGTGTGCAAATAATCACATTGCTTCATACCATTAATATTTCAAACAGGTTATGGTAGGGCCCTCAGCATTGAGAGTTTTTAATGTTTGCGAGAAGACCGTACACTGAGATGCAAAAATTACTTTGATATCATATGTTGAGTTCAAGACTATAGAGGTCAATGCCAAAGATCACAGAAAGATGTATATAACCCTGGGCTATTTGCTGTGGATAGAGTATAAGCATAGGATTTTGCCCTAATGACAGGATGGATTTCCTGAAATATGCAATAGGCTTCCTGATGACCTCCCTACTGAAATATCATTGGTTTTGAGTTATCTTTCTCTAGGTCAATTAAATTAATTGTATGTGTGTGTTTGGAACTGCCCAGTTGCCCTGTAAAGATATCAGCTGAGTTCAGACGACACGCTAATCAATGGTTGTTTCCCATTCTTTTCCTATTACACACACACACACACAGTTGCTTAGCGTGTCATCCGAACTCAGCCATAGTTCTGATCTTGAAATACAAAATATTACACACTTGGCCCAGTTTGCACGATCACTGAGTGTTTAACAAGCCACAGTGAATTGTTAACCACCCTGTGCATGTCAATTGCCTGCTGGCTGATCAGCATAATTGCTTGTGCCCAGTGCAGCTTCTTGTGTCATCCAAAGCACATGGACTGTTGTAAGTTGTGTGGTGGTTTGTTATCTACCCCCACCCAGCCACTCTAACCAGAGTCAAATGACATGAGAAGCCATGGCGGCTTGACTTTGCACTGCAGCCACTGTGACTAATAAACTATGGTGGGCTGCAGTGATCATGAGAATGAGCTCTTTATCTTGACATCATCTCCTTGCCCATCCATCTAGTTAATGTGACATTAAAGTGTCATTTTATCCCAGTCCCCTTAGTTTCCTGGTTTAGGCATAGCTTTTTAAAAAGAATGTTGAATTTTCTGGAAAAGTTGCTTTTAAGCAGTACACAAGGAGTCCTTTCCTGATTAATCATTTCCTTGCCTTTGCATCCTTTTTTAACTATGCTGATGAGAGCACTGAGCATAGGGGACTGCAATGTGAGGGGGGGAATCGCTCAAAATCAGGCATAGGGGGTGGAGAGGAAGAGCTTCTTTCCACTTGTGCAACCATTGGATACGAAGCATCCTCATATTGCCTCCCACAGAGCAGCTGATGCTTGACTTCTTTATAGCAATTACTAATGTTGCTGTTGTTATAGATGGGTACAATAGTAATATACATATCTAATCTAAATACTGATGTTTGGAAAATTTGACCTTTTTTTTCCTTCAGAAATTTGTCCCACATAGGCACCTTCCAACATAATTTAATTCCTTTTTACAGCTTCACCTTGATTGTTCTCAATTTTCTCTTTAGTCACAGCTGGTTGCTCTCATCAGTTCTTGGTATACTATCACATCTTAAAACTAATTTTAAAGGAAGTGCAATACATTAAATAAGCAGTTTCATTTTTGTTCAGCCTTCAGTAAACCAACTTGTCAACAAGCCAGAAGCAAGACATCTTTTGGTCTTGGCCAACAAGAATGCTCAGAGGGGAATGTTGCATTATAGCAGCTAAGTTAGGCTGCCAGAAAAACCTGGACTAGATTTCTGGGAGATTCTGTGTTCTCTAGTCCTGAATGGCATCTAAAGATTTCTTCCTTCCCCATTTCCTTCCTTTCCTGGGAATGCTGCAGATCTGAGCTGAGGGAGAAGGGCATTGCCACACCATTTTTAATTTCTCTCCAGTACTGCTTACCTTGTTTCTCTCCTCCATGTGCAAAGCTCTTTTCCCCACACAGTCCTTTTTACTTCTCTCCCCCAGCACTATCCTTCTCCTGGAACCTGGCACAGCAGCTAACCCCAGCGTCCACCTTTCACACTGAGTATATATTCCTTCCAAATACCTCTTAGTCAACAAGCCCATGTGCTGCCTCATTGTAAATTCAAGTAGATTTCTTTGAGAAAAGGAAGGCTTGCTTTCTGAATTAACTGAATGAGTGGGAGAAGGCAGACAACAATTTCAAATTTCATTTTTACGTCCCTCAGCCTTTCACTACTGCCCAGCACCAGTTGCAAGTGGCTTCTCTCTCTTACATCCCCTTTCCACATGAGAAAGGGCAGGGTGAGACCAACTCCCCTTGTATGTCTTCTGAAGGTTAATCAAGATAAGAAAAACAGGGATGAGTTTGGGTTCTGAAGGGGAGGAACTGCAAGGAAGGAAGGAAGGAAAGAAGGAAAACATGGAGTGGATTTCTTTGGAAGAGAGGGAAAACCTGTTTTAACACCAGGGCCTGGTGTTAAAACAGATGCTTGCTATTCTGAGTCTTGCCAGGAAAGTGGGGGCAATGTTTAATTTTGAAAAACATTAAAAAGATTGAAGTCTTATTACCCATATGGGTCCAATCCCTATACTTTCCTTCAGGGGCACTTGTAGGACAGAAGTTGACCATTGCTATCTTATATTGAATACTGACTTCCATCAGCTAATCTCTGATAGTAAAGATGTAAACTAGGTGTTTTTTTGTTGTTGTTATGGGAGAGACATTTAGAGCAGTTTGAGCATCTAGTTCTGTGACACCTATTTAGACATTCTAAAATGTTGTCTTTGGACTAGGAACAATGGATTTACAGGTCACATGAAGATTAGATGGTATGAATGAGTGCACTTAAAGTTTTATCTTTCTAAAACTTATTTGCAAATATTCCCTGGCTAAACTAACAAAACAATTAAAAATACCTCGCTTTCTTCACATAAGGTACATCATTAAACCAGTACACCTCAGTCTCCGTTCCCTGACCATGTCCAGAAAGTATCATTGTCCTGAAAGGGTAGGAAGGTAAAACAAGTGTGTTAGAAGCTGCAAATCTTATATTTTTTCTTATACTTAGATACTTCTATTCATACGCAAACACAGCTTGTAGTTTTTAGTCTTTTAGAGTCTAAAATAATTGACAACTTATTAAATTTTCACACTGTACATTAAATTCTTTAGATAACATCAGAAGAAAACAAGCTGACTATCAAGGACCAGAATACAACATAAGGAACCTTCAAGGTCTCAGATGCACTATATCAAGGAGACTTAAGTTCTAAAGACATTACACAACTTTCCCACAAGGAGCACAGCACCCTGTATATCAAAGGAACTCCACTGGACATAACAAAGCCCTCTTTTTGTCTTGTCCCTGCTTGGAGTTTACATTATTTGACCAATCACAAGAGGCAAGAACGAACCCTTCTGTTCTCTCTAACAACCTGGTGCACAGGTTCATAGTGTGTGCATGTGCTCTGCTCATGGGGGGAAGGATTGTGTCAAACATGTACGTCTGCATAGAAAAATAATAATAGCTTGAGGTTTTAGGCTTGGATCCTGAGTACTGCAAGTGGAATTTCCATCCTTTTTCTCCTTATGGCCCTGTGCGCCCTCACTCTGAAATTATTTCTGGAGTTTAATGCAGTGTTCCTCTTCCTGCTTTTGAATGATGCCACCGTTCCTTGACCCTCCAGAGAAGGTTTTTTGGGAATGCAGACTATCCAAGATAGGAGACTACCTTGGATAGTGCCAAAATTCTTGGGCTCTTTAAGATGCAATATTGTTACGGTATTTTTATTTAATGCAGTAGCATTCAGGTCCAAACTGCATATCATAACTTGTGTAATGGCTATAACTGATGATACAGTTGAATGGTTGTTTGTTTTTCTAGGTCAGGGTGCATTGTAGTATATCCTAAAATAAGAATTAAATCATTCCTAATTATTACTATTTTGAATACAAAACCCATGCAGTCCTGCATGCATTCTCAGAGTGTGTTTTTGCCTTTAAATTATAGAAGGCCCCTATTCTACTACTGCTTGGAAGTCTTACAAATTGGCTTCAGAAAAACAAGAAGATTAATTACAAAATTCAGAACTCCAGATCAATTAACACATGATCAGGGGGTTAATGAGCAAATCTTAGTAATACTGTGTGGACCTGGGCCAAAACACATACAAGCCATAAACCATATATGATGGACAACTGCAACTTACGGTGAACTTAGTTTCTATTTAGGAAAAAGTCCTGGAGTCAGTAGTAACTGTATAGGGCTAATTTTCTTGATTTTCAGTGGTAAAAACATGATCTTTGGAAACCATTTTGGGGGTGCTATAGGTACCAGACATACTGTCATTGCTTCTATTGTTCTAAATATTCCTAAAGCGGAGTTCCTTGGAGAAAGAGATAGGAATTATTTCTAACAGGCAGCACCTACAATAAAATGCTGCAGTGTCATCAACTAATAATATAGCTCCTGTTAAGGGTTCCTGCCAGCCAGCCATGCCCTCTTCCAAGATTCTCCATTCTACTTCCCCTTTCCCCTGTTTCTGTCCCTTCCACGACTGCCTAATAGTCCATATTCCATGGCTAATGAGCATTCTCATTGGTATGTCGGCTTTTTGTCCTTGTTGCCCCCTTAGGCTTTATTTTTAAAATATTTTTGTACTTCTAAAACCTGAGTGTGCTGATACCTTGTTTCTCAGTGATCCCATTTCGATGTCTTAGCTATTGGCACTCACCGTTTGCTGTTGGAGGGGATGACATGGAGACTTTAGGTTTTCTTTCCCTTTACTAAATCACACACCTTTATTAGCTTTGATTGCTGTATGTTGAACTCTGACCGACCTTTATTCTGATTGCCAACACACACAGTGGATTCTTCAGGCTTTTGTTGAGGAAGCTATTGGGAAACATTTGTTCTACCCAGAAGTAATACTGAGGATGCTAGTCTGTCATTTTGAAAAAAAGCATTGAAATAGTCAATGATTCAGAATTAACAGGGTTTTTGGTAAAGGTATATTTGAATCAAAATGGTCCAAAGCCAGAAATGACACATTTCAGATAAACTAGTGGCAGGCAGGCTGTTTAGCGTAAACCTATTCCAAAGAGCCAACTAATGTTTTTGCTCATGACTATTAGCTTTTGTGAGTGAGGGCTAGTCCATGCTCAAGCCAAAGGGGAAATTGCAGAACAGAAGGGAAGGAGAAAAGGTTTGGTTTGGTTTGTCTGAATGAACTCTGCAAGATGAAAGATTAGCATTTGTCTGGGTAGAACAGCATTTCCCTACTATGGTGCATGGCCATGATGGTGGGGGATGATGGGGAGTTGTAGTCTAAGACATTTGGAAAGTATCAGGTTAGGGAAGGCTGGAGATGGTCCCAAGTAGTTTAAGGCTTGAAATGGTCCTCCATATGGCCAAACCCAAAAATTTTATTTTTGAAGAACAACTTAAAGTAAAGATTGCTTGATTGAACAATCATGATCAAAAACAGATTTTTGGGAGAGAACCTTTATTAAACTGATAATTTTATTTTTCTAGTTGGTTTGGATGCTGCTGGAAAAACAACTATTCTGTATAAGCTGAAGTTAGGCGAGATTGTCACTACAATTCCCACAATTGGTAAGAAAATAGGAATACTTTATCTTCTTAATATTATTGTGAAAACAACTATTTTTATTAACTTCTTTTAAAAAACATGTTGGTGGAGGGACTGAAATAATTAAATTTGCTGCAGAGTATGTTAAAATAAATTCCTAGGATTTGTTCCCACACTTTGCTTGTGCAACATATTACTGGATTAACAAACTTTAATGACAGAGAGATGTTTCTTTGGGTAACAAAGTACATCCTGCCCAGGGATGAAGATGTATGTGTCCAGAATGCCACATAGATCTTAGTAATTTGTGCCACTTGCTTGCTTCCAAGACTAGTTTTCTGCTGTATAGAATACTCATTAAATTAAAGAACTCTGCAGAAACCAGAATTGTGCTGCACACCCAAACAAACAAATATCCTAATACAAACAATTCCGTACTGATCCTTTATTTTCTGAAAACAGCCTTTATTTTCGAGAACTCAATTTTGATGACTACGGCTACAATCCTATAAATACTTACCTGGGAGTAAGTCTCATTGAACTCAGTGAGACTTATGTCTGTAGACATGCTGTAAATGAACAGCAATTGCAGGTCGTGGTGATTTACCTTTTATTTATTAGGTTTATATCAGAAGGTTTAGATGCACCTCTCCCTCCCACCCATCTAGACATTGATTAAATTCAAAACTGCCTAGCTTGAACAATACTATAGCATTGGATGCTCAGTGATCCTGATTGTCATAACCATTTGTTATTTTTCTTTAGGTTTTAATGTGGAAACAGTAGAATATAAGAACATCTGTTTCACTGTTTGGGATGTTGGTGGTCAAGATAAAATTAGACCACTCTGGAGGCATTATTTTCAGAACACACAGGTAAGTTCTCTGTTTTAACTCTCTTATTGATAACTGCTGTAAAGCTTTAGTGCCTTTTCCAGGATAAACTCTTCACAGTCTGACATTGCTAGACAGTACTACTTTGTAACACTGGCCATTTCAATCAGCAACGTATTGGATTAAATCTACTTTGGTCTTAGCTAGTACTTGATCTATGCTTTCCTTCGTAAATGTTGGGCTGGTCCTGCTGTATCTATTTTTTCATACTGTTCAGCTCCTGCACTCTGGTAAATGAAATTCACAGCAGCTCTTTGTGTATGAATGTATAAAAAGCCCCACTCTGTTACAAAAAGGGAGAATGGGACACAGAGCAAAGCATCCTCCTCCTATCTTAAGTAAGCAGGGAGAAATATGTAGGAGAGGCTGTTCTATAAGCTACACCAGGGCCCAAGTAGTTTAAGGCTTGAAATGGTCCTCCATATGGCCAAACCCATTCCCTTGGCCACACCCCTTTCCACTGACTACCAGTCGTTTGGTTGTTTCCTGATTCTTGCCCCGCCCCATTCTAAAGAATTAAATGCCTCCTTTAAGGCTTAGTGGCAGTAAGAGCCTTAATAGGGTTACCATATGGAAAAGAGGGCAGGGCTCCTGTATCTTTAACAGTTAAAGCTGCAGGAGCTATACTAGAGTGACCAGATGCAAAAAGAGGCAGGGCTCTTGCAGCTTTAACTGTTGTGATGGAGAGGGAATTTCACCAGGCGCTGCATGCATACCAATGATACCTGCTGAAATTCCTTTTTCTACACAACTGTTAAAGATACAGGAGCCTTGTCCTCCTTTTCATATGGTCACCCTAACATAGGCTGCAAATTTGTATGGAATTGATTTTGATTCAAATGGATTATGGCTCTCAGTCTAAAATTCTGCAATGTGAACTGCCTTGAACTTGGTCTGTATCCATCATGGGTTTGTGCATTTAAGCATTCCACACCTCTAATAGCCTGTGTCCTGTGCAGCTAAACTACTAAACTGCAATCTCTGCCTGATCACCCCACTTGGTCCAGTATGGCCTAGTAGGAAGTTTTGCTTCCAGCTCAGAGGTGGCCTTGGAATAGATGCTAAGGTTCCTCTCCCACAGACGGATACTGTAAAAATCAAATATCCACATGGGAACTGCACTGTGTGATTATGCTGAGGACTACTTAGCCTCTCTTTGCAACCGTGAGATTTTTTCCGGTTCTCCACTCCCTTAAAATATATGCCTGCCCCTACTTTTTTTTCAAGCAGATGGTGAAGATTGTTCTCTCCTACAAGGCATTTTATGATTAGAATGTTGTAGTTATTTTTCATTCAGCTTCGTTGCTGCTGTGTAAGTTGGTTAATGTATTGTAGTTTATTGTATTTTGTCTGGTGATTTTGATTTTATTTTATCTGTATTTAATTGTATGCTGCTTTGTGGTGGGAGCTAAGGGTGAAAGAGTGTCTATAAACTAACTAACCTTGATAACTGTATATATGTAGCAGGGCACATGTTCATCATAGGCCATGCAAATTATGATTTAAACTTTGAGGGTGTGGGTGTATGTGTATAATGTCCTTGCCATTGGCAGATCCCTGTGACTTGCTACTCAAAATCAGCAAGGGTGGAGAATCAACTAAAATAGTACACTGCCAGAGACTATTGGTTCTTATCAGTTTCCTGGAGGAGGGGGAGCTGGGAATTTGTGGACTGTCCACTCTTTGATCTGTTGGACTTAGCGAATTAACTGCTGTTTCAGGCCACAATTGTTCCTATGTGCCCTCTGACCAGACAATGGAACTTCTTTCCCCTGCAGTTTAATTAAAAAAATGTCAGGCAGTATAATGGCAAAAAAGCCTGTTGGGAGTATAAGTGGTAGAAACCATGGGCTAAGCCTGACCAAACACTGCTTGGAGCTCATTTGAAAGCCTACACTGTACCATGAAAGACATTTTCTTCACCAATTTTCATCTATATAATGTCATCAGAGCTGTGTTGTGACAGCTGTTAAACCCAACCATCCTATAAAATTGCTTTGACAACTTTTTGAATCCTTTTGCAAATAAAAATGCTTACATTCATGTTGAGTTGGTTGAAACTAAAAGGGATATTGCTATCCAATGAAAGCTATAAGATGCTATTGCTATAAAGTAAACATTGAGAGTACACTGCATTTATTGATGGCCTCCCTGGGTCCTCCAGAGGTGTTGGTCAATTGTGACAGAACAGCTCACCTGGAACTTGAATATCTGAAGGTGGGAGTGATAGAGACTCGATACTTCCTATTTTCTTTCATACGTCACATTTGAAACTTTGCTTTCAAGTTCAATATGTTTTTTACGGTATCTTGCTAGTTGTATTTCAGTTTTACTTAAATGGTATTGCACATGTATTTCTCATCAAGCTTTTCTAATATTTTCTTTCCAGGGTCTCATTTTTGTGGTAGATAGCAACGACAGAGAGAGAATTCAGGAAGCAGCAGAAGAACTGCAGAAAATGGTAACGGTCTCTTAAATTTTAACTTGAATTTAAACAACCTCTGCACCTGTGACAGCTGAATTCTCCACAGGGGAGATATGTAATAGGAAGTGTGAACATGTTCATTTACAAAAACATCAGCTACCTTAGGAAAACTTTGTATGGGATGTTCAGGTGCACTGTTACGTGTTTTGCCTCCAAATTTGTGAGGTGATATTTCTCAGAACTTTTTTATTCAGTTTCAGTAAAATCCTTAACACCTGTCACTTTAATTCAACCTGCTGTTTCTTGTTTGAGCTACTTACATGCACTTGATGGTAATTACATTAATTAGCTACTGAAAACTGTTTGGGGAAATGAAGGGAAAATATAGTAAGCCCTGCTATCTTCTTAACTAGTAGTTTTGGTTGTAGCAACTGTTATCAGGGAAGTTAACTAATACGTTTCTTCCTCCAGCTCCAAGAAGATGAGTTGAGAGATGCAGTGCTGCTTCTCTTTGCAAACAAACAGGACTTGCCAAACGCCATGGCAATCAGTGAAATGACGGATAAACTAGGCCTTCAGTCCCTGCGTAACAGAACTGTAAGTACTGAGGTTTTTTATGGTCAATCAACCTTCTAAATGATGACTATGCTTGTATTTGGGTAGCCTTACTTTGATATATGTAATAGATTTGATCCTACAAACAGCAAATAAAACAATGCTTTGCTGCTGCTCCTGAAAACTAGCTCCTAAAGTCAGGGGCTCTTTGGGAATTACATTTTCTTCAGAGGGAGGTTGGCAGAAAGTGCCTTCCCCCCCCTCCCCATCATAAATGTCTGTCCACTTACACAGGGCATCATTGAAGCCAAACAATTTGCGTTATTGTATACCAAGTAATTATTGAAAGTTCCTGAAGTCACAGCTAGTGTCTCATCTAGCACTGCTCCCTTATTCTCATGCTTTTTCAGGAGAAAATTGCTATAGTGCTATATTTAATTGGGTTGAGGAACACTAGTTCAATATATGAACTGCTTCCTTAAATATTTGCAGATAGTTACTAGAGGCAGCATTCTCTTTTATCCTCTTTCTACTCAGTTTTCCCCAGAGGATTGTCACCTATGTTTTCTTTCCTAAGCAGCTGCATGGATTAGCCACTGTCCCTTTGTGCTGAATGGCAGTGTGGCAGGTCCCTTAATTTTAAGGCTTTTCACTTGCTGTTTTAGCTAGACATTTCATATTCATGACTGGCTCTTAAGAACATAAGTGCCATGTTCGATCTGACCAAGGGTCCATCTAGTCCAGCACTCTGTTCACACAATGGCCAATCAGCTGACAACCAGGGACCCACAAGCAGGACACAGTGAAACAGCACTCTCACCCATTTTTCCCAGCAACTGGTGAATATAAGCTTTTTGCCTCAGATACTGGAGGTGGCACATAGCCTTCAGGACTAACAGCCCTTGACAGCCTTGTCCTCCAGGAATTTATCCAATCCCCTTTTAAAGCCATCCAAATTGGTGTTCATCACCATATCTTACGTTCATGAATTCCATATTTTAACTTTGCGCTGTGTGAAGAAGTATTTCCTTTTATCTGTACTGAATCTCCCTGAATCATCTTCATGAGATGACCCCCAATTCTAGTATTATGGGAGAGGGAGAAAAATGTCTCCCTATCCACCTTCTCTACACCATGCATACTCTTGTACACCTCTGTCAGGTCTTTTGTTAACCTCCTTTTTTCCAAACTAAACAATCCCAGCTGTTGTAACCTTTCCTCATAGGGGAGATGCTCCAATAGGAGTGCTGACAAGAACTTCAGTCTTTCCCTCTATCTGGCCTATGTGCCATGAGTGAAGCTATGTGTCTGCTGAGCAACCCTCCTTCTTTTGGAAGTTCATTGTGCCTGTCCCAGTTTTGCTTTATATGATGAGAGGCAAAGAAAATACTATACTGATTTCCCATAGCATAATTAAAGGGTTGTTGTATGTTTAAAAATGGATCGTATGTTTTTGTGGTACGTTGATCATATATCCCAGATCATTATAAAACTTTACTAACCTACTCAGAGAGCAATCCTGTGGCCCCTAGACAGTGTCTGGAGCACCATAGAAAGCTATGGATCACCGCCTTTGGGCCCATAGACAGAGCTATGAAGGAAGAGGAGATCCGACTGTGTATCTTTCCTCCTCCACCTGCTCTCAGCTGCCAGTAAAGCTTCTTTTACGAGCTTGCAACTCCAACCTCCTAAGAGAAGTCAGGGAGGGAGAAATGGGGCATGCAGAGGGGAAGGGAGAGGGGCCTCCAGTCCTCTTCCCTCCTGCAGAATGGCAAGTCAGCTAGACAGGCTCAGAGGACCATCTAGCTACTTTTTGCATTTTAAACAGAGGAATGGAGGTCAAATTGCTTCCGTCCTCCTCTCACCCTCCCTATCTCCTGCAGGCAAGGCATACAATAGGTGGAGGGCTCCAAACTCAGAGCCCTCTGTCTATTGGAAGCCCATAGGATTGTGCCCTAAGATAAAATAATTTCAGTTTGAAGGGCAGGTAACTCTGTGCATATTAATCAAATTGGATTGTGTTTGATTGTTGTCTTCAACTTTTTCAGGCTATGTTTAGGTCATATTTATTGTACTGAAGGAATGATTTATTTATTTTTAAAGAAAATGGATTGCATGATATTAAATCCTTTCCTTCTTTTCAACAGTGGTATGTTCAAGCTACCTGTGCTACACAAGGGACTGGTCTGTATGAGGGACTTGACTGGCTGTCAAATGAGCTATCAAAGCGCTAACTGAAACTGGATGACTTTCACACCAGGGACATGTTTGATATAAGTGGTCTAGGCTTGTTACATCAAAATTAGTTTGCATCTTGGTTATTATACAGTATCTGGAACTGGTTTGGGCAGGATATTACAGCATTTTGACTTATTTTGTTGCCAATTATTGTTCACCAAGCTACATGTTGTCAAGGTAACAATATGCTTGGATTAAAAATAAAAAAACTCCTTAATTTGGAAAAAGTGTATCTTCTGATTTTTACTTCTATTGTTAGCCTAAATGCCTGAATATAGTTGTGACTTTTGAAATCTGTTTGAATGCTTCTTGAGCCCCAATTAAATTAAGTATGTTTTGAAAGATTCTCTGCTTCTTTTCTTTAAGTTACTGATATCTTACTTCATTCCTTAAGACAGTCTGCTGACATAATCTAGCATTCCATTTTTATTTATTTCTCTCCCTTATAAAAAAACACTTCCTAATATTGTTTGTCAGGAAAATGCTCTAAAACACTATTCAAATCTTCTGCACTGAGGAACATTTTATTAACCCCTTGGCTTCTGTCAACCCACTTTTGCCTTTTTGTGAATTAAATCTGGTGGGTAGGATATTTCTGTGCTGGTTGCAACAAGCTCTTTGAGGTTTTTAATATTCAGCAGATTGTCTTCCTTTATATTGTATTTTTTTATTGCATGTTGCTTTTTGGTATCAGCCTGTTTTGCCCAGTGTATGATAGTTCTTCTAAAGTTTTACTGTTTATTGGTGAACATATCTTCATGAAGACAGACTTTGAAAATTCTTCAGACTCAATGGCTTAATTTCTTCATAACCTATTCAGAATTATTCCTAATAAAAATGATACAGATGTATAGCTTTGTGTATGCTCCTTGAATCTTGAGTTTGTGGAACTGATAATATGAATGTGTGACAGATTATTCTTTTTCAATAAACGGAGTTTTTTCTGTACCTTGAACACAAAGAGGTCTGAATAGCAATTGTTTTCAATTTGGCAAAAAATTAAGATGGGCAGTTAAACTTGTGTACAGTGTAACTGGTTTAATCATCAAGGCTAAAATCCTGTAAAAGTGTTTTGAAGCTGTAAATCTAAATCCTTTTAAGATGTCCAGATATGAGAATACTAACAGTTTAAAATTGTAATAAAGTACAAACTGCCCAAATAGTGTCTGCTTCTTGCTTAATTTTAAGGGAACACATGTGTTTGCTAGTTAGCCTTTTCAAGTGTTTTCACTTGCATGTGAACAAAGTTTGATGCTACCTAATCTAATAGTTGCTTGAGATGAAGAAAAAATAACAGGATCTCCACTCAGATATCGCTCTTGCCAAAACCTGATTTTTTTTCACTTTTCCTTAATCTCACTCACCTCAAAACCATCTTTGGAACTAGCACATCATACATGAAATGGTACATTGGAGTGTAACACTTTAAATTTATATCTTCATTTTGACTGCCACAAGGAATTCTCTGAACACATACACTTCCCTGAGGTAGCCTATAGGGTCAGAAAGGATTTTAAATATTTTCTGGTCTAAGACTGTATTATCCTAGATGAGTTTAAAGAACTATGCTTGTGTTGTGGGAGAAATCAACATACTTAAAAGTCCAGAAATGTTTCCCCCCCCCCCCCCCCCGTTTATGGAATTATACAAAATAGCTTAGCACTGTGAACTCTGCACAAGTAACATGGCCATCTTACCATTTAATAAATGGATTTCCAAGTGATGCAGGATGAAAAACTACTTATATAACTGGTTACTTTTTTTAAAGTTGCCTTTTCTTCATGAAAGGCAATCAGCAAAAAAAGACTACAAAGCAGGATTTCTCTTCGCCTACCCACACCTCCTTGTAAATCTGTAAGATCTTCACAACACCTCTTCAAGGTAGCTGTTATTGCTTGGGGTCTAGAGGTACAACCTTCAGATTGGCAGCATTCTTGCATAAGGGGAAAAATTGCACTTCAATCTGCATGTGAAACAAAATAGTAGTATGTATTTGGATAATTACTCTGATCTAACTCAAATATTTTTTTATGAAGCATCAAATAAAATATTTCAGAGAAACATGGATTCACTATTAAAAAGAACAGCTGTTAAAATGTTGCACATAAACTTGGTGCTGAAAAGAAACATAACCTATCGTGAAACATCATTTAGAAGTACAGAGCTTAAGGATTTATTTCCACACTCCTGAGTTAAAAGCCTAGTGTTTTAAGTCCCTTTTAGTTGTAATGGTCATTTCATCTTAAAAAAAAAAAAGTTCTTTCCAGTATAAACAGCTATGGTCTCCCCCGCACCTTGGGGCGTAAGGAAGAGGAAATAGAAGGAAAGGAGGGGGCATTGCAGACATTCAAATTGGACTGCCTCGTGATGTAAGAGTAAATGCAGCATTAGAAGCACTTTGTAAGGGTTACTGCTGTTTCATTTATGTAATAAATTCCTATAGGATTTTGGAATGTTGTATTGCTAATTAAACAGCTGTCACCTAATGCACTCACCAGACCTACCATACTAAACAGTCAAAACAATGTTAAACACCACAGTAGTGCCTTCCTACAGTAGGAACATAGGAAGCTGCCTTACACCAAATCCAACCATTGGTCTATCTAGCCCAAAATTGTCAACACTGACAATGGCCCTCGAGGTTTCATGCAGGATTTTTCCTGCCCTAACTAGAGATGCCAGGGATCCAACCTATCCCCTTCCGTATGCGAGGCATAAGCTCTACACCCCCTCCCAGTGTATTAGGTCTTCAGATGTTTCAGAGAAAAAGCTTGGCACCAGGGTGATTTCCAGATACCACTCTTAAGCAGTAACCACTGTACAAAACATTTCTCAAAAAGTGGTACTTCCTATTTCAGCCGGATTTTAGAGCTTGTTACCATACCATCTGTGTTCATCCTTACTATCCTGGCAACAAACTGCATCAAACATAGAATGCTCTGTTCGGAGCCCCACTAACTCCCAAATATTTATCTAGCATTCTTGTTCTTAACAGAAGTTCTGGAATACAGCAGTGTACCTAGCCATGCCTTTAATTCTGACTGCACCAATAAGTACTCTGAATTCTTACCTTTTTCTTACACAATCCAATAATGCCCACTGTCAGAATTGCTTTCATCAGCAGGAGATGGAAGAGCCCCCACCCACACACTAGAGACCTCTGGATTCTCTCCAGAACAGATTTGGGGCAGGAAGCTGCAGCAGGGAGGAGAAAGTCCTGCTCCACAACTTTTGATCACACATTGGATTCCACTCTTGGAGCACTGCTTACAGAAGTAGCACCCTAACTTCCCTCTTATATAATATAGGAATACATTTGTCACAAACAGTATTTTCCCTTATTCATGTAATTTAAATTTAGAAGTAGATCTAGAAATACATAGACAGGTATTTTCTGCTTCCTTTGGCAAGCAAGTATGAACTTAAATATATCTTTGCAAATTTCAGATGCTTGAAACAGCTAAAACATTACTGTGGTTTGCTGGCACTTTTTACTAGCACCATTACCAACAGTATTCAGACATATTAGAGAACATAAAAGTATCACTCCCCAGAGGGCTTACAAGCAACAGGAGACAAGGCTTGGACTGCTTAGGAATGGGCAATGTGTAGATATCATGGTAGGAAACAAAAGAACACTGTAAAAGGTGGTCTTGAAGGAAGCAGCCTCATAAACAGTGGGGGAGACCTATCTCAGAGTAACAGAAAATACAGGGATCAAGTGGAACAACAAGCCCTTCGTTTGGATACAGATAAGAGATGTGGAAAATATAGTCAAGGACAGAAAAGTTGCAGAACCCTTGCCATAGATAAGCACATAAAAAGGTTTCTAAGAACTGAGTCATGTGACATATGCTTTTAGGAGGGAAGAGATGTCAGGAAGGTCAGCTAGAAGAAATTGCAATAGTCTAGATAGGTGTTTAGAGCACAAACAAGGTTTTAATATCAGGTTAACAAGGGAGCACGTAAGTGCGTAAGGGCTTTAAAAGATGAACCTTGCATACTAAATGTGAACTTTCATATCAAATATAGATTCCCACCTGTTTGTGCCTTGCTATTCAACTGATGAATCTACAGAAATATCCAAAACCCTGCAAGTTTGTCACTGAACCCGAATTCCCATCTTTTTTACTAGCTATCTTTCATTCCTAAATACATAATAGTTGCTGTCACTATGTAAGCATGCATACCAGACATTACTTTCAGACCATCCTTTTCCATGTTCACTGAACATGCAGAGGTGCAAGGGTAGCAAGATTGTGCCCGTTTACCCTGTCCGTAACCTCGTTGAGTAGAAATTCTAGACGGGCAGGCCTTCCATATACAGCTGTACAAAGCTACATGGGGCTGGCTATTCCTATAAACTTATTTAAATAGCAAGGCACAAACACATGGGAATCCACATTTGTTAGGAAGATTCTCAATTTGTAAACAGGTCTTCCACATTTGAAACATGAGTAGTTATGTGCTCCCAATATTTGTCAACCTCTTGCTAAAAAGTTAGTGCTTTTTGTGCTCCCCTCCTGTCTAGACTACAACTTGCTCTTGCTGACTTTTTTTACCATGCCTTTCCCCCACCTAAACTTATATTTACAACAAAGGGGATTTCTTTCATTTTTCTTTTGTAACAATGGAACAGTATCAAAATAAGCAGGTTTTGAAACAGTATGCGGCAGATATCTGCATCATATTTATTCTTTTAAGTATAGATACTACTTTATAGCTGGTATTGAGTTGCCTTAAAGACAATAGGGAAATACCAAACACTGCCTGTGTGGGAGTGGGACCCATTAGTAGCGCAACAGGAAGCTAGTGAAGCCATACTTGAAGCAAGTGGAAACAAACCAAAACACTAGTTTCTGGAATAGATCAGGTCAGCGGACCTCACAGAAGGGAACTCTGCTGACTGTCCTGATCCAGAAATCAGAGTTTCTGGGGTTTTATTAGGAACACTAGCAGTGGGTCCTGCGGGTGCAACAAAACAGTAGCAGCACAGCAGTAGCATAATGCCCATAGATAACTAGAGAAATAAATCAATTGCAACATTAAATAAGAACAAATGATGCAAGCACTTAAACTTTAAAAATTCAGTTTACACCATTGTACATTACAAAAAAGCAGGCTTGATTTTGCAATCACTGTTTTCATATTCAGAAAAAATCACTGCTCAAACATAGTCATGATTTTTTTTATTTAAGCACAATTATTATGGTTTACATGAACAATTTTTTCCCCATAGAACACCTGAGATCAGGTAATTGTGCCAAATCATTTTTGGAATGCTAAATTAATATGGATAGTTTTATAGGGGCAGCATACATTTACACAATTTTGGCAAGTTGTCAAGGAATACCTTCTCCTCAGAAGGCAAGAACAATAGTTTGATAGCGTATGCTATTTACCAAAAACCTTCCAGTTGTTCCAATTTTTATATAAATTCAGTTTAAACAAAATACTTTTATCCACCATTTTAAAAGCACCTGAAAAGGTAATAGGACAATTCAACTTTAAAAGAGTACTAAACATCGACTCCTTTCCTTATTAGAATAATAATTAAAAAAAACCAGAGCACTGGCTGTAAGAACACTCTGGATATGAGAATTATGACCAGTTACAAATAGCTGAAAATTTGGCATGTTATTAATAGGCATGTAAACACTTTTTATCCAATTCTTCTTTGTCAAAACTTGAGATCAAGTTGAATTCTCCTACAGCAACCCAAATTCCTTGCTTAAGAGGAAGGAACATATGCAAAGACCCTTTTTGTTTTAGTCTATTTCCACTTTAAGTCGCATATTAGTGCTATATGATCTGAGGGGTGTGAAACACTTGGTAAAGCCTGATGAGTGGTTACTTCTTCATGACTTGGCAGTGGAATTACTTGTTCAACTTCCAAAGCGTTTGCATCAATGAAAATGTAGTCCAAACATCCATGGAAGCCTCCGACATAATTAGTGTAGGCTGGTTCTCCACAAGCACTTTTAAGTCTGAATGGATGGGTTAAAGACATAGTACACCGCTGTTCTTCTCCATTTGAGCCCCAGTCCTCATGATCTTCAGCAATAGTGCCACTATTGACAAAACTGTATGTTCCAGTTGATGGTGTGCTATTAAAATCCCCACAGAATATGAGAGGTGTAGCAGGATACATGTCATGCATTACATGCCTAATATGGGACAGTGCTACTGCAGCTTGGACTAGACGGATGTTTCCACCTAAAGATACAAGAAAATAAGGAGCTGTTTTTAGAAATCATATCCAGTCAATAATTTTTACAGCTGGAAAGACTTAAAATTCAGTTTAAGAGATTCAATGCCCCTCCAGCTATCCTACGCTCCCCTGCCATCTCCAAGTACAACTCAAAAAAGGCAATTAAGGCGCAATTCTATGCAAGTTTAGACAGAAAAAAGGCCTATAACTCCCAGCATGCCCCAGTCAGCACTTTTCTGTCTAAAGTTGCATAGGATTGTGCATTTAATTGTTTTACTCATAGTTCAGCATATTTTCTATTTCCTGTCCCAATAAGTTAAATCCAATGTTAGTCCTATATAGACTCATTGCCATGAATGAGACTTAAGGTCTCATTAACAATTTAATCCCCATTCATTTCAATGTTCCATGTAGGATTAACATTGGGTTTAACCCAATGTATGTTTAAAACAACCGCAGATAACATTATCTCTTCTGCCTCACATAGTTAGAAAACACACATTTTTTCTCCCTTGAAAAAGCATATATTCAGCCTATGAAGTAGTCCCAGTGGGACTACTAACTTCCTCACTAGGCAAAGGATGCCACTCCAACCATCACCTTTCAATATAGAAGTCACATTACGCAACCTTATATGTTACACACGTATTACTGCTAAACAGATACCCTTCCCCAGGGTCCAAAAATGACTTTAAGATGGTTCACAAATCATAGTAGCAGGATTACCTTTTGGGTGCCAATACAGGTGGGTGTTGGCAACACAAATCTTTCTTGAAGGATCATTTGTAGACTGAAGAATGGAAACCTACAAGAAACACTGTATGAGTTCTCATATCAAAGCACTTATAGTATTAAGTATACTGAGAACAATTCTGTAATAATTAAGAGACCAACTAGTGCTGTAGAACTATGACAAACGTGCTCTGTCTTTCACCTCTCTTAACCATCCCACTGCCAACCAGCTCATGTAGATTGCGACATGTGACTGACAACCCACTTTTGTGGTTTTGAACAAGTTCAACTCATAATTAGCTATGGAACAACCAGAGAGAGGACCACAGGACTCCTGTACCTTTCATGGAAGTGTAGCTTCTGAAAAGATGATATACCTGTTGAATTTCTCAGATACAGAAGCCTTGCCTTTTTTTTACATGTGGTCATCCTAATTAACTTCCGTAACTCATTAGAACCCATTCCACCAATCCCTGTGACCAATATTCTCCCTTTAACTTATACCTGCAACACAGATGATCGCTGGAGCACTTTTTCCTGCACCTGGGGATAGGGGGCCAGCTTGTCTCGCAGTTCTTTGTGCAAGGGATCTTCAAGCAGAGCCTGGTTTAAGGCAATGTCGTGCTGGCTGAGAAGACTGAACTTGTCCCTTCGGTAGAAAGTGGCCAGGCCCTCATGCTGCTTCTCCTTGAGCTTGAAAACACCCTCCAGGCCGAAGGCATCAAGAGCAGGGCCCAGGCTGTCAGTGAAGACCGACTTGTCCACTTCCTGCAGGCAGATGATGTCGGCGCTGTAGCCGGCCAACTCCTTCTTGAGCAGGTTTTGCCGGTAGTCGAGCTCCAACGAATAGGGAGCGCAGTAGGGATAGAGCACCGTCCGGGAAAGCTCGGTCTGGGCATAGATGTCGGCCAGGATGTTATAAGTGACAGTGCGGATGAGGCCCGGCCCGGTTACTTTCTTGGTGTAGAGATGCCGCGCGTCGAAAGTGCAGGCGCCCGGGCCGGCCTCCACCGGGCCGCTGCTCTCCACCTCGCGGGCCAGCCCGTAACGCCGCTGGCTGTTGCCCGGGGTGCAGACGAGCTTGAGGCGTAATCCAATGTGCGCGTTGCTCGGCGTGAAGACGCGCTCGGTGCCGCCAGGGGCTTCCACCCAGCCGGCGCCCCCAGCCGACGCCGCCGACGCTGACCCCGCCGGCTCGGCCTTCTGCTCCTGGAACCAGCGGAAGAGGCAGTCGCGGGCAGAGCCGAACTCGGTGCGGAGATTGGGGCACAAGGGGAAGCCGGCCAGGAGCGAGCGCGGCAGCTGGAGCTCCGTCACGGCGGGCGGGTTGCGCTCCACGCGGTAGCGGGCCTCGCCGATCTGCAGCACAGCGCCGTCCTGCCAGGCCTCCGCGTTGGGCACGTCCTCGTCCACGGCCTCGCCGTCCTGGGAGAAGAGGCACACGGCGGGCGGCGGCGGGGCCGTCAGCGGGGTCCCGGCCTCCGCCTCGGCCCGCGCCTTCTTGCTCTTCTTGGCCGCCTTGGCGTGGCCTTTACTGGCGTTGTTGGCGATGCGAGCGAGCGCTCGGCCCAGAGGCTCCGCCTGGTCCCGCTGCATGTGCCGGGCACTGCCGTCGCCTAGTACGAACGAGACGCTGAGTTTAGGCTCGGCGGGGACGCAGCGCACCACGGCCCGCTCCATGGCGGCGCTAGCGGGACCCCGACCGCTCAGGCGCTGCCTGGTGGCCACCCTTCTCCTCAGGCCGGGAAGGCCTCTCAGCGTCCCCCAGAGCAAGCGCCACATGAACCCGCAGCCGCCGAGTCGGCACCATTCATTCCGCTCTTCCTCCCTTCGCTTTCCGCCTGTAG